>NW_027363035.1:0-1264431 GCF_046119375.1 Phyllobates terribilis
ATAGAGATTTTGGGTCCATGGCCTGGAAACTCCCCAGATCTTAATCCCATTGAGAACTTGTGGTCAATCATCAAGAGACGGGTGGACAAACAAAAACCAACAAATTCTGGCAAAATGCAAGCATTGATTATGCAAGAATGGACTGCTATCAGTCAGGATTTGATCCAAAAGTTGATTGAGAGCATGCCAGGGAGAATTACTGAGGTCTTGAAGAAGAAGGGGCAACACTGCAAATATTGACTTGCTGCATTAACTCATTCTAACTGTCAATATAACCTATTGGTACTCATAATATGATTGCAATTATATTTCTGTATGTTATATAAACATCAGACAAACACTAATAAAAACCAGAGGCCAGCAGATCATGTGAAAATATAATTTTGGTGTCATTCTCAAAACTTTTGGCCATGACTGTATTATTCCCTCATTTAGTGGATATTTTCACAAAAAAGTGAAAATTTCAAAAATTCAGAAAATTGGCTGAAAACGACTAAATATCAAGGACTCATTGGGCGAATCGCTCTGTAACTGAAATTGGAACGCTCACTGACATTTGCCCTATCTGAAAGTCTGATAAACGCCGGAAAAATGACTAAGTCCAAAAGAAAAATTTTTTCAACTTTTTTCAATTTTACCCCTGTGGGATATATATTCTACCCACACACATTGGGAACTCTCCTGGGGTACCCTCACACATATTATTCCCTCATTTAGTGGATATTTTCACAAAAAAGTGAAATTTTCAAAAATCCAGAAAATTGGCTGAAAACGATTAATATCAAGGACTCATTGGGCGAATCGCTCTGGAACTGAAATCGGAACGCTCACTGACATTTGCCCTATCTGAAAGTCTGATAAACGCCGGAAAAATGACTAAGTCCCCAAAAAAAATTTTTTCAACTTTTTTCAATTTTACCCCCGTGGGATATATATTCTACCCAAACACATTGGGAGCTCTCCTGGGGTACCCTCACACATATTATTCCCTCATTTAGTGGATATTTTCACAAAAAAGTGAAATTTTCAAAAATCCAGAAAATTGTCTGAAAACGACTAAATATCAAGGACTCATGGGGCGAATCGCTCTGGAACTGAAATCGGAACGCTCACTGACATTTGCCCTATCTGAAAGTCTGATTAACGCCGGAAAAATGACTAAGTCCAAAAAAAAAACAATTTTTTTCAACTTTTTCAATTTTACCCCTGTGGGATATATATTCTACCCAAACACATTGGGAACTCTCCTGGGGTACCCTCTCACATATTATTCCCTCATTTAGTGGATATTTTCACAAAAAAGTGAAATTTTCAAAAATCCAGAAAATTGGCTGAAAACGACTAAATATCAAGGACTCATTGGGCGAATCGCTCTGGAACTGAAATCGGAACGCTCAATGACATTTGCCCTATCTGAAAGTCTGATAAACGCTGGAAAAATGACTAAGTCCAAAAGAAAAATTATTTCAACTTTTTTCAATTTTACCCCCGTGGGATATATATTCTACCACACACATTGGGAACTCTCTTGGGGTACCCTCACACATATTATTCCCTCATTTAGTGGATATTTTCACAAAAAAGTGAAATTTTCAAAAATCCAGAAAATTGGCTGAAAACGACTAAATATCAAGGACTCATTGGGCGAATCGCTCTGGAACTGAAATCGGAATGCTCACTGACATTTGCCCTATCTGAAAGTCTGATAAACGCCGGAAAAATGACTAAGTCCCCAAAAAATTTTTTTTTCAACTTTTTTCAATTTTACCCCCGTGGGATATATATTCTACCCAAACACATTGGGAGCTCTCCTGGGGTACCCTCACACATATTATTCCCTCATTTAGTGCATATTTTCACAAAAAAGTGAAATTTTCAAAAATTCAGAAAATTGCCTGAAAATGACTAAATATCAAGGACTCATTGGGCGAATCGCTCTGGAACTGAAATTGGAACGCTCACTGACATTTGCCCTATCTGAAAGTCTGATAAACGCCGGAAAAATGACTAAGTACAAAAGAAAAATTTTTTCAACTTTTTTTTAATTTTACCCCTGTGGGATATATATTCTACCCACACACATTGGGAACTCTCCTGGGGTACCCTCACACATATTATTCCCTCATTTAGTGGATATTTTCACAAAAAAGTGAAATTTTCAAAAATTCAGAAAATTGCCTGAAAACGACTAAATATCAAGGACTCATTGGGCGAATCGCTCTGGAACTGAAATTGGAACGCTCACTGACATTTGCCCTATCTGAAAGTCTGATAAACGCCGGAAAAATGACTAAGTACAAAAGAAAAATTTTTTCAACTTTTTTTTAATTTTACCCCTGTGGGATATATATTCTACCCACACACATTGGGAACTCTCCTGGGGTACCCTCACACATATTATTCCCTCATTTAGTGGATATTTTCACAAAAAAGTGAAATTTTCAAAAATCCAGAAAATTGGCTGAAAACGACTAAATATCAGGGAATCATTGGATGAATCGCTCTGGAACTGAAATCGGAATGCTCACTGACATTTGCCCTATCTGAAAGTCTGATAAACGCCGGAAAAATGACTAAGTCCAAAAGAAAAATTTTTTCAACTTTTTTCATTTTTACCCCTGTGGGATATATATTCTACCACACACATTGGGAACTCTCCTGGGGTACCCTCACACATATTATTCCCTCATTTAGTGGATATTTTCACAAAAAAGTGAAATTTTCAAAAATCCAGGAAATTGGCTGAAAACGGCTAAATATCAAGGACACATTGGGCGAATCGCTCTGGAACGGAAATCGGAATGCTCACTGACATTTGCCCTATCTGAAAGTCTGATAAACGCCGGAAAAATGACTGAGTCCAAAAAAAAATTTTTTTCATCTTTTTTCAATTTTAGCCCCGTGAGATATATATTCTACCCACACACATTTGGAACTCTCCTGGGGTTCCCTCACACATATTATTCCCTCATTTAGTGGATATTTTCACAAAAAAGTGAAATTTTCCAAAATTCAGAAAATTGGCTGAAAACGACTAAATATCAAGGACTCATTGGGCGAATCACTCTGGAACTGAAATTGGAACGCTCACTGACATTTGCCCTATCTGAAAGTCTGATAAACGCCGGAAAAATGACTTAGTCCAAAAGAAAAATTTTTTCAACTTTTTTCAATTTTACCCCCGTGGGATATATATTCTACCCAAACACATTGGGAGCTCTCCTGGGGTACCCTCACACATATTATTCCCTCATTTAGTGGATATTTTCACAAAAAAGTGAAATTTTCAAAAATCCAGGAAATTGGCTGAAAACGACTAAATATCAAGGACACTTTGGGCGAATCGCTCTGGAACGGAAATCGGAATGCTCACTGACATTTGCCCTATCTGAAAGTCTGATAAACGCCGGAAAAATGACTAAGTCCAAAAAAAAATTTTTTTCGTCTTTTTTCAATTTTACCCCCGTGGGATATATATTCTATCCACACACATTTGGAACTCTCCTGGGGTTCCCTCACACATATTATTCCCTCATTTAGTGGATATTTTCACAAAAAAGTGAAATTTTCAAAAATCCAGAAATTTGGCTGAAAACGACTAAATATCAAGGACTCATTGGGCGAATCGCTCTGGAACTGAAATCGGAACGCTCACTGACATTTGACCTATCTAAAAGTCTGATAAACGCCGGAAAAATGACTAAGTCTAAAAGAAAAATTATTTCAACTTTTTTCAATTTTACCCCCGTGGGATATATATTCTACCCACACACGTTGGGAACTCTCCTGGGGTACCCTCACACATATTATTCCCTCATTTAGTGGATATTTTCACAAAAAAGTGAAATTTTCAAAAATCAAGAAAATTGGCTGAAAAAGACTAAATATCAAGGACTCATTGGGCGAATCGCTCTGGAACTGAAATCGGAACGCTCACTGACATTTGCCCTATCTGAAAGTCTGATAAACGCCGGAAAAACGACAGTATAAAAGAAAAATTTTTTCAACTTTTTTCAATTTTACCCCCGTGGGATATATATTCTACCCAAACACATTGGGAGCTCTCCTGGGGTACCCTCACTCATATTATTCCCTCATTTAGTGGATATTTTCACTAAAAAGTGAAATTTTCAAAAATCCAGGAAATTGGCTGAAAACGACTAAATATCAAGGACACATTGGGCGAATCGCTCTGGAACGGAAATCGGAATGCTCACTGACATTTGCCCTATCTGAAAGTCTGATAAACGCCGGAAAAATGACTGAGTCCAAAAAAAAATTTTTTTCATCTTTTTTCAATTTTAGCCCCGTGAGATATATATTCTACCCACACACATTTGGAACTCTCCTGGGGTTCCCTCACACATATTATTCCCTCATTTAGTGGATATTTTCACAAAAAAGTGAAATTTTCAAAAATCCAGGAAATTGGCTGAAAACGACTAAATATCAAGGACACATTGGGCGAATCGCTCTGGAACGGAAATCGGAATGCTCACTGACATTTGCCCTATCTGAAAGTCTGATAAACGCCGGAAAAATGACTAAGTCCAAAAAAAAATTTTTTTCATCTTTTTTCAATTTTACCCCCGTGGGATATATATTCTACCCACACACATTTGGAACTCTCCTGGGGTACCCTCACACATATTATTCCCTCATTTAGTGGATATTTTCACAAAAAAGTGAAATTTTCAAAAATCCAGAAAATTGGCTGAAAACGACTAAATATCAAGGACTCATTGGGCGAATCACTCTGGAACGGAAATTGGAATGCTCACTGACATTTGCCCTATCTGAAAGTCTGATAAACGCCGGAAAAATGACTAAGTCCAAAAAAAAATTTTTTTCGTCTTTTTTCAATTTTACCCCCGTGGGATATATATTCTATCCACACACATTTGGAACTCTCCTGGGGTTCCCTCACACATATTATTCCCTCATTTAGTGGATATTTTCACAAAAAAGTGAAATTTTCAAAAATCCAGAAAATTGGCTGAAAACGACTAAATATCAAGGACTCATTGGGCGAATCGCTCTGGAACTGAAATCGGAACGCTCACTGACATTTGACCTATCTGAAAGTCTGATAAACGCTGGAAAAATGACTAAGTCTAAAAGAAAAATTATTTCAACTTTTTTCAATTTTACCCCCGTGGGATATATATTCTACCCACACACATTGGGAACTCTCCTGGGGTACCCTCACACATATTATTCCCTCATTTAGTGCATATTTTCACAAAAAAGTGAAATTTTCAAAAATTCAGAAAATTGCCTGAAAATGACTAAATATCAAGGACTCATTGGGCGAATCGCTCTGGAACTGAAATTGGAACGCTCACTGACATTTGCCCTATCTGAAAGTCTGATAAACGCCGGAAAAATGACTAAGTACAAAAGAAAAATTTTTTCAACTTTTTTTTAATTTTACCCCTGTGGGATATATATTCTACCCACACACATTGGGAACTCTCCTGGGGTACCCTCACACATATTATTCCCTCATTTAGTGGATATTTTCACAAAAAAGTGAAATTTTCAAAAATTCAGAAAATTGCCTGAAAACGACTAAATATCAAGGACTCATTGGGCGAATCGCTCTGGAACTGAAATTGGAACGCTCACTGACATTTGCCCTATCTGAAAGTCTGATAAACGCCGGAAAAATGACTAAGTACAAAAGAAAAATTTTTTCAACTTTTTTTTAATTTTACCCCTGTGGGATATATATTCTACCCACACACATTGGGAACTCTCCTGGGGTACCCTCACACATATTATTCCCTCATTTAGTGGATATTTTCACAAAAAAGTGAAATTTTCAAAAATCCAGAAAATTGGCTGAAAACGACTAAATATCAGGGACTCATTGGATGAATCGCTCTGGAACTGAAATCGGAATGCTCACTGACATTTGCCCTATCTGAAAGTCTGATAAACGCCGGAAAAATGACTAAGTCCAAAAGAAAAATTTTTTCAACTTTTTTCATTTTTACCCCTGTGGGATATATATTCTACCACACACATTGGGAACTCTCCTGGGGTACCCTCACACATATTATTCCCTCATTTAGTGGATATTTTCACAAAAAAGTGAAATTTTCAAAAATCCAGAAAATTGGCTGAAAACTACTAAATATCAAGGACTCATTGGACGAATCGCTCTGGAACTGAAATCGGAATGCTCACTGACATTTGCCCTATCTGTAAGTCTGATAAATGCCGGAAAAATGACTAAGTCATAAAAAAAAAATTTTTTCAACTTTTTTCAATTTTACCCCCATGGGATATATATTCTACCCAAACACATTGGGAGCTCTCCTGGGGTACCCTCACACATATTATTCCCTCATTTAGTGGATATTTTCACAAAAAAGTGAAATTTTCAAAAATCCAGAAAATTGTCTGAAAACGACTAAATATCAAGGCCTCATGGGGCGAATCGCTCTGGAACTGAAATCGGAACGCTCACTGACATTTGCCCTATCTGAAAGTCTGATAAACGCTGGAAAAATGACTAAGTTCAAAAGAAAAATTTTTTCAACTTTTTTTTAATTTTACCCCTGTGGGATATATATTCTACCCACACACATTGGGAACTCTCCTGGGGTACCCTCACACATATTATTCCCTCATTTAGTGGATATTTTCACAAAAAAGTGAAATTTTCAAAAATCCAGAAAATTGGCTGAAAATGACTAAATATCAAGGACTCATTGGACGAATCGCTCTGGAACTGAAATCGGAATGCTCACTGACATTTGCCCTATCTGAAAGTCTGATAAACGCCGGAAAAATGACTAAGTCCAAAAGAAAAATTTTTTCAACTTTTTTCAATTTTACCCCTGCGGGATATATATTCTACCCACACACATTGGGAACTCTCCTGGGGTACCCTCACACATACAGTCATGGCCAAAAGTATTGAGAATGAGACAAATAGTAATTTTTCCAAAGTTTACTGCTTCATTTTTTGTAATGGCAATTTGCATATACTCCTGAATGTCAAAGAGTGATCAGCCTAACAGCAATTACTGTACTTGCAAAGTCAATATTTGCCCAGAAAATGAACTTTAACCCCCAAAACACATTTCAACATCATTGCAGTCCTGCCTTAAAAGGAGCAGCTAACATCGTTTTAGTGATTGATCCATTAACACAGGTGTGGGTGTTGATGAGGACAGGGCTGGCGATCAATCAGTCATGATTAAGTAAGAATGACATCACTGAACACTTTAAAAGGAGGCTGGTTCTTGGTATCATTGTTTCTCTTCAGTTAACCATGGTTATCTCTAAAGAAACACGTGCAGCCATCATTGCACTGCACAAAAATGGCCTAACAGGGAAGAGTATCGCAGCTACAAAGATTGCACCTCAGTCAACAATCTATCGCATCATCAAGAACTTCAAGGAGAGAGCTTCCATTGTTGTCAAAAAGGCTCCAGGGCGCCCAAGAAAGACCAGCAAGCGCCAAGACCGTATCTTAAAACTGTTTCAGCTGCGGGATCGGACTACCAGCAGTGCCGAGCTTGCTCAGGAATGGCAGCAGGCTGGTGTGAGTGCTTCTGCACGCACTGTGAGGCAGAGACTCTTTAAGCAAGGGTTGGTTTCAAGGAGGGCAGCAAAGAAGCCACTTCTCTCCAGAAAAAACATCAGGCACCGACTGATATTCTGCAAAAGGTACAGGGAGTGGACTGCTGAGGACTGGGGCAAAGTCATTTTCTCTGATGAATCCTCTTTTCGATTGTTTGGGACATCTGGAAAACAGCTTATTCGGAGAAGAAGAGGTGAGCGCTACCACCAGTCTTGTCTCATGCCAACTGTAAAGCATCCTGAAACCATTCATGTGTGGGGTTGCTTCTCAGCCAAGGGAATCGGCTCACTCACAGTCTTGCCTAAAAACACAGCCATGAATAAAGAATGGTACCAGAATGTCCTCCAAGAGCAACTTCTCCCAACCGTCCAAGAGCAGTTTGGCGTCCAACAATGCCTTTTCCAGCATGATGGAGCACCTTGCCATAAAGCAAAGGTGATAACTAAATGGCTCATGGAACAAAACATAGAGATTTTGGGTCCATGGCCTGGAAACTCCCCAGATCTTAATCCCATTGAGAACTTGTGGTCAATCATCAAGAGACGGGTGGACAAACAAAAACCAACAAATTCTGGCAAAATGCAAGCATTGATTATGCAAGAATGGACTGCTATCAGTCAGGATTTGATCCAAAAGTTGATTGAGAGCATGCCAGGGAGAATTACTGAGGTCTTGAAGAAGAAGGGGCAACACTGCAAATATTGACTTGCTGCATTAACTCATTCTAACTGTCAATATAACCTATTGGTACTCATAATATGATTGCAATTATATTTCTGTATGTTATATAAACATCAGACAAACACTAATAAAAACCAGAGGCCAGCAGATCATGTGAAAATATAATTTTGGTGTCATTCTCAAAACTTTTGGCCATGACTGTATTATTCCCTCATTTAGTGGATATTTTCACAAAAAAGTGAAAATTTCAAAAATTCAGAAAATTGGCTGAAAACGACTAAATATCAAGGACTCATTGGGCGAATCGCTCTGTAACTGAAATTGGAACGCTCACTGACATTTGCCCTATCTGAAAGTCTGATAAACGCCGGAAAAATGACTAAGTCCAAAAGAAAAATTTTTTCAACTTTTTTCAATTTTACCCCTGTGGGATATATATTCTACCCACACACATTGGGAACTCTCCTGGGGTACCCTCACACATATTATTCCCTCATTTAGTGGATATTTTCACAAAAAAGTGAAATTTTCAAAAATCCAGAAAATTGGCTGAAAACGATTAATATCAAGGACTCATTGGGCGAATCGCTCTGGAACTGAAATCGGAACGCTCACTGACATTTGCCCTATCTGAAAGTCTGATAAACGCCGGAAAAATGACTAAGTCCCCAAAAAAAATTTTTTCAACTTTTTTCAATTTTACCCCCGTGGGATATATATTCTACCCAAACACATTGGGAGCTCTCCTGGGGTACCCTCACACATATTATTCCCTCATTTAGTGGATATTTTCACAAAAAAGTGAAATTTTCAAAAATCCAGAAAATTGTCTGAAAACGACTAAATATCAAGGACTCATGGGGCGAATCGCTCTGGAACTGAAATCGGAACGCTCACTGACATTTGCCCTATCTGAAAGTCTGATTAACGCCGGAAAAATGACTAAGTCCAAAAAAAAAACAATTTTTTTCAACTTTTTCAATTTTACCCCTGTGGGATATATATTCTACCCAAACACATTGGGAACTCTCCTGGGGTACCCTCTCACATATTATTCCCTCATTTAGTGGATATTTTCACAAAAAAGTGAAATTTTCAAAAATCCAGAAAATTGGCTGAAAACGACTAAATATCAAGGACTCATTGGGCGAATCGCTCTGGAACTGAAATCGGAACGCTCAATGACATTTGCCCTATCTGAAAGTCTGATAAACGCTGGAAAAATGACTAAGTCCAAAAGAAAAATTATTTCAACTTTTTTCAATTTTACCCCCGTGGGATATATATTCTACCACACACATTGGGAACTCTCTTGGGGTACCCTCACACATATTATTCCCTCATTTAGTGGATATTTTCACAAAAAAGTGAAATTTTCAAAAATCCAGAAAATTGGCTGAAAACGACTAAATATCAAGGACTCATTGGGCGAATCGCTCTGGAACTGAAATCGGAATGCTCACTGACATTTGCCCTATCTGAAAGTCTGATAAACGCCGGAAAAATGACTAAGTCCCCAAAAAATTTTTTTTTCAACTTTTTTCAATTTTACCCCCGTGGGATATATATTCTACCCAAACACATTGGGAGCTCTCCTGGGGTACCCTCACACATATTATTCCCTCATTTAGTGCATATTTTCACAAAAAAGTGAAATTTTCAAAAATTCAGAAAATTGCCTGAAAATGACTAAATATCAAGGACTCATTGGGCGAATCGCTCTGGAACTGAAATTGGAACGCTCACTGACATTTGCCCTATCTGAAAGTCTGATAAACGCCGGAAAAATGACTAAGTACAAAAGAAAAATTTTTTCAAATTTTTTTTAATTTTACCCCTGTGGGATATATATTCTACCCACACACATTGGGAACTCTCCTGGGGTACCCTCACACATATTATTCCCTCATTTAGTGGATATTTTCACAAAAAAGTGAAATTTTCAAAAATTCAGAAAATTGCCTGAAAACGACTAAATATCAAGGACTCATTGGGCGAATCGCTCTGGAACTGAAATTGGAACGCTCACTGACATTTGCCCTATCTGAAAGTCTGATAAACGCCGGAAAAATGACTAAGTACAAAAGAAAAATTTTTTCAACTTTTTTTTAATTTTACCCCTGTGGGATATATATTCTACCCACACACATTGGGAACTCTCCTGGGGTACCCTCACACATATTATTCCCTCATTTAGTGGATATTTTCACAAAAAAGTGAAATTTTCAAAAATCCAGAAAATTGGCTGAAAACGACTAAATATCAGGGAATCATTGGATGAATCGCTCTGGAACTGAAATCGGAATGCTCACTGACATTTGCCCTATCTGAAAGTCTGATAAACGCCGGAAAAATGACTAAGTCCAAAAGAAAAATTTTTTCAACTTTTTTCATTTTTACCCCTGTGGGATATATATTCTACCACACACATTGGGAACTCTCCTGGGGTACCCTCACACATATTATTCCCTCATTTAGTGGATATTTTCACAAAAAAGTGAAATTTTCAAAAATCCAGGAAATTGGCTGAAAACGGCTAAATATCAAGGACACATTGGGCGAATCGCTCTGGAACGGAAATCGGAATGCTCACTGACATTTGCCCTATCTGAAAGTCTGATAAACGCCGGAAAAATGACTGAGTCCAAAAAAAAATTTTTTTCATCTTTTTTCAATTTTAGCCCCGTGAGATATATATTCTACCCACACACATTTGGAACTCTCCTGGGGTTCCCTCACACATATTATTCCCTCATTTAGTGGATATTTTCACAAAAAAGTGAAATTTTCCAAAATTCAGAAAATTGGCTGAAAACGACTAAATATCAAGGACTCATTGGGCGAATCACTCTGGAACTGAAATTGGAACGCTCACTGACATTTGCCCTATCTGAAAGTCTGATAAACGCCGGAAAAATGACTTAGTCCAAAAGAAAAATTTTTTCAACTTTTTTCAATTTTACCCCCGTGGGATATATATTCTACCCAAACACATTGGGAGCTCTCCTGGGGTACCCTCACACATATTATTCCCTCATTTAGTGGATATTTTCACAAAAAAGTGAAATTTTCAAAAATCCAGGAAATTGGCTGAAAACGACTAAATATCAAGGACACTTTGGGCGAATCGCTCTGGAACGGAAATCGGAATGCTCACTGACATTTGCCCTATCTGAAAGTCTGATAAACGCCGGAAAAATGACTAAGTCCAAAAAAAAATTTTTTTCGTCTTTTTTCAATTTTACCCCCGTGGGATATATATTCTATCCACACACATTTGGAACTCTCCTGGGGTTCCCTCACACATATTATTCCCTCATTTAGTGGATATTTTCACAAAAAAGTGAAATTTTCAAAAATCCAGAAATTTGGCTGAAAACGACTAAATATCAAGGACTCATTGGGCGAATCGCTCTGGAACTGAAATCGGAACGCTCACTGACATTTGACCTATCTAAAAGTCTGATAAACGCCGGAAAAATGACTAAGTCTAAAAGAAAAATTATTTCAACTTTTTTCAATTTTACCCCCGTGGGATATATATTCTACCCACACACGTTGGGAACTCTCCTGGGGTACCCTCACACATATTATTCCCTCATTTAGTGGATATTTTCACAAAAAAGTGAAATTTTCAAAAATCAAGAAAATTGGCTGAAAAAGACTAAATATCAAGGACTCATTGGGCGAATCGCTCTGGAACTGAAATCGGAACGCTCACTGACATTTGCCCTATCTGAAAGTCTGATAAACGCCGGAAAAACGACAGTATAAAAGAAAAATTTTTTCAACTTTTTTCAATTTTACCCCCGTGGGATATATATTCTACCCAAACACATTGGGAGCTCTCCTGGGGTACCCTCACTCATATTATTCCCTCATTTAGTGGATATTTTCACTAAAAAGTGAAATTTTCAAAAATCCAGGAAATTGGCTGAAAACGACTAAATATCAAGGACACATTGGGCGAATCGCTCTGGAACGGAAATCGGAATGCTCACTGACATTTGCCCTATCTGAAAGTCTGATAAACGCCGGAAAAATGACTGAGTCCAAAAAAAAATTTTTTTCATCTTTTTTCAATTTTAGCCCCGTGAGATATATATTCTACCCACACACATTTGGAACTCTCCTGGGGTTCCCTCACACATATTATTCCCTCATTTAGTGGATATTTTCACAAAAAAGTGAAATTTTCAAAAATCCAGGAAATTGGCTGAAAACGACTAAATATCAAGGACACATTGGGCGAATCGCTCTGGAACGGAAATCGGAATGCTCACTGACATTTGCCCTATCTGAAAGTCTGATAAACGCCGGAAAAATGACTAAGTCCAAAAAAAAATTTTTTTCATCTTTTTTCAATTTTACCCCCGTGGGATATATATTCTACCCACACACATTTGGAACTCTCCTGGGGTACCCTCACACATATTATTCCCTCATTTAGTGGATATTTTCACAAAAAAGTGAAATTTTCAAAAATCCAGAAAATTGGCTGAAAACGACTAAATATCAAGGACTCATTGGGCGAATCACTCTGGAACGGAAATTGGAATGCTCACTGACATTTGCCCTATCTGAAAGTCTGATAAACGCCGGAAAAATGACTAAGTCCAAAAAAAAATTTTTTTCGTCTTTTTTCAATTTTACCCCCGTGGGATATATATTCTATCCACACACATTTGGAACTCTCCTGGGGTTCCCTCACACATATTATTCCCTCATTTAGTGGATATTTTCACAAAAAAGTGAAATTTTCAAAAATCCAGAAAATTGGCTGAAAACGACTAAATATCAAGGACTCATTGGGCGAATCGCTCTGGAACTGAAATCGGAACGCTCACTGACATTTGACCTATCTGAAAGTCTGATAAACGCTGGAAAAATGACTAAGTCTAAAAGAAAAATTATTTCAACTTTTTTCAATTTTACCCCCGTGGGATATATATTCTACCCACACACATTGGGAACTCTCCTGGGGTACCCTCACACATATTATTCCCTCATTTAGTGCATATTTTCACAAAAAAGTGAAATTTTCAAAAATTCAGAAAATTGCCTGAAAATGACTAAATATCAAGGACTCATTGGGCGAATCGCTCTGGAACTGAAATTGGAACGCTCACTGACATTTGCCCTATCTGAAAGTCTGATAAACGCCGGAAAAATGACTAAGTACAAAAGAAAAATTTTTTCAACTTTTTTTTAATTTTACCCCTGTGGGATATATATTCTACCCACACACATTGGGAACTCTCCTGGGGTACCCTCACACATATTATTCCCTCATTTAGTGGATATTTTCACAAAAAAGTGAAATTTTCAAAAATTCAGAAAATTGCCTGAAAACGACTAAATATCAAGGACTCATTGGGCGAATCGCTCTGGAACTGAAATTGGAACGCTCACTGACATTTGCCCTATCTGAAAGTCTGATAAACGCCGGAAAAATGACTAAGTACAAAAGAAAAATTTTTTCAACTTTTTTTTAATTTTACCCCTGTGGGATATATATTCTACCCACACACATTGGGAACTCTCCTGGGGTACCCTCACACATATTATTCCCTCATTTAGTGGATATTTTCACAAAAAAGTGAAATTTTCAAAAATCCAGAAAATTGGCTGAAAACGACTAAATATCAGGGACTCATTGGATGAATCGCTCTGGAACTGAAATCGGAATGCTCACTGACATTTGCCCTATCTGAAAGTCTGATAAACGCCGGAAAAATGACTAAGTCCAAAAGAAAAATTTTTTCAACTTTTTTCATTTTTACCCCTGTGGGATATATATTCTACCACACACATTGGGAACTCTCCTGGGGTACCCTCACACATATTATTCCCTCATTTAGTGGATATTTTCACAAAAAAGTGAAATTTTCAAAAATCCAGAAAATTGGCTGAAAACTACTAAATATCAAGGACTCATTGGACGAATCGCTCTGGAACTGAAATCGGAATGCTCACTGACATTTGCCCTATCTGTAAGTCTGATAAATGCCGGAAAAATGACTAAGTCATAAAAAAAAAATTTTTTCAACTTTTTTCAATTTTACCCCCATGGGATATATATTCTACCCAAACACATTGGGAGCTCTCCTGGGGTACCCTCACACATATTATTCCCTCATTTAGTGGATATTTTCACAAAAAAGTGAAATTTTCAAAAATCCAGAAAATTGTCTGAAAACGACTAAATATCAAGGCCTCATGGGGCGAATCGCTCTGGAACTGAAATCGGAACGCTCACTGACATTTGCCCTATCTGAAAGTCTGATAAACGCTGGAAAAATGACTAAGTTCAAAAGAAAAATTTTTTCAACTTTTTTTTAATTTTACCCCTGTGGGATATATATTCTACCCACACACATTGGGAACTCTCCTGGGGTACCCTCACACATATTATTCCCTCATTTAGTGGATATTTTCACAAAAAAGTGAAATTTTCAAAAATCCAGAAAATTGGCTGAAAATGACTAAATATCAAGGACTCATTGGACGAATCGCTCTGGAACTGAAATCGGAATGCTCACTGACATTTGCCCTATCTGAAAGTCTGATAAACGCCGGAAAAATGACTAAGTCCAAAAGAAAAATTTTTTCAACTTTTTTCAATTTTACCCCTGCGGGATATATATTCTACCCACACACATTGGGAACTCTCCTGGGGTACCCTCACACATACAGTCATGGCCAAAAGTATTGAGAATGAGACAAATAGTAATTTTTCCAAAGTTTACTGCTTCATTTTTTGTAATGGCAATTTGCATATACTCCTGAATGTCAAAGAGTGATCAGCCTAACAGCAATTACTGTACTTGCAAAGTCAATATTTGCCCAGAAAATGAACTTTAACCCCCAAAACACATTTCAACATCATTGCAGTCCTGCCTTAAAAGGAGCAGCTAACATCGTTTTAGTGATTGATCCATTAACACAGGTGTGGGTGTTGATGAGGACAGGGCTGGCGATCAATCAGTCATGATTAAGTAAGAATGACATCACTGAACACTTTAAAAGGAGGCTGGTTCTTGGTATCATTGTTTCTCTTCAGTTAACCATGGTTATCTCTAAAGAAACACGTGCAGCCATCATTGCACTGCACAAAAATGGCCTAACAGGGAAGAGTATCGCAGCTACAAAGATTGCACCTCAGTCAACAATCTATCGCATCATCAAGAACTTCAAGGAGAGAGCTTCCATTGTTGTCAAAAAGGCTCCAGGGCGCCCAAGAAAGACCAGCAAGCGCCAAGACCGTATCTTAAAACTGTTTCAGCTGCGGGATCGGACTACCAGCAGTGCCGAGCTTGCTCAGGAATGGCAGCAGGCTGGTGTGAGTGCTTCTGCACGCACTGTGAGGCAGAGACTCTTTAAGCAAGGGTTGGTTTCAAGGAGGGCAGCAAAGAAGCCACTTCTCTCCAGAAAAAACATCAGGCACCGACTGATATTCTGCAAAAGGTACAGGGAGTGGACTGCTGAGGACTGGGGCAAAGTCATTTTCTCTGATGAATCCTCTTTTCGATTGTTTGGGACATCTGGAAAACAGCTTATTCGGAGAAGAAGAGGTGAGCGCTACCACCAGTCTTGTCTCATGCCAACTGTAAAGCATCCTGAAACCATTCATGTGTGGGGTTGCTTCTCAGCCAAGGGAATCGGCTCACTCACAGTCTTGCCTAAAAACACAGCCATGAATAAAGAATGGTACCAGAATGTCCTCCAAGAGCAACTTCTCCCAACCGTCCAAGAGCAGTTTGGCGTCCAACAATGCCTTTTCCAGCATGATGGAGCACCTTGCCATAAAGCAAAGGTGATAACTAAATGGCTCATGGAACAAAACATAGAGATTTTGGGTCCATGGCCTGGAAACTCCCCAGATCTTAATCCCATTGAGAACTTGTGGTCAATCATCAAGAGACGGGTGGACAAACAAAAACCAACAAATTCTGGCAAAATGCAAGCATTGATTATGCAAGAATGGACTGCTATCAGTCAGGATTTGATCCAAAAGTTGATTGAGAGCATGCCAGGGAGAATTACTGAGGTCTTGAAGAAGAAGGGGCAACACTGCAAATATTGACTTGCTGCATTAACTCATTCTAACTGTCAATATAACCTATTGGTACTCATAATATGATTGCAATTATATTTCTGTATGTTATATAAACATCAGACAAACACTAATAAAAACCAGAGGCCAGCAGATCATGTGAAAATATAATTTTGGTGTCATTCTCAAAACTTTTGGCCATGACTGTATTATTCCCTCATTTAGTGGATATTTTCACAAAAAAGTGAAAATTTCAAAAATTCAGAAAATTGGCTGAAAACGACTAAATATCAAGGACTCATTGGGCGAATCGCTCTGTAACTGAAATTGGAACGCTCACTGACATTTGCCCTATCTGAAAGTCTGATAAACGCCGGAAAAATGACTAAGTCCAAAAGAAAAATTTTTTCAACTTTTTTCAATTTTACCCCTGTGGGATATATATTCTACCCACACACATTGGGAACTCTCCTGGGGTACCCTCACACATATTATTCCCTCATTTAGTGGATATTTTCACAAAAAAGTGAAATTTTCAAAAATCCAGAAAATTGGCTGAAAACGATTAATATCAAGGACTCATTGGGCGAATCGCTCTGGAACTGAAATCGGAACGCTCACTGACATTTGCCCTATCTGAAAGTCTGATAAACGCCGGAAAAATGACTAAGTCCCCAAAAAAAATTTTTTCAACTTTTTTCAATTTTACCCCCGTGGGATATATATTCTACCCAAACACATTGGGAGCTCTCCTGGGGTACCCTCACACATATTATTCCCTCATTTAGTGGATATTTTCACAAAAAAGTGAAATTTTCAAAAATCCAGAAAATTGTCTGAAAACGACTAAATATCAAGGACTCATGGGGCGAATCGCTCTGGAACTGAAATCGGAACGCTCACTGACATTTGCCCTATCTGAAAGTCTGATTAACGCCGGAAAAATGACTAAGTCCAAAAAAAAAACAATTTTTTTCAACTTTTTCAATTTTACCCCTGTGGGATATATATTCTACCCAAACACATTGGGAACTCTCCTGGGGTACCCTCTCACATATTATTCCCTCATTTAGTGGATATTTTCACAAAAAAGTGAAATTTTCAAAAATCCAGAAAATTGGCTGAAAACGACTAAATATCAAGGACTCATTGGGCGAATCGCTCTGGAACTGAAATCGGAACGCTCAATGACATTTGCCCTATCTGAAAGTCTGATAAACGCTGGAAAAATGACTAAGTCCAAAAGAAAAATTATTTCAACTTTTTTCAATTTTACCCCCGTGGGATATATATTCTACCACACACATTGGGAACTCTCTTGGGGTACCCTCACACATATTATTCCCTCATTTAGTGGATATGTTCACAAAAAAGTGAAATTTTCAAAAATCCAGAAAATTGGCTGAAAACGACTAAATATCAAGGACTCATTGGGCGAATCGCTCTGGAACTGAAATCGGAATGCTCACTGACATTTGCCCTATCTGAAAGTCTGATAAACGCCGGAAAAATGACTAAGTCCCCAAAAAATTTTTTTTTCAACTTTTTTCAATTTTACCCCCGTGGGATATATATTCTACCCAAACACATTGGGAGCTCTCCTGGGGTACCCTCACACATATTATTCCCTCATTTAGTGCATATTTTCACAAAAAAGTGAAATTTTCAAAAATTCAGAAAATTGCCTGAAAATGACTAAATATCAAGGACTCATTGGGCGAATCGCTCTGGAACTGAAATTGGAACGCTCACTGACATTTGCCCTATCTGAAAGTCTGATAAACGCCGGAAAAATGACTAAGTACAAAAGAAAAATTTTTTCAACTTTTTTTTAATTTTACCCCTGTGGGATATATATTCTACCCACACACATTGGGAACTCTCCTGGGGTACCCTCACACATATTATTCCCTCATTTAGTGGATATTTTCACAAAAAAAGTGAAATTTTCAAAAATTCAGAAAATTGCCTGAAAACGACTAAATATCAAGGACTCATTGGGCGAATCGCTCTGGAACTGAAATTGGAACGCTCACTGACATTTGCCCTATCTGAAAGTCTGATAAACGCCGGAAAAATGACTAAGTACAAAAGAAAAATTTTTTCAACTTTTTTTTAATTTTACCCCTGTGGGATATATATTCTACCCACACACATTGGGAACTCTCCTGGGGTACCCTCACACATATTATTCCCTCATTTAGTGGATATTTTCACAAAAAAGTGAAATTTTCAAAAATCCAGAAAATTGGCTGAAAACGACTAAATATCAGGGAATCATTGGATGAATCGCTCTGGAACTGAAATCGGAATGCTCACTGACATTTGCCCTATCTGAAAGTCTGATAAACGCCGGAAAAATGACTAAGTCCAAAAGAAAAATTTTTTCAACTTTTTTCATTTTTACCCCTGTGGGATATATATTCTACCACACACATTGGGAACTCTCCTGGGGTACCCTCACACATATTATTCCCTCATTTAGTGGATATTTTCACAAAAAAGTGAAATTTTCAAAAATCCAGAAAATTGGCTGAAAACTACTAAATATCAAGGACTCATTGGACGAATCGCTCTGGAACTGAAATCGGAATGCTCACTGACATTTGCCCTATCTGTAAGTCTGATAAATGCCGGAAAAATGACTAAGTCATAAAAAAAAAATTTTTTCAACTTTTTTCAATTTTACCCCCGTGGGATATATATTCTACCCAAACACATTGGGAGCTCTCCTGGGGTACCCTCACACATATTATTCCCTCATTTAGTGGATATTTTCACAAAAAAGTGAAATTTTCAAAAATCCAGAAAATTGTCTGAAAACGACTAAATATCAAGGCCTCATGGGGCGAATCGCTCTGGAACTGAAATCGGAACGCTCACTGACATTTGCCCTATCTGAAAGTCTGATAAACGCTGGAAAAATGACTAAGTTCAAAAGAAAAATTTTTTCAACTTTTTTTTAATTTTACCCCTGTGGGATATATATTCTACCCACACACATTGGGAACTCTCCTGGGGTACCCTCACACATATTATTCCCTCATTTAGTGGATATTTTCACAAAAAAGTGAAATTTTCAAAAATCCAGAAAATTGGCTGAAAATGACTAAATATCAAGGACTCATTGGACGAATCGCTCTGGAACTGAAATCGGAATGCTCACTGACATTTGCCCTATCTGAAAGTCTGATAAACGCCGGAAAAATGACTAAGTCCAAAAGAAAAATTTTTTCAACTTTTTTCAATTTTACCCCTGTGGGATATATATTCTACCCACACACATTGGGAACTCTCCTGGAGTACCCTCACACATATTATTCCCTCATTTAGTGGATATTTTCACAAAAAAGTGAAAATTTCAAAAATTCAGAAAATTGGCTGAAAACGACTAAATATCAAGGACTCATTGGGCGAATCGCTCTGTAACTGAAATTGGAACGCTCACTGACATTTGCCCTATCTGAAAGTCTGATAAACGCCGGAAAAATGACTAAGTCCAAAAGAAATTTTTTTTTAACTTTTTTCAATTTTACCCCTGTGGGATATATATTCTACCCACACACATTGGGAACTCTCCTGGGGTACCCTCACACATATTATTCCCTCATTTAGTGGATATTTTCACAAAAAAGTGAAATTTTCAAAAATCCAGAAAATTGGCTGAAAACGATTAATATCAAGGACTCATTGGGCGAATCGCTCTGGAACTGAAATCGGAACGCTCACTGACATTTGCCCTATCTGAAAGTCTGATAAACGCCGGAAAAATGACTAAGTCCCCAAAAAAATTTTTTTCAACTTTTTTCAATTTTACCCCCGTGGGATATATATTCTACCCAAACACATTGGGAGCTCTCCTGGGGTACCCTCACACATATTATTCCCTCATTTAGTGGATATTTTCACAAAAAAGTGAAATTTTCAAAAATCCAGAAAATTGTCTGAAAACGACTAAATATCAAGGACTCATGGGGCGAATCGCTCTGGAACTGAAATCGGAACGCTCACTGACATTTGCCCTATCTGAAAGTCTGATTAACGCCGGAAAAATGACTAAGTCCAAAAAAAACAATTTTTTTCAACTTTTTCAATTTTACCCCTGTGGGATATATATTCTACCCAAACACATTGGGAACTCTCCTGGGGTACCCTCTCACATATTATTCCCTCATTTAGTGGATATTTTCACAAAAAAGTGAAATTTTCAAAAATCCAGAAAATTGGCTGAAAACGACTAAATATCAAGGACTCATTGGGCGAATCGCTCTGGAACTGAAATCGGAACGCTCAATGACATTTGCCCTATCTGAAAGTCTGATAAACGCTGGAAAAATGACTAAGTCCAAAAGAAAAATTATTTCAACTTTTTTCAATTTTACCCCCGTGGGATATATATTCTACCACACACATTGGGAACTCTCTTGGGGTACCCTCACACATATTATTCCCTCATTTAGTGGATATTTTCACAAAAAAGTGAAATTTTCAAAAATCCAGAAAATTGGCTGAAAACGACTAAATATCAAGGACTCATTGGGCGAATCGCTCTGGAACTGAAATTGGAATGCTCACTGACATTTGCCCTATCTGAAAGTCTGATAAACGCCGGAAAAATGACTAAGTCCAAAAGAAAAATTTTTTCAACTTTTTTCAATTTTACCCCTGTGGGATATATATTCTACCCACACACATTGGGAACTCTCCTGGGGTACCCTCACACATATTATTCCCTCATTTAGTGGATATTTTCACAAAAAAGTGAAATTTTCAAAAATCCAGAAAATTGGCTGAAAACGATTAATATCAAGGACTCATTGGGCGAATTGCTCTGGAACTGAAATCGGAACGCTCACTGACATTTGCCCTATCTGAAAGTCTGATAAACGCCGGAAAAATGACTAAGTCCCCAAAAAAATTTTTTTCAACTTTTTTCAATTTTACCCCTGTGGGATATATATTCTACCCGAACACATTGGGAGCTCTCCTGGGGTACCCTCACACATATTATTCCCTCATTTAGTAGATATTTTCACAAAAAAGTGAAATTTTCAAAAATCCAGAAAATTGTCTGAAAACGACTAAATATCAAGGACTCATGGGGCGAATCGCTCTGGAACTGAAATCGGAACGCTCACTGACATTTGCCCTATCTGAAAGTCTGATAAACGCTGGAAAAATGACTAAGTCCAAAAGAAAAATTTTTTCAACCTTTTTCAATTTTACCCCTGTGGGATATATATTCTACCCAAACACATTGGGAACTCTCCTGGGGTACCCTCACACATATTATTCCCTCATTTAGTGGATATTTTCACAAAAAAGTGAAATTTTCAAAAATTCAGAAAATTGCCTGAAAACGACTAAATATCAAGGACTCATTGGGCGAATCGCTCTGGAACTGAAATTGGAACGCTCACTGACATTTGCCCTATCTGAAAGTCTGATAAACGCCGGAAAAATGACTAAGTACAAAAGAAAAATTTTTTCAACTTTTTTTTAATTTTACCCCTGTGGGATATATATTCTACCCACACACATTGGGAACTCTCCTGGGGTACCCTCACACATATTATTCCCTCATTTAGTGGATATTTTCATAAAAAAGTGAAATTTTCAAAAATTCAGAAAATTGCCTGAAAACGACTAAATATCAAGGACTCATTGGGCGAATCGCTCTGGAACTGAAATTGGAACGCTCACTGACATTTGCCCTATCTGAAAGTCTGATACACGCCGGAAAAATGACTAAGTACAAAAGAAAAATTTTTTCAACTTTTTTTTAATTTTACCCCTGTGGGATATATATTCTACCCACACACATTGGGAACTCTCCTGGGGTACCCTCACACATATTATTCCCTCATTTAGTGGATATTTTCATAAAAAAGTGAAATTTTCAAAAATTCAGAAAATTGCCTGAAAACGACTAAATATCAAGGACTCATTGGGCGAATCGCTCTGGAACTGAAATTGGAACGCTCACTGACATTTGCCCTATCTGAAAGTCTGATAAACGCCGGAAAAATGACTAAGTACAAAAGAAAAATTTTTTCAACTTTTTTTTAATTTTACCCCTGTGGGATATATATTCTACCCACACACATTGGGAACTCTCCTGGGGTACCCTCACACATATTATTCCCTCATTTAGTGGATATTTTCACAAAAAAGTGAAATTTTCAAAAATCCAGAAAATTGGCTGAAAACGACTAAATATCAAGGACTCATTGGGAGAATGGCTCTGGAACTGAAATCGGAACTCTCACTGACATTTGCCCTATCTGAAAGTCTGATTAACGCCGGAAAAATGACTAAGTCCAAAAAAAACAATTTTTTTCAACTTTTTCAATTTTACCCCTGTGGGATATATATTCTACCCAAACACATTGGGAACTCTCCTGGGGTACCCTCACACATATTATTCCCTCATTTAGTGGATATTTTCACAAAAAAGTGAAATTTTCAAAAATTCAGAAAATTGCCTGAAAACGACTAAATATCAAGGACTCATTAGGCGAATCGCTCTGGAACTGAAATTGGAACGCTCACTGACATTTGCCCTATCTGAAAGTCTGATAAACGCCGGAAAAATGACTAAGTACAAAAGAAAAATTTTTTCAACTTTTTTTTAATTTTACCCCTGTGGGATATATATTCTACCCACACACATTGGGAACTCTCCTGGGGTACCCTCACACATATTATTCCCTCATTTAGTGGATATTTTCACAAAAAAGTGAAATTTTCAAAAATCCAGAAAATTGGCTGAAAACGACTAAATATCAAGGACTCATTGGGCGAATCGCTCTGGAACTGAAATCGGAACGCTCAATGACATTTGCCCTATCTGAAAGTCTGATAAACGCTGGAAAAATGACTAAGTCCAAAAGAAAAATTATTTCAACTTTTTTCAATTTTACCCCCGTGGGATATATATTCTACCACACACATTGGGAACTCTCTTGGGGTACCCTCACACATATTATTCCCTCATTTAGTGGATATTTTCACAAAAAAGTGAAATTTTCAAAAATCCAGAAAATTGGCTGAAAACGACTAAATATCAAGGACTCATTGGGCGAATCGCTCTGGAACTGAAATTGGAATGCTCACTGACATTTGCCCTATCTGAAAGTCTGATAAACGCCGGAAAAATGACTAAGTCCCCAAAAAAATTTTTTTCAACTTTTTTCAATTTTACCCCCGTGGGATATATATTCTACCCAAACACATTGGGAGCTCTCCTGGGGTACCCTCACACATATTATTCCCTCATTTAGTAGATATTTTCACAAAAAAGTGAAATTTTCAAAAATCCAGAAAATTGTCTGAAAACGACTAAATATCAAGGACTCATGGGGCGAATCGCTCTGGAACTGAAATTGGAATGCTCACTGACATTTGCCCTATCTGAAAGTCTGATAAACGCCGGAAAAATGACTAAGTCCAAAAAAAAAATGTTTTCAACTTTTTTCAATTTTACCCCCGTGGGATATATATTCTACCCAAACACATTGGGAACTCTCCTGGGGTACCCTCACACATATTATTCCCTCATTTAGTGGATATTTTCACAAAAAAGTGAAATTTTCAAAAATCCAGAAAATTGGCTGAAAACGATTAATATCAAGGACTCATTGGGCGAATTGCTCTGGAACTGAAATCGGAACGCTCACTGACATTTGCCCTATCTGAAAGTCTGATAAACGCCGGAAAAATGACTAAGTCCCCAAAAAAATTTTTTTCAACTTTTTTCAATTTTACCCCTGTGGGATATATATTCTACCCGAACACATTGGGAGCTCTCCTGGGGTACCCTCACACATATTATTCCCTCATTTAGTAGATATTTTCACAAAAAAGTGAAATTTTCAAAAATCCAGAAAATTGTCTGAAAACGACTAAATATCAAGGACTCATGGGGCGAATCGCTCTGGAACTGAAATCGGAACGCTCACTGACATTTGCCCTATCTGAAAGTCTGATAAACGCTGGAAAAATGACTAAGTACAAAAGAAAAATTTTTTCAACTTTTTTTTAATTTTACCCCTGTGGGATATATATTCTACCCACACACATTGGGAACTCTCCTGGGGTACCCTCACACATATTATTCCCTCATTTAGTGGATATTTTCATAAAAAAGTGAAATTTTCAAAAATTCAGAAAATTGCCTGAAAACGACTAAATATCAAGGACTCATTGGGCGAATCGCTCTGGAACTGAAATTGGAACGCTCACTGACATTTGCCCTATCTGAAAGTCTGATACACGCCGGAAAAATGACTAAGTACAAAAGAAAAATTTTTTCAACTTTTTTTTAATTTTACCCCTGTGGGATATATATTCTACCCACACACATTGGGAACTCTCCTGGGGTACCCTCACACATATTATTCCCTCATTTAGTGGATATTTTCATAAAAAAGTGAAATTTTCAAAAATTCAGAAAATTGCCTGAAAACGACTAAATATCAAGGACTCATTGGGCGAATCGCTCTGGAACTGAAATTGGAACGCTCACTGACATTTGCCCTATCTGAAAGTCTGATAAACGCCGGAAAAATGACTAAGTACAAAAGAAAAATTTTTTCAACTTTTTTTTAATTTTACCCCTGTGGGATATATATTCTACCCACACACATTGGGAACTCTCCTGGGGTACCCTCACACATATTATTCCCTCATTTAGTGGATATTTTCACAAAAAAGTGAAATTTTCAAAAATCCAGAAAATTGGCTGAAAACGACTAAATATCAAGGACTCATTGGGAGAATGGCTCTGGAACTGAAATCGGAACTCTCACTGACATTTGCCCTATCTGAAAGTCTGATTAACGCCGGAAAAATGACTAAGTCCAAAAAAAACAATTTTTTTCAACTTTTTCAATTTTACCCCTGTGGGATATATATTCTACCCAAACACATTGGGAACTCTCCTGGGGTACCCTCACACATATTATTCCCTCATTTAGTGGATATTTTCACAAAAAAGTGAAATTTTCAAAAATCCAGAAAATTGGCTGAAAACGACTAAATATCAAGGACTCATTGGGCGAATCGCTCTGGAACTGAAATCGGAACGCTCAATGACATTTGCCCTATCTGAAAGTCTGATAAACGCTGGAAAAATGACTAAGTCCAAAAGAAAAATTATTTCAACTTTTTTCAATTTTACCCCCGTGGGATATATATTCTACCACACACATTGGGAACTCTCTTGGGGTACCCTCACACATATTATTCCCTCATTTAGTGGATATTTTCACAAAAAAGTGAAATTTTCAAAAATCCAGAAAATTGGCTGAAAACGACTAAATATCAAGGACTCATTGGGTGAATCGCTCTGGAACTGAAATTGGAATGCTCACTGACATTTGCCCTATCTGAAAGTCTGATAAACGCCGGAAAAATGACTAAGTCCCCAAAAAAATTTTTTTCAACTTTTTTCAATTTTACCCCCGTGGGATATATATTCTACCCAAACACATTGGGAGCTCTCCTGGGGTACCCTCACACATATTATTCCCTCATTTAGTAGATATTTTCACAAAAAAGTGAAATTTTCAAAAATCCAGAAAATTGTCTGAAAACGACTAAATATCAAGGACTCATGGGGCGAATCGCTCTGGAACTGAAATTGGAATGCTCACTGACATTTGCCCTATCTGAAAGTCTGATAAACGCCGGAAAAATGACTAAGTCCAAAAAAAAAATGTTTTCAACTTTTTTCAATTTTACCCCCGTGGGATATATATTCTACCCAAACACATTGGGAACTCTCCTGGGGTACCCTCACACATATTATTCCCTCATTTAGTGGATATTTTCACAAAAAAGTGAAATTTTCAAAAATCCAGAAAATTGGCTGAAAACGATTAATATCAAGGACTCATTGGGCGAATTGCTCTGGAACTGAAATCGGAACGCTCACTGACATTTGCCCTATCTGAAAGTCTGATAAACGCCGGAAAAATGACTAAGTCCCCAAAAAAATTTTTTTCAACTTTTTTCAATTTTACCCCTGTGGGATATATATTCTACCCGAACACATTGGGAGCTCTCCTGGGGTACCCTCACACATATTATTCCCTCATTTAGTAGATATTTTCACAAAAAAGTGAAATTTTCAAAAATCCAGAAAATTGTCTGAAAACGACTAAATATCAAGGACTCATGGGGCGAATCGCTCTGGAACTGAAATCGGAACGCTCACTGACATTTGCCCTATCTGAAAGTCTGATAAACGCTGGAAAAATGACTAAGTACAAAAGAAAAATTTTTTCAACTTTTTTTTAATTTTACCCCTGTGGGATATATATTCTACCCACACACATTGGGAACTCTCCTGGGGTACCCTCACACATATTATTCCCTCATTTAGTGGATATTTTCATAAAAAAGTGAAATTTTCAAAAATTCAGAAAATTGCCTGAAAACGACTAAATATCAAGGACTCATTGGGCGAATCGCTCTGGAACTGAAATTGGAACGCTCACTGACATTTGCCCTATCTGAAAGTCTGATACACGCCGGAAAAATGACTAAGTACAAAAGAAAAATTTTTTCAACTTTTTTTTAATTTTACCCCTGTGGGATATATATTCTACCCACACACATTGGGAACTCTCCTGGGGTACCCTCACACATATTATTCCCTCATTTAGTGGATATTTTCATAAAAAAGTGAAATTTTCAAAAATTCAGAAAATTGCCTGAAAACGACTAAATATCAAGGACTCATTGGGCGAATCGCTCTGGAACTGAAATTGGAACGCTCACTGACATTTGCCCTATCTGAAAGTCTGATAAACGCCGGAAAAATGACTAAGTACAAAAGAAAAATTTTTTCAACTTTTTTTTAATTTTACCCCTGTGGGATATATATTCTACCCACACACATTGGGAACTCTCCTGGGGTACCCTCACACATATTATTCCCTCATTTAGTGGATATTTTCACAAAAAAGTGAAATTTTCAAAAATCCAGAAAATTGGCTGAAAACGACTAAATATCAAGGACTCATTGGGAGAATGGCTCTGGAACTGAAATCGGAACTCTCACTGACATTTGCCCTATCTGAAAGTCTGATTAACGCCGGAAAAATGACTAAGTCCAAAAAAAACAATTTTTTTCAACTTTTTCAATTTTACCCCTGTGGGATATATATTCTACCCAAACACATTGGGAACTCTCCTGGGGTACCCTCACACATATTATTCCCTCATTTAGTGGATATTTTCACAAAAAAGTGAAATTTTCAAAAATTCAGAAAATTGCCTGAAAACGACTAAATATCAAGGACTCATTAGGCGAATCGCTCTGGAACTGAAATTGGAACGCTCACTGACATTTGCCCTATCTGAAAGTCTGATAAACGCCGGAAAAATGACTAAGTACAAAAGAAAAATTTTTTCAACTTTTTTTTAATTTTACCCCTGTGGGATATATATTCTACCCACACACATTGGGAACTCTCCTGGGGTACCCTCACACATATTATTCCCTCATTTAGTGGATATTTTCATAAAAAAGTGAAATTTTCAAAAATTCAGAAAATTGCCTGAAAACGACTAAATATCAAGGACTCATTGGGCGAATCGCTCTGGAACTGAAATTGGAACGCTCACTGACATTTGCCCTATCTGAAAGTCTGATAAACGCCGGAAAAATGACTAAGTACAAAAGAAAAATTTTTTCAACTTTTTTTTAATTTTACCCCTGTGGGATATATATTCTACCCACACACATTGGGAACTCTCCTGGGGTACCCTCACACATATTATTCCCTCATTTAGTGGATATTTTCACAAAAAAGTGAAATTTTCAAAAATCCAGAAAATTGGCTGAAAACGACTAAATATCAAGGACTCATTGGGAGAATGGCTCTGGAACTGAAATCGGAACTCTCACTGACATTTGCCCTATCTGAAAGTCTGATTAACGCCGGAAAAATGACTAAGTCCAAAAAAAACAATTTTTTTCAACTTTTTCAATTTTACCCCTGTGGGATATATATTCTACCCAAACACATTGGGAACTCTCCTGGGGTACCCTCACACATATTATTCCCTCATTTAGTGGATATTTTCACAAAAAAGTGAAATTTTCAAAAATCCAGAAAATTGGCTGAAAACGACTAAATATCAAGGACTCATTGGGCGAATCGCTCTGGAACTGAAATCGGAACGCTCAATGACATTTGCCCTATCTGAAAGTCTGATAAACGCTGGAAAAATGACTAAGTCCAAAAGAAAAATTATTTCAACTTTTTTCAATTTTACCCCCGTGGGATATATATTCTACCACACACATTGGGAACTCTCTTGGGGTACCCTCACACATATTATTCCCTCATTTAGTGGATATTTTCACAAAAAAGTGAAATTTTCAAAAATCCAGAAAATTGGCTGAAAACGACAAAATATCAAGGACTCATTGGGCGAATCGCTCTGGAACTGAAATTGGAATGCTCACTGACATTTGCCCTATCTGAAAGTCTGATAAACGCCGGAAAAATGACTAAGTCCCCAAAAAAATTTTTTTCAACTTTTTTCAATTTTACCCCCGTGGGATATATATTCTACCCAAACACATTGGGAGCTCTCCTGGGGTACCCTCACACATATTATTCCCTCATTTAGTAGATATTTTCACAAAAAAGTGAAATTTTCAAAAATCCAGAAAATTGTCTGAAAACGACTAAATATCAAGGACTCATGGGGCGAATCGCTCTGGAACTGAAATTGGAATGCTCACTGACATTTGCCCTATCTGAAAGTCTGATAAACGCCGGAAAAATGACTAAGTCCAAAAAAAAAATGTTTTCAACTTTTTTCAATTTTACCCCCGTGGGATATATATTCTACCCAAACACATTGGGAACTCTCCTGGGGTACCCTCACACATATTATTCCCTCATTTAGTGGATATTTTCACAAAAAAGTGAAATTTTCAAAAATCCAGAAAATTGGCTGAAAACGACTAAATATCAAGGACTCATTGGGCGAATCGCTCTGGAACTGAAATCGGAACGCTCAATGACATTTGCCATATCTGAAAGTCTGATAAACGCCGGAAAAATGACTAAGTCCAAAAGAAAAATTATTTCAACTTTTTTCAATTTTACCCCTGTGGGATATATATTCTACCCACACACATTGGGAACTCTCCTGGGGTACCCTCACACATATTATTCCCTCATTTAGTGGATATTTTCACAAAAAAGTGAAATTTTCAAAAATTCAGAAAATTGGCTGAAAACGACTAAATATCAAGGACTCATTGGGCGAATCGCTCTGTAACTGAAATTGGAACGCTCACTGACATTTGCCCTATCTGAAAGTCTGATAAACGCCGGAAAAATGACTAAGTCCAAAAAAAAAATGTTTTCAACTTTTTTCAATTTTACCCCCGTGGGATATATATTCTACCCAAACACATTGGGAACTCTCCTGGGGTACCCTCACACATATTATTCCCTCATTTAGTGGATATTTTCACAAAAAAGTGAAATTTTCAAAAATCCAGAAAATTGGCTGAAAACGACTAAATATCAAGGACTCATTGGGCGAATCGCTCTGGAACTGAAATCGGAACGCTCAATGACATTTGCCATATCTGAAAGTCTGATAAACGCCGGAAAAATGACTAAGTCCAAAAGAAAAATTATTTCAACTTTTTTCAATTTTACCCCTGTGGGATATATATTCTACCCACACACATTGGGAACTCTCCTGGGGTACCCTCACACATATTATTCCCTCATTTAGTGGATATTTTCACAAAAAAGTGAAATTTTCAAAAATTCAGAAAATTGGCTGAAAACGACTAAATATCAAGGACTCATTGGGCGAATCGCTCTGTAACTGAAATTGGAACGCTCACTGACATTTGCCCTATCTGAAAGTCTGATAAACGCCGGAAAAATGACTAAGTACAAAAGAAAATTTTTTTCAACTTTTTTTTAATTTTACCCCTGTGGGATATATATTCTACCCACACACATTGGGAACTCTCCTGGGGTACCCTCACACATATTATTCCCTCATTTAGTGGATATTTTCACAAAAAAGTGAAATTTTCAAAAATCCAGAAAATTGGCTGAAAACGACTAAATATCAAGGACTCATTGGGCGAATCGCTCTGGAACTGAAATCGGAACGCTCAATGACATTTGCCCTATCTGAAAGTCTGATAAACGCTGGAAAAATGACTAAGTCCAAAAGAAAAATTATTTCAACTTTTTTCAATTTTACCCCCGTGGGATATATATTCTACCACACACATTGGGAACTCTCTTGGGGTACCCTCACACATATTATTCCCTCATTTAGTGGATATTTTCACAAAAAAGTGAAATTTTCAAAAATCCAGAAAATTGGCTGAAAACGACTAAATATCAAGGACTCATTGGGCGAATCGCTCTGGAACTGAAATTGGAATGCTCACTGACATTTGCCCTATCTGAAAGTCTGATAAACGCCGGAAAAATGACTAAGTCCCCCAAAAAAATTTTTTTCAACTTTTTTCAATTTTACCCCCATGGGATATATATTCTACCCAAACACATTGGGAACTCTCCTGGGGTACCCTCACACATATTATTCCCTCATTTAGTGGATATTTTCACAAAAAAGTGAAATTTTAAAAAATCCAGAAAATTATCTGAAAACGACTAAATATCAAGGTCTCATGGGGCGAATCGATCTGGAACTGAAATCGGAACGCTCACTGACATTTGCCCTATCTGAAAGTCTGATAAACGCTGGAAAAATGACTAAGTCCAAAAGAAAAATTTTTTCAACTTTTTTCAATTTTACCCCTGTGGGATATATATTCTACCCAAACACATTGGGAACTCTCCTGGGGTACCCTCACACATATTATTCCCTCATTTAGTGGATATTTTCACAAAAAAGTGAAATTTTCAAAAATTCAGAAAATTGCCTGAAAACGACTAAATATCAAGGACTCATTGGGCGAATCGCTCTGGAACTGAAATTGGAACGCTCACTGACATTTGCCCTATCTGAAAGTCTGATAAACGCCGGAAAAATGACTAAGTAAGAAAGAAAAATTTTTTCAACTTTTTTTTAATTTTACCCCTGTGGGATATATATTCTACCCACACACATTGGGAACTCTCCTGGGGTACCCTCACACATATTATTCCCTCATTTAGTGGATATTTTCACAAAAAAGTGAAATTTTCAAAAATCCAGAAAATTGGCTGAAAACGACTAAATATCAAGGACTCATTGGGAGAATGGCTCTGGAACTGAAATCGGAACTCTCACTGACATTTGCCCTATCTGAAAGTCTGATTAACGCCGGAAAAATGACTAAGTCCAAAAAAAACAATTTTTTTCAACTTTTTCAATTTTACCCCTGTGGGATATATATTCTACCCAAACACATTGGGAACTCTCCTGGGGTACCCTCACACATATTATTCCCTCATTTAGTGGATATTTTCACAAAAAAGTGAAATTTTCAAAAATTCAGAAAATTGCCTGAAAACGACTAAATATCAAGGACTCATTGGGCGAATCGCTCTGGAACTGAAATCGGAACGCTCAATGACATTTGCCCTATCTGAAAGTCTGATAAACGCCGGAAAAATGACTAAGTCCAAAAGAAAAATTATTTCAACTTTTTTCAATTTTACCCCCGTGGGATATATATTCTACCACACACATTGGAAACTCTCTTGGGGTACCCTCACACATATTATTCCCTCATTTAGTGGATATTTTCACAAAAAAGTGAAATTTTCAAAAATCCAGAAAATTGGCTGAAAACGACTAAATATCAAGGACTCATTGGGCGAATCGCTCTGGAACTGAAATCGGAACGCTCAATGACATTTGCCGTATCTGAAAGTCTGATAAACGCCGGAAAAAGGACTAAGTCCAAAAGAAAAATTATTTCAACTTTTTTCAATTTTACCCCTGTGGGATATATATTCTACCCACACACATTGGGAACTCTCCTGGGGTACCCTCACACATATTATTCCCTCATTTAATGGATATTTTCACAAAAAAGTGAAATTTTCAAAAATCCAGAAAATTGGCTGAAAACGACTAAATATCAAGGACTCATTGGGAGAATGGCTCTGGAACTGAAATCGGAACTCTCACTGACATTTGCCCTATCTGAAAGTCTGATTAACGCCGGAAAAATGACTAAGTCCAAAAAAAACAATTTTTTTCAACTTTTTCAATTTTACCCCTGTGGGATATATATTCTACCCAAACACATTGGGAACTCTCCTGGGGTACCCTCACACATATTATTCCCTCATTTAGTGGATATTTTCACAAAAAAGTGAAATTTTAAAAAATCCAGAAAATTGTCTGAAAACGACTAAATATCAAGGTCTCATGGGGCGAATCGATCTGGAACTGAAATCGGAACGCTCACTGACATTTGCCCTATCTGAAAGTCTGATAAACGCTGGAAAAATGACTAAGTCCAAAAGAAAAATTTTTTCAACTTTTTTCAATTTTACCCCTGTGGGATATATATTCTACCCAAACACATTGGGAACTCTCCTGGGGTACCCTCACACATATTATTCCCTCATTTAGTGGATATTTTCACAAAAAAGTGAAATTTTCAAAAATTCAGAAAATTGCCTGAAAACGACTAAATATCAAGGACTCATTGGGCGAATCGCTCTGGAACTGAAATTGGAACGCTCACTGACATTTGCCCTATCTGAAAGTCTGATAAACGCCGGAAAAATGACTAAGTACAAAAGAAAAATTTTTTCAACTTTTTTTTAATTTTACCCCTGTGGGATATATATTCTACCCACACACATTGGGAACTCTCCTGGGGTACCCTCACACATATTATTCCCTCATTTAGTGGATATTTTCACAAAAAAGTGAAATTTTCAAAAATCCAGAAAATTGGCTGAAAACGACTAAATATCAAGGACTCATTGGGAGAATGGCTCTGGAACTGAAATCGGAACTCTCACTGACATTTGCCCTATCTGAAAGTCTGATTAACGCCGGAAAAATGACTAAGTCCAAAAAAAACAATTTTTTTCAACTTTTTCAATTTTACCCCTGTGGGATATATATTCTACCCAAACACATTGGGAACTCTCCTGGGGTACCCTCACACATATTATTCCCTCATTTAGTGGATATTTTCACAAAAAAGTGAAGTTTTCAAAAATCCAGAAAATTGGCTGAAAACGACTAAATATCAAGGACTCATTGGGCGAATCGCTCTGGAACTGAAATCGGAACGCTCAATGACATTTGCCCTATCTGAAAGTCTGATAAACGCCGGAAAAATGACTAAGTCCAAAAGAAAAATTATTTCAACTTTTTTCAATTTTACCCCCGTGGGATATATATTCTACCACACACATTGGAAACTCTCTTGGGGTACCCTCACACATATTATTCCCTCATTTAGTGGATATTTTCACAAAAAAGTGAAATTTTCAAAAATCCAGAAAATTGGCTGAAAACGACTAAATATCAAGGACTCATTGGGCGAATCGCTCTGGAACTGAAATCGGAACGCTCAATGACATTTGCCGTATCTGAAAGTCTGATAAACGCCGGAAAAAGGACTAAGTCCAAAAGAAAAATTATTTCAACTTTTTTCAATTTTACCCCTGTGGGATATATATTCTACCCACACACATTGGGAACTCTCCTGGGGTACCCTCACACATATTATTCCCTCATTTAATGGATATTTTCACAAAAAAGTGAAATTTTCAAAAATCCAGAAAATTGGCTGAAAACGACTAAATATCAAGGACTCATTGGGAGAATGGCTCTGGAACTGAAATCGGAACTCTCACTGACATTTGCCCTATCTGAAAGTCTGATTAACGCCGGAAAAATGACTAAGTCCAAAAAAAACAATTTTTTTCAACTTTTTCAATTTTACCCCTGTGGGATATATATTCTACCCAAACACATTGGGAACTCTCCTGGGGTACCCTCACACATATTATTCCCTCATTTAGTGGATATTTTCACAAAAAAGTGAAATTTTCAAAAATCCAGGAAATTGGCTGAAAACGACTAAATATCAAGGACTCATTGGGCGAATCGCTCTGGAACTGAAATCGGAACGCTCAATGACATTTGCCCTATCTGAAAGTCTGATAAACGCTGGAAAAATGACTAAGTCCAAAAGAAAAATTATTTCAACTTTTTTCAATTTTACCCCCGTGGGATATATATTCTACCACACACATTGGGAACTCTCTTGGGGTACCCTCACACATATTATTCCCTCATTTAGTGGATATTTTCACAAAAAAGTGAAATTTTCAAAAATCCAGAAAATTGGCTGAAAACGACTAAATATCAAGGACTCATTGGGCGAATCGCTCTGGAACTGAAATTGGAATGCTCACTGACATTTGCCCTATCTGAAAGTCTGATAAACGCCGGAAAAATGACTAAGTCCATAAAAAAAATGTTTTCAACTTTTTTCAATTTTACCCCTGTGGGATATATATTCTACCCAAACACATTGGGAACTCTCCTGGGGTACCCTCACACATATTATTCCCTCATTTAGTGGATATTTTCACAAAAAAGTGAAATTTTCAAAAATCCAGAAAATTGGCTGAAAACGACTAAATATCAAGGACTCATTGGGAGAATGGCTCTGGAACTGAAATCGGAACTCTCACTGACATTTGCCCTATCTGAAAGTCTGATTAACGCCGGAAAAATGACTAAGTCCAAAAAAAACAATTTTTTTCAACTTTTTCAATTTTACCCCTGTGGGATATATATTCTACCCAAACACATTGGGAACTCTCCTGGGGTACCCTCACACATATTATTCCCTCATTTAGTGGATATTTTCACAAAAAAGTGAAATTTTCAAAAATCCAGAAAATTGGCTGAAAACGACTAAATATCAAGGACTCATTGGGCGAATCGCTCTGGAACTGAAATCGGAACGCTCAATGACATTTGCCCTATCTGAAAGTCTGATAAACGCCGGAAAAATGACTAAGTCCAAAAGAAAAATTATTTCAACTTTTTTCAATTTTACCCCCGTGGGATATATATTCTACCACACACATTGGAAACTCTCTTGGGGTACCCTCACACATATTATTCCCTCATTTAGTGGATATTTTCACAAAAAAGTGAAATTTTCAAAAATCCAGAAAATTGGCTGAAAACGACTAAATATCAAGGACTCATTGGGCGAATCGCTCTGGAACTGAAATCGGAACGCTCAATGACATTTGCCGTATCTGAAAGTCTGATAAACGCCGGAAAAAGGACTAAGTCCAAAAGAAAAATTATTTCAACTTTTTTCAATTTTACCCCTGTGGGATATATATTCTACCCACACACATTGGGAACTCTCCTGGGGTACCCTCACACATATTATTCCCTCATTTAATGGATATTTTCACAAAAAAGTGAAATTTTCAAAAATCCAGAAAATTGGCTGAAAACGACTAAATATCAAGGACTCATTGGGAGAATGGCTCTGGAACTGAAATCGGAACTCTCACTGACATTTGCCCTATCTGAAAGTCTGATTAACGCCGGAAAAATGACTAAGTCCAAAAAAAACAATTTTTTTCAACTTTTTCAATTTTACCCCTGTGGGATATATATTCTACCCAAACACATTGGGAACTCTCCTGGGGTACCCTCACACATATTATTCCCTCATTTAGTGGATATTTTCACAAAAAAGTGAAATTTTCAAAAATCCAGGAAATTGGCTGAAAACGACTAAATATCAAGGACTCATTGGGCGAATCGCTCTGGAACTGAAATCGGAACGCTCAATGACATTTGCCCTATCTGAAAGTCTGATAAACGCTGGAAAAATGACTAAGTCCAAAAGAAAAATTATTTCAACTTTTTTCAATTTTACCCCCGTGGGATATATATTCTACCACACACATTGGGAACTCTCTTGGGGTACCCTCACACATATTATTCCCTCATTTAGTGGATATTTTCACAAAAAAGTGAAATTTTCAAAAATCCAGAAAATTGGCTGAAAACGACTAAATATCAAGGACTCATTGGGCGAATCGCTCTGGAACTGAAATTGGAATGCTCACTGACATTTGCCCTATCTGAAAGTCTGATAAACGCCGGAAAAATGACTAAGTCCATAAAAAAAATGTTTTCAACTTTTTTCAATTTTACCCCTGTGGGATATATATTCTACCCAAACACATTGGGAACTCTCCTGGGGTACCCTCACACATATTATTCCCTCATTTAGTGGATATTTTCACAAAAAAGTGAAATTTTCAAAAATCCAGAAAATTGGCTGAAAACGACTAAATATCAAGGACTCATTGGGCAAATCGCTCTGGAACTGAAATCGGAACGCTCAATGACATTTGCCATATCTGAAAGTCTGATAAACGCCGGAAAAATGACTAAGTCCAAAAGAAAAATTATTTCAACTTTTTTCAATTTTACCCCTGTGGGATATATATTCTACCCACACACATTGGGAACTCTCCTGGGGTACCCTCACACATATTATTCCCTCATTTAGTGGATATTTTCACAAAAAAGTGAAATTTTCAAAAATTCAGAAAATTGGCTGAAAACGACTAAATATCAAGGACTCATTGGGCGAATCGCTCTGTAACTGAAATTGGAACGCTCACTGACATTTGCCCTATCTGAAAGTCTGATAAACGCCGGAAAAATGACTAAGTACAAAAGAAAAATTTTTTCAACTTTTTTTTAATTTTACCCCTGTGGGATATATATTCTACCCACACACATTGGGAACTCTCCTGGGGTACCCTCACACATATTATTCCCTCATTTAGTGGATATTTTCACAAAAAAGTGAAATTTTCAAAAATCCAGAAAATTGGCTGAAAACGACTAAATATCAAGGACTCATTGGGAGAATGGCTCTGGAACTGAAATCGGAACTCTCACTGACATTTGCCCTATCTGAAAGTCTGATTAACGCCGGAAAAATGACTAAGTCCAAAAAAAACAATTTTTTTCAACTTTTTCAATTTTACCCCTGTGGGATATATATTCTACCCAAACACATTGGGAACTCTCCTGGGGTACCCTCACACATATTATTCCCTCATTTAGTGGATATTTTCACAAAAAAGTGAAATTTTCAAAAATCCAGAAAATTGGCTGAAAACGACTAAATATCAAGGACTCATTGGGCGAATCGCTCTGGAACTGAAATCGGAATGCTCAATGACATTTGCCCTATCTGAAAGTCTGATAAACGCTGGAAAAATGACTAAGTCCAAAAGAAAAATTATTTCAACTTTTTTCAATTTTACCCCCGTGGGATATATATTCTACCACACACATTGGAAACTCTCTTGGGGTACCCTCACACATATTATTCCCTCATTTAGTGGATATTTTCACAAAAAAGTGAAATTTTCAAAAATCCAGAAAATTGGCTGAAAACGACTAAATATCAAGGACTCATTGGGCGAATCGCTCTGGAACTGAAATCGGAACGCTCAATGACATTTGCCGTATCTGAAAGTCTGATAAACGCCGGAAAAATGACTAAGTCCAAAAGAAAAATTATTTCAACTTTTTTCAATTTTACCCCTGTGGGATATATATTCTACCCACACACATTGGGAACTCTCCTGGGGTACCCTCACACATATTATTCCCTCATTTAGTGGATATTTTCACAAAAAAGTGAAATTTTCAAAAATTCAGAAAATTGGCTGAAAACGACTAAATATCAAGGACTCATTGGGCGAATCGCTCTGTAACTGAAATTGGAACGCTCACTGACATTTGCCCTATCTGAAAGTCTGATAAACGCCGGAAAAATGACTAAGTACAAAAGAAAAATTTTTTCAACTTTTTTTTAATTTTACCCCTGTGGGATATATATTCTACCCACACACATTGGGAACTCTCCTGGGGTACCCTCACACATATTATTCCCTCATTTAATGGATATTTTCACAAAAAAGTGAAATTTTCAAAAATCCAGAAAATTGGCTGAAAACGACTAAATATCAAGGACTCATTGGGAGAATGGCTCTGGAACTGAAATCGGAACTCTCACTGACATTTGCCCTATCTGAAAGTCTGATTAACGCCGGAAAAATGACTAAGTCCAAAAAAAACAATTTTTTTCAACTTTTTCAATTTTACCCCTGTGGGATATATATTCTACCCAAACACATTGGGAACTCTCCTGGGGTACCCTCACACATATTATTCCCTCATTTAGTGGATATTTTCACAAAAAAGTGAAATTTTCAAAAATCCAGAAAATTGGCTGAAAACGACTAAATATCAAGGACTCATTGGGCGAATCGCTCTGGAACTGAAATCGGAATGCTCAATGACATTTGCCCTATCTGAAAGTCTGATAAACGCTGGAAAAATGACTAAGTCCAAAAGAAAAATTATTTCAACTTTTTTCAATTTTACCCCCGTGGGATATATATTCTACCACACACATTGGAAACTCTCTTGGGGTACCCTCACACATATTATTCCCTCATTTAGTGGATATTTTCACAAAAAAGTGAAATTTTCAAAAATCCAGAAAATTGGCTGAAAACGACTAAATATCAAGGACTCATTGGGCGAATCGCTCTGGAACTGAAATCGGAACGCTCAATGACATTTGCCGTATCTGAAAGTCTGATAAACGCCGGAAAAATGACTAAGTCCAAAAGAAAAATTATTTCAACTTTTTTCAATTTTACCCCTGTGGGATATATATTCTACCCACACACATTGGGAACTCTCCTGGGGTACCCTCACACATATTATTCCCTCATTTAGTGGATATTTTCACAAAAAAGTGAAATTTTCAAAAATTCAGAAAATTGGCTGAAAACGACTAAATATCAAGGACTCATTGGGCGAATCGCTCTGTAACTGAAATTGGAACGCTCACTGACATTTGCCCTATCTGAAAGTCTGATAAACGCCGGAAAAATGACTAAGTACAAAAGAAAATTTTTTTCAACTTTTTTTTAATTTTACCCCTGTGGGATATATATTCTACCCACACACATTGGGAACTCTCCTGGGGTACCCTCACACATATTATTCCCTCATTTAATGGATATTTTCACAAAAAAGTGAAATTTTCAAAAATCCAGAAAATTGGCTGAAAACGACTAAATATCAAGGACTCATTGGGAGAATGGCTCTGGAACTGAAATCGGAACTCTCACTGACATTTGCCCTATCTGAAAGTCTGATTAACGCCGGAAAAATGACTAAGTCCAAAAAAAACAATTTTTTTCAACTTTTTCAATTTTACCCCTGTGGGATATATATTCTACCCAAACACATTGGGAACTCTCCTGGGGTACCCTCACACATATTATTCCCTCATTTAGTGGATATTTTCACAAAAAAGTGAAATTTTCAAAAATCCAGAAAATTGGCTGAAAACGACTAAATATCAAGGACTCATTGGGCGAATCGCTCTGGAACTGAAATCGGAATGCTCAATGACATTTGCCCTATCTGAAAGTCTGATAAACGCTGGAAAAATGACTAAGTCCAAAAGATAAATTATTTCAACTTTTTTCAATTTTACCCCCGTGGGATATATATTCTACCACACACATTGGGAACTCTCTTGGGGTACCCTCACACATATTATTCCCTCATTTAGTGGATATTTTCACAAAAAAGTGAAATTTTCAAAAATCCAGAAAATTGGCTGAAAACGACTAAATATCAAGGACTCATTGGGCGAATCGCTCTGGAACTGAAATTGGAATGCTCACTGACATTTGCCCTATCTGAAAGTCTGATAAACGCCGGAAAAATGACTAAGTACAAAAGAAAAATTTTTTCAACTTTTTTTTAATTTTACCCCTGTGGGATATATATTCTACCCACACACATTGGGAACTCTCCTGGGGTACCCTCACACATATTATTCCCTCATTTAGTGGATATTTTCACAAAAAAGTGAAATTTTCAAAAATCCAGAAAATTGGCTGAAAACGACTAAATATCAAGGACTCATTGGGAGAATGGCTCTGAAACTGAAATCGGAACTCTCACTGACATTTGCCCTATCTGAAAGTCTGATTAACGCCGGAAAAATGACTAAGTCCAAAAAAAACAATTTTTTTCAACTTTTTCAATTTTACCCCTGTGGGATATATATTCTACCCAAACACATTGGGAACTCTCCTGGGGTACCCTCACACATATTATTCCCTCATTTAGTGGATATTTTCACAAAAAAGTGAAATTTTCAAAAATCCAGAAAATTGGCTGAAAACGACTAAATATCAAGGACTCATTGGGCGAATCGCTCTGGAACTGAAATCGGAATGCTCAATGACATTTGCCCTATCTGAAAGTCTGATTAACGCCGGAAAAATGACTAAGTCCAAAAAAAACAATTTTTTTCAACTTTTTCAATTTTACCCCCGTGGGATATATATTCTACCACACACATTGGAAACTCTCTTGGGGTACCCTCACACATATTATTCCCTCATTTAGTGGATATTTTCACAAAAAAGTGAAATTTTCAAAAATCCAGAAAATTGGCTGAAAACGACTAAATATCAAGGACTCATTGGGCGAATCGCTCTGGAACTGAAATCGGAACGCTCAATGACATTTGCCGTATCTGAAAGTCTGATAAACGCCGGAAAAATGACTAAGTCCAAAAGAAAAATTATTTCAACTTTTTTCAATTTTACCCCTGTGGGATATATATTCTACCCACACACATTGGGAACTCTCCTGGGGTACCCTCACACATATTATTCCCTCATTTAGTGGATATTTTCACAAAAAAGTGAAATTTTCAAAAATTAAGAAAATTGGCTGAAAACGACTAAATATCAAGGACTCATTGGGAGAATGGCTCTGGAACTGAAATCGGAACTCTCACTGACATTTGCCCTATCTGAAAGTCTGATTAACGCCGGAAAAATGACTAAGTCCAAAAAAAACAATTTTTTTCAACTTTTTCAATTTAACCCCTGTGGGATATATATTCTACCCAAACACATTGGGAACTCTCCTGGGGTACCCTCACACATATTATTCCCTCATTTAGTGGATATTTTCACAAAAAAGTGAAATTTTCAAAAATCCAGAAAATTGGCTGAAAACGACTAAATATCAAGGACTCATTGGGCGAATCGCTCTGGAACTGAAATCGGAACGCTCAATGACATTTGCCCTATCTGAAAGTCTGATAAACGCTGGAAAAATGACTAAGTCCAAAAGAAAAATTATTTCAACTTTTTTCAATTTTACCCCCGTGGGATATATATTCTACCACACACATTGGGAACTCTCTTGGGGTACCCTCACACATATTATTCCCTCATTTAGTGGATATTTTCACAAAAAAGTGAAATTTTCAAAAATCCAGAAAATTGGCTGAAAACGACTAAATATCAAGGACTCATTGGGCGAATCGCTCTGGAACTGAAATTGGAATGCTCACTGACATTTGCCCTATCTGAAAGTCTGATAAACGCCGGAAAAATGACTAAGTCCATAAAAAAAATGTTTTCAACTTTTTTCAATTTTACCCCTGTGGGATATATATTCTACCCAAACACATTGGGAACTCTCCTGGGGTACCCTCACACATATTATTCCCTCATTTAGTGGATATTTTCACAAAAAAGTGAAATTTTCAAAAATCCAGAAAATTGGCTGAAAACGACTAAATATCAAGGACTCATTGGGCGAATCGCTCTGGAACTGAAATCGGAACGCTCAATGACATTTGCCATATCTGAAAGTCTGATAAACGCCGGAAAAATGACTAAGTCCAAAAGAAAAATTATTTCAACTTTTTTCAATTTTACCCCTGTGGGATATATATTCTACCCACACACATTGGGAACTCTCCTGGGGTACCCTCACACATATTATTCCCTCATTTAGTGGATATTTTCACAAAAAAGTGAAATTTTCAAAAATTCAGAAAATTGGCTGAAAACGACTAAATATCAAGGACTCATTGGGCGAATCGCTCTGTAACTGAAATTGGAACGCTCACTGACATTTGCCCTATCTGAAAGTCTGATAAACGCCGGAAAAATGACTAAGTCCCCAAAAAATTTTTTTTCAACTTTTTCAATTTTACCCCTGTGGGATATATATTCTACCCAAACACATTGGGAACTCTCCTGGGGTACCCTCACACATATTATTCCCTCATTTAGTGGATATTTTCACAAAAAAGTGAAATTTTCAAAAATCCAGAAAATTGGCTGAAAACGACTAAATATCAAGGACTCATTGGGCGAATCGCTCTGGAACTGAAATCGGAACGCTCAATGACATTTGCCCTATCTGAAAGTCTGATAAACACTGGAAAAATGACTAAGTCCAAAAGAAAAATTATTTCAACTTTTTTCAATTTTACCCCCGTGGGATATATATTCTACCACACACATTGGGAACTCTCCTGGGGTACCCTCACACATATTATTCCCTCATTTAGTGGATATTTTCACAAAAAGTGAAATTTTCAAAAATCCAGAAAATTGGCTGAAAACGACTAAATATCAAGGACTCATTGGGAGAATGGCTCTGGAACTGAAATCGGAACTCTCACTGACATTTGCCCTATCTGAAAGTCTGATTAACGCCGGAAAAATGACTAAGTCCAAAAAAAACAATTTTTTTCAACTTTTTCAATTTTACCCCTGTGGGATATATATTCTACCCAAACACATTGGGAACTCTCCTGGGGTACCCTCACACATATTATTCCCTCATTTAGTGGATATTTTCACAAAAAAGTGAAATTTTCAAAAATCCAGAAAATTGGCTGAAAACGACTAAATATCAAGGACTCATTGGGCGAATCGCTCTGGAACTGAAATCGGAATGCTCAATGACATTTGCCCTATCTGAAAGTCTGATAAACGCTGGAAAAATGACTAAGTCCAAAAGAAAAATTATTTCAACTTTTTTCAATTTTACCCCCGTGGGATATATATTCTACCACACACATTGGAAACTCTCTTGGGGTACCCTCACACATATTATTCCCTCATTTAGTGGATATTTTCACAAAAAAGTGAAATTTTCAAAAATCCAGAAAATTGGCTGAAAACGACTAAATATCAAGGACTCATTGGGCGAATCGCTCTGGAACTGAAATCGGAACGCTCAATGACATTTGCCGTATCTGAAAGTCTGATAAACGCCGGAAAAATGACTAAGTCCAAAAGAAAAATTATTTCAACTTTTTTCAATTTTACCCCTGTGGGATATATATTCTACCCACACACATTGGGAACTCTCCTGGGGTACCCTCACACATATTATTCCCTCATTTAGTGGATATTTTCACAAAAAAGTGAAATTTTCAAAAATTCAGAAAATTGGCTGAAAACGACTAAATATCAAGGACTCATTGGGCGAATCGCTCTGTAACTGAAATTGGAACGCTCACTGACATTTGCCCTATCTGAAAGTCTGATAAACGCCGGAAAAATGACTAAGTACAAAAGAAAATTTTTTTCAACTTTTTTTTAATTTTACCCCTGTGGGATATATATTCTACCCACACACATTGGGAACTCTCCTGGGGTACCCTCACACATATTATTCCCTCATTTAATGGATATTTTCACAAAAAAGTGAAATTTTCAAAAATCCAGAAAATTGGCTGAAAACGACTAAATATCAAGGACTCATTGGGAGAATGGCTCTGGAACTGAAATCGGAACTCTCACTGACATTTGCCCTATCTGAAAGTCTGATTAACGCCGGAAAAATGACTAAGTCCAAAAAAAACAATTTTTTTCAACTTTTTCAATTTTACCCCTGTGGGATATATATTCTACCCAAACACATTGGGAACTCTCCTGGGGTACCCTCACACATATTATTCCCTCATTTAGTGGATATTTTCACAAAAAAGTGAAATTTTCAAAAATCCAGAAAATTGGCTGAAAACGACTAAATATCAAGGACTCATTGGGCGAATCGCTCTGGAACTGAAATCGGAATGCTCAATGACATTTGCCCTATCTGAAAGTCTGATAAACGCTGGAAAAATGACTAAGTCCAAAAGATAAATTATTTCAACTTTTTTCAATTTTACCCCCGTGGGATATATATTCTACCACACACATTGGGAACTCTCTTGGGGTACCCTCACACATATTATTCCCTCATTTAGTGGATATTTTCACAAAAAAGTGAAATTTTCAAAAATCCAGAAAATTGGCTGAAAACGACTAAATATCAAGGACTCATTGGGCGAATCGCTCTGGAACTGAAATTGGAATGCTCACTGACATTTGCCCTATCTGAAAGTCTGATAAACGCCGGAAAAATGACTAAGTACAAAAGAAAAATTTTTTCAACTTTTTTTTAATTTTACCCCTGTGGGATATATATTCTACCCACACACATTGGGAACTCTCCTGGGGTACCCTCACACATATTATTCCCTCATTTAGTGGATATTTTCACAAAAAAGTGAAATTTTCAAAAATCCAGAAAATTGGCTGAAAACGACTAAATATCAAGGACTCATTGGGAGAATGGCTCTGAAACTGAAATCGGAACTCTCACTGACATTTGCCCTATCTGAAAGTCTGATTAACGCCGGAAAAATGACTAAGTCCAAAAAAAACAATTTTTTTCAACTTTTTCAATTTTACCCCTGTGGGATATATATTCTACCCAAACACATTGGGAACTCTCCTGGGGTACCCTCACACATATTATTCCCTCATTTAGTGGATATTTTCACAAAAAAGTGAAATTTTCAAAAATCCAGAAAATTGGCTGAAAACGACTAAATATCAAGGACTCATTGGGCGAATCGCTCTGGAACTGAAATCGGAATGCTCAATGACATTTGCCCTATCTGAAAGTCTGATTAACGCCGGAAAAATGACTAAGTCCAAAAAAAACAATTTTTTTCAACTTTTTCAATTTTACCCCCGTGGGATATATATTCTACCACACACATTGGAAACTCTCTTGGGGTACCCTCACACATATTATTCCCTCATTTAGTGGATATTTTCACAAAAAAGTGAAATTTTCAAAAATCCAGAAAATTGGCTGAAAACGACTAAATATCAAGGACTCATTGGGCGAATCGCTCTGGAACTGAAATCGGAACGCTCAATGACATTTGCCGTATCTGAAAGTCTGATAAACGCCGGAAAAATGACTAAGTCCAAAAGAAAAATTATTTCAACTTTTTTCAATTTTACCCCTGTGGGATATATATTCTACCCACACACATTGGGAACTCTCCTGGGGTACCCTCACACATATTATTCCCTCATTTAGTGGATATTTTCACAAAAAAGTGAAATTTTCAAAAATTAAGAAAATTGGCTGAAAACGACTAAATATCAAGGACTCATTGGGAGAATGGCTCTGGAACTGAAATCGGAACTCTCACTGACATTTGCCCTATCTGAAAGTCTGATTAACGCCGGAAAAATGACTAAGTCCAAAAAAAACAATTTTTTTCAACTTTTTCAATTTAACCCCTGTGGGATATATATTCTACCCAAACACATTGGGAACTCTCCTGGGGTACCCTCACACATATTATTCCCTCATTTAGTGGATATTTTCACAAAAAAGTGAAATTTTCAAAAATCCAGAAAATTGGCTGAAAACGACTAAATATCAAGGACTCATTGGGCGAATCGCTCTGGAACTGAAATCGGAACGCTCAATGACATTTGCCCTATCTGAAAGTCTGATAAACGCTGGAAAAATGACTAAGTCCAAAAGAAAAATTATTTCAACTTTTTTCAATTTTACCCCCGTGGGATATATATTCTACCACACACATTGGGAACTCTCTTGGGGTACCCTCACACATATTATTCCCTCATTTAGTGGATATTTTCACAAAAAAGTGAAATTTTCAAAAATCCAGAAAATTGGCTGAAAACGACTAAATATCAAGGACTCATTGGGCGAATCGCTCTGGAACTGAAATTGGAATGCTCACTGACATTTGCCCTATCTGAAAGTCTGATAAACGCCGGAAAAATGACTAAGTCCATAAAAAAAATGTTTTCAACTTTTTTCAATTTTACCCCTGTGGGATATATATTCTACCCAAACACATTGGGAACTCTCCTGGGGTACCCTCACACATATTATTCCCTCATTTAGTGGATATTTTCACAAAAAAGTGAAATTTTCAAAAATCCAGAAAATTGGCTGAAAACGACTAAATATCAAGGACTCATTGGGCGAATCGCTCTGGAACTGAAATCGGAACGCTCAATGACATTTGCCATATCTGAAAGTCTGATAAACGCCGGAAAAATGACTAAGTCCAAAAGAAAAATTATTTCAACTTTTTTCAATTTTACCCCTGTGGGATATATATTCTACCCACACACATTGGGAACTCTCCTGGGGTACCCTCACACATATTATTCCCTCATTTAGTGGATATTTTCACAAAAAAGTGAAATTTTCAAAAATTCAGAAAATTGGCTGAAAACGACTAAATATCAAGGACTCATTGGGCGAATCGCTCTGTAACTGAAATTGGAACGCTCACTGACATTTGCCCTATCTGAAAGTCTGATAAACGCCGGAAAAATGACTAAGTCCCCAAAAAATTTTTTTTCAACTTTTTCAATTTTACCCCTGTGGGATATATATTCTACCCAAACACATTGGGAACTCTCCTGGGGTACCCTCACACATATTATTCCCTCATTTAGTGGATATTTTCACAAAAAAGTGAAATTTTCAAAAATCCAGAAAATTGGCTGAAAACGACTAAATATCAAGGACTCATTGGGCGAATCGCTCTGGAACTGAAATCGGAACGCTCAATGACATTTGCCCTATCTGAAAGTCTGATAAACACTGGAAAAATGACTAAGTCCAAAAGAAAAATTATTTCAACTTTTTTCAATTTTACCCCCGTGGGATATATATTCTACCACACACATTGGGAACTCTCCTGGGGTACCCTCACACATATTATTCCCTCATTTAGTGGATATTTTCACAAAAAGTGAAATTTTCAAAAATCCAGAAAATTGGCTGAAAACGACTAAATATCAAGGACTCATTGGGCGAATCGCTCTGGAACTGAAATTGGAATGCTCACTGACATTTGCCCTATCTGAAAGTCTGATAAACGCCGGAAAAATGACTAAGTCCAAAAAAAAAATGTTTTCAACTTTTTTCAATTTTACCCCCGTGGGATATATATTCTACCCAAACACATTGGGAACTCTCCTGGGGTACCCTCACACATATTATTCCCTCATTTAGTGGATATTTTCACAAAAAAGTGAAATTTTCAAAAATCCAGAAAATTGGCTGAAAACGACTAAATATCAAGGACTCATTGGGCGAATCGCTCTGGAACTGAAATCGGAACGCTCAATGACATTTGCCATATCTGAAAGTCTGATAAACGCCGGAAAAATGACTAAGTCCAAAAGAAAAATTATTTCAACTTTTTTCAATTTTACCCCTGTGGGATATATATTCTACCCACACACATTGGGAACTCTCCTGGGGTACCCTCACACATATTATTCCCTCATTTAGTGGATATTTTCACAAAAAAGTGAAATTTTCAAAAATTCAGAAAATTGGCTGAAAACGACTAAATATCAAGGACTCATTGGGCGAATCGCTCTGTAGCTGAAATTGGAACGCTCACTGACATTTGCCCTATCTGAAAGTCTGATAAACGCCGGAAAAATGACTAAGTCCCCAAAAAAATTTTTTTCAACTTTTTTCAATTTTACCCCCATGGGATATATATTCTACCCAAACACATTGGGAACTCTCCTGGGGTACCCTCACACATATTATTCCCTCATTTAGTGGATATTTTCACAAAAAAGTGAAATTTTCAAAAATTCAGAAAATTGCCTGAAAACGACTAAATATCAAGGACTCATTGGGCGAATCGCTCTGGAACTGAAATTGGAACGCTCACTGACATTTGCCCTATCTGAAAGTCTGATAAACGCCGGAAAAATGACTAAGTCCCCAAAAAATTTTTTTTCAACTTTTTGCAATTTTACCCCCATGGGATATATATTCTACCCACACACATTGGGAACTCTCCTGGGGTACCCTCACACATATTATTCCCTCATTTAGTGGATATTTTCACAAAAAAGTGAAATTTTAAAAAATCCAGAAAATTGTCTGAAAACGACTAAATATCAAGGTCTCATGGGGCGAATCGATCTGGAACTGAAATTGGAACGCTCACTGACATTTGCCCTATCTGAAAGTCTGATAAACGCCGGAAAAATGACTAAGTACAAAAGAAAAATTTTTTCAACTTTTTTTTAATTTTACCCCTGTGGGATATATATTCTACCCACACACATTGGGAACTCTCCTGGGGTACCCTCACACATATTATTCCCTCATTTAGTGGATATTTTCACAAAAAAGTGAAATTTTCAAAAATCCAGAAAATTGGCTGAAAACGACTAAATATCAAGGACTCATTGGGAGAATGGCTCTGGAACTGAAATCGGAACTCTCACTGACATTTGCCCTATCTGAAAGTCTGATTAACGCCGGAAAAATGACTAAGTCCAAAAAAAACAATTTTTTTCAACTTTTTCAATTTTACCCCTGTGGGATATATATTCTACCCAAACACATTGGGAACTCTCCTGGGGTTCCCTCACACATATTATTCCCTCATTTAGTGGATATTTTCACAAAAAAGTGAAATTTTCAAAAATCCAGAAAATTGGCTGAAAACGACTAAATATCAAGGACTCATTGGGCGAATCGCTCTGGAACTGAAATCGGAACGCTCAATGACATTTGCCCTATCTGAAAGTCTGATAAACGCTGGAAAAATGATTAAGTCCAAAAGAAAAATTATTTCAACTTTTTTCAATTTTACCCCCGTGGGATATATATTCTACCACACACATTGGGAACTCTCTTGGGGTACCCTCACACATATTATTCCCTCATTTAGTGGATATTTTCACAAAAAAGTGAAATTTTCAAAAATCCAGAAAATTGGCTGAAAACGACTAAATATCAAGGACTCATTGGGCGAATCGCTCTGGAACTGAAATCGGAACGCTCAATGACATTTGCCATATCTGCAAGTCTGATAAACGCCGGAAAAATGACTAAGTCCAAAAGAAAAATTATTTCAACTTTTTTCAATTTTACCCCTGTGGGATATATATTCTACCCACACACATTGGGAACTCTCCTGGGGTACCCTCACACATATTATTCCCTCATTTAGTGGATATTTTCACAAAAAAGTGAAATTTTCAAAAATTCAGAAAATTGGCTGAAAACGACTAAATATCAAGGACTCATTGGGCGAATCGCTCTGTAACTGAAATCGGAACGCTCACTGACATTTGCCCTATCTGAAAGTCTGATAAACGCCGGAAAAATGACTAAGTACAAAAGAAAATTTTTTTCAACTTTTTTTTAATTTTACCCCTGTGGGATATATATTCTACCCACACACATTGGGAACTCTCCTGGTGTACCCTCACACATATTATTCCCTCATTTAATGGATATTTTCACAAAAAATTGAAATTTTCAAAAATCCAGAAAATTGGCTGAAAACGACTAAATATCAAGGACTCATTGGGAGAATGGCTCTGGAACTGAAATCGGAACTCTCACTGACATTTGCCCTATCTGAAAGTCTGATTAACGCCGGAAAAATGACTAAGTCCAAAAAAAACAATTTTTTTCAACTTTTTCAATTTTACCCCTGTGGGATATATATTCTACCCAAACACATTGGGAACTCTCCTGGGGTACCCTCACACATATTATTCCCTCATTTAGTGGATATTTTCACAAAAAAGTGAAATTTTCAAAAATCCAGAAAATTGGCTGAAAACGACTAAATATCAAGGACTCATTGGGCGAATCGCTCTGGAACTGAAATCGGAACGCTCAATGACATTTGCCCTATCTGAAAGTCTGATAAACGCTGGAAAAATGACTAAGTCCAAAAGAAAAATTATTTCAACTTTTTTCAATTTTACCCCCGTGGGATATATATTCTACCACACACATTGGGAACTCTCTTGGGGTACCCTCACACATATTATTCCCTCATTTAGTGGATATTTTCACAAAAAAGTGAAATTTTCAAAAATCCAGAAAATTGGCTGAAAACGACTAAATATCAAGGACTCATTGGGCGAATCGCTCTGGAACTGAAATCGGAACGCTCAATGACATTTGCCATATCTGCAAGTCTGATAAACGCTGGAAAAATGACTAAGTCCAAAAGAAAAATTATTTCAACTTTTTTCAATTTTACCCCTGTGGGATATATATTCTACCCACACACATTGGGAACTCTCCTGGGGTACCCTCACACATATTATTCCCTCATTTAGTGGATATTTTCACAAAAAAGTGAAATTTTCAAAAATTCAGAAAATTGGCTGAAAACGACTAAATATCAAGGACTCATTGGGCGAATCGCTCTGTAACTGAAATCGGAACGCTCACTGACATTTGCCCTATCTGAAAGTCTGATAAACGCCGGAAAAATGACTAAGTACAAAAGAAAATTTTTTTCAACTTTTTTTTAATTTTACCCCTGTGGGATATATATTCTACCCACACACATTGGGAACTCTCCTGGGGTACCCTCACACATATTATTCCCTCATTTAATGGATATTTTCACAAAAAAGTGAAATTTTCAAAAATCCAGAAAATTGGCTGAAAACGATTAATATCAAGGACTCATTTGGAGAATGGCTCTGGAACTGAAATCGGAACTCTCACTGACATTTGCCCTATCTGAAAGTCTGATTAACGCCGGAAAAATGACTAAGTCCAAAAAAAACAATTTTTTTCAACTTTTTCAATTTTACCCCTGTGGGATATATATTCTACCCAAACACATTGGGAACTCTCCTGGGGTACCCTCACACATATTATTCCCTCATTTAGTGGATATTTTCACAAAAAAGTGAAATTTTCAAAAATCCAGAAAATTGGCTGAAAACGACTAAATATCAAGGACTCATTGGGCGAATCGCTCTGGAACTGAAATTGGAACGCTCACTGACATTTGCCCTATCTGAAAGTCTGATAAACGCCGGAAAAATGACTAAGTCCAAAAAAAAAATGTTTTCAACTTTTTTCAATTTTACCCCTGTGGGATATATATTCTACCCACACACATTGGGAACTCTCCTGGGGTACCCTCACACATATTATTCCCTCATTTAGTGGATATTTTCACAAAAAAGTGAAATTTTCAAAAATCCAGAAAATTGGCTGAAAACGACTAAATATCAAGGACTCATTGGGCGAATCGCTCTGGAACTGAAATCGGAACGCTCAATGACATTTGCCATATCTGAAAGTCTGATAAACGCCGGAAAAATGACTAAGTCCAAAAGAAAAATTATTTCAACTTTTTTCAATTTTACCCCTGTGGGATATATATTCTACCCACACACATTGGGAACTCTCCTGGGGTACCCTCACACATATTATTCCCTCATTTAGTGGATATTTTCACAAAAAAGTGAAATTTTCAAAAATTCAGAAAATTGCCTGAAAACGACTAAATATCAAGGACTCATTGGGCGAATCGCTCTGGAACTGAAATTGGAACGCTCACTGACATTTGCCCTATCTGAAAGTCTGATAAACGCCGGAAAAATGACTAAGTCCAAAAGAAAAATTATTTCAACTTTTTTCAATTTTACCCCTGTGGGATATATATTCTACCCACACACATTGGGAACTCTCCTGGGGTACCCTCACACATATTATTCCCTCATTTAGTGGATATTTTCACAAAAAAGTGAAATTTTCAAAAATCCAGAAAATTGGCTGAAAACGACTAAATATCAAGGACTCATTGGGAGAATGGCTCTGGAACTGAAATCGGAACTCTCACTGACATTTGCCCTATCTGAAAGTCTGATTAACGCCGGAAAAATGACTAAGTCCAAAAAAAACAATTTTTTTCAACTTTTTCAATTTTACCCCTGTGGGATATATATTCTACCCAAACACATTGGGAACTCTCCTGGGGTACCCTCACACATATTATTCCCTCATTTAGTGGATATTTTCACAAAAAAGTGAAATTTTCAAAAATCCAGAAAATTGGCTGAAAACGACTAAATATCAAGGACTCATTGGGCGAATCGCTCTGGAACTGAAATCGGAACGCTCAATGACATTTGCCCTATCTGAAAGTCTGATAAACGCTGGAAAAATGACTAAGTCCAAAAGAAAAATTATTTCAACTTTTTTCAATTTTACCCCCGTGGGATATATATTCTACCACACACATTGGGAACTCTCTTGGGGTACCCTCACACATATTATTCCCTCATTTAGTGGATATTTTCACAAAAAAGTGAAATTTTCAAAAATCCAGAAAATTGGCTGAAAACGACTAAATATCAAGGACTCATTGGGCGAATCGCTCTGGAACTGAAATCGGAACGCTCAATGACATTTGCCATATCTGCAAGTCTGATAAACGCTGGAAAAATGACTAAGTCCAAAAGAAAAATTATTTCAACTTTTTTCAATTTTACCCCTGTGGGATATATATTCTACCCACACACATTGGGAACTCTCCTGGGGTACCCTCACACATATTATTCCCTCATTTAGTGGATATTTTCACAAAAAAGTGAAATTTTCAAAAATTCAGAAAATTGGCTGAAAACGACTAAATATCAAGGACTCATTGGGCGAATCGCTCTGTAACTGAAATCGGAACGCTCACTGACATTTGCCCTATCTGAAAGTCTGATAAACGCCGGAAAAATGACTAAGTACAAAAGAAAATTTTTTTCAACTTTTTTTTAATTTTACCCCTGTGGGATATATATTCTACCCACACACATTGGGAACTCTCCTGGGGTACCCTCACACATATTATTCCCTCATTTAATGGATATTTTCACAAAAAAGTGAAATTTTCAAAAATCCAGAAAATTGGCTGAAAACGATTAATATCAAGGACTCATTTGGAGAATGGCTCTGGAACTGAAATCGGAACTCTCACTGACATTTGCCCTATCTGAAAGTCTGATTAACGCCGGAAAAATGACTAAGTCCAAAAAAAACAATTTTTTTCAACTTTTTCAATTTTACCCCTGTGGGATATATATTCTACCCAAACACATTGGGAACTCTCCTGGGGTACCCTCACACATATTATTCCCTCATTTAGTGGATATTTTCACAAAAAAGTGAAATTTTCAAAAATCCAGAAAATTGGCTGAAAACGACTAAATATCAAGGACTCATTGGGCGAATCGCTCTGGAACTGAAATTGGAACGCTCACTGACATTTGCCCTATCTGAAAGTCTGATAAACGCCGGAAAAATGACTAAGTCCAAAAAAAAAATGTTTTCAACTTTTTTCAATTTTACCCCTGTGGGATATATATTCTACCCACACACATTGGGAACTCTCCTGGGGTACCCTCACACATATTATTCCCTCATTTAGTGGATATTTTCACAAAAAAGTGAAATTTTCAAAAATCCAGAAAATTGGCTGAAAACGACTAAATATCAAGGACTCATTGGGCGAATCGCTCTGGAACTGAAATCGGAACGCTCAATGACATTTGCCATATCTGAAAGTCTGATAAACGCCGGAAAAATGACTAAGTCCAAAAGAAAAATTATTTCAACTTTTTTCAATTTTACCCCTGTGGGATATATATTCTACCCACACACATTGGGAACTCTCCTGGGGTACCCTCACACATATTATTCCCTCATTTAGTGGATATTTTCACAAAAAAGTGAAATTTTCAAAAATTCAGAAAATTGCCTGAAAACGACTAAATATCAAGGACTCATTGGGCGAATCGCTCTGGAACTGAAATTGGAACGCTCACTGACATTTGCCCTATCTGAAAGTCTGATAAACGCCGGAAAAATGACTAAGTCCAAAAGAAAAATTATTTCAACTTTTTTCAATTTTACCCCTGTGGGATATATATTCTACCCACACACATTGGGAACTCTCCTGGGGTACCCTCACACATATTATTCCCTCATTTAATGGATATTTTCACAAAAAAGTGAAATTTTCAAAAATCCAGAAAATTGGCTGAAAACGACTAAATATCAAGGACTCATTGGGAGAATGGCTCTGGAACTGAAATCGGAACTCTCACTGACATTTGCCCTATCTGAAAGTCTGATAAACGCCGGAAAAATGACTAAGTCCCTAAAAAATTTTTTTTCAACTTTTTTCAATTTTACCCCCATGGGATATATATTCTACCCAAACACATTGGGAACTCTCCTGGGGTACCCTCACACATATTATTCCCTCATTTAATGGATATTTTCACAAAAAAGTGAAATTTTCAAAAATCCAGAAAATTGGCTGAAAACGACTAAATATCAAGGACTCATTGGGAGAATGGCTCTGGAACTGAAATCGGAACTCTCACTGACATTTGCCCTATCTGAAAGTCTGATTAACGCCGGAAAAATGACTAAGTCCAAAAAAAACAATTTTTTTCAACTTTTTCAATTTTACCCCTGTGGGATATATATTCTACCCAAACACATTGGGAACTCTCCTGGGGTACCCTCACACATATTATTCCCTCATTTAGTGGATATTTTCACAAAAAAGTGAAATTTTCAAAAATCCAGAAAATTGGCTGAAAACGACTAAATATCAAGGACTCATTGGGCGAATCGCTCTGGAACTGAAATCGGAACGCTCAATGACATTTGCCCTATCTGAAAGTCTGATAAACGCTGGAAAAATGACTAAGTCCAAAAGAAAAATTATTTCAACTTTTTTCAATTTTACCCCCGTGGGATATATATTCTACCAAACACATTGGGAACTCTCTTGGGGTACCCTCACACATATTATTCCCTCATTTAGTGGATATTTTCACAAAAAAGTGAAATTTTCAAAAATCCAGAAAGTTGGCTGAAAACGACTAAATATCAAGGACTCATTGGGCGAATCGCTCTGGAACTGAAATTGGAACGCTCACTGACATTTGCCCTATCTGAAAGTCTGATAAACGCCGGAAAAATGACTAAGTCCAAAAGAAAAATTATTTCAACTTTTTTCAATTTTACCCCTGTGGGATATATATTCTACCCACACACATTGGGAACTCTCCTGGGGTACCCTCACACATATTATTCCCTCATTTAGTGGATATTTTCACAAAAAAGTGAAATTTTCAAAAATTCAGAAAATTGGCTGAAAACGACTAAATATCAAGGACTCATTGGGCGAATCGCTCTGTAACTGAAATTGGAACGCTCACTGACATTTGCCCTATCTGAAAGTCTGATAAACGCCGGAAAAATGACTAAGTCCCCAAAAAATTTTTTTCAACTTTTTTCAATTTTACCCCCATGGGATATATATTCTACCCAAACACATTGGGAACTCTCCTGGGGTACCCTCACACATATTATTCCCTCATTTAGTGGATATTTTCACAAAAAAGTGAAATTTTCAAAAATTCAGAAAATTGCCTGAAAACGACTAAATATCAAGGACTCATTGGGCGAATCGCACTGGAACTGAAATTGGAACGCTCACTGACATTTGCCCTATCTGAAAGTCTGATAAACGCCGGAAAAATGACTAAGTCCAAAAGAAAAATTATTTCAACTTTTTTCAATTTTACCCCTGTGGGATATATATTCTACCCACACACATTGGGAACTCTCCTGGGGTACCCTCACACATATTATTCCCTCATTTAGTGGATATTTTCACAAAAAAGTGAAATTTTCAAAAATTCAGAAAATTGGCTGAAAATGACTAAATATCAAGGACTCATTGGGCGAATCGCTCTGTAACTGAAATTGGAACGCTCACTGACATTTGCCCTATCTGAAAGTCTGATAAACACCGGAAAAATGACTAAGTACAAAAGAAAAATTTTTTCAACTTTTTTCAATTTTACCCCTGTGGGATATATATTCTACCCACACACATTGGGAACTCTCCTGGGGTACCCTCACACATATTATTCCCTCATTTAGTGGATATTTTCACAAAAAAGTGAAATTTTCAAAAATACAGAAAATTGGCTGAAAACGACTAAATATCAAGGACTCATTGGGCGAATCGCTCTGGAACTGAAATCGGAACGCTCACTGACATTTGCCCTATCTGAAAGTCTGATAAACGCCGGAAAAATGACTAAGTCCCCAAAAAATTTTGTTTCAACTTTTTTCAATTTTACCCCCATGGGATATATATTCTACCCAAACACATTGGGAGCTCTCCTGTGGTACCCTCACACATATTATTCCCTCATTTAGTGCATATTTTCACAAAAAAGTGAAATTTTCAAAAATTCAGAAAATTGCCTGAAAATGACTAAATATCAAGGACTCATTGGGCGAATCGCTCTGGAACTGAAATTGGAACGCTCACTGACATTTGCCCTATCTGAAAGTCTGATAAACGCCGGAAAAATGACTAAGTACAAAAGAAAAATTTTTTCAACTTTTTTTTAATTTTACCCCTGTGGGATATATATTCTACCCACACACATTGGGAACTCTCCTGGGGTACCCTCACACATATTATTCCCTCATTTAGTGGATATTTTCACAAAAAAGTGAAATTTTCAAAAATTCAGAAAATTGCCTGAAAACGACTAAATATCAAGGACTCATTGGGCGAATCGCTCTGGAACTGAAATTGGAACGCTCACTGACATTTGCCCTATCTGAAAGTCTGATAAACGCCGGAAAAATGACTAAGTCCAAAAGAAAAATTATTTCAACTTTTTTCAATTTTACCCCTGTGGGATATATATTCTACCCACACACATTGGGAACTCTCCTGGGGTACCCTCACACATATTATTCCCTCATTTAGTGGATATTTTCACAAAAAAGTGAAATTTTCAAAAATTCAGAAAATTGGCTGAAAACGACTAAATATCAAGGACTCATTGGGCGAATCGCTCTGTAACTGAAATTGGAACGCTCACTGACATTTGCCCTATCTGAAAGTCTGATAAACGCCGGAAAAATGACTAAGTCCCTAAAAAATTTTTTTTCAACTTTTTTCAATTTTACCCCCATGGGATATATATTCTACCCAAACACATTGGGAACTCTCCTGGGGTACCCTCACACATATTATTCCCTCATTTAATGGATATTTTCACAAAAAAGTGAAATTTTCAAAAATCCAGAAAATTGGCTGAAAACGACTAAATATCAAGGACTCATTGGGAGAATGGCTCTGGAACTGAAATCGGAACTCTCACTGACATTTGCCCTATCTGAAAGTCTGATTAACGCCGGAAAAATGACTAAGTCCAAAAAAAACAATTTTTTTCAACTTTTTCAATTTTACCCCTGTGGGATATATATTCTACCCAAACACATTGGGAACTCTCCTGGGGTACCCTCACACATATTATTCCCTCATTTAGTGGATATTTTCACAAAAAAGTGAAATTTTCAAAAATCCAGAAAATTGGCTGAAAACGACTAAATATCAAGGACTCATTGGGCGAATCGCTCTGGAACTGAAATCGGAACGCTCAATGACATTTGCCCTATCTGAAAGTCTGATAAACGCTGGAAAAATGACTAAGTCCAAAAGAAAAATTATTTCAACTTTTTTCAATTTTACCCCCGTGGGATATATATTCTACCAAACACATTGGGAACTCTCTTGGGGTACCCTCACACATATTATTCCCTCATTTAGTGGATATTTTCACAAAAAAGTGAAATTTTCAAAAATCCAGAAAGTTGGCTGAAAACGACTAAATATCAAGGACTCATTGGGCGAATCGCTCTGGAACTGAAATTGGAACGCTCACTGACATTTGCCCTATCTGAAAGTCTGATAAACGCCGGAAAAATGACTAAGTCCAAAAAAAAAATGTTTTCAACTTTTTTCAATTTTACCCCTGTGGGATATATATTCTACCCAAACACATTGGGAACTCTCCTGGGGTACCCTCACACATATTATTCCCTCATTTAGTGGATATTTTCACAAAAAAGTGAAATTTTCAAAAATCCAGAAAATTGGCTGAAAACGACTAAATATCAAGGACTCATTGGGCGAATCGCTCTGGAACTGAAATTGGAACGCTCACTGACATTTGCCCTATCTGAAAGTCTGATAAACGCCGGAAAAATGACTAAGTCCAAAAGAAAAATTATTTCAACTTTTTTCAATTTTACCCCTGTGGGATATATATTCTACCCACACACATTGGGAACTCTCCTGGGGTACCCTCACACATATTATTCCCTCATTTAGTGGATATTTTCACAAAAAAGTGAAATTTTCAAAAATTCAGAAAATTGGCTGAAAACGACTAAATATCAAGGACTCATTGGGCGAATCGCTCTGTAACTGAAATTGGAACGCTCACTGACATTTGCCCTATCTGAAAGTCTGATAAACGCCGGAAAAATGACTAAGTCCCCAAAAAATTTTTTTCAACTTTTTTCAATTTTACCCCCATGGGATATATATTCTACCCAAACACATTGGGAACTCTCCTGGGGTACCCTCACACATATTATTCCCTCATTTAGTGGATATTTTCACAAAAAAGTGAAATTTTCAAAAATTCAGAAAATTGCCTGAAAACGACTAAATATCAAGGACTCATTGGGCGAATCGCACTGGAACTGAAATTGGAACGCTCACTGACATTTGCCCTATCTGAAAGTCTGATAAACGCCGGAAAAATGACTAAGTCCAAAAGAAAAATTATTTCAACTTTTTTCAATTTTACCCCTGTGGGATATATATTCTACCCACACACATTGGGAACTCTCCTGGGGTACCCTCACACATATTATTCCCTCATTTAGTGGATATTTTCACAAAAAAGTGAAATTTTCAAAAATTCAGAAAATTGGCTGAAAATGACTAAATATCAAGGACTCATTGGGCGAATCGCTCTGTAACTGAAATTGGAACGCTCACTGACATTTGCCCTATCTGAAAGTCTGATAAACACCGGAAAAATGACTAAGTACAAAAGAAAAATTTTTTCAACTTTTTTCAATTTTACCCCTGTGGGATATATATTCTACCCACACACATTGGGAACTCTCCTGGGGTACCCTCACACATATTATTCCCTCATTTAGTGGATATTTTCACAAAAAAGTGAAATTTTCAAAAATACAGAAAATTGGCTGAAAACGACTAAATATCAAGGACTCATTGGGCGAATCGCTCTGGAACTGAAATCGGAACGCTCACTGACATTTGCCCTATCTGAAAGTCTGATAAACGCCGGAAAAATGACTAAGTCCCCAAAAAATTTTGTTTCAACTTTTTTCAATTTTACCCCCATGGGATATATATTCTACCCAAACACATTGGGAGCTCTCCTGTGGTACCCTCACACATATTATTCCCTCATTTAGTGCATATTTTCACAAAAAAGTGAAATTTTCAAAAATTCAGAAAATTGCCTGAAAATGACTAAATATCAAGGACTCATTGGGCGAATCGCTCTGGAACTGAAATTGGAACGCTCACTGACATTTGCCCTATCTGAAAGTCTGATAAACGCCGGAAAAATGACTAAGTACAAAAGAAAAATTTTTTCAACTTTTTTTTAATTTTACCCCTGTGGGATATATATTCTACCCACACACATTGGGAACTCTCCTGGGGTACCCTCACACATATTATTCCCTCATTTAGTGGATATTTTCACAAAAAAGTGAAATTTTCAAAAATTCAGAAAATTGCCTGAAAACGACTAAATATCAAGGACTCATTGGGCGAATCGCTCTGGAACTGAAATTGGAACGCTCACTGACATTTGCCCTATCTGAAAGTCTGATAAACGCCGGAAAAATGACTAAGTCCAAAAGAAAAATTATTTCAACTTTTTTCAATTTTACCCCTGTGGGATATATATTCTACCCACACACATTGGGAACTCTCCTGGGGTACCCTCACACATATTATTCCCTCATTTAGTGGATATTTTCACAAAAAAGTGAAATTTTCAAAAATTCAGAAAATTGGCTGAAAACGACTAAATATCAAGGACTCATTGGGCGAATCGCTCTGTAACTGAAATTGGAACGCTCACTGACATTTGCCCTATCTGAAAGTCTGATAAACGCCGGAAAAATGACTAAGTCCCTAAAAAATTTTTTTTCAACTTTTTTCAATTTTACCCCCATGGGATATATATTCTACCCAAACACATTGGGAACTCTCCTGGGGTACCCTCACACATATTATTCCCTCATTTAATGGATATTTTCACAAAAAAGTGAAATTTTCAAAAATCCAGAAAATTGGCTGAAAACGACTAAATATCAAGGACTCATTGGGAGAATGGCTCTGGAACTGAAATCGGAACTCTCACTGACATTTGCCCTATCTGAAAGTCTGATTAACGCCGGAAAAATGACTAAGTCCAAAAAAAACAATTTTTTTCAACTTTTTCAATTTTACCCCTGTGGGATATATATTCTACCCAAACACATTGGGAACTCTCCTGGGGTACCCTCACACATATTATTCCCTCATTTAGTGGATATTTTCACAAAAAAGTGAAATTTTCAAAAATCCAGAAAATTGGCTGAAAACGACTAAATATCAAGGACTCATTGGGCGAATCGCTCTGGAACTGAAATCGGAACGCTCAATGACATTTGCCCTATCTGAAAGTCTGATAAACGCTGGAAAAATGACTAAGTCCAAAAGAAAAATTATTTCAACTTTTTTCAATTTTACCCCCGTGGGATATATATTCTACCAAACACATTGGGAACTCTCTTGGGGTACCCTCACACATATTATTCCCTCATTTAGTGGATATTTTCACAAAAAAGTGAAATTTTCAAAAATCCAGAAAGTTGGCTGAAAACGACTAAATATCAAGGACTCATTGGGCGAATCGCTCTGGAACTGAAATTGGAACGCTCACTGACATTTGCCCTATCTGAAAGTCTGATAAACGCCGGAAAAATGACTAAGTCCAAAAAAAAAATGTTTTCAACTTTTTTCAATTTTACCCCTGTGGGATATATATTCTACCCAAACACATTGGGAACTCTCCTGGGGTACCCTCACACATATTATTCCCTCATTTAGTGGATATTTTCACAAAAAAGTGAAATTTTCAAAAATCCAGAAAATTGGCTGAAAACGACTAAATATCAAGGACTCATTGGGCGAATCGCTCTGGAACTGAAATTGGAACGCTCACTGACATTTGCCCTATCTGAAAGTCTGATAAACGCCGGAAAAATGACTAAGTCCAAAAGAAAAATTATTTAAACTTTTTTCAATTTTACCCCTGTGGGATATATATTCTACCCACACACATTGGGAACTCTCCTGGGGTACCCTCACACATATTATTCCCTCATTTAGTGGATATTTTCACAAAAAAGTGAAATTTTCAAAAATTCAGAAAATTGGCTGAAAACGACTAAATATCAAGGACTCATTGGGCGAATCGCTCTGTAACTGAAATTGGAACGCTCACTGACATTTGCCCTATCTGAAAGTCTGATAAACGCCGGAAAAATGACTAAGTCCCCAAAAAATTTTTTTCAACTTTTTTCAATTTTACCCCCATGGGATATATATTCTACCCAAACACATTGGGAACTCTCCTGGGGTACCCTCACACATATTATTCCCTCATTTAGTGGATATTTTCACAAAAAAGTGAAATTTTCAAAAATTCAGAAAATTGCCTGAAAACGACTAAATATCAAGGACTCATTGGGCGAATCGCACTGGAACTGAAATTGGAACGCTCACTGACATTTGCCCTATCTGAAAGTCTGATAAACGCCGGAAAAATGACTAAGTCCAAAAGAAAAATTATTTCAACTTTTTTCAATTTTACCCCTGTGGGATATATATTCTACCCACACACATTGGGAACTCTCCTGGGGTACCCTCACACATATTATTCCCTCATTTAGTGGATATTTTCACAAAAAAGTGAAATTTTCAAAAATTCAGAAAATTGGCTGAAAATGACTAAATATCAAGGACTCATTGGGCGAATCGCTCTGTAACTGAAATTGGAACGCTCACTGACATTTGCCCTATCTGAAAGTCTGATAAACACCGGAAAAATGACTAAGTACAAAAGAAAAATTTTTTCAACTTTTTTCAATTTTACCCCTGTGGGATATATATTCTACCCACACACATTGGGAACTCTCCTGGGGTACCCTCACACATATTATTCCCTCATTTAGTGGATATTTTCACAAAAAAGTGAAATTTTCAAAAATACAGAAAATTGGCTGAAAACGACTAAATATCAAGGACTCATTGGGCGAATCGCTCTGGAACTGAAATCGGAACGCTCACTGACATTTGCCCTATCTGAAAGTCTGATAAACGCCGGAAAAATGACTAAGTCCCCAAAAAATTTTGTTTCAACTTTTTTCAATTTTACCCCCATGGGATATATATTCTACCCAAACACATTGGGAGCTCTCCTGTGGTACCCTCACACATATTATTCCCTCATTTAGTGCATATTTTCACAAAAAAGTGAAATTTTCAAAAATTCAGAAAATTGCCTGAAAATGACTAAATATCAAGGACTCATTGGGCGAATCGCTCTGGAACTGAAATTGGAACGCTCACTGACATTTGCCCTATCTGAAAGTCTGATAAACGCCGGAAAAATGACTAAGTACAAAAGAAAAATTTTTTCAACTTTTTTTTAATTTTACCCCTGTGGGATATATATTCTACCCACACACATTGGGAACTCTCCTGGGGTACCCTCACACATATTATTCCCTCATTTAGTGGATATTTTCACAAAAAAGTGAAATTTTCAAAAATCCAGAAAATTGGCTGAAAACGACTAAATATCAAGGACTCATTGGGCTAATGGCTCTGGAACTGAAATCGGAACGCTCAATGACATTTGCCATATCTGAAAGTCTGATAAACGCCGGAAAAATGACTAAGTCCAAAAGAAAAATTATTTCAACTTTTTTCAATTTTACCCCTGTGGGATATATATTCTACCCAAACACAATGGGAACTCTCCTGGGGTACCCTCACACATATTATTCCCTCATTTAGTGGATATTTTCACAAAAAAGTGAAATTTTCAAAAATTCAGAAAATTGCCTGAAAACGACTAAATATCAAGGACTCATTGGGCGAATCGCTCTGGAACTGAAATTGGAACGCTCACTGACATTTGCCCTATCTGAAAGTCTGATAAACGCCGGAAAAATGACTAAGTACAAAAGAAAAATTTTTTCAACTTTTTTTTAATTTTACCCCTGTGGGATATATATTCTACCCACACACATTGGGAACTCTCCTGGGGTACCCTCACACATATTATTCCCTCATTTAGTGGATATTTTCACAAAAAAGTGAAATTTTCAAAAATCCAGAAAATTGGCTGAAAACGACTAAATATCAAGGACTCATTGGGCTAATGGCTCTGGAACTGAAATCGGAACGCTCAATGACATTTGCCATATCTGAAAGTCTGATAAACGCCGGAAAAATGACTAAGTCCAAAAGAAAAATTATTTCAACTTTTTTCAATTTTACCCCTGTGGGATATATATTCTACCCACACACATTGGGAACTCTCCTGGGGTACCCTCACACATATTATTCCCTCATTTAGTGGATATTTTCACAAAAAAGTGAAATTTTCAAAAATCCAGAAAATTGGCTGAAAACGACTAAATATCAAGGACTCATTGGGCTAATGGCTCTGGAACTGAAATCGAAACGCTCAATGACATTTGCCATATCTGAAAGTCTGATAAACGCCGGAAAAATGACTAAGTCCAAAAGAAAAATTATTTCAACTTTTTTCAATTTTACCCCTGTGGGATATATATTCTACCCACACACATTGGGAACTCTCCTGGGGTACCCTCACACATATTATTCCCTCATTTAGTGGATATTTTCACAAAAAAGTGAAATTTTCAAAAATTCAGAAAATTGGCTGAAAACGACTAAATATCAAGGACTCATTGGGCGAATCGCTCTGTAACTGAAATTGGAACGCTCACTGACATTTGCCCTATCTGAAAGTCTGATAAACGCCGGAAAAATGACTAAGTCCCCAAAAAATTTTTTTTCAACTTTTTTCAATTTTACCCCCATGGGATATATATTCTACCCACACACATTGGGAACTCTCCTGGGGTACCCTCACACATATTATTCCCTCATTTAGTGGATATTTTCACAAAAAAGTGAAATTTTCAAAAATCCAGAAAATTGGCTGAAAACGACTAAATATCAAGGACTCATTGGGCGAATCGCTCTGGAACTGAAATTGGAATGCTCACTGACATTTGCCCTATCTGAAAGTCTGATAAACACTGGAAAAATGACTAAGTCCAAAAGAAAAATTATTTCAACTTTTTTCAATTTTACCCCCGTGGGATATATATTCTACCACACACATTGGGAACTCTCTTGGGGTACCCTCACACATATTATTCCCTCATTTAGTGGATATTTTCACAAAAAAGTGAAATTTTCAAAAATCCAGAAAATTGGCTGAAAACGACTAAATATCAAGGACTCATTGGGCGAATCGCTCTGGAACTGAAATTGGAATGCTCACTGACATTTGCCCTATCTGAAAGTCTGATAAACGCCGGAAAAATGACTAAGTCCAAAAAAAAAATGTTTTCAACTTTTTTCAATTTTACCCCCGTGGGATATATATTCTACCCAAACACATTGGGAACTCTCCTGGGGTACCCTCACACATATTATTCCCTCATTTAGTGGATATTTTCACAAAAAAGTGAAATTTTCAAAAATCCAGAAAATTGGCTGAAAACGACTAAATATCAAGGACTCATTGGGCGAATCGCTCTGGAACTGAAATCGGAACGCTGAATGACATTTGCCATATCTGAAAGTCTGATAAACGCCGGAAAAATGACTAAGTCCAAAAGAAAAATTATTTCAACTTTTTTCAATTTTACCCCTGTGGGATATATATTCTACCCACACACATTGGGAACTCTCCTGGGGTACCCTCACACATATTATTCCCTCATTTAGTGGATATTTTCACAAAAAAGTGAAATTTTCAAAAATACAGAAAATTGGCTGAAAACGACTAAATATCAAGGATTCATTGGGCGAATCGCTCTGGAACTGAAATCGGAACGCTCACTGACATTTGCCCTATCTGAAAGTCTGATAAACGCCGGAAAAATGGCTAAGTCCCCAAAAAAATTTTTTTCAACTTTTTTCAATTTTACCCCTGTGGGATATATATTCTACCCAAACACATTGGGAGCTCTCCTGGGGTACCCTCACACATATTATTCCCTCATTTAGTGCATATTTTCACAAAAAAGTGAAATTTTCAAAAATTCAGAAAATTGCCTGAAAATGACTAAATATCAAGGACTCATTGGGCGAATCGCTCTGGAACTGAAATTGGAACGCTCACTGACATTTGCTCTATCTGAAAGTCTGATAAACGCCGGAAAAATGACTAAGTCCAAAAGAAAAATTATTTCAACTTTTTTCAATTTTACCCCTGTGGGATATATATTCTACCCACACACATTGGGAACTCTCCTGGGGTACCCTCACACATATTATTCCCTCATTTAGTGGATATTTTCACAAAAAAGTGAAATTTTCAAAAATACAGAAAATTGGCTGAAAACGACTAAATATCAAGGATTCATTGGGCGAATCGCTCTGGAACTGAAATCGGAACGCTCACTGACATTTGCCCTATCTGAAAGTCTGATAAACGCCGGAAAAATGACTAAGTCCCCAAAAAATTTTTTTTCAACTTTTTTCAATTTTACCCCCATGGGATATATATTCTACCCAAACACATTGGGAGCTCTCCTGGGGTACCCTCACACATATTATTCCCTCATTTAGTGGATATTTTCACAAAAAAGTGAAATTTTCAAAAATCCAGAAAATTGTCTGAAAACGACTAAATATCAAGGACTCATTGGGCGAATCGCTCTGAAACTGAAATCGGAACGCTCAATGACATTTGCACTATCTGAAAGTCTGATAAACGCCGGAAAAATGACTAAGTCCAAAAGAAAAATTTTTTCAACTTTTTTCAATTTTACCCCTGTGGGATATATATTCTACCCACACACATTGGGAACTCTCCTGGGGTACCCTCACACATATTATTCCCTCATTTAGTGGATATTTTCACAAAAAAGTGAAATTTTCAAAAATCCAGAAAATTGGCTGAAAACGACTAAATATCAAGGACTCATTGAGCGAATCGCTCTGGAACTGAAATCGGAACGCTCACTGACATTTGCCCTATCTGAAAGTCTGATAAACGCCGGAAAAATGGCTAAGTCCCCCAAAAAATTTTTTTCAACTTTTTTCAATTTTACCCCTGTGGGATATATATTCTACCCAAACACATTGGGAGCTCTCCTGGGGTACCCTCACACATATTATTCCCTCATTTAGTGCATATTTTCACAAAAAAGTGAAATTTTCAAAAATTCAGAAAATTGCCTGAAAATGACTAAATATCAAGGACTCATTGGGCGAATCGCTCTGGAACTGAAATTGGAACGCTCACTGACATTTGCTCTATCTGAAAGTCTGATAAACGCCGGAAAAATGACTAAGTACAAAAGAAAAATTTTTTCAACTTTTTTTTAATTTTACCCCTGTGGGATATATATTCTACCCACACACATTGGGAACTCTCCTGGGGTACCCTCACACATATTATTCCCTCATTTAGTGGATATTTTCACAAAAAAGTGAAATTTTCAAAAATTCAGAAAATTGCCTGAAAACGACTAAATATCAAGGACTCATTGGGCGAAACGCTCTGGAACTGAAATTGGAACGCTCACTGACATTTGCCCTATCTGAAAGTCTGATAAACGCCGGAAAAATGACTAAGTACAAAAGAAAAATTTTTTCAACTTTTTTTTAATTTTACCCCTGTGGGATATATATTCTACCCACACACATTGGGAACTCTCCTGGGGTACCCTCACACATATTATTCCCTCATTTAGTGGATATTTTCACAAAAAAGTGAAATTTTCAAAAATCCAGAAAATTGGCTGAAAATGACTAAATATCAAGGACTCATTGGACGAATCGCTCTGGAACTGAAATCGGAATGCTCACTGACATTTGCCCTATCTGAAAGTCTGATAAACGCCAGAAAAATGACTAAGTCCAAAAGAAAAATTTTTTCAACTTTTTTCATTTTTACCCCTGTGGGATATATATTCTACCACACACATTGGGTACTCTCCTGGGGTACCCTCACACATATTATTCCCTCATTTAGTGGATATTTTCACAAAAAAGTGAAATTTTCAAAAATCCAGAAAATTGGCTGAAAATGACTAAATATCAAGGACTCATTGGGCGAATCGCTCTGGAACTGAAATCGGAATACTCACTGACATTTGCCCTATCTGAAAGTCTGATAAACGCCGGGATAATGACTAAGTCCCCAAAAAAATTTTTTTAAACTTTTTTCAATTTTACCCCCGTGGGATATATATTCTACCCAAACACATTGGGAGCTCTCCTGGGGTACCCTCACACATATTATTCCCTCATTTAGTGGATATTTTCACAAAAAAGTGAAATTTTCAAAAATTCAGAAAATTGCCTGAAAATGACTAAATATCAAGGACTCATTGGGCGAATCGCTCTGGAACTGAAATTGGAACGCTCACTGACATTTGCCCTATCTGAAAGTCTGATAAACGCCGGAAAAATGACTAAGTACAAAAGAAAAATTTTTTCAACTTTTTTTTAATTTTACCCCTGTGGGATATATATTCTACCCACACACATTGGGAACTCTCCTGGGGTACCCTCACACATATTATTCCCTCATTTAGTGGATATTTTCACAAAAAAGTGAAATTTTCAAAAATTCAGAAAATTGGCTGAAAACGACTAAATATCAAGGACTCATTGGGCGAATCGCTCTGGAACCGAAATTGGAATGCTCACTGACATTTGCCCTATCTGAAAGTCTGATAAACGCCGGAAAAATGACTAAGTCCAAAAAAAAAATGTTTTCAACTTTTTTCAATTTTACCCCCGTGGGATATATATTCTACCCACACACATTGGGAACTCTCCTGGGGTACCCTCACACATATTATTCCCTCATTTAGTGGATATTTTCACAAAAAAGTGAAATTTTCAAAAATCCAGAAAATTGGCTGAAAACGACTAAATATCAAGGACTCATTGGGCGAATCGCTCTGGAACTGAAATTGGAACGCTCACTGACATTTGCCCTATCTGAAAGTCTGATAAACGCTGGAAAAATGACTAAGTCCAAAAGAAAAATTTTTTCAACTTTTTTCAATTTTACCCCTGTGGGATATATATTCTACCCAAACACATTGGGAACTCTCCTGGGGTACCCTCACACATATTATTCCCTCATTTAGTGGATATTTTCACAAAAAAGTGAAATTTTCAAAAATTCAGAAAATTGCCTGAAAACGAATAAATATCAAGGACTCATTGGGCGAAACGCTCTGGAACTGAAATTGGAACGCTCACTGACATTTGCCCTATCTGAAAGTCTGATAAACGCCGGAAAAATGACTAAGTACAAAAGAAAAATTTTTTCAACTTTTTTTTAATTTTACCCCTGTGCGATATATATTCTACCCACACACATTGGGAACTCTCCTGGGGTACCCTCACACATATTATTCCCTCATTTAGTGGATATTTTCACAAAAAAGTGAAATTTTCAAAAATCCAGAAAATTGGCTGAAAATGACTAAATATCAAGGACTCATTGGACGAATCGCTCTGGAACTGAAATCGGAATGCTCACTGACATTTGCCCTATCTGAAAGTCTGATAAACGCCAGAAAAATGACTAAGTCCAAAAGAAACATTTTTTCAACTTTTTTCATTTTTACCCCTGTGGGATATATATTCTACCACACACATTGGGTACTCTCCTGGGGTACCCTCACACATATTATTCCCTCATTTAGTGGATATTTTCACAAAAAAGTGAAATTTTCAAAAATCCAGAAAATTGGCTGAAAATGACTAAATATCAAGGACTCATTGGGCGAATCGCTCTGGAACTGAAATCGGAATACTCACTGACATTTGCCCTATCTGAAAGTCTGATAAACGCCGGGATAATGACTAAGTCCCCAAAAAAATTTTTTTAAACTTTTTTCAATTTTACCCCCGTGGGATATATATTCTACCCAAACACATTGGGAGCTCTCCTGGGGTACCCTCACACATATTATTCCCTCATTTAGTGGATATTTTCACAAAAAAGTGAAATTTTCAAAAATTCAGAAAATTGCCTGAAAATGACTAAATATCAAGGACTCATTGGGCGAATCGCTCTGGAACTGAAATTGGAACGCTCACTGACATTTGCCCTATCTGAAAGTCTGATAAACGCCGGAAAAATGACTAAGTACAAAAGAAAAATTTTTTCAACTTTTTTTTAATTTTACCCCTGTGGGATATATATTCTACCCACACACATTGGGAACTCTCCTGGGGTACCCTCACACATATTATTCCCTCATTTAGTGGATATTTTCACAAAAAAGTGAAATTTTCAAAAATTCAGAAAATTTGCCTGAAAACGACTAAATATCAAGGACTCATTGGGCGAATCGCTCTGGAACTGAAATTGGAACGCTCACTGACATTTGCCCTATCTGAAAGTCTGATAAACGCCGGAAAAATGACTAAGTACAAAAGAAAAATTTTTTCAACTTTTTTTTAATTTTACCCCTGTGGGATATATATTCTACCCACACACATTGGGAAGTCTCCTGGGGTACCCTCACACATATTATTCCCTCATTTAGTGGATATTCTCACAAAAAAGTGAAATTTTCAAAAATTCAGAAAATTGCCTGAAAACGACTAAATATCAAGGACTCATTGGGCGAAACGCTCTGGAACTGAAATTGGAACGCTCACTGACATTTGCCCTATCTGAAAGTCTGATAAACGCCGGAAAAATGACTAAGTACAAAAGAAAAATTTTTTCAACTTTTTTTTAATTTTACCCCTGTGGGATATATATTCTACCCACAACATTGGGAACTCTCCTGGGGTACCCTCACACATATTATTCCCTCATTTAGTGGATATTTTCACAAAAAAGTGAAATTTTCAAAAATCCAGAAAATTGGCTGAAAATGACTAAATATCAAGGACTCATTGGACGAATCGCTCTGGAACTGAAATCGGAATGCTCAATGACATTTGCCCTATCTGAAAGTCTGATAAACGCCAGAAAAATGACTAAGTCCAAAAGAAAAATTTTTTCAACTTTTATCATTTTTACCCCTGTGGGATATATATTCTACCACACACATTGGGTACTCTCCTGGGGTACCCTCACACATATTATTCCCTCATTTAGTGGATATTTTCACAAAAAAGTGAAATTTTCAAAAATCCAGAAAATTGGCTGAAAATGACTAAATATCAAGGACTCATTGGGCGAATCGCTCTGGAACTGAAATCGGAATACTCACTGACATTTGCCCTATCTGAAAGTCTGATAAACGCCGGAAAAATGACTAAGTCCCCAAAAAAATTTTTTTAAACTTTTTTCAATTTTACCCCCGTGGGATATATATTCTACCCAAACACATTGGGAGCTCTCCTGGGGTACCCTCACACATATTATTCCCTCATTTAGTGGATATTTTCACAAAAAAGTGAAATTTTCAAAAATTCAGAAAATTGCCTGAAAACGACTAAATATCAAGGACTCGTTGGGCGAATCGCTCTGGAACTGAAATTGGAACGCTCACTGACATTTGCCCTATCTGAAAGTCTGATAAACGCCGGAAAGATGACTAAGTACAAAAGAAAAATTTTTTCAACTTTTTTTTAATTTTACCCCTGTGGGATATATATTCTACCCACACACATTGGGAACTCTCCTGGGGTACCCTCACACATATTATTCCCTCATTAAGTGGATATTTTCACAAAAAAGTGAAATTTTCAAAAATTCAGAAAATTGCCTGAAAATGACTAAATATCAAGGACTCATTGGGCGAATCGCTCTGGAACTGAAATTGGAACGCTCACTGACATTTGCCCTATCTGAAAGTCTGATAAACGCCGGAAAAATGACTAAGTACAAAAGAAAATTTTTTTCAACTTTTTTTTAATTTTACCCCTGTGGGATATATATTCTACCCACACACATTGGGAACTCTCCTGGGCTACCCTCACACATATTATTCCCTCATTTAGTGGATATTTTCACAAAAAAGTGAAATTTTCAAAAATCCAGAAAATTGGCTGAAAACTACTAAATATCAAGGACTCATTGGACGAATCGCTCTGGAACTGAAATCGGAACGCTCACTGACATTTGCCCTATCTGAAAGTCTGATAAACGCCGGAAAAGTGACTAAGTCCCAAAAAAATTTTTTTTCAACTTTTTTCAATTTTACCCCCGTGTGATATATATTCTACCCACACACATTGGGAACTCTCCTGGGGTACCCTCACACATATTATTCCCTCATTTAGTGGATATTTTCACAAAAAAGTGAAATTTTCAAAAATCCAGAAAATTGTCTGAAAACGACTAAATATCAAGGACTCATGGGGCGAATCGATCTGGAACTGAAATCGGAACGCTCACTGACATTTGCCCTATCTGAAAGTCTGATAAACGCTGGAGAAATGACTAAGTCCAAAAGAAAAATTTTTTCAACTTTTTTCAATTTTACCCCTGTGGGATATATATTCTACCCAAACACATTGGGAACTCTCCTGGGGTACCCTCACACATATTATTCCCTCATTTAGTGGATATTTTCACAAAAAAGTGAAATTTTCAAAAATTCAGAAAATTGCCTGAAAACGACTAAATATCAAGGACTCATTGGCGAATCGCTCTGGAACTGAAATTGGAACGCTCACTGACATTTGCCCTATCTGAAAGTCTGATAAACGCCGGAAAAATGACTAAGTACAAAAGAAAAATTTTTTCAACTTTTTTTTAATTTTACCCCTGTGGGATATATATTCTACCCACACACATTGGGAACTCTCCTGGGGTACCCTCACACATATTATTCCCTCATTTAGTGGATATTTTCACAAAAAAGTGAAATTTTCAAAAATCCAGAAAATTGGCTGAAAATGACTAAATATCAAGGACTCATTGGGCGAATCGCTCTGGAACTGAAATCGGAATACTCACTGACATTTGCCCTATCTGAAAGTCTGATAAACGCCAGAAAAATGACTAAGTCCAAAAGAAAAATTTTTTCAACTTTTTTCAATTTTACCCCTGTGGGATATATATTCTACCCACACACATTGGGAACTCTCCTGGGGTTCCCTCACACATATTATTCCCTCATTTAGTGGATATTTTCACAAAAAAGTGAAATTTTCAAAAATCCAGAAAATTGGCTGAAAACTACTAAATATCAAGGACTCATTGGACGAATCGCTCTGGAACTGAAATCGGAACGCTCACTGACATTTGCCCTATCTGAAAGTCTGATAAACGCCGGAAAAATGACTAAGTCCAAAAGAAAAATTTTTTCAGCTTTTTTCATTTTTACCCCCGTGGGATATATATTCTACCCAAACACATTGGGAACTCTCCTGGGGTACCCTCACACATATTATTCCCTCATTTAGTGGATATTTTCACAAAAAAGTGAAATTTTCAAAAATTCAGAAAATTGCCTGAAAACGACTAAATATCAAGGACTCATTGGGCGAATCGCTCTGGAACTGAAATTGGAACGCTCACTGACATTTGCCCTATCTGAAAGTCTGATAAACGCCGGAAAAATGACTAAGTACAAAAGAAAAATTTTTTCAACTTTTTTTTAATTTTACCCCTGTGGGATATATATTCTACCCACACACATTGGGAACTCTCCTGGGGTACCCTCACACATATTATTCCCTCATTAAGTGGATATTTTCACAAAAAAGTGAAATTTTCAAAAATTCAGAAAATTGCCTGAAAATGACTAAATATCAAGGACTCATTGGGCGAATCGCTCTGGAACTGAAATTGGAACGCTCACTGACATTTGCCCTATCTGAAAGTCTGATAAACGCCGGAAAAATGACTAAGTACAAAAGAAAATTTTTTTCAACTTTTTTTTAATTTTACCCCTGTGGGATATATATTCTACCCACACACATTGGGAACTCTCCTGGGCTACCCTCACACATATTATTCCCTCATTTAGTGGATATTTTCACAAAAAAGTGAAATTTTCAAAAATCCAGAAAATTGGCTGAAAACTACTAAATATCAAGGACTCATTGGACGAATCGCTCTGGAACTGAAATCGCAATGCTCACTGACATTTGCCCTATCTGAAAGTCTGATAAACGCCGGAAAAATGACTAAGTCCAAAAGAAAAAAATTTTCAACTTTTTTCATTTTTACCCCTGTGGGATATATATTCTACCACACACATTGGGAACTCTCCTGGGGTACCCTCACACATATTATTCCCTCATTTAGTGGATATTTTCACAAAAAAGTGAAATTTTCAAAAATCCAGAAAATTGGCTGAAAACTACTAAATATCAAGGACTCATTGGACGAATCGCTCTGGAACTGAAATCGGAACGCTCACTGACATTTGCCCTATCTGAAAGTCTGATAAACGCCGGAAAAATGACTAAGTCCAAAAGAAAAATTTTTTCAACTTTTTTCATTTTTACCCCTGTGGGATATATATTCTACCACACACATTGGGTACTCTCCTGGGGTACCCTCACACATATTATTCCCTCATTTAGTGGATATTTTCACAAAAAAGTGAAATTTTCAAAAATCCAGAAAATTGGCTGAAAATGACTAAATATCAAGGACTCATTGGGCGAATCGCTCTGGAACTGAAATCGGAATACTCACTGACATTTGCCCTATCTGAAAGTCTGATAAACGCCGGAAAAATGACTATGTCCCCAAAAAAATGTTTTTAAACTTTTTTCAATTTTACCCCCGTGGGATATATATTCTACCCAAACACATTGGGAGCTCTCCTGGGGTACCCTCACACATATTATTCCCTCATTTAGTGGATATTTTCACAAAAAAGTGAAATTTTCAAAAATTCAGAAAATTGCCTGAAAACGACTAAATATCAAGGACTCGTTGGGCGAATCGCTCTGGAACTGAAATTGGAACGCTCACTGACATTTGCCCTATCTGAAAGTCTGATAAACGCCGGAAAAATGACTAAGTACAAAAGAAAAATTTTTTCAACTTTTTTTTAATTTTACCCCTGTGGGATATATATTCTACCCACACACATTGGGAACTCTCCTGGGGTACCCTCACACATATTATTCCCTCATTAAGTGGATATTTTCACAAAAAAGTGAAATTTTCAAAAATTCAGAAAATTGCCTGAAAATGACTAAATATCAAGGACTCATTGGGCGAAACGCTCTGGAACTGAAATTGGAACGCTCACTGACATTTGCCCTATCTGAAAGTCTGATAAACGCCGGAAAAATGACTAAGTACAAAAGAAAAATTTTTTCAACTTTTTTTTAATTTTACCCCTGTGGGATATATATTCTACCCACAACATTTGGAACTCTCCTGGGGTACCCTCACACATATTATTCCCTCATTTAGTGGATATTTTCACAAAAAAGTGAAATTTTCAAAAATCCAGAAAATTGGCTGAAAATGACTAAATATCAAGGACTCATTGGACGAATCGCTCTGGAACTGAAATCGGAATGCTCACTGACATTTGCCCTATCTGAAAGTCTGATAAACGCCAGAAAAATGACTAAGTCCAAAAGAAAAATTTTTTCAACTTTTTTCATTTTTACCCCTGTGGGATATATATTCTACCACACACATTGGGTACTCTCCTGGGGTACCCTCACACATATTATTCCCTCATTTAGTGGATATTTTCACAAAAAAGTGAAATTTTCAAAAATCCAGAAAATTGGCTGAAAATGACTAAATATCAAGGACTCATTGGGCGAATCGCTCTGGAACTGAAATCGGAATACTCACTGACATTTGCCCTATCTGAAAGTCTGATAAACGCCGGAAAAATGACTATGTCCCCAAAAAAATTTTTTTAAACTTTTTTCAATTTTACCCCCGTGGGATATATATTCTACCCAAACACATTGGGAGCTCTCCTGGGGTACCCTCACACATATTATTCCCTCATTTAGTGGATATTTTCACAAAAAAGTGAAATTTTCAAAAATTCAGAAAATTGCCTGAAAACGACTAAATATCAAGGACTCGTTGGGCGAATCGCTCTGGAACTGAAATTGGAACGCTCACTGACATTTGCCCTATCTGAAAGTCTGATAAACGCCGGAAAAATGACTAAGTACAAAAGAAAAATTTTTTCAACTTTTTTTTAATTTTACCCCTGTGGGATATATATTCTACCCACACACATTGGGAACTCTCCTGGGGTACCCTCACACATATTATTCCCTCATTAAGTGGATATTTTCACAAAAAAGTGAAATTTTCAAAAATTCAGAAAATTGCCTGAAAATGACTAAATATCAAGGACTCATTGGGCGAATCGCTCTGGAACTGAAATTGGAACGCTCACTGACATTTGCCCTATCTGAAAGTCTGATAAACGCCGGAAAAATGACTAAGTCCCAAAAAAATTTTTTTTCAACTTTTTTCAATTTTACCCCCGTGGGATATATATTCTACCCACACACATTGGGAACTCTCCTGGGGTACCCTCACACATATTATTCCCTCATTTAGTGGATATTTTCACAAAAAAGTGAAATTTTCAAAAATCCAGAAAATTGGCTGAAAACTACTAAATATCAAGGACTCATTGGACGAATCGCTCTGGAACTGAAATCGCAATGCTCACTGACATTTGCCCTATCTGAAAGTCTGATAAACGCCGGAAAAATGACTAAGTCCAAAAGAAAAAAATTTTCAACTTTTTTCATTTTTACCCCTGTGGGATATATATTCTACCACACACATTGGGAACTCTCCTGGGGTACCCTCACACATATTATTCCCTCATTTAGTGGATATTTTCACAAAAAAGTGAAATTTTCAAAAATCCAGAAAATTGGCTGAAAACTACTAAATATCAAGGACTCATTGGACGAATCGCTCTGGAACTGAAATCGGAACGCTCACTGACATTTGCCCTATCTGAAAGTCTGATAAACGCCGGAAAAATGACTAAGTACAAAAGAAAAATTTTTTCAACTTTTTTTTAATTTTACCCCTGTGGGATATATATTCTACCCACACACATTGGGAATTCTCCTGGGGTACCCTCACACATATTATTCCCTCATTTAGTGGATATTCTCACAAAAAAGTGAAATTTTCAAAAATCCAGAAAATTGTCTGAAAACGACTAAATATCAAGGACTCATGGGGCGAATCGCTCTGGAACTGAAATCGGAACGCTCACTGACATTTGCCCTATCTGAAAGTCTGATAAACGCTGGAAAAATGACTAAGTCCAAAAGAAAAATTTTTTCAACTTTTTTCAATTTTACCCCTGTGGGATATATATTCTACCCAAACATATTGGGAACTCTCCTGGGGTACCCTCACACATATTATTCCCTCATTTAGTGGATATTTTCACAAAAAAGTGAAATTTTCAAAAATTCAGAAAATTGCCTGAAAACGACTAAATATCAAGGACTCATTGGGCGAAACGCTCTGGAACTGAAATTGGAACGCTCACTGACATTTGCCCTATCTGAAAGTCTGATAAACGCCAGAAAAATGACTAAGTCCAAAAGAAAAATTTTTTCAACTTTTTTCATTTTTACCCCTGTGGGATATATATTCTACCACACACATTGGGTACTCTCCTGGGGTACCCTCACACATATTATTCCCTCATTTAATGGATATTTTCACAAAAAAGTGAAATTTTCAAAAATCCAGAAAATTGGCTGAAAATGACTAAATATCAAGGACTCATTGGGCGAATCGCTCTGGAACTGAAATCGGAATACTCACTGACATTTGCCCTATCTGAAAGTCTGATAAACGCCGGAAAAATGACTATGTCCCCAAAAAAATGTTTTTAAACTTTTTTCAATTTTACCCCCGTGGGATATATATTCTACCCAAACACATTGGGAGCTCTCCTGGGGTACCCTCACACATATTATTCCCTCATTTAGTGGATATTTTCACAAAAAAGTGAAATTTTCAAAAATTCAGAAAATTGCCTGAAAATGACTAAATATCAAGGACTCATTGGGCGAAACGCTCTGGAACTGAAATTGGAACGCTCACTGACATTTGCCCTATCTGAAAGTCTGATAAACGCCGGAAAAATGACTAAGTACAAAAGAAAAATTTTTTCAACTTTTTTTTAATTTTACCCCTGTGGGATATATATTCTACCCACAACATTGGGAACTCTCCTGGGGTACCCTCACACATATTATTCCCTCATTTAGTGGATATTTTCACAAAAAAGTGAAATTTTCAAAAATCCAGAAAATTGGCTGAAAATGACTAAATATCAAGGACTCATTGGACGAATCGCTCTGGAACTGAAATCGGAATGCTCACTGACATTTGCCCTATCTGAAAGTCTGATAAACGCCAGAAAAATGACTAAGTCCAAAAGAAAAATTTTTTCAACTTTTTTCATTTTTACCCCTGTGGGATATATATTCTACCACACACATTGGGTACTCTCCTGGGGTACCCTCACACATATTATTCCCTCATTTAGTGGATATTTTCACAAAAAAGTGAAATTTTCAAAAATCCAGAAAATTGGCTGAAAATGACTAAATATCAAGGACTCATTGGGCGAATCGCTCTGGAACTGAAATCGGAATACTCACTGACATTTGCCCTATCTGAAAGTCTGATAAACGCCGGAAAAATGACTATGTCCCCAAAAAAATTTTTTTAAACTTTTTTCAATTTTACCCCCGTGGGATATATATTCTACCCAAACACATTGGGAGCTCTCCTGGGGTACCCTCACACATATTATTCCCTCATTTAGTGGATATTTTCACAAAAAAGTGAAATTTTCAAAAATTCAGAAAATTGCCTGAAAACGACTAAATATCAAGGACTCGTTGGGCGAATCGCTCTGGAACTGAAATTGGAACGCTCACTGACATTTGCCCTATCTGAAAGTCTGATAAACGCCGGAAAAATGACTAAGTACAAAAGAAAAATTTTTTCAACTTTTTTTTAATTTTACCCCTGTGGGATATATATTCTACCCACACACATTGGGAACTCTCCTGGGGTACCCTCACACATATTATTCCCTCATTTAGTGGATATTTTCACAAAAAAGTGAAATTTTCAAAAATTCAGAAAATTGCCTGAAAATGACTAAATATCAAGGACTCATTGGGCGAATCGCTCTGGAACTGAAATTGGAATGCTCACTGACATTTGCCCTATCTGAAAGTCTGATAAACGCCGGAAAAATGACTAAGTACAAAAGAAAAATTTTTTCAACTTTTTTTAATTTTACCCCTGTGGGATATATATTCTACCCACACACATTGGGAACTCTCCTGGGGTACCCTCACACATATTATTCCCTCATTAAGTGGATATTTTCACAAAAAAGTGAAATTTTCAAAAATCCAGAAAATTGGCTGAAAACTACTAAATATCAAGGACTCATTGGACGAATCGCTCTGGAACTGAAATCGCAATGCTCACTGACATTTGCCCTATCTGAAAGTCTGATAAACGCCGGAAAAATGACTAAGTCCAAAAGAAAAAAATTTTCAACTTTTTTCATTTTTACCCCTGTGGGATATATATTCTACCACACACATTGGGAACTCTCCTGGGGTACCCTCACACATATTATTCCCTCATTTAGTGGATATTTTCACAAAAAAGTGAAATTTTCAAAAATCCAGAAAATTGGCTGAAAACTACTAAATATCAAGGACTCATTGGACGAATCGCTCTGGAACTGAAATCGGAACGCTCACTGACATTTGCCCTATCTGAAAGTCTGATAAACGCCGGAAAAATGACTAAGTCCCAAAAAAATTTTTTTTCAACTTTTTTCAATTTTACCCCCGTGGGATATATATTCTACCCACACACATTGGGAACTCTCCTGGGGTACCCTCACACATATTATTCCCTCATTTAGTGGATATTTTCACAAAAAAGTGAAATTTTCAAAAATCCAGAAAATTGTCTGAAAACGACTAAATATCAAGGACTCATGGGGCGAATCGATCTGGAACTGAAATCGGAACGCTCACTGACATTTGCCCTATCTGAAAGTCTGATAAACGCTGGAGAAATGACTAAGTCCAAAAGAAAAATTTTTTCAACTTTTTTCAATTTTACCCCTGTGGGATATATATTCTACCCAAACACATTGGGAACTCTCCTGGGGTACCCTCACACATATTATTCCCTCATTAAGTGGATATTTTCACAAAAAAGTGAAATTTTCAAAAATTCAGAAAATTGCCTGAAAATGACTAAATATCAAGGACTCATTGGGCGAATCGCTCTGGAACTGAAATTGGAACGCTCACTGACATTTGCCCTATCTGAAAGTCTGATAAACGCCGGAAAAATGACTAAGTACAAAAGAAAATTTTTTTCAACTTTTTTTTAGTTTTACCCCTGTGGGATATATATTCTACCCACACACATTGGGAACTCTCCTGGGCTACCCTCACACATATTATTCCCTCATTTAGTGGATATTTTCACAAAAAAGTGAAATTTTCAAAAATCCAGAAAATTGGCTGAAAACTACTAAATATCAAGGACTCATTGGACGAATCGCTCTGGAACTGAAATCGCAATGCTCACTGACATTTGCCCTATCTGAAAGTCTGATAAACGCCGGAAAAATGACTAAGTCCAAAAGAAAAAAATTTTCAACTTTTTTCATTTTTACCCCTGTGGGATATATATTCTACCACACACATTGGGAACTCTCCTGGGGTACCCTCACACATATTATTCCCTCATTTAGTGGATATTTTCACAAAAAAGTGAAATTTTCAAAAATCCAGAAAATTGGCTGAAAACTACTAAATATCAAGGACTCATTGGACGAATCGCTCTGGAACTGAAATCGGAACGCTCACTGACATTTGCCCTATCTGAAAGTCTGATAAACGCCGGAAAAATGACTAAGTCCCAAAAAAATTTTTTTTCAACTTTTTTCAATTTTACCCCAGTGGGATATATATTCTACCCACACACATTGGGAACTCTCCTGGGGTACCCTCACACATATTATTCCCTCATTTAGTGGATATTTTCACAAAAAAGTGAAATTTTCAAAAATCCAGAAAATTGTCTGAAAACGACTAAATATCAAGGACTCATGGGGCGAATCGATCTGGAACTGAAATCGGAACGCTCACTGACATTTGCCCTATCTGAAAGTCTGATAAACGCTGGAGAAATGACTAAGTCCAAAAGAAAAATTTTTTCAACTTTTTTCAATTTTACCCCTGTGGGATATATATTCTACCCAAACACATTGGGAACTCTCCTGGGGTACCCTCACACATATTATTCCCTCATTTAGTGGATATTTTCACAAAAAAGTGAAATTTTCAAAAATTCAGAAAATTGCCTGAAAACGACTAAATATCAAGGACTCATTGGGCGAATCGCTCTGGAACTGAAATCGGAATACTCACTGACATTTGCCCTATCTGAAAGTCTGATAAACGCCAGAAAAATGACTAAGTCCAAAAGAAAAATTATTTCAACTTTTTTCAATTTTACCCCTGTGGGATATATATTCTACCCACACACATTGGAAACTCTCCTGGGGTACCCTCACACATATTATTCCCTCATTTAGTGGATATTTTCACAAAAAAGTGAAAATTTCAAAAATTCAGAAAATTGGCTGAAAACGATTAAATATCAAGGACTCATTGGGCGAATCGCTCTGGAACTGAAATTGGAACGCTCACTGACATTTGCCCTATCTGAAAGTCTGATAAACGCCGGAAAAATGACTAAGTAGAAAAGAAAATTTTTTTCAACTTTTTTTTAATTTTACCCCTGTGGGATATATATTCTACCCAAACACATTGGGAACTCTCCTGGGGTACCCTCACACATATTATTCCCTCATTTAGTGGATATTTTCACAAAAAAGTGAAATTTTCAAAAATCCAGAAAATTGGCTGAAAACTACTAAATATCAAGGACTCATTGGACGAATCGCTCTGGAACTGAAATCGGAACGCTCACTGACATTTGCCCTATCTGAAAGTCTGATAAACGCCGGAAAAATGACTAAGTCCCAAAAAAAATTTTTTTCAACTTTTTTCAATTTTACCCCCGTGGGATATATATTCTACCCACACACATTGGGAACTCTTCTGGGGTACCCTCACACATATTATTCCCTCATTTAGTGGATATTTTCACAAAAAAGTGAAATTTTCAAAAATCCAGAAAATTGTCTGAAAACGACTAAATATCAAGGACTCATGGGGCGAATCGATCTGGAACTGAAATCGGAACGCTCACTGACATTTGCCCTATCTGAAAGTCTGATAAACGCTGGAAAAATGACTAAGTCCAAAAGAAAAATTTTTTCAACTTTTTCCAATTTTACCCCTGTGGGATATATATTCTACCCAAACACATTGGGAACTCTCCTGGGGTACCCTCACACATATTATTCCCTCATTTAGTGGATATTTTCACAAAAAAGTGAAATTTTCAAAAATTCAGAAAATTGCCTGAAAACGACTAAATATCAAGGACTCATTGGGCGAATCGCTCTGGAACTAAAATTGGAACGCTCACTGACATTTGCCCTATCTGAAAGTCTGATAAACGCCGGAAAAATGACTAAGTACAAAAGAAAAATTTTTTCAACTTTTTTTTAATTTTACCCCTGTGGGATATATATTCTACCCACACACATTGGGAACTCTCCTGGGGTACCCTCACAAATATTATTCCCTCATTTAGTGGATATTTTCACAAAAAAGTGAAATTTTCAAAATTCCAGAAAATTGGCTGAAAACGACTAAATATCAAGGACTCATTAGACGAATCGCTCTGGAACTGAAATCGGAATGCTCACTGATATTTGCCCTATCTGAAAGTCTGATAAACGCCGGAGAAATGACTAAGTCCAAAAGAAAAATTTTTTCAACTTTTTTCATTTTTACCCCTGTGGGATATATATTCTACCCACACACATTGGGAATTCTCCTGGGGTACCCTCACACATATTATTCCCTCATTTAGTGGATATTTTCACAAAAAAGTGAAATTTTCAAAAATCCAGAAAATTGTCTGAAAACGACTAAATATCAAGGACTCATGGGGCGAATCGATCTGGAACTGAAATCGGAACGCTCACTGACATTTGCCCTATCTGAAAGTCTGATAAACGCTGGAAAAATGACTAAGTCCAAAAGAAAAATTTTTTCAACTTTTTTCATTTTTACCCCTGTGGGATATATATTCTACCACACACATTGGGAACTCTCCTGGGGTACCCTCACACATATTATTCCCTCATTTAGTGGATATTTTCACAAAAAAGTGAAATTTTCAAAAATCCAGAAAATTGGCTGAAAACGACTAAATATCAAGGACTCATTGGATGAATCGCTCTGGAACTGAAATCGGAACGCTCACTGACATTTGCCCCATCTGAAAGTCTGATGAACGCCGGAAAAATGACTAAGTCCAAAAAAATTTTTTTTTCAACTTTTTTCAATTTTACCCCCGTGGGATATATATTCTTCCCACACACATTTGGAACTCTCCTGGGGTACCCTCACACATATTATTTCCTCATTTAGTGGATATTTTCACAAAAAAGTGAAATTTTCAAAAATCCAGAAAATTGACTGAAAACGACTAAATATCAAGGACTCATTGGGCGAATCGCTCTGGAACTGAAATCGGAACGCTCACTGACATTTGCCCTATCTGAAAGCCTGATAAACGTCGGAAAAATGACTAAGTCCAAAAGAAAAATTATTTCAACTTTTTTCAATTTTACCCCTGTGGGATATATATTCTACCCACACACATTGGGAACTCTCCTGGGGTACCCTCACACATATTATTCCCTCATTTAGTGGATATTTTCACAAAAAAGTGAAATTTTCAAAAATCCAGAAAATTGCCTGAAAACGACTAAATATCAAGGACTCATTGGGCGAATCGCTCTGGAACTGAAATTGGAACGCTCACTGACATTTGCCCTATCTGAAAGTCTGATAAACGCCGGAAAAATGACTAAGTACAAAAGAAAAATTTTTTCAACTTTTTTTTAATTTTACCCCTGTGGGATATATATTCTACCCACACACATTGGGAACTCTCCTGGGGTACCCTCACAAATATTATTCCCTCATTTAGTGGATATTTTCACAAAAAAGTGAAATTTTCAAAAATCCAGAAAATTGGCTGAAAACGACTAAATATCAAGGACTCATTGGAAGAATCGCTCTGGAACTGAAATCGGAATGCTCACTGACATTTGCCCTATCTGAAAGTCTGATAAACGCCGGAAAAATGACAAAGTCCAAAAGAAAAATTTTTTCAACTTTTTTCATTTTTACCCCTGTGGGATATATATTCTACCACACACATTGGGAACTCTCCTGGGGTACCCTCACACATATTATTCCCTCATTTAGTGGATATTTTCACAAAAAGGTGAAATTTTCAAAAATCCAGAAAATTGGCTGAAAACGACTAAATATCAAGGACTCATTGGACGAATCGCTCTGGAACTGAAATCGGAATGCTCACTGACATTTGCCCCATCTGAAAGTCTGATAAACGCCGGAAAAATGACTAAGTCCAAAAAAATTTTTTTTTCAACTTTTTTCAATTTTACCCCTGTGGGATATATATTCTACCCACACACATTGGGAACTCTCCTGGGGTACCCTCACACATATTATTCCCTCATTTAGTGGATATTTTCACAAAAAAGTGAAATTTTCAAAAATCCAGAAAATTGACTGAAAACGACTAAATATCAAGGACTCATTGGGCGAATCGCTCTGGAACTGAAATCGGAACGCTCACTGACATTTGCCCTATCTGAAAGCCTGATAAACGCCGGAAAAATGACTAAGTCCAAAAGAAAAATTATTTCAACTTTTTTCAATTTTACCCCTGTGGGATATATATTCTACCCACACACATTGGGAACTCTCCTGGGGTACCCTCACACATATTATTCCCTCATTTAGTGGATATTTTCACAAAAAAGTGAAATTTTCAAAAATCCAGAAAATTGTCTGAAAACGACTAAATATCAAGGACTCATGGGGCGAATCGATCTGGAACTGAAATCGGAACGCTCACTGACATTTGCCCTATCTGAAAGTCTGATAAACGCTGGAAAAATGACTAAGTCCAAAAGAAAAATTTTTTCAACTTTTTTCAATTTTACCCCTGTGGGATATATATTCTACCCAAACATATTGGGAACTCTCCTGGGGTACCCTCACACATATTATTCCCTCATTTAGTGGATATTTTCACAAAAAAGTGAAATTTTCAAAAATTCAGAAAATTGCCTGAAAACGACTAAATATCAAGGACTCATTGGGCGAATCGCTCTGGAACTAAAATTGGAACGCTCACTGACATTTGCCCTATCTGAAAGTCTGATAAACGCCGGAAAAATGACTAAGTACAAAAGAAAAATTTTTTCAACTTTTTTTTAATTTTACCCCCGTGGGATATATATTCTACCCACACACATTGGGAACTCTCCTGGGGTACCCTCACAAATATTATTCCCTCATTTAGTGGATATTTTCACAAAAAAGTGAAATTTTCAAAATTCCAGAAAATTGGCTGAAAACGACTAAATATCAAGGACTCATTAGACGAATCGCTCTGGAACTGAAATCGGAATGCTCACTGACATTTGCCCTATCTGAAAGTCTGATAAACGCCGGAGAAATGACTAAGTCCAAAAGAAAAATTTTTTCAACTTTTTTCATTTTTACCCCTGTGGGATATATATTCTACCCACACACATTGGGAATTCTCCTGGGGTACCCTCACACATATTATTCCCTCATTTAGTGGATATTTTCACAAAAAAGTGAAATTTTCAAAAATCCAGAAAATTGGCTGAAAACGACTAAATATCAAGGACTCATTGGAAGAATCGCTCTGGAACTGAAATCGGAATGCTCACTGACATTTGCCCTATCTGAAAGTCTGATAAACGCCGGAAAAATGACTAAGTCCAAAAGAAAAATTTTTTCAACTTTTTTCATTTTTACCCCTGTGGGATATATATTCTACCACACACATTGGGAACTCTCCTGGGGTACCCTCACACATATTATTCCCTCATTTAGTGGACATTTTCACAAAAAGGTGAAATTTTCAAAAATCCAGAAAATTGGCTGAAAACGACTAAATATCAAGGACTCATTGGACGAATCGCTCTGGAACTGAAATCGGAATGCTCACTGACATTTGCCCCATCTGAAAGTCTGATAAACGCCGGAAAAATGACTAAGTCCAAAAAAATTTTTTTTTCAACTTTTTTCAATTTTACCCCTGTGGGATATATATTCTACCCACACACATTGGGAACTCTCCTGGGGTACCCTCACACATATTATTCCCTCATTTAGTGGATATTTTCACAAAAAAGTGAAATTTTCAAAAATCCAGAAAATTGACTGAAAACGACTAAATATCAAGGACTCATTGGGCGAATCGCTCTGGAACTGAAATTGGAATGCTCACTGACATTTGCCTTATCTGAAAGTCTGATAAACGCCGGAAAAATGACTAAGTCCAAAAGAAAAATTTTTTCAACTTTTTTCAATTTTACCCCTGTGGGATATATATTCTACCCCCACACATTGGGAACTCTCCTGGGGTACCCTCACAAATATTATTCCCTCATTTAGTGGATATTTTCACAAAAAAGTGAAATTTTCAAAATTCCAGAAAATTGGCTGAAAACGACTAAATATCAAGGACTCATTGGACGAATCGCTCTGGAACTGAAATCGGAATGCTCACTGACATTTGCCCTATCTGAAAGTCTGATAAACGCCGGAAAAATGACTAAGTCCAAAAGAAAAATTTTTTCAACTTTTTTCATTTTTACCCCTGTGGGATATATATTCTACCCACACACATTGGGAATTCTCCTGGGGTACCCTCACACATATTATTCCCTCATTTAGTGGATATTTTCACAAAAAAGTGAAATTTTCAAAAATCCAGAAAATTGGCTGAAAACGACTAAATATCAAGGACTCATTGGAAGAATCGCTCTGGAACTGAAATCGGAATGCTCACTGACATTTGCCCTATCTGAAAGTCTGATAAACGCCGGAAAAATGACTAAGTCCAAAAGAAAAATTTTTTCAACTTTTTTCATTTTTACCCCTGTGGGATATATATTCTACCACACACATTGGGAACTCTCCTGGGGTACCCTCACACATATTATTCCCTCATTTAGTGGACATTTTCACAAAAAGGTGAAATTTTCAAAAATCCAGAAAATTGGCTGAAAACGACTAAATATCAAGGACTCATTGGACGAATCGCTCTGGAACTGAAATCGGAATGCTCACTGACATTTGCCCCATCTGAAAGTCTGATAAACGCCGGAAAAATGACTAAGTCCAAAAAAATTTTTTTTTCAACTTTTTTCAATTTTACCCCTGTGGGATATATATTCTACCCACACACATTGGGAACTCTCCTGGGGTACCCTCACACATATTATTCCCTCATTTAGTGGATATTTTCACAAAAAAGTGAAATTTTCAAAAATCCAGAAAATTGACTGAAAACGACTAAATATCAAGGACTCATTGGGCGAATCGCTCTGGAACTGAAATTGGAATGCTCACTGACATTTGCCTTATCTGAAAGTCTGATAAACGCCGGAAAAATGACTAAGTCCAAAAGAAAAATTTTTTCAACTTTTTTCAATTTTACCCCTGTGGGATATATATTCTACCCCCACACATTGGGAACTCTCCTGGGGTACCCTCACAAATATTATTCCCTCATTTAGTGGATATTTTCACAAAAAAGTGAAATTTTCAAAATTCCAGAAAATTGGCTGAAAACGACTAAATATCAAGGACTCATTGGACGAATCGCTCTGGAACTGAAATCGGAATGCTCACTGACATTTGCCCTATCTGAAAGTCTGATAAACGCCGGAAAAATGACTAAGTCCAAAAGAAAAATTTTTTCAACTTTTTTCAATTTTACCCCTGTGGGATATATATTCTACCCACACACATTGGGAACTCTCCTGGGGTACCCTCACACATATTATTCCCTCATTTTGTGGATATTTTCACAGAAAAGTGAAATTTTCAAAAATCCAGAAAATTGTCTGAAAACGACTAAATATCAAGGACTCATGGGGCGAATCGATCTGGAACTGAAATCGGAACGCTCACTGACATTTGCCCTATCTGAAAGTCTGCTAAACGCTGGAAAAATGACTAAGTCCAAAAGAAAAATTTTTTCAACTTTTTTCAATTTTACCCCTGTGGGATATATATTCTACCCAAACATATTGGTAACTCTCCTGGGGTACCCTCACACATATTATTCCCTCATTTAGTGGATATTTTCACAAAAAAGTGAAATTTTCAAAAATTCAGAAAATTGCCTGAAAACGACTAAATATCAAGGACTCATTGGGCGAATCGCTCTGGAACTGAAATTGGAACGCTCACTGACATTTGCCTTATCTGCAAGTCTGATAAACGCCGGAAAAATGACTAAGTCCAAAAGAAAAATTTTTTCAACTTTTTTCAATTTTACCCCTGTGGGATATATATTCTACCCACACACATTGGGAACTCTCCTGGGGTACCCTCACACATATTATTCCCTCATTTAGTGGATATTTTCACAAAAAAGTGAAATTTTCAAAAATCCAGAAAATTGGCTGAAAACGACTAAATATCAAGGACTCATTGGGCGAATCGCTCTGTAATTGAAATTGGAACGCTCACTGACATTTGCCTTATCTGAAAGTCTGATAAACGCCGGAAAAATGACTAAGTCCAAAAGAAAAATTTTTTCAACTTTTTTCAATTTTACCCCTGTGGGATATATATTCTACCCACACACATTGGGAACTCTCCTGGGGTACCCTCACACATATTATTCCCTCATTTAGTGGATATTTTCACAAAAAAGTGAAATTTTCAAAAATCCAGAAAATTGTCTGAAAACGACTAAATATCAAGGACTCATGGGGCGAATCGCTCTGGAACTGAAATCGGAACGCTCACTGACATTTGCCTTATCTGAAAGTCTGATAAACGCCGGAAAAATGACTAAGTCCAAAAGAAAAATTTTTTCAACTTTTTTCAATTTTACCCCTGTGGGATATATATTCTACCCACACACATTGGGAACTCTCCTGGGGTACCCTCACACATATTATTCCCTCATTTAGTGGATATTTTCACAAAAAAGTGAAATTTTCAAAAATCCAGAAAATTGGCTGAAAACGACTAAATATCAAGGACTCATTGGACGAATCGCTCTGGAACTGAAATCGGAACGCTCACTGACATTTGCCCTATCTGAAAGTCTGATAAACGCTGGAAAAATGACTAAGTCCAAAAGAAAAATTTTTTCAACTTTTTTCAATTTTACCCCTGTGGGATATATATTCTACCCAAACATATTGGGAACTCTCCTGGGGTACCCTCACACATATTATTCCCTCATTTAGTGGATATTTTCACAAAAAAGTGAAATTTTCAAAAATTCAGAAAATTGCCTGAAAACGACTAAATATCAAGGACTCATTGGGCGAATCGCTCTGGAACTGAAATTGGAACGCTCACTGACATTTGCCCTATCTGAAAGTCTGATAAACGCCGGAAAAATGACTAAGTAGAAAAGAAAAATTTTTTCAACTTTTTTTAAATTTTACCCCTGTGGGATATATATTCTACCCACACACATTGGGAACTCTCCTGGGGTACCCTCACAAATATTATTCCCTCATTTAGTGGATATTTTCACAAAAAAGTGAAATTTTCAAAAATCCAGAAAATTGGCTGAAAACGACTAAATATCAAGGACTCATTGGAAGAATCGCTCTGGAACTGAAATCGGAATGCTCACTGACATTTGCCCTATCTGAAAGTCTGATAAACGCCGGAAAAATGACTAAGTACAAAAGAAAAATTTTTTCAACTTTTTTTTAATTTTTCCCCTGTGGGATATATATTCTACCCACACACATTGAGAACTCTCCTGGGGTACCCTCACACATATTATTCCCTCATTTAGTGGATATTTTCACAAAAAAGTGAAATTTTCAAAAATCCAGAAAATTGTCTGAAAACGACTAAATATCAAGGACTCATGGGGCGAATCGCTCTGGAACTGAAATCGGAACGCTCACTGACATTTGCCCTATCTGAAAGTCTGATAAACGCCGGAAAAATGACTAAGTCCAAAAGAAAAATTTTTTCAACTTTTTTCATTTTTACCCCTGTGGGATATATATTCTACCACACACATTGGGAACTCTCCTGGGGTACCCTCACACATATTATTCCCTCATTTAGTGGATATTTTCACAAAAAAGTGAAATTTTCAAAAATCCAGAAAATTGGCTGAAAAGGACTAAATATCAAGGACTCATTGGACGAATCGCTCTGGAACTGAAATCGGAACGCTCACTGACATTTGCCCTATCTGAAAGTCTGATAAACGCCGGAAAAATGACTAAGTCAAAAAAAAATTTTTTTTTAACTTTTTTCAATTTTACCCCCGTGGGATATATATTCTTCCCACACACATTTGGAACTCTCCTGGGGTACCCTCACACATATTATTTCCTCATTTAGTGGATATTTTCACAAAAAAGTGAAATTTTCAAAAATCCAGAAAATTGGCTGAAAACGACTAAATATCAAGGACTCATTGGAAGAATCGCTCTGGAACTGAAATCGGAATGCTCACTGACATTTGCCCTATCTGAAAGTCTGATAAACGCCGGAAAAATGACTAAGTCCAAAAGAAAAATTTTTTCAACTTTTTTCAATTTTACCCCTGTGGGATATGTATTCTACCCACACACATTGGGAACTCTCCTGGGGTACCCTCACACATATTATTCCCTCATTTAGTGGATATTTTCACAAAAAAGTGAAATTTTCAAAAATCCAGAAAATTGTCTGAAAACGAATAAATATCAAGGACTCATGGGGCGAATCGCTCTGGAACTGAAATCGGAACGCTCACTGACATTTGCCCTATCTGAAAGTCTGATAAACGCCGGAAAAATGACTAAGTCCAAAAGAAAAATTTTTTCAACTTTTTTCATTTTTACCCCTGTGGGATATATATTCTACCACACACATTGGGAACTCTCCTGGGGTACCCTCACACATATTATTCCCTCATTTAGTGGATATTTTCACAAAAAAGTGAAATTTTCAAAAATCCAGAAAATTGGCTGAAAACGACTAAATATCAAGGACTCATTGGACGAATCGCTCTGGAACTGAAATCGGAACGCTCACTGACATTTGCCTTATCTGCAAGTCTGATAAACGCCGGAAAAATGACTAAGTCCAAAAGAAAAATTTTTTCAACTTTTTTCAATTTTACCCCTGTGGGATATATATTCTACCCACACACATTGGGAACTCTCCTGGGGTACCCTCACACATATTATTCCCTCATTTAGTGGATATTTTCACAAAAAAGTGAAATTTTCAAAAATCCAGAAAATTGGCTGAAAACGACTAAATATCAAGGACTCATTGGGCGAATCGCTCTGTAATTGAAATTGGAACGCTCACTGACATTTGCCTTATCTGAAAGTCTGATAAACGCCGGAAAAATGACTAAGTCCAAAAGAAAAATTTTTTCAACTTTTTTCAATTTTACCCCTGTGGGATATGTATTCTACCCACACACATTGGGACCTCTCCTGGGGTACCCTCACACATATTATTCCCTCATTTAGTGGATATTTTCACAAAAAAGTGAAATTTTCAAAAATCCAGAAAATTGTCTGAAAACGACTAAATATCAAGGACTCATGGGGCGAATCGCTCTGGAACTGAAATCGGAATGCTCACTGACATTTGCCCTATCTGAAAGTCTGATAAACGCCGGAAAAATGACTAAGTCCAAAAGAAAAATTTTTTCAACTTTTTTCAATTTTACCCCTGTGGGATATATATTCTACCCACACACATTGGGAACTCTCCTGGGGTACCCTCACACATATTATTCCCTCATTTAGTGGATATTTTCACAAAAAAGTGAAATTTTCAAAAATCCAGAAAATTGACTGAAAACGACTAAATATCAAGGACTCATTGGGCGAATCGCTCTGTAACTGAAATTGGAACGCTCACTGACATTTGCCTTATCTGAAAGTCTGATAAACGCCGGAAAAATGACTAAGTCCAAAAGAAAAATTTTTTCAACTTTTTTCAATTTTACCCCTGTGGGATATATATTCTACCCACACACATTGGGAACTCTCCTGGGGTACCCTCACACATATTATTCCCTCATTTAGTGGATATTTTCACAAAAAAGTGAAATTTTCAAAAATCCAGAAAATTGGCTGAAAACGACTAAATATCAAGGACTCATTGGACGAATCGCTCTGGAACTGAAATCGGAACGCTCACTGACATTTGCCCTATCTGAAAGTCTGATAAACGCTGGATAAATGACTAAGTCCAAAAGAAAAATTTTTTCAACTTTTTTCAATTTTACCCCTGTGGGATATATATTCTACCCAAACATATTGGGAACTCTCCTGGGGTACCCTCACACATATTATTCCCTCATTTAGTGGATATTTTCACAAAAAAGTGAAATTTTCAAAAATTCAGAAAATTGCCTGAAAACGACTAAATATCAAGGACTCATTGGGCGAATCGCTCTGTAATTGAAATTGGAACGCTCACTGACATTTGCCTTATCTGAAAGTCTGATAAACGCCGGAAAAATGACTAAGTCCAAAAGAAAAATTTTTTCAACTTTTTTCAATTTTACCCCTGTGGGATATGTATTCTACCCACACACATTGGGACCTCTCCTGGGGTACCCTCACACATATTATTCCCTCATTTAGTGGATATTTTCACAAAAAAGTGAAATTTTCAAAAATCCAGAAAATTGTCTGAAAACGACTAAATATCAAGGACTCATGGGGCGAATCGCTCTGGAACTGAAATCGGAACGCTCACTGACATTTGCCCTATCTGAAAGTCTGATAAACGCCGGAAAAATGACTAAGTCCAAAAGAAAAATTTTTTCAACTTTTTTCAATTTTACCCCTGTGGGATATATATTCTACCCACACACATTGGGAACTCTCCTGGGGTACCCTCACACATATTATTCCCTCATTTAGTGGATATTTTCACAAAAAAGTGAAATTTTCAAAAATCCAGAAAATTGACTGAAAACGACTAAATATCAAGGACTCATTGGGCGAATCGCTCTGTAACTGAAATTGGAATGCTCACTGACATTTGCCTTATCTGAAAGTCTGATAAACGCCGGAAAAATGACTAAGTCCAAAAGAAAAATTTTTTCAACTTTTTTCAATTTTACCCCTGTGGGATATAAATTCTACCCACACACATTGGGAACTCTCCTGGGGTACCCTCACACATATTATTCCCTCATTTAGTGGATATTTTCACAAAAAAGTGAAATTTTCAAAAATCCAGAAAATTGGCTGAAAACGACTAAATATCAAGGACTCATTGGACGAATCGCTCTGGAACTGAAATCGGAACGCTCACTGACATTTGCCCTATCTGAAAGTCTGATAAACGCTGGATAAATGACTAAGTCCAAAAGAAAAATTTTTTCAACTTTTTTCAATTTTACCCCTGTGGGATATATATTCTACCCAAACATATTGGGAACTCTCCTGGGGTACCCTCACACATATTATTCCCTCATTTAGTGGATATTTTCACAAAAAAGTGAAATTTTCAAAAATCCAGAAAATTGACTGAAAACGACTAAATATCAAGGACTCATTGGGCGAATCGCTCTGTAACTGAAATTGGAAGGCTCACTGACATTTGCCTTATCTGAAAGTCTGATAAACGCCGGAAAAATGACTAAGTCCAAAAGAAAAATTTTTTCAACTTTTTTCAATTTTACCCCTGTGGGATATATATTCTACCCACACACATTGGGAACTCTCCTGGGGTACCCTCACACATATTATTCCCTCATTTAGTGGATATTTTCACAAAAAAAGTGAAATTTTCAAAAATCCAGAAAATTGTCTGAAAACGACTAAATATCAAGGACTCATGGGGCGAGTCGCTCTGGAACTGAAATCGGAACGCTCACTGACATTTGCCCTATCTGAAAGTCTGATAAACGCCGGAAAAATGACTAAGTCCAAAAGAAAAATTTTTTCAACTTTTTTCATTTTTACCCCTGTGGGATATATATTCTACCACACACATTGGGAACTCTCCTGGGGTACCCTCACACATATTATTCCCTCATTTAGTGGATATTTTCACAAAAAAGTGAAATTTTCAAAAATCCAGAAAATTGGCTGAAAAGGACTAAATATCAAGGACTCATTGGACGAATCGCTCTGGAACTGAAATCGGAACGCTCACTGACATTTGCCCTATCTGAAAGTCTGATAAACGCCGGAAAAATGACTAAGTCAAAAAAAAATTTTTTTTTAACTTTTTTCAATTTTACCCCCGTGGGATATATATTCTTCCCACACACATTTGGAACTCTCCTGGGGTACCCTCACACATATTATTTCCTCATTTAGTGGATATTTTCACAAAAAAGTGAAATTTTCAAAAATCCAGAAAATTGGCTGAAAACGACTAAATATCAAGGACTCATTGGAAGAATCGCTCTGGAACTGAAATCGGAATGCTCACTGACATTTGCCCTATCTGAAAGTCTGATAAACGCCGGAAAAATGACTAAGTCCAAAAGAAAAATTTTTTCAACTTTTTTCATTTTTACCCCTGTGGGATATATATTCTACCACACACATTGGGAACTCTCCTGGGGTACCCTCACACATATTATTCCCTCATTTAGTGGATATTTTCACAAAAAGGTGAAATTTTCAAAAATCCAGAAAATTGGCTGAAAACGACTAAATATCAAGAACTCATTGGACGAATCGCTCTGGAACTGAAATCGGAATGCTCACTGACATTTGCCCCATCTGAAAGTCTGATAAACGCCGGAAAAATGACTAAGTCCAAAAAAATTTTTTTTTCAACTTTTTTCAATTTTACCCCTGTGGGATATATATTCTACCCACACACATTGGGAACTCTCCTGGGGTACCCTCACACATATTATTCCCTCATTTAGTGGATATTTTCACAAAAAAGTGAAATTTTCAAAAATCCAGAAAATTGGCTGAAAACGACTAAATATCAAGGACTCATTGGACGAATCGCTCTGGAACTGAAATCGGAACGCTCACTGACATTTGCCCTATCTGAAAGTCTGATAAACGCCGGAAAAATGACTAAGTCCAAAAGAAAAATTTTTTCAACTTTTTTCAATTTTACCCCTGTGGGATATGTATTCTACCCACACACATTGGGAACTCTCCTGGGGTACCCTCACACATATTATTCCCTCATTTAGTGGATATTTTCACAAAAAAGTGAAATTTTCAAAAATCCAGAAAATTGTCTGAAAACGAATAAATATCAAGGACTCATGGGGCGAATCGCTCTGGAACTGAAATCGGAACGCTCACGGACATTTGCCCTATCTGAAAGTCTGATAAACGCCGGAAAAATGACTAAGTCCAAAAGAAAAATTTTTTCAACTTTTTTCATTTTTACCCCTGTGGGATATATATTCTACCACACACATTGGGAACTCTCCTGGGGTACCCTCACACATATTATTCCCTCATTTAGTGGATATTTTCACAAAAAAGTGAAATTTTCAAAAATCCAGAAAATTGGCTGAAAACGACTAAATATCAAGGACTCATTGGACGAATCGCTCTGGAACTGAAATCGGAACGCTCACTGACATTTGCCCTATCTGAAAGTCTGATAAACGCCGGAAAAATGACTAAGTCCAAAAAAATTTTTTTTTAACTTTTTTCAATTTTACCCCCGTGGGATATATATTCTTCCCACACACATTTGGAACTCTCCTGGGGTACCCTCACACATATTATTTCCTCATTTAGTGGATATTTTCACAAAAAAGTGAAATTTTCAAAAATCCAGAAAATTGGCTGAAAACGACTAAATATCAAGGACTCATTGGAAGAATCGCTCTGGAACTGAAATCGGAATGCTCACTGATATTTGCCCTATCTGAAAGTCTGATAAACGCCGGAAAAATGACTAAGTCCAAAAGAAAAATTTTTTCAACTTTTTTCATTTTTACCCCTGTGGGATATATATTCTACCACACACATTGGGAACTCTCCTGGGGTACCCTCACACATATTATTCCCTCATTTAGTGGATATTTTCACAAAAAAGTGAAATTTTCAAAAATCCAGAAAATTGGCTGAAAACGACTAAATATCAAGGACTCATTGGACGAATCGCTCTGGAACTGAAATCGGAACGCTCACTGACATTTGCCCTATCTGAAAGTCTGATAAACGCCGGAAAAATGACTAAGTCCAAAAGAAAAATTTTTTCAACTTTTTTCAATTTTACCCCTGTGGGATATGTATTCTACCCACACACATTGGGAACTCTCCTGGGGTACCCTCACACATATTATTCCCTCATTTAGTGGATATTTTCACAAAAAAGTGAAATTTTCAAAAATCCAGAAAATTGGCTGAAAACGACTAAATATCAAGGACTCATTGGACGAATCGCTCTGGAACTGAAATCGGAACGCTCACTGACATTTGCCCTATCTGAAAGTCTGATAAACGCCGGAAAAATGACTAAGTCCAAAAGAAAAATTTTTTCAACTTTTTTCAATTTTACCCCTGTGGGATATGTATTCTACCCACACACATTGGGAACTCTCCTGGGGTACCCTCACACATATTATTCCCTCATTTAGTGGATATTTTCACAAAAAAGTGAAATTTTCAAAAATCCAGAAAATTGTCTGAAAACGAATAAATATCAAGGACTCATGGGGCGAATCGCTCTGGAACTGAAATCGGAACGCTCACTGACATTTGCCCTATCTGAAAGTCTGATAAACGCCGGAAAAATGACTAAGTCCAAAAGAAAAATTTTTTCAACTTTTTTCATTTTTACCCCTGTGGGATATATATTCTACCACACACATTGGGAACTCTCCTGGGGTACCCTCACACATATTATTCCCTCATTTAGTGGATATTTTCACAAAAAAGTGAAATTTTCAAAAATCCAGAAAATTGGCTGAAAACGACTAAATATCAAGGACTCATTGGACGAATCGCTCTGGAACTGAAATCGGAACGCTCACTGACATTTGCCCTATCTGAAAGTCTGATAAACGCCGGAAAAATGACTAAGTCCAAAAAAATTTTTTTTTAACTTTTTTCAATTTTACCCCCGTGGGATATATATTCTTCCCACACACATTTGGAACTCTCCTGGGGTACCCTCACACATATTATTTCCTCATTTAGTGGATATTTTCACAAAAAAGTGAAATTTTCAAAAATCCAGAAAATTGGCTGAAAACGACTAAATATCAAGGACTCATTGGACGAATCGCTCTGGAACTGAAATCGGAACGCTCACTGACATTTGCCCTATCTGAAAGTCTGATAAACGCTGGATAAATGACTAAGTCCAAAAGAAAAATTTTTTCAACTTTTTTCAATTTTACCCCTGTGGGATATATATTCTACCCAAACATATTGGGAACTCTCCTGGGGTACCCTCACACATATTATTCCCTCATTTAGTGGATATTTTCACAAAAAAGTGAAATTTTCAAAAATTCAGAAAATTGCCTGAAAACGACTAAATATCAAGGACTCATTGGGCGAATCGCTCTGGAACTGAAATTGGAACGCTCACTGACATTTGCCCTATCTGAAAGTCTGATAAACGCCGGAAAAATGACTAAGTAGAAAAGAAAAATTTTTTCAACTTTTTTTAAATTTTACCCCTGTGGGATATATATTCTACCCACACACATTGGGAACTCTCCTGGGGTACCCTCACAAATATTATTCCCTCATTTAGTGGATATTTTCACAAAAAAGTGAAATTTTCAAAAATCCAGAAAATTGGCTGAAAACGACTAAATATCAAGGACTCATTGGAAGAATCGCTCTGGAACTGAAATCGGAATGCTCACTGACATTTGCCTTATCTGAAAGTCTGATAAACGCCGGAAAAATGACTAAGTCCAAAAGAAAAATTTTTTCAACTTTTTTCAATTTTACCCCTGTGGGATATATATTCTACCCACACACATTGGGAACTCTCCTGGGGTACCCTCACACATATTATTCCCTCATTTAGTGGATATTTTCACAAAAAAAGTGAAATTTTCAAAAATCCAGAAAATTGTCTGAAAACGACTAAATATCAAGGACTCATGGGGCGAGTCGCTCTGGAACTGAAATCGGAACGCTCACTGACATTTGCCCTATCTGAAAGTCTGATAAACGCCGGAAAAATGACTAACTCCAAAAGAAAAATTTTTTCAACTTTTTTCATTTTTACCCCTGTGGGATATATATTCTACCACACACATTGGGAACTCTCCTGGGGTACCCTCACACATATTATTCCCTCATTTAGTGGATATTTTCACAAAAAAGTGAAATTTTCAAAAATCCAGAAAATTGGCTGAAAAGGACTAAATATCAAGGACTCATTGGACGAATCGCTCTGGAACTGAAATCGGAACGCTCACTGACATTTGCCCTATCTGAAAGTCTGATAAACGCCGGAAAAATGACTAAGTCAAAAAAAAATTTTTTTTTAACTTTTTTCAATTTTACCCCCGTGGGATATATATTCTTCCCACACACATTTGGAACTCTCCTGGGGTACCCTCACACATATTATTTCCTCATTTAGTGGATATTTTCACAAAAAAGTGAAATTTTCAAAAATCCAGAAAATTGGCTGAAAACGACTAAATATCAAGGACTCATTGGAAGAATCGCTCTGGAACTGAAATCGGAATGCTCACTGACATTTGCCCTATCTGAAAGTCTGATAAACGCCGGAAAAATGACTAAGTCCAAAAGAAAAATTTTTTCAACTTTTTTCAATTTTACCCCTGTGGGATATGTATTCTACCCACACACATTGGGAACTCTCCTGGGGTACCCTCACACATATTATTCCCTCATTTAGTGGATATTTTCACAAAAAAGTGAAATTTTCAAAAATCCAGAAAATTGTCTGAAAACGAATAAATATCAAGGACTCATGGGGCGAATCGCTCTGGAACTGAAATCGGAACGCTCACGGACATTTGCCCTATCTGAAAGTCTGATAAACGCCGGAAAAATGACTAAGTCCAAAAGAAAAATTTTTTCAACTTTTTTCATTTTTACCCCTGTGGGATATATATTCTACCACACACATTGGGAACTCTCCTGGGGTACCCTCACACATATTATTCCCTCATTTAGTGGATATTTTCACAAAAAAGTGAAATTTTCAAAAATCCAGAAAATTGGCTGAAAACGACTAAATATCAAGGACTCATTGGACGAATCGCTCTGGAACTGAAATCGGAACGCTCACTGACATTTGCCCTATCTGAAAGTCTGATAAACGCCGGAAAAATGACTAAGTCCAAAAAAATTTTTTTTTAACTTTTTTCAATTTTACCCCCGTGGGATATATATTCTTCCCACACACATTTGGAACTCTCCTGGGGTACCCTCACACATATTATTTCCTCATTTAGTGGATATTTTCACAAAAAAGTGAAATTTTCAAAAATCCAGAAAATTGGCTGAAAACGACTAAATATCAAGGACTCATTGGAAGAATCGCTCTGGAACTGAAATCGGAATGCTCACTGATATTTGCCCTATCTGAAAGTCTGATAAACGCCGGAAAAATGACTAAGTCCAAAAGAAAAATTTTTTCAACTTTTTTCATTTTTACCCCTGTGGGATATATATTCTACCACACACATTGGGAACTCTCCTGGGGTACCCTCACACATATTATTCCCTCATTTAGTGGATATTTTCACAAAAAAGTGAAATTTTCAAAAATCCAGAAAATTGGCTGAAAACGACTAAATATCAAGGACTCATTGGACGAATCGCTCTGGAACTGAAATCGGAACGCTCACTGACATTTGCCCTATCTGAAAGTCTGATAAACGCCGGAAAAATGACTAAGTCCAAAAGAAAAATTTTTTCAACTTTTTTCAATTTTACCCCTGTGGGATATGTATTCTACCCACACACATTGGGAACTCTCCTGGGGTACCCTCACACATATTATTCCCTCATTTAGTGGATATTTTCACAAAAAAGTGAAATTTTCAAAAATCCAGAAAATTGGCTGAAAACGACTAAATATCAAGGACTCATTGGACGAATCGCTCTGGAACTGAAATCGGAACGCTCACTGACATTTGCCCTATCTGAAAGTCTGATAAACGCCGGAAAAATGACTAAGTCCAAAAGAAAAATTTTTTCAACTTTTTTCAATTTTACCCCTGTGGGATATGTATTCTACCCACACACATTGGGAACTCTCCTGGGGTACCCTCACACATATTATTCCCTCATTTAGTGGATATTTTCACAAAAAAGTGAAATTTTCAAAAATCCAGAAAATTGTCTGAAAACGAATAAATATCAAGGACTCATGGGGCGAATCGCTCTGGAACTGAAATCGGAACGCTCACTGACATTTGCCCTATCTGAAAGTCTGATAAACGCCGGAAAAATGACTAAGTCCAAAAGAAAAATTTTTTCAACTTTTTTCATTTTTACCCCTGTGGGATATATATTCTACCACACACATTGGGAACTCTCCTGGGGTACCCTCACACATATTATTCCCTCATTTAGTGGATATTTTCACAAAAAAGTGAAATTTTCAAAAATCCAGAAAATTGGCTGAAAACGACTAAATATCAAGGACTCATTGGACGAATCGCTCTGGAACTGAAATCGGAACGCTCACTGACATTTGCCCTATCTGAAAGTCTGATAAACGCCGGAAAAATGACTAAGTCCAAAAAAATTTTTTTTTAACTTTTTTCAATTTTACCCCCGTGGGATATATATTCTTCCCACACACATTTGGAACTCTCCTGGGGTACCCTCACACATATTATTTCCTCATTTAGTGGATATTTTCACAAAAAAGTGAAATTTTCAAAAATCCAGAAAATAGGCTGAAAACGACTAAATATCAAGGACTCATTGGACGAATCGCTCTGGAACTGAAATCGGAACGCTCACTGACATTTGCCCTATCTGAAAGTCTGATAAACGCTGGATAAATGACTAAGTCCAAAAGAAAAATTTTTTCAACTTTTTTCAATTTTACCCCTGTGGGATATATATTCTACCCAAACATATTGGGAACTCTCCTGGGGTACCCTCACACATATTATTCCCTCATTTAGTGGATATTTTCACAAAAAAGTGAAATTTTCAAAAATTCAGAAAATTGCCTGAAAACGACTAAATATCAAGGACTCATTGGGCGAATCGCTCTGGAACTGAAATTGGAACGCTCACTGACATTTGCCCTATCTGAAAGTCTGATAAACGCCGGAAAAATGACTAAGTAGAAAAGAAAAATTTTTTCAACTTTTTTTAAATTTTACCCCTGTGGGATATATATTCTACCCACACACATTGGGAACTCTCCTGGGGTACCCTCACAAATATTATTCCCTCATTTAGTGGATATTTTCACAAAAAAGTGAAATTTTCAAAAATCCAGAAAATTGGCTGAAAACGACTAAATATCAAGGACTCATTGGAAGAATCGCTCTGGAACTGAAATCGGAATGCTCACTGACATTTGCCTTATCTGAAAGTCTGATAAACGCCGGAAAAATGACTAAGTCCAAAAGAAAAATTTTTTCAACTTTTTTCAATTTTACCCCTGTGGGATATATATTCTACCCACACACATTGGGAACTCTCCTGGGGTACCCTCACACATATTATTCCCTCATTTAGTGGATATTTTCACAAAAAAAGTGAAATTTTGAAAAATCCAGAAAATTGTCTGAAAACGACTAAATATCAAGGACTCATGGGGCGAGTCGCTCTGGAACTGAAATCGGAACGCTCACTGACATTTGCCCTATCTGAAAGTCTGATAAACGCCGGAAAAATGACTAACTCCAAAAGAAAAATTTTTTCAACTTTTTTCATTTTTACCCCTGTGGGATATATATTCTACCACACACATTGGGAACTCTCCTGGGGTACCCTCACACATATTATTCCCTCATTTAGTGGATATTTTCACAAAAAAGTGAAATTTTCAAAAATCCAGAAAATTGGCTGAAAAGGACTAAATATCAAGGACTCATTGGACGAATCGCTCTGGAACTGAAATCGGAACGCTCACTGACATTTGCCCTATCTGAAAGTCTGATAAACGCCGGAAAAATGACTAAGTCAAAAAAAAATTTTTTTTTAACTTTTTTCAATTTTACCCCCGTGGGATATATATTCTTCCCACACACATTTGGAACTCTCCTGGGGTACCCTCACACATATTATTTCCTCATTTAGTGGATATTTTCACAAAAAAGTGAAATTTTCAAAAATCCAGAAAATTGGCTGAAAACGACTAAATATCAAGGACTCATTGGAAGAATCGCTCTGGAACTGAAATCGGAATGCTCACTGACATTTGCCCTATCTGAAAGTCTGATAAACGCCGGAAAAATGACTAAGTCCAAAAGAAAAATTTTTTCAACTTTTTTCATTTTTACCCCTGTGGGATATATATTCTACCACACACATTGGGAACTCTCCTGGGGTACCCTCACACATATTATTCCCTCATTTAGTGGATATTTTCACAAAAAGGTGAAATTTTCAAAAATCCAGAAAATTGGCTGAAAACGACTAAATATCAAGAACTCATTGGACGAATCGCTCTGGAACTGAAATCGGAATGCTCACTGACATTTGCCCCATCTGAAAGTCTGATAAACGCCGGAAAAATGACTAAGTCCAAAAAAATTTTTTTTTCAACTTTTTTCAATTTTACCCCTGTGGGATATATATTCTACCCACACACATTGGGAACTCTCCTGGGGTACCCTCACACATATTATTCCCTCATTTAGTGGATATTTTCACAAAAAAGTGAAATTTTCAAAAATCCAGAAAATTGTCTGAAAACGAATAAATATCAAGGACTCATGGGGCGAATCGCTCTGGAACTGAAATCGGAACGCTCACGGACATTTGCCCTATCTGAAAGTCTGATAAACGCCGGAAAAATGACTAAGTCCAAAAGAAAAATTTTTTCAACTTTTTTCATTTTTACCCCTGTGGGATATATATTCTACCACACACATTGGGAACTCTCCTGGGGTACCCTCACACATATTATTCCCTCATTTAGTGGATATTTTCACAAAAAAGTGAAATTTTCAAAAATCCAGAAAATTGGCTGAAAACGACTAAATATCAAGGACTCATTGGACGAATCGCTCTGGAACTGAAATCGGAACGCTCACTGACATTTGCCCTATCTGAAAGTCTGATAAACGCCGGAAAAATGACTAAGTCCAAAAAAATTTTTTTTTAACTTTTTTAAATTTTACCCCCGTGGGATATATATTCTTCCCACACACATTTGGAACTCTCCTGGGGTACCCTCACACATATTATTTCCTCATTTAGTGGATATTTTCACAAAAAAGTGAAATTTTCAAAAATCCAGAAAATTGGCTGAAAACGACTAAATATCAAGGACTCATTGGAAGAATCGCTCTGGAACTGAAATCGGAATGCTCACTGATATTTGCCCTATCTGAAAGTCTGATAAACGCCGGAAAAATGACTAAGTCCAAAAGAAAAATTTTTTCAACTTTTTTCATTTTTACCCCTGTGGGATATATATTCTACCACACACATTGGGAACTCTCCTGGGGTACCCTCACACATATTATTCCCTCATTTAGTGGATATTTTCACAAAAAAGTGAAATTTTCAAAAATCCAGAAAATTGGCTGAAAACGACTAAATATCAAGGACTCATTGGACGAATCGCTCTGGAACTGAAATCGGAACACTCACTGACATTTGCCCTATCTGAAAGTCTGATAAACGCCGGAAAAATGACTAAGTCCAAAAGAAAAATTTTTTCAACTTTTTTCAATTTTACCCCTGTGGGATATGTATTCTACCCACACACATTGGGAACTCTCCTGGGGTACCCTCACACATATTATTCCCTCATTTAGTGGATATTTTCACAAAAAAGTGAAATTTTCAAAAATCCAGAAAATTGGCTGAAAACGACTAAATATCAAGGACTCATTGGACGAATCGCTCTGGAACTGAAATCGGAACGCTCACTGACATTTGCCCTATCTGAAAGTCTGATAAACGCCGGAAAAATGACTAAGTCCAAAAGAAAAATTTTTTCAACTTTTTTCAATTTTACCCCTGTGGGATATGTATTCTACCCACACACATTGGGAACTCTCCTGGGGTACCCTCACACATATTATTCCCTCATTTAGTGGATATTTTCACAAAAAAGTGAAATTTTCAAAAATCCAGAAAATTGTCTGAAAACGAATAAATATCAAGGACTCATGGGGCGAATCGCTCTGGAACTGAAATCGGAACGCTCACTGACATTTGCCCTATCTGAAAGTCTGATAAACGCCGGAAAAATGACTAAGTCCAAAAGAAAAATTTTTTCAACTTTTTTCATTTTTACCCCTGTGGGATATATATTCTACCACACACATTGGGAACTCTCCTGGGGTACCCTCACACATATTATTCCCTCATTTAGTGGATATTTTCACAAAAAAGTGAAATTTTCAAAAATCCAGAAAATTGGCTGAAAACGACTAAATATCAAGGACTCATTGGACGAATCGCTCTGGAACTGAAATCGGAACGCTCACTGACATTTGCCCTATCTGAAAGTCTGATAAACGCCGGAAAAATGACTAAGTCCAAAAAAATTTTTTTTTAACTTTTTTCAATTTTACCCCCGTGGGATATATATTCTTCCCACACACATTTGGAACTCTCCTGGGGTACCCTCACACATATTATTTCCTCATTTAGTGGATATTTTCACAAAAAAGTGAAATTTTCAAAAATCCAGAAAATTGGCTGAAAACGACTAAATATCAAGGACTCATTGGAAGAATCGCTCTGGAACTGAAATCGGAATGCTCACTGATATTTGCCCTATCTGAAAGTCTGATAAACGCCGGAAAAATGACTAAGTCCAAAAGAAAAATTTTTTCAACTTTTTTCAATTTTACCCCTGTGGGATATGTATTCTACCCACACACATTGGGAACTCTCCTGGGGTACCCTCACAAATATTATTCCCTCATTTAGTGGATATTTTCACAAAAAAGTGAAATTTTCAAAAATCCAGAAAATTGGCTGAAAACGACTAAATATCAAGGACTCATTGGACGAATCGCTCTGGAACTGAAATCGGAACGCTCACTGACATTTGCCCTATCTGAAAGTCTGATAAACGCCGGAAAAATGACTAAGTACAAAAGAAAAATTTTTTCAACTTTTTTTTAATTTTACCCCTGTGGGATATATATTCTACCCACACACATTGGGAACTCTCCTGGGGTACCCTCACAAATATTATTCCCTCATTTAGTGGATATTTTCACAAAAAAGTGAAATTTTCAAAAATCCAGAAAATTGGCTGAAAACGACTAAATATCAAGGACTCATTGGAAGAATCGCTCTGGAACTGAAATCGAAATGCTCACTGACATTTGCCCTATCTGAAAGTCTGATAAACGCCGGAAAAATGACTAAGTCCAAAAGAAAAATTTTTTCAACTTTTTTCAATTTTACCCCTGTGGGATATGTATTCTACCCACACACATTGGGAACTCTCCTGGGGTACCCTCACACATATTATTCCCTCATTTAGTGGATATTTTCACAAAAAAGTGAAATTTTCAAAAATCCAGAAAATTGGCTGAAAACGACTAAATATCAAGGACTCATTGGACGAATCGCTCTGGAACTGAAATCGGAACGCTCACTGACATTTGCCCTATCTGAAAGTCTGATAAACGCCGGAAAAATGACTAAGTCCAAAAGAAAAATTTTTTCAACTTTTTTCAATTTTACCCCTGTGGGATATGTATTCTACCCACACACATTGGGAACTCTCCTGGGGTACCCTCACACATATTATTCCCTCATTTAGTGGATATTTTCACAAAAAAGTGAAATTTTCAAAAATCCAGAAAATTGTCTGAAAACGAATAAATATCAAGGACTCATGGGGCGAATCGCTCTGGAACTGAAATCGGAACGCTCACTGACATTTGCCCTATCTGAAAGTCTGATAAACGCCGGAAAAATGACTAAGTCCAAAAGAAAAATTTTTTCAACTTTTTTCATTTTTACCCCTGTGGGATATATATTCTACCACACACATTGGGAACTCTCCTGGGGTACCCTCACACATATTATTCCCTCATTTAGTGGATATTTTCACAAAAAAGTGAAATTTTCAAAAATCCAGAAAATTAGCTGAAAACGACTAAATATCAAGGACTCATTGGACGAATCGCTCTGGAACTGAAATTGGAACGCTCACTGACATTTGCCCTATCTGAAAGTCTGATAAACGCCGGAAAAATGACTAAGTCCAAAAACATTTTTTTTTAACTTTTTTCAATTTTACCCCCGTGGGATATATATTCTTCCCACACACATTTGGAACTCTCCTGGGGTACCCTCACACATATTATTTCCTCATTTAGTGGATATTTTCACAAAAAAGTGAAATTTTCAAAAATCCAGAAAATTGGCTGAAAACGACTAAATATCAAGGACTCATTGGAAGAATCGCTCTGGAACTGAAATCGGAATGCTCACTGATATTTGCCCTATCTGAAAGTCTGATAAACGCCGGAAAAATGACTAAGTCCAAAAGAAAAATTTTTTCAACTTTTTTCAATTTTACCCCTGTGGGATATGTATTCTACCCACACACATTGGGAACTCTCCTGGGGTACCCTCACACATATTATTCCCTCATTTAGTGGATATTTTCACAAAAAAGTGAAATTTTCAAAAATCCAGAAAATTGGCTGAAAACGACTAAATATCAAGGACTCATTGGACGAATCGCTCTGGAACTGAAATCGGAACGCTCACTGACATTTGCCCTATCTGAAAGTCTGATAAACGCCGGAAAAATGACTAAGTACAAAAGAAAAATTTTTTCAACTTTTTTTTAATTTTACCCCTGTGGGATATATATTCTACCCACACACATTGGGAACTCTCCTGGGGTACCCTCACAAATATTATTCCCTCATTTAGTGGATATTTTCACAAAAAAGTGAAATTTTCAAAAATCCAGAAAATTGGCTGAAAACGACTAAATATCAAGGACTCATTGGACGAATCGCTCTGGAACTGAAATCGGAACGCTCACTGACATTTGCCCTATCTGAAAGTCTGATAAACGCCGGAAAAATGACTAAGTACAAAAGAAAAATTTTTTCAACTTTTTTTTAATTTTACCCCTGTGGGATATATATTCTACCCACACACATTGGGAACTCTCCTGGGGTACCCTCACAAATATTATTCCCTCATTTAGTGGATATTTTCACAAAAAAGTGAAATTTTCAAAATTCCAGAAAATTGGCTGAAAACGACTAAATATCAAGGACTCATTGGACGAATCGCTCTGGAACTGAAATCGGAATGCTCACTGACATTTGCCCTATCTGAAAGTCTGATAAACGCCGGAAAAATGACTAAGTCCAAAAGAAAAATTTTTTCAACTTTTTTCAATTTTACCCCTGTGGGATATATATTCTACCCACACACATTGGGAACTCTCCTGGGGTACCCTCACACATATTATTCCCTCATTTTGTGGATATTTTCACAGAAAAGTGAAATTTTCAAAAATCCAGAAAATTGTCTGAAAACGACTAAATATCAAGGACTCATGGGGCGAATCGATCTGGAACTGAAATCGGAACGCTCACTGACATTTGCCCTATCTGAAAGTCTGCTAAACGCTGGAAAAATGACTAAGTCCAAAAGAAAAATTTTTTCAACTTTTTTCAATTTTACCCCTGTGGGATATATATTCTACCCAAACATATTGGTAACTCTCCTGGGGTACCCTCACACATATTATTCCCTCATTTAGTGGATCTTTTCACAAAAAAGTGAAATTTTCAAAAATTCAGAAAATTGCCTGAAAACGACTAAATATCAAGGACTCATTGGGCGAATCGCTCTGGAACTGAAATTGGAACGCTCACTGACATTTGCCCTATCTGAAAGTCTGATAAACGCCGGAAAAATGACTAAGTACAAAAGAAAAATTTTTTCAACTTTTTTTTAATTTTACCCCTGTGGGATATATATTCTACCCACACACATTGGGAACTCTCCTGGGGTACCCTCACACATATTATTCCCTCATTTAGTGGATATTTTCACAAAAAGGTGAAATTTTCAAAAATCCAGAAAATTGGCTGAAAACGACTAAATATCAAGGACTCATTGGACGAATCGCTCTGGAACTGAAATCGGAATGCTCACTGACATTTGCCCCATCTGAAAGTCTGATAAACGCCGGAAAAATGACTAAGTCCAAAAAAATTTTTTTTTCAACTTTTTTCAATTTTACCCCTGTGGGATATATATTCTACCCACACACATTGGGAACTCTCCTGGGGTACCCTCACACATATTATTCCCTCATTTAGTGGATATTTTCACAAAAAAGTGAAATTTTCAAAAATCCAGAAAATTGACTGAAAACGACTAAATATCAAGGACTCATTGGGCGACTCGCTCTGGAACTGAAATTGGAACGCTCACTGACATTTGCCTTATCTGAAAGTCTGATAAACGCCGGAAAAATGACTAAGTCCAAAAGAAAAATTTTTTCAACTTTTTTCAATTTTACCCCTGTGGGATATATATTCTACCCACACACATTGGGAACTCTCCTGGGGTACCCTCACAAATATTATTCCCTCATTTAGTGGATATTTTCACAAAAAAGTGAAATTTTCAAAATTCCAGAAAATTGGCTGAAAACGACTAAATATCAAGGACTCATGGGGCGAATCGATCTGGAACTGAAATCGGAATGCTCACTGACATTTGCCCTATCTGAAAGTCTGCTAAACGCTGGAAAAATGACTAAGTCCAAAAGAAAAATTTTTTCAACTTTTTTCAATTTTACCCCTGTGGGATATATATTCTACCCAAACATATTGGTAACTCTCCTGGGGTACCCTCACACATATTATTCCCTCATTTAGTGGATCTTTTCACAAAAAAGTGAAATTTTCAAAAATTCAGAAAATTGCCTGAAAACGACTAAATATCAAGGACTCATTGGGCGAATCGCTCTGGAACTGAAATTGGAACGCTCACTGACATTTGCCCTATCTGAAAGTCTGATAAACGCCGGAAAAATGACTAAGTACAAAAGAAAAATTTTTTCAACTTTTTTTTAATTTTACCCCTGTGGGATATATATTCTACCCACACACATTGGGAACTCTCCTGGGGTACCCTCACACATATTATTCCCTCATTTAGTGGATATTTTCACAAAAAGGTGAAATTTTCAAAAATCCAGAAAATTGGCTGAAAACGACAAAATATCAAGGACTCATTGGACGAATCGCTCTGGAACTGAAATCGGAATGCTCACTGACATTTGCCCCATCTGAAAGTCTGATAAACGCCGGAAAAATGACTAAGTCCAAAAAAATTTTTTTTTCAACTTTTTTCAATTTTACCCCTGTGGGATATATATTCTACCCACACACATTGGGAACTCTCCTGGGGTACCCTCACACATATTATTCCCTCATTTAGTGGATATTTTCACAAAAAAGTGAAATTTTCAAAAATCCAGAAAATTGACTGAAAACGACTAAATATCAAGGACTCATTGGGCGAATCGCTCTGGAACTGAAATTGGAACGCTCACTGACATTTGCCTTATCTGAAAGTCTGATAAACGCCGGAAAAATGACTAAGTCCAAAAGAAAAATTTTTTCAACTTTTTTCAATTTTACCCCTGTGGGATATATATTCTACCCACACACATTGGGAACTCTCCTGGGGTACCCTCACAAATATTATTCCCTCATTTAGTGGATATTTTCACAAAAAAGTGAAATTTTCAAAATTCCAGAAAATTGGCTGAAAACGACTAAATATCAAGGACTCATTGGAAGAATCGCTCTGGAACTGAAATCGGAATGCTCACTGACATTTGCCCTATCTGAAAGTCTGATAAACGCCGGAAAAATCACTAAGTCCAAAAGAAAAATTTTTTCAACTTTTTTCATTTTTACCCCTGTGGGATATATATTCTACCACACACATTGGGAACTCTCCTGGGGTACCCTCACACATATTATTCCCTCATTTAGTGGATATTTTCACAAAAAGGTGAAATTTTCAAAAATCCAGAAAATTGGCTGAAAACGACTAAATATCAAGGACTCATTGGACGAATCGCTCTGGAACTGAAATCGGAATGCTCACTGACATTTGCCCTATCTGAAAGTCTGATAAACGCCGGAAAAATGACTAAGTCCAAAAGAAAAATTTTTTCAACTTTTTTCAATTTTACCCCTGTGGGATATATATTCTACCCACACACATTGGGAACTCTCCTGGGGTACCCTCACACATATTATTCCCTCATTTTGTGGATATTTTCACAGAAAAGTGAAATTTTCAAAAATCCAGAAAATTGTCTGAAAACGACTAAATATCAAGGACTCATGGGGCGAATCGATCTGGAACTGAAATCGGAACGCTCACTGACATTTGCCCTATCTGAAAGTCTGCTAAACGCTGGAAAAATGACTAAGTCCAAAAGAAAAAATTTTTCAACTTTTTTCAATTTTACCCCTGTGGGATATATATTCTACCCAAACATATTGGTAACTCTCCTGGGGTACCCTCACACATATTATTCCCTCATTTAGTGGATATTTTCACAAAAAAGTGAAATTTTCAAAAATTCAGAAAATTGCCTGAAAACGACTAAATATCAAGGACTCATTGGGCGAATCGCTCTGGAACTGAAATTGGAACGCTCACTGACATTTGCCTTATCTGCAAGTCTGATAAACGCCGGAAAAATGACGAAGTCCAAAAGAAAAATTTTTTCAACTTTTTTCAATTTTACCCCTGTGGGATATATATTCCACCCACACACATTGGGAACTCTCCTGGGGTACCCTCACACATATTATTCCCTCATTTAGTGGATATTTTCACAAAAAAGTGAAATTTTCAAAAATCCAGAAAATTGGCTGAAAACGACTAAATATCAAGGACTCATTGGGCGAATCGCTCTGTAATTGAAATTGGAACGCTCACTGACATTTGCCTTATCTGAAAGTCTGATAAACGCCGGAAAAATGACTAAGTCCAAAAGAAAAATTTTTTCAACTTTTTTCAATTTTACCCCTGTTGGATATGTATTCTACCCACACACATTGGGACCTCTCCTGGGGTACCCTCACACATATTATTCCCTCATTTAGTGGATATTTTCACAAAAAAGTGAAATTTTCAAAAATCCAGAAAATTGTCTGAAAACGACTAAATATCAAGGACTCATGGGGCGAATCGCTCTGGAACTGAAATCGGAACGCTCACTGACATTTTCCCTATCTGAAAGTCTGATAAACGCCGGAAAAATGACTAAGTCGAAAAGAAAAATTTTTTCAACTTTTTTCAATTTTACCCCTGTGGGATATATATTCTACCCACACACATTGGGAACTCTCCTGGGGTACCCTCACACATATTATTCCCTCATTTAGTGGATATTTTCACAAAAAAGTGAAATTTTCAAAAATCCAGAAAATTGGCTGAAAACGACTAAATATCAAGGACTCATTGGACGAATCGCTCTGGAACTGAAATCGGAACGCTCACTGACATTTGCCCTATCTGAAAGTCTGAAAAACGCTGGAAAAATGACTAAGTCCAAAAGAAAAATTTTTTCAACTTTTTTCAATTTTACCCCTGTGGGATATATATTCTACCCACACACATTGGGAACTCTCCTGGGGTACCCTCACACATATTATTCCCTCATTTAGTGGATATTTTCACAAAAAGGTGAAATTTTCAAAAATCCAGAAAATTGGCTGAAAACGACTAAATATCAAGGACTCATTGGACGAATCGCTCTGGAACTGAAATCGGAATGCTCACTGACATTTGCCCCATCTGAAAGTCTGATAAACGCCGGAAAAATGACTAAGTCCAAAAAAATTTTTTTTTCAACTTTTTTCAATTTTACCCCTGTGGGATATATATTCTACCCACACACATTGGGAACTCTCCTGGGGTACCCTCACACATATTATTCCCTCATTTAGTGGATATTTTCACAAAAAAGTGAAATTTTCAAAAATCCAGAAAATTGACTGAAAACGACTAAATATCAAGGACTCATTGGGCGAATCGCTCTGGAACTGAAATTGGAACGCTCACTGACATTTGCCTTATCTGAAAGTCTGATAAACGCCGGAAAAATGACTAAGTACAAAAGAAAAATTTTTTCAACTTTTTTTAAATTTTACCTCTGTGGGATATATATTCTACCCACACACATTGGGAACTCTCCTGGGGTACCCTCACAAATATTATTCCCTCATTTAGTGGATATTTTCACAAAAAAGTGAAATTTTCAAAAATCCAGAAAATTGACTGAAAACGACTAAATATCAAGGACTCATTGGGCGAATCGCTCTGTAACTGAAATTGGAACGCTCACTGACATTTGCCTTATCTGAAAGTCTGATAAACGCTGGAAAAATGACTAAGTCCAAAAGAAAAATTTTTTCAACTTTTTTCAATTTTACCCCTGTGGGATATATATTCTACCCAAACATATTGGGAACTCTCCTGGGGTACCCTCACACATATTATTCCCTCATTTAGTGGATATTTTCACAAAAAAGTGAAATTTTCAAAAATTCAGAAAATTGCCTGAAAACGACTAAATATCAAGGACTCATTGGGCGAATCGCTCTGGAACTGAAATTGGAACGCTCACTGACATTTGCCCTATCTGAAAGTCTGATAAACGCCGGAAAAATGACTAAGTACAAAAGAAAAATTTTTTCAACTTTTTTTAAATTTTACCCCTGTGGGATATATATTCTACCCACACACATTGGGAACTCTCCTGGGGTACCCTCACAAATATTATTCCCTCATTTAGTGGATATTTTCACAAAAAAGTGAAATTTTCAAAAATCCAGAAAATTGACTGAAAACGACTAAATATCAAGGACTCATTGGGCGAATCGCTCTGTAACTGAAATTGGAACGCTCACTGACATTTGCCTTATCTGAAAGTCTGATAAACGCCGGAAAAATGACTAAGTCCAAAAGAAAAATTTTTTCAACTTTTTTCAATTTTACCCCTGTGGGATATATATTCTACCCACACACATTGGGAACTCTCCTGGGGTACCCTCACACATATTATTCCCTCATTTAGTGGATATTTTCACAAAAAAGTGAAATTTTCAAAAATCCAGAAAATTGTCTGAAAACGACTAAATATCAAGGACTCATGGGGCGAATCGCTCTGGAACTGAAATCGGAACGCTCACTGACATTTGCCCTATCTGAAAGTCTGATAAACGCCGGAAAAATGACTAAGTCCAAAAGAAAAAATTTTTCAACTTTTTTCATTTTTACCCCTGTGGGATATATATTCTACCACACACATTGGGAACTCTCCTGGGGTACCCTCACACATATTATTCCCTCATTTAGTGGATATTTTCACAAAAAAGTGAAATTTTCAAAAATCCAGAAAATTGGCTGAAAACGATTAAAAATATCAAGAACTCATTGGACGAATCGCTCTGGAACTGAAATCGGAACGCTCACTGACATTTGCCCCATCTGAAAGTCTGATAAACGCCGGAAAAATGACTAAGTTCAAAAAAATTTTTTTTTCAACTTTTTTCAATTTTACCCCTGTGGGACATATATTCTACCCACACACATTGGGAACTCTCCTGGGGTACCCTCACACATATTATTCCCTCATTTTGTGGATATTTTCACAGAAAAGTGAAATTTTCAAAAATCCAGAAAATTGTCTGAAAACGACTAAATATCAAGGACTCATGGGGCGAATCGATCTGGAACTGAAATCGGAACGCTCACTGACATTTGCCCTATCTGAAAGTCTGCTAAACGCTGGAAAAATGACTAAGTCCAAAAGAAAAAATTTTTCAACTTTTTTCAATTTTACCCCTGTGGGATATATATTCTACCCAAACATATTGGTAACTCTCCTGGGGTACCCTCACACATATTATTCCCTCATTTAGTGGATATTTTCACAAAAAAGTGAAATTTTCAAAAATTCAGAAAATTGCCTGAAAACGACTAAATATCAAGGACTCATTGGGCGAATCGCTCTGGAACTGAAATTGAAACGCTCACTGACATTTGCCTTATCTGCAAGTCTGATAAACGCTGGAAAAATGACTAAGTCCAAAAGAAAAATTTTTTCAACTTTTTTCAATTTTACCCCTGTGGGATATATATTCTACCCACACACATTGGGAACTCTCCTGGGGTACCCTCACACATATTATTCCCTCATTTAGTGGATATTTTCACAAAAAGGTGAAATTTTCAAAAATCCAGAAAATTGGCTGAAAACGACTAAATATCAAGGACTCATTGGACGAATCGCTCTGGAACTGAAATCGGAATGCTCACTGACATTTGCCCCATCTGAAAGTCTGATAAACGCCGGAAAAATGACTAAGTCCAAAAAAATTTTTTTTTCAACTTTTTTCAATTTTACCCCTGTGGGATATATATTCTACCCACACACATTGGGAACTCTCCTGGGGTACCCTCACACATATTATTCCCTCATTTAGTGGATATTTTCACAAAAAAGTAAAATTTTCAAAAATCCAGAAAATTGACTGAAAACGACTAAATATCAAGGACTCATTGGGCGAATCGCTCTGGAACTGAAATTGGAACGCTCACTGACATTTGCCTTATCTGAAAGTCTGATAAACGCCGGAAAAATGACTAAGTCCAAAAGAAAAATTTTTTCAACTTTTTTCAATTTTACCCCTGTGGGATATATATTCCACCCACACACATTGGGAACTCTCCTGGGGTACCCTCACACATATTATTCCCTCATTTAGTGGATATTTTCACAAAAAAGTGAAATTTTCAAAAATCCAGAAAATTGGCTGAAAACGACTAAATATCAAGGACTCATTGGGCGAATCGCTCTGTAATTGAAATTGGAACGCTCACTGACATTTGCCTTATCTGAAAGTCTGATAAACGCCGGAAAAATGACTAAGTCCAAAAGAAAAATTTTTTCAACTTTTTTCAATTTTACCCCTGTTGGATATGTATTCTACCCACACACATTGGGACCTCTCCTGGGGTACCCTCACACATATTATTCCCTCATTTAGTGGATATTTTCACAAAAAAGTGAAATTTTCAAAAATCCAGAAAATTGTCTGAAAACGACTAAATATCAAGGACTCATGGGGCGAATCGCTCTGGAACTGAAATCGGAACGCTCACTGACATTTGCCCTATCTGAAAGTCTGATAAACGCCGGAAAAATGACTAAGTCGAAAAGAAAAATTTTTTCAACTTTTTTCAATTTTACCCCTGTGGGATATATATTCTACCCACACACATTGGGAACTCTCCTGGGGTACCCTCACACATATTATTCCCTCATTTAGTGGATATTTTCACAAAAAAGTGAAATTTTCAAAAATCCAGAAAATTGGCTGAAAACGACTAAATATCAAGGACTCATTGGACGAATCGCTCTGGAACTGAAATCGGAACGCTCACTGACATTTGCCCTATCTGAAAGTCTGAAAAACGCTGGAAAAATGACTAAGTCCAAAAGAAAAATTTTTTCAACTTTTTTCAATTTTACCCCTGTTGGATATGTATTCTACCCACACACATTGGGACCTCTCCTGGGGTACCCTCACACATATTATTCCCTCATTTAGTGGATATTTTCACAAAAAAGTGAAATTTTCAAAAATCCAGAAAATTGGCTGAAAACGACTAAATATCAAGGACTCATTGGGCGAATCGCTCTGTAATTGAAATTGGAACGCTCACTGACATTTGCCTTATCTGAAAGTCTGATAAACGCCGGAAAAATGACTAAGTCCAAAAGAAAAATTTTTTCAACTTTTTTCAATTTTACCCCTGTTGGATATGTATTCTACCCACACACATTGGGACCTCTCCTGGGGTACCCTCACACATATTATTCCCTCATTTAGTGGATATTTTCACAAAAAAGTGAAATTTTCAAAAATCCAGAAAATTGTCTGAAAACGACTAAATATCAAGGACTCATGGGGCGAATCGCTCTGGAACTGAAATCGGAACGCTCACTGACATTTGCCCTATCTGAAAGTCTGATAAACGCCGGAAAAATGACTAAGTCGAAAAGAAAAATTTTTTCAACTTTTTTCAATTTTACCCCTGTGGGATATATATTCTACCCACACACATTGGGAACTCTCCTGGGGTACCCTCACACATATTATTCCCTCATTTAGTGGATATTTTCACAAAAAAGTGAAATTTTCAAAAATCCAGAAAATTGGCTGAAAACGACTAAATATCAAGGACTCATTGGACGAATCGCTCTGGAACTGAAATCGGAACGCTCACTGACATTTGCCCTATCTGAAAGTCTGAAAAACGCTGGAAAAATGACTAAGTCCAAAAGAAAAATTTTTTCAACTTTTTTCAATTTTACCCCTGTGGGATATATATTCTACCCAAACATATTGGGAACTCTCCTGGGGTACCCTCACACATATTATTCCCTCATTTAGTGGATATTTTCACAAAAAAGTGAAATTTTCAAAAATTCAGAAAATTGCCTGAAAACGACTAAATATCAAGGACTCATTGGGCGAATCGCTCTGGAACTGAAATTGGAACGCTCACTGACATTTGCCCTATCTGAAAGTCTGATAAACGCCGGAAAAATGACTAAGTACAAAAGAAAAATTTTTTCAACTTTTTTTAAATTTTACCTCTGTGGGATATATATTCTACCCACACACATTGGGAACTCTCCTGGGGTACCCTCACAAATATTATTCCCTCATTTAGTGGATATTTTCACAAAAAAGTGAAATTTTCAAAAATCCAGAAAATTGACTGAAAACGACTAAATATCAAGGACTCATTGGGCGAATCGCTCTGTAACTGAAATTGGAACGCTCACTGACATTTGCCTTATCTGAAAGTCTGATAAACGCTGGAAAAATGACTAAGTCCAAAAGAAAAATTTTTTCAACTTTTTTCAATTTTACCCCTGTGGGATATATATTCTACCCAAACATATTGGGAACTCTCCTGGGGTACCCTCACACATATTATTCCCTCATTTAGTGGATATTTTCACAAAAAAGTGAAATTTTCAAAAATTCAGAAAATTGCCTGAAAACGACTAAATATCAAGGACTCATTGGGCGAATCGCTCTGGAACTGAAATTGGAACGCTCACTGACATTTGCCCTATCTGAAAGTCTGATAAACGCCGGAAAAATGACTAAGTACAAAAGAAAAATTTTTTCAACTTTTTTTAAATTTTACCCCTGTGGGATATATATTCTACCCACACACATTGGGAACTCTCCTGGGGTACCCTCACAAATATTATTCCCTCATTTAGTGGATATTTTCACAAAAAAGTGAAATTTTCAAAAATCCAGAAAATTGTCTGAAAATGACTAAATATCAAGGACTCATGGGGCGAATCGCTCTGGAACTGAAATCGGAACGCTCACTGACATTTGCCCTATCTGAAAGTCTGATAAACGCCGGAAAAATGACTAAGTCCAAAAGAAAAAATTTTTCAACTTTTTTCATTTTTACCCCTGTGGGATATATATTCTACCACACACATTGGGAACTCTCCTGGGGTACCCTCACACATATTATTCCCTCATTTAGTGGATATTTTCACAAAAAAGTGAAATTTTCAAAAATCCAGAAAATTGGCTGAAAACGACTAAATATCAAGAACTCATTGGACGAATCGCTCTGGAACTGAAATCGGAACGCTCACTGACATTTGCCCCATCTGAAAGTCTGATAAACGCCGGAAAAATGACTAAGTCCAAAAAAATTTTTTTTTCAACTTTTTTCAATTTTACCCCTGTGGGATATATATTCTACCCACACACATTGGGAACTCTCCTGGGGTACCCTCACACATATTATTCCCTCATTTTGTGGATATTTTCACAGAAAAGTGAAATTTTCAAAAATCCAGAAAATTGTCTGAAAACGACTAAATATCAAGGACTCATGGGGCGAATCGATCTGGAACTGAAATCGGAACGCTCACTGACATTTGCCCTATCTGAAAGTCTGCTAAACGCTGGAAAAATGACTAAGTCCAAAAGAAAAAATTTTTCAACTTTTTTCAATTTTACCCCTGTGGGATATATATTCTACCCAAACATATTGGTAACTCTCCTGGGGTACCCTCACACATATTATTCCCTCATTTAGTGGATATTTTCACAAAAAAGTGAAATTTTCAAAAATTCAGAAAATTGCCTGAAAACGACTAAATATCAAGGACTCATTGGGCGAATCGCTCTGGAACTGAAATTGGAACGCTCACTGACATTTGCCTTATCTGCAAGTCTGATAAACGCTGGAAAAATGACTAAGTCCAAAAGAAAAATTTTTTCAACTTTTTTCAATTTTACCCCTGTGGGATATATATTCTACCCACACACATTGGGAACTCTCCTGGGGTACCCTCACACATATTATTCCCTCATTTAGTGGATATTTTCACAAAAAAGTGAAATTTTCAAAAATCCAGAAAATTGGCTGAAAACGACTAAATATCAAGGACTCATTGGACGAATCGCTCTGGAACTGAAATCGGAACGCTCACTGACATTTGCCCTATCTGAAAGTCTGAAAAACGCTGGAAAAATGACTAAGTCCAAAAGAAAAATTTTTTCAACTTTTTTCAATTTTACCCCTGTGGGATATATATTCTACCCAAACATATTGGGAACTCTCCTGGGGTACCCTCACACATATTATTCCCTCATTTAGTGGATATTTTCACAAAAAAGTGAAATTTTCAAAAATTCAGAAAATTGCCTGAAAACGACTAAATATCAAGGACTCATTGGGCGAATCGCTCTGGAACTGAAATTGGAACGCTCACTGACATTTGCCCTATCTGAAAGTCTGATAAACGCCGGAAAAATGACTAAGTACAAAAGAAAAATTTTTTCAACTTTTTTTAAATTTTACCTCTGTGGGATATATATTCTACCCACACACATTGGGAACTCTCCTGGGGTACCCTCACAAATATTATTCCCTCATTTAGTGGATATTTTCACAAAAAAGTGAAATTTTCAAAAATCCAGAAAATTGACTGAAAACGACTAAATATCAAGGACTCATTGGGCGAATCGCTCTGTAACTGAAATTGGAACGCTCACTGACATTTGCCTTATCTGAAAGTCTGATAAACGCTGGAAAAATGACTAAGTCCAAAAGAAAAATTTTTTCAACTTTTTTCAATTTTACCCCTGTGGGATATATATTCTACCCAAACATATTGGGAACTCTCCTGGGGTACCCTCACACATATTATTCCCTCATTTAGTGGATATTTTCACAAAAAAGTGAAATTTTCAAAAATTCAGAAAATTGCCTGAAAACGACTAAATATCAAGGACTCATTGGGCGAATCGCTCTGGAACTGAAATTGGAACGCTCACTGACATTTGCCCTATCTGAAAGTCTGATAAACGCCGGAAAAATGACTAAGTACAAAAGAAAAATTTTTTCAACTTTTTTTAAATTTTACCCCTGTGGGATATATATTCTACCCACACACATTGGGAACTCTCCTGGGGTACCCTCACAAATATTATTCCCTCATTTAGTGGATATTTTCACAAAAAAGTGAAATTTTCAAAAATCCAGAAAATTGTCTGAAAATGACTAAATATCAAGGACTCATGGGGCGAATCGCTCTGGAACTGAAATCGGAACGCTCACTGACATTTGCCCTATCTGAAAGTCTGATAAACGCCGGAAAAATGACTAAGTCCAAAAGAAAAAATTTTTCAACTTTTTTCATTTTTACCCCTGTGGGATATATATTCTACCACACACATTGGGAACTCTCCTGGGGTACCCTCACACATATTATTCCCTCATTTAGTGGATATTTTCACAAAAAAGTGAAATTTTCAAAAATCCAGAAAATTGGCTGAAAACGACTAAATATCAAGAACTCATTGGACGAATCGCTCTGGAACTGAAATCGGAACGCTCACTGACATTTGCCCCATCTGAAAGTCTGATAAACGCCGGAAAAATGACTAAGTCCAAAAAAATTTTTTTTTCAACTTTTTTCAATTTTACCCCTGTGGGATATATATTCTACCCACACACATTGGGAACTCTCCTGGGGTACCCTCACACATATTATTCCCTCATTTTGTGGATATTTTCACAGAAAAGTGAAATTTTCAAAAATCCAGAAAATTGTCTGAAAACGACTAAATATCAAGGACTCATGGGGCGAATCGATCTGGAACTGAAATCGGAACGCTCACTGACATTTGCCCTATCTGAAAGTCTGCTAAACGCTGGAAAAATGACTAAGTCCAAAAGAAAAAATTTTTCAACTTTTTTCAATTTTACCCCTGTGGGATATATATTCTACCCAAACATATTGGTAACTCTCCTGGGGTACCCTCACACATATTATTCCCTCATTTAGTGGATATTTTCACAAAAAAGTGAAATTTTCAAAAATTCAGAAAATTGCCTGAAAACGACTAAATATCAAGGACTCATTGGGCGAATCGCTCTGGAACTGAAATTGGAACGCTCACTGACATTTGCCTTATCTGCAAGTCTGATAAACGCTGGAAAAATGACTAAGTCCAAAAGAAAAATTTTTTCAACTTTTTTCAATTTTACCCCTGTGGGATATATATTCCACCCACACACATTGGGAACTCTCCTGGGGTACCCTCACACATATTATTCCCTCATTTAGTGGATATTTTCACAAAAAAGTGAAATTTTCAAAAATCCAGAAAATTGGCTGAAAACGACTAAATATCAAGGACTCATTGGGCGAATCGCTCTGTAATTGAAATTGGAACGCTCACTGACATTTGCCTTATCTGAAAGTCTGATAAACGCCGGAAAAATGACTAAGTCCAAAAGAAAAATTTTTTCAACTTTTTTCAATTTTACCCCTGTTGGATATGTATTCTACCCACACACATTGGGACCTCTCCTGGGGTACCCTCACACATATTATTCCCTCATTTAGTGGATATTTTCACAAAAAAGTGAAATTTTCAAAAATCCAGAAAATTGTCTGAAAACGACTAAATATCAAGGACTCATGGGGCGAATCGCTCTGGAACTGAAATCGGAACGCTCACTGACATTTGCCCTATCTGAAAGTCTGATAAACGCCGGAAAAATGACTAAGTCGAAAAGAAAAATTTTTTCAACTTTTTTCAATTTTACCCCTGTGGGATATATATTCTACCCACACACATTGGGAACTCTCCTGGGGTACCCTCACACATATTATTCCCTCATTTAGTGGATATTTTCACAAAAAAGTGAAATTTTCAAAAATCCAGAAAATTGGCTGAAAACGACTAAATATCAAGGACTCATTGGACGAATCGCTCTGGAACTGAAATCGGAACGCTCACTGACATTTGCCCTATCTGAAAGTCTGAAAAACGCTGGAAAAATGACTAAGTCCAAAAGAAAAAATTTTTCAACTTTTTTCAATTTTACCCCTGTGGGATATATATTCTACCCAAACATATTGGGAACTCTCCTGGGGTACCCTCACACATATTATTCCCTCATTTAGTGGATATTTTCACAAAAAAGTGAAATTTTCAAAAATTCAGAAAATTGCCTGAAAACGACTAAATATCAAGGACTCATTAGGCGAATCGCTCTGGAACTGAAATTGGAACGCTCACTGACATTTGCCCTATCTGAAAGTCTGATAAACGCCGGAAAAATGACTAAGTACAAAAGAAAAATTTTTTCAACTTTTTTTAAATTTTACCTCTGTGGGATATATATTCTACCCACACACATTGGGAACTCTCCTGGGGTACCCTCACAAATATTATTCCCTCATTTAGTGGATATTTTCACAAAAAAGTGAAATTTTCAAAAATCCAGAAAATTGACTGAAAACGACTAAATATCAAGGACTCATTGGGCGAATCGCTCTGTAACTGAAATTGGAACGCTCACTGACATTTGCCTTATCTGAAAGTCTGATAAACGCTGGAAAAATGACTAAGTCCAAAAGAAAAATTTTTTCAACTTTTTTCAATTTTACCCCTGTGGGATATATATTCTACCCAAACATATTGGGAACTCTCCTGGGGTACCCTCACACATATTATTCCCTCATTTAGTGGATATTTTCACAAAAAAGTGAAATTTTCAAAAATTCAGAAAATTGCCTGAAAACGACTAAATATCAAGGACTCATTGGGCGAATCGCTCTGGAACTGAAATTGGAACGCTCACTGACATTTGCCCTATCTGAAAGTCTGATAAACGCCGGAAAAATGACTAAGTACAAAAGAAAAATTTTTTCAACTTTTTTTAAATTTTACCCCTGTGGGATATATATTCTACCCACACACATTGGGAACTCTCCTGGGGTACCCTCACAAATATTATTCCCTCATTTAGTGGATATTTTCACAAAAAAGTGAAATTTTCAAAAATCCAGAAAATTGACTGAAAACGACTAAATATCAAGGACTCATTGGGCGAATCGCTCTGTAACTGAAATTGGAACGCTCACTGACATTTGCCTTATCTGAAAGTCTGATAAACGCCGGAAAAATGACTAAGTCCAAAAGAAAAATTTTTTCAACTTTTTTCAATTTTACCCCTGTGGGATATATATTCTACCCACACACATTGGGAACTCTCCTGGGGTACCCTCACACATATTATTCCCTCATTTAGTGGATATTTTCACAAAAAAGTGAAATTTTCAAAAATCCAGAAAATTGTCTGAAAATGACTAAATATCAAGGACTCATGGGGCGAATCGCTCTGGAACTGAAATCGGAACGCTCACTGACATTTGCCCTATCTGAAAGTCTGATAAACGCCGGAAAAATGACTAAGTCCAAAAGAAAAAATTTTTCAACTTTTTTCATTTTTACCCCTGTGGGATATATATTCTACCACACACATTGGGAACTCTCCTGGGGTACCCTCACACATATTATTCCCTCATTTAGTGGATATTTTCACAAAAAAGTGAAATTTTCAAAAATCCAGAAAATTGGCTGAAAACGACTAAATATCAAGAACTCATTGGACGAATCGCTCTGGAACTGAAATCGGAACGCTCACTGACATTTGCCCCATCTGAAAGTCTGATAAACGCCGGAAAAATGACTAAGTCCAAAAAAATTTTTTTTTCAACTTTTTTCAATTTTACCCCTGTGGGATATATATTCTACCCACACACATTGGGAACTCTCCTGGGGTACCCTCACACATATTATTCCCTCATTTTGTGGATATTTTCACAGAAAAGTGAAATTTTCAAAAATCCAGAAAATTGTCTGAAAACGACTAAATATCAGGGACTCATGGGGCGAATCGATCTGGAACTGAAATCGGAACGCTCACTGACATTTGCCCTATCTGAAAGTCTGCTAAACGCTGGAAAAATGACTAAGTCCAAAAGAAAAAATTTTTCAACTTTTTTCAATTTTACCCCTGTGGGATATATATTCTACCCAAACATATTGGTAACTCTCCTGGGGTACCCTCACACATATTATTCCCTCATTTAGTGGATATTTTCACAAAAAAGTGAAATTTTCAAAAATTCAGAAAATTGCCTGAAAACGACTAAATATCAAGGACTCATTGGGCGAATCGCTCTGGAACTGAAATTGGAACGCTCACTGACATTTGCCTTATCTGCAAGTCTGATAAACGCTGGAAAAATGACTAAGTCCAAAAGAAAAATTTTTTCAACTTTTTTCAATTTTACCCCTGTGGGATATATATTCCACCCACACACATTGGGAACTCTCCTGGGGTACCCTCACACATATTATTCCCTCATTTAGTGGATATTTTCACAAAAAAGTGAAATTTTCAAAAATCCAGAAAATTGGCTGAAAACGACTAAATATCAAGGACTCATTGGGCGAATCGCTCTGTAATTGAAATTGGAACGCTCACTGACATTTGCCTTATCTGAAAGTCTGATAAACGCCGGAAAAATGACTAAGTCCAAAAGAAAAATTTTTTCAACTTTTTTCAATTTTACCCCTGTGGGATATGTATTCTACCCACACACATTGGGACCTCTCCTGGGGTACCCTCACACATATTATTCCCTCATTTAGTGGATATTTTCACAAAAAAGTGAAATTTTCAAAAATCCAGAAAATTGTCTGAAAACGAATAAATATCAAGGACTCATGGGGCGAATCGCTCTGGAACTGAAATCGGAACGCTCACTGACATTTGCCCTATCTGAAAGTCTGATAAACGCCGGAAAAATGACTAAGTCGAAAAGAAAAATTTTTTCAACTTTTTTCAATTTTACCCCTGTGGGATATATATTCTACCCACACACATTGGGAACTCTCCTGGGGTACCCTCACACATATTATTCCCTCATTTAGTGGATATTTTCACAAAAAAGTGAAATTTTCAAAAATCCAGAAAATTGACTGAAAACGACTAAATATCAAGGACTCATTGGGCGAATCGCTCTGTAACTGAAATTGGAACGCTCACTGACATTTGCCTTATCTGAAAGTCTGATAAACGCCGGAAAAATGACTAAGTCCAAAAGAAAAATTTTTTCAACTTTTTTCAATTTTACCCCTGTGGGATATATATTCTACCCACACACATTGGGAACTCTCCTGGGGTACCCTCACACATATTATTCCCTCATTTAGTGGATATTTTCACAAAAAAGTGAAATTTTCAAAAATCCAGAAAATTGGCTGAAAACGACTAAATATCAAGGACTCATTGGACGAATCGCTCTGGAACTGAAATCGGAACGCTCACTGACATTTGCCCTATCTGAAAGTCTGATAAACGCTGGAAAAATGACTAAGTCCAAAAGAAAAATTTTTTCAACTTTTTTCAATTTTACCCCTGTGGGATATATATTCTACCCAAACATATTGGGAACTCTCCTGGGGTACCCTCACACATATTATTCCCTCATTTAGTGGATATTTTCACAAAAAAGTGAAATTTTCAAAAATTCAGAAAATTGCCTGAAAACGACTAAATATCAAGGACTCATTGGGCGAATCGCTCTGGTACTGAAATTGGAACGCTCTCTGACATTTGCCCTATCTGAAAGTCTGATAAACGCCGGAAAAATGACTAAGTACAAAAGAAAAATTTTTTCAACTTTTTTTAAATTTTACCCCTGTGGGATATATATTCTACCCACACACATTGGGAACTCTCCTGGGGTACCCTCACAAATATTATTCCCTCATTTAGTGGATATTTTCACAAAAAAGTGAAATTTTCAAAAATCCAGAAAATTGACTGAAAACGACTAAATATCAAGGACTCATTGGGCGAATCGCTCTGTAACTGAAATTGGAACGCTCACTGACATTTGCCTTATCTGAAAGTCTGATAAACGCTGGAAAAATGACTAAGTCCAAAAGAAAAATTTTTTCAACTTTTTTCAATTTTACCCCTGTGGGATATATATTCTACCCAAACATATTGGGAACTCTCCTGGGGTACCCTCACACATATTATTCCCTCATTTAGTGGATATTTTCACAAAAAAGTGAAATTTTCAAAAATTCAGAAAATTGCCTGAAAACGACTAAATATCAAGGACTCATTGGGCGAATCGCTCTGGAACTGAATTTGGAACGCTCACTGACATTTGCCCTATCTGAAAGTCTGATAAACGCCGGAAAAATGACTAAGTACAAAAGAAAAATTTTTTCAACTTTTTTTAAATTTTACCCCTGTGGGATATATATTCTACCCACACACATTGGGAACTCTCCTGGGGTACCCTCACAAATATTATTCCCTCATTTAGTGGATATTTTCACAAAAAAGTGAAATTTTCAAAAATCCAGAAAATTGACTGAAAACGACTAAATATCAAGGACTCATTGGGCGAATCGCTCTGTAACTGAAATTGGAACACTCACTGACATTTGCCTTATCTGAAAGTCTGATAAACGCCGGAAAAATGACTAAGTCCAAAAGAAAAATTTTTTCAACTTTTTTCAATTTTACCCCTGTGGGATATATATTCTACCCACGCACATTGGGAACTCTCCTGGGGTACCCTCACACATATTATTCCCTCATTTAGTGGATATTTTCACAAAAAAAGTGAAATTTTCAAAAATCCAGAAAATTGTCTGAAAACGACTAAATATCAAGGACTCATGGGGCGAATCGCTCTGGAACTGAAATCGGAACGCTCACTGACATTTGCCCTATCTGAAAGTCTGATAAACGCCGGAAAAATGACTAAGTCCAAAAGAAAAAATTTTTCAACTTTTTTCATTTTTACCCCTGTGGGATATATATTCTACCACACACATTGGGAACTCTCCTGGGGTACCCTCACACATATTATTCCCTCATTTAGTGGATATTTTCACAAAAAAGTGAAATTTTCAAAAATCCAGAAAATTGGCTGAAAACGACTAAATATCAAGGACTCATTGGACGAATCGCTCTGGAACTGAAATCGGAACGCTCACTGACATTTGCCCTATCTGAAAGTCTGATAAACGCCGGAAAAATGACTAAGTCCAAAAAAATTTTTTTTTAACTTTTTTCAATTTTACCCCTGTGGGATATATATTCTTCCCACACACATTTGGAACTCTCCTGGGGTACCCTCACACATATTATTCCCTCATTTAGTGGATATTTTCACAAAAAAGTGAAATTTTCAAAAATCCAGAAAATTGTCTGAAAACGACTAAATATCAAGGACTCATGGGGCGAATCGCTCTGGAACTGAAATCGGAACGCTCACTGACATTTGCCCTATCTGAAAGTCTGATAAACGCCGGAAAAATGACTAAGTCCAAAAGAAAAAATTTTTCAACTTTTTTCATTTTTACCCCTGTGGGATATATATTCTACCACACACATTGGGAACTCTCCTGGGGTACCCTCACACATATTATTCCCTCATTTAGTGGATATTTTCACAAAAAAGTGAAATTTTCAAAAATCCAGAAAATTGGCTGAAAACGACTAAATATCAAGGACTCATTGGACGAATCGCTCTGGAACTGAAATCGGAACGCTCACTGACATTTGCCCTATCTGAAAGTCTGATAAACGCCGGAAAAATGACTAAGTCCAAAAAAATTTTTTTTTAACTTTTTTCAATTTTACCCCCGTGGGATATATATTCTTCCCACACACATTTGGAACTCTCCTGGGGTACCCTCACACATATTATTTCCTCATTTAGTGGATATTTTCACAAAAAAGTGAAATTTTCAAAAATCCAGAAAATTGGCTGAAAACGACTAAATATCAAGGACTCATTGGAAGAATCGCTCTGGAACTGAAATCGGAATGCTCACTGACATTTGCCCTATCTGAAAGTCTGATAAACGCCGGAAAAATGACTAAGTCCAAAAGAAAAAATTTTTCAACTTTTTTCATTTTTACCCCTGTGGGATATATATTCTACCACACACATTGGGAACTCTCCTGGGGTACCCTCACACATATTATTCCCTCATTTAGTGGATATTTTCACAAAAAGGTGAAATTTTCAAAAATCCAGAAAATTGGCTGAAAACGACTAAATATCAAGAACTCATTGGACGAATCGCTCTGGAACTGAAATCGGAACGCTCACTGACATTTGCCCCATCTGAAAGTCTGATAAACGCCGGAAAAATGACTAAGTCCAAAAAAATTTTTTTTTCAACTTTTTTCAATTTTACCCCTGTGGGATATATATTCTACCCACACACATTGGGAACTCTCCTGGGGTACCCTCACACATATTATTCCCTCATTTTGTGGATATTTTCACAGAAAAGTGAAATTTTCAAAAATCCAGAAAATTGTCTGAAAACGACTAAATATCAAGGACTCATGGGGCGAATCGATCTGGAACTGAAATCGGAACGCTCACTGACATTTGCCCTATCTGAAAGTCTGCTAAATGCTGGAAAAATGACTAAGTCCAAAAGAAAAAATTTTTCAACTTTTTTCAATTTTACCCCTGTGGGATATATATTCTACCCAAACATATTGGTAACTCTCCTGGGGTACCCTCACACATATTATTCCCTCATTTAGTGGATATTTTCACAAAAAAGTGAAATTTTCAAAAATTCAGAAAATTGCCTGAAAACGACTAAATATCAAGGACTCATTGGGCGAATCGCTCTGGAACTGAAATTGGAACGCTCACTGACATTTGCCTTATCTGCAAGTCTGATAAACGCCGGAAAAATGACTAAGTCCAAAAGAAAAATTTTTTCAACTTTTTTCAATTTTACCCCTGTGGGATATATATTCCACCCACACACATTGGGAACTCTCCTGGGGTACCCTCACACATATTATTCCCTCATTTAGTGGATATTTTCACAAAAAAGTGAAATTTTCAAAAATCCAGAAAATTGACTGAAAACGACTAAATATCAAGGACTCATTGGGCGAATCGCTCTGTAATTGAAATTGGAACGCTCACTGACATTTGCCTTATCTGAAAGTCTGATAAACGCCGGAAAAATGACTAAGTCCAAAAGAAAAATTTTTTCAACTTTTTTCAATTTTACCCCTGTGGGATATGTATTCTACCCACACACATTGGGACCTCTCCTGGGGTACCCTCACACATATTATTCCCTCATTTAGTGGATATTTTCACAAAAAAGTGAAATTTTCAAAAATCCAGAAAATTGTCTGAAAACGACTAAATATCAAGGACTCATGGGGCGAATCGCTCTGGAACTGAAATCGGAACGCTCACTGACATTTGCCCTATCTGAAAGTCTGATAAACGCCGGAAAAATGACTAAGTCGAAAAGAAAAATTTTTTCAACTTTTTTCAATTTTACCCCTGTGGGATATATATTCTACCCACACACATTGGGAACTCTCCTGGGGTACCCTCACACATATTATTCCCTCATTTAGTGGATATTTTCACAAAAAAGTGAAATTTTCAAAAATCCAGAAAATTGACTGAAAACGACTAAATATCAAGGACTCATTGGGCGAATCGCTCTGTAACTGAAATTGGAACGCTCACTGACATTTGCCTTATCTGAAAGTCTGATAAACGCCGGAAAAATGACTAAGTCCAAAAGAAAAATTTTTTCAACTTTTTTCAATTTTACCCCTGTGGGATATATATTCTACCCACACACATTGGGAACTCTCCTGGGGTACCCTCACACATATTATTCCCTCATTTAGTGGATATTTTCACAAAAAAGTGAAATTTTCAAAAATCCAGAAAATTGGCTGAAAACGACTAAATATCAAGGACTCATTGGACGAATCGCTCTGGAACTGAAATCGGAACGCTCACTGACATTTGCCCTATCTGAAAGTCTGATAAACGCCGGAAAAATGACTAAGTCCAAAAGAAAAATTTTTTCAACTTTTTTTCAATTTTACCCCTGTGGGATATATATTCTACCCACACACATTGGGAACTCTCCTGGGGTACCCTCACACATATTATTCCCTCATTTAGTGGATATTTTCACAAAAAAGTGAAATTTTCAAAAATCCAGAAAATTGACTGAAAACGACTAAATATCAAGGACTCATTGGGCGAATCGCTCTGTAACTGAAATTGGAACGCTCACTGACATTTGCCTTATCTGAAAGTCTGATAAACGCCGGAAAAATGACTAAGTCCAAAAGAAAAATTTTTTCAACTTTTTTCAATTTTACCCCTGTGGGATATATATTCTACCCACACACATTGGGAACTCTCCTGGGGTACCCTCACACATATTATTCCCTCATTTAGTGGATATTTTCACAAAAAAGTGAAATTTTCAAAAATCCAGAAAATTGGCTGAAAACGACTAAATATCAAGGACTCATTGGACGAATCGCTCTGGAACTGAAATCGGAACGCTCACTGACATTTGCCCTATCTGAAAGTCTGATAAACGCTGGAAAAATGACTAAGTCCAAAAGAAAAATTTTTTCAACTTTTTTCAATTTTACCCCTGTGGGATATATATTCTACCCAAACATATTGGGAACTCTCCTGGGGTACCCTCACACATATTATTCCCTCATTTAGTGGATATTTTCACAAAAAAGTGAAATTTTCAAAAATTCAGAAAATTGCCTGAAAACGACTAAATATCAAGGACTCATTGGGCGAATCGCTCTGGAACTGAAATTGGAACGCTCTCTGACATTTGCCCTATCTGAAAGTCTGATAAACGCCGGAAAAATGACTAAGTACAAAAGAAAAATTTTTTCAACTTTTTTTAAATTTTACCCTTGTGGGATATATATTCTACCCACACACATTGGGAACTCTCCTGGGGTACCCTCACAAATATTATTCCCTCATTTAGTGGATATTTTCACAAAAAAGTGAAATTTTCAAAAATCCAGAAAATTGACTGAAAACGACTAAATATCAAGGACTCATTGGGCGAATCGCTCTGTAACTGAAATTGGAACGCTCACTGACATTTGCCTTATCTGAAAGTCTGATAAACGCTGGAAAAATGACTAAGTCCAAAAGAAAAATTTTTTCAACTTTTTTCAATTTTACCCCTGTGGGATATATATTCTACCCACACACATTGGGAACTCTCCTGGGGTACCCTCACACATATTATTCCCTCATTTAGTGGATATTTTCACAAAAAAGTGAAATTTTCAAAAATCCAGAAAATTGACTGAAAACGACTAAATATCAAGGACTCATTGGGCGAATCGCTCTGTAACTGAAATTGGAACGCTCACTGACATTTGCCTTATCTGAAAGTCTGATAAACGCCGGAAAAATGACTAAGTCCAAAAGAAAAATTTTTTCAACTTTTTTCAATTTTACCCCTGTGGGATATATATTCTACCCACACACATTGGGAACTCTCCTGGGGTACCCTCACACATATTATTCCCTCATTTAGTGGATATTTTCACAAAAAAGTGAAATTTTCAAAAATCCAGAAAATTGGCTGAAAACGACTAAATATCAAGGACTCATTGGACGAATCGCTCTGGAACTGAAATCGGAACGCTCACTGACATTTGCCCTATCTGAAAGTCTGATAAACGCCGGAAAAATGACTAAGTCCAAAAGAAAAATTTTTTCAACTTTTTTCAATTTTACCCCTGTGGGATATATATTCTACCCACACACATTGGGAACTCTCCTGGGGTACCCTCACACATATTATTCCCTCATTTAGTGGATATTTTCACAAAAAAGTGAAATTTTCAAAAATCCAGAAAATTGACTGAAAACGACTAAATATCAAGGACTCATTGGGCGAATCGCTCTGTAACTGAAATTGGAACGCTCACTGACATTTGCCTTATCTGAAAGTCTGATAAACGCCGGAAAAATGACTAAGTCCAAAAGAAAAATTTTTTCAACTTTTTTCAATTTTACCCCTGTGGGATATATATTCTACCCACACACATTGGGAACTCTCCTGGGGTACCCTCACACATATTATTCCCTCATTTAGTGGATATTTTCACAAAAAAGTGAAATTTTCAAAAATCCAGAAAATTGGCTGAAAACGACTAAATATCAAGGACTCATTGGACGAATCGCTCTGGAACTGAAATCGGAACGCTCACTGACATTTGCCCTATCTGAAAGTCTGATAAACGCTGGAAAAATGACTAAGTCCAAAAGAAAAATTTTTTCAACTTTTTTCAATTTTACCCCTGTGGGATATATATTCTACCCAAACATATTGGGAACTCTCCTGGGGTACCCTCACACATATTATTCCCTCATTTAGTGGATATTTTCACAAAAAAGTGAAATTTTCAAAAATTCAGAAAATTGCCTGAAAACGACTAAATATCAAGGACTCATTGGGCGAATCGCTCTGGAACTGAAATTGGAACGCTCTCTGACATTTGCCCTATCTGAAAGTCTGATAAACGCCGGAAAAATGACTAAGTACAAAAGAAAAATTTTTTCAACTTTTTTTAAATTTTACCCCTGTGGGATATATATTCTACCCACACACATTGGGAACTCTCCTGGGGTACCCTCACAAATATTATTCCCTCATTTAGTGGATATTTTCACAAAAAAGTGAAATTTTCAAAAATCCAGAAAATTGACTGAAAACGACTAAATATCAAGGACTCATTGGGCGAATCGCTCTGTAACTGAAATTGGAACGCTCACTGACATTTGCCTTATCTGAAAGTCTGATAAACGCTGGAAAAATGACTAAGTCCAAAAGAAAAATTTTTTCAACTTTTTTCAATTTTACCCCTGTGGGATATATATTCTACCCAAACATATTGGGAACTCTCCTGGGGTACCCTCACACATATTATTCCCTCATTTAGTGGATATTTTCACAAAAAAGTGAAATTTTCAAAAATTCAGAAAATTGCCTGAAAACGACTAAATATCAAGGACTCATTGGGCGAATCGCTCTGGAACTGAAATTGGAACGCTCACTGACATTTGCCCTATCTGAAAGTCTGATAAACGCCGGAAAAATGACTAAGTACAAAAGAAAAATTTTTTCAACTTTTTTTAAATTTTACCCCTGTGGGATATATATTCTACCCACACACATTGGGAACTCTCCTGGGGTACCCTCACAAATATTATTCCCTCATTTAGTGGATATTTTCACAAAAAAGTGAAATTTTCAAAAATCCAGAAAATTGACTGAAAACGACTAAATATCAAGGACTCATTGGGCGAATCGCTCTGTAACTGAAATTGGAACACTCACTGACATTTGCCTTATCTGAAAGTCTGATAAACGCCGGAAAAATGACTAAGTCCAAAAGAAAAATTTTTTCAACTTTTTTCAATTTTACCCCTGTGGGATATATATTCTACCCACACACATTGGGAACTCTCCTGGGGTACCCTCACACATATTATTCCCTCATTTAGTGGATATTTTCACAAAAAAGTGAAATTTTCAAAAATCCAGAAAATTGTCTGAAAACGACTAAATATCAAGGACTCATGGGGCGAATCGCTCTGGAACTGAAATCGGAACGCTCACTGACATTTGCCCTATCTGAAAGTCTGATAAACGCCGGAAAAATGACTAAGTCCAAAAGAAAAAATTTTTCAACTTTTTTCATTTTTACCCCTGTGGGATATATATTCTACCACACACATTGGGAACTCTCCTGGGGTACCCTCACACATATTATTCCCTCATTTAGTGGATATTTTCACAAAAAAGTGAAATTTTCAAAAATCCAGAAAATTGGCTGAAAACGACTAAATATCAAGGACTCATTGGACGAATCGCTCTGGAACTGAAATCGGAACGCTCACTGACATTTGCCCTATCTGAAAGTCTGATAAACGCCGGAAAAATGACTAAGTCCAAAAAAATTTTTTTTTAACTTTTTTCAATTTTACCCCCGTGGGATATATATTCTTCCCACACACATTTGGAACTCTCCTGGGGTACCCTCACACATATTATTTCCTCATTTAGTGGATATTTTCACAAAAAAGTGAAATTTTCAAAAATCCAGAAAATTGGCTGAAAACGACTAAATATCAAGGACTCATTGGAAGAATCGCTCTGGAACTGAAATCGGAATGCTCACTGACATTTGCCCTATCTGAAAGTCTGATAAACGCCGGAAAAATGACTAAGTCCAAAAGAAAAAATTTTTCAACTTTTTTCATTTTTACCCCTGTGGGATATATATTCTACCACACACATTGGGAACTCTCCTGGGGTACCCTCACACATATTATTCCCTCATTTAGTGGATATTTTCACAAAAAGGTGAAATTTTCAAAAATCCAGAAAATTTGCTGAAAACGACTAAATATCAAGAACTCATTGGACGAATCGCTCTGGAACTGAAATCGGAACGCTCACTGACATTTGCCCCATCTGAAAGTCTGATAAACGCCGGAAAAATGACTAAGTCCAAAAAAATTTTTTTTTCAACTTTTTTCAATTTTACCCCTGTGGGATATATATTCTACCCACACACATTGGGAACTCTCCTGGGGTACCCTCACACATATTATTCCCTCATTTAGTGGATATTTTCACAAAAAAGTGAAATTTTCAAAAATCCAGAAAATTGACTGAAAACGACTAAATATCAAGGACTCATTGGGCGAATCGCTCTGTAACTGAAATTGGAACGCTCACTGACATTTGCCTTATCTGAAAGTCTGATAAACGCCGGAATAATGACTAAGTCCAAAAGAAAAATTTTTTCAACTTTTTTCAATTTTACCCCTGTGGTTTATATATTCTACCCACACACATTGGGAACTCTCCTGGGGTACCCTCACACATATTATTCCCTCATTTAGTGGATATTTTCACAAAAAAGTGAAATTTTCAAAAATCCAGAAAATTGGCTGAAAACGACTAAATATCAAGGACTCATTGGACGAATCGCTCTGGAACTGAAATCGGAACGCTCACTGACATTTGCCCTATCTGAAAGTCTGATAAACGCCGGAAAAATGACTAAGTCCAAAAGAAAAATTTTTTCAACTTTTTTCAATTTTACCCCTGTGGGATATGTATTCTACCCACACACATTGGGAACTCTCCTGGGGTACCCTCACACATATTATTCCCTCATTTAGTGGATATTTTCACAAAAAAGTGAAATTTTCAAAAATCCAGAAAATTGGCTGAAAACGACTAAATATCAAGGACTCATTGGACGAATCGCTCTGAAACTGAAATCGGAACGCTCACTGACATTTGCCCTATCTGAAAGTCTGATAAACGCCGGAAAAATGACTAAGTCCAAAAGAAAAATTATTTTAACTTTTTTCAATTTTACCCCTGTGGGATATATATTCTACCCACACACATTGGGAACTCTCCTGGGGTACCCTCACACATATTATTCCCTCATTTTGTGGATATTTTCACAGAAAAGTGAAATTTTCAAAAATCCAGAAAATTGTCTGAAAACGACTAAATATCAAGGACTCATGGGGCGAATCGATCTGGAACTGAAATCGGAACGCTCACTGACATTTGCCTTATCTGAAAGTCTGATAAACGCCGGAAAAATGACTAAGTCCAAAAGAAAAATTTTTTCAACTTTTTTCATTTTTACCCCTGTGGGATATATATTCTACCACACACATTGGGAACTCTCCTGGGGTACCCTCACACATATTATTCCCTCATTTAGTGGATATTTTCACAAAAAAGTGAAATTTTCAAAAATTCAGAAAATTGCCTGAAAACGACTAAATATCAAGGACTCATTGGGCGAATCGCTCTGGAACTGAAATTGGAACGCTCACTGACATTTGCCTTATCTGAAAGTCTGATAAACGCCGGAAAAATGACTAAGTTCAAAAGAAAAATTTTTTCAACTTTTTTCAATTTTACCCCTGTGGGATATATATTCTACCCACACACATTGGGAACTCTCCTGGGGTACCCTCACACATATTATTCCCTCATTTAGTGGATATTTTCACAAAAAAGTGAAATTTTCAAAAATCCAGAAAATTGACTGAAGACGACTAAATATCAAGGACTCATTGGGCGAATCGCTCTGGAACTGAAATCGGAACGCTCACTGACATTTGCCCTATCTGAAAGTCTGATAAACGCCGGAAAAATGACTAAGTCCAAAAGAAAAAATTTTTCAACTTTTTTCATTTTTACCCCTGTGGGATATATATTCTACCACACACATTGGGAACTCTCCTGGGGTACCCTCACACATATTATTCCCTCATTTAGTGGATATTTTCACAAAAAAGTGAAATTTTCAAAAATCCAGAAAATTGGCTGAAAACGACTAAATATCAAGGACTCATTGGACGAATCGCTCTGGAACTGAAATCGGAACGCTCACTGACATTTGCCCTATCTGAAAGTCTGATAAACGCCGGAAAAATGACTAAGTCCAAAAAAATTTTTTTTTAACTTTTTTCAATTTTACCCCCGTGGGATATATATTCTTCCCACACACATTTGGAACTCTCCTGGGGTACCCTCACACATATTATTTCCTCATTTAGTGGATATTTTCACAAAAAAGTGAAATTTTCAAAAATCCAGAAAATTGGCTGAAAACGACTAAATATCAAGGACTCATTGGAAGAATCGCTCTGGAACTGAAATCGGAATGCTCACTGACATTTGCCCTATCTGAAAGTCTGATAAACGCCGGAAAAATGACTAAGTCCAAAAGAAAAAATTTTTCAACTTTTTTCATTTTTACCCCTGTGGGATATATATTCTACCACACACATTGGGAACTCTCCTGGGGTACCCTCACACATATTATTCCCTCATTTAGTGGATATTTTCACAAAAAGGTGAAATTTTCAAAAATCCAGAAAATTTGCTGAAAACGACTAAATATCAAGAACTCATTGGACGAATCGCTCTGGAACTGAAATCGGAACGCTCACTGACATTTGCCCCATCTGAAAGTCTGATAAACGCCGGAAAAATGACTAAGTCCAAAAAAATTTTTTTTTCAACTTTTTTCAATTTTACCCCTGTGGGATATATATTCTACCCACACACATTGGGAACTCTCCTGGGGTACCCTCACACATATTATTCCCTCATTTAGTGGATATTTTCACAAAAAAGTGAAATTTTCAAAAATCCAGAAAATTGACTGAAAACGACTAAATATCAAGGACTCATTGGGCGAATCGCTCTGTAACTGAAATTGGAACGCTCACTGACATTTGCCTTATCTGAAAGTCTGATAAACGCCGGAATAATGACTAAGTCCAAAAGAAAAATTTTTTCAACTTTTTTCAATTTTACCCCTGTGGGATATATATTCTACCCACACACATTGGGAACTCTCCTGGGGTACCCTCACACATATTATTCCCTCATTTAGTGGATATTTTCACAAAAAAGTGAAATTTTCAAAAATCCAGAAAATTGGCTGAAAACGACTAAATATCAAGGACTCATTGGACGAATCGCTCTGGAACTGAAATCGGAACGCTCACTGACATTTGCCCTATCTGAAAGTCTGATAAACGCCGGAAAAATGACTAAGTCCAAAAGAAAAATTTTTTCAACTTTTTTCAATTTTACCCCTGTGGGATATGTATTCTACCCACACACATTGGGAACTCTCCTGGGGTACCCTCACACATATTATTCCCTCATTTAGTGGATATTTTCACAAAAAAGTGAAATTTTCAAAAATCCAGAAAATTGGCTGAAAACGACTAAATATCAAGGACTCATTGGACGAATCGCTCTGGAACTGAAATCGGAACGCTCACTGACATTTGCCCTATCTGAAAGTCTGATAAACGCCGGAAAAATGACTAAGTCCAAAAGAAAAATTATTTTAACTTTTTTCAATTTTACCCCTGTGGGATATATATTCTACCCACACACATTGGGAACTCTCCTGGGGTACCCTCACACATATTATTCCCTCATTTTGTGGATATTTTCACAGAAAAGTGAAATTTTCAAAAATCCAGAAAATTGTCTGAAAACGACTAAATATCAAGGACTCATGGGGCGAATCGATCTGGAACTGAAATCGGAACGCTCACTGACATTTGCCTTATCTGAAAGTCTGATAAACGCCGGAAAAATGACTAAGTCCAAAAGAAAAATTTTTTCAACTTTTTTCATTTTTACCCCTGTGGGATATATATTCTACCACACACATTGGGAACTCTCCTGGGGTACCCTCACACATATTATTCCCTCATTTAGTGGATATTTTCACAAAAAAGTGAAATTTTCAAAAATTCAGAAAATTGCCTGAAAACGACTAAATATCAAGGACTCATTGGGCGAATCGCTCTGGAACTGAAATTGGAACGCTCACTGACATTTGCCTTATCTGAAAGTCTGATAAACGCCGGAAAAATGACTAAGTTCAAAAGAAAAATTTTTTCAACTTTTTTCAATTTTACCCCTGTGGGATATATATTCTACCCACACACATTGGGAACTCTCCTGGGGTACCCTCACACATATTATTCCCTCATTTAGTGGATATTTTCACAAAAAAGTGAAATTTTCAAAAATCCAGAAAATTGACTGAAGACGACTAAATATCAAGGACTCATTGGGCGAATCGCTCTGGAACTGAAATCGGAACGCTCACTGACATTTGCCCTATCTGAAAGCCTGATAAACGCCGGAAAAATGACTAAGTCCAAAAGAAAAATTATTTCAACTTTTTTCAATTTTACCCCTGTGGGATATATATTCTACCCACACACATTGGGAACTCTCCTGGGGTACCCTCACACATATTATTCCCTCATTTAGTGGATATTTTCACAAAAAAGTGAAATTTTCAAAAATTCAGAAAATTGGCTGAAAACGACTAAATATCAAGGACTCATTGGGCGAATCGCTCTGTAACTGAAATTGGAACGCTCACTGACATTTGCCTTATCTGAAAGTCTGATAAACGCCGGAAAAATGACTAAGTCCAAAAGAAAAATTTTTTCAACTTTTTTCAATTTTACCCCTGTGGGATATATATTCTACCCACACACATTGGGAACTCTCCTGGGGTACCCTCACACATATTATTCCCTCATTTAGTGGATATTTTCACAAAAAAGTGAAATTTTCAAAAATCCAGAAAATTGGCTGAAAACGACTAAATATCAAGGACTCATTGGACGAATCGCTCTGGAACTGAAATCGGAACGCTCACTGACATTTGCCCTATCTGAAAGTCTGATAAACGCCGGAAAAATGACTAAGTCCAAAAAAATTTTTTTTTAACTTTTTTCAATTTTACCCCCGTGGGATATATATTCTTCCCACACACATTTGGAACTCTCCTGGGGTACCCTCACACATATTATTTCCTCATTTAGTGGATATTTTCACAAAAAAGTGAAATTTTCAAAAATCCAGAAAATTGGCTGAAAACGACTAAATATCAAGGACTCATTGGAAGAATCGCTCTGGAACTGAAATCGGAATGCTCACTGACATTTGCCCTATCTGAAAGTCTGATAAACGCCGGAAAAATGACTAAGTCCAAAAGAAAAAATTTTTCAACTTTTTTCATTTTTACCCCTGTGGGATATATATTCTACCACACACATTGGGAACTCTCCTGGGGTACCCTCACACATATTATTCCCTCATTTAGTGGATATTTTCACAAAAAGGTGAAATTTTCAAAAATCCAGAAAATTTGCTGAAAACGACTAAATATCAAGAACTCATTGGACGAATCGCTCTGGAACTGAAATCGGAACGCTCACTGACATTTGCCCCATCTGAAAGTCTGATAAACGCCGGAAAAATGACTAAGTCCAAAAAAATTTTTTTTTCAACTTTTTTCAATTTTACCCCTGTGGGATATATATTCTACCCACACACATTGGGAACTCTCCTGGGGTACCCTCACACATATTATTCCCTCATTTAGTGGATATTTTCACAAAAAAGTGAAATTTTCAAAAATCCAGAAAATTGACTGAAAACGACTAAATATCAAGGACTCATTGGGCGAATCGCTCTGTAACTGAAATTGGAACGCTCACTGACATTTGCCTTATCTGAAAGTCTGATAAACGCCGGAATAATGACTAAGTCCAAAAGAAAAATTTTTTCAACTTTTTTCAATTTTACCCCTGTGGGATATATATTCTACCCACACACATTGGGAACTCTCCTGGGGTACCCTCACACATATTATTCCCTCATTTAGTGGATATTTTCACAAAAAAGTGAAATTTTCAAAAATCCAGAAAATTGGCTGAAAACGACTAAATATCAAGGACTCATTGGACGAATCGCTCTGGAACTGAAATCGGAACGCTCACTGACATTTGCCCTATCTGAAAGTCTGATAAACGCCGGAAAAATGACTAAGTCCAAAAGAAAAATTTTTTCAACTTTTTTCAATTTTACCCCTGTGGGATATGTATTCTACCCACACACATTGGGAACTCTCCTGGGGTACCCTCACACATATTATTCCCTCATTTAGTGGATATTTTCACAAAAAAGTGAAATTTTCAAAAATCCAGAAAATTGGCTGAAAACGACTAAATATCAAGGACTCATTGGACGAATCGCTCTGGAACTGAAATCGGAACGCTCACTGACATTTGCCCTATCTGAAAGTCTGATAAACGCCGGAAAAATGACTAAGTCCAAAAGAAAAATTATTTTAACTTTTTTCAATTTTACCCCTGTGGGATATATATTCTACCCACACACATTGGGAACTCTCCTGGGGTACCCTCACACATATTATTCCCTCATTTTGTGGATATTTTCACAGAAAAGTGAAATTTTCAAAAATCCAGAAAATTGTCTGAAAACGACTAAATATCAAGGACTCATGGGGCGAATCGATCTGGAACTGAAATCGGAACGCTCACTGACATTTGCCTTATCTGAAAGTCTGATAAACGCCGGAAAAATGACTAAGTCCAAAAGAAAAATTTTTTCAACTTTTTTCATTTTTACCCCTGTGGGATATATATTCTACCACACACATTGGGAACTCTCCTGGGGTACCCTCACACATATTATTCCCTCATTTAGTGGATATTTTCACAAAAAAGTGAAATTTTCAAAAATTCAGAAAATTGCCTGAAAACGACTAAATATCAAGGACTCATTGGGCGAATCGCTCTGGAACTGAAATTGGAACGCTCACTGACATTTGCCTTATCTGAAAGTCTGATAAACGCCGGAAAAATGACTAAGTTCAAAAGAAAAATTTTTTCAACTTTTTTCAATTTTACCCCTGTGGGATATATATTCTACCCACACACATTGGGAACTCTCCTGGGGTACCCTCACACATATTATTCCCTCATTTAGTGGATATTTTCACAAAAAAGTGAAATTTTCAAAAATCCAGAAAATTGACTGAAGACGACTAAATATCAAGGACTCATTGGGCGAATCGCTCTGGAACTGAAATCGGAACGCTCACTGACATTTGCCCTATCTGAAAGCCTGATAAACGCCGGAAAAATGACTAAGTCCAAAAGAAAAATTATTTCAACTTTTTTCAATTTTACCCCTGTGGGATATATATTCTACCCACACACATTGGGAACTCTCCTGGGGTACCCTCACACATATTATTCCCTCATTTAGTGGATATTTTCACAAAAAAGTGAAATTTTCAAAAATTCAGAAAATTGGCTGAAAACGACTAAATATCAAGGACTCATTGGGCGAATCGCTCTGTAACTGAAATTGGAACGCTCACTGACATTTGCCTTATCTGAAAGTCTGATAAACGCCGGAAAAATGACTAAGTCCAAAAGAAAAATTTTTTCAACTTTTTTCAATTTTACCCCTGTGGGATATATATTCTACCCACACACATTGGGAACTCTCCTGGGGTACCCTCACACATATTATTCCCTCATTTAGTGGATATTTTCACAAAAAAGTGAAATTTTCAAAAATCCAGAAAATTGTCTGAAAACGACTAAATATCAAGGACTCATGGGGCGAATCGCTCTGGAACTGAAATCGGAACGCTCACTGACATTTGCCCTATCTGAAAGTCTGATAAACGCCGGAAAAATGTCTAAGTCCAAAAGAAAAATTTTTTCAACTTTTTTCATTTTTACCCCTGTGGGATATATATTCTACCACACACATTGGGAACTCTCCTGGGGTACCCTCACACATATTATTCCCTCATTTTGTGGATATTTTCACAGAAAAGTGAAATTTTCAAAAATCCAGAAAATTGTCTGAAAACGACTAAATATCAAGGACTCATGGGGCGAATCGATCTGGAACTGAAATCGGAACGCTCACTGACATTTGCCCTATCTGAAAGTCTGATAAACGCTGGAAAAATGACTAAGTCCAAAAGAAAAATTTTTTCAACTTTTTTCAATTTTACCCCTGTGGGATATATATTCTACCCAAACATATTGGGAACTCTCCTGGGGTACCCTCACACATATTATTCCCTCATTTAGTGGATATTTTCACAAAAAAGTGAAATTTTCAAAAATTCAGAAAATTGCCTGAAAACGACTAAATATCAAGGACTCATTGGGCGAATCGCTCTGGAACTGAAATTAGAACGCTCACTGACATTTGCCCTATCTGAAAGTCTGATAAACGCCGGAAAAATGACTAAGTACAAAAGAAAAATATTTTCAACTTTTTTTCAATTTTACCCCTGTGGGATATATATTCTACCCACACACATTGGGAACTCTCCTGGGGTACCCTCACAAATATTATTCCCTCATTTAGTGGATATTTTCACAAAAAAGTGAAATTTTCAAAAATCCAGAAAATTGGCTGAAAACGACTAAATATCAAGGACTCATTGGACGAATCGCTCTGGAACTGAAATCGGAATGCTCACTGACATTTGCCCTATCTGAAAGTCTGATAAACGCCGGAAAAATGACTAAGTCCAAAAGAAAAATTTTTTCAACTTTTTTCATTTTTACCCCTGTGGGATATATATTCTTCCCACACACATTTGGAACTCTCCTGGGGTACCCTCACACATATTATTTCCTCATTTAGTGGATATTTTCACAAAAAAGTGAAATTTTCAAAAATCCAGAAAATTGACTGAAAACGACTAAATATCAAGGACTCATTGGGCGAATCGCTCTGGAACTGAAATCGGAACGCTCACTGACATTTGCCCTATCTGAAAGACTGATAAACGCCGGAAAAATGACTAAGTCCAAAAGAAAAATTATTTCAACTTTTTTCAATTTTACCCCTGTGGGATATATATTCTACCCACACACATTGGGAACTCTCCTGGGGTACCCTCACACATATTATTCCCTCATTTAGTGGATATTTTCACAAAAAAGTGAAATTTTCAAAAATTCAGAAAATTGGCTGAAAACGACTAAATATCAAGGACTCATTGGGCGAATCGCTCTGTAACTGAAATTGGAACGCTCACTGACATTTGCCTTATCTGAAAGTCTGATAAACGCCGGAAAAATGACTAAGTCCAAAAGAAAAATTTTTTCAACTTTTTTCAATTTTACCCCTGTGGGATATATATTCTACCCACACACATTGGGAACTCTCCTGGGGTACCCTCACACATATTATTCCCTCATTTAGTGGATATTTTCACAAAAAAGTGAAATTTTCAAAAATCCAGAAAATTGTCTGAAAACGACTAAATATCAAGGACTCATGGGGCGAATCGCTCTGGAACTGAAATCGGAACGCTCACTGACATTTGCCCTATCTGAAAGTCTGATAAACGCCGGAAAAATGTCTAAGTCCAAAAGAAAAATTTTTTCAACTTTTTTCATTTTTACCCCTGTGGGATATATATTCTACCACACACATTGGGAACTCTCCTGGGGTACCCTCACACATATTATTCCCTCATTTTGTGGATATTTTCACAGAAAAGTGAAATTTTCAAAAATCCAGAAAATTGTCTGAAAACGACTAAATATCAAGGACTCATGGGGCGAATCGATCTGGAACTGAAATCGGAACGCTCACTGACATTTGCCCTATCTGAAAGTCTGATAAACGCTGGAAAAATGACTAAGTCCAAAAGAAAAATTTTTTCAACTTTTTTCAATTTTACCCCTGTGGGATATATATTCTACCCAAACATATTGGGAACTCTCCTGGGGTACCCTCACACATATTATTCCCTCATTTAGTGGATATTTTCACAAAAAAGTGAAATTTTCAAAAATTCAGAAAATTGCCTGAAAACGACTAAATATCAAGGACTCATTGGGCGAATCGCTCTGGAACTGAAATTAGAACGCTCACTGACATTTGCCCTATCTGAAAGTCTGATAAACGCCGGAAAAATGACTAAGTACAAAAGAAAAATATTTTCAACTTTTTTTCAATTTTACCCCTGTGGGATATATATTCTACCCACACACATTGGGAACTCTCCTGGGGTACCCTCACAAATATTATTCCCTCATTTAGTGGATATTTTCACAAAAAAGTGAAATTTTCAAAAATCCAGAAAATTGGCTGAAAACGACTAAATATCAAGGACTCATTGGACGAATCGCTCTGGAACTGAAATCGGAATGCTCACTGACATTTGCCCTATCTGAAAGTCTGATAAACGCCGGAAAAATGACTAAGTCCAAAAGAAAAATTTTTTCAACTTTTTTCATTTTTACCCCTGTGGGATATATATTCTTCCCACACACATTTGGAACTCTCCTGGGGTACCCTCACACATATTATTTCCTCATTTAGTGGATATTTTCACAAAAAAGTGAAATTTTCAAAAATCCAGAAAATTGACTGAAAACGACTAAATATCAAGGACTCATTGGGCGAATCGCTCTGGAACTGAAATCGGAACGCTCACTGACATTTGCCCTATCTGAAAGACTGATAAACGCCGGAAAAATGACTAAGTCCAAAAGAAAAATTATTTCAACTTTTTTCAATTTTACCCCTGTGGGATATATATTCTACCCACACACATTGGGAACTCTCCTGGGGTACCCTCACACATATTATTTCCTCATTTAGTGGATATTTTCACAAAAAAGTGAAATTTTCAAAAATCCAGAAAATTGACTGAAAACGACTAAATATCAAGGACTCATTGGGCGAATCGCTCTGGAACTGAAATCGGAACGCTCACTGACATTTGCCCTATCTGAAAGTCTGATAAACGCTGGAAAAATGACTAAGTCCAAAAGAAAAATTTTTTCAACTTTTTTCAATTTTACCCCTGTGGGACATATATTCTACCCAAACATATTGGGAACTCTCCTGGGGTACCCTCACACATATTATTCCCTCATTTAGTGGATATTTTCACAAAAAAGTGAAATTTTCAAAAATCCAGAAAATTGACTGAAAACGACTAAATATCAAGGACTCATTGGGCGAATCGCTCTGGAACTGAAATCGGAACGCTCACTGACATTTGCCCTATCTGAAAGACTGATAAACGCCGGAAAAATGACTAAGTCCAAAAGAAAAATTATTTCAACTTTTTTCAATTTTACCCCTGTGGGATATATATTCTACCCACACACATTGGGAACTCTCCTGGGGTACCCTCACACATATTATTTCCTCATTTAGTGGATATTTTCACAAAAAAGTGAAATTTTCAAAAATCCAGAAAATTGACTGAAAACGACTAAATATCAAGGACTCATTGGGCGAATCGCTCTGGAACTGAAATCGGAACGCTCACTGACATTTGCCCTATCTGAAAGACTGATAAACGCCGGAAAAATGACTAAGTCCAAAAGAAAAATTATTTCAACTTTTTTCAATTTTACCCCTGTGGGATATATATTCTACCCACACACATTGGGAACTCTCCTGGGGTACCCTCACACATATTATTTCCTCATTTAGTGGATATTTTCACAAAAAAGTGAAATTTTCAAAAATCCAGAAAATTGACTGAAAACGACTAAATATCAAGGACTCATTGGGCGAATCGCTCTGGAACTGAAATCGGAACGCTCACTGACATTTGCCCTATCTGAAAGTCTGATAAACGCTGGAAAAATGACTAAGTCCAAAAGAAAAATTTTTTCAACTTTTTTCAATTTTACCCCTGTGGGACATATATTCTACCCAAACATATTGGGAACTCTCCTGGGGTACCCTCACACATATTATTCCCTCATTTAGTGGATATTTTCACAAAAAAGTGAAATTTTCAAAAATTCAGAAAATTGCCTGAAAACGACTAAATATCAAGGACTCATTGGGCGAATCGCTCTGGAACTGAAATTAGAACGCTCACTGACATTTGCCCTATCTGAAAGTCTGATAAACGCCGGAAAAATGACTAAGTACAAAAGAAAAATATTTTCAACTTTTTTTCAATTTTACCCCTGTGGGATATATATTCTACCCACACACATTGGGAACTCTCCTGGGGTACCCTCACAAATATTATTCCCTCATTTAGTGGATATTTTCACAAAAAAGTGAAATTTTCAAAAATCCAGAAAATTGGCTGAAAACGACTAAATATCAAGGACTCATTGGACGAATCGCTCTGGAACTGAAATCGGAATGCTCACTGACATTTGCCCTATCTGAAAGTCTGATAAACGCCGGAAAAATGACTAAGTCCAAAAGAAAAATTTTTTCAACTTTTTTCATTTTTACCCCTGTGGGATATATATTCTTCCCACACACATTTGGAACTCTCCTGGGGTACCCTCACACATATTATTTCCTCATTTAGTGGATATTTTCACAAAAAAGTGAAATTTTCAAAAATCCAGAAAATTGACTGAAAACGACTAAATATCAAGGACTCATTGGGCGAATCGCTCTGGAACTGAAATCGGAACGCTCACTGACATTTGCCCTATCTGAAAGACTGATAAACGCCGGAAAAATGACTAAGTCCAAAAGAAAAATTATTTCAACTTTTTTCAATTTTACCCCTGTGGGATATATATTCTACCCACACACATTGGGAACTCTCCTGGGGTACCCTCACACATATTATTTCCTCATTTAGTGGATATTTTCACAAAAAAGTGAAATTTTCAAAAATCCAGAAAATTGACTGAAAACGACTAAATATCAAGGACTCATTGGGCGAATCGCTCTGGAACTGAAATCGGAACGCTCACTGACATTTGCCCTATCTGAAAGTCTGATAAACGCCGGAAAAATGACTAAGTCCAAAAGAAAAATTTTTTCAACTTTTTTCAATTTTACCCCTGTGGGATATGTATTCTACCCACACACATTGGGAACTCTCCTGGGGTACCCTAACACATATTATTCCCTCATTTAGTGGATATTTTCACAAAAAAGTGAAATTTTCAAAAATCCAGAAAATTGTCTGAAAACGACTAAATATCAAGGACTCATTGGGCGAATCGCTCTGGAACTGAAATCGGAACGCTCACTGACATTTGCCCTATCTGAAAGTCTGATAAACGCTGGAAAAATGACTAAGTCCAAAAGAAAAATTTTTTCAACTTTTTTCAATTTTACCCCTGTGGGACATATATTCTACCCAAACATATTGGGAACTCTCCTGGGGTACCCTCACACATATTATTCCCTCATTTAGTGGATATTTTCACAAAAAAGTGAAATTTTCAAAAATTCAGAAAATTGCCTGAAAACGACTAAATATCAAGGACTCATTGGGCGAATCGCTCTGGAACTGAAATTGGAACGCTCACTGACATTTGCCTTATCTGAAAGTCTGATAAACGCCGGAAAAATGACTAAGTCCAAAAGAAAAATTTTTTCAACTTTTTTCAATTTTACCCCTGTGGGATATATATTCTACCCACACACATTGGGAACTCTCCTGGGGTACCCTCACACATATTATTCCCTCATTTAGTGGATATTTTCACAAAAAAGTGAAATTTTCAAAAATTCAGAAAATTGCCTGAAAACGACTAAATATCAAGGACTCATTGGGCGAATCACTCTGGAACTGAAATTGGAACGCTCACTGACATTTGCCCTATCTGAAAGTCTGATAAACGCCGGAAAAATGACTAAGTACAAAAGAAAAATTTTTTCAACTTTTTTTTAATTTTACCCCTGTGGGATATATATTCTACCCACACACATTGGGAACTCTCCTGGGGTACCCTCACACATATTATTCCCTCATTTTGTGGATATTTTCACAGAAAAGTGAAATTTTCAAAAATCCAGAAAATTGTCTGAAAACGACTAAATATCAAGGACTCATGGGGCGAATCGATCTGGAACTGAAATCGGAACGCTCACTGACATTTGCCTTATCTGAAAGTCTGATAAACGCCGGAAAAATGACTAAGTCCAAAAGAAAAATTTTTTCAACTTTTTTCAATTTTACCCCTGTGGGATATATATTCTACCCACACACATTGGGAACTCTCCTGGGGTACCCTCACACATATTATTCCCTCATTTAGTGGATATTTTCACAAAAAAGTGAAATTTTCAAAAATCCAGAAAATTGTCTGAAAACGACTAAATATCAAGGACTCATGGGGCGAATCGCTCTGGAACTGAAATCGGAACGCTCACTGACATTTGCCCTATCTGAAAGTCTGATAAACGCCGGAAAAATGACTAAGTACAAAAGAAAAATTTTTTCAACTTTTTTTTAATTTTACCCCTGTGGGATATATATTCTACCCACACACATTGGGAACTCTCCTGGGGTACCCTCACACATATTATTCCCTCATTTTGTGGATATTTTCACAGAAAAGTGAAATTTTCAAAAATCCAGAAAATTGTCTGAAAACGACTAAATATCAAGGACTCATGGGGCGAATCGATCTGGAACTGAAATCGGAACGCTCACTGACATTTGCCTTATCTGAAAGTCTGATAAACGCCGGAAAAATGACTAAGTCCAAAAGAAAAATTTTTTCAACTTTTTTCAATTTTACCCCTGTGGGATATATATTCTACCCACACACATTGGGAACTCTCCTGGGGTACCCTCACACATATTATTCCCTCATTTAGTGGATATTTTCACAAAAAAGTGAAATTTTCAAAAATCCAGAAAATTGTCTGAAAACGACTAAATATCAAGGACTCATGGGGCGAATCGCTCTGGAACTGAAATCGGAACGCTCACTGACATTTGCCCTATCTGAAAGTCTGATAAACGCCGGAAAAATGACTAAGTCCAAAAGAAAAATTTTTTCAACTTTTTTCATTTTTACCCCTGTGGGATATATATTCTACCACACACATTGGGAACTCTCCTGGGGTACCCTCACACATATTATTCCCTCATTTAGTGGATATTTTCACAAAAAAGTGAAATTTTCAAAAATTCAGAAAATTGCCTGAAAACGACTAAATATCAAGGACTCATTGGGCGAATCGCTCTGGAACTGAAATTGGAACGCTCACTGACATTTGCCTTATCTGAAAGTCTGATAAACGCCGGAAAAATGACTAAGTTCAAAAGAAAAATTTTTTCAACTTTTTTCAATTTTACCCCTGTGGGATATATATTCTACCCACACACATTGGGAACTCTCCTGGGGTACCCTCACACATATTATTCCCTCATTTAGTGGATATTTTCACAAAAAAGTGAAATTTTCAAAAATCCAGAAAATTGACTGAAAACGACTAAATATCAAGGACTCATTGGGCGAATCGCTCTGGAACTGAAATCGGAACGCTCACTGACATTTGCCCTATCTGAAAGCCTGATAAACGCCGGAAAAATGACTAAGTCCAAAAGAAAAATTATTTCAACTATTTTCAATTTTACCCCTGTGGGATATATATTCTACCCACACACATTGGGAACTCTCCTGGGGTACCCTCACACATATTATTCCCTCATTTAGTGGATATTTTCACAAAAAAGTGAAATTTTCAAAAATTCAGAAAATTGGCTGAAAACGACTAAATATCAAGGACTCATGGGGCGAATCGATCTGGAACTGAAATCGGAACGCTCACTGACATTTGCCCTATCTGAAAGTCTGATAAACGCTGGAAAAATGACTAAGTCCAAAAGAAAAATTTTTTCAACTTTTTTCAATTTTACCCCTGTGTGATATATATTCTACCCAAACATATTGGGAACTCTCCTGGGGTACCCTCACACATATTATTCCCTCATTTAGTGGATATTTTCACAAAAAAGTGAAATTTTCAAAAATTCAGAAAATTGCCTGAAAACGACTAAATATCAAGGACTCATTGGGCGAATCGCTCTGGAACTGAAATTGGAACGCTCACTGACATTTGCCCTATCTGAAAGTCTGATAAACGCCGGAAAAATGACTGAGTACAAAAGAAAAATTTTTTCAACTTTTTTTCAATTTTACCCCTGTGGGATATATATTCTACCCACACACATTGGGAACTCTCCTGGGGTACCCTCACAAATATTATTCCCTCATTTAGTGGATATTTTCACAAAAAAGTGAAATTTTCAAAAATCCAGAAAATTGGCTGAAAACGACTAAATATCAAGGACTCATTGGACGAATCGCTCTGGAACTGAAATCGGAATGCTCACTGACATTTGCCCTATCTGAAAGTCTGATAAACGCCGGAAAAATGACTAAGTCCAAAAGAAAAATTTTTTCAACTTTTTTCATTTTTACCCCTGTGGGATATATATTCTTCCCACACACATTTGGAACTCTCCTGGGGTACCCTCACACATATTATTTCCTCATTTAGTGGATATTTTCACAAAAAAGTGAAATTTTCAAAAATCCAGAAAATTGACTGAAAACGACTAAATATCAAGGACTCATTGGGCGAATCGCTCTGGAACTGAAATCGGAACGCTCACTGACATTTGCCCTATCTGAAAGACTGATAAACGACGGAAAAATGACTAAGTCCAAAAGAAAAATTATTTCAACTTTTTTCAATTTTACTCCTGTGGGATATATATTCTACCCACACACATTGGGAACTCTCCTGGGGTACCCTCACACATATTATTTCCTCATTTAGTGGATATTTTCACAAAAAAGTGAAATTTTCAAAAATCCAGAAAATTGACTGAAAACGACTAAATATCAAGGACTCATTGGGCGAATCGCTCTGGAACTGAAATCGGAACGCTCACTGACATTTGCCCTATCTGAAAGCCTGATAAACGCCGGAAAAATGACTAAGTCCAAAAGAAAAATTATTTCAACTTTTTTCAATTTTACCCCTGTGGAATATATATTCTACCCACACACATTGGGAACTCTCCTGGGGTACCCTCACAAATATTATTCCCTCATTTAGTGGATATTTTCACAAAAAAGTGAAATTTTCAAAAATCCAGAAAATTGGCTGAAAACGACTAAATATCAAGGACTCATTGGACGAATCGCTCTGGAACTGAAATCGGAATGCTCACTGACATTTGCCCTATCTGAAAGTCTGATAAACGCCGGAAAAATGACTAAGTCCAAAAGAAAAATTTTTTCAACTTTTTTCATTTTTACCCCTGTGGGATATATATTCCTCCCACACACATTTGGAACTCTCCTGGGGTACCCTCACACATATTATTTCCTCATTTAGTGGATATTTTCACAAAAAAGTGAAATTTTCAAAAATCCAGAAAATTGACTGAAAACGACTAATTATCAAGGACTCATTGGGCGAATCGCTCTAGAACTGAAATCGGAACGCTCACTGACATTTGCCCTATCTGAAAGACTGATAAACGCCGGAAAAATGACTAAGTGGAAAAGAAAAATTTTTTCAACTTTTTTCAATTTTACCCCTGTGGGATATATATTCTACCCACACACATTGGGAACTCTCCTGGGGTACCCTCACACATATTATTTCCTCATTTAGTGGATATTTTCACAAAAAAGTGAAATTTTCAAAAATCCAGAAAATTGACTGAAAACGACTAAATATCAAGGACTCATTGGGCGAATCGCTCTGGAACTGAAATCGGAACGCTCACTGACATTTGCCCTATCTGAAAGCCTGATAAACGCCGGAAAAATGACTAAGTCCAAAAGAAAAATTATTTCAACTTTTTTCAATTTTACTCCTGTGGGATATATATTCTACCCACACACATTGGGAACTCTCCTGGGGTACCCTCACACATATTATTTCCTCATTTAGTGGATATTTTCACAAAAAAGTGAAATTTTCAAAAATCCAGAAAATTGACTGAAAACGACTAAATATCAAGGACTCATTGGGCGAATCGCTCTGGAACTGAAATCGGAACGCTCACTGACATTTGCCCTATCTGAAAGCCTGATAAACGCCGGAAAAATGACTAAGTCCAAAAGAAAAATTATTTCAACTTTTTTCAATTTTACCCCTGTGGGATATATATTCTACCCACACACATTGGGAACTCTCCTGGGGTACCCTCACAAATATTATTCCCTCATTTAGTGGATATTTTCACAAAAAAGTGAAATTTTCAAAAATCCAGAAAATTGGCTGAAAACGACTAAATATCAAGGACTCATTGGACGAATCGCTCTGGAACTGAAATCGGAATGCTCACTGACATTTGCCCTATCTGAAAGTCTGATAAACGCCGGAAAAATGACTAAGTCCAAAAGAAAAATTTTTTCAACTTTTTTCATTTTTACCCCTGTGGGATATATATTCCTCCCACACACATTTGGAACTCTCCTGGGGTACCCTCACACATATTATTTCCTCATTTAGTGGATATTTTCACAAAAAAGTGAAATTTTCAAAAATCCAGAAAATTGACTGAAAACGACTAATTATCAAGGACTCATTGGGCGAATCGCTCTGGAACTGAAATCGGAACGCTCACTGACATTTGCCCTATCTGAAAGACTGATAAACGCCGGAAAAATGACTAAGTGGAAAAGAAAAATTTTTTCAACTTTTTTCAATTTTACCCCTGTGGGATATATATTCTACCCACACACATTGGGAACTCTCCTGGGGTACCCTCACACATATTATTTCCTCATTTAGTGGATATTTTCACAAAAAAGTGAAATTTTCAAAAATCCAGAAAATTGACTGAAAACGACTAAATATCAAGGACTCATTGGGCGAATCGCTCTGGAACTGAAATCGGAACGCTCACTGACATTTGCCCTATCTGAAAGCCTGATAAACGCCGGAAAAATGACTAAGTCCAAAAAAAAATTATTTCAACTTTTTTCAATTTTACCCCTGTGGGATATATATTCTACCCACACACATTGGGAACTCTCCTGGGGTACCCTCACAAATATTATTCCCTCATTTAGTGGATATTTTCACAAAAAAGTGAAATTTTCAAAAATCCAGAAAATTGGCTGAAAACGACTCAAGGACTCAATGGGCGAATCGCTCTGGAACTGAAATCGGAACGCTTACTGACATTTGCCCTATCTGAAAGTCTGATAAACGACGGAAAAATGACTAAGTAAAAAAAAATTTTTTTTTCAACTTTTTTCAATTTTACCCCCGTGGGATATATATTCTACCGAAACACATTGGGAGCTCTCCTGGGGTACCCTCACACATATTATTCCCTCATTTAGTGGATATTTTCACAAAAAAGTGAAATTTTCAAAAATTCAGAAAATTGCCTGAAAACGACTAAATATCAAGGACTCATTGGGCGAATCGCTCTGGAACTGAAATTGGAACGCTCACTGACATTTGCCCTATCTGAAAGTCTGATAAACGCCGGAAAAATGACTAAGTACAAAAGAAAAATTTTTTCAACTTTTTTTTAATTTTACCCCTGTGGGATATATATTCTACCCACACACATTGGGAACTCTCCTGGGGTACCCTCACAAATATTATTCCCTCATTTAGAAGATATTTTCACAAAAAAGTGAAATTTTCAAAAATCCAGAAAATTGGCTGAAAACGACTAAATATCAAGGACTCATTGGACGAATCGCTCTGGAACTGAAATCGGAATGCTCACTGACATTTGCCCTATCTGAAAGCCTGATAAACGCCGGAAAAATGACTAAGTCCAAAAGAAAAATTATTTCAACTTTTTTCAATTTTACCCCTGTGGGATATATATTCTACCCACACACATTGGGAACTCTCCTGGGGTACCCTCACACATATTATTCCCTCATTTTGTGGATATTTTCACAGAAAAGTGAAATTTTCAAAAATCCAGAAAATTGTCTGAAAACGACTAAATATCAAGGACTCATGATGCGAATCGATCTGGAACTGAAATCGGAACGCTCACTGACATTTGCCCTATCTGAAAGTCTGATAAACGCTGGAAAAATGACTAAGTCCAAAAGAAAAATTTTTTCAACTTTTTTCAATTTTACCCCTGTGGGATATATATTCTACCCAAACATATTGGGAACTCTCCTGGGGTACCCTCACACATATTATTTCCTCATTTAGTGGATATTTTCACAAAAAAGTGAAATTTTCAAAAATCCAGAAAATTGACTGAAAACGACTAAATATCAAGGACTCATGATGCGAATCGATCTGGAACTGAAATCGGAACGCTCACTGACATTTGCCCTATCTGAAAGTCTGATAAACGCTGGAAAAATGACTAAGTCCAAAAGAAAAATTTTTTCAACTTTTTTCAATTTTACCCCTGTGGGATATATATTCTACCACACACATTGGGAACTCTCCTGGGGTACCCTCACACATATTATTTCCTCATTTAGTGGATATTTTCACAAAAAAGTGAAATTTTCAAAAATCCAGAAAATTGACTGAAAACGACTAAATATCAAGGACTCATTGGGCGAATCGTTCTGGAACTGAAATCGGAACGCTCACTGACATTTGCCCTATCTGAAAGTCTGATAAACGTCGGAAAAATGACTAAGTAAAAAAAATTTTTTTTTTCAACTTTTTTAAATTTTATCTCCGTGGGATATATATTCTACCCAAACACATTGGGAGCTCTCCTGGGGTACCGTCACACATATTATTCCCTCATTTAGTGGATATTTTCACAAAAAAGTGAAATTTTCAAAAATCCAGAAAATTGGCTGAAAACGACTCAAGGACTCAATGGGCGAATCGCTCTGGAACTGAAATCGGAACGCTTACTGACATTTGCCCTATCTGAAAGTCTGATAAACGCCGGAAAAATGACTAAGTCCAAAAGAAAAATTTTTTCAACTTTTTTTTAATTTTACCCCTGTGGGATATATATTCTACCCACACACATTGGGAACTCTCCTGGGGTACCCTCACAAATATTATTCCCTCATTTAGTGGATATTTTCACAAAAAAAGTGAAATTTTCAAAAATCCAGAAAATTGGCTGAAAACGACTAAATATCAAGGACTCATTGGACGAATCGCTCTGGAACTGAAATCGGAATGCTCACTGACATTTGCCCTATCTGAAAGTCTGATAAACGCCGGAAAAATGACTAAGTCCAAAAGAAAAATTTTTTCAACTTTTTTCATTTTTACCCCTGTGGGATATATATTCTACCCACACACATTGGGAACTCTCCTGGGGTACCCTCACACATATTATTCCCTCATTTAGTGGATATTTTCACAAAAAAGTGAAATTTTCAAAAATGCAGAAAATTGGCTGAAAACGACTAAATATCAAGGACTCATTGGACGAATCGCTCTGGAACTGAAATCGGAACGCTCACTGACATTTGCCCCATCTGAAAGTCTGATAAACGCCGGAAAAATGACTAAGTCCAAAAAAATTTTTTTTTCAACTTTTTTCAATTTTACCCCCGTGGGATATATATTCTTCCCACACACATTTGGAACTCTCCTGGGGTACCCTCACACATATTATTTCCTCATTTAGTGGATATTTTCACAAAAAAGTGAAATTTTCAAAAATCCAGAAAATTGACTGAAAACGACTAAATATCAAGGACTCATTGGGCGAATCGCTCTGGAACTGAAATCGGAACGCTCACTGACATTTGCCCTATCTGAAAGACTGATAAACGCCGGAAAAATGACTAAGTCCAAAAGAAAAATTATTTCAACTTTTTTCAATTTTACCCCTGTGGGATATATATTCTACCCACACACATTGGGAACTCTCCTGGGGTACCCTCACACATATTATTCCCTCATTTAGTGGATATTTTCACAAAAAAGTGAAATTTTCAAAAATTCAGAAAATTGGCTGAAAACGACTAAATATCAAGGACTCATTGGACGAATCGCTCTGGAACTGAAATCGGAATGCTCACTGACATTTGCCCTATCTGAAAGTCTGATAAACGCCGGAAAAATGACTAAGTCCAAAAGAAAAATTTTTTCAACTTTTTTCAATTTTACCCCTGTGGGATATATATTCTACCCACACACATTGGGAACTCTCCTGGGGTATCCTCACACATATTATTCCCTCATTTAGTGGATATTTTCACAAAAAAGTGAAATTTTCAAAAATCCAGAAAATTGGCTGAAAACGACTAAATATCAAGGACTCATTGGACGAATCGCTCTGGAACTGAAATCGGAACGCTCACTGACATTTGCCCTATCTGAAAGTCTGATAAACGCCGGAAAAATGACTAAGTAAAAAAAATTTTTTTTTTCAACTTTTTTAAATTTTACCTCCGTGGGATATATATTCTACCCAAACACATTGGGAGCTCTCCTGGGGTACCCTCACACATATTATTCCCTCATTTAGTGGATATTTTCACAAAAAAGTGAAATTTTCAAAAATCCAGAAAATTGGCTGAAAACGACTCAAGGACTCAATGGGCGAATTGCTCTGGAACTGAAATCGGAACGCTTACTGACATTTGCCCTATCTGAAAGTCTGATAAACGCCGGAAAAATGACTAAGTCCAAAAGAAAAATTTTTTCAACTTTTTTCATTTTTACCCCTGTGGGATATATATTCTACCACACACATTGGGAACTCTCCTGGGGTACCCTCACACATATTATTTCCTCATTTAGTGGATATTTTCACAAAAAAGTGAAATTTTCAAAAATGCAGAAAATTGGCTGAAAACGACTAAATATCAAGGACTCATTGGACGAATCGCTCTGGAACTGAAATCGGAACGCTCACTGACATTTGCCCCATCTGAAAGTCTGATAAACGCCGGAAAAATGACTAAGTCCAAAAAAATTTTTTTTTCAACTTTTTTCAATTTTACCCCCGTGGGATATATATTCTTCCCACACACATTTGGAACTCTCCTGGGGTACCCTCACACATATTATTTCCTCATTTAGTGGATATTTTCACAAAAAAGTGAAATTTTCAAAAATCCAGAAAATTGACTGAAAACGACTAAATATCAAGGACTCATTGGGCGAATCGCTCTGGAACTGAAATCGGAACGCTCACTGACATTTGCCCTATCTGAAAGACTGATAAACGCCGGAAAAATTACTAAGTCCAAAAGAAAAATTATTTCAACTTTTTTCAATTTTACCCCTGTGGGATATATATTCTACCCACACACATTGGGAACTCTCCTGGGGTACCCTCACACATATTATTCCCTCATTTAGTGGATATTTTCACAAAAAAGTGAAATTTTCAAAAATTCAGAAAATTGGCTGAAAACGACTAAATATCAAGGACTCATTGGACGAATCGCTCTGGAACTGAAATCGGAATGCTCACTGACATTTGCCCTATCTGAAAGTCTGATAAACGCCGGAAAAATGACTAAGTCCAAAAGAAAAATTTTTTCAACTTTTTTCAATTTTACCCCTGTGGGATATATATTCTACCCACACACATTGGGAACTCTCCTGGGGTATCCTCACACATATTATTCCCTCATTTAGTGGATATTTTCACAAAAAAGTGAAATTTTCAAAAATCCAGAAAATTGGCTGAAAACGACTAAATATCAAGGACTCATTGGACGAATCGCTCTGGAACTGAAATCGGAACGCTCACTGACATTTGCCCTATCTGAAAGTCTGATAAACGCCGGAAAAATGACTAAGTAAAAAAAATTTTTTTTTTCAACTTTTTTAAATTTTACCTCCGTGGGATATATATTCTACCCAAACACATTGGGAGCTCTCCTGGGGTACCCTCACACATATTATTCCCTCATTTAGTGGATATTTTCACAAAAAAGTGAAATTTTCAAAAATCCAGAAAATTGGCTGAAAACGACTCAAGGACTCAATGGGCGAATTGCTCTGGAACTGAAATCGGAACGCTTACTGACATTTGCCCTATCTGAAAGTCTGATAAACGCCGGAAAAATGACTAAGTCCAAAAGAAAAATTTTTTCAACTTTTTTCATTTTTACCCCTGTGGGATATATATTCTACCACACACATTGGGAACTCTCCTGGGGTACCCTCACACATATTATTTCCTCATTTAGTGGATATTTTCACAAAAAAGTGAAATTTTCAAAAATCCAGAAAATTGGCTGAAAACGACTAAATATCAAGGACTCATTGGACGAATCGCTCTGGAACTGAAATCGGAACGCTCACTGACATTTGCCCTATCTGAAAGTCTGATAAACGCCGGAAAAATGACTAAGTAAAAAAAATTTTTTTTTTCAACTTTTTTAAATTTTATCTCCGTGGGATATATATTCTACCCAAACACATTGGGAGCTCTCCTGGGGTACCGTCACACATATTATTCCCTCATTTAGTGGATATTTTCACAAAAAAGTGAAATTTTCAAAAATCCAGAAAATTGGCTGAAAACGACTCAAGGACTCAATGGGCGAATCGCTCTGGAACTGAAATCGGAACGCTTACTGACATTTGCCCTATCTGAAAGTCTGATAAACGCCGGAAAAATGACTAAGTCCAAAAGAAAAATTTTTTCAACTTTTTTTTAATTTTACCCCTGTGGGATATATATTCTACCCACACACATTGGGAACTCTCCTGGGGTACCCTCACAAATATTATTCCCTCATTTAGTGGATATTTTCACAAAAAAAGTGAAATTTTCAAAAATCCAGAAAATTGGCTGAAAACGACTAAATATCAAGGACTCATTGGACGAATCGCTCTGGAACTGAAATCGGAATGCTCACTGACATTTGCCCTATCTGAAAGTCTGATAAACGCCGGAAAAATGACTAAGTCCAAAAGAAAAATTTTTTCAACTTTTTTCATTTTTACCCCTGTGGGATATATATTCTACCCACACACATTGGGAACTCTCCTGGGGTACCCTCACACATATTATTCCCTCATTTAGTGGATATTTTCACAAAAAAGTGAAATTTTCAAAAATGCAGAAAATTGGCTGAAAACGACTAAATATCAAGGACTCATTGGACGAATCGCTCTGGAACTGAAATCGGAACGCTCACTGACATTTGCCCCATCTGAAAGTCTGATAAACGCCGGAAAAATGACTAAGTCCAAAAAAATTTTTTTTTCAACTTTTTTCAATTTTACCCCCGTGGGATATATATTCTTCCCACACACATTTGGAACTCTCCTGGGGTACCCTCACACATATTATTTCCTCATTTAGTGGATATTTTCACAAAAAAGTGAAATTTTCAAAAATCCAGAAAATTGACTGAAAACGACTAAATATCAAGGACTCATTGGGCGAATCGCTCTGGAACTGAAATCGGAACGCTCACTGACATTTGCCCTATCTGAAAGACTGATAAACGCCGGAAAAATGACTAAGTCCAAAAGAAAAATTATTTCAACTTTTTTCAATTTTACCCCTGTGGGATATATATTCTACCCACACACATTGGGAACTCTCCTGGGGTACCCTCACACATATTATTCCCTCATTTAGTGGATATTTTCACAAAAAAGTGAAATTTTCAAAAATTCAGAAAATTGGCTGAAAACGACTAAATATCAAGGACTCATTGGACGAATCGCTCTGGAACTGAAATCGGAATGCTCACTGACATTTGCCCTATCTGAAAGTCTGATAAACGCCGGAAAAATGACTAAGTCCAAAAGAAAAATTTTTTCAACTTTTTTCAATTTTACCCCTGTGGGATATATATTCTACCCACACACATTGGGAACTCTCCTGGGGTATCCTCACACATATTATTCCCTCATTTAGTGGATATTTTCACAAAAAAGTGAAATTTTCAAAAATCCAGAAAATTGGCTGAAAACGACTAAATATCAAGGACTCATTGGACGAATCGCTCTGGAACTGAAATCGGAACGCTCACTGACATTTGCCCTATCTGAAAGTCTGATAAACGCCGGAAAAATGACTAAGTAAAAAAAATTTTTTTTTTCAACTTTTTTAAATTTTACCTCCGTGGGATATATATTCTACCCAAACACATTGGGAGCTCTCCTGGGGTACCCTCACACATATTATTCCCTCATTTAGTGGATATTTTCACAAAAAAGTGAAATTTTCAAAAATCCAGAAAATTGGCTGAAAACGACTCAAGGACTCAATGGGCGAATTGCTCTGGAACTGAAATCGGAACGCTTACTGACATTTGCCCTATCTGAAAGTCTGATAAACGCCGGAAAAATGACTAAGTCCAAAAGAAAAATTTTTTCAACTTTTTTCATTTTTACCCCTGTGGGATATATATTCTACCACACACATTGGGAACTCTCCTGGGGTACCCTCACACATATTATTTCCTCATTTAGTGGATATTTTCACAAAAAAGTGAAATTTTCAAAAATCCAGAAAATTGGCTGAAAACGACTAAATATCAAGGACTCATTGGACGAATCGCTCTGGAACTGAAATCGGAACGCTCACTGACATTTGCCCTATCTGAAAGTCTGATAAACGCCGGAAAAATGACTAAGTAAAAAAAATTTTTTTTTTCAACTTTTTTAAATTTTACCTCCGTGGGATATATATTCTACCCAAACACATTGGGAGCTCTCCTGGGGTACCGTCACACATATTATTCCCTCATTTAGTGGATATTTTCACAAAAAAGTGAAATTTTCAAAAATCCAGAAAATTGGCTGAAAACGACTCAAGGACTCAATGGGCGAATCGCTCTGGAACTGAAATCGGAACGCTTACTGACATTTGCCCTATCTGAAAGTCCGATAAACGACGGAAAAATGACTAAGTAAAAAAAATTTTTTTTTTCAACTTTTTTCAATTTTACCCCCGTGGGATATATATTCTACCGAAACACATTGGGAGCTCTCCTGGGGTACCCTCACACATATTATTCCCTCATTTAGTGGATATTTTCACAAAAAAGTGAAATTTTCAAAAATCCAGAAAATTGGCTGAAAACGACTAAATATCAAGAACTCAATGGGCGAATCGCTCTGGAACTGAAATCGGAACGCTTACTGACATTTGCCCTATCTGAAAGTCTGATAAACGCTGGAAAAATGACTAAGTCCAAAAGAAAAATTTTTTCAACTTTTTTCAATTTTACCCCTGTGGGATATATATTCTACCCACACACATTGGGAACTCTCCTGGGGTACCCTCACACATATTATTCCCTCATTTAGTGGATATTTTCACAAAAAAGTGAAATTTTCAAAAATCCAGAAAATTGGCTGAAAACGACTAAATATCAAGGACTCATGGGGCGAATCGCTCTGGAACTGAAATCGGAACGCTCACTGACATTTGCCCTATCTGAAAGTCTGATAAACGCCGGAAAAATGACTAAGTCCAAAAGAAAATTTTTTTCAACTTTTTTCATTTTTACCCCTGTGGGATATATATTCTACCACACACATTGGGAACTCTCCTGGGGTACCCTCACACATATTATTTCCTCATTTAGTGGATATTTTCACAAAAAAGTGAAATTTTCAAAAATCCAGAAAATTGACTGAAAACGACTAAATATCAAGGACTCAATGGGCGAATCGCTCTGGAACTGAAATCGGAACGCTTACTGACATTTGCCCTATCTGAAAGTCTGATAAACGCCGGAAAAATGACTAAGTCCAAAAAAATTTTTTTTTCAACTTTTTTCAATTTTACCCCCGTGGGATATATATTCTTCCCACACACATTTGGAACTCTCCTGGGGTACCCTCACACATATTATTTCCTCATTTAGTGGATATTTTCACAATAAAGTGAAATTTTCAAAAATCCAGAAAATTGACTGAAAACGACTAAATATCAAGGACTCATTGGACGAATCGCTCTGGAACTGAAATCGGAACGCTCTCTGACATTTGCCCTATCTGAAAGTCTGATAAACGCCGGAAAAATGACTAAGTCCAAAAAAAATTTTTTTTCAACTTTTTTCAATTTTACCCCCGTGGGATATATATTCTTCCCACACACATTTGGAACTCTATTGGGGTACCCTCACACATATTATTTCCTCATTTAGTGGATATTTTCACAAAAAAGTGAAATTTTCAAAAATCCAGAAAATTGACTGAAAACGACTAAATATCAAGGACTCATTGGGCGAATCGTTCTGGAACTGAAATCGGAACTCTCACTGACATTTGCCCTATCTGAAAGTCTGATAAACGCCGGAAAAATGACTAAGTAAAAAAAATTTTTTTTTTTAAATTTTACCTCCGTGGGATATATATTCTACCCAAACACATTGGGAGCTCTCCTGGGGTACCCTCACACATATTATTCCCTCATTTAGTGGATATTTTCACAAAAAAGTGAAATTTTCAAAAATCCAGAAAATTGGCTGAAAACGACTCAAGGACTCAATGGGCGAATCGCTCTGGAACTGAAATCGGAACGCTCACTGACATTTGCCCTATCTGAAAGACTGATAAACGCCGGAAAAATGACTAAGTCCAAAAGAAAAATTATTTCAACTTTTTTCAATTTTACCCCTGTGGGATATATATTCTACCCACACACTTTGGGAACTCTCCTGGGGTATCCTCACACATATTATTCCCTCATTTAGTGGATATTTTCACAAAAAAGTGAAATTTTCAAAAATCCAGAAATTTGGCTGAAAACGACTAAATATCAAGGACTCATTGGACGAATCGCTCTGGAACTGAAATCGGAACGCTCTCTGACATTTGCCCTATCTGAAAGTCTGATAAACGCCGGAAAAATGACTAAGTCCAAAAAAAATTTTTTTTCAACTTTTTTCAATTTTACCCCCGTGGGATATATATTCTTCCCACACACATTTGGAACTCTATTGGGTACCCTCACACATATTATTTCCTCATTTAGTGGATATTTTCACAAAAAAGTGAAATTTTCAAAAATCCAGAAAATTGACTGAAAACGACTAAATATCAAGGACTCATTGGGCGAATCGTTCTGGAACTGAAATCGGAACGCTCACTGACATTTGCCCTATCTGAAAGTCTGATAAACGCCGGAAAAATGACTAAGTAAAAAAAATTTTTTTTTTCAACTTTTTTAAATTTTACCTCCGTGGGATATATATTCTACCCAAACACATTGGGAGCTCTCCTGGGGTACCCTCACACATATTATTCCCTCATTTAGTGGATATTTTCACAAAAAAGAGAAATTTTCAAAAATCCAGAAAATTGGCTGAAAACGACTCAAGGACTCAATGGGCGAATCGCTCTGGAACTGAAATCGGAACGCTTACTGACATTTGCCCTATCTGAAAGTCTGATAAACGACGGAAAAATGACTAAGTCCAAAAGAAAAATTTTTTCACCTTTTTTCATTTTTACCCCTGTGGGATATATATTCTACCACACACATTGGGAACTCTCCTGGGGTACCCTCACACATATTATTCCCTCATTTAGTGGATATTTTCACAAAAAAGTGAAATTTTCAAAAATCCAGAAAATTGGCTGAAAACGACTAAATATCAAGGACTCATTGGGCGAATCGCTCTGGAACTGAAATTTGAACGCTCACTGACATTTGCCCTATCTGAAAGTCTGATAAACGCCGGAAAAATGACTAAGTACAAAAGAAAAATTTTTTCAACTTTTTTTTAATTTTACCCCTGTGGGATATATATTCTACCCACAGACATTGGGAACTCTCCTGGGGTACCCTCACACATATTATTTCCTCATTTAGTGGATATTTTCACAAAAAAGTGAAATTTTCAAAAATCCAGAAAATTGACTGAAAACGACTAAATATCAAGGACTCATTGGGCGAATCGTTCTGGAACTGAAATCGGAACTCTCACTGACATTTGCCCTATCTGAAAGTCTGATAAACGCCGGAAAAATGACTAAGTAAAAAAATTTTTTTTTTTTAAATTTTACCTCCGTGGGATATATATTCTACCCAAACACATTGGGAGCTCTCCTGGGGTACCCTCACACATATTATTCCCTCATTTAGTGGATATTTTCACAAAAAAGTGAAATTTTCAAAAATCCAGAAAATTGGCTGAAAACGACTCAAGGACTCAATGGGCGAATCGCTCTGGAACTGAAATCGGAACGCTTACTGACATTTGCCCTATCTGAAAGTCTGATAAACGACGGAAAAATGACTAAGTAAAAAAAAATTTTTTTTTCAACTTTTTTCAATTTTACCCCCGTGGGATATATATTCTACCGAAACACATTGGGAGCTCTCCTGGGGTACCCTCACACATATTATTCCCTCATTTAGTGGATATTTTCACAAAAAAGTGAAATTTTCAAAAATCCAGAAAATTGGCTGAAAACGACTAAATATCAAGAACTCAATGGGCGAATCGCTCTGGAACTGAAATCGGAACGCTTACTGACATTTGCCCTATCTGAAAGTCTGATAAACGCTGGAAAAATGACTAAGTCCAAAAGAAAAATTATTTCAACTTTTTTCAATTTTACCCCTGTGGGATATATATTCTACCCACACACATTGGGAACTCTCCTGGGGTACCCTCACACATAGTATTCCCTCATTTAGTGGATATTTTCACAAAAAAGTGAAATTTTCAAAAATCCAGAAAATTGGCTGAAAACGACTAAATATCAAGGACTCATTGGGCGAATCGCTCTGGAACTGAAATTGGAACGCTCACTGACATTTGCCCTATCTGAAAGTCTGATAAACGCCGGAAAAATGACTAAGTAAAAAAAAAAATTTTTTTTCAACTTTTTTAAATTTTACCTCCGTGGGATATATATTCTACCCAAACACATTGGGAGCTCTCCTGGGGTACCCTCACACATATTATTCCCTCATTTAGTGGATATTTTCACAAAAAAGTGAAATTTTCAAAAATCCAGAAAATTGGCTGAAAACGACTCAAGGACTCAATGGGCAATTCGCTCTGGAACTGAAATCGGAACGCTTGCTGACATTTGCCCTATCTGAAAGTCTGATAAACGACGGAAAAATGACTAAGTAAAAAAAAATTTTTTTTTCAACTTTTTTCAATTTTACCCCCGTGGGATATATATTCTACCGAAACACATTGGGAGCTCTCCTGGGGTACCCTCACACATAGTATTCCCTCATTTAGTGGATATTTTCACAAAAAAGTGAAATTTTCAAAAATCCAGAAAATTGGCTGAAAACGACTAAATATCAAGAACTCAATGGGCGAATCGCTCTGGAACTGAAATCGGAACGCTTACTGACATTTGCCCTATCTGAAAGTCTGATAAATGCTGGAAAAATGACTAAGTCCAAAAGAAAAATTATTTCAACTTTTTTCAATTTTACCCCTGTGGGATATATATTCTACCCACACACATTGGGAACTCTCCTGGGGTACCCTCACACATAGTATTCCCTCATTTAGTGGATATTTTCACAAAAAAGTGAAATTTTCAAAAATCCAGAAAATTGGCTGAAAACGACTAAATATCAAGGACTCATTGGGCGAATCGCTCTGGAACTGAAATCGGAAGGCTCACTGACCTTTGCCCTATCTGAAAGTCTGATAAACGCCGGAAAAATGACTAAGTAAAAAAAAAATTTTTTTTCAACTTTTTTAAATTTTACCTCCGTGGGATATATATTCTACCCAAACACATTGGGAGCTCTCCTGGGGTACCCTCACACATATTATTCCCTCATTTAGTGGATATTTTCAGAAAAAAGTGAAATTTTCAAAAATCCAGAAAATTGGCCGAAAACGACTAAATATCAAGGACTCATTGGGCGAATCGCTCTGGAACTGAAATCGGAACTCTCAATGACATTTGCCCTATCTGAAAGTCTGATAAACGCTGGAAAAATGACTAAGTCCAAAAGAAAAATTTTTTAAACTATCAATTTTACCCCCGTGGGATATATATTCTACCCACACCCATTGGGAACTCTCCTGGGGTACCCTCACACATATTATTCCCTCATTTAGTGGATATTTTCACAAAAAAGTGAAATTTTCAAAAATTCAGAAAATTGGCTGAAAACGACAAAATATCAAGGACTCATTGGGCGAATCATTCTGGAACTGAAATCGGAAGGCTCACTGACCTTTGCCCTATCTGAAAGTCTGATAAACGCCGGAAAAATGAGTAAGTCCAAAAAAATTTTTTTTTCAACTTTTTTCAATTTTACCCCCGTGGGATATATATTCTACCCAAACACATTGGGAGCTCTCCTGGGGTACCATCACACATATTTTTCCCTCATTTAGTGGATATTTTCACAAAAAAGTGAAATTTTAAAAAATCAGAAAATTGACTGAAAACGACTAAATATCAAGGACTCATTGGGCGAATCGCTCTGGAACTGAAATTGGAACGCTCACTGACATTTGCCCTATCTGAAAGTCTGATAAACGCCGGAAAAATGACTAAGTCCAAAAGAAAAATTTTTTAAACTATCAATTTTACCCCCGTGGGATATATATTCTACCCACACACATTGGGAACTCTCCTGGGGTACCCTCTCACATATTATTCCCTCATTTAGTGGATATTTTCACAAAAAAGTGAAATTTTCAAAAATTCAGAAAATTGGCTGAAAACGACAAAATATCAAGGACTCATTGGGCGAATCATTCTGGAACTGAAATCGGAAGGCTCACTGACCTTTGCCCTATCTGAAAGTCTGATAAACGCCGGAAAAATGACTAAGCAAAAAAAAATTTTTTTTTCAACTTTTTTCAATTTTACCCCCGTGGGATATATATTCTACCCAAACACATTGGGAGCTCTCCTGGGGTACCCTCACACATATTATTCCCTCATTTAGTGGATATTTTCACAAAAAAGTGAAATTTTCAAAAATCCAGAAAATTGGCTGAAAACGACTAAATATCAAGGACTCATTGGGCGAATCGCTCTGGAACTGAAATCGGAACGCTCACTGACATTTGCCCTATCTGAAAGTCTGATAAACGCCGGAAAAATGACTAAGTCCAAAAAAAAATTTTTTTCAACTTTTTTCAATTTTACCCCCGTGGGATATATATTCTACCCAAACACATTGGGAGCTCTCCTGGGGTACCCTCACACATATTATTCCCTCATTTAGTGGATATTTTCACAAAAAAGTGAAATTTTAAAAAATCAGAAAATTGGCTGAAAACGACTAAATATCAAGGACTCATTGGGCGAATCACTCTGGAACTGAAATTGGAACGCTCACTGACATTTGCCCTATCTGAAAGTCTGATAAACGCCGGAAAAATGACTAAGTCCAAAAGAAAAATTATTTCAACTTTTTTCAATTTTACCCCTGTGGGATATATATTCTACCCACACACATTGGGAACTCTCCTGGGGTACCCTCACACATATTATTCCCTCATTTAGTGGATATTTTCACAAAAAAGTGAAATTTTCAAAAATTCAGAAAATTGGCTGAAAACGACTAAACATCAAGGACTCATTGGGCGAATCATTCTGGAACTGAAATCGGAACGCTCACTGACCTTTGCCCTATCTGAAAGTCTGATAAACGGCAGAAAAATGACTAAGCAAAAAAAAAATTTTTTTTTAACTTTTTTCAATTTTACCCCCGTGGGATATATATTCTACCCAAACACATTGGGAGCTCTCCTGGGGTACCCTCACACATATTATTCCCTCATTTAGTGGATATTTTCACAAAAAAGTGAAATTTTCAAAAATCCAGAAAATTGGCTGAAAACGACTAAATATCAAGGACTCATTGGGCGAATCGCTCTGGAACTGAAATCGGAATGCTCACTGACATTTGCCCTATCTGAAAGTCTGATAAATGCCAGAAAAATGACTAAGTCCCAAAAAAATTTTTTTTCAACTTTTTTCAATTTTACCCCCGTGGGATATATATTCTACCCAAACACATTGTGAGCTCTCCTGGGGTACCCTCACACATATTATTCCCTCATTTAGAGGATATTTTCACAAAAAAGTGAAATTTTCAAAAATCCAGAAAATTGGCTGAAAACGATTAAATATCAAGGACTCATTGGGCGAATCGCTCTGGAACTGAAATCGGAACGCTCACTGACATTTGCCCTATCTGAAAGTCTGATAAACGCTGGAAAAATGACTAAGTCCAAAAGAAAAATTATTTCAACTTTTTTCAATTTTACCCCTGTGGGATATATATTCTACCCACACACATTGGGAACTCTCCTGGGGTACCCTCACACATATTATTCCCTCATTTAGCGGATATTTTCACAAAAAAAGGGAAATTTTCGAAAATCCAGAAAATTGGCTGAAAACGACTAAATATCAAGGACTCATTGGGCGAATCGCTCTGGAACTGAAATCGGAACGCTCATTGACCTTTGCCCTATCTGAAAGTCTGATAAACGCCAGAAAAATGACTAAGCAAAAAAAAAATTTTTTTTCAACTTTTTTCAATTTTACTCCCGCGGGATATATATTCTACCCAAACACATTGGGAGCTCTCCTGGGGTACCCTCACACATATTATTCCCTCATTTAGTGGATATTTTCACAAAAAAGTGAAATTTTCAAAAATCCAGAAAATTGGCTGAAAACGACTAAATATCAAGGACTCATCGGGCGAATCGCTCTGGAACTGAAATCGGAACGCTCACTGACATTTGCCCGATCTGAAAGTCTGATAAACGCCGGAAAAATGACTAAGTCCAAAAGAAAAATTATTTCAACTTTTTTCAATTTTACCCCTGTGGAATATATATTCTACCCACACACATTGTGAGCTCTCCTGGGGTACCCTCACACATATTATTCCCTCATTTAGTGGATATTTTCACAAAAAAGTGAAATTTTCAAAAATTCAGAAAATTGGCTGAAAACGACTAAACATCAAGGACTCATTGGGCGAATCATTCTGGAACTGAAATCGGAACGCTCACTGACCTTTGCCCTATCTGAAAGTCTGATAAACGCCAGAAAAATGACTAAGCAAAAAAAAAATTTTTTTTCAACTTTTTTCAATTTTACTCCCGCGGGATATATATTCTACCCAAACACATTGGGAGCTCTCCTGGGGTACCCTCACACATATTATTCCCTCATTTAGTGGATATTTTCACAAAAAAGTGAAATTTTCAAAAATCCAGAAAATTGGCTGAAAACGACTAAATATCAAGGACTCATTGGGCGAATCGCTCTGCAACTGAAATTGGAACGCTCACTGACATTTGCACTATCTGAAAGTCTGATAAACGCCGGAAAAATGACTAAGTCCAAAAGAAAAATTTTTTAAACTATCAATTTTACCCCCGTGGGATATATATTCTACCCACACACATTGGGAACTCTCCTGGGGTACCCTCACACATATTATTCCCTCATTTAGTGGATATTTTCACAAAAAAGTGAAATTTTCAAAAATCCAGGAAATTGGCTGAAAACGACTAAATATCAAGGACTCATTGGGCGAATCGCTCTGGAACTGAAATCGGAACACTCACTGACATTTGCCCTATCTGAAAGTCTGATAAATGCAGGAAAAATGACTAAGTTCCAAAAAAATTTTTTTTCAACTTTTTTCAATTTTACCCCCGTGGGATATATATTCTACCCAAACACATTGTGAGCTCTCCTGGGGTACCCTCACACATATTATTCCCTCATTTAGTGGATATTTTCACAAAAAAGTGAAATTTTCAAAAATCCAGAAAATTGGCTGAAAACGATTAAATATCAAGGACTCATTGGGCGAATCGCTCTGGAACTGAAATCGGAACGCTCACTGACATTTGCCCTATCTGAAAGTCTGATAAACGCTGGAAAAATGACTAAGTCCAAAAGAAAAATTATTTCAACTTTTTTCAATTTTACCCCTGTGGGATATATATTCTACCCACACACATTGGGAACTCTCCTGGGGTACCCTCACACATATTATTCCCTCATTTAGTGGATATTTTCACAAAAAAGTGAAATTTTCAAAAATTCAGAAAATTGGCTGAAAACGACTAAACATCAAGGACTCATTGGGCGAATCATTCTGGAACTGAAATCGGAACGCTCACTGACCTTTGCCCTATCTAAAAGTCTGATAAACGCCAGAAAAATGACTAAGCAAAAAAAAAATTTTTTTTTAACTTTTTTCAATTTTACCTCCGTGGGATATATATTCTACCCAAACACATTGGGAGCTCTCCTGGGGTACCCTCACACATATTATTCCCTCATTTAGTGGATATTTTCACAAAAAAGTGAAATTTTCAAAAATCCAGAAAATTGGCTGAAAACGACTAAATATCAAGGACTCATCGGGCGAATCGCTCTGGAACTGAAATCGGAACGCTCACTGACATTTGCCCGATCTGAAAGTCTGATAAACGCCGGAAAAATGACTAAGTCCAAAAGAAAAATTATTTCAACTTTTTTCAATTTTACCCCCGTGGGATATATATTCTACCCACACACGTTGGGAACTCTCCTGGGGTACCCTCACACATATTATTCCCTCATTTAGTGGATATTTTCACAAAAAAGTGAAATTTTCGAAAATCCAGAAAATTGTCTGAAAACGACTAAATATCAAGGACTCATTGCGCGAATCGCTCTGGAACTGAAATCGGAACGCTCACTGACGTTTGCCCTATCTGAAAGTATGATAAACGCCGGAAAAATGACTAAGTCCAAAAGAAAAATTATTTCAACTTTTTTCAATTTTACCCCTGTGGAATATATATTCTACCCACACACATTGTGAGCTCTCCTGGGGTACCCTCACACATATTATTCCCTCATTTAGTGGATATTTTCACAAAAAAGTGAAATTTTCAAAAATTCAGAAAATTGGCTGAAAACGACTAAACATCAAGGACTCATTGGGCGAATCATTCTGGAACTGAAATCGGAACGCTCACTGACCTTTTCCCTATCTGAAAGTCTGATAAACGCCAGAAAAATGACTAAGCAAAAAAAAAATTTTTTTTTAACTTTTTTCAATTTTAACCCCGTGGGATGTATATTCTACCCAAACACATTGGGAACTCTCCTGGGGTACCCTCATACATATTATTCCCTCATTTAGTGGATATTTTCACAAAAAAGTGAAATTTTAAAAAATCTGAAAATTGGCTGAAAACGACTAAATATCAAGGACTCATTGGGCGAATCGCTCTGGAACTGAAATCGGAACGCTCACTGACATTTGCCCTATCTGAAAGTCTGATAAATGCCAGAAAAATGACTAAGTCCCAAAAAAATTTTTTTTCAACTTTTTTCAATTTTACCCCCGTGGGATATATATTCTACCCAAACACATTGTAAGCTCTACTGGGGTACCCTCACACATATTATTCCCTCATTTAGTGGATATTTTCACAAAAAAGTGAAATTTTCAAAAATCCAGAAAATTGGCTGAAAACGATTACATATCAAGGACTCATTGGGCGAATCGCTCTGGAACTGAAATCGGAACGCTCACTGACATTTGCCCTATCTGAAAGTCTGATAAACGCTGGAAAAATGACTAAGTCCAAAAGAAAAATTATTTCAACTTTTTTCAATTTTACCCCCGTGGGATATATATTCTACCCACACACGTTGGGAACTCTCCTGGGGTACCCTCACACATATTATTCCCTCATTTAGCGGATATTTTCACAAAAAAAGTGAAATTTTCGAAAATCCAGAAAATTGGCTGAAAACGACTAAATATCAAGGACTCATTGGGCGAATCGCTCTGGAACTGAAATCGGAACGCTCACTGACATTTGCCCTATCTGAAAGTCTGATAAATGCCGGAAAAATGACTAAGTCCAAAAAAAATTTTTTTTCAACTTTTTTCAATTTTACCCCCGTGGGATATATATTCTACCCAAACACATTGGGAGCTCTCCTGGGGTACCCTCACACATATTATTCCCTCATTTAGTGGATATTTTCACAAAAAAGTGAAACTTTAAAAAATCAGAAAATTGGCTGAAAACGACTAAATATCAAGGACTCATTGGGCGAATCGCTCTGGAACTGAAATTGGAACGCTCACTGACATTTGCCCTATCTGAAAGTCTGATAAACGCCGGAAAAATGACTAAGTCCAAAAGAAAAATTATTTCAACTTTTTTCAATTTTACCCCTGTGGGATATATATTCTACCCACACACATTGGGAACTCTCCTGGGGTACCCTCACACATATTATTCCCTCATTTAGTGGATATTTTCACAAAAAAGTGAAATTTTCAAAAATTCAGAAAATTGGCTGAAAACGACTAAACATCAAGGACTCATTGGGCGAATCATTCTGGAACTGAAATCGGAACGCTCACTGACCTTTGCCCTATCTGAAAGTCTGATAAATGCCAGAAAAATGACTAAGCAAAAAAAAAATTTTTTTTCAACTTTTTTCAATTTTACCCCCGTGGGATATATATTCTACCCAAACACATTGGGAGCTCTCCTGGGGTACCCTCACACATATTATTCCCTCATTTAGTGGATATTTTCACAAAAAAGTGAAATTTTAAAAAATCTGAAAATTGGCTGAAAACGACTAAATATCAAGGACTCATTGGGCGAATCGCTCTGGAACTGAAATTGGAACGCTCACTGACATTTGCCCTATCTGAAAGTCTGATAAACGCCGGAAAAATGACTAAGTCCAAAAGAAAAATTATTTCAACTTTTTTCAATTTTACCCCTGTTGGATATATATTCTACCCACACACATTGGGAACTCTCCTGGGGTACCCTCACACATATTATTCCCTCATTTAGTGGATATTTTCACAAAAAAGTGAAATTTTCAAAAATTCAGAAAATTGGCTGAAAACGACTAAACATCAAGGACTCATTGGGCGAATCATTCTGGAACTGAAATCGGAACGCTCACTGACCTTTGCCCTATCTGAAAGTCTGATAAACGCCAGAAAAATGACTAAGCAAAAAAAAAATTTTTTTTCAACTTTTTTCAATTTTACTCCCGCGGGATATATATTCTACCCAAACACATTGGGAGCTCTCCTGGGGTACCCTCACACATATTATTCCCTCATTTAGTGGATATTTTCACAAAAAAGTGACATTTTCAAAAATTCTGAAAATTGGCTGAAAACGACTAAATATCAAGGACTCATTGGGCGAATCACTCTGGAACGGAAATCGGAATGCTCACTGACATTTGCCCTATCTGAAAATCTGATAAACGCCGGAAAAATGACTAAGTCCAAAAAAAAATTTATTTCGTCTTTTTTCAATTTTACCCCCGTGGGATATATATTCTATCCACACACATTTGGAACTCTCCTGGGGTACCCTCACAATATTATTCCCTCATTTAATGGATATTTTCACAAAAAAGTGACATTTTCAAAAATTCAGAAAATTGGCTGAAAATGACTAAATATCAAGGACTCATTGGGCGAATCGCTCTGGAACTGAAATCTGAATGCTCACTGACATTTGCCCTATCTGAAAGTCTGATAAACGCCGGAAAAACGACAGTCCAAAAGAAAAATTTTTTCAACTTTTTTCAATTTTACCCCCGTGGGATATATATTCTACCCACACACATTTGGAACTCTCCTGGGGTACCCTCACACATATTATTCCCTCATTTAGTGGATATTTTCACAAAAAAGTGAAATTTTCATAAATTCTGAAAATTGGCTGAAAACGACTAAATATCAAGGACTCATTGGGCGAATCGCTCTGGAACTGAAACTGGAACGCTCACTGACATTTGCCCTATCTGAAAGTCTGATAAACGCCGGAAAACGACAGTCCAAAAGAAAAATTTTTTCAACTTTTTTCAATTTTACCCCCGTGGGATATATATTCTACCCAAACACATTGGGAGCTCTCCTGGGGTACCCTCACACATATTATTCCCTCATTTAGTGGATATTTTCACAAAAAAGTGAAATTTTCGAAAATCCAGAAAATTGTCTGAAAACGACTAAATATCAAGGACTCATTGCGCGAATCGCTCTGGAACTGAAATCGGAACATTCACTGACATTTGCCCTATCTGAAAGTCTGATAAACGCCGGAAAAATGACTAAGTCCAAAAAAAAATTTTTTTCAACTTTTTTCAATTTTACCCCCGTGGGATATATATTCTACCCACACACATTTGGAACTCTCCTGGGGTACTCTCACACATATTATTCCCTCATTTAGTGGATATTTTCACAAAAAAGTGACATTTTCAAAAATTCAGAAAATTGGCTGAAAACGACTAAATATCAAGGACTCATTGGGCGAATCGCTCTGGAACTGAAATTGGAACGCTCACTGACATTTGCCCTATCTGAAAGTCTGATAAACGCCGGAAAAATGACTAAGTCCAAAAGAAAAATTTTTTAAACTGTCAATTTTACCCCCGTGGGATATATATTCTACCCACACACATTGGGAACTCTCCTGGGGTACCCTCACACATATTATTCCCTCATTTAGTGGATATTTTCACAAAAAAGTGAAATTTTCAAAAATCCAGAAAATTGGCTGAAAACGACTAAATATCAAGGACTCATTGGACGAATCGCTCTGGAACTGAAATCGGAATGCTCACTGACATTTGCCCTATCTGAAAGTCTGATAAACGCCAGAAAAATGACTAAGTCCAAAAAAAACTTTTTTTCGATTTTTTTCAATTTTACCCCCGTGGGATATATATTCTACCCACACACATTTGGAACTCTCCTGGGGTACCCTCACACATATTATTCCCTCATTTAGTGGATATTTTCACAAAAAAGTGAAATTTTCAAAAATCCAGAAAATTGGCTGAAAACGACTAAATATCAAGGACTCATTGGGCAAATCGCTCTGGAACTGAAATCTGAATGCTCACTGACATTTGCCCTATCTGAAAGTCTGATAAACTCCGGAAAAATGACTAAGTCCAAATGAAAAATTATTTCACCTTTTTTCAATTTTACCCCCGTGGGATATATATTCTACCCACACACGTTGGGAACTCTCCTGGGGTACCCTCACACATATTATTCCCTCATTTAGTGGATATTTTCACAAAAAAGTGAAATTTTCGAAAATCCAGAAAATTGTCTGAAAACGACTAAATATCAAGGACTCATTGCGCGAATCGCTCTGGAACTGAAATCGGAACGCTCACTGACGTTTGCCCTATCTGAAAGTCTGATAAACGCCGGAAAAATGACTAAGTCCAAAAGAAAAATTATTTCAACTTTTTTCAATTTTACCCCCGTGGGATATATATTCTACCCACACACATTTGGAACTCTCCTGGGGCACCCTCACACATATTATTCCCTCATTTAGTGGATATTTTCACAAAAAAAGTGAAATTTTCAAAAATCCAGAAAATTGGCTGAAAACGACTAAATATCAAGGACTCATTGGGCGAATCGCTCTGGAACTGAAATCTGAATGCTCACTGACATTTGCCCTATCTGAAAGTCTGATAAACGCCGGAAAAATGACTAAGTCCAAAAGAAAAATTATTTCACCTTTTTTCAATTTTACCCCCGTGGGATATATATTCTACCCACACACATTTGGAACTCTCCTGGGGTACCCTCACACATATTATTCCCTCATTTAGTGGATATTTTCACAAAAAAGTGACATTTTCAAAAATTCTGAAAATTGGCTGAAAACGACTAAATATCAAGGACTCATTGGGCGAATCACTCTGGAACGGAAATCGGAATGCTCACTGACATTTGCCCTATCTGAAAGTCTGATAAACGCCGGAAAAATGACTAAGTCCAAAAAAAAATTTATTTCGTCTTTTTTCAATTTTACCCCCGTGGGATATATATTCTATCCACACACATTTGGAACTCTCCTGGGGTACCCTCACAATATTATTTCCTCATTTAATGGATATTTTCACAAAAAAGTGACATTTTCAAAAATTTAGAAAATTGGCTGGAAATGACTAAATATCAAGGACTCATTGGGCGAATCGCTCTGGAACTGAAATCGGAACGCTCACCGACATTTCCCCTATCTGAAAGTCTGATAAACGCCGGAAAAATGACTAAGTCCAAATGAAAAATTATTTCACCTTTTTTCAATTTTACCCCCGTGGGATATATATTCTACCCACACACGTTGGGAACTCTCCTGGGGTACCCTCACACATATTATTCCCTCATTTAGTGGATATTTTCACAAAAAAGTGAAATTTTCGAAAATCCAGAAAATTGTCTGAAAACGACTAAATATCAAGGACTCATTGCGCGAATCGCTCTGGAACTGAAATCGGAACGCTCACTGACGTTTGCCCTATCTGAAAGTCTGATAAACGCCGGAAAAGTGACTAAGTCCAAAAGAAAAATTATTTCAACTTTTTTCAATTTTACCCCCGTGAGATATATATTCTACCCACACACATTTGGAACTCTCCTGGGGTACCCTCACACATATTATTCCCTCATTTAGTGGATATTTTCACAAAAAAGTGAAATTTTCAAAAATTCAGAAAATTGGCTGAAAACGACTAAATATCAAGAACTCATTGGGCGAATCGCTCTGGAACTGAAATCAGAATGCTCACTGACATTTCCCCTATCTGAAATTCTGATAAACTCCGGAAAAATGAGTAAGTCCAAAAAAAATTTTTTTTTAACTTTTTTCAATTTTACCCCCGTGGGATATATATTCTACCCAAACACATTGTGAGCTCTCCTGGGGTACCCTCACACATATTATTCCCTCATTTAGTGGATATTTTCACAAAAAAAGTGAAATTTTCAAAAATCCAGAAAATTGGCTGAAAACGACTAAATATCAAGGACTCATTGGGCGAATCGCTCTGGAACTGAAATCTGAATGCTCACTGACATTTGCCCTATCTGAAAGTCTGATAAACGCCGGAAAAATGACTAAGTCCAAAAGAAAAATTATTTCACCTTTCTTCAATTTTACCCCCGTGGGATATATATTCTACCCACACACATTTGGAACTCTCCTGGGGTACCCTCACACATATTATTCCCTCATTTAGTGGATATTTTCACAAAAAAGTGACATTTTCAAAAATTCTGAAAATTGGCTGAAAACGACTAAATATCAAGGACTCATTGGGCGAATCACTCTGGAACGGAAATCGGAATGCTCACTGACATTTGCCCTATCTGAAAGTCTGATAAACGCCGGAAAAATGACTAAGTCCAAAAAAAATTTTTTTCATCTTTTTTCTATTTTACCCCCGTGGGATATATATTCTACCCACACACATTTGGAACTCTCCTGGGGTACCCTCACACATTTTATTCCCTCATTTAGTGGATATTTTCACAAAAAAGTGAAATTTTCAAAAATCCAGAAAATTGGCGGAAAACGACTAAATATTAAGGACTCATTGGGCGAATCGCTCTGGAACGGAAATCGGAATGCTCACTGACATTTGCCCTATCTGAAAGTCTGATAAACGCCGGAAAAATGACTAAGTCCAAAAAAAAATTTATTTCGTCTTTTTTCAATTTTACCCCCGTGGGATATATATTCTATCCACACACATTTGGAACTCTCCTGGGGTACCCTCACAATATTATTTCCTCATTTAATGGATATTTTCACAAAAAAGTGACATTTTCAAAAATTCAGAAAATTGGCTGGAAATGACTAAATATCAAGGACTCATTGGGCGAATCGCTCTGGAACTGAAATCGGAACGCTCACCGACATTTCCCCTATCTGAAAGTCTGATAAACGCCGGAAAAATGACTAAGTCCAAAAAAAAATTTATTTCGTCTTTTTTCAATTTTACCCCCGTGGGATATATATTCTACCCACACACATTTGGAACTCTCCTGGGGTACCCTCACAATATTATTCCCTCATTTAATGGATATTTTCACAAAAAAGTGACATTTTCAAAAATTCAGAAAATTGGCTGAAAATGACTAAATATCAAGGACTCATTGGGCGAATCGCTCTGGAACTGAAATCGGAACGCTCACCGACATTTCCCCTATCTGAAAGTCTGATAAACGCCGGAAAAATGACTAAGTCCAAATGAAAAATTATTTCACCTTTTTTCAATTTTACCCCCGTGGGATATATATTCTACCCACACACGTTGGGAACTCTCCTGGGGTACCCTCACACATATTATTCCCTCATTTAGTGGATATTTTCACAAAAAAAGTGAAATTTTCGAAAATCCAGAAAATTGTCTGAAAACGACTAAATATCAAGGACTCATTGTGCGAATCGCTCTGGAACTGAAATCGGAACGCTCACTGACATTTGCCCTATCTGAAAGTCTGATAAACGCCGGAAAAATGACCTAGTCCAAAAGAAAAATTTTTTCAACTTTTTTCAATTTTACCCCCGTGGGATATATATTCTACCCAAACACATTGGGAGCTCTCCTGGGGTACCCTCACACATATTATTCCCTCATTTAGTGGATATTTTCACAAAAAAGTGAAATTTTCAAAAATCCAGAAAATTGGCTGAAAACGAATAAATATCAAGGACTCATTGGGTGAATCGCTCTGGAACTGAAATCTGAATGCTCACTGACATTTGCCCTATCTGAAAGTCTGATAAATGCCGGAAAAATGACTAAGTCCAAAAGAAAAATTATTTCAACTGTTTTCAATTTTACCCCGTGGGATATATATTCTACCCACACACATTTGGAACTCTCCTGGGGTACCCTCACACATATTATTCCCTCATTTAGTGGATATTTTCACAAAAAAGTGAAATTTTCAAAAATTCAGAAAATTGGCTGAAAACGACTAAATATCAAGAACTCATTGGGCGAATCGCTCTGGAACTGAAATCAGAATGCTCACTGACATTTGCCCTATCTGAAAGTCTGATAAACGCCAGAAAAATGACTAAGTCCAAAAAAAACTTTTTTTCGATTTTTTTCAATTTTACCCCCGTGGGATATATATTCTACCCACACACATTTGGAACTCTCCTGGGGTACCCTCACACATATTATTCCCTCATTTAGTGGATATTTTCACAAAAAAGTGAAATTTTCAAAAATCCAGAAAATTGGCTGAAAACGACTAAATATCAAGGACTCATTGGGCAAATCGCTCTGGAACTGAAATCTGAATGCTCACTGACATTTGCCCTATCTGAAAGTCTGATAAACTCCGGAAAAATGACTAAGTCCAAATGAAAAATTATTTCACCTTTTTTCAATTTTACCCCCGTGGGATATATATTCTACCCACACACGTTGGGAACTCTCCTGGGGTACCCTCACACATATTATTCCCTCATTTAGTGGATATTTTCACAAAAAAGTGAAATTTTCGAAAATCCAGAAAATTGTCTGAAAACGACTAAATATCAAGGACTCATTGCGCGAATCGCTCTGGAACTGAAATCGGAACGCTCACTGACGTTTGCCCTATCTGAAAGTCTGATAAACGCCGGAAAAATGACTAAGTCCAAAAGAAAAATTATTTCAACTTTTTTCAATTTTACCCCCGTGAGATATATATTCTACCCACACACATTTGGAACTCTCCTGGGGTACCCTCACACATATTATTCCCTCATTTAGTGGATATTTTCACAAAAAAGTGAAATTTTCAAAAATTCAGAAAATTGGCTGAAAACGACTAAATATCAAGAACTCATTGGGCGAATCGCTCTGGAACTGAAATCAGAATGCTCACTGACATTTCCCCTATCTGAAATTCTGATAAACTCCGGAAAAATGAGTAAGTCCAAAAAAAATTTTTTTTTAACTTTTTTCAATTTTACCCCCGTGGGATATATATTCTACCCAAACACATTGTGAGCTCTCCTGGGGTACCCTCACACATATTATTCCCTCATTTAGTGGATATTTTCACAAAAAAAGTGAAATTTTCAAAAATCCAGAAAATTGGCTGAAAACGACTAAATATCAAGGACTCATTGGGCGAATCGCTCTGGAACTGAAATCTGAATGCTCACTGACATTTGCCCTATCTGAAAGTCTGATAAACGCCGGAAAAATGACTAAGTCCAAAAGAAAAATTATTTCACCTTTCTTCAATTTTACCCCCGTGGGATATATATTCTACCCACACACATTTGGAACTCTCCTGGGGTACCCTCACACATATTATTCCCTCATTTAGTGGATATTTTCACAAAAAAGTGACATTTTCAAAAATTCTGAAAATTGGCTGAAAACGACTAAATATCAAGGACTCATTGGGCGAATCACTCTGGAACGGAAATCGGAATGCTCACTGACATTTGCCCTATCTGAAAGTCTGATAAACGCCGGAAAAATGACTAAGTCCAAAAAAAATTTTTTTCATCTTTTTTCTATTTTACCCCCGTGGGATATATATTCTACCCACACACATTTGGAACTCTCCTGGGGTACCCTCACACATTTTATTCCCTCATTTAGTGGATATTTTCACAAAAAAGTGAAATTTTCAAAAATCCAGAAAATTGGCGGAAAACGACTAAATATTAAGGACTCATTGGGCGAATCGCTCTGGAACGGAAATCGGAATGCTCACTGACATTTGCCCTATCTGAAAGTCTGATAAACGCCGGAAAAATGACTAAGTCCAAAAAAAAATTTATTTCGTCTTTTTTCAATTTTACCCCCGTGGGATATATATTCTATCCACACACATTTGGAACTCTCCTGGGGTACCCTCACAATATTATTTCCTCATTTAATGGATATTTTCACAAAAAAGTGACATTTTCAAAAATTCAGAAAATTGGCTGGAAATGACTAAATATCAAGGACTCATTGGGCGAATCGCTCTGGAACTGAAATCGGAACGCTCACCGACATTTCCCCTATCTGAAAGTCTGATAAACGCCGGAAAAATGACTAAGTCCAAAAAAAAATTTATTTCGTCTTTTTTCAATTTTACCCCCGTGGGATATATATTCTACCCACACACATTTGGAACTCTCCTGGGGTACCCTCACAATATTATTCCCTCATTTAATGGATATTTTCACAAAAAAGTGACATTTTCAAAAATTCAGAAAATTGGCTGAAAATGACTAAATATCAAGGACTCATTGGGCGAATCGCTCTGGAACTGAAATCGGAACGCTCACCGACATTTCCCCTATCTGAAAGTCTGATAAACGCCGGAAAAATGACTAAGTCCAAATGAAAAATTATTTCACCTTTTTTCAATTTTACCCCCGTGGGATATATATTCTACCCACACACGTTGGGAACTCTCCTGGGGTACCCTCACACATATTATTCCCTCATTTAGTGGATATTTTCACAAAAAAAGTGAAATTTTCGAAAATCCAGAAAATTGTCTGAAAACGACTAAATATCAAGGACTCATTGTGCGAATCGCTCTGGAACTGAAATCGGAACGCTCACTGACATTTGCCCTATCTGAAAGTCTGATAAACGCCGGAAAAATGACTTAGTCCAAAAGAAAAATTTTTTCAACTTTTTTCAATTTTACCCCCGTGGGATATATATTCTACCCAAACACATTGGGAGCTCTCCTGGGGTACCCTCACACATATTATTCCCTCATTTAGTGGATATTTTCACAAAAAAGTGAAATTTTCAAAAATCCAGAAAATTGGCTGAAAACGAATAAATATCAAGGACTCATTGGGTGAATCGCTCTGGAACTGAAATCTGAATGCTCACTGACATTTGCCCTATCTGAAAGTCTGATAAATGCCGGAAAAATGACTAAGTCCAAAAGAAAAATTATTTCAACTGTTTTCAATTTTACCCCGTGGGATATATATTCTACCCACACACATTTGGAACTCTCCTGGGGTACCCTCACACATATTATTCCCTCATTTAGTGGATATTTTCACAAAAAAGTGAAATTTTCAAAAATTCAGAAAATTGGCTGAAAACGACTAAATATCAAGAACTCATTGGGCGAATCGCTCTGGAACTGAAATCAGAATGCTCACTGACATTTGCCCTATCTGAAAGTCTGATAAACGCCAGAAAAATGACTAAGTCCAAAAAAAACTTTTTTTCGATTTTTTTCAATTTTACCCCCGTGGGATATATATTCTACCCACACACATTTGGAACTCTCCTGGGGTACCCTCACACATATTATTCCCTCATTTAGTGGATATTTTCACAAAAAAGTGAAATTTTCAAAAATCCAGAAAATTGGCTGAAAACGACTAAATATCAAGGACTCATTGGGCAAATCGCTCTGGAACTGAAATCTGAATGCTCACTGACATTTGCCCTATCTGAAAGTCTGATAAACTCCGGAAAAATGACTAAGTCCAAATGAAAAATTATTTCACCTTTTTTCAATTTTACCCCCGTGGGATATATATTCTACCCACACACGTTGGGAACTCTCCTGGGGTACCCTCACACATATTATTCCCTCATTTAGTGGATATTTTCACAAAAAAGTGAAATTTTCGAAAATCCAGAAAATTGTCTGAAAACGACTAAATATCAAGGACTCATTGCGCGAATCGCTCTGGAACTGAAATCGGAACGCTCACTGACGTTTGCCCTATCTGAAAGTCTGATAAACGCCGGAAAAATGACAAAGTCCAAAAGAAAAATTATTTCAACTTTTTTCAATTTTACCCCCGTGGGATATATATTCTACCCACACACATTTGGAACTCTCCTGGGGCACCCTCACACATATTATTCCCTCATTTAGTGGATATTTTCACAAAAAAGTGAAATTTTCAAAAATTCAGAAAATTGGCTGAAAACGACTAAATATCAAGAACTCATTGGGCGAATCGCTCTGGAACTGAAATCAGAATGCTCACTGACATTTCCCCTATCTGAAATTCTGATAAACTCCGGAAAAATGAGTAAGTCCAAAAAAAATTTTTTTTTAACTTTTTTCAATTTTACCCCCGTGGGATATATATTCTACCCAAACACATTGTGAGCTCTCCTGGGGTACCCTCACACATATTATTCCCTCATTTAGTGGATATTTTCACAAAAAAAGTGAAATTTTCAAAAATCCAGAAAATTGGCTGAAAACGACTAAATATCAAGGACTCATTGGGCGAATCGCTCTGGAACTGAAATCTGAATGCTCACTGACATTTGCCCTATCTGAAAGTCTGATAAACGCCGGAAAAATGACTAAGTCCAAAAGAAAAATTAATTCACCTTTTTTCAATTTTACCCCCGTGGGATATATATTCTACCCACACACATTTGGAACTCTCCTGGGGTACCCTCACACATATTATTCCCTCATTTAGTGGATATTTTCACAAAAAAGTGACATTTTCAAAAATTCTGAAAATTGGCTGAAAACGACTAAATATCAAGGACTCATTGGGCGAATCACTCTGGAACGGAAATCGGAATGCTCACTGACATTTGCCCTATCTGAAAGTCTGATAAACGCCGGAAAAATGACTAAGTCCAAAAAAAAATTTATTTCGTCTTTTTTCAATTTTACCCCCGTGGGATATATATTCTATCCACACACATTTGGAACTCTCCTGGGGTACCCTCACAATATTATTTCCTCATTTAATGGATATTTTCACAAAAAAGTGACATTTTCAAAAATTCAGAAAATTGGCTGGAAATGACTAAATATCAAGGACTCATTGGGCGAATCGCTCTGGAACTGAAACCGGAACGCTCACCGACATTTCCCCTATCTGAAAGTCTGATAAACGCCGGAAAAATGACTAAGTCCAAATGAAAAATTATTTCACCTTTTTTCAATTTTACCCCCGTGGGATATATATTCTACCCACACACGTTGGGAACTCTCCTGGGGTACCCTCACACATATTATTCCCTCATTTAGTGGATATTTTCACAAAAAAGTGAAATTTTCGAAAATCCAGAAAATTGTCTGAAAACGACTAAATATCAAGGACTCATTGCGCGAATCGCTCTGGAACTGAAATCGGAACGCTCACTGACGTTTGCCCTATCTGAAAGTCTGATAAACGCCGGAAAAATGACTAAGTCCAAAAGAAAAATTATTTCAACTTTTTTCAATTTTACCCCCGTGGGATATATATTCTACCCACACACATTTGGAACTCTCCTGGGGCACCCTCACACATATTATTCCCTCATTTAGTGGATATTTTCACAAAAAAGTGAAATTTTCAAAAATTCAGAAAATTGGCTGAAAACGACTAAATATCAAGAACTCATTGGGCGAATCGCTCTGGAACTGAAATCAGAATGCTCACTGACATTTCCCCTATCTGAAATTCTGATAAACTCCGGAAAAATGAGTAAGTCCAAAAAAAATTTTTTTTTAACTTTTTTCAATTTTCCCCCGTGGGATATATATTCTACCCAAACACATTGTGAGCTCTCCTGGGGTACCCTCACACATATTATTCCCTCATTTAGTGGATATTTTCACAAAAAAAATGAAATTTTCAAAAATCCAGAAAATTGGCTGAAAACGACTAAATATCAAGGACTCATTGGGCGAATCGCTCTGGAACTGAAATCTGAATGCTCACTGACATTTGCCCTATCTGAAAGTCTGATAAACGCCGGAAAAATGACTAAGTCCAAAAGAAAAATTATTTCACCTTTTTTCAATTTTACCCCCGTGGGATATATATTCTACCCACACACATTTGGAACTCTCCTGGGGTACCCTCACACATATTATTCCCTCATTTAGTGGATATTTTCACAAAAAAGTGACATTTTCAAAAATTCTGAAAATTGGCTGAAAACGACTAAATATCAAGGACTCATTGGGCGAATCACTCTGGAACGGAAATCGGAATGCTCACTGACATTTGCCCTATCTGAAAGTCTGATAAACGCCGGAAAAATGACTAAGTCCAAAAAAAAATTTATTTCGTCTTTTTTCAATTTTACCCCCGTGGGATATATATTCTATCCACACACATTTGGAACTCTCCTGGGGTACCCTCACAATATTATTTCCTCATTTAATGGATATTTTCACAAAAAAGTGACATTTTCAAAAATTCAGAAAATTGGCTGGAAATGACTAAATATCAAGGACTCATTGGGCGAATCGCTCTGGAACTGAAATCGGAACGCTCACCGACATTTCCCCTATCTGAAAGTCTGATAAACGCCGGAAAAATGACTAAGTCCAAAAAAAAATTTATTTCGTCTTTTTTCAATTTTACCCCCGTGGGATATATATTCTACCCACACACATTTGGAACTCTCCTGGGGTACCCTCACAATATTATTCCCTCATTTAATGGATATTTTCACAAAAAAGTGACATTTTCAAAAATTCAGAAAATTGGCTGAAAATGACTAAATATCAAGGACTCATTGGGCGAATCGCTCTGGAACTGAAATCGGAACGCTCACCGACATTTCCCCTATCTGAAAGTCTGATAAACGCCGGAAAAATGACTAAGTCCAAATGAAAAATTATTTCACCTTTTTTCAATTTTACCCCCGTGGGATATATATTCTACCCACACACGTTGGGAACTCTCCTGGGGTACCCTCACACATATTATTCCCTCATTTAGTGGATATTTTCACAAAAAAAGTGAAATTTTCGAAAATCCAGAAAATTGTCTGAAAACGACTAAATATCAAGGACTCATTGTGCGAATCGCTCTGGAACTGAAATCGGAACGCTCACTGACATTTGCCCTATCTGAAAGTCTGATAAACGCCGGAAAAATGACTTAGTCCAAAAGAAAAATTTTTTCAACTTTTTTCAATTTTACCCCCGTGGGATATATATTCTACCCAAACACATTGGGAGCTCTCCTGGGGTACCCTCACACATATTATTCCCTCATTTAGTGGATATTTTCACAAAAAAGTGAAATTTTCAAAAATCCAGAAAATTGGCTGAAAACGACTAAATATCAAGGACTCATTGGTCGAATCGCTCTGGAACTGAAATCTAAATGCTCACTGACATTTGCCCTATCTGAAAGTCTGATAAACGCCGGAAAAACGACAGTCCAAAAGAAAAATTTTTTCAACTTTTTTCAATTTTACCCCCGTGGGATATATATTCTACCCAAACACATTGGGAGCTCTCCTGGGGTACCCTCACACATGTTATTCCCTCATTTAGTGGATATTTTCACAAAAAAGTGAAATTTTCAAAAATCCAGAAAATTGGCTGAAAACGACTAAATATCAAGGACTCATTGGGTGAATCGCTCTGGAACTGAAATCTGAATGCTCACTGACATTTGCCCTATCTGAAAGTCTGATAAACGCCGGAAAAATGACTAAGTCCAAAAGAAAAATTATTTCAACTGTTTTCAATTTTACCCCCGTGGGATATATATTCTACCCACACACATTTGGAACTCTCCTGGGGTACCCTCACACATATTATTCCCTCATTTAGTGGATATTTTCACAAAAAAGTGAAATTTTCAAAAATTCAGAAAATTGGCTGAAAACGACTAAATATCAAGACCTCATTGGGCGAATCGCTCTGGAACTGAAATCAGAATGCTCACTGACATTTCCCCTATCTGAAATTCTGATAAACTCCGGAAAAATGAGTAAGTCGAAAAAAATTTTTTTTTTTAACTTTTTTCAATTTTACCCCCGTGGGATATATATTCTACCCAAACACATTGTGAGCTCTCCTGGGGTACCCTCACACATATTATTCCCTCATTTAGTGAATATTTTCACAAAAAAGTGAAATTTTCAAAAATCCAGAAAATTGGCTGAAAACGACTAAATATCAAGGACTCATTGGGCGAATCGCTCTGGAATTGAAATCGGAACGCTCACCGACATTTCCCCTATGTGAAAGTCTGATAAACGCCGGAAAAATGACTAAGTCCAAAAAAAAATTTATTTCGTCTTTTTTCAATTTTACCCCCGTGGGATATATATTCTACCCACACACATTTGGAACTCTCCTGGGGTACCCTCACAATATTATTCCCTCATTTAATGGATATTTTCACAAAAAAGTGACATTTTCAAAAATTCAGAAAATTAGCTGAAAATGACTAAATATCAAGGACTCATTGGGCGAATCGCTCTGGAACTGAAATCGGAACGCTCACCGACATTTCCCCTATCTGAAAGTCTGATAAACGCCGGAAAAATTACTAAGTCCAAATGAAAAATTATTTCACCTTTTTTCAATTTTACCCCCGTGGGATATATATTCTACCCACACACATTGGGAACTCTCCTGGGGTACCCTCACACATATTATTCCCTCATTTAGTGGACATTTTCACAAAAAAGTGAAATTTTCGAAAATCCAGAAAATTGTCTGAAAACGACTAAATATCAAGGACTCATTGTGCGAATCGCTCTGGAACTGAAATCTGAACGCTCACTGACATTTGCCCTATCTGAAAGTCTGATAAACGCCGGAAAAATGACTTAGTCCAAAAGAAAAATTTTTTCAACTTTTTTCAATTTTACCCCCGTGGGATATATATTTAACCCAAACACATTGGGAGCTCTCCTGGGGTACCCTCACACATATTATTCCCTCATTTAGTGGATATTTTCACAAAAAAGTGAAATTTTCAAAAATTCAGAAAATTGGCTGAAAACGACTAAATATCAAGAACTCATTGGGCGAATCGCTCTGGAACTGAAATCAGAATGCTCACTGACATTTCCCCTATCTGAAATTCTGATAAACTCCGGAAAAATGAGTAAGTCGAAAAAAATTTTTTTTTTTAACTTTTTTCAATTTTACCCCCGTGGGATATATATTCTACCCAAACACATTGTGAGCTCTCCTGGGGTACCCTCACACATATTATTCCCTCATTTAGTGAATATTTTCACAAAAAAGTGAAATTTTCAAAAATCCAGAAAATTGGCTGAAAACGACTAAATATCAAGGACTCATTGGGCGAATCGCTCTGGAATTGAAATCGGAACGCTCACCGACATTTCCCCTATGTGAAAGTCTGATAAACGCCGGAAAAATGACTAAGTCCAAAAAAAAATTTATTTCGTCTTTTTTCAATTTTACCCCCGTGGGATATATATTCTACCCACACACATTTGGAACTCTCCTGGGGTACCCTCACAATATTATTCCCTCATTTAATGGATATTTTCACAAAAAAGTGACATTTTCAAAAATTCAGAAAATTAGCTGAAAATGACTAAATATCAAGGACTCATTGGGCGAATCGCTCTGGAACTGAAATCGGAACGCTCACCGACATTTCCCCTATCTGAAAGTCTGATAAACGCCGGAAAAATTACTAAGTCCAAATGAAAAATTATTTCACCTTTTTTCAATTTTACCCCCGTGGGATATATATTCTACCCACACACATTGGGAACTCTCCTGGGGTACCCTCACACATATTATTCCCTCATTTAGTGGATATTTTCACAAAAAAGTGAAATTTTCGAAAATCCAGAAAATTGTCTGAAAACGACTAAATATCAAGGACTCATTGTGCGAATCGCTCTGGAACTGAAATCTGAACGCTCACTGACATTTGCCCTATCTGAAAGTCTGATAAACGCCGGAAAAACGACAGTCCAAAAGAAAAATTTTTTCAACTTTTTTCAATTTTACCCCCGTGGGATATATATTTTACCCAAACACATTGGGAGCTCTCCTGGGGTACCCTCACACATATTATTCCCTCATTTAGTGGATATTTTCACAAAAAAAGTGAAATTTTCAAAAATCCAGAAAATTGGCTGAAAACGACTAAATATCAAGGACTCATTGGGCGAATCGCTCTGGAACGGAAATCGGAATGCTCACTGACATTTGCCCTATCTGAAAGTCTGATAAACGCCGGAAAAATGACTAAGTCCAAAAAAAAATTTTTTTAATCTTTTTTCAATTTTACCCCCGTGGGATATATATTCTACCCACACACATTTGGAACTCTCCTGGGGTACCCTCACACATATTATTCCCTCATTTAGTGGATATTTTCACAAAAAAGTGAAATTTTCAAAAATCCAGAAAATTGGCTGAAAACGACTAAATATTAAGGACTCATAGGGCGAATCGCTCTGGAACTGAAATCGGAACGCTCACTGACATTTGCCCTATCTGAAAGTTTGATAAACGCAGGAAAAATGACTAAGTCCAAAAAAAAATTTATTTCGTCTTTTTTCAATTTTACCCCCGTGGGATATATATTCTATCCACACACATTTGGAACTCTCCTGGGGTACCCTCACAATATTATTTCCTAATTTAATGGATATTTTCACAAAAAAGTGACATTTTCAAAAATTCAGAAAATTGGCTGGAAATGACTAAATATCAAGGACTCATTGGGCGAATCGCTCTGGAACTGAAATCGGAACGCTCACCGACATTTCCCCTATCTGAAAGTCTGATAAACGCCGGAAAAATGACTTAGTCCAAAAGAAAAATTTTTTCAACTTTTTTCAATTTTACCCCCGTGGGATATATATTCTACCCAAACACATTGGGAGCTCTCCTGGGGTACCCTCACACATATTATTCCCTCATTTAGTGGATATTTTCACAAAAAAGCGAAATGTTCAAAAATCCAGAAAATTGGCTGAAAACGACTAAATATCAAGGACTCATTGGTCGAATCGCTCTGGAACTGAAATCTGAATGCTCACTGACATTTGCCCTATCTGAAAGTCTGATAAACGCCGGAAAAACGACAGTCCAAAAGAAAAATTTTTTCAACTTTTTTCAATTTTACCCCCGTGGGATATATATTCTACCCAAACACATTGGGAGCTCTCCTGGGGTACCCTCACACATATTATTCCCTCATTTAGTGGATATTTTCACAAAAAAAGTGAAATTTTCAAAAATCCAGAAAATTGGCTGAAAACGACTAAATATCAAGGACTCATTGGGCGAATCGCTCTGGAACGGAAATCGGAATGCTCACTGACATTTGCCCTATCTGAAAGTCTGATAAACGCCGGAAAAATGACTAAGTCCAAAAAAAAATTTTTTTAATCTTTTTTCAATTTTACCCCCGTGGGATATATATTCTACCCACACACATTTGGAACTCTCCTGGGGTACCCTCACACATATTATTCCCTCATTTAGTGGATATTTTCACAAAAAAGTGAAATTTTCAAAAATCCAGAAAATTGGCTGAAAACGACTAAATATCAAGGACTCATTGGTCGAATCGCTCTGGAACTGAAATCTGAATGCTCACTGACATTTGCCCTATCTGAAAGTCTGATAAACGCCGGAAAAACGACATTCCAAAAGAAAAATTTTTTCAACTTTTTTCAATTTTACCCCCGTGGGATATATATTCTACCCACACACGTTGGGAACTCTCCTGGGGTACCCTCACACATATTATTCCCTCATTTAGTGGATATTTTCACAAAAAAGTGAAATTTTCGAAAATCCAGAAAATTGTCTGAAAACGACTAAATATCAAGGACTCATTGGGCGAATCGCTCTGGAACGGAAATCGGAATGCTCACTGACATTTGCCCTATCTGAAAGTCTGATAAACGCCGGAAAAATGACTAAGTCCAAAAAAAAATTTTTTTCATCTTTTTTCTATTTTACCCCCGTGGGATATATATTCTACCCACACACATTTGGAACTCTCCTGGGGTACCCTCACACATATTATTCCCTCATTTAGTGGATATTTTCACAAAAAAGTGAAATTTTCAAAAATCCAGAAAATTGGCTGAAAACGACTAAATATTAAGGACTCATTGGGCGAATCGCTCTGGAACTGAAATCGGAACGCTCACTGACATTTGCCCTATCTGAAAGTTTGATAAACGCAGGAAAAATGACTAAGTCCAAAAAAAAATTTATTTCGTCTTTTTTCAATTTTACTCCCGTGGGATATATATTCTATCCACACACATTTGGAACTCTCCTGGGGTACCCTCACAATATTATTTCCTCATTTAATGGATATTTTCACAAAAAAGTGACATTTTCAAAAATTCAGAAAATTGGCTGGAAATGACTAAATATCAAGGACTCATTGGGCGAATCGCTCTGGAACTGAAATCGGAACGCTCACCGACATTTCCCCTATCTGAAAGTCTGATAAACGCCGGAAAAATGACTAAGTCCAAAAAAAAATTTATTTTGTCTTTTTTCAATTTTACCCCCGTGGGATATATATTCTACCCACACACATTTGGAACTCTCCTGGGGTACCCTCACAATATTATTCCCTCATTTAATGGATATTTTCACAAAAAAGTGACATTTTCAAAAATTCAGAAAATTGGCTGAAAATGACTAAATATCAAGGACTCATTGGGCGAATCGCTCTGGAACTGAAATCGGAACGCTCACCGACATTTCCCCTATCTGAAAGTCTGATAAACGCCGGAAAAATGACTAAGTCCAAATGAAAAATTATTTCACCTTTTTTCAATTTTACCCCCGTGGGATATATATTCTACCCACACACGTTGGGAACTCTCCTGGGGTACCCTCACACATATTATTCCCTCATTTAGTGGATATTTTCACAAAAAAGTGAAATTTTCGAAAATCCAGAAAATTGTCTGAAAACGACTAAATATCAAGGACTCATTGTGCGAATCGCTCTGGAACTGAAATCGGAACGCTCACTGACATTTGCCCTATCTGAAAGTCTGATAAACGCCGGAAAAATGACTTAGTCCAAAAGAAAAATTTTTTCAACTTTTTTCAATTTTACCCCCGTGGGATATATATTCTACCCAAACACATTGGGAGCTCTCCTGGGGTACCCTCACACATATTATTCCCTCATTTAGTGGATATTTTCACAAAAAAGTGAAATGTTCAAAAATCCAGAAAATTGGCTGAAAACGACTAAATATCAAGGACTCATTGGTCGAATCGCTCTGGAACTGAAATCTGAATGCTCACTGACATTTGCCCTATCTGAAAGTCTGATAAACGCCGGAAAAATGACTAAGTCCAAAAAAAATTTTTTTTAATCTTTTTTCAATTTTACCCCCGTGGGATATATATTCTACCCACACACATTTGGAACTCTCCTGGGGTACCGTCACACATATTATTCCCTCATTTAGTGGATATTTTCACAAAAAAGTGAAATTTTCAAAAATCCAGAAAATTGGCTGAAAACGACTAAATATTAAGGACTCATTGGGCGAATCGCTCTGGAACTGAAATCGGAACGCTCACTGACATTTGCCTTATCTGAAAGTTTGATAAACGCAGGAAAAATGACTAAGTAAAAAAGAAAAATTATTTCAACTTTTTTCAATTTTACCCCCGTGGGATATATATTCTACCCACACACGTTGGAAACTCTCCTGGGGTACCCTCACACATATTATTCCCTCATTTAGTGGATATTTTCACAAAAAAGTGAAATTTTCAAAAATCCAGAAAATTGGCTGAAAACGACTAAATATCAAGGACTCATTGGGCGAATCGCTCTGGAACTGAAATCGGAACGCTCACCGACATTTCCCCTATCTGAAAGTCTGATAAACGCCGGAAAAATGACTAAGTCCAAATGAAAAATTATTTCACCTTTTTTCAATTTTACCCCCGTGGGATATATATTCTACCCACACACGTTGGGAACTCTCCTGGGGTACCCTCACACATATTATTCCCTCATTTAGTGGATATTTTCACAAAAAAGTGAAATTTTCAAAAATCCAGAAAATTGGCTGAAAACGACTAAATATCAAGGACTCATTGGGCGAATCGCTCTGGAATGGAAATCGGAATGCTGACTGACATTTGCCCTATCTGAAAGTCTGATAAACGCCGGAAAAATGACTAAGTCCAAAAAAAATTTTTTTTAATCTTTTTTCAATTTTACCCCCGTGGGATATATATTCTACCCACACACATTTGGAACTCTCCTGGGGTACCGTCACACATATTATTCCCTCATTTAGTGGATATTTTCACAAAAAAGTGAAATTTTCAAAAATCCAGAAAATTGGCTGAAAACGACTAAATATTAAGGACTCATTGGGCGAATCGCTCTGGAACTGAAATCGGAACGCTCACTGACATTTGCCTTATCTGAAAGTTTGATAAACGCAGGAAAAATGACTAAGTAAAAAAGAAAAATTATTTCAACTTTTTTCAATTTTACCCCCGTGGGATATATATTCTACCCACACACGTTGGAAACTCTCCTGGGGTACCCTCACACATATTATTCCCTCATTTAGTGGATATTTTCACAAAAAAGTGAAATTTTCAAAAATCCAGAAAATTGGCTGAAAACGACTAAATATCAAGGACTCATTGGGCGAATCGCTCTGGAACTGAAATCGGAACGCTCACTGACATTTGCCCTATCTGAAAGTTTGATAAACGCAGGAAAAATGACTAAGTCCAAAAGAAAAATTATTTCAACTTTTTTCAATTTTACCCCTGTGGGATATATATTCTACCCAAACACATTGGGAACTCTCCTGGGGTACCCTCACACATATTATTCCCTCATTTAGTGGATATTTTCACAAAAAAGTGAAATTTTCAAAAATTCAGAAAATTGGCTGAAAACGACTAAATATCAAGGACTCATTGGGCGAATCACTCTGGAACTGAAATTGGAACGCTCACTGACATTTACCCTATCTGAAAGTCTGATAAACGCCGGAAAAACGACAGCCAAAAGAAAAATTTTTTCAACTTTTTTCAATTTTACCCCCGTGGGATATATATTCTACCCAAACACATTGGGAGCTCTCCTGGGGTACCCTCACACATATTATTCCCTCATTTAGTGGATATTTTCACAAAAAAGTGAAATTTTCAAAAATCCAGGAAATTGGCTGAAAATGACTAAATATCAAGGACTCATTGGGTGAATCGCTCTGGAACTGAAATCTGAACGCTCACTGACATTTGCCCTATCTGAAAGTCTGATAAACGACGGAAAAATGACTAAGTCCAAAAGAAAAATTATTTCACCTTTTTTCAATTTTACCCCCGTGGGATATATATTCTACCCAAACACATTGGGAGCTCTCCTGGGGTACCCTCACACATATTATTCCCTCATTTAGTGGATATTTTCACAAAAAAGTGAAATTTTCAAAAATCCAGGAAATTGGCTGAAAACGACTAAATATCAAGGACTCATTGGGCGAATCGCTCTGGAACTGAAATCGGAACGCTCACTGACATTTGCCCTATCTGAAAGTTTGATAAACGCAGGAAAAATGACTAAGTCCAAAAAAAAATTTATTTCGTCTTTTTTCAATTTTACCCCCGTGGGATATATATTCTATCCACACACATTTGGAACTCTCCTGGGGTACCCTCACAATATTATTTCCTCATTTAATGGATATTTTCACAAAAAAGTGACATTTTCAAAAATTCAGAAAATTGGCTGGAAATGACTAAATATCAAGGACTCATTGGGCGAATCACTCTGGAACTGAAATCGGAACGCTCACCGACATTTCCCCTATCTGAAAGTCTGATAAACGCCGGGAAAATGACTAAGTCCAAAAAAAAATTTATTTCGTCTTTTTTCAATTTTACCCCCGTGGGATATATATTCTACCCACACACATTTGGAACTCTCCTGGGGTACCCTCACAATATTATTCCCTCATTTAATGGATATTTTCACAAAAAAGTGACATTTTCAAAAATTCAGAAAATTGGCTGAAAATGACTAAATATCAAGGACTCATTGGGCGAATCGCTCTGGAACTGAAATCGGAACGCTCACCGACATTTCCCCTATCTGAAAGTCTGATAAACGCCGGAAAAATGACTAAGTCCAAATGAAAAATTATTTCACCTTTTTTCAATTTTACCCCCGTGGGATATATATTCTACCCACACACGTTGGGAACTCTCCTGGGGTACCCTCACACATATTATTCCCTCATTTAGTGGATATTTTCACAAAAAAGTGAAATTTTCGAAAATCCAGAAAATTGTCTGAAAACAACTAAATATCAAGGACTCATTGTGCGAATCGCTCTGGAACTGAAATCGGAACGCTCACTGACATTTGCCCTATCTGAAAGTCTGATAAACGCCGGAAAAATGACTTAGTCCAAAAGAAAAATTTTTTCAACTTTTTTCAATTTTACCCCCGTGGGATATATATTCTACCCAAACACATTGGGAGCTCTCCTGGGGTACCCTCACACATATTATTCCCTCATTTAGTGGATATTTTCACAAAAAAGTGAAATGTTCAAAAATCCAGAAAATTGGCTGAAAACGACTAAATATCAAGGACTCATTGGTCGAATCGCTCTGGAACTGAAATCTGAATGCTCACTGACATTTGCCCTATCTGAAAGTCTGATAAACGCCGGAAAAACGACAGTCCAAAAGAAAAATTTTTTCAACTTTTTTCAATTTTACCCCCGTGGGATCTATATTCTACCCAAACACATTGGGAGCTCTCCTGGGGTACCCTCACACATATTATTCCCTCATTTAGTGGATATTTTCACAAAAAAAGTGAAATTTTCAAAAATCCAGAAAATTGGCTGAAAACGACTAAATATCAAGGACTCATTGGGCGAATCGTTCTGGAACGGAAATCGGAATGCTCACTGACATTTGCCCTATCTGAAAGTCTGATAAACGCCGGAAAAATGACTAAGTCCAAAAAAAAATTTTTTTAATCTTTTTTCAATTTTACCCCCGTGGGATATATATTCGACCCACACACATTTTGAACTCTCCTGGGGTACCCTCACACATATTATTCCCTCATTTAGTGGATATTTTCACAAAAAAGTGAAATTTTCAAAAATCCAGAAAATTGGCTGAAAACGACTAAATATCAAGGACTCATTGGTCGAATCGCTCTGGAACTGAAATCTGAATGCTCACTGACATTTGCCCTATCTGAAAGTCTGATAAACGCCGGAAAAACGACAGTCCAAAAGAAAAATTTTTTCAACTTTTTTCAATTTTACCCCCGTGGGATATATATTCTACCCAAACACATTGGGAGCTCTCCTGGGGTACCCTCACACATATTATTCCCTCATTTAGTGGATATTTTCACAAAAAAAGTGAAATTTTCAAAAATCCAGAAAATTGGCTGAAAACGACTAAATATCAAGGACTCATTGGGCGAATCGCTCTGGAACGGAAATCGGAATGCTCACTGACATTTGCCCTATCTGAAAGTCTGATAAACGCCGGAAAAATGACTAAGTCCAAAAGAAAAATTTTTTTAATCTTTTTTCAATTTTACCCCCGTGGGATATATATTCTACCCACACACATTTGGAACTCTCCTGGGGTACCCTCACACATATTTTTCCCTCATTTAGTGGATATTTTCACAAAAAAGTGAAATTTTCAAAAATCCAGAAAATTGGCTGAAAACGACTAAATATTAAGGACTCATTGGGCGAATCGCTCTGGAACTGAAATCGGAACGCTCACTGACATTTGCCCTATCTGAAAGTTTGATAAACGCAGGAAAAATGACTAAGTAAAAAAGAAAAATTATTTCAACTTTTTTCAATTTTACCCCCGTGGGATATATATTCTACCCACACACGTTGGAAACTCTCCTGGGGTACCCTCACACATATTATTCCCTCATTTAGTGGATATTTTCACAAAAAAGTGAAATTTTCAAAAATCCAGAAAATTGGCTGAAAACGACTAAATATCAAGGACTCATTGGGCGAATCGCTCTGGAACTGAAATCGGAACGCTCACTGACATTTGCCCTATCTGAAAGTTTGATAAACGCAGGAAAAATGACTAAGTCCAAAAGAAAAATTATTTCAACTTTTTTCAATTTTACCCCTGTGTGATATATATTCTACCCACACACATTGGGAACTCTCCTGGGGTACCCTCACACATATTATTCCCTCATTTAGTGGATATTTTCACAAAAAAGTGAAATTTTCAAAAATTCAGAAAATTGGCTGAAAACGACTAAATATCAAGGACTCATTGGGCGAATCGCTCTGGAACTGAAATTGGAACGCTCACTGACATTTACCCTATCTGAAAGTCTGATAAACGCCGGAAAAACGACAGTCCAAAAGAAAAATTTTTTCAACTTTTTTCAATTTTACCCCCGTGGGATATATATTCTACCCAAACACATTGGGAGCTCTCCTGGGGTACCCTCACACATATTATTCCCTCATTTAGTGGATATTTTCACAAAAAAGTGAAATTTTCAAAAATCCAGGAAATTGGCTGAAAACGACTAAATATCAAGGACTCATTGGGTGAATCGCTCTGGAACTGAAATCTGAACGCTCACTGACATTTGCCCTATCTGAAAGTCTGATAAACGACGGAAAAATGACTAAGTCCAAAAGAAAAATTATTTCACCTTTTTTCAATTTTACCCCCGTGGGATATATATTCTACCCAAACACATTGGGAGCTCTCCTGGGGTACCCTCACACATATTATTCCCTCATTTAGTGGATATTTTCACAAAAAAGTGAAATTTTCAAAAATCCAGGAAATTGGCTGAAAACGACTAAATATCAAGGACTCATTGGGCGAATCGCTCTGGAACTGAAATCGGAACGCTCACTGACATTTGCCCTATCTGAAATTTTGATAAACGCAGGAAAAATGACTAAGTCCAAAAAAAAATTTATTTCGTCTTTTTTCAATTTTACCCCCGTGGGATATATATTCTATCCACACACATTTGGAACTCTCCTGGGGCACCCTCACAATATTATTTCCTCATTTAATGGATATTTTCACAAAAAAGTGACATTTTCAAAAATTCAGAAAATTGGCTGGAAATGACTAAATATCAAGGACTCATTGGGCGAATCGCTCTGGAACTGAAATCGGAACGCTCACCGACATTTCCCCTATCTGAAAGTCTGATAAACGCCGGAAAAATGACTAAGTCCAAATGAAAAATTATTTCACCTTTTTTCAATTTTACCCCCGTGGGATATATATTCTACCCACACACGTTGGGAACTCTCCTGGGGTACCCTCACACATATTATTCCCTCATTTAGTGGATATTTTCACAAAAAAGTGAAATTTTCGAAAATCCAGAAAATTGTCTGAAAACGACTAAATATCAAGGACTCATTGTGCGAATCTCTCTGGAACTGAAATCTGAATGCTCACTGACATTTGCCCTATCTGAAAGTCTGATAAACGCCGGAAAAACGACAGTCCAAAAGAAAAATTTTTTCAACTTTTTTCAATTTTACCCCCGTGGGATATATATTCTACCCAAACACATTGGGAGCTCTCCTGGGGTACCCTCACACATATTATTCCCTCATTTAGTGGATATTTTCACAAAAAAGTGAAATTTTCAAAAATCCAGAAAATTGGCTGAAAACGACTAAATATTAAGGACTCATTGGGCGAATCGCTCTGGAACTGAAATCGGAACGCTCACTGACATTTGCCCTATCTGAAAGTTTGATAAACGCAGGAAAAATGACTAAGTAAAAAAGAAAAATTATTTCAACTTTTTTCAATTTTACCCCCGTGGGATATATATTCTACCCACACACGTTGGAAACTCTCCTGGGGTACCCTCACACATATTATTCCCTCATTTAGTGGATATTTTCACAAAAAAGTGAAATTTTCAAAAATCCAGGAAATTGGCTGAAAACGACTAAATATCAAGGACTCATTGGGTGAATCGCTCTGGAACTGAAATCTGAACGCTCACTGACATTTGCCCTATCTGAAAGTCTGATAAACGCCGGAAAAATGACTAAGTCCAAAAGAAAAATTATTTCACCTTTTTTCAATTTTACCCCCGTGGGATATATATTCTACCCACACACGTTGGGAACTCTCCTGGGGTACCCTCACACATATTATTCCCTCATTTAGTGGATATTTTCACAAAAAAGTGAAATTTTCAAAAATTCAGAAAATTGGCTGAAAACGACTAAATATCAAGGACTCATTGGGCGAATCGCTCTGGAACTGAAATTGGAACGCTCACTGACATTTGCCCTATCTGAAAGTCTGATAAACACCGGAAAAACGACAGTCCAAAAGAAAAATTTTTTCAACTTTTTTCAATTTTACCCCCGTGGGATATACATTCTACCCAAACACATTGGGAGCTCTCCTGGGGTACCCTCACACATATTATTCCCTCATTAATGGATATTTTCACAAAAAAGTGAAATTTTCAAAAATCCAGGAAATTGGCTGAAAACGACTAAATATCAAGGACTCATTAGGTGAATCGCTCTGGAACTGAAATCTGAACGCTCACTGACATTTGCCCTATCTGAAAGTCTGATAAACGCCGGAAAAATGACTAAGTCCAAAAGAAAAATTATTTCACCTTTTTTCAATTTTACCCCCGTGGGATATATATTCTACCCACACACGTTGCGAACTCTCCTCAGGTACCCTCACACATATTATTCCCTCATTTAGTGGATATTTTCACAAAAAAGTGAAATTTTCGAAAATCCAGAAAATTGTCTGAAAACGACTGAATATCAAGGACTCATTGCGCGAATCGCTCTGGAACTGAAATCGGAACACTCACTGACATTTGCCCTATCTGAAAGTCTGATAAACGCCCAAAAAATGACTAAGTACAAAAGAAAAATTATTTCAACTTTTTTCAATTTTACCCCCGTGGGATATATATTCTACCCACACACATTTGGAACTCTCCTGGTGTACCCTCACACATATTATTCCCACATTTAGTGGATATTTTCACAAAAAAGTGAAATTTTCGAAAATCCAGAAAATTGTCTGAAAACGACTGAATATCAAGGACTCATTGCGCGAATCGCACTGGAACTGAAATCGGAACACTCACTGACATTTGCCCTATCTGAAAGTCTGATAAACGCCGGAAAAATGACTAAGTCCAAAAGAAAAATTATTTCAACTTTTTTCAATTTTACCCCCGTGGGATATATATTCTACCCACACACATTTGGAACTCTCCTGGGGTACCCTCACACATATTATTCCCTCATTTAGTGGATATTTTCACAAAAAAGTGAAATTTTCAAAAATTCAGAAAATTAGCTGAAAATGACGAAATATCAAGGACTCATTGGGCGAATCGCTCTGGAACTGAAATTAGAACGCTCACTGACATTTGCCCTATCTGAAAGTCTGATAAACGCCGGGAAAATGACTAAGTCCCAAAAAAATTTTTTTTCATCTTTTTTCAATTTTACCCCCGTGGGATATATATTCTACCCAAACACATTGGGAGCTCTCCTGGGTTACCCTCACACATATTATTCCCTCATTTAGTGGATATTTTCACAAAAAAGTGAAATTTTCAAAAATTCAGAAAATTGGCTGAAAACGACTAAATATCAAGGACTCATTGGGCGAATCGCTCTGGAACTGAAATTGGAACGCTCACTGACATTTGCCCTACCTGAAAGTCTGATAAACGCCGGAAAAACGAAAGTCCAAAAGAAAAATTTTTTCAACTTTTTTCAATTTTACCCCCGTGGGATATATATTCTACCCAAACACATTGGGAGCTCTCCTGGGGTACCCTCACACATATTATTCCCTCATTTAGTGGATATTTTCACAAAAAAGTGAAATTTTCAAAAATCCAGAATATTGGCTGAAAACAACTAAATATCAAGGACTCATTGGGCGAATCGCTCTGGAATGGAAATCGGAATGCCCACTGACATTTGTCCTATCTGAAAGTCTGATAAACGCCGGAAAAACGACAGTCCAAAAGAAAAATTTTTTCAACTTTTTTCAATTTTACCCCCGTGGGATATATATTCTACCCAAACACATTGGGAGCTCTCCTGGGGTACCCTCACACATATTATTCCCTCATTTAGTGGATATTTTCACAAAAAAGTGAAATTTTCAAAAATCCAGAAAATTGGCTGAAAACGACTAAATATTAAGGACTCATTGGGCGAATCGCTCTGGAACTGAAATCGGAACGCTCACTGACATTTGCCCTATCTGAAAGTTTGATAAACGCAGGAAAAATGACTAAGTAAAAAAGAAAAATTATTTCAACTTTTTTCAATTTTACCCCCGTGGGATATATATTCTACCCACACACGTTGGAAACTCTCCTGGGGTACCCTCACACATATTATTCCCTCATTTAGTGGATATTTTCACAAAAAAGTGAAATTTTCAAAAATCCAGAAAATTGGCTGAAAACGACTAAATATCAAGGACTCATTGGGCGAATCGCTCTGGAACTGAAATCTGAACGCTCACTGACATTTGCCCTATCTGAAAGTCTGATAAACGACGGAAAAATGACTAAGTCCAAAAGAAAAATTATTTCACCTTTTTTCAATTTTACCCCCGTGGGATATATATTCTACCCACACACGTTGGGAACTCTCCTGGGGTACCCTCACACATATTATTCCCTCATTTAGTGGATATTTTCACAAAAAAGTGAAATTTTCAAAAATTCAGAAAATTGGCTGAAAACGACTAAATATCAAGGACTCATTGGGCGAATCGCTCTGGAACTGAAATTGGAACGCTCACTGACATTTGCCCTATCTGAAAGTCTGATAAACACCGGAAAAACGACAGTCCAAAAGAAAAATTTTTTCAACTTTTTTCAATTTTACCCCCGTGGGATATACATTCTACCCAAACACATTGGGAGCTCTCCTGGGGTACCCTCACACATATTATTCCCTCATTAATGGATATTTTCACAAAAAAGTGAAATTTTCAAAAATCCAGGAAATTGGCTGAAAACGACTAAATATCAAGGACTCATTAGGTGAATCGCTCTGGAACTGAAATCTGAACGCTCACTGACATTTGCCCTATCTGAAAGTCTGATAAACGCCGGAAAAATGACTAAGTCCAAAAGAAAAATTATTTCACCTTTTTTCAATTTTACCCCCGTGGGATATATATTCTACCCACACACGTTGCGAACTCTCCTCAGGTACCCTCACACATATTATTCCCTCATTTAGTGGATATTTTCACAAAAAAGTGAAATTTTCGAAAATCCAGAAAATTGTCTGAAAACGACTGAATATCAAGGACTCATTGCGCGAATCGCTCTGGAACTGAAATCGGAACACTCACTGACATTTGCCCTATCTGAAAGTCTGATAAACGCCCAAAAAATGACTAAGTACAAAAGAAAAATTATTTCAACTTTTTTCAATTTTACCCCCGTGGGATATATATTCTACCCACACACATTTGGAACTCTCCTGGTGTACCCTCACACATATTATTCCCACATTTAGTGGATATTTTCACAAAAAAGTGAAATTTTCAAAAATCCAGAAAATTGGCTGAAAACGACTAAATATCAAGGACTCATTGGGCGAATCGCTCTGGAACTGAAATCGAAACGCTCAATGACATTTGCCCTATCTGAATGTCTGATAAACGCCGGAAAAATGACAGTCCAAAAGAAATTTTTTTTCAACTTTTTTCAATTTTACCCCCGTGGGATATATATTCTACCCAAACACATTGGGAGCTCTCCTGGGGTACCCTCACACATATTATTCCCTCATTTAGTGGATATTTTCACAAAAAAGTGAAATTTTCAAAAATCCAGGAAATTGGCTGAAAACGACGAAATATCAAGGACTCATTGGGTGAATCGCTCTGGAACTGAAATCTGAACGCTCACTGACATTTGCCCTATCTGAAAGTCTGATAAACGCCGGAAAAATGACTAAGTCCAAAAGAAAAATTATTTCACCTTTTTTCAATTTTACCCCCGTGGGATATATATTCTACCCACACACGTTGGGAACTCTCCTGGGGTACCCTCACACATATTATTCCCTCATTTAGTGGATATTTTCACAAAAAAGTGAAATTTTCGAAAATCCAGAAAATTGTCTGAAAACGACTAAATATCAAGGACTCATTGCGCGAATCGCTTTGGAACTGAAATCGGAACACTCACTGACATTTGCCCTATCTGAAAGTCTGATAAACGCCGGAAAAATGACTAAGTCCAAAAGAAAAATTATTTCAACTTTTTTCAATTTTACCCCCGTGGGATATATATTCTACCCACACACATTTGGAACTCTCCTGGGGTACCCTCACACATATTATTCCCTCATTTAGTGGATATTTTCACAAAAAAGTGAAATTTTCAAAAATCCAGAAAATTGGCTGAAAACGACTAAATATCAAGGACTCATTGGGCGAATCGCTCTGGAACTGAAATCGAAACGCTCAATGACATTTGCCCTATCTGAATGTCTGATAAACGCCGGAAAAATGACAGTCCAAAAGAAATTTTTTTTCAACTTTTTTCAATTTTACCCCCGTGGGATATATATTCTACCCAAACACATTGGGAGCTCTCCTGGGGTACCCTCACACATATTATTCCCTCATTTAGTGGATATTTTCACAAAAAAGTGAAATTTTCAAAAATCCAGGAAATTGGCTGAAAACGACGAAATATCAAGGACTCATTGGGTGAATCGCTCTGGAACTGAAATCTGAACGCTCACTGACATTTGCCCTATCTGAAAGTCTGATAAACGCCGGAAAAATGACTAAGTCCAAAAGAAAAATTATTTCACCTTTTTTCAATTTTACCCCCGTGGGATATATATTCTACCCACACACGTTGGGAACTCTCCTGGGGTACCCTCACACATATTATTCCCTCATTTAGTGGATATTTTCACAAAAAAGTGAAATTTTCGAAAATCCAGAAAATTGTCTGAAAACGACTAAATATCAAGGACTCATTGCGCGAATCGCTTTGGAACTGAAATCGGAACACTCACTGACATTTGCCCTATCTGAAAGTCTGATAAACGCCGGAAAAATGACTAAGTCCAAAAGAAAAATTATTTCAACTTTTTTCAATTTTACCCCCGTGGGATATATATTCTACCCACACACATTTGGAACTCTCCTGGGGTACCCTCACACATATTATTCCCTCATTTAGTGGATATTTTCACAAAAAAGTGAAATTTTCAAAAATCCAGAAAATTGGCTGAAAACGACTAAATATCAAGGACTCATTGGGCGAATCGCTCTGGAACTGAAATCGAAACGCTCAATGACATTTGCCCTATCTGAAAGTCTGATAAACGCCGGAAAAATGACAGTCCAAAAGAATTTTTTTTTCAACTTTTTTCAATTTTACCCCAGTGGGATATATATTCTACCCAAACACATTGGGAGCTCTCCTGGGTTACCCTCACACATATTATTCCCTCATTTAGTGGATATTTTCACAAAAAAGTGAAATTTTCAAAAATTCAGAAAATTGGCTGAAAACGACTAAATATCAAGGACTCATTGGGCGAATCGCTCTGGAACTGAAATTGGAACGCTCACTGACATTTGCCCTACCTGAAAGTCTGATAAACGCCGGAAAAACGACAGTCCAAAAGAAAAATTTTTTCAACTTTTTTCAATTTTACCCCCGTGGGATATATATTCTACCCACACACATTTGGAACTCTCCTGGGGTACCCTCACACATATTATTACCTCATTTAGTGGATATTTTCACAAAAAAGTGAAATTTTCAAAAATCCAGAAAATTGGCTGAAAACGACTAAATATCAAGGACTCATTGGGCGAATCGCTCTGGAACTGAAATCGGAACGCTCACTGACATTTGCCCTATCTGAAAGTCTGATAAACGCCGGAAAAATGAGTAAGTCCAAAAAAAAATTTTTTTCAACTTTTTTCAATTTTACCCCCGTGGGATATATATTCTACCCATACACATTTGGAACTCTCCTGGGGTACCCTCACACATATTATTCCCTCATTTAGTGGATATTTTCACAAAAAAGTGAAATTTTCAAAAATCCAGAAAATTGGCTGAAAACGACTAAATATCAAGGACTCATTGGGCGAATTGCTATGGAACGGAAATCGGAATACTCACTGACATTTGCCCTATCTGAAAGTCTGATAAACGCCGGAAAAATGACTAAGTCCAAAAAAAAATTTTTTAATCTTTTTTCAATTTTACCCCCCTGGGATATATATTCTACCCACACACATTTGGAACTCTCCTGGGGTACCCTCACACATATTATTCCCGCATTTAGTGGATATTTTCACAAAAAAGAGAAATTTTCAAAAATCCAGAAAATTGGCTGAAAACGACTAAATATCAAGGACTCATTGGGCGAATCGCTCTGGAACTGAAATCGGAACACTCACTGACATTTGCCCAATCTGAAAGTCTGATAAACGCCGGAAAAATGACTAAGTCTAAAAGAAAAATTATTTCAACTTTTTTCACTTTTACCCCCGTGGGAAATATATTCTACCCACACACATTTGGAACTCTCCTGGGGTACCCTCACACATATTATTCCCTCATTTAGTGGATATTTTCACAAAAAAGTGAAATTTTCAAAAATTCAGAAAATTAGCTGAAAATGACGAAATATCAAGGACTCATTGGGCGAATCGCTCTGGAACTGAAATTAGAACGCTCACTGACATTTGCCCTATCTGAAAGTCTGATAAACGCCGGGAAAATGACTAAGTCCCAAAAAAATTTTTTTTCATCTTTTTTCAATTTTACCCCCGTGGGATATATATTCTACCCAAACACATTGGGAGCTCTCCTGGGTTACCCTCACACATATTATTCCCTCATTTAGTGGATATTTTCACAAAAAAGTGAAATTTTCAAAAATTCAGAAAATTGGCTGAAAACGACTAAATATCAAGGACTCATTGGGCGAATCGCTCTGAAACTGAAATTGGAACGCTCACTGACATTTGTCCTACCTGAAAGTCTGATAAACGCCGGAAAAACGAAAGTCCAAAAGAAAAATTTTTTCAACTTTTTTCAATTTTACCCCCGTGGGATATATATTCTACCCAAACACATTGGGAGCTCTCCTGGGGTACCCTCACACATATTATTCCCTCATTTAGTGGATATTTTCACAAAAAAGTGAAATTTTCAAAAATCCAGAATATTGGCTGAAAACAACTAAATATCAAGGACTCATTGGGCGAATCGCTCTGGAATGGAAATCGGAATGCCCACTGACATTTGTCCTATCTGAAAGTCTGATAAACGCCGGAAAAATGACTAAGTCCAAAAAAAAATTTTTTTAATCTTTTTTTCAATTTTACCCCCGTGGGATATATATTCTACCCACACACATTTGGAACTCTCCTGGGGTACCCTCACACATATTATTCCCTAATTTAGTGGATATTTTCACAAAAAAGTGAAATTTTCAAAAATCCAGAAAATTGGCTGAAAACGACTAAATATCAAGAACTCATTGGGCGAATCGCTCTGGAACTGAAATCGGAACGCTCACTGACATTTGCCCTATCTGAAAGTCTGATAAACGCCGGAAAAATGACTAAGTCCAAAAGAAAAATTATTTCAACTTTTTTCAATTTTAACCCCGTGGGATATATATTCTACCCACACACATTGGGAACTCTCCTGGGGTACCCTCACAAATATTATTCCCTCATTTAGTGGATGTTTTCAAAAAAAAGTGAAATTTTCAAAAATTCAGAAAATTGGCTGAAAACGACTAAATATCAAGGACTCATTGGGCGAATAGCTCTGGAACTGAAATCGGAACGCTCACCGACATTTCCCCTATCTGAAAATCTGATAAACGCCGGAAAAATGAGTAAGTCCAAAAAAAATTTTTTTTCAACTTTTTTCAATTTTACCTTCTTGGGATATATATTCTACCCACACACATTTGGAACTCTCCTGGGGTACCCTCACACATATTATTCCCTCATTTAGTGGATATTTTCACAAAAAAGTGAAATTTTCAAAAATCCAGAAAATTAGCTGAAAACGACTAAATATCAAGGACTCATTGGGCGAATCGCTCTGGAACTGAAATCGGAATGCTCACTGACATTTGCCCTATCTGAAAGTCTGATAAACGCCGGAAAAATGACTTAGTCCAAAAGAAAAATTTTTTCAACTTTTTTCAATTTTACCCCCGTGTGATATATATTCTACCCACACACATTTGGAACTCTCCTGGGGTACCCTCACACATATTATTCCCTCATTTAGTGGATATTTTCACAAAAAAGTGAAATTTTCAAAAATTCTGAAAATTAGCTGAAAATGACGAAATATCAAGGACTCATTGGGCGAATCGCTCTGGAACTGAAATCGGAACGCTCACTGACATTTGCCCTATCTGAAAGTCTGATAAACGCCGGAAAAATGACTAAGTCCAAAAGAAAAATTATTTCAACTTTTTTCAATTTTAACCCCGTGGGATATATATTCTACCCACACACATTGGGAACTCTCCTGGGGTACCCTCACAAATATTATTCCCTCATTTAGTGGATGTTTTCAAAAAAAAGTGAAATTTTCAAAAATTCAGAAAATTGGCTGAAAACGACTAAATATCAAGGACTCATTGGGCGAATAGCTCTGGAACTGAAATCGGAACGCTCACCGACATTTCCCCTATCTGAAAATCTGATAAACGCCGGAAAAATGAGTAAGTCCAAAAAAAATTTTTTTTCAACTTTTTTCAATTTTACCTTCTTGGGATATATATTCTACCCACACACATTTGGAACTCTCCTGGGGTACCCTCACACATATTATTCCCTCATTTAGTGGATATTTTCACAAAAAAGTGAAATTTTCAAAAATCCAGAAAATTAGCTGAAAACGACTAAATATCAAGGACTCATTGGGCGAATCGCTCTGGAACTGAAATCGGAATGCTCACTGACATTTGCCCTATCTGAAAGTCTGATAAACGCCGGAAAAATGACTTAGTCCAAAAGAAAAATTTTTTCAACTTTTTTCAATTTTACCCCCGTGTGATATATATTCTACCCACACACATTTGGAACTCTCCTGGGGTACCCTCACACATATTATTCCCTCATTTAGTGGATATTTTCACAAAAAAGTGAAATTTTTGAAAAATCCCGAAAATTGGCTGAAAACAACTAAATATCAAGGACTAATTGGGCGAAACGCTCTGGAACTGAAATCGGAACGCTCACTGACATTTGCCCTATCTGAAAGTCTGATAAACGCCGGAAAAATGACTAAGTCCAAAAGAAAAATTATTTCAACTTTTTTCAATTTTACCCCCGTGGGATATATATTCTACCCACACACATTGGGAACTCTCCTGGGGTACCCTCACACATATTATTCCCTCATTTAGTGGATATTTTCACAAAAAAGTGAAATTTTCAAAAATTCAGAAAATTGGCTGAAAACGACTAAATATCAAGGGCTCATTGAGCGAATCGCTCTGGAACTGAAATCGGAACGCTCACCGACATTTCCCCTATCTGAAAGTCTGATAAACGCCGGAAAAATGAATAAGTCCAAAAGAAAAATTATTTCAACTTTTTTCAATTTTACCCCCGTGGGATATATATTCTACCCACACACATTGGGAACTCTCCTGGGGTACCCTCACACATATTATTCCCTCATTTAGTGGATATTTTCACAAAAAAGTGAAATTTTCAAAAATTCAGAAAATTGGCTGAAAACGCCTAAATATCAAGGACTCATTGGGCGAATCGCTCTGGAACTGAAATCGAAACGCTCACCGACATTTCCCCTATCTGAAAGTCTGATAAACGCCGGAAAAATGAGTAAGTCCAAAAAAAAATTTTTTTCAACTTTTTTCAATTTTACCCCCGTGGGATATATATTCTACCCATACACATTTGGAACTCTCCTGGGGTACCCTCACACATATTATTCCCTCATTTAGTGGATATTTTCACAAAAAAGTGAAATTTTCAAAAATTCAGAAAATTGCCTGAAAACAACTGAATATCAAGGACTCATTGGGCGAATCACTCTGGAACTGAAATCGGAACGCTCACCGACATTTCCCCTATCTGAAAGTCTGATAAACGCCGGAAAAATGAATAAGTCCAAAAGAAAAATTATTTCAACTTTTTTCAATTTTACCCCCGTGGGATATATATTCTACCCACACACATTGGGAACTCTCCTGGGGTACCCTCACACATATTTTTCCCTCATTTAGTGGATATTTTCACAAAAAAGTGAAATTTTCAAAAATTCAGAAAATTGGCTGAAAACGCCTAAATGTCAAGGACTCATTGGGCGAATCGCTCTGGAACTGAAATCGAAACGCTCACCGACATTTCCCCTATCTGAAAGTCTGATAAACGCCGGAAAAATGAGTAAGTCCAAAAAAAAATTTTTTTCAACTTTTTTCAATTTTACCCCCGTGGGATATATATTCTACCCATACACATTTGGAACTCTCCTGGGGTACCCTCACACATATTATTCCCTCATTTAGTGGATGTTTTCACAAAAAAGTGAAATTTTCAAAAATCCGGAAAATTGGCTGAAAACGACTAAATATCAAGGACTCATTGGGCGAATCGCTCTGGAACTGAAATCGGAACGCTCACTGACATTTGCCCTATCTGAAAGTCTAATAAACGCCGGAAAAATGACTAAGTCCAAAAAAAATTTTTTTTCAACTTTTTTCAATTTTACCACCGTGGGATATATATTCTACCCAAACACATTGGGAGCTCTCCTGGGGTACCCTCACACATATTATTCCCTCATTTAGTGGATATTTTCACAAAAAAGTGAAATTTTCAAAAATAAAGAAAATTGGCTGAAAACGACTAAATATCAAGGACTCATTGGGCGAATCGCTCTGGAACTGAAATCGGAACACTCACTGACATTTACCCAATCTGAAAGTTTGATAAACGCCGGAGAAATGACTAAGTCCAAAAGAAAAATTATTTCAACTTTTTTCAATTTTACCCCCGTGGGAAATATATTCTACCCACACACATTTGGAACTCTCCTGGGGTACCCTCACACATATTATTCCCTCATTTAGTGGATATTTTCACAAAAAAGTGAAATTTTCAAAAATTCAGAAAATTGGCTGAAAAGGACTCATTGGGCGAATCGCTCTGGAACAGATATTAGAACGCTCACTGACATTTGCCCTATGTGAAAGTCTGATAAACCCCGGAAAAATGACTAAGTCCCCAAAAAATTTTTTTTCATCTTTTTTCAATTTTACCCCCGTGGGATATATATTCTACCCAAACACATTGGGAGCTCTCCTGGGTTACCCTCACACATATTATTCCCTTATTTAGTGGATAGTTTCACAAAAAAGTGAAATTTTTGAAAAATCCCGAAAATTGGCTGAAAACAACTAAATATCAAGGACTAATTGGGCGAAACGCTCTGGAACTGAAATCAGAACGCTCACTGACATTTGCCCTATCTGAAAGTCTGATAAACGCCGGAAAAATGACTTAGTCCAAAAGAAAAATTTTTTCAACTTTTTTCAATTTTACCCCCGTGTGATATATATTCTACCCACACACATTTGGAACTCTCCTGGGGTACCCTCACACATATTATTCCCTCATTTAGTGGATATTTTCACAAAAAAGTGAAATTTTTGAAAAATCCCGAAAATTGGCTGAAAACAACTAAATATCAAGAACTAATTGGGCGAAACGCTCTGGAACTGAAATCGGAACGCTCACTGACATTTGCCCTATCTGAAAGTCTGATAAACGCCGGAAAAATGACTAAGTCCAAAAGAAAAATTATTTCAACTTTTTTCAATTTTACCCCCGTGGGATATATATTCTACCCACACACATTGGGAACTCTCCTGGGGTACCCTCACACATATTATTCCCTCATTTAGTGGATATTTTCACAAAAAAGTGAAATTTTCAAAAATTCAGAAAATTGGCTGAAAACGACTAAATATCAAGGGCTCATTGAGCGAATCGCTCTGGAACTGAAATCGAAACGCTCACCGACATTTCCCCTATCTGAAAGTCTGATAAACGCCGGAAAAATGAGTAAGTCCAAAAAAAAATTTTTTTCAACTTTTTTCAATTTTACCCCCGTGGGATATATATTCTACCCATACACATTTGGAACTCTCCTGGGGTACCCTCACACATATTATTCCCTCATTTAGTGGATATTTTCACAAAAAAGTGAAATTTTCAAAAATTCAGAAAATTGGCTGAAAACAACTGAATATCAAGGACTCATTGGGCGAATCACTCTGGAACTGAAATCGGAACGCTCACCGACATTTCCCCTATCTGAAAGTCTGATAAACGCCGGAAAAATGAATAAGTCCAAAAGAAAAATTATTTCAACTTTTTTCAATTTTACCCCCGTGGGATATATATTCTACCCACACACATTGGGAACTCTCCTGGGGTACCCTCACACATATTTTTCCCTCATTTAGTGGATATTTTCACAAAAAAGTGAAATTTTCAAAAATTCAGAAAATTGGCTGAAAACGCCTAAATGTCAAGGACTCATTGGGCGAATCGCTCTGGAACTGAAATCGAAACGCTCACCGACATTTCCCCTATCTGAAAGTCTGATAAACGCCGGAAAAATGAGTAAGTCCAAAAAAAAATTTTTTTCAACTTTTTTCAATTTTACCCCCGTGGGATATATATTCTACCCATACACATTTGGAACTCTCCTGGGGTACCCTCACACATATTATTCCCTCATTTAGTGGATGTTTTCACAAAAAAGTGAAATTTTCAAAAATCCGGAAAATTGGCTGAAAACGACTAAATATCAAGGACTCATTGGGCGAATCGCTCTGGAACTGAAATCGGAACGCTCACTGACATTTGCCCTATCTGAAAGTCTAATAAACGCCGGAAAAATGACTAAGTCCAAAAAAAATTTTTTTTCAACTTTTTTCAATTTTACCACCGTGGGATATATATTCTACCCAAACACATTGGGAGCTCTCCTGGGGTACCCTCACACATATTATTCCCTCATTTAGTGGATATTTTCACAAAAAAGTGAAATTTTCAAAAATAAAGAAAATTGGCTGAAAACGACTAAATATCAAGGACTCATTGGGCGAATCGCTCTGGAACTGAAATCGGAACACTCACTGACATTTGCCCAATCTGAAAGTTTGATAAACGCCGGAGAAATGACTAAGTCCAAAAGAAAAATTATTTCAACTTTTTTCAATTTTACCCCCGTGGGAAATATATTCTACCCACACACATTTGGAACTCTCCTGGGGTACCCTCACACATATTATTCCCTCATTTAGTGGATATTTTCACAAAAAAGTGAAATTTTCAAAAATTCAGAAAATTGGCTGAAAAGGACTCATTGGGCGAATCGCTCTGGAACAGATATTAGAACGCTCACTGACATTTGCCCTATGTGAAAGTCTGATAAACCCCGGAAAAATGACTAAGTCCCCAAAAAATTTTTTTTCATCTTTTTTCAATTTTACCCCCGTGGGATATATATTCTACCCAAACACATTGGGAGCTCTCCTGGGTTACCCTCACACATATTATTCCCTTATTTAGTGGATAGTTTCACAAAAAAGTGAAATTTTTGAAAAATCCCGAAAATTGGCTGAAAACAACTAAATATCAAGGACTAATTGGGCGAAACGCTCTGGAACTGAAATCAGAACGCTCACTGACATTTGCCCTATCTGAAAGTCTGATAAACGCCGGAAAAATGACTTAGTCCAAAAGAAAAATTTTTTCAACTTTTTTCAATTTTACCCCCGTGTGATATATATTCTACCCACACACATTTGGAACTCTCCTGGGGTACCCTCACACATATTATTCCCTCATTTAGTGGATATTTTCACAAAAAAGTGAAATTTTCAAAAATTCAGAAAATTAGCTGAAAATGACGAAATATCAAGGACTCATTGGGCGAATCGCTCTGGAACTGAAATTAGAACGCTCACTGACATTTGCCCTATCTGAAAGTCTGATAAACGCCGGGAAAATGACTAAGTCCCAAAAAAAATTTTTTTCATCTTTTTTCAATTTTACCCCCGTGGGATATATATTCTACCCAAACACATTGGGAGCTCTCCTGGGGTACCCTCACACATATTATTCCCTCATTTAGTGGATATTTTCACAAAAAAGTGAAATTTTCAAAAATCCAGAAAATTGGCTGAAAACAACTAAATATCAAGGACTCATTGGGCGAATCGCTCTGGAATGGAAATCGGAATGCCCACTGACATTTGTCCTATCTGAAAGTCTGATAAACGCCGGAAAAATGACTAAGTCCAAAAAAAAATTTTTTTAATCTTTTTTTCAATTTTACCCCCGTGGGATATATATTCTACCCACACACATTTGGAACTCTCCTGGGGTACCCTCACACATATTATTCCCTAATTTAGTGGATATTTTCACAAAAAAGTGAAATTTTCAAAAATCCAGAAAATTGGCTGAAAACGACTAAATATCAAGAACTCATTGGGCGAATCGCTCTGGAACTGAAATCGGAACGCTCACTGACATTTGCCCTATCTGAAAGTCTGATAAACGCCGGAAAAATGACTAAGTCCAAAAGAAAAATTATTTCAACTTTTTTCAATTTTAACCCCGTGGGATATATATTCTACCCACACACATTGGGAACTCTCCTGGGGTACCCTCACAAATATTATTCCCTCATTTAGTGGATGTTTTAAAAAAAAAGTGAAATTTTCAAAAATTCAGAAAATTGGCTGAAAACGACTAAATATCAAGGACTCATTGGGCGAATAGCTCTGGAACTGAAATCGGAACGCTCACCGACATTTCCCCTATCTGAAAATCTGATAAACGCCGGAAAAATGAGTAAGTCCAAAAAAAATTTTTTTTCAACTTTTTTCAATTTTACCTTCTTGGGATATATATTCTACCCACACACATTTGGAACTCTCCTGGGGTACCCTCACACATATTATTCCCTCATTTAGTGGATATTTTCACAAAAAAGTGAAATTTTCAAAAATTCAGAAAATTGGCTGAAAACGACTAAATATCAAGGGCTCATTGAGCGAATCGCTCTGGAACTGAAATCGGAACGCTCACCGACATTTCCCCTATCTGAAAGTCTGATAAACGCCGGAAAAATGAATAAGTCCAAAAGAAAAATTATTTCAACTTTTTTCAATTTTACCCCCGTGGGATATATATTCTACCCACACACATTGGGAACTCTCCTGGGGTACCCTCACACATATTATTCCCTCATTTAGTGGATATTTTCACAAAAAAGTGAAATTTTCAAAAATTCAGAAAATTGGCTGAAAACGCCTAAATATCAAGGACTCATTGGGCGAATCGCTCTGGAACTGAAATCGAAACGCTCACCGACATTTCCCCTATCTGAAAGTCTGATAAACGCCGGAAAAATGAGTAAGTCCAAAAAAAAATTTTTTTCAACTTTTTTCAATTTTACCCCCGTGGGATATATATTCTACCCATACACATTTGGAACTCTCCTGGGGTACCCTCACACATATTATTCCCTCATTTAGTGGATATTTTCACAAAAAAGTGAAATTTTCAAAAATTCAGAAAATTGGCTGAAAACAACTGAATATCAAGGACTCATTGGGCGAATCGCTCTGGAACTGAAATCGGAACGCTCACCGACATTTCCCCTATCTGAAAGTCTGATAAACGCCGGAAAAATGAATAAGTCCAAAAGAAAAATTATTTCAACTTTTTTCAATTTTACCCCCGTGGGATATATATTCTACCCACACACATTGGGAACTCTCCTGGGGTACCCTCACACATATTATTCCCTCATTTAGTGGATATTTTCACAAAAAAGTGAAATTTTCAAAAATTCAGAAAATTGGCTGAAAACGACTAAATATCAAGGGCTCATTGAGCGAATCGCTCTGGAACTGAAATCGGAACGCTCACCGACATTTCCCCTATCTGAAAGTCTGATAAACGCCGGAAAAATGAATAAGTCCAAAAGAAAAATTATTTCAACTTTTTTCAATTTTACCCCCGTGGGATATATATTCTACCCACACACATTGGGAACTCTCCTGGGGTACCCTCACACATATTATTCCCTCATTTAGTGGATATTTTCACAAAAAAGTGAAATTTTCAAAAATTCAGAAAATTGGCTGAAAACGCCTAAATATCAAGGACTCATTGGGCGAATCGCTCTGGAACTGAAATCGAAACGCTCACCGACATTTCCCCTATCTGAAAGTCTGATAAACGCCGGAAAAATGAGTAAGTCCAAAAAAAAATTTTTTTCAACTTTTTTCAATTTTACCCCCGTGGGATATATATTCTACCCATACACATTTGGAACTCTCCTGGGGTACCCTCACACATATTATTCCCTCATTTAGTGGATATTTTCACAAAAAAGTGAAATTTTCAAAAATTCAGAAAATTGGCTGAAAACAACTGAATATCAAGGACTCATTGGGCGAATCGCTCTGGAACTGAAATCGGAACGCTCACCGACATTTCCCCTATCTGAAAGTCTGATAAACGCCGGAAAAATGAATAAGTCCAAAAGAAAAATTATTTCAACTTTTTTCAATTTTACCCCCGTGGGATATATATTCTACCCACACACATTGGGAACTCTCCTGGGGTACCCTCACACATATTTTTCCCTCATTTAGTGGATATTTTCACAAAAAAGTGAAATTTTCAAAAATTCAGAAAATTGGCTGAAAACGCCTAAATGTCAAGGACTCATTGGGCGAATCGCTCTAGAACTGAAATCGAAACGCTCACCGACATTTCCCCTATCTGAAAGTCTGATAAACGCCGGAAAAATGAGTAAGTCCAAAAAAAAATTTTTTTCAACTTTTTTCAATTTTACCCCCGTGGGATATATATTCTACCCATACACATTTGGAACTCTCCTGGGGTACCCTCACACATATTATTCCCTCATTTAGTGGATATTTTCACAAAAAAGTGAAATTTTCAAAAATCCGGAAAATTGGCTGAAAACGACTAAATATCAAGGACTCATTGGGCGAATCGCTCTGGAACTGAAATCGGAACGCTCACTGACATTTGCCCTATCTGAAAGTCTAATAAACGCCGGAAAAATGACTAAGTCCAAAAAAAATTTTTTTTCAACTTTTTTCAATTTTACCACCGTGGGATATATATTCTACCCAAACACATTGGGAGCTCTCCTGGGGTACCCTCACACATATTATTCCCTCATTTAGTGGATATTTTCACAAAAAAGTGAAATTTTCAAAAATAAAGAAAATTGGCTGAAAACGACTAAATATCAAGGACTCATTGGGCGAATCGCTCTGGAACTGAAATCGGAACACTCACTGACATTTGCCCAATCTGAAAGTTTGATAAACGCCGGAGAAATGACTAAGTCCAAAAGAAAAATTATTTCAACTTTTTTCAATTTTACCCCCGTGGGAAATATATTCTACCCACACACATTTGGAACTCTCCTGGGGTACCCTCACACATATTATTCCCTCATTTAGTGGATATTTTCACAAAAAAGTGAAATTTTCAAAAATTCAGAAAATTGGCTGAAAAGGACTCATTGGGCGAATCGCTCTGGAACAGATATTAGAACGCTCACTGACATTTGCCCTATGTGAAAGTCTGATAAACCCCGGAAAAATGACTAAGTCCCCAAAAAATTTTTTTTCATCTTTTTTCAATTTTACCCCCGTGGGATATATATTCTACCCAAACACATTGGGAGCTCTCCTGGGTTACCCTCACACATATTATTCCCTTATTTAGTGGATAGTTTCACAAAAAAGTGAAATTTTTGAAAAATCCCGAAAATTGGCTGAAAACAACTAAATATCAAGGACTAATTGGGCGAAACGCTCTGGAACTGAAATCAGAACGCTCACTGACATTTGCCCTATCTGAAAGTCTGATAAACGCCGGAAAAATGACTAAGTCCAAAAGAAAAATTATTTCAACTTTTTTCAATTTTACCCCCGTGGGATATATATTCTACCCACACACATTGGGAACTCTCCTGGGGTACCCTCACACATATTATTCCCTCATTTAGTGGATATTTTCACAAAAAAGTGAAATTTTCAAAAATTCAGAAAATTGGCTGAAAACGCCTAAATGTCAAGGACTCATTGGGCGAATCGCTCTGGAACTGAAATCGAAACGCTCACCGACATTTCCCCTATCTGAAAGTCTGATAAACGCCGGAAAAATGAGTAAGTCCAAAAAAAAATTTTTTTCAACTTTTTTCAATTTTACCCCCGTGGGATATATATTCTACCCATACACATTTGGAACTCTTCTGGGGTACCCTCACACATATTATTCCCTCATTTAGTGGATATTTTCACAAAAAAGTGAAATTTTCAAAAATCCGGAAAATTGGCTGAAAACGACTAAATATCAAGGACTCATTGGGCGAATCGCTCTGGAACTGAAATCGGAACGCTCACTGACATTTGCCCTATCTGAAAGTCTAATAAACGCCGGAAAAATGACTAAGTCCAAAAAAAATTTTTTTTCAACTTTTTTCAATTTTACCACCGTGGGATATATATTCTACCCAAACACATTGGGAGCTCTCCTGGGGTACCCTCACACATATTATTCCCTCATTTAGTGGATATTTTCACAAAAAAGTGAAATTTTCAAAAATAAAGAAAATTGGCTGAAAACGACTAAATATCAAGGACTCATTGGGCGAATCGCTCTGGAACTGAAATCGGAACACTCACTGACATTTGCCCAATCTGAAAGTTTGATAAACGCCGGAGAAATGACTAAGTCCAAAAGAAAAATTATTTCAACTTTTTTCAATTTTACCCCCGTGGGAAATATATTCTACCCACACACATTTGGAACTCTCCTGGGGTACCCTCACACATATTATTCCCTCATTTAGTGGATATTTTCACAAAAAAGTGAAATTTTCAAAAATTCAGAAAATTGGCTGAAAAGGACTCATTGGGCGAATCGCTCTGGAACAGATATTAGAACGCTCACTGACATTTGCCCTATGTGAAAGTCTGATAAACCCCGGAAAAATGACTAAGTCCCCAAAAAATTTTTTTTCATCTTTTTTCAATTTTACCCCCGTGGGATATATATTCTACCCAAACACATTGGGAGCTCTCCTGGGTTACCCTCACACATATTATTCCCTTATTTAGTGGATAGTTTCACAAAAAAGTGAAATTTTTGAAAAATCCCGAAAATTGGCTGAAAACAACTAAATATCAAGGACTAATTGGGCGAAACGCTCTGGAACTGAAATCAGAACGCTCACTGACATTTGCCCTATCTGAAAGTCTGATAAACGCCGGAAAAATGACTAAGTCCAAAAGAAAAATTATTTCAACTTTTTTCAATTTTACCCCCGTGGGATATATATTCTACCCACACACATTGGGAACTCTCCTGGGGTACCCTCACACATATTATTCCCTCATTTAGTGGATATTTTCACAAAAAAGTGAAATTTTCAAAAATTCAGAAAATTGGCTGAAAACGACTAAATATCATGGACTCATTGGGCGAATCGCTCTGGAACTGAAATCGAAACGCTCACCGACATTTCCCCTATCTGAAAGTCTGATAAACGCCGGAAAAATGAGTAAGTCCAAAAAAAAATTTTTTTCAACTTTTTTCAATTTTACCCCCGTGGGATATATATTCTACCCATACACATTTGGAACTCTCCTGGGGTACCCTCACACATATTATTCCCTCATTTAGTGGATATTTTCACAAAAAAGTGAAATTTTCAAAAATCCAGAAAATTGGCTGAAAACGACTAAATATCAAGGACTCATTGGGCGAATCGCTCTGGAACTGAAATCGGAACGCTCACTGACATTTGCCCTATCTGAAAGTCTGATAAACGCTGGAAAAATGACTAAGTCCAAAAGAAAAATTATTTCAACTTTTTTCAATTTTACCCCCGTGGGATATATATTCTACCCAAACACATTGTGAGCTCTCCTGGGGTACCCTCACACATATTATTCCCTCATTTAGTGGATATTTTCACAAAAAAGTGAAATTTTCAAAAATCCAGAAAATTGGCTGAAAACGACTAAATATCAAGGACTCATTGGGCGAATCGCTCTGGAACTGAAATCGGAACGCTCACTGACATTTGCCCTATCTGAAAGTCTGATAAACGCCGGAAAAATGACTAAGTCCCAAAAAAATTTTTTTTCATCTTTTTTCAATTTTACCCCCGTGGGATATATATTCTACCCAAACACATTGGGAGCTCTCCTGGGTTACCCTCACACATATTATTCCCTCATTTAGTGGATATTTTCACAAAAAAGTGAAATTTTCAAAAATCCAGAAAATTGGCTGAAAACGACTAAATATCAAGGACTCATTGAGCGAATCGCTCTGGAACTGAAATCGGAACGCTCACCGACATTTCCCCTATCTGAAAGTCTGATAAACGCCGGAAAAATGACAAAGTCCAAAAAAAAAATTTTTTCAACTTTTTTCAATTTTACCCTCGTGGGATATATATTCTACCCACACACATTTGGAACTCTCCTGGGGTACCCTCACACATATTATTCCCTCATTTAGTGGATATTTTTACAAAAAAGTGAAATTTTCAAAAATTCAGAAAATTGGCTGAAAATGACGAAATATCAAGGACTCATTGGGCGAATCGCTCTGGAACTGAAATTAGAACGCTCACTGACATTTGCCCTATCTGAAAGTCTGATAAACGCCGGAAAAATGAATAAGTCCAAAAGAAAAATTATTTCAACTTTTTTCAATTTTACCCCCGTGGGATATATATTCTACCCACACACATTGGGAACTCTCCTGGGGTACCCTCACACATATTATTCCCTCATTTAGTGGATATTTTCACAAAAAAGTGAAATTTTCAAAAATCCAGAAAATTAGCTGAAAACGACTAAATATCAAGGACTCATTGGGCGAATCGCTCTGGAACTGAAATCGGAATGCTCACTGACATTTGCCCTATCTGAAAGTCTGATAAACGCCGGAAAAATGACTTAGTCCAAAAGAAAAATTTTTACAACTTTTTTCAATTTTACCCCCGTGTGATATATATTCTACCCACACACATTTGGAACTCTCCTGGGGTACCCTCACACATATTATTCCCTTATTTAGTGGATAGTTTCACAAAAAAGTGAAATTTTTGAAAAATCGCGAAAATTGGCTGAAAACAACTAAATATCAAGGACTAATTGGGCGAAACGCTCTGGAACTGAAATCGGAACGCTCACTGACATTTGCCCTATCTGAAAGTCTGATAAACGCCGGAAAAATGACTAAGTCCAAAAGAAAAATTATTTCAACTTTTTTCAATTTTACCCCCGTGGGATATATATTCTACCCACACACATTGGGAACTCTCCTGGGGTACCCTCACACATATTATTCCCTCATTTAGTGGATATTTTCACAAAAAAGTGAAATTTTCAAAAATTCAGAAAATTGGCTGAAAACGACTAAATATCAAGGACTCATTGGGCGAATCGCTCTGGAACTGAAATCGGAACGCTCACCGACATTTCCCCTATCTGAAAGTCTGATAAACGCCGGAAAAATGAATAAGTCCAAAAGAAAAATTATTTCAACTTTTTTCAATTTTACCCCCGTGGGATATATATTCTACCCACACACATTGGGAACTCTCCTGGGGTACCCTCACACATATTATTCCCTCATTTAGTGGATATTTTCACAAAAAAGTGAAATTTTCAAAAATTCAGAAAATTGGCTGAAAACGCCTAAATATCAAGGACTCATTGGGCGAATCGCTCTGGAACTGAAATCGAAACGCTCACTGACATTTCCCCTATCTGAAAGTCTGATAAACGCCGGAAAAATGAGTAAGTCCAAAAAAAAATTTTTTTCAACTTTTTTCAATTTTACCCCCGTGGGATATATATTCTACCCATACACATTTGGAACTCTCCTGGGGTACCCTCACACATATTATTCCCTCATTTAGTGGATATTTTCACAAAAAAGTGAAATTTTCAAAAATTCAGAAAATTGGCTGAAAACAACTAAATATCAAGGACTCATTGGGCGAATCGCTCTGGAACTGAAATCGGAACGCTCACTGACATTTCCCCTATCTGAAAGTCTGATAAACGCCGGAAAAATGAATAAGTCCAAAAGAAAAATTATTTCAACTTTTTTCAATTTTACCCCTGTGGGATATATATTCTACCCACACACATTGGGAACTCTCCTGGGGTACCCTCACACACATTATTCCCTCATTTAGTGGATATTTTCACAAAAAAGTGAAATTTTCAAAAATTCAGAAAATTGGCTGAAAACGCCTAAATATCAAGGACTCATTGGGCGAATCGCTCTGGAACTCAAATCGAAACGCTCACCGCCATTTCCCCTATCTGAAAGTCTGATAAACGCCGGAAAAATGAGTAAGTCCAAAAAAAAATTTTTTTCAACTTTTTTCAATTTTACCCCCGTGGGATATATATTCTACCCATACACATTTGGAACTCTCCTGGGGTACCCTCACACATATTATTCCCTCATTTAGTGGATATTTTCACAAAAAAGTGAAATTTTCAAAAATTCAGAAAATTGGCTGAAAAGGACTAATTGGGCGAAACGCTCTGGAACTGAAATCAGAACGCTCACTGACATTTGCCCTATCTGAAAGTCTGATAAACGCCGGAAAAATGACTAAGTCCAAAAGAAAAATTATTTCAACTTTTTTCAATTTTACCCCCGTGGGATATATATTCTACCCACACACATTGGGAACTCTCCTGGGGTACCCTCACACATATTATTCCCTCATTTAGTGGATATTTTCACAAAAAAGTGAAATTTTCAAAAATTCAGAAAATTGGCTGAAAACGACTAAATATCATGGACTCATTGGGCGAATCGCTCTGGAACTGAAATCGAAACGCTCACCGACATTTCCCCTATCTGAAAGTCTGATAAACGCCGGAAAAATGAGTAAGTCCAAAAAAAAATTTTTTTCAACTTTTTTCAATTTTACCCCCGTGGGATATATATTCTACCCATACACATTTGGAACTCTCCTGGGGTACCCTCACACATATTATTCCCTCATTTAGTGGATATTTTCACAAAAAAGTGAAATTTTCAAAAATCCAGAAAATTGGCTGAAAACGACTAAATATCAAGGACTCATTGGGCGAATCGCTCTGGAACTGAAATCGGAACGCTCACTGACATTTGCCCTATCTGAAAGTCTGATAAACGCTGGAAAAATGACTAAGTCCAAAAGAAAAATTATTTCAACTTTTTTCAATTTTACCCCCGTGGGATATATATTCTACCCAAACACATTGTGAGCTCTCCTGGGGTACCCTCACACATATTATTCCCTCATTTAGTGGATATTTTCACAAAAAAGTGAAATTTTCAAAAATCCAGAAAATTGGCTGAAAACGACTAAATATCAAGGACTCATTGGGCGAATCGCTCTGGAACTGAAATCGGAACGCTCACTGACATTTGCCCTATCTGAAAGTCTGATAAACGCCGGAAAAATGACTAAGTCCCAAAAAAATTTTTTTTCATCTTTTTTCAATTTTACCCCCGTGGGATATATATTCTACCCAAACACATTGGGAGCTCTCCTGGGTTACCCTCACACATATTATTCCCTCATTTAGTGGATATTTTCACAAAAAAGTGAAATTTTCAAAAATCCAGAAAATTGGCTGAAAACGACTAAATATCAAGGACTCATTGAGCGAATCGCTCTGGAACTGAAATCGGAACGCTCACCGACATTTCCCCTATCTGAAAGTCTGATAAACGCCGGAAAAATGACAAAGTCCAAAAAAAAAATTTTTTCAACTTTTTTCAATTTTACCCTCGTGGGATATATATTCTACCCACACACATTTGGAACTCTCCTGGGGTACCCTCACACATATTATTCCCTCATTTAGTGGATATTTTTACAAAAAAGTGAAATTTTCAAAAATTCAGAAAATTGGCTGAAAATGACGAAATATCAAGGACTCATTGGGCGAATCGCTCTGGAACTGAAATTAGAACGCTCACTGACATTTGCCCTATCTGAAAGTCTGATAAACGCCGGAAAAATGAATAAGTCCAAAAGAAAAATTATTTCAACTTTTTTCAATTTTACCCCCGTGGGATATATATTCTACCCACACACATTGGGAACTCTCCTGGGGTACCCTCACACATATTATTCCCTCATTTAGTGGATATTTTCACAAAAAAGTGAAATTTTCAAAAATCCAGAAAATTAGCTGAAAACGACTAAATATCAAGGACTCATTGGGCGAATCGCTCTGGAACTGAAATCGGAATGCTCACTGACATTTGCCCTATCTGAAAGTCTGATAAACGCCGGAAAAATGACTTAGTCCAAAAGAAAAATTTTTACAACTTTTTTCAATTTTACCCCCGTGTGATATATATTCTACCCACACACATTTGGAACTCTCCTGGGGTACCCTCACACATATTATTCCCTTATTTAGTGGATAGTTTCACAAAAAAGTGAAATTTTTGAAAAATCGCGAAAATTGGCTGAAAACAACTAAATATCAAGGACTAATTGGGCGAAACGCTCTGGAACTGAAATCGGAACGCTCACTGACATTTGCCCTATCTGAAAGGCTGATAAACGCCGGAAAAATGACTAAGTCCAAAAGAAAAATTATTTCAACTTTTTTCAATTTTACCCCCGTGGGATATATATTCTACCCACACACATTGGGAACTCTCCTGGGGTACCCTCACACATATTATTCCCTCATTTAGTGGATATTTTCACAAAAAAGTGAAATTTTCAAAAATTCAGAAAATTGGCTGAAAACGACTAAATATCAAGGACTCATTGGGCGAATCGCTCTGGAACTGAAATCGGAACGCTCACCGACATTTCCCCTATCTGAAAGTCTGATAAACGCCGGAAAAATGAATAAGTCCAAAAGAAAAATTATTTCAACTTTTTTCAATTTTACCCCCGTGGGATATATATTCTACCCACACACATTGGGAACTCTCCTGGGGTACCCTCACACATATTATTCCCTCATTTAGTGGATATTTTCACAAAAAAGTGAAATTTTCAAAAATTCAGAAAATTGGCTGAAAACGCCTAAATATCAAGGACTCATTGGGCGAATCGCTCTGGAACTGAAATCGAAACGCTCACTGACATTTCCCCTATCTGAAAGTCTGATAAACGCCGGAAAAATGAGTAAGTCCAAAAAAAAATTTTTTTCAACTTTTTTCAATTTTACCCCCGTGGGATATATATTCTACCCATACACATTTGGAACTCTCCTGGGGTACCCTCACACATATTATTCCCTCATTTAGTGGATATTTTCACAAAAAAGTGAAATTTTCAAAAATTCAGAAAATTGGCTGAAAACAACTAAATATCAAGGACTCATTGGGCGAATCGCTCTGGAACTGAAATCGGAACGCTCACTGACATTTCCCCTATCTGAAAGTCTGATAAACGCCGGAAAAATGAATAAGTCCAAAAGAAAAATTATTTCAACTTTTTTCAATTTTACCCCTGTGGGATATATATTCTACCCACACACATTGGGAACTCTCCTGGGGTACCCTCACACACATTATTCCCTCATTTAGTGGATATTTTCACAAAAAAGTGAAATTTTCAAAAATTCAGAAAATTGGCTGAAAACGCCTAAATATCAAGGACTCATTGGGCGAATCGCTCTGGAACTCAAATCGAAACGCTCACCGCCATTTCCCCTATCTGAAAGTCTGATAAACGCCGGAAAAATGAGTAAGTCCAAAAAAAAATTTTTTTCAACTTTTTTCAATTTTACCCCCGTGGGATATATATTCTACCCATACACATTTGGAACTCTCCTGGGGTACCCTCACACATATTATTCCCTCATTTAGTGGATATTTTCACAAAAAAGTGAAATTTTCAAAAATTCAGAAAATTGGCTGAAAAGGACTCATTGGGCGAATCGCTCTGGAACTGATATTAGAACGCTCACTGACATTTGCCCTATCTGAAAGTCTGATAAACCCCGGAAAAATGACTAAGTCCCAAAAAAATTTTTTTTCATCTTTTTTCAATTTTACCCCCGTGGGATATATATTCTACCCAAACACATTGTGAGCTCTCCTGGGGTACCCTCACACATATTATTCCCTCATTTAGTGGATATTTTCACAAAAAAGTGAAATTTTCAAAAATCCAGAAAATTGGCTGAAAACGACTAAATATCAAGGACTCATTGGGCGAATCGCTCTGGAACTGAAATCGGAACGCTCACTGACATTTGCCCTATCTGAAAGTCTGATAAACGCCGGAAAAATGACTAAGTCCCAAAAAAATTTTTTTTCATCTTTTTTCAATTTTACCCCCGTGGGATATATATTCTACCCAAACACATTGGGAGCTCTCCTGGGTTACCCTCACACATATTATTCCCTCATTTAGTGGATATTTTCACAAAAAAGTGAAATTTTCAAAAATCCAGAAAATTGGCTGAAAACGACTAAATATCAAGGACTCATTGAGCGAATCGCTCTGGAACTGAAATTGGAATGCTCACTGACATTTCCCCTATCTGAAAGTCTGATAAACGCCGGAAAAATGACTAAGTCCGAAAAAAAAAATTTTTCATCTTTTTTTAATTTTACCCCCGTGGGATATATATTCTACCCAAACACATTGGGAGCTCTCCTGGGTTACCCTCACACATATTATTCCCTCATTTAGTGGATATTTTCACAAAAAAGAGAAATTTTCAAAAATTCAGAAAATTGGCTGAAAACAACTAAATATCAAGGACTCATTGGGCGAATCGCTCTGGAACTGAAATTGGAACGCTCACTGACATTTGCCCTATCTGAAAGTCTGATAAACGCCGGAAAAATGACTAAGTCCAAAAAAAAATTTTTTTCAACTTTTTTCAATTTTACCCTCGTTGGATATATATTCTACCCACACACATTTGGAACTCTCCTGGGGTACCCTCACACATATTATTCCCTCATTTAGTGGATATTTTTACAAAAAAGTGAAATTTTCAAAAATTCAGAAAATTGGCTGAAAATGACGAAATATCAAGGACTCATTGGGCGAATCGCTCTGGAACTGAAATCGGAACACTCACTGACATTTGCCCAATCTGAAAGTCTGATAAACGCCGGAGAAATGACTAAGTCCAAAAGAAAAATTATTTCAACTTTTTTCAATTTTACCCCCGTGGGAAATATATTCTACCCACACACATTTGGAACTCTCCTGGGGTACCCTCACACATATTATTCCCTCATTTAGTGGATATTTTCACAAAAAAGTGAAATTTTCAAAAATTCAGAAAATTGGCTGAAAAGGACTCATTGGGCGAATCGCTCTGGAACTGATATTAGAACGCTCACTGACATTTGCCCTATCTGAAAGTCTGATAAACCCCGGAAAAATGACTAAGTCCCAAAAAAATTTTTTTTCATCTTTTTTCAATTTTACCCCCGTGGGATATATATTCTACCCAAACACATTGGGAGCTCTCCTGGGTTACCCTCACACATATTATTCCCTCATTTAGTGGATATTTTCACAAAAAAGTGAAATTTTCAAAAATCCGGAAAATTGGCTGAAAACGACTAAATATCAAGGACTCATTGGGCTAATCGCTCTGGAACTGAAATCGGAACGCTCACTGACATTTGCCCTATCTGAAAGTCTAATAAACGCCGGAAAAATGACTAAGTCCAAAAAAAATTTTTTTTCAACTTTTTTCAATTTTACCACCGTGGGATATATATTCTACCCACACACATTGGGAGCTCTCCTGGGGTACCCTCACACATATTATTCCCTCATTTAGTGGATATTTTCACAAGAAAGTGAAATTTTTCAAAATCCAGAAAATTGGCTGAAAACGACTAAATATCAAGGAATCATTGGGCGAATCGCTCTGGAACTGAAATCGGAACGCTCACTGACATTTGCCCTATCTGAAAGTCTGATAAACGCCGGAAAAATGACTAAGTCCAAAAGAAAAATTATTTCAACTTTTTTCAATCTTACCCCCGTGGGATATATATTCTACCCACACACATTTGGAACTCTCCTGGGGTACCCTCACACATATTATTCCCTCATTTAGTGGATATTTTCACAAAAAAGTGAAATTTTCAAAAATCCAGAAAATTGACTGAAAACGACTAAATATCAAGGACTCATTGGGCGAATCGCTCTGGAACTGAAATCGGAACGCTCACTGACATTTGCCCTATCTGAAAGTCTGATAAACGCCGGAAAAATGACTAAGTCCCAAAAAAATTTTTTTTCATCTTTTTTCAATTTTACCCCCGTGGGATATATATTCTACCCAAACACATTGGGAGCTCTCCTGGGTTACCCTCACACATATTATTCCCTCATTTAGTGGATATTTTCACAAAAAAGTGAAATTTTCAAAAATCCAGAAAATTGGCTGAAAACGACTAAATATCAAGGACTCATTGAGCGAATCGCTCTGGAACTGAAATCGGAACGCTCACTGACATTTCCCCTATCTGAAAGTCTGATAAACGCCGGAAAAATGAATAAGTCCAAAAGAAAAATTATTTCAACTTTTTTCAATTTTACCCCTGTGGGATATATATTCTACCCACACACATTGGGAACTCTCCTGGGGTACCCTCACACACATTATTCCCTCATTTAGTGGATATTTTCACAAAAAAGTGAAATTTTCAAAAATTCAGAAAATTGGCTGAAAACGCCTAAATATCAAGGACTCATTGGGCGAATCGCTCTGGAACTCAAATCGAAACGCTCACCGCCATTTCCCCTATCTGAAAGTCTGATAAACGCCGGAAAAATGAGTAAGTCCAAAAAAAAATTTTTTTCAACTTTTTTCAATTTTACCCCCGTGGGATATATATTCTACCCATACACATTTGGAACTCTCCTGGGGTACCCTCACACATATTATTCCCTCATTTAGTGGATATTTTCACAAAAAAGTGAAATTTTCAAAAATTCAGAAAATTGGCTGAAAAGGACTCATTGGGCGAATCGCTCTGGAACTGATATTAGAACGCTCACTGACATTTGCCCTATCTGAAAGTCTGATAAACCCCGGAAAAATGACTAAGTCCCAAAAAAATTTTTTTTCATCTTTTTTCAATTTTACCCCCGTGGGATATATATTCTACCCAAACACATTGTGAGCTCTCCTGGGGTACCCTCACACATATTATTCCCTCATTTAGTGGATATTTTCACAAAAAAGTGAAATTTTCAAAAATCCAGAAAATTGGCTGAAAACGACTAAATATCAAGGACTCATTGGGCGAATCGCTCTGGAACTGAAATCGGAACGCTCACTGACATTTGCCCTATCTGAAAGTCTGATAAACGCCGGAAAAATGACTAAGTCCCAAAAAAATTTTTTTTCATCTTTTTTCAATTTTACCCCCGTGGGATATATATTCTACCCAAACACATTGGGAGCTCTCCTGGGTTACCCTCACACATATTATTCCCTCATTTAGTGGATATTTTCACAAAAAAGTGAAATTTTCAAAAATCCAGAAAATTGGCTGAAAACGACTAAATATCAAGGACTCATTGAGCGAATCGCTCTGGAACTGAAATTGGAATGCTCACTGACATTTCCCCTATCTGAAAGTCTGATAAACGCCGGAAAAATGACTAAGTCCGAAAAAAAAAATTTTTCATCTTTTTTTAATTTTACCCCCGTGGGATATATATTCTACCCAAACACATTGGGAGCTCTCCTGGGTTACCCTCACACATATTATTCCCTCATTTAGTGGATATTTTCACAAAAAAGAGAAATTTTCAAAAATTCAGAAAATTGGCTGAAAACAACTAAATATCAAGGACTCATTGGGCGAATCGCTCTGGAACTGAAATTGGAACGCTCACTGACATTTGCCCTATCTGAAAGTCTGATAAACGCCGGAAAAATGACTAAGTCCAAAAAAAAATTTTTTTTCAACTTTTTTCAATTTTACCCTCGTGGGATATATATTCTACCCACACACATTTGGAACTCTCCTGGGGTACCCTCACACATATTATTCCCTCATTTAGTGGATATTTTTACAAAAAAGTGAAATTTTCAAAAATTCAGAAAATTGGCTGAAAATGACGAAATATCAAGGACTCATTGGGCGAATCGCTCTGGAACTGAAATCGGAACACTCACTGACATTTGCCCAATCTGAAAGTCTGATAAACGCCGGAGAAATGACTAAGTCCAAAAGAAAAATTATTTCAACTTTTTTCAATTTTACCCCCGTGGGAAATATATTCTACCCACACACATTTGGAACTCTCCTGGGGTACCCTCACACATATTATTCCCTCATTTAGTGGATATTTTCACAAAAAAGTGAAATTTTCAAAAATTCAGAAAATTGGCTGAAAAGGACTCATTGGGCGAATCGCTCTGGAACTGATATTAGAACGCTCACTGACATTTGCCCTATCTGAAAGTCTGATAAACCCCGGAAAAATGACTAAGTCCCAAAAAAATTTTTTTTCATCTTTTTTCAATTTTACCCCCGTGGGATATATATTCTACCCAAACACATTGGGAGCTCTCCTGGGTTACCCTCACACATATTATTCCCTCATTTAGTGGATATTTTCACAAAAAAGTGAAATTTTCAAAAATCCGGAAAATTGGCTGAAAACGACTAAATATCAAGGACTCATTGGGCTAATCGCTCTGGAACTGAAATCGGAACGCTCACTGACATTTGCCCTATCTGAAAGTCTAATAAACGCCGGAAAAATGACTAAGTCCAAAAAAAATTTTTTTTCAACTTTTTTCAATTTTACCACCGTGGGATATATATTCTACCCACACACATTGGGAGCTCTCCTGGGGTACCCTCACACATATTATTCCCTCATTTAGTGGATATTTTCACAAGAAAGTGAAATTTTTCAAAATCCAGAAAATTGGCTGAAAACGACTAAATATCAAGGAATCATTGGGCGAATCGCTCTGGAACTGAAATCGGAACGCTCACTGACATTTGCCCTATCTGAAAGTCTGATAAACGCCGGAAAAATGACTAAGTCCAAAAGAAAAATTATTTCAACTTTTTTCAATCTTACCCCCGTGGGATATATATTCTACCCACACACATTTGGAACTCTCCTGGGGTACCCTCACACATATTATTCCCTCATTTAGTGGATATTTTCACAAAAAAGTGAAATTTTCAAAAATCCAGAAAATTGACTGAAAACGACTAAATATCAAGGACTCATTGGGCGAATCGCTCTGGAACTGAAATCGGAACGCTCACTGACATTTGCCCTATCTGAAAGTCTGATAAACGCCGGAAAAATGACTAAGTCCCAAAAAAATTTTTTTTCATCTTTTTTCAATTTTACCCCCGTGGGATATATATTCTACCCAAACACATTGGGAGCTCTCCTGGGTTACCCTCACACATATTATTCCCTCATTTAGTGGATATTTTCACAAAAAAGTGAAATTTTCAAAAATCCAGAAAATTGGCTGAAAACGACTAAATATCAAGGACTCATTGAGCGAATCGCTCTGGAACTGAAATCGGAACGCTCACTGACATTTCCCCTATCTGAATGTCTGATAAACGCTGGAAAAATGACTAAGTCCCAAAAAAATTTTTTTTGATCTTTTTTCAATTTTACCCCCGTGGGATATATATTCTACCCAAACACATTGGGAACTCTCCTGGGGTACCCTCACACATATTATTCCCTCATTTAGTGGATATTTTCACAAAAAAGTGAAATTTTCAAAAATCCAGAAAATTGGCTGAAAACGACTAAATATCAAGGACTCATTGGGCGAATTGCTCTGGAACTGAAATTGGAACGCTCACTGACATTTGCCCTATCTGAAAGTTTGATAAACACTGGAAAAATGACTAAGTCCCAAAAAAATTTTTTTTGATCTTTTTTCAATTTTACCCCCGTGGGATATATATTCTACCCAAACACATTGGGAACTCTCCTGGGGTACCCTCACACATATTATTCCCTCATTTAGTGGATATTTTCACAAAAAAGAGAAATTTTCAAAAATTCAGAAAATTGGCTGAAAACAACTAAATATCAAGGACTCATTAGGCGAATCGCTCTGGAACTGAAATTGGAACGCTCACTGACATTTGCCCTATCTGAAAGTCTGATAAACGCCGGAAAAATGACTAAGTCCAAAAAAAAATTTTTTTCAACTTTTTTCAATTTTACCCTCGTGGGATATATATTCTACCCACACACATTTGGAACTCTCCTGGGGTACCCTCACACATATTATTCCCTCATTTAGTGGATATTTTTACAAAAAAGTGAAATTTTCAAAAATTCAGAAAATTGGCTGAAAATGACGAAATATCAAGGACTCATTGGGCGAATCGCTCTGGAACTGAAATTAGAACGCTCACTGACATTTCCCCTACCTGAAAGTCTGATAAACGCCGGAAAAATGACTAAGTCCAAAAAAAATTTTTTTTCAACTTTTTTCAATTTTACCCCCGTGGAATATATATTCTACCCAAACACATTGGGAGCTCTCCTGGGGTACCCTCACACATATTATTCCCTCATTTAGTGGATATTTTCACAAAAAATTGAAATTTTAAAAAATCAGAAAATTGGCTGAAAACGACTAAATATCAAGGACTCATTGGGCGAATCGCTCTGGAACTGAAATTTTAACGCTCACTGACATTTGCCCTATCTGAAAGTCTGTTAAACACCGGAAAAATGACTAAGTCCAAAAGAAAAATTTTTTAAACTATCAATTTTACCACCGTGGGATATATATTCTACCCACACACATTTGGAACTCTCCTGGGGTACCCTCACACATATTATTCCCTCATTTAGTGGATATTTTCAGAAAAAAGTGAAATTTTCAAAAATCCAGAAAATTGGCTGAAAACGACTAAATATCAAGGACTCATTGGGCAAATCGCTCTGGAACTGAAATCGGAACGCTCAATGACATTTGCCCTATCTGTAAGTCTGATAAACGCTGGAAAAATGAGTAAGTCCAAAAAAATTTTTTTTTCAACTTTTTTCAATTTTACCCCCGTGGGATATATATTCTACCCACACACATTGGGAACTCTCCTGGGGTACCCTCACACATATTATTCCCTCATTTAGTGGATATTTTCACAAAAAAGTGAAATTTTCAAAAATCCAGAAAATTGGCTGAAAACGACTAAATATCAAGGACTCATTGGGCGAATCGCTCTGGAACTGAAATCGGAACGCTCACTGACATTTGCCCTATCTGAAAGTCTGATAAACGCTGGAAAAATGACTAAGTCCAAAAGAAAAATTATTTCAACTTTTTTCAATTTTAACCCCGTGGGATACATATTCTACCCACACACATTGGGAACTCTCCTGGGGTACCCTCACACATATTATTCCCTCATTTAGTGGATATTTTCACAAAAAAGTGAAATTTTCAAAAATCCAAAAAATTGGCTGAAAACGACTAAATATCAAGGACTCATTGGGCGAATTGCTCTTTAACTGAAATTGGAACGCTCACTGCCATTTGCCCTATCTGAAAGTTTGATAAACACTGGAAAAATGACTAAGTCCCAAAAAAAATTTTTTTCAACTTTTTTCAATTTTACCCTCGTGGGATATATATTCTACCCACACACATTTGGAACTCTCCTGGGGTACCCTCACACATATTATTCCCTCATTTAGTGGATATTTTTACAAAAAAGTGAAATTTTCAAAAATTCAGAAAATTGGCTGAAAATGACGAAAAATCAAGGACTCATTGGGCGAATCGCTCTGGAACTGAAATTAGAACGCTCACTGACATTTGCCCTATCTGAAAGTCTGATAAACCCCGGAAAAATGGCTAAGTCCAAAAGAAAATTTTTTTCAACTTTTTTCAATTTTACCCCCGTGGGATATATATTCTACCCACACACATTGGGAACTCTCCTGGGGTACCCTCACACATATTATTCCCTCATTTAGTGGATATTTTCACAAAAAAGTGAAATTTTCAAAAATCCAAAAAATTGGCTGAAAACGACTAAATATCAAGGACTCATTGGGCGAATCGCTCTGGAACTGAAATCGAAACGCTCACTGACATTTCCCCTATCTGAAAGTCTGATAAACGCTGGAAAAATGACTAAGTCCCAAAAAAATTTTTTTTGATCTTTTTTCAATTTTACCCCCGTGGGATATATATTCTACCCAAACACATTGGGAACTCTCCTGGGGTACCCTCACACATATTATTCCCTCATTTAGTGGATATTTTCACAAAAAAGTGAAATTTTCAAAAATCCAAAAAATTGGCTGAAAACGACTAAATATCAAGGACTCATTGGGCGAATTGCTCTGGAACTGAAATTGGAACGCTCACTGACATTTGCCCTATCTGAAAGTTTGATAAACACTGGAAAAATGACTAAGTCCCAAAAAGAATTTTTTTCAACTTTTTTCAATTTTTCCCTCGTGGGATATATATTCCACCCACACACATTTGGAACTCTCCTGGGGTACCCTCAGACATATTATTCCCTCATTTAGTGGATATTTTCACAAAAAAGTGAAATTTTCAAAAATCCAGAAAATTGGCTGAAAACGACTAAATATCAAGGACTCATTGGGTGAATCGCTCTGGAACTGAAATCGGAACGCTCACTGACATTTCCCCTATCTGAAAGTCTGATAAACGCTGGAAAAATGACTAAGTCCCAAAAAAATTTTTTTTGATCTTTTTTCAATTTTACCCCCGTGGGATATATATTCTACCCAAACACATTGGGAACTCTCCTGGGGTACCCTCACAAATATTATTCCCTCATTTAGTGGATATTTTCACAAAAAAGTGAAATTTTCAAAAATCCAGAAAATTGGCTGAAAACGACTAAATATCAAGGACTCATTGGGCGAATTGCTCTGGAACTGAAATTGGAACGCTCACTGACATTTGCCCTATCTGAAAGTTTGATAAACACTGGAAAAATGACTAAGTCCCAAAAAAATTTTTTTTGATCTTTTTTCAATTTTACCCCCGTGGGATATATATTCTACCCAAACACATTGGGAACTCTCCTGGGGTACCCTCACACATATTATTCCCTCATTTAGTGGATATTTTCACAAAAAAGAGAAATTTTCAAAAATTCAGAAAATTGGCTGAAAACAACTAAATATCAAGGACTCATTGGGCGAATCGCTCTGGAACTGAAATTGGAACGCTCACTGACATTTGCCCTATCTGAAAGTCTGATAAACGCCGGAAAAATGACTAAGTCCAAAAAAAAATTTTTTTCAACTTTTTTCAATTTTACCCTCGTGGGATATATATTCTACCCACACACATTTGGAACTCTCCTGGGGTACCCTCACACATATTATTCCCTCATTTAGTGGATATTTTTACAAAAAAGTGAAATTTTCAAAAATTCAGAAAATTGGCTGAAAATGACGAAATATCAAGGACTCATTGGGCGAATCGCTCTGGAACTGAAATTAGAACGCTCACTGACATTTCCCCTACCTGAAAGTCTGATAAACGCCGGAAAAATGACTAAGTCCAAAAAAAATTTTTTTTCAACTTTTTTCAATTTTACCCCCGTGGAATATATATTCTACCCAAACACATTGGGAGCTCTCCTGGGGTACCCTCACACATATTATTCCCTCATTTAGTGGATATTTTCACAAAAAATAGAAATTTTAAAAAATCAGAAAATTGGCTGAAAACGACTAAATATCAAGGACTCATTGGGCGAATCGCTCTGGAACTGAAATTGGAACGCTCACTGACATTTGCCCTATCTGAAAGTCTGTTAAACACCGGAAAAATGACTAAGTCCAAAAGAAAAATTTTTTAAACTATCAATTTTACCACCATGGGATATATATTCTACCCACACACATTTGGAACTCTCCTGGGGTACCCTCACACATATTATTCCCTCATTTAGTGGATATTTTCAGAAAAAAGTGAAATTTTCAAAAATCCAGAAAATTGGCTGAAAACGACTAAATATCAAGGACTCATTGGGCAAATCGCTCTGGAACTGAAATCGGAACGCTCAATGACATTTGCCCTATCTGTAAGTCTGATAAACGCTGGAAAAATGAGTAAGTCCAAAAAAATTTTTTTTTCAACTTTTTTCAATTTTACCCCCGTGGGATATATATTCTACCCACACACATTGGGAACTCTCCTGGGGTACCCTCACACATATTATTCCCTCATTTAGTGGATATTTTCACAAAAAAGTGAAATTTTCAAAAATCCAGAAAATTGGCTGAAAACGACTAAATATCAAGGACTCATTGGGCGAATCGCTCTGGAACTGAAATCGGAACGCTCACTGACATTTGCCCTATCTGAAAGTCTGATAAACGCTGGAAAAATGACTAAGTCCAAAAGAAAAATTATTTCAACTTTTTTCAATTTTAACCCTGTGGGATACATATTCTACCCACACACATTGGGAACTCTCCTGGGGTACCCTCACACATATTATTCCCTCATTTAGTGGATATTTTCACAAAAAAGTGAAATTTTCAAAAATCCAAAAAATTGGCTGAAAACGACTAAATATCAAGGACTCATTGGGCGAATTGCTCTTTAACTGAAATTGGAACGCTCACTGACATTTGCCCTATCTGAAAGTTTGATAAACACTGGAAAAATGACTAAGTCCCAAAAAAAATTTTTTTCAACTTTTTTCAATTTTACCCTCGTGGGATATATATTCTACCCACACACATTTGGAACTCTCCTGGGGTACCCTCACACATATTATTCCCTCATTTAGTGGATATTTTTACAAAAAAGTGAAATTTTCAAAAATTCAGAAAATTGGCTGAAAATGACGAAAAATCAAGGACTCATTGGGCGAATCGCTCTGGAACTGAAATTAGAACGCTCACTGACATTTGCCCTATCTGAAAGTCTGATAAACCCCGGAAAAATGGCTAAGTCCAAAAGAAAATTTTTTTCAACTTTTTTCAATTTTACCCCCGTGGGATATATATTCTACCCACACACATTGGGAACTCTCCTGGGGTACCCTCACACATATTATTCCCTCATTTAGTGGATATTTTCACAAAAAAGTGAAATTTTCAAAAATCCAAAAAATTGGCTGAAAACGACTAAATATCAAGGACTCATTGGGCGAATCGCTCTGGAACTGAAATCGAAACGCTCACTGACATTTCCCCTATCTGAAAGTCTGATAAACGCTGGAAAAATGACTAAGTCCCAAAAAAATTTTTTTTGATCTTTTTTCAATTTTACCCCCGTGGGATATATATTCTACCCAAACACATTGGGAACTCTCCTGGGGTACCCTCACACATATTATTCCCTCATTTAGTGGATATTTTCACAAAAAAGTGAAATTTTCAAAAATCCAAAAAATTGGCTGAAAACGACTAAATATCAAGGACTCATTGGGCGAATTGCTCTGGAACTGAAATTGGAACGCTCACTGACATTTGCCCTATCTGAAAGTTTGATAAACACTGGAAAAATGACTAAGTCCCAAAAAGAATTTTTTTCAACTTTTTTCAATTTTTCCCTCGTGGGATATATATTCCACCCACACACATTTGGAACTCTCCTGGGGTACCCTCAGACATATTATTCCCTCATTTAGTGGATATTTTCACAAAAAAGAGAAATTTTCAAAAATTCAGAAAATTGGCTGAAAACGACTAAATATCAAGGACTCATTGGGCGAATTGCTCTGGAACTGAAATTGGAACGCTCACTGACATTTGCCCTATCTGAAAGTTTGATAAACACTGGAAAAATGACTAAGTCCCAAAAAAATTTTTTTTGATCTTTTTTCAATTTTACCCCCGTGGGATATATATTCTACCCAAACACATTGGGAACTCTCCTGGGGTACCCTCACACATATTATTCCCTCATTTAGTGGATATTTTCACAAAAAAGAGAAATTTTCAAAAATTCAGAAAATTGGCTGAAAACAACTAAATATCAAGGACTCATTGGGCGAATCGCTCTGGAACTGAAATTGGAACGCTCACTGACATTTGCCCTATCTGAAAGTCTGATAAACGCCGGAAAAATGACTAAGTCCAAAAAAAAATTTTTTTCAACTTTTTTCAATTTTACCCTCGTGGGATATATATTCTACCCACACACATTTGGAACTCTCCTGGGGTACCCTCAGACATATTATTCCCTCATTTAGTGGATATTTTCACAAAAAAGTGAAATTTTCAAAAATCCAGAAAATTGGCTGAAAACGACTAAATATCAAGGACTCATTGGGCGAATTGCTCTGGACCTGAAATTGGAACGCTCACTGACATTTGCCCTATCTGAAAGTTTGATAAACACTGGAAAAATGACTAAGTCCCAAAAAAATTTTTTTTGATCTTTTTTCAATTTTACCCCCGTGGGATATATATTCTACCCAAACACATTGGGAACTCTCCTGGGGTACCCTCACACATATTATTCCCTCATTTAGTGGATATTTTCACAAAAAAGTGAAATTTTCAAAAATTCAGAAAATTGGCTGAAAATGACGAAATATCAAGGACTCATTGGGCGAATCGCTCTGGAACTGAAATTAGAACGCTCACTGACATTTCCCCTACCTGAAAGTCTGATAAACGCCGGAAAAATGACTAAGTCCAAAAAAAATTTTTTTTCAACTTTTTTCAATTTTACCCCCGTGGGATATATATTCTACCCACACACATTGGGAACTCTCCTGGGGTACCCTCACACATATTATTCCCTCATTTAGTGGATATTTTCACAAAAAAGTGAAATTTTCAAAAATCCAGAAAATTGGCTGAAAACGACTAAATATCAAGGACTCATTGGGCGAATCGCTCTGGAACTGAAATTGGAATGCTCACTGACATTTCCCTATCTGAAAGTCTGTTAAACACCGGAAAAATGACTAAGTCCAAAAGAAAAATTTTTTAAACTATCAATTTTACCCCCGTGGGATATATATTCTACCCACACACATTTGGAACTCTCCTGGGGTACCCTCACACATATTATTCCCTCATTTAGTGGATATTTTCAGAAAAAAGTGAAATTTTCAAAAATCCAGAAAATTGGCTGAAAACGACTAAATATCAAGGACTCATTGGGCAAATCGCTCTGGAACTGAAATCGGAACGCTCAATGACATTTGCCCTATCTGAAAGTCTGATAAACGCCGGAAAAATGAGTAAGTCCAAAAAAATTTTTTTTTCAACTTTTTTCAATTTTACCCCCGTGGGATATATATTCTACCCACACACATTGGGAACTCTCCTGGGGTACCCTCACACATATTATTCCCTCATTTAGTGGATATTTTCACAAAAAAGTGAAATTTTCAAAAATCCAGAAAATTGGCTGAAAACGACTAAATATCAAGGACTCATTGGGCGAATCGCTCTGGAACTGAAATCGGAACGCTCACTGACATTTGCCCTATCTGAAAGTCTGATAAACGCTGGAAAAATGACTAAGTCCAAAAGAAAAATTATTTCAACTTTTTTCAATTTTACCCCCGTGGGATACATATTCTACCCACACACATTGGGAACTCTCCTGGGGTACCCTCACACATATTATTCCCTCATTTAGTGGATATTTTCACAAAAAAGTGAAATTTTCAAAAATCCAAAAAATTGGCTGAAAACGACTAAATATCAAGGACTCATTGGGCGAATTGCTCTGGAACTGAAATTGGAACGCTCACTGACATTTGCCCTATCTGAAAGTTTGATAAACACTGGAAAAATGACTAAGTCCCCAAAAAAATTTTTTTCAACTTTTTTCAATTTTACCCTCGTGGGATATATATTCTACCCACACACATTTGGAACTCTCCTGGGGTACCCTCAGACATATTATTCCCTCATTTAGTGGATATTTTCACAAAAAAGTGAAATTTTCAAAAATCCAGAAAATTGGCTGAAAACGACTAAATATCAAGGACTCATTGGGCGAATCGCTCTGGAACTGAAATCGAAACGCTCACTGACATTTCCCCTATCTGAAAGTCTGATAAACGCTGGAAAAATGACTAAGTCCCAAAAAAAATTTTTTTTGATCTTTTTTCAATTTTACCCCCGTGGGATATATATTCTACCCAAACACATTGGGAACTCTCCTGGGGTACCCTCACACATAGTATTCCCTCATTTAGTGGATATTTTCCCAAAAAAGTGAAATTTTCAAAAATCCAAAAAATTGGCTGAAAACGACTAAATATCAAGGACTCATTGGGCGAATTGCTCTGGAACTGAAATTGAAACGCTCACTGACATTTGCCCTATCTGAAAGTTTGATAAACACTGGAAAAATGACTAAGTCCCAAAAATAATTTTTTTCAACTTTTTTCAATTTTACCCTCGTGGGATATATATTCTACCCACACACATTTGGAACTCTCCTGGGGTACCCTCAGACATATTATTCCCTCATTTAGCGGATATTTTCACAAAAAAAGTGAAATTTTCGAAAATCCAGAAAATTGGCTGAAAACGACTAAATATCAAGGACTCATTGGGCGAATCGCTCTGGAACTGAAATCGGAACGCTCACTAACATTTGCCCTATCTGAAAGTCTGTTAAACGCCGGAAAAGTGACTAAGTCCAAAAAAAATGTTTTTTCAACTTTTTTCAATTTTACCCCCGTGGGATATATATTCTACCCAAACACATTGTGAGCTCTCCTGGGGTACCCTCACACATATTATTCCCTCATTTAGTGGATATTTTCACAAAAAAGTGAAATTTTAAAAAATCAGAAAATTGGCTGAAAACGACTAAATATCAAGGACTCATTGGGCGAATCGCTCTGGAACTGAAATTGGAACGCTCACTGACATTTGCCCTATCTGAAAGTCTGATAAATGCCGGAAAAATGACTAAGTCCAAAAGAAAAATTATTTCAACTTTTTTCAATTTTACCCCTGTGGGATATATATTCTACCCACACACATTGGGAACTCTCCTGGGGTACCCTCACACATATTATTCCCTCATTTAGTGGATATTTTCACAAAAAAGTGAAATTTTCAAAAATTCAGAAAATTGGCTGAAAACGACTAAACATCAAGGACTCATTGGGCGAATCATTCTGGAACTGAAATCGGAACGCTCACTGACCTTTGCCCTATCTGAAAGTCTGATAAACGCCAGAAAAATGACTAAGCAAAAAAAAAATTTTTTTTCAACTTTTTTCAATTTTACCCCCGCGGGATATATATTCTACCCAAACACATTGGGAGCTCTCCTGGGGTACCCTCACACATATTATTCCCTCATTTAGTGGATATTTTCACAAAAAAGTGAAATTTTCAAAAATCCAGAAAATTGGCTGAAAACGACTAAATATCAAGGACTCATTGGGCGAATCGCTCTGGAACTGAAATTGGAACGCTCACTGACATTTGCCCTATCTGAAAGTCTGATAAACGCCGGAAAAATGACTAAGTCCAAAAGAAAATTTTTTTAAACTATCAATTTTACCCCCGTGGGATATATATTCTACCCACACACATTGGGAACTCTCCTGGTGTACCCTCACACATATTATTCCCTCATTTAGTGGATATTTTCACAAAAAAGTGAAATTTTCAAAAATCCAGGAAATTGGCTGAAAACGATTAAATATCAAGGACTCATTGGGCGAATCGCTCTGGAACTGAAATCGGAACGCTCACTGACATTTGCCCTATCTGAAAGTCTGATAAACGCTGGAAAAATGACTAAGTCCAAAAGAAAAATTATTTCAACTTTTTTCAATTTTACCCCTGTGGGATATATATTCTACCCACACACATTGGGAACTCTCCTGGGGTACCCTCACACATATTATTCCCTCATTTAGTGGATATTTTCACAAAAAAGTGAAATTTTCAAAAATCCAGAAAATTGGCTGAAAACGACTAAATATCAAGGACTCATTGGGCGAATCGCTCTGGAACTGAAATTGGAACGCTCACTGACATTTGCCCTATCTGAAAGTCTGATAAACGCCGGAAAAATGACTAAGTCCAAAAAAAAATTTTTTTCATCTTTTTTCTATTTTACCCCCGTGGGATATATATTCTACCCACACACATTTGGAACTCTCCTGGGGTACCGTCACACATATTATTCCCTCATTTAGTGGATATTTTCACAAAAAGTGAAATTTTCAAAAATCCAGGAAATTAGCTGAAAACGACTAAATATCAAGGACTCATTGGGCGAATCGCTCTGGAACTGAAATCGGAACGCTCACTGACATTTGCCCTATCTGAAAGTCTGATAAATGCCAGAAAAATGACTAAGTCCCAAAAAAATTTTTTTTCAACTTTTTTCAATTTTACCCCCGTGGGATATATATTCTACCCAAACACATTGTGAGCTCTCCTGGGGTACCCTCACACATATTATTCCCTCATTTAGTGGATATTTTCACAAAAAAGTGAAATTTTCAAAAATCCAGAAAATTGGCTGAAAACGATTAAATATCAAGGACTCATTGGGCGAATCGCTCTGGAACTGAAATCGGAATGCTCACTGACATTTGCCCTATCTGAAAGTCTGATAAACGCTGGAAAAATGACTAAGTCCAAAAGAAAAATTATTTCAACTTTTTTCAATTTTACCCCCGTGGGATATATATTCTACCCACACACGTTGGGAACTCTCCTGGGGTACCCTCACACATATTATTCCCTCATTTAGCGGATATTTTCACAAAAAAAGTGAAATTTTCGAAAATCCAGAAAATTGGCTGAAAACGACTAAATATCAAGGACTCATTGGGCGAATCGCTCTGGAACTGAAATCGGAATGCTCACTGACATTTGCCCTATCTGAAAGTCTGATAAACGCCGGAAAAATGACTAAGTCCAAAAAAAATTTTTTTTCAACTTTTTTCAATTTTACCCCCGTGGGATATATATTCTACCCAAACACATTGGGAGCTCTCCTGGGGTACCCTCACACATATTATTCCCTCATTTAGTGGATATTTTCACAAAAAAGTGAAATTTTAAAAAATCAGAAAATTGGCTGAAAACGACTAAATATCAAGGACTCATTGGGCGAATCGCTCTGGAACTGAAATTGGAACGCTCACTGACATTTGCCCTATCTGAAAGTCTGATAAACGCCGGAAAAATGACTAAGTCCAAAAGAAAAATTATTTCAACTTGTTTCAATTTTACCCCTGTGGGATATATATTCTACCCACACACATTGGGAACTCTCCTGGGGTACCCTCACACATATTATTCCCTCATTTAGTGGATATTTTCACAAAAAAGTGAAATTTTCAAAAATTCAGAAAATTGGCTGAAAACGACTAAACATCAAGGACTCATTGGGCGAATCATTCTGGAACTGAAATCGGAACGCTCACTGACCTTTGCCCTATCTGAAAGTCTGATAAACGCCAGAAAAATGACTAAGCAAAAAAAAAATTTTTTTTCAACTTTTTTCAATTTTACCCCCGCGGGATATATATTCTACCCAAACACATTGGGAGCTCTCCTGGGGTACCCTCAGACATATTATTCCCTCAATTAGTGGATATTTTCACAAAAAAGTGAAATTTTCAAAAATCCAGAAAATTGGCTGAAAACGACTAAATATCAAGGACTCATTGGGCGAATCGCTCTGGAACTGAAATTGGAACGCTCACTGACATTTGCCCTATCTGAAAGTCTGATAAACGCCGGAAAAATGACTAAGTCCAAAAGAAAATTTTTTTAAACTATCAATTTTACCCCCGTGGGATATATATTCTACCCACACACATTGGGAACTCTCCTGGGGTACCCTCACACATATTATTCCCTCATTTAGTGGATATTTTCACAAAAAAGTGACATTTTCAAAAATTCTGAAAATTGGCTGAAAACGACTAAATATCAAGGACTCATTGGGCGAATCACTCTGGAACGGAAATCGGAATGCTCACTGACATTTGCCCTATCTGAAAGTCTGATAAACGCCAGAAAAATGACTAAGTCCAAAAAAAAATTTTTTTCATCTTTTTTCTATTTTACCCCCGTGGGATATATATTCTACCCACACACATTTGGAACTCTCCTGGGGTACCCTCACATATATTATTCCCTCATTTAGTGGATATTTTCACAAAAAAGTGAAATTTTCAAAAATCCAGAAAATTGGCGGAAAACGACTAAATAGTAAGGACTCATTGGGCGAATCACTCTGGAACTGAAATCTGAATGCTCACTGACATTTGCCCTATCTGAAAGTCTGATAAACGCCGGAAAAACGACAGTCCAAAAGAAAAATTTTTTCAACTTTTTTCAATTTTACCCCCGTGGGATATATATTCTACCCAAACACATTGGGAGCTCTCCTGGGGTACCCTCACACATATTATTCCCTCATTTAGTGGATATTTTCACAAAAAAGTGAAATTTTCAAAAATCCAGAAAATTGGCTGAAAACGACTAAATATCAAGGACTCATTGGGCGAATCGCTCTGGAACTGAAATTGGAACGCTCACTGACATTTGCCCTATCTGAAAGTCTGATAAACGCCGGAAAAATGACTAAGTCCAAAAGAAAATTTTTTTAAACTATCAATTTTACCCCCGTGGGATATATATTCTACCCACACACATTGGGAACTCTCCTGGGGTACCCTCACACATATTATTCCCTCATTTAGTGGATATTTTCACAAAAAAGTGACATTTTCAAAAATTCTGAAAATTGGCTGAAAACGACTAAATATCAAGGACTCATTGGGCGAATCACTCTGGAACGGAAATCGGAATGCTCACTGACATTTGCCCTATCTGAAAGTCTGATAAACGCCAGAAAAATGACTAAGTCCAAAAAAAAATTTTTTTCATCTTTTTTCTATTTTACCCCCGTGGGATATATATTCTACCCACACACATTTGGAACTCTCCTGGGGTACCCTCACACATATTATTCCCTCATTTAGTGGATATTTTCACAAAAAAGTGAAATTTTCAAAAATCCAGAAAATTGGCGGAAAACGACTAAATATTAAGGACTCATTGGGCGAATCACTCTGGAACTGAAATCTGAATGCTCACTGACATTTGCCCTATCTGAAAGTCTGATAAACGCCGGAAAAACGACAGTCCAAAAGAAAAATTTTTTCAACTTTTTTCAATTTTACCCCCGTGGGATATATATTCTACCCAAACACATTGGGAGCTCTCCTGGGGTACCCTCACACATATTATTCCCTCATTTAGTGGATATTTTCACAAAAAAGTGAAATTTTCAAAAATCCAGAAAATTGGCTGAAAACGACTAAATATCAAGGACTCATTGGGCGAATCACTCTGGAAAGGAAATCGGAATGCTCACTGACATTTGCCCTATCTGAAAGTCTGATAAACGCCGGAAAAATGACTAAGTCCAAAAAAAAATTTTTTTAATCTTTTTTTAATTTTACCCCCGTGGGATATATATTCTACCCACACACATTTGGAACTCTCCTGGGGTACCCTCACACATATTATTCCCTCATTTAGTGGATATTTTCACAAAAAAGTGACATTTTCAAAAATTCAGAAAATTGGCTGAAAACGACTAAATATCAAGGACTCATTGGGCGAAACGCTCTGGAACTGAAATTGGAACGCTCACTGACATTTGCCCTATCTGAAAGTCTGAAAAACGCCGGAAAAATGACTTAGTCCAAAAGAAAAACTTTTTCAACTTTTTTCAATTTTACCCCCGTGGGATATATATTCTACCCAAACACATTGGGAGCTCTCCTGGGGTACCCTCACACATATTATTCCCTCATTTAGTGGATATTTTCACAAAAAAGTGAAATTTTCAAACATCCAGAAAATTGGCTGAAAACGACTAAATATCAAGGACTCATTGGGCGAATCGCTATGGAACTGAAATCTGAATGCTCACTGACATTTGCCCTATCTGAAAGTCTGATAAACGCCGGAAAAATGACTAAGTCCAAAAGAAAAATTATTTCACCTTTTTTCAATTTTACCCCCGTGGGATATATATTCTACCCACACACATTTGGAACTCTCCTGGGGTACCCTCACACATATTATTCCCTCATTTAGTGGATATTTTCACAAAAAAGTGACATTTTCAAAAATTCAGAAAATTGGCTGAAAACGACTAAATATCAAGGACTCATTGGGCGAATCGCTCTGGAACTGAAAACAGAATGCTCACTGACATTTCCCCTATCTGAAATTCTGATAAACTCCGGAAAAATGAGTAAGTCCAAAAAAAATTTTTTTCAACTGTTTTCAATTTTACCCCCGTGGGATATATATTCTACCCACACACATTTGGAATTCTCCTGGGGTACCCTCACACATATTATTCCCTCATTTAGTGGATATTTTCACAAAAAAGTGACATTTTCAAAAATTCAGAAAATTGGCTGAAAACGACTAAATATCAAGGACTCATTGGGCGAATCGCTCTGGAACTGAAATTGGAACGCTCACTGACATTTGCCCTATCTGAAAGTCTGAAAAACGCCGGAAAAATGACTTAGTCCAAAAGAAAAACTTTTTCAACTTTTTTCAATTTTACCCCCGTGGGATATATATTCTACCCAAACACATTGGGAGCTCTCCTGGGGTACCCTCACACATATTATTCCCTCATTTAGTGGATATTTTCACAAAAAAGTGAAATTTTCAAACATCCAGAAAATTGGCTGAAAACGACTAAATATCAAGGACTCATTGGGCGAATCGCTATGGAACTGAAATCTGAATGCTCACTGACATTTGCCCTATCTGAAAGTCTGATAAACGCCGGAAAAATGACTAAGTCCAAAAGAAAAATTATTTCACCTTTTTTCAATTTTACCCCCGTGGGATATATATTCTACCCACACACATTTGGAACTCTCCTGGGGTACCCTCACACATATTATTCCCTCATTTAGTGGATATTTTCACAAAAAAGTGACATTTTCAAAAATTCAGAAAATTGGCTGAAAACGACTAAATATCAAGGACTCATTGGGCGAATCACTCTGGAACGGAAATCGGAATGCTCACTGACATTTGCCCTATCTGAAAGTCTGAAAAACGCCGGAAAAATGACTTAGTCCAAAAGAAAAACTTTTTCAACTTTTTTCAATTTTACCCCCGTGGGATATATATTCTACCCAAACACATTGGGAGCTCTCCTGGGGTACCCTCACACATATTATTCCCTCATTTAGTGGATATTTTCACAAAAAAGTGAAATTTTCAAACATCCAGAAAATTGGCTGAAAACGACTAAATATCAAGGACTCATTGGGCGAATCGCTATGGAACTGAAATCTGAATGCTCACTGACATTTGCCCTATCTGAAAGTCTGATAAACGCCGGAAAAATGACTAAGTCCAAAAGAAAAATTATTTCACCTTTTTTCAATTTTACCCCCGTGGGATATATATTCTACCCACACACATTTGGAACTCTCCTGGGGTACCCTCACACATATTATTCCCTCATTTAGTGGATATTTTCACAAAAAAGTGACATTTTCAAAAATTCAGAAAATTGGCTGAAAACGACTAAATATCAAGGACTCATTGGGCGAATCACTCTGGAACGGAAATCGGAATGCTCACTGACATTTGCCCTATCTGAAAGTCTGATAAACGCCGGAAAAATGACTAAGTCCAAAAAAAAATTTATTTCGTCTTTTTTCAATTTTACCTCCGTGGGATATATATTCTATCCACACACATTGGGAACTCTCCTGGGGTACCCTCACACATATTATTCCCTCATTTAGTGGATATTTTCACAAAAAAGTGAAATTTTCAAAAATTCAGAAAATTGGCTGAAAACGACTAAATATCAAGGACTCATTGGGCGAATCGCTCTGGAACTGAAATTGGAATGCTCACTGACACTTGCCCTATCTGAAAGTCTGATAAACGCCAGAAAAATGACTAAGTCCAAAAGAAAAATTATTTCACCTTTTTTCAATTTTACCCCCATGGGATATATATTCTACCCACACACATTTGGAACTCTCCTGGGGTACCCTCACACATATTATTCCCTCATTTAGTGGATATTTTCACAAAAAAGTGAAATTTTCAAAAATCCAGAAAATTGACGGAAAACGACTAAATATTAAGGACTCATTGGGCGAATCACTCTGGAACGGAAATCGGAATGCTCACTGACATTTGCCCTATCTGAAAGTCTGATAAACGCCGGAAAAATGACTTAGTCCAAAAGAAAAATTTTTTCAACTTTTTTCAATTTTACCCCCGTGGGATATATATTCTACCCACACACATTTGGAACTCTCCTGGGGTACCCTCACACATGTTATTCCCTCATTTAGTGGATATTTTCACAAAAAAGTGAAATTTTCAAAAATCCAGAAAATTGGCTGAAAACTACTAAATATTAAGGACTCATTGGGCGAATCGCACTGGAACTGAAATCGGAACGCTCACTGACATTTGCCCTATCTGAAAGTTTGATAAACGCAGGAAAAATGACTAAGTCCAAACGAAAAATTATTTCACCTTTTTTCAATTTTACCCCCGTGGGATATATATTCTACCCACACACGTTGGGAACTCTCCTGGGGTACCCTCACACATATTATTCCCTCATTTAGTGGATATTTTCACAAAAAAGAGAAATTTTCGAAAATCCAGAAAATTGTCTGAAAACGACTAAATATCAAGGACTCATTGCGCGAATCGCTCTGGAACTGAAATCGGAACGCTCACTGACGTTTGCCCTATCTGAAAGTCTGATAAACGCCGGAAAAATGACTAAGTCCAAAAGAAAAATTATTTCAACTTTTTTCAATTTTACCCCCGTGGGATATATATTCTACCCACACACATTTGGAACTCTCCTGGGGTACCCTCACACATATTATTCCCTCATTTAGTGGAAATTTTCACAAAAAAGTGACATTTTCAAAAATTCAGAAAATTGGCTGAAAACGACTAAATATCAAGGACTCATTGGGCGAATCGCTCTGGAACTGAAATTGGAACGCTCACTGACATTTGCCCTATCTGAAAGTCTGAAAAACGCCGGAAAAATGACTTAGTCCAAAAGAAAATTTTTTTCAACTTTTTTCAATTTTACCCCCGTGGGATATATATTCTACCCAAACAAATTGGGAGCTCTCCTGGGGTACCCTCACACATATTATTCCCTCATTTAGTGGATATTTTCACAAAAAAGTGAAATTTTCAAAAATCCAGAAAATTGGCTGAAAACGACTAAATATCAACGACTCATTGGGCGAATCGATCTGGAACTGAAATCGGAACGCTCACTGACATTTGCCCTATCTGAAAGTCTGATAAATGCCGGAAAAAATGACTAAGTCCAAAAAAATTTTTTTTTTAACTTTTTTCAATTTTACCCCCGTGGGATATATATTCTACCCAAACACATTGTGAGTTCTCCTGGGGTACCCTCACACATATTATTCCCTCATTTAGTGGATATTTTCACAAAAAAGTGACATTTTCAAAAATTCTGAAAATTGGCTGAAAACGACTAAATATCAAGGACTCATTGGGTGAATCACTCTGGAACTGAAATCGGAACACTCACTGACATTTGCCCTATCTGAAAGTCTGATAAACGCCGGAAAAATGACTTAGTCCAAAAGAAAAATTATTTCAACTTTTTTCAATTTTACCCCCGTGGGATATATATTCTACCCACACACATTTGGAACTCTCCTGGGGTACCCTCACACATATTATTCCCTTATTTAGTGGATATTTTCACAAAAAAGAGAAATTTTCAAAAATCCAGAAAATTGGCTGAAAACGACTAAATATCAAGGACTCATTGGGCGAATCGCTCTGGAACTGAAATCGAAACGCTCAATTACATTTGCCCTATCTGAAAGTCTGATAAACGCCGGAAAAATGACAGTCCAAAAGAAATTTTTTTTCAACTTTTTTCAATTTTACCCCCGTGGGATATATATTCTACCCAAACACATTGGGAGCTCTCCTGGGGTACCCTCACACATATTATTCCCTCATTTAGTGGATATTTTCACAAAAAAGTGAAATTTTCAAAAATCCAGGAAATTGGCTGAAAACGACTAAATATCAAGTACTCATTGGGCGAATCGCTCTGGAACGGAAATCGGAATGCTCACTGACATTTGCCCTATCTGAAAGTCTAATAAACGCCGGAAAAATCACTAAGTCCAAAAAAATTTTTTTTTCAACTTTTTTCAATTTTACCACCGTGGGATATATATTCTACCCAAGCACATTGGGAGCTCTCCTGGGGTACCCTCACACATATTATTCCCTCATTTAGTGGATATTTTCACAAGAAAGTGAAATTTTCAAAAATCCAGAAAATTGGCTGAAAACGACTAAATATCAAGGACTCATTGGGCAATCGCTCTGGAACTGAAATCGGAACGCTCACTGACATTTGCCCTATCTGAAAGTCTGATAAACGCTGGAAAAATGACTAAGTCCAAAAGAAAAATTATTTCAAATTTTTTCAATTTTACCCCCGTGGGATATATATTCTACCCAAACACATTGTGAGCTCTCCTGGGGTACCCTCACACATATTATTCCCTCATTTAGTGGATATTTTCACAAAAAAGTGAAATTTTCAAAAATCCAGGAAATTGGCTGAAAACGACTAAATATCAAGGACTCATTGGGCGAATCGCTCTGGAATGGAAATTGGAATGCTCACTGACATTTGCCCTATCTGAAAGTCTGATAAACGCCGGAAAAATGACTAAGTCCAAAAAAAATTTTTTTTCATCTTTTTTCAATTTTACCCCCGTGGGATACATATTCTACCCACACTCATTTGGAACTCTCCTGGGGTACCCTCACACATATTATTCCCTCATTTAGTGGATATTTTCACAAAAAAGTGAAATTTTCAAAAATCCAGAAAATTGGCTGAAAACTACTAAATATCAAGGACTCATTGGGCGAATCACTCTGGAACGATAATCGGAATGCTCACTGACATTTGCCCTATCTGATAGTCTGATAAACGCTGGAAAAATGACTAAGTCCAAAAGAAAAATTATTTCAACTTTTTTCAATTTTACCCCTGTGGGATATATATTCTACCCACACACATTGGGAACTCTCCTGGGGTACCCTCACACATATTATTCCCTCATTTAGTGGATATTTTCACAAAAAATTGAAATTTTCAAAAATTCAGAAAATTGGCTGAAAACGAATAAATATCAAGGACTCATTGGGCAAATCGCTCTGGAACTGAAATTGGAACGCTCACTGACATTTGCCCTACCTGAAAGTCTGATAAACGCCGGAAAAACGACAGTCCAAAAGAAAATTTTTTTCAACTTTTTTCAATTTTACCCCCTTGGGATATATATTCTACCCACACACATTTGGAACTCTCCTGGGGTACCCTCACACATATTATTCCCTCATTTAGTGGATATTTTCACAAAAAAGTGAAATTTTCAAAAATCCAGAAAATTGGCTGAAAACGACTAAATATCAAGGACTCATTGGGCGAATCGCTCTGGAACTGAAATCGGAACGCTCACTGACATTTGCCCTATCTGAAAGTCTGATAAACGCCGGAAAAATGAGTAAGTCCAAAAAAAAATTTTTTTCAACTTTTTTCAATTTTACCCCCGTGGGATATATATTCTACCCATACACATTTGGAACTCTCCTGGGGTACCCTCACACATATTATTCCCTCATTTAGTGGATATTTTCACAAAAAAGTGAAATTTTCAAAAATCCGGAAAATTGGCTGAAAACGACTAAATATCAAGGACTCATTGGGCGAATCGCTCTGGAACTGAAATCGGAACGCTCACTGACATTTGCCCTATCTGAAAGTCTAATAAACGCCGGAAAAATGACTAAGTCCAAAAAAAAATTTTTTTCAACTTTTTTCAATTTTACCACCGTGGGATATATATTCTACCCAAACACATTGGGAGCTCTCCTGGGGTACCCTCACACATATTATTCCCTCATTTAGTGGATATTTTCACAAGAAAGTGAAATTTTCAAAAATCCAGAAAATTGGCTGAAAACGACTAAATATCAAGGACTCATTGGGCAATCGCTCTGGAACTGAAATGGGAACGCTCACTGACATTTGCCCTATCTGAAAGTCTGATAAACGCTGGAAAAATGACTAAGTCCAAAAGAAAAATTATTTCAACTTTTTTCAATTTTACCCCCGTGGGATATATATTCTACCCAAACACATTGTGAGCTCTCCTGGGGTACCCTCACACATATTATTCCCTCATTTAGTGGATATTTTCACAAAAAAGTGAAATTTTCAAAAATCCAGAAAATTAGCTGAAAACGTCTAAATATAAATGATTCATTGGGCGAATCGCTCTGGAACTGAAATCGGAATGCTGACTGACATTTCCCCTATCTGAAAGTCTGATAAACGCCGGAAAAATGACTAATTCTAAAATAAAAAAATTTTCAACTTTTTTCAATTTTACCCCCGTGGGATATATATTCTACCGACACACATTTGGAACTCTCCTGGGGTAAACTCACACATATTATTCCCTCATTTAGTGGATATGTTCACAAAAAAGTGAAATTTTCAAAAATCCAGAAAATTGGCTGAAAACGACTAAATATCAAGGAATCATTGGGCGAATTGCTCTGGAACTGAAATCGGAACGCTCACTGACATTTCCCCTATCTGAAAGTCTGATAAACGCCAGAAAAATGACTAATTCTGAAAAAAAAAAATTTCAACTTTTTTCAATTTTACCCCCGTGGGATATATATTCTACCCACACACATTTGGAACTCTGCTGGGGTAACCTCACACATATTATTCCCTCATTTAGTGGATATTTTCACAAAAAAGTGAAATTTTCAAACATCCAGAAAATTGGCTGAAAACGACTAAACATCAAGGACTCATTGGGCGAATCGCTCTGGAACTGAAATCGGAACGCTCACTGACATTTCCCCTATCTGAAAGTCTGATAAACGCCAGAAAAATGACTAATTCTAAAAAAAAAATTTTTTCAACTTTTTTCAATTTTACTCCCGTGGGATATATATTCTACCCACACACATTTGGAACTCTCCTGGGGTACCCTCACACATATTATTCCCTCATTTAGTGGATATTTTCACAAAAAAGTGAAATTTTCAAAAATCCAGAAAGTTGGCTGAAAACGACTAAATATCAAGGACTCATTGGGCGAATCGCTCTGGAACTGAAATCGGAATGCTCACTGACATTTCCCCTATCTGAAAGTCTGATAAACGCCGAAAAAATGACTAAGTAAAAAAAAAAATTTTTTCACCTTTTTCCAATTTTACCCCCGTGGGATATATATTCTACCCACACACATTTGGAACTCTCCTGGGGTACCCTCACACATATTATTCCCTCATTTAGTGGATATTTTCACAAAAAAGTGAAATTTTAAAAAATCCAGAAAATTGGCTGAAAACGGCTAAATATAAAGGATTCATTGGGCGAATCACTCTGGAACTGAAATTGGAATGCTCACTGACATTTCCCCTATCTGAAAGTCTGATAAACGCCGGAAAAATGACTAAGTCGAAAAAAAATTTTTTTTCAACTTTTTTCAATTTTACCCGCGTGGGATATATATTCTACCCACACACATTTGGAACTCTCCTGGGGTACCCTCACACATATTATTCCCTCATTTAGTGGATATGTTCAAAAAAAAGTGAAATTTTCAAACATCCAGAAAATTGGCTGAAAACGACTAAACATCAAGTACTCATTGGGCGAATCGCTCTGGATCTGAAATCGGAATGCTCACTGACATTTCCCCTATCTGAAAGTCTGATAAACGCCGGAAAAATGACTATGTCCAAAAAAATTTTTTTTTTAACTTTTTTCAATTTTACCTTCGTGGGATATATATTCTACCCACACACATTTGGAACTCTCCTGGTTACCCTCACACATATTATTCCCTCATTTAGTGGATATTTTCACAAAAAAGTGAAATTTTCAAAAATCCAGAAAATTGGCTGAAAACGTCTAAATATAAAGGATTCATAGGGCGAATCGCTCTGGAACTGAAATCGGAATGCTCACTGACATTTCCCCTATCTGAAAGTCTGATAAACGACGGAAAAATGACTAATTCTAAAAAAAAAAATTTTTCAACTTTTTTCAATTTTACCCCCGTGGGATATATATTCTACCCACACACATTTGGAACTCTCCTGGGGTACCCTCACACATATTATTCCCTCATTTAGTGGATATTTTCACAAAAAAGTGAAATTTTCAAAAATCCAGGAAATTGGCTGAAAACGACTAAATATCAAGGACTCATTGGGCGAATCGCTCTGGAATGGAAATCGGAATGCTCACTGACATTTGCCCTATCTGAAAGTCTGATAAACGCCGGAAAAATGACTAAGTCCAAAAGAAAAATTATTTCAACTTTTTTCAATTTTACCCCTGTGGGATATATATTCTACCCACACACATTGGGAACTCTCCTGGGGTACCCTCACACATATTATTCCCTCATTTAGTGGATATTTTCACAAAAAATTGAAATTTTCAAAAATTCAGAAAATTGGCTGAAAACGACTAAATATCAAGGACTCATTGGGCGAATCGCTCTGGAACTGAAATCGGAATGCTCACTGACATTTCCCCTATCTGAAAGTCTGATAAACGCCGAAAAAATGACTAAGTAAAAAAAAAAATTTTTTCACCTTTTTCCAATTTTACCCCCGTGGGATATATATTCTACCCACACACATTTGGAACTCTCCTGGGGTACCCTCACACATATTATTCCCTCATTTAGTGGATATTTTCACAAAAAATTGAAATTTTCAAAAATTCAGAAAATTGGCTGAAAACGACTAAACATGAAGGACTCATTAGTCGAATCGCTCTGGAACTGAAATCGGAATGCTAACAGACATTTCTCTTATCTGAAAGTCTGATAAACGCCGGAAAAATGACTAAGTAAAAAAAAAAATTTTTTCACCTATTTCCAATTTTACCCCCGTGGGATATATATTCTACCCACACACATTTGGAACTCTCCTGGGGTACCCTCACACATATTATTCCCTCATTTAGTGGATATTTTCACAAAAAAGTGAAATTTTCAAACATCCAGAAAATTGGCTGAAAACGACTAAACATCAAGTACTCATTGGGCGAATCGCTCTGGATCTGAAATCGGAATGCTCACTGACATTTCCCCTATCTGAAAGTCTGATAAACGCCGGAAAAATGACTATGTCCAAAAAAATTTTTTTTTTAACTTTTTTCAATTTTACCTTCGTGGGATATATATTCTACCCACACACATTTGGAACTCTCCTGGGGTACCCTCACACATATTATTCCCTCATTTAGTGGATATTTTCACAAAAAAGTGAAATTTTCAAAAATCCAGAAAATTGGCTGAAAACGTCTAAATATAATGGATTCATAGGGCGAATCGCTCTGGAACTGAAATCGGAATGCTCACTGACATTTCCCCTATCTGAAAGTCTGATAAACGACGGAAAAATGACTAATTCTAAAAAAAAAAATTTTTCAACTTTTTTCAATTTTACCCCCGTGGGATATATATTCTACCCACACACATTTGGAACTCTCCTGGGGTACCCTCACACATATTATTCCCTCATTTAGTGGATATTTTCACAAAAAAGTGAAATTTTCAAACATCCAGAAAATTGGCTGAAAGCGACTAAACATCAAGGACTCATTAGTCGAATCACTCTGGAACTGAAATCGGAATGCTAACAGACATTTCTCTTATCTGAAAGTCTGATAAACGCCGGAAAAATGACTAAGTAAAAAAAAAAATTTTTTCACCTTTTTCCAATTTTACCCCCGTGGGATATATATTCTACCCACACACATTTGGAACTCTCCTGGGGTACCCTCACACATATTATTCCCTCATTTAGTGGATATTTTCACAAAAAAGTGAAATTTTAAAAAATCCAGAAAATTGGCTGAAAACGGCTAAATATAAAGGATTCATTGGGCGAATCACTCTGGAACTGAAATCGGAATGCTCACTGACATTTCCCCTATCTGAAAGTCTGATAAACGCCGGAAAAATGACTAAGTCCAAAAAAAAAATTTTTCACCTTTTTTCAATTTTACCCCAGTGGGATATATTCTACCCACACACATTTGGAACTCTCCTGGGGTACCCTCACACATATTATTCCCTCATTTAGTGGATATTTTCACAAAAAAGTGAAATATTCAAAAATCCAGAAAATTGGCTGAAAACGACAAAATATCAAGGACTCATTGGGCGAATCGCTCTGGAACTGAAATCGGAATGCTCACTGACATTTCTCTTATCTGAAAGTCTGATAAACGCTGGAAAAATGACTAAGTCCAAAAAAAAAAATTTTTCAACTTTTTTCAATTTTACCCCCGTGGGATATATATTCTACCCACACACATTTGGAACTCTCTTGGGGTACCCTCACACATATTATTCCCTCATTTAGTGGATATTTTCACAAAAAAGTGAAATTTTAAAAAATCCAGAAAATTGGCTGAAAACGGCTAAATATAAAGGATTCATTGGGCGAATCACTCTGGAACTGAAATCGGAATGCTCACTGACATTTCCCCTATCTGAAAGTCTGATAAACGCCGGAAAAATGACTAAGTCCAAAAAAAAAATTTTTCACCTTTTTTCAATTTTACCCCAGTGGGACATATTCTACCCACACACATTTGGAACTCTCCTGCGTACCCTCACACATATTATTCCCTCATTTAGTGGATATTTTCACAAAAAAGTGAAATATTCAAAAATCCAGAAAATTGGCTGAAAACGACAAAATATCAAGGACTCATTGGGCGAATCGCTCTGGAACTGAAATCGGAACGCTCACTGACATTTCTCTTATCTGAAAGTCTGATAAACGCTGGAAAAATGACTAAGTCCAAAAAAAAAAAATTTTTCAACTTTTTTCAATTTTACTCCCGTGGGATATATATTCTACCCACACACATTTGGAACTCTCCTGGGGTAACCTCACACATATTATTCCCTCATTTAGTGGATATTTTCAGAAAAAAGTGAAATTTTCAAAAATCCCCTGAAAACGACTAAATATCAAGGACTCATTGGGCGAATCACTCTGGAACTGAAATCGAAATGCTCACTGACATTTCCCCTATCTGAAAGTCTGATAAACGCCAGAAAAATGACTAAGTACAAAAAAAAAAAAAATTTTAAAACTTTTTTCAATTTTAACCCTGTGGGATATATATTCAACCCACACACATTTAGAACTCTCCTGGGGTACCCTCTCACATATTATTCCCTCATTTAGTGGATATTTTCACAAAAAAGTGAAATTTTCAAAAATCCAGAAAATTGCCTGAAAAAGACAAAATATCAAGGACTCATCCGGCGAATCGCTCTGGAACTGAAATCGGAACATTCACTGACATTTCCCTTATCTGAAAGTCTGATAAATAACGGAAAAATGACTAAGTCCTAAAAAAAAAATTTTTCAACTTTTTTCAATTTTACCCCCATGGGATATATATTCTACCCACACACATTTGGAACTCTCCTGGGGTACCCTCACACATATTATTCCCTCATTTAGTGGATATTTTCACAAAAAAGTGAAATTTTCAAAAATCCAGAAAATTGGCTGAAAACGACTAAATATCAAGTACTCATTGGGCGAATCGCTCTGGAACTGAATTCGAAAAGCTCACTGACATTTCCCCTATCTGAAAGTCTGATAAACGCCAGAAAAATGACTACAAAAAAAATTTTTTTTAAACTTTTTTCAATTTTAACCCTGTGGGATATATAGTCTACCCACATACATTTGGAACTCTCCTGGGGTGCCCTCACACATATTATTCCCTCATTTAGTGGATATTTTCACAAAAAAGTGAAATTTTCAAAAATCCAGAAAATTGGCTGAAAACGACTAAATATCAAGGACTCATTGGGCGAATCGCTCTGGAACTGAAATCGGAATGCTCACTGACATTTCCCCTATCTGAAAGTCTGATAAACGCCGGAAAAATGACTAAGACCACAAAAAAAATTTTTTCAACTTTTTCAATTTTACCCCCGTGGGATATATATTCTACCCACACACATTTGGAACTCTCCTGGGGTACCCTCACACATATTATTCCCTCATTTAGTGGATATTTTCACAAAAAAGTGAAATTTTCAAAAATCCAGAAAATTGGCTGAAAACGACTAAATATCAAGGACTCATTGGGCGAATCGCTCTGAAACTGAAATCGGAATGCTCACTGACATTTCCCCTATTTGAAAGTCTGATAAACGCCAGAAAAATGACTAAATCCAAAAAAAAAATGTTTTCAACTTTTTTCAATTTTACCCCCGTGGGATATATATTCTACCCACACACATTTGGAACTCTCCTGGGGTGCCCTCACACATATTATTCCCTCATTTAGTGGATATTTTCACAAAAAAGTGAAATTTTCAAAAATCCAGGAAATTGGCTGAAAACGACTAAATATCATGGACTCATTGGGCAAATCGCTCTGGAACTGAAATCGGAATGCTCACTGACATTTCCCCTATCTGAAAGTCTGATAAACGCCGGAAAAATGACTAAGACCAAAAAAAAAAATTTTTCAACTTTTTTCAATTTTACCCCCGTGGGATATATATTCTACCCACACACATTTGCAACTCTCCTGGGGTACCCTCACACATATTATTCCCTCATTTAGTGGATATTTTCACAAAAAAGTGAAATTTTCAAAAATCCAGAAAATTGGCTGAAAACGACTAAATATCATGGACTCATTGGGCAAATCGCTCTGGAACTGAAATCGAAATGCTCACTGACATTTCCCCTATCTGAAAGTCTGATAAACGCAGGAAAAATGACTAAGTCCAAAAAAAAATTTTTTTTTAACTTTTTTCAATTTTAACCCTGTTGGATATATATTCTACCCACACACACTTGGAACTCTCCTGGGGTACCCTCACACATAATATTCCCTCATTTAGTGGATATTTTCACAAAAAAGTGAAATTTTCAAAAATACAGAAAATTGGCTGAAAACGACTAAATATCAAGGACTCATTGGGCATATCACTCTGGAACTGAAATCGGAATACTCACTGACATTTCCCCTATCTGAAAGTCTGATAAACGCCGGAAACATGACTAAGTCCTAAAAAGAAAATTTTTCAACTTTTTCCAATTTTTCCCCCACGGGATATTTATTCTACCCACACACATTTGGAACTCTCCTGGGGTACCCTCACACATATTATTCCCTCATTTAGTGGATATTTTCACAAAAAAGTGAAATTTTCAAAAATCCAGAAAATTGGCTGAAAACGACTAAATATCAAGGACTCATTGGGCAAATCGCTCTGGAACTGAAATCGGAATGCTCACTGACATTTCCCCTATCTGAAAGTCTGATAAACGCCGGAAAAACGACTAAGTACAAAAAAAATATTTCTTTAACTTTTTTCAATTTTACCTCCGTGGGATATATATTTTACCCACGCACATTTGGAACTCTCCTGGGGTACCCTCACACATATTATTCCCTCATTTAGTGGATATTTTCACAAAAAAGTGAAATTTTCAAAAATCCAGAAAATTGGCTGAAAACGACTAAATATCAAGGACTCATTGGCCGAATCGCTCTGGAACTGAAATCGAAATGCTCACTGACATTTCCCCTATCTGAAAGTCTGATAAACGCAGGAAAAATGACTAAGTCCAAAAAAAAATTTTTTTTTAACTTTTTTCAATTTTAACCCTGTTGGATATATATTCTACCCACACACACTTGGAACTCTCCTGGGGTACCCTCACACATAATATTCCCTCATTTAGTGGATATTTTCACAAAAAAGTGAAATTTTCAAAAATACAGAAAATTGGCTGAAAACGACTAAATATCAAGGACTCATTGGGCATATCACTCTGGAACTGAAATCGGAATACTCACTGACATTTCCCCTATCTGAAAGTCTGATAAACGCCGGAAACATGACTAAGTCCTAAAAAGAAAATTTTTCAACTTTTTTCAATTTTTCCCCCACGGGATATTTATTCTACCCACACACATTTGGAACTCTCCTGGGGTACCCTCACACATATTATTCCCTCATTTAGTGGATATTTTCACAAAAAAGTGACATTTTCAAAAATCCAGAAAATTGGCTGAAAACGGCTAAATATCAAGGATTCATTGGGCGAATCGCTCTGGAACTGAAATCGGAATGCTCACTGACATTTCCCCTATCTGAAAGTCTGATAAACGCACGAAAAATGACTAAGTCCAAAAAAAAATTTTTTTTCAACTTTTTTCAATTTTACCTCCGTGGGATATATATTCTACCCACACACATTTGGAACTGAAATCGAAAAGCTCACTGACATTTCCCCTATCACAAAGTCTGATAAACGGCGGAAAAATGACTAAGTCCAAAAAAACCATTTTTTCAACTTTTTTCAATTTTACCTCCGTGGGATATATATTCTACCCACACACATTTGGAACGCTCCTGGGGTACCCTTACACATATTATTCCCTCATTTAGTGGATATTTTCACAAAAAAGTGAAATTTTCAAAAATCCAGAAAATTGGCTGAAAATGACTAAATATCATGGACTCATTGGGCAAATCGCTCTGGAACTGAAATCGGAATGCTCACTGACATTTCCCCTATCTAAAAGTCTGATAAACGCCGGAAAAATGGCTAAGTCCAAAAAAAAAAAATTTTTCAACTTTTTTCAATTTTACCCCCGTGGGATATATATTCTACCCACACACATTTGGAACTCTCCTGGGGTACCCTCACACAAATCATTCCCTCATTTAGTGGATATTTTCACAAAAAAGTGAAATTTTCAAAAATCCAGAAAATTGGATGAAAAGAGCAAAATATCAAGGACTCAATGGGAGAATCGCTCTGGAACTGAAATCGGAATGCTCACTGACATTTCCCCTATCTGAAAGTCTGATAAACGCCAGAAAAATGACTACAAAAAAAATTTTTTTAAAACTTTTTTCAATTTTAACCCTGTGGGATATATAGTCTACCCACACACATTTGGAACTCTCCTGGGGTGCCCTCACACATATTATTCCCTCATTTAGTGGATATTTTCACAAAAAAGTGAAATTTTCAAAAATCCAGAAAATTGGCTGAAAACGACTAAATATCATGGACTCATTGGGCAAATCGCTCTGGAACTGAAATCGGAATGCTCACTGACATTTCGCCTATCTGAAAGTCAGATAAACGCCGGAAAAATGACTAAGACCAAAAAAAAAAAATTTTCAACTTCTTTCAATTTTACCCCCGTGGGATATATATTCTACCCACACACATTTGCAACTCTCCTGGGGTACCCTCACACATATTATTCCCTCATTTAGGGAATATTTTCACAAAAAAGTGAAATTTTCCAAAATCCAGAAAATTGGCTGAAAACGACTAAATATCAAGGACTCATTGGGCGAATCGCTCTGGAACTGAAATCGGAATGCTCACTGACATTTCCCCTATCTGAAAGTCTGATAAACGCCAGAAAAATGACTAAGTACAAAAAAAAATGTTTTTAAACTTTTTTCAATTTTACCCCCGTGGGATATATATTCTACCCACACACATTTGCAACTCTCCTTGGGTACCCTCACACATATTATTCCCTCATTTAGGGAATATTTTCACAAAAAAATGAAATTTTCCAAAATCCAGAAAATTGGCTGAAAACGACTAAATATCAAGGACTCATTGGGCGAATCGCTCTGGAACTGAAATCGGAATGCTCACTGACATTTCCCCTATCTGAAAGTCTGATAAACGCCGGAAAAATGACAGTCCAAAAAAAAATTTTTTTTCAACTTTTTTCAATTTTATATATATATATTCTAGAAAATCCAGAAAATTGGCTGAAAACGACTAAATATCATGGACTCATTGGGCGAATCGCTCTGGAACTGAAATCGTAACGCTCCCTGACATTTCTCTTATCTGAAAGTCTGATAAACGTCTGAAAAATGACTAAGTCCAAAAAAAATACTTTTTCAACTTTTTTCAATTTTACCCCCGTGGGATGAATATTCTACCCACACACATTTGGAACTCTCCTGGGGTAACCTCACACATATTATTCCCTCATTTAGTAGATATTTTCGCAAAAAAGTGAAATTTTCAAAAATCCAGAAAATTGGCTGAAAACGACTAAATACCAAGGACTCATTGGGCAAATCGCTCTGGAACTGAAATCGGAATGCTCACTGACATTTCCCCTATCTGAAAGTCTGATAAACGCCGGAAAAATGACTAAGACCAAAAAAAAAAATTTTTTCAACTTTTTTCAATTTTACCTCCGTGGGATATAAATTCTACCCACACACATTTGGAACTCTCCTGGGGTACCCTCACACATATTATTCCCTCATTTAGTGGATATTTTCACAAAAAAGTGAAATTTTCAAAAATCCAGAAAATTGGCTGAAAACGACTAAATATAAAGGATTTATTGGGCGAATCGCTCTGGAACTGAAATCTGAATGCTCACTGACATTTCCCCTATCTGAAAGTCTGATAAACGCCGGAAAAATGACTAAGTCCAAAAAAAAAATTTTTTTCAACTTTTTTCAATTTTACCTCCGTGGGATATATATTCTACCCACACACATTTGGAATGCTCCTGGGGTACCCTTACACATATTATTCCCTCATTTAGTGGATATTTTCACAAAAAAGTGACATTTTCAAAAATCCAGAAAATTGGCTGAAAATGACTAAATATCATGGACTCATTGGGCAAATCGCTCTGGAACTGAAATCGGAATGCTCACTGACATTTCCCCTATCTGAAAGTCTGATAAACGCCAGAAAAATGACTAAGTCCAAAAAAAAAATTTTTTTCAACTTTTTTCAATTTTATATATATATATTCTAGAAAATCCAGAAATTTGGCTGAAAACGACTAAATATCATGAACTCATTGGGCGAATCGCTCTGGAACTGAAATCGGAATGCTCACTGACATTTCCCCTATCTGAAAGTCTGATAAACGCCGGAAAAATGACAGTCCAAAAAAAAAATTTTTTTCAACTTTTTTCAATTTTATATATATATATTCTAGAAAATCCAGAAAATTGGCTGAAAACGACTAAATATCATGGACTCATTGGGCGAATCGCTCTGGAACTGAAATCGTAACGCTCCCTGACATTTCTCTTATCTGAAAGTCTGATAAACGTCTGAAAAATGACTAAGTCCAAAAAAAATACTTTTTCAACTTTTTTCAATTTTACCCCCGTGGGATGAATATTCTACCCACACACATTTGGAACTCTCCTGGGGTAACCTCACACATATTATTCCCTCATTTAGTAGATATTTTCGCAAAAAAGTGAAATTTTCAAAAATCCAGAAAATTGGCTGAAAACAACTAAATATAAAGGATTCATTGGGCGAATCGCTCTGGAACTGAAATTGGAATGCTCACTGACATTTCCCCTATCTGAAAGTGTGATAAACGCCGGAAAAATGACTAAGTTAAAAAAAAAAAAAAATTTTCAACTTTTTTCAATTTTACCACCGTGGGATATAAATTCTACCCACACACATTTGGAACTCTCCTGGGGTACCCTCACACATATTATTCCCTCATTTAGTGGATATTTTCGCAAAAAAGTGAAATTTTCAAAAATCCAGAAAATTGGCTGAAAACGACTAAATATAAAGGATTCATTGGGCGAATCGCTCTGGAACTGAAATCTGAATGCTCACTGACATTTCCCCTATCTGAAAGTCTGGTAAACGCCGGAAAAATGACTAAGTCCAAAAAAAAAATTTTTTTCAACTTTTTTCAATTTTACCTCCGTGGGATATATATTCTACCCACACACATTTGGAACTCTCCTGGGGTACCCTCACACATATTATTCCCTCATTTAGTGGATATTTTCACAAAAAAGTGACATTTTCAAAAATCCAGAAAATTGGCTGAAAACGACTAAATACCAAGGACTCATTGGGCAAATCGCTCTGGAACTGAAATCGGAATGCTCACTGACATTTCCCCTATCTGAAAGTCTGATAAACGCCGGAAAAATGACTAAGACCAAAAAAAAAATTTTTTTCAACTTTTTTCAATTTTACCTCCGTGGGATATAAATTCTACCCACACACATTTGGAACTCTCCTGGGGTACCCTCACACATATTATTCCCTCATTTAGTGGATATTTTCGCAAAAAAGTGAAATTTTCAAAAATCCAGAAAATTGGCTGAAAACGACTAAATATAAAGGATTCATTGGGCGAATCGCTCTGGAACTGAAATCTGAATGCTCACTGACATTTCCCCTATCTGAAAGTCTGATAAACGCCGGAAAAATGACTAAGTCCAAAAAAAAAATTTTTTTCAACTTTTTTCAATTTTACCTCCGTGGGATATATATTCTACCCACACACATTTGGAACTCTCCTGGGGTACCCTCACACATATTATTCCCTCATTTAGTGGATATTTTCACAAAAAAAGTGAAATTTTCAAAAATCCAGATAATTGGCTGAAAACGACTAAATATCACGAACTCATTGGGCAAATCGCTCTGGAACTGAAATCGGAATGCTCACTGACATTTCCCCTATCTGAAAGTCTGATAAACGCCGGAAAAATGACTAAGTACAAAAAAAAATTTTTAAAACTTTTTTCAATTTTAACCCTGTTGGATATATATTCTACCCACACACATTTGGAACTCTCCTGGGGTACCCTCACACATATTATTCCCTCATTTAGTGGATATTTTCACAAAAAAAGTGAAATTTTCAAAAATCCAGATAATTGGCTGAAAACGACTAAATATCACGAACTCATTGGGCGAATCGCTCTGGAACTGAAATCGAAATGCTCACTGACATTTCCCCTGTCTGAAAGTGTGATAAACGCCGGAAAAATGACTAAGTCCAAAAAAAAAATTTTTTTCAACTTTTTTCAATTTTACCTCCGTGGGATATATATTCTACCCACACACATTTGGAACTCTCCTGGGGTACCCTCACACATATTATTCCCTCATTTAGTGGATATTTTCGCAAAAAAGTGAAATTTTCAAAAATCCAGAAAATTGGCTGAAAACGGATAAATATCAAGGATTCATTGGGCGAATCGCTCTGGAACTGAAATCGGAATGCTCACTGACATTTCCCCTATCTGAAAGTCTGATAAACGCAAAAAAAATGACTAAGTCCAAAAAAAAAATTTTTTTCAACTTTTTTCAATTTTACCTCCGTGGGATATATATTCTACCCACACACATTTGGAACGCTCCTGGGGTACCCTTACACATATTATTCCCTCATTTAGTGGATATTTTCACAAAAAAGTGAAATTTTCAAAAATCCAGAAAATTGGCTGAAAATGACTAAATATCATGGACTCATTGGGCAAATCACTCTGGAACTGAAATCGGAATGCTCACTGACATTTCCCCTATCTGAAAGTCTGATAAACGCCGGAAAAATGACTAAGACCAAAAAAAAAATTTTTTCAACTTTTTTCAATTTTACCCCCGTGGGATGAATATTCTACCCACACACATTTGGAACTCTCCTGGGGTAACCTCACACATATTATTCCCTCATTTAGTAGATATTTTCGCAAAAAAGTTAAATTTTCAAAAATCCAGAAAATTGGCTAAAAACGACTAAATATCAAGGATTCATTGGGCGAATCGCTCTGGAACTGAAATCTGAATGCTCACTGACATTTCCCCTGTCTGAAAGTGTGATAAACGCCGGAAAAATGACTAAGTTCAAAAAAAAAATTTTTTTCAACTTTTTTCAATTTTACCTCCGTGGGATATATATTCTACCCACACACATTTGGAACTCTCCTGGGGTACCCTCACACATATTATTCCCTCATTTAGTGGATATTTTCACAAAAAAGTGAAATTTTCAAAAATCCAGAAAATTGGCTGAAAACGACTAAATATCATGGACTCATTGGGCAAATCGCTCTGGAACTGAAATCGGAATGCTCACTGACATTTCCCCTATCTGAAAGTCTGATAAACGCCGGAAAAATGACTAAGACCAAAAAAATAATTTGTTCAACTTTTTTCAATTTTACCCCCGTGGGATATATATTCTACCCACACACATTTGCAACTCTCCTGGGGTACCCTCAAACATATTATTCCCTCATTTAGTGGATATTTTCACAAAAAAGTGAAATTTTCAAAAATCCAGAAAATTGGCTGAAAACGACTAAATATGATGGACTCATTGGGCGAATCGCTCTGGAACTGAAATCGTAACGCTCCCTGACATTTCTCTTATCTGAAAGTCTGATAAACGTCGGAAAAATGACTAAGTCCAAAAAAAAATCTTTTTCAACTTTTTTCAATTTTACCCCCGTGGGATGAATATTCTACCCACACACATTTGGAACTCTCCTGGGGTACCCTCACACATATTATTCCCTCATTTAGTGGATATTTTCGCAAAAAAGTGAAATTTTCAAAAATCCAGAAAATTGGCTGAAAACGACTAAATATAAAGGATTCATTGGGCGAATCGCTCTGGAACTGAAATCTGAATGCTCACTGACATTTCCCCTATCTGAAAGTCTGATAAACGCCGGAAAAATGACTAAGACCAAAAAAAAAAATTTTTCAACGTTTTTCAATTTTACCCCCGTGGGATATATATTCAACCCACACACATTTGGAACTCTCCTGGGGTACCCTCACACATATTATTCCCTCATTTAGTGGATATTTTCGCGAAAAAGTGAAATTTTCAAAAATCCAGAAAATTGGCTGAGAACAACTAAATATAAAGGATTCATTGGGCGAATCGCTGTGGAACTGAAATCGGAACGCTCACTGACATTTCCCCTATCTGAAAGTCTGATAAACGCCGGAAAAATGACTAAGTACAAAAAAAATATTTTTTCAACTTTTTTCAATTTTACCTCCGTGGGATATATATTCTACCCACACACATTTGGAACTCTCCTGGGGTACCCTCACACATATTATTCCCTCATTTAGTGGATATTTTCACAAAAAAGTGAAATTTTCAAAAATCCAGAAAATTGGTTGAAAACGACTAAATATCAAGGACTCATTGGGCAAATCGCTCTGGAACTGAAATCGGAATGCTCACTGACATTTCCCCTATCTGAAAGTCTGATAAACGCCGTAAAAATGACTAAGACCAAAAAAAAAATTTTTTCAACTTTTTTCAATTTTACCCCCGTGGGATATATATTCTACCCACACACATTTGGAACTCTCCTGGGGTACCCTCACACAAATCATTCCCTCATTTGGTGGATATTTTCACAAAAAAAGTGAAATTTTCAAAAATCCAGAAAATTGGCTGAAAACGGCTAAATATCAAGGATTCATTGGGCAAATCGCTCTGGAACTGAAATCGGAATGCTCACTGACATTTCCCCTATCTGAAAGTGTGATAAACGCCGGAAAAATGACTAAGTCCAAAAAAAAAATTTTTTTCAACTTTTTTCAATTTTACCTCCGTGGGATATATATTCTACCCACACACATTTGGAACGCTCCTGGGGTACCCTTACACATATTATTCCCTCATTTAGTGGATATTTTCACAAAAAAGTGAAATTTTCAAAAATCCAGAAAATTGGCTGAAAATGACTAAATATCATGGACTCATTGGGCAAATCGCTCTGGAACTGAAATCGGAATGCTCACTGACATTTCCCCTATCTAAAAGTCTGATAAACGCCGGAAAAATGGCTAAGTCCAAAAAAAAAAGTTTTTCAACTTTTTTCAATTTTACCCCCGTGGGATATATATTCTACCCACACACATTTGCAACTCTCCTGGGGTACCCTCACACATATTATTCCCTCATTTAGTGGATATTTTCACAAAAAAGTGACATTTTCAAAAATCCAGAAAATTGGCTGAAAACGACTAAATATCATGGACTCATTGGGCAAATCGCTCTGGAACTGAAATCGGAATGCTCACTGACATTTCCCCTATCTAAAAGTCTGATAAACGCCGGAAAAATGGCTAAGTCCAAAAAAAAAAGTTTTTCAACTTTTTTCAATTTTACCCCCGTGGGATATATATTCTACCCACACACATTTGGAACTCTCCTGGGGTACCCTCACACATATTATTCCCTCATTTAGTGGATATTTTCACAAAAAAGTGACATTTTCAAAAATCCAGAAAATTGGCTGAAAACGACTAAATATCATGGACTCATTGGGCAAATCGCTCTGGAACTGAAATCGGAATGCTCACTGACATTTCCCCTATCTGAAAGTCTGATAAACGCCGGAAAAATGACTAAGACCAAAAAAAAAATTTTTTCAACTTTTTTCAATTTTACCCCCGTGGGATATATATTCTACCCACACACATTTGCAACTCTCCTGGGGTACCCTCAAACATATTATTCCCTCATTTAGTGGATATTTTCACAAAAAGTGAAATTTTCAAAAATCCAGAAAATTGGCTGAAAACGACTAAATATCATGGACTCATTGGGCGAATCGCTCTGGAACTGAAATCGTAACACTCCCTGACATTTCTCTTATCTGAAAGTCTGATAAACGTCGGAAAAATGACTAAGTCCAAAAAAAAAAAATTTTTCAACTTTTTTTAATTTTACCCCCGTGGGATATATATTCTACCCACACACATTTGGAACTCTCCTGGGGTACCCTCACACAAATCATTCCCTCATTTAGTGGATATTTTCACAAAAAAGTGAAATTTTCAAAAATCCAGAAAATTGGATGAAAAGAGCTAAATATCAAGGACTCAATGGGCGAATCGCTCTGGAACTGAAATCGGAATGCTCACTGACATTTCCCCTATCTGAAAGTCTGATAAACGCCAGAAAAATGACTACAAAAAAAAAATTTTTAAAACTTTTTTCAATTTTAACCCTGTGGGATATATAGTCTACCCACACACATTTGGAACTCTCCTGGGGTGCCCTCACACATATTATTCCCTCATTTAGTGGATATTTTCACAAAAAAGTGAAATTTTCAAAAATCCAGAAAATTGGCTGAAAACGACTAAACATCAAGTACTCATTGGGCGAATCGCTCTGGAACTGAAATCGAAATGCTCACTGACATTTCCCCTATCTGAAAGTCTGATAAACGCCAGAAAAATGACTAAGTACAAAAAAAAATGTTTTTAAACTTTTTTCAATTTTAACCCCGTGGGATCTATATTCTACCCACACACATTTGGAACTCTCCTGGGGTGCCCTCACACATATTATTCCCTCATTTAGTGGATATTTTCACAAAAAAGTGAAATTTTCAAAAATCCAGAAAATTGGCTGAAAACGACTAAATATCATGGACTCATTGGGCAAATCGCTCTGGAACTGAAATCGGAATGCTCACTGACATTTCGCCTATCTGAAAGTCAGATAAACGCCGGAAAAATGACTAAGACCAAAAAAAAAAAATTTTCAACTTTTTTAAATTTTACCCCCGTGGGATATATATTGTACCCACACACATTTGCAACTCTCCTGGGGTACCCTCACACATATTATTCCCTCATTTAGGGAATATTTTCACAAAAAAGTGAAATTTTCCAAAATCCAGAAAATTGGCTGAAAACGACTAAATATCAAGGACTCATTGGGCGAATCGCTCTGGAACTGAAATCGGAATGCTCACTGACATTTCCCCTATCTGAAAGTCTGATAAACGCCGGAAAAATGACTAAGTCCAAAAAAAAAATTTTTTTCAACTTTTTTCAATTTTACCTCCGTGGAATATATATTCTACCCACACACATTTGGAACTCTCCTGGGGTACCCTCACACAAATCATTCCCTCATTTAGTGGATATTTTCACAAAAAAGTGAAATTTTCAAAAATCCAGAAAATTGGATGAAAAGAGCTAAATATCAAGGACTCAATGGGCAAATCGCTCTGGAACTGAAATCGGAATGCTCACTGACATTTCCCCTATCTGAAAGTCTGATAAACGCCAGAAAAATGACTACAAAAAAAAATTTTTTTAAACTTTTTTCAATTTTACCTCTGTGGGATATATATTCTACCCACATACATTTGGAACTCTCCTGGGGTACACTCACACATATTATTCCCTCATTTAGTGGATATTTTCACAAAAAAGTGAAATTTTCAAAAATCCAGAAAATTGGCTGAAAACGACTAAATATCAAGGACTCATTGGCCGAATCGCTCTGGAACTGAAATCGAAAAGCTCACTGACATTTCCCCTATCACAAAGTCTGATAAACGGCGTAAAAATGACTAAGTCCAAAAAAAACATTTTTTCAACTTTTTTCAATTTTACCTCCGTGGGATATATATTCTACCCACACACATTTGGAACGCTCCTGGGGTACCCTTACACATATTATTCCCTCATTTAGTGGATATTTTCACAAAAAAGTGAAATTTTCAAAAATCCAGAAAATTGGCTGAAAATGACTAAATATCATGGACTCATTGGGCAAATCGCTCTGGAACTGAAATCGGAATGCTCACTGACATTTCCCCTATCTGAAAGTCTGATAAACGCCGGAAAAATGACTAAGACCAAAAAAAAAATTTTTTCAACTTTTTTCAATTTTACCCCCGTGGGATGAATATTCTACCCACACACATTTGGAACTCTCCTGGGGTAACCTCACACATATTATTCCCTCATTTAGTAGATATTTTCGCAAAAAAGTGAAATTTTCAAAAATCCAGAAAATTGGCTAAAAACGACTAAATATAAAGGATTCATTGGGCGAATCGCTCTGGAACTGAAATCTGAATGCTCACTGACATTTCCCCTATCTGAAAGTCTGATAAACGCCGGAAAAATGACTAAGTCCAAAAAAAAAATTTTTTTAAACTTTTTTCAATTTTACCTCCGTGGGATATATATTCTACCCACACACATTTGGAACTCTCCTGGGGTACCCTCACACATATTATTCCCTCATTTAGTGGATATTTTCACAAAAAAGTGACATTTTCAAAAATCCAGAAAATTGGCTGAAAACGACTAAATATCAAGGACTCATTGGGCAAATCGCTCTGGAACTGAAATCGGAATGCTCACTGACATTTCCCCTATCTGAAAGTCTGATAAACGCCGGAAAAATGACTAAGACCAAAAAAAAAATTTTTTTCAACTTTTTTCAATTTTACCCCCGTGGGATATATATTCTACCCACACACATTTGGAACTCTCCTGGGGTGCCCTCACACATATTATTCCCTCATTTAGTGGATATTTTCACAAAAAAGTGAAATTTTCAAAAATCCAGATAATTGGCTGAAAACGACTAAATATCACGAACTCATTGGGCAAATCGCTCTGGAACTGAAATCGGAATGCTCACTGACATTTCCCCTATCTGAAAGTCTGATAAACGCCGGAAAAATGACTAAGCACAAAAAAAATTTTTTAAAACTTTTTTCAATTTTAACCCTGTTGGATATATATTCTACCCACACACATTTGGAACTCTCCTGGGGTACCCTCACACATATTATTCCCTCATTTAGTGGATATTTTCACAAAAAAAATGAAATGTTCAAAAATCCAGATAATTGGCTGAAAAGGGCTAAATATCAAGGATTCATTGGGCGAATCGCTCTGGAACTGAAATCGGAATACTCACTGACATTTCCCCTATCTGAAAGTCTGATAAACGCAAAAAAAATGACTAAGTGTAAAAAAAAATTTTTTTTCAACTTTTTTCAATTTTACCCTCGTGGGATATATATTCTACCCACACACATTTGGAACTCTCCTGGGGTACCCTCACACATATTATTCCCTCATTTAGTGGATATTTTCGCAAAAAAGTGAAATTTTCAAAAATCCAGAAAATTGGCTGAAAACGGATAAATATCAAGGATTCATTGGGCGAATTGCTCTGGAACTGAAATCGGAATGCTCACTGACATTTCCCCTATCTGAAAGTCTGATAAACGCCAGAAAAATGACTAAGTACAAAAAAAATATTTTTTCAACTTTTTTCAATTTTACCTCCGTGGGATATATATTTTACCCACGCACATTTGGAACTCTCCTGGGGTACCCTCACACATATTATTCCCTCATTTAGTGGATATTTTCACAAAAAAAATGAAATGTTCAAAAATCCAGAAAATTGGCTGAAAACGGCTAAATATCAAGGATTCATTGGGTGAATCGCTCTGGAACTGAAATCGGAATGCTCACTGACATTTCCCCTATCTGAAAGTCTGATAAACGCCGTAAAAATGACTAAGTCAAAAAAAAAATTTTTTTTCAACTTTTTTCAATTTTACCTCCGTGGGATATATATTCTACCCACACACATTTGGAACTCTCCTGGGGTACCCTCACACATATTATTCCCTCATTTAGTGGATATTTTCACAAAAAAGTGAAATTTTCAAAAATCCAGAAAATTGGCTGAAAACGGCTAAATATCAAGGATTCATTGGGCGAATCGCTCTGAAACTGAAATCGGAATGCTCACTGACATTTCCCCTATCTGAAAGTCTGATAAACGCCGTAAAAATGACTAAGACCAAAAAAAAAATTTTTTCAACTTTTTTCAATTTTACCCCCGTGGGATATATATTCTACCCACACACATTTGGAACTCTCCTGGGGTACCCTCACACAAATCATTCCCTCATTTGGTGGATATTTTCACAAAAAAAGTGAAATTTTCAAAAATCCAGAAAATTGGCTGAAAACGGCTAAATATCAAGGATTCATTGGGCGAATCGCTCTGAAACTGAAATCGGAATGCTCACTGACATTTCCTCTATCTGAAAGTCTGATAAACGCAGGAAAAATGACTAAGTCGAAAAAAAAAATTTTTTTCAACTTTTTTCAATTTTACCTCTGTGGGATATATATTCTACCCACACACATTTGGAACTCTCCTGGGGTACCCTCACACATATTATTCCCTCATTTAGTGGATATTTTCACAAAAAAGTGAAATTTTCAAAAATCCAGAAAATTGGTTGAAAACGACTAAATATCAAGGACTCATTGGGCAAATCGCTCTGGAACTGAAATCGGAATGCTCACTGACATTTCCCCTATCTGAAAGTCTGATAAACGCCGTAAAAATGACTAAGACCAAAAAAAAATTTTTTTCAACTTTTTTCAATTTTACCCCCGTGGGATATATATTCTACCCACACACATTTGGAACTCTCCTGGGGTACCCTCACACAAATCATTCCCTCATTTGGTGGATATTTTCACAAAAAAAGTGAAATTTTCAAAAATCCAGAAAATTGGCTAAAAACGACTAATATCAAGTACTCATTGGGCGAATCGCTCTGGAACTGAAATCGAAATACTCACTGACATTTCCCCTATCTGAAAGTGTGATAAACGCCGGAAAAATGACTAAGTCCAAAAAAAAAATTTTTTTCAACTTTTTTCAATTTTACCTCCGTGGGATATATATTCTACCCACACACATTTGGAACTCTCCTGGGGTACCCTCACACATATTATTCCCTCATTTAGTGGATATTTTCACAAAAAAGTGAAATTTTCAAAAATCCAGAAAATTGGCTGAAAACGACTAAATATAAAGGATTAATTGGGCGAATCGCTCTGGAACTGAAATCTGAATGCTCACTGACATTTCCCCTATCTGAAAGTCTGATAAACGCCGGAAAAATGACTAAGTCCAAAAAAAATATTTTTTTCAACTTTTTTCAATTTTACCTCCGTGGGATATATATTCTACCCACACACATTTGGAACTCTCCTGGGGTACCCTCACACATATTATTCCCTCATTTAGTGGATATTTTCGCAAAAAAGTGAAATTTTCAAAAATCCAGAAAATTGGCTGAAAACGACTAAATATAAAGGATTAATTGGGCGAATCGCTCTGGAACTGAAATCTGAATGCTCACTGACATTTCCCCTATCTGAAAGTCTGATAAACGCCGGAAAAATGACTAAGTCCAAAAAAAAATTTTTTTTCAACTTTTTTCAATTTTACCTCCGTGGGATATATATTCTACCCACACACATTTGGAACTCTCCTGTCGTACCCTCACACATATTATTCCCTCATTTAGTGGATATTTTCGCAAAAAAGTGAAATTTTCAAAAATCCAGAAAATTGGCTGAAAACGGCTAAATATCAAGGATTCATTGGGCGAATCGCTCTGGAACTGAAATCGGAATGCTCACTGACATTTCCCCTATCTGAAAGTGTGATAAACGCCGGAAAAATGACTAAGTCCAAAAAAAAAATTTTTTTCAACTTTTTTCAATTTTACCTCCGTGGGATATATATTCTACCCACACACATTTGGAACTCTCCTGGGGGTACCCTCACACATATTATTCCCTCATTTAGTGGATATTTTCGCAAAAAAATGAAATTTTCAAAAATCCAGAAAATTGGCTGAAAATGACGTAAAATCAAGGACTCATCCGGCGAATCGCTGTGGAACTGAAATCGGAACACTCACTGACATTTCCCCTATCTGAAAGTCTGATAAATGCCGGAAAAATGGCTAAGTACAAAAAAAATATTTTTTCAACTTTTTTCAATTTTACCTCCGTGGGATATATATTTTACCCACGCACATTTGGAACTCTCCTGGGGTACCCTCACACATATTATTCCCTCATTTAGTGGATATTTTCACAAAAAAAATGAAATGTTCAAAAATCCAGAAAATTGGCTGAAAACGGCTAAATATCAAGGATTCATTGGGTGAATCGCTCTGGAACTGAAATCGGAATGCTCACTGACATTTCCCCTATCTGGAAGTCTGCTAAACGCCGGAAAAATGACTAAATCCAAAAAAAAATTTTTTTTCAACTTTTTTCAATTTTACCTCCGTGTGATATATATTCTACCCACACACATTTGGAACTCTCCTGGGGTACCCTCACACATATTATTCCCTCATTTAGTGGATATTTTCGCAAAAAAGTGAAATTTTCAAAAATCCAGAAAATTGGCTGAAAACGGCTAAATATCAAGGATTCATTGGGCGAATCGCTCTGGAACTGAAATCGGAATGCTCACTGACATTTCCCCTATCTGAAAGTCTGATAAACGCCGTAAAAATGACTAAGACCAAAAAAAAAATTTTTTCAACTTTTTTCAATTTTACCTCCGTGGGATATATATTCTACCCACACACATTTGGAACTCTCCTGGGGTACCCTCACACATATTATTCCCTCATTTAGTGGATATTTTCACAAAAAAGTGAAATTTTCAAAAATCCAGAAAATTGCCTGAAAATGACGTAAAATCAAGGACTCATCCGGCGAATCGCTCTGGAACTGAAATCGGAACACTCACTGACATTTCCCCTATCTGAAAGTCTGATAAACGCCGGAAAAATGACTAAGTACAAAAAAAATATTTTTTCAACTTTTTTCAATTTTACCTCCGTGGGATATATATTTTACCCACGCACATTTGGAACTCTCCTGGGGTACCCTCACACATATTATTCCCTCATTTAGTGGATATTTTCACAAAAAAAATGAAATGTTCAAAAATCCAGAAAATTGGCTGAAAACGGCTAAATATCAAGGATTCATTGGGTGAATCGCTCTGGAACTGAAATCGAAATGCTCACTGACATTTCCCCTATCTGAAAGTGTGATAAACGCCGGAAAAATGACTAAGTCCAAAAAAAAAATTTTTTTCAACTTTTTTCAATTTTACCTCCGTGGGATATATATTCTACCCACACACATTTGGAACTCTCCTGGGGTACCCTCACACATATTATTCCCTCATTTAGTGGATATTTTCACAAAAAAGTGAAATTTTCAAAAATCCAGAAAATTGGCTGAAAACGACTAAATATAAAGGATTCATTGTGCGAATCGCTCTGGAACTGAAATCTGAATGCTCACTGACATTTCCCCTATCTGAAAGTCTCATAAACGCCGGAAAAATGACTAAGTCCAAAAAAAAAATTTTTTTCAACTTTTTTCAATTTTACCTCCTTGGGATATATATTCTACCCACACACATTTGGAACTCTCCTGGGGTACCCTCACACAAATCATTCCCTCATTTAGTGGATATTTTCACAAAAAAAGTGAAATTTTCAAAAATCCAGAAAATTGGCTGAAAACGACTTAATATCAAGTACTCATTGGGCGAATCGCTCTGGAACTGAAATCGAAATGCTCACTGACATTTCCCCTATCTGAAAGTCTGATAAACGCAGGAAAAATGACTAAGTCCAAAAAAAAAATTTTTTTTAACTTTTTTCAATTTTAACCCTGTTGGATATATATTCTACCCACACACATTTGGAACTCTCCTGGGGTACCCTCACACATATTATTCCCTCATTTAGTGGATATTTTCACAAAAAAGTGAAATTTTCAAAAATACAGAAATCTGGCTGAAAACGACTAAATATCAAGGACTCATTGGGCATATCACTCTGGAACTGAAATCGGAATACTCACTGACATTTCCCTATCTGAAGTCTGATAAACGCCGGAAAAATGACTAAGACCAAAAAAAAAAATTTTTCAACTTTTTTCAATTTTACCCCCGTGGGATATATATTCTACCCAAACACATTTGGAACTCTCCTGGGGTACCCTCACACATATTATTCCCTCATTTAGTGGATATTTTCGCGAAAAAGTGAAATTTTCAAAAATCCAGAAAATTGGCTGAAAACAACTAAATATAAAGGATTCATTGGGCGAATCGCTCTGGAACTGAAATCGGAATGCTCACTGACATTTCCCCTATCTGAAAGTGTGATAAACGCCGGAAAAATGACTAAGTCCAAAAAAAAAATTTTTTTCAACTTTTTTCAATTTTACCTCCGTGGGATATATATTCTACCCACACACATTTGGAACTCTCCTGGGGGTACCCTCACACATATTATTCCCTCATTTAGTGGATATTTTCGCAAAAAAGTAAAATTTTCAAAAATCCAGAAAATTGCCTGAAAATGACGTAAAATCAAGGACTCATCTGGCGAATCGCTCTGGAACTGAAATCGGTACACTCACTGACATTTCCCCTATCTGAAAGTCTGATAAACGCCGGAAAAATGACTAAGTACAAAAAAAATATTTTTTCAACTTTTTTCAATTTTACCTCCGTGGGATATATATTTTACCCACGCACATTTGGAACTCTCTTGGGGTACCCTCACACATATTATTCCCTCATTTAGTGGATATTTTCGCAAAAAAGTGAAATTTTCAAAAATCCAGAAAATTGGCTGAAAACTGCTAAATATCAAGGATTCATTGGGCGAATCGCTCTGGAACTGAAATCGGAATGCTCACTGACATTTCCCCTATCTGAAAGTCTGATAAACGCAGGAAAAATGCCTAAGTCCAAAAAAAAAATTTTTTTCAACTTTTTTCAATTTTACCCCCGTGGGATATATATTCTACCCACACACATTTGGAACTCTCCTGGGGTACCCTCACACATATTATTCCCTCATTTAGTGGATATTTTCACAAAAAAAATGAAATGTTCAAAAATCCAGATAATTGGCTGAAAAGGGCTAAATATCAAGGATTCATTGGGCGAATCGCTCTGGAACTGAAATCGGAATACTCACTGACATTTCCCCTATCTGAAAGTCTGATAAACGCAAAAAAAATGACTAAGTGTAAAAAAAAATTTTTTTTCAACTTTTTTCAATTTTACCCTCGTGGGATATATATTCTACCCACACACATTTGGAACTCTCCTGGGGTACCCTCACACATATTATTCCCTCATTTAGTGGATATTTTCGCAAAAAAGTGAAATTTTCAAAAATCCAGAAAATTGGCTGAAAACGGATAAATATCAAGGATTCATTGGGCGAATTGCTCTGGAACTGAAATCGGAATGCTCACTGACATTTCCCCTATCTGAAAGTCTGATAAACGCCAGAAAAATGACTAAGTACAAAAAAAATATTTTTTCAACTTTTTTCAATTTTACCTCCGTGGGATATATATTTTACCCACGCACATTTGGAACTCTCCTGGGGTACCCTCACACATATTATTCCCTCATTTAGTGGATATTTTCACAAAAAAAATGAAATGTTCAAAAATCCAGAAAATTGGCTGAAAACGGCTAAATATCAAGGATTCATTGGGTGAATCGCTCTGGAACTGAAATCGGAATGCTCACTGACATTTCCCCTATCTGAAAGTCTGATAAACGCCGTAAAAATGACTAAGTCAAAAAAAAAATTTTTTTTCAACTTTTTTCAATTTTACCTCCGTGGGATATATATTCTACCCACACACATTTGGAACTCTCCTGGGGTACCCTCACACATATTATTCCCTCATTTAGTGGATATTTTCACAAAAAAGTGAAATTTTCAAAAATCCAGAAAATTGGCTGAAAACGGCTAAATATCAAGGATTCATTGGGCGAATCGCTCTGAAACTGAAATCGGAATGCTCACTGACATTTCCCCTATCTGAAAGTCTGATAAACGCCGTAAAAATGACTAAGACCAAAAAAAAAATTTTTTCAACTTTTTTCAATTTTACCCCCGTGGGATATATATTCTACCCACACACATTTGGAACTCTCCTGGGGTACCCTCACACAAATCATTCCCTCATTTGGTGGATATTTTCACAAAAAAAGTGAAATTTTCAAAAATCCAGAAAATTGGCTGAAAACGGCTAAATATCAAGGATTCATTGGGCGAATCGCTCTGAAACTGAAATCGGAATGCTCACTGACATTTCCTCTATCTGAAAGTCTGATAAACGCAGGAAAAATGACTAAGTCGAAAAAAAAAATTTTTTTCAACTTTTTTCAATTTTACCTCTGTGGGATATATATTCTACCCACACACATTTGGAACTCTCCTGGGGTACCCTCACACATATTATTCCCTCATTTAGTGGATATTTTCACAAAAAAGTGAAATTTTCAAAAATCCAGAAAATTGGTTGAAAACGACTAAATATCAAGGACTCATTGGGCAAATCGCTCTGGAACTGAAATCGGAATGCTCACTGACATTTCCCCTATCTGAAAGTCTGATAAACGCCGTAAAAATGACTAAGACCAAAAAAAAATTTTTTTCAACTTTTTTCAATTTTACCCCCGTGGGATATATATTCTACCCACACACATTTGGAACTCTCCTGGGGTACCCTCACACAAATCATTCCCTCATTTGGTGGATATTTTCACAAAAAAAGTGAAATTTTCAAAAATCCAGAAAATTGGCTAAAAACGACTAATATCAAGTACTCATTGGGCGAATCGCTCTGGAACTGAAATCGAAATACTCACTGACATTTCCCCTATCTGAAAGTGTGATAAACGCCGGAAAAATGACTAAGTCCAAAAAAAAAATTTTTTTCAACTTTTTTCAATTTTACCTCCGTGGGATATATATTCTACCCACACACATTTGGAACTCTCCTGGGGTACCCTCACACATATTATTCCCTCATTTAGTGGATATTTTCACAAAAAAGTGAAATTTTCAAAAATCCAGAAAATTGGCTGAAAACGACTAAATATAAAGGATTAATTGGGCGAATCGCTCTGGAACTGAAATCTGAATGCTCACTGACATTTCCCCTATCTGAAAGTCTGATAAACGCCGGAAAAATGACTAAGTCCAAAAAAAATATTTTTTTCAACTTTTTTCAATTTTACCTCCGTGGGATATATATTCTACCCACACACATTTGGAACTCTCCTGGGGTACCCTCACACATATTATTCCCTCATTTAGTGGATATTTTCGCAAAAAAGTGAAATTTTCAAAAATCCAGAAAATTGGCTGAAAACGACTAAATATAAAGGATTAATTGGGCGAATCGCTCTGGAACTGAAATCTGAATGCTCACTGACATTTCCCCTATCTGAAAGTCTGATAAACGCCGGAAAAATGACTAAGTCCAAAAAAAAATTTTTTTTCAACTTTTTTCAATTTTACCTCCGTGGGATATATATTCTACCCACACACATTTGGAACTCTCCTGTCGTACCCTCACACATATTATTCCCTCATTTAGTGGATATTTTCGCAAAAAAGTGAAATTTTCAAAAATCCAGAAAATTGGCTGAAAACGGCTAAATATCAAGGATTCATTGGGCGAATCGCTCTGGAACTGAAATCGGAATGCTCACTGACATTTCCCCTATCTGAAAGTGTGATAAACGCCGGAAAAATGACTAAGTCCAAAAAAAAAATTTTTTTCAACTTTTTTCAATTTTACCTCCGTGGGATATATATTCTACCCACACACATTTGGAACTCTCCTGGGGGTACCCTCACACATATTATTCCCTCATTTAGTGGATATTTTCGCAAAAAAATGAAATTTTCAAAAATCCAGAAAATTGGCTGAAAATGACGTAAAATCAAGGACTCATCCGGCGAATCGCTGTGGAACTGAAATCGGAACACTCACTGACATTTCCCCTATCTGAAAGTCTGATAAATGCCGGAAAAATGGCTAAGTACAAAAAAAATATTTTTTCAACTTTTTTCAATTTTACCTCCGTGGGATATATATTTTACCCACGCACATTTGGAACTCTCCTGGGGTACCCTCACACATATTATTCCCTCATTTAGTGGATATTTTCACAAAAAAAATGAAATGTTCAAAAATCCAGAAAATTGGCTGAAAACGGCTAAATATCAAGGATTCATTGGGTGAATCGCTCTGGAACTGAAATCGGAATGCTCACTGACATTTCCCCTATCTGGAAGTCTGCTAAACGCCGGAAAAATGACTAAATCCAAAAAAAAATTTTTTTTCAACTTTTTTCAATTTTACCTCCGTGTGATATATATTCTACCCACACACATTTGGAACTCTCCTGGGGTACCCTCACACATATTATTCCCTCATTTAGTGGATATTTTCGCAAAAAAGTGAAATTTTCAAAAATCCAGAAAATTGGCTGAAAACGGCTAAATATCAAGGATTCATTGGGCGAATCGCTCTGGAACTGAAATCGGAATGCTCACTGACATTTCCCCTATCTGAAAGTCTGATAAACGCCGTAAAAATGACTAAGACCAAAAAAAAAATTTTTTCAACTTTTTTCAATTTTACCTCCGTGGGATATATATTCTACCCACACACATTTGGAACTCTCCTGGGGTACCCTCACACATATTATTCCCTCATTTAGTGGATATTTTCACAAAAAAGTGAAATTTTCAAAAATCCAGAAAATTGCCTGAAAATGACGTAAAATCAAGGACTCATCCGGCGAATCGCTCTGGAACTGAAATCGGAACACTCACTGACATTTCCCCTATCTGAAAGTCTGATAAACGCCGGAAAAATGACTAAGTACAAAAAAAATATTTTTTCAACTTTTTTCAATTTTACCTCCGTGGGATATATATTTTACCCACGCACATTTGGAACTCTCCTGGGGTACCCTCACACATATTATTCCCTCATTTAGTGGATATTTTCACAAAAAAAATGAAATGTTCAAAAATCCAGAAAATTGGCTGAAAACGGCTAAATATCAAGGATTCATTGGGTGAATCGCTCTGGAACTGAAATCGAAATGCTCACTGACATTTCCCCTATCTGAAAGTGTGATAAACGCCGGAAAAATGACTAAGTCCAAAAAAAAAATTTTTTTCAACTTTTTTCAATTTTACCTCCGTGGGATATATATTCTACCCACACACATTTGGAACTCTCCTGGGGTACCCTCACACATATTATTCCCTCATTTAGTGGATATTTTCACAAAAAAGTGAAATTTTCAAAAATCCAGAAAATTGGCTGAAAACGACTAAATATAAAGGATTCATTGTGCGAATCGCTCTGGAACTGAAATCTGAATGCTCACTGACATTTCCCCTATCTGAAAGTCTCATAAACGCCGGAAAAATGACTAAGTCCAAAAAAAAAATTTTTTTCAACTTTTTTCAATTTTACCTCCTTGGGATATATATTCTACCCACACACATTTGGAACTCTCCTGGGGTACCCTCACACAAATCATTCCCTCATTTAGTGGATATTTTCACAAAAAAAGTGAAATTTTCAAAAATCCAGAAAATTGGCTGAAAACGACTTAATATCAAGTACTCATTGGGCGAATCGCTCTGGAACTGAAATCGAAATGCTCACTGACATTTCCCCTATCTGAAAGTCTGATAAACGCAGGAAAAATGACTAAGTCCAAAAAAAAAATTTTTTTTAACTTTTTTCAATTTTAACCCTGTTGGATATATATTCTACCCACACACATTTGGAACTCTCCTGGGGTACCCTCACACATATTATTCCCTCATTTAGTGGATATTTTCACAAAAAAGTGAAATTTTCAAAAATACAGAAATCTGGCTGAAAACGACTAAATATCAAGGACTCATTGGGCATATCACTCTGGAACTGAAATCGGAATACTCACTGACATTTCCCTATCTGAAGTCTGATAAACGCCGGAAAAATGACTAAGACCAAAAAAAAAAATTTTTCAACTTTTTTCAATTTTACCCCCGTGGGATATATATTCTACCCAAACACATTTGGAACTCTCCTGGGGTACCCTCACACATATTATTCCCTCATTTAGTGGATATTTTCGCGAAAAAGTGAAATTTTCAAAAATCCAGAAAATTGGCTGAAAACAACTAAATATAAAGGATTCATTGGGCGAATCGCTCTGGAACTGAAATCGGAATGCTCACTGACATTTCCCCTATCTGAAAGTGTGATAAACGCCGGAAAAATGACTAAGTCCAAAAAAAAAATTTTTTTCAACTTTTTTCAATTTTACCTCCGTGGGATATATATTCTACCCACACACATTTGGAACTCTCCTGGGGGTACCCTCACACATATTATTCCCTCATTTAGTGGATATTTTCGCAAAAAAGTAAAATTTTCAAAAATCCAGAAAATTGCCTGAAAATGACGTAAAATCAAGGACTCATCTGGCGAATCGCTCTGGAACTGAAATCGGTACACTCACTGACATTTCCCCTATCTGAAAGTCTGATAAACGCCGGAAAAATGACTAAGTACAAAAAAAATATTTTTTCAACTTTTTTCAATTTTACCTCCGTGGGATATATATTTTACCCACGCACATTTGGAACTCTCTTGGGGTACCCTCACACATATTATTCCCTCATTTAGTGGATATTTTCGCAAAAAAGTGAAATTTTCAAAAATCCAGAAAATTGGCTGAAAACTGCTAAATATCAAGGATTCATTGGGCGAATCGCTCTGGAACTGAAATCGGAATGCTCACTGACATTTCCCCTATCTGAAAGTCTGATAAACGCAGGAAAAATGCCTAAGTCCAAAAAAAAAATTTTTTTCAACTTTTTTCAATTTTACCCCCGTGGGATATATATTCTACCCACACACATTTGGAACTCTCCTGGGGTACCCTCACACATATTATTCCCTCATTTAGTGGATATTTTCACAAAAAAGTGAAATTTTCAAAAATCCAGAAAATTGCCTGAAAATGACGTAAAATCAAGGACTCATCCGGCGAATCGCTCTGGAACTGAAATCGGAACACTCACTGACATTTCCCCTATCTGAAAGTCTGATAAACGCCGGAAAAATGACTAAGTACAAAAAAAATATTTTTTCAACTTTTTTCAATTTTACCTCCGTGGGATATATATTTTACCCACGCACATTTGGAACTCTCCTGGGGTACCCTCACACATATTATTCCCTCATTTAGTGGATATTTTCACAAAAAAAATGAAATTTTCAAAAATCCAGAAAATTGGCTGAAAACGGCTAAATATCTAGGATTCATTGGGTGAATCGCTCTGGAACTGAAATCGGAATGCTCACTGACATTTCCCCTATCTGAAAGTCTGCTAAACGACGGAAAAATGACTAAGTCAAAAAAAAAAATTTTTTTCAACTTTTTTCAATTTTACCCGCGTGGGATATATATTCTACCCACACACATTTGGAACTCTCCTGGGGTACCCTCACACATAATATTCCCTCATTTAGTGGATATTTTTGCAAAAAAGTGAAATTTTCAAAAATCCAGAAAATTGGCTGAAAACGGCTAAATATCAAGGATTCATTGGGCGAATCGCTCTGGAACTGAAACCGGAATGCTCACTGACATTTCCCCTATCTGAAAGTCTGATAAACGCCGAAAAATGACTAAGTCCAAAAAAAAAATTTTTTTCAACTTTTTTCAATTTTACCTCCGTGGGATATATATTCTAACCACACATATTTGGAACTCTCCTGGGGTACCCTCACACATATTATTCCCTCATTTAATGGATATTTTCACAAAAAAGTGAAATTTTCAAAAATCCAGAAAATTGGCTGAAAACGGCTAAATATCAAGGATTCATTGGGTGAATCGCTCTGGAACTGAAATCGGAATGCTCACTGACATTTCCCCTATCTGAAAGTCTGCTAAACGCCGGAAAAATGACTAAGTAAAAAAAAAAACATTTTTTCAACTTTTTTCAATTTTACCCTCTTGGGATATATATTCTACCCACGCACATTTGGAACTCTCCTGGGGTACCCTCACACATATTATTCCCTCATTTAGTGGATATTTTCACAAAAAAAATGAAATGTTCAAAAATCCAGAAAATTGGCTGAAAACGGCTAAATATCAAGGATTCATTGGGTGAATCGCTCTGGAACTGAAATCGGAATGCTCACTGACATTTCCCCTATCTGAAAGTCTGGTAAACGCCGGAAAAATGACTAAGTCCAAAAAAAAAATTTTTTTCAACTTTTTTCAATTTTACCTCCGTGGGATATATATTCTACCCACACACATTTGGAACTCTCCTGGGGTACCCTCACACAAATCATTCCCTCATTTAGTGGATATTTTCACAAAAAAAGTGAAATTTTCAAAAATCCAGAAAATTGGCTGAAAACGACTTAATATCAAGTACTCATTGGGCGAATCGCTCTGGAACTGAAATCGAAATGCTCACTGACATTTCCCCTATCTGAAAGTCTGATAAACGCAGGAAAAATGACTAAGTCCAAAAAAAAAATTTTTTTTAACTTTTTTCAATTTTAACCTTGTTGGATATATATTCTACCCACACACATTTGGAACTCTCCTGGGGTACCCTCACACATATTATTCCCTCATTTAGTGGATATTTTCACAAAAAAGTGAAATTTTCAAAAATACAGAAATCTGGCTGAAAACGACTAAATATCAAGGACTCATTGGGCATATCACTCTGGAACTGAAATCGGAATACTCACTGACATTTCCCCTATCTGAAGTCTGATAAACGCCGGAAAAATGACTAAGACCAAAAAAAAAAATTTTTCAACTTTTTTCAATTTTACCCCCGTGGGATATATATTCTACCCAAACACATTTGGAACTCTCCTGGGGTACCCTCACACATATTATTCCCTCATTTAGTGGATATTTTCACGAAAAAGTGAAATTTTCAAAAATCCAGAAAATTGGCTGAAAACGGCTAAATATCAAGGATTCATTGGGCGAATCGCTCTGGAACTGAAATCGGAATGCTCACTGACATTTCCCCTATCTGAAAGTCTGATAAACGCAGGAAAAATGACTAAATCCAAAAAAAAATTTTTTTTCAACTTTTTTCAATTTTACCTCCGTGGGATATATATTCTACCCACACACATTTGGAACTCTCCTGGGGTACCCTCACACATATTATTCCCTCATTTAGTGGATATTTTCACAAAAAAGTGAAATTTTCAAAAATCCAGAAAATTGCCTGAAAATGACGTAAAATCAAGGACTCATCCGGCGAATCGCTGTGGAACTGAAATCGGAACACTCACTGACATTTCCCCTATCTGAAAGTCTGATAAACGCCGGAAAAATGGCTAAGTACAAAAAAAATATTTTTTCAACTTTTTTCAATTTTACCTCCGTGGGATATATATTTTACCCACGCACATTTGGAACTCTCCTGGGGTACCCTCACACATATTATTCCCTCATTTAGTGGATATTTTCACAAAAAAAATGAAATGTTCAAAAATCCAGAAAATTGGCTGAAAACGGCTAAATATCAAGGATTCATTGGGTGAATCGCTCTGGAACTGAAATCGGAATGCTCACTGACATTTCCCCTATCTGAAAGTCTGCTAAACGCCGGAAAAATGACTAAGTCAAAAAAAATATTTTTTTTCAACTTTTTTCAATTTTACCCTCGTGGGATATATATTCTACCCACACACATTTGGAACTCTCCTGGGGTACCCTCACACATATTATTCCCTCATTTAGTGGATATTTTCACAAAAAAGTAAAATTTTCAAAAATCCAGAAAATTGCCTGAAAATGACGTAAAATCAAGGACTCATCCGGCGAATCGCTCTGGAACTGAAATCGGAACACTCACTGACATTTCCCCTATCTGAAAGTCTGATAAACGCCGGAAAAATGACAAAGTACAAAAAAAATATTTTTTCAACTTTTTTCAATTTTACCTCCGTGGGATATATATTTTACCCACGCACATTTGGAACTCTCCTGGGGTACCCTCACACATATTATTCCCTCATTTAGTGGATATTTTCACAAAAAAAATGAAATGTTCAAAAATCCAGAAAATTGGCTGAAAACGGCTAAATATCAAGGATTCATTGGGTGAATCGCTCTGGAACTGAAATCGGAATGCTCACTGACATTTCCCCTATCTGAAAGTCTGCTAAACGCCGGAAAAATGACTAAGTCAAAAAAAAAACATTTTTTCAACTTTTTTCAATTTTACCCTCGTGGGATATATATTCTACCCACGCACATTTGGAACTCTCCTGGGGTACCCTCACACATATTATTCCCTCATTTAGTGGATATTTTCACAAAAAAAATGAAATGTTCAAAAATCCAGAAAATTGGCTGAAAACGGCTAAATATCAAGGATTCATTGGGTGAATCGCTCTGGAACTGAAATCGGAATGCTCACTGACATTTCCCCTATCTGAAAGTCTGATAAACGCAGGAAAAATGACTAAGTCCAAAAAAAAATTTTTTTTCAACTTTTTTCAATTTTACCTCCGTGGGATATATATTCTACCCACACACATTTGGAACTCTCCTGGGGTACCCTCACACATATTATTCCCTCATTTAGTGGATATTTTCACAAAAAAGTGAAATTTTCAAAAATCCAGAAAATTGCCTGAAAATGACGTAAAATCAAGGACTCATCCGGCGAATCGCTCTGGAACTGAAATCGGAACACTCACTGACATTTCCCCTATCTGAAAGTCTGATAAACGCCGGAAAAATGACTAAGTACAAAAAAAATATTTTTTCAACTTTTTTCAATTTTACCTCCGTGGGATATATATTTTACCCACGCACATTTGGAACTCTCCTGGGGTACCCTCACACATATTATTCCCTCATTTAGTGGATATTTTCACAAAAAAAATGAAATGTTCAAAAATCCAGAAAATTGGCTGAAAACGGCTAAATATCAAGGATTCATTGGGTGAATCACTCTGGAACTGAAATCGAAATGCTCACTGACATTTCCCCTATCTGAAAGTCTGATAAACGCAGGAAAAATGACTAAGTCCAAAAAAAAAATTTTTTTTTAACTTTTTTCAATTTTAACCCTGTTGGATATATATTCTACCCACACACATTTGGAACTCTCCTGGGGTACCCTCACACATATTATTCCCTCATTTAGTGGATATTTTCACAAAAAAGTGAAATTTTCAAAAATACAGAAATCTGGCTGAAAACGACTAAATATCAAGGACTCATTGGGCATATCACTCTGGAACTGAAATCGGAATACTCACTGACATTTCCCCTATCTGAAGTCTGATAAACGCCGGAAAAATGACTAAGACCAAAAAAAAAAATTTTTCAACTTTTTTCAATTTTACCCCCGTGGGATATATATTCTACCCAAACACATTTGGAACTCTCCTGGGGTACCCTCACACATATTATTCCCTCATTTAGTGGATATTTTCGCGAAAAAGTGAAATTTTCAAAAATCCAGAAAATTGGCTGAAAACAACTAAATATAAAGGATTCATTGGGCGAATCGCTCTGGAACTGAAATCGGAATGCTCACTGACATTTCCCCTATCTGAAAGTGTGATAAACGCCGGAAAAATGACTAAGTCCAAAAAAAAAATTTTTTTCAACTTTTTTCAATTTTACCTCCGTGGGATATATATTCTACCCACACACATTTGGAACTCTCCTGGGGGTACCCTCACACATATTATTCCCTCATTTAGTGGATATTTTCACAAAAAAGTGAAATTTTCAAAAATCCAGAAAATTGCCTGAAAATGACGTAAAATCAAGGACTCATCCGGCGAATCGCTCTGGAACTGAAATCGGAACACTCACTGACATTTCCCCTATCTGAAAGTCTGATAAACGCCGGAAAAATGACAAAGTACAAAAAAAATATTTTTTCAACTTTTTTCAATTTTACCTCCGTGGGATATATATTTTACCCACGCACATTTGGAACTCTCCTGGGGTACCCTCACACATATTATTCCCTCATTTAGTGGATATTTTCACAAAAAAAATGAAATGTTCAAAAATCCAGAAAATTGGCTGAAAACGGCTAAATATCAAGGATTCATTGGGTGAATCGCTCTGGAACTGAAATCGGAATGCTCACTGACATTTCCCCTATCTGAAAGTCTGCTAAACGCCGGAAAAATGACTAAGTCAAAAAAAAAACATTTTTTCAACTTTTTTCAATTTTACCCTCGTGGGATATATATTCTACCCACGCACATTTGGAACTCTCCTGGGGTACCCTCACACATATTATTCCCTCATTTAGTGGATATTTTCACAAAAAAAATGAAATGTTCAAAAATCCAGAAAATTGGCTGAAAACGGCTAAATATCAAGGATTCATTGGGTGAATCGCTCTGGAACTGAAATCGGAATGCTCACTGACATTTCCCCTATCTGAAAGTCTGATAAACGCAGGAAAAATGACTAAGTCCAAAAAAAAAAATTTTTTTAACTTTTTTCAATTTTAACCCTGTTCGATATATATTCTACCCACACACATTTGGAACTCTCCTGGGGTACCCTCACACATATTATTCCCTCATTTAGTGGATATTTTCACAAAAAAGTGAAATTTTCAAAAATACAGAAATCTGGCTGAAAACGACTAAATATCAAGGACTCATTGGGCATATCACTCTGGAACTGAAATCGGAATACTCACTGACATTTCCCCTATCTGAAGTCTGATAAACGCCGGAAAAATGACTAAGACCAAAAAAAAAAATTTTTCAACTTTTTTCAATTTTACCCCCGTGGGATATATATTCTACCCAAACACATTTGGAACTCTCCTGGGGTACCCTCACACATATTATTCCCTCATTTAGTGGATATTTTCGCGAAAAAGTGAAATTTTCAAAAATCCAGAAAATTGGCTGAAAACGGCTAAATATCAAGGATTCATTGGGCGAATCGCTCTGGAACTGAAATCGGAATGCTCACTGACATTTCCCCTATCTGAAAGTCTGATAAACGCAGGAAAAATGACTAAATCCAAAAAAAAATTTTTTTTCAACTTTTTTCAATTTTACCTCCGTGGGATATATATTCTACCCACACACATTTGGAACTCTCCTGGGGTACCCTCACACATATTATTCCCTCATTTAGTGGACATTTTCACAAAAAAGTGAAATTTTCAAAAATCCAGAAAATTGCCTGAAAATGACGTAAAATCAAGGACTCATCCGGCGAATCGCTCTGGAACTGAAATCGGAACACTCACTGACATTTCCCCTATCTGAAAGTCTGATAAACGCCGGAAAAATGACTAAGTACAAAAAAAATATTTTTTCAACTTTTTTCAATTTTACCTCCGTGGGATATATATTTTACCCACGCACATTTGGAACTCTCCTGGGGTACCCTCACACATATTATTCCCTCATTTAGTGGATATTTTCACAAAAAAAATGAAATGTTCAAAAATCCAGAAAATTGGCTGAAAACGGCTAAATATCAAGGATTCATTGGGTGAATCACTCTGGAACTGAAATCGAAATGCTCACTGACATTTCCCCTATCTGAAAGTCTGATAAACGCAGGAAAAATGACTAAGTCCAAAAAAAAAATTTTTTTTTAACTTTTTTCAATTTTAACCCTGTTGGATATATATTCTACCCACACACATTTGGAACTCTCCTGGGGTACCCTCACACATATTATTCCCTCATTTAGTGGATATTTTCACAAAAAAGTGAAATTTTCAAAAATACAGAAATCTGGCTGAAAACGACTAAATATCAAGGACTCATTGGGCATATCACTCTGGAACTGAAATCGGAATACTCACTGACATTTCCCCTATCTGAAGTCTGATAAACGCCGGAAAAATGACTAAGACCAAAAAAAAAAATTTTTCAACTTTTTTCAATTTTACCCCCGTGGGATATATATTCTACCCAAACACATTTGGAACTCTCCTGGGGTACCCTCACACATATTATTCCCTCATTTAGTGGATATTTTCGCGAAAAAGTGAAATTTTCAAAAATCCAGAAAATTGGCTGAAAACAACTAAATATAAAGGATTCATTGGGCGAATCGCTCTGGAACTGAAATCGGAATGCTCACTGACATTTCCCCTATCTGAAAGTGTGATAAACGCCGGAAAAATGACTAAGTCCAAAAAAAAAATTTTTTTCAACTTTTTTCAATTTTACCTCCGTGGGATATATATTCTACCCACACACATTTGGAACTCTCCTGGGGGTACCCTCACACATATTATTCCCTCATTTAGTGGATATTTTCACAAAAAAGTGAAATTTTCAAAAATCCAGAAAATTGCCTGAAAATGACGTAAAATCAAGGACTCATCCGGCGAATCGCTCTGGAACTGAAATCGGAACACTCACTGACATTTCCCCTATCTGAAAGTCTGATAAACGCCGGAAAAATGACAAAGTACAAAAAAAATATTTTTTCAACTTTTTTCAATTTTACCTCCGTGGGATATATATTTTACCCACGCACATTTGGAACTCTCCTGGGGTACCCTCACACATATTATTCCCTCATTTAGTGGATATTTTCACAAAAAAAATGAAATGTTCAAAAATCCAGAAAATTGGCTGAAAACGGCTAAATATCAAGGATTCATTGGGTGAATCGCTCTGGAACTGAAATCGGAATGCTCACTGACATTTCCCCTATCTGAAAGTCTGCTAAACGCCGGAAAAATGACTAAGTCAAAAAAAAAAAATTTTTTCAACTTTTTTCAATTTTACCCTCGTGGGATATATATTCTACCCACGCACATTTGGAACTCTCCTGGGGTACCCTCACACATATTATTCCCTCATTTAGTGGATATTTTCACAAAAAAAATGAAATGTTCAAAAATCCAGAAAATTGGCTGAAAACGGCTAAATATCAAGGATTCATTGGGTGAATCGCTCTGGAACTGAAATCGGAATGCTCACTGACATTTCCCCTATCTGAAAGTCTGATAAACGCAGGAAAAATGACTAAGTCCAAAAAAAAAAATTTTTTTAACTTTTTTCAATTTTAACCCTGTTCGATATATATTCTACCCACACACATTTGGAACTCTCCTGGGGTACCCTCACACATATTATTCCCTCATTTAGTGGATATTTTCACAAAAAAGTGAAATTTTCAAAAATACAGAAATCTGGCTGAAAACGACTAAATATCAAGGACTCATTGGGCATATCACTCTGGAACTGAAATCGGAATACTCACTGACATTTCCCCTATCTGAAGTCTGATAAACGCCGGAAAAATGACTAAGACCAAAAAAAAAAATTTTTCAACTTTTTTCAATTTTACCCCCGTGGGATATATATTCTACCCAAACACATTTGGAACTCTCCTGGGGTACCCTCACACATATTATTCCCTCATTTAGTGGATATTTTCGCGAAAAAGTGAAATTTTCAAAAATCCAGAAAATTGGCTGAAAACGGCTAAATATCAAGGATTCATTGGGCGAATCGCTCTGGAACTGAAATCGGAATGCTCACTGACATTTCCCCTATCTGAAAGTCTGATAAACGCAGGAAAAATGACTAAATCCAAAAAAAAATTTTTTTTCAACTTTTTTCAATTTTACCTCCGTGGGATATATATTCTACCCACACACATTTGGAACTCTCCTGGGGTACCCTCACACATGTTATTCCCTCATTTAGTGGACATTTTCACAAAAAAGTGAAATTTTCAAAAATCCAGAAAATTGCCTGAAAATGACGTAAAATCAAGGACTCATCCGGCGAATCGCTGTGGAACTGAAATCGGAACACTCACTGACATTTCCCCTATCTGAAAGTCTGATAAACGCCGGAAAAATGGCTAAGTACAAAAAAAATATTTTTTCAACTTTTTTCAATTTTACCTCCGTGGGATATATATTTTACCCACGCACATTTGGAACTCTCCTGGGGTACCCTCACACATATTATTCCCTCATTTAGTGGATATTTTCACAAAAAAAATGAAATGTTCAAAAATCCAGAAAATTGGCTGAAAACGGCTAAATATCAAGGATTCATTGGGTGAATCGCTCTGGAACTGAAATCGGAATGCTCACTGACATTTCCCCTATCTGAAAGTCTGATAAACGCAGGAAAAATGACTAAGTCCAAAAAAAAAATTTTTTTCAACTTTTTTCAATTTTACCTCCGTGGGATATATATTCTACCCACACACATTTGGAACTCTCCTGGGGTACCCTCACACATATTATTCCCTCATTTAGTGGATATTTTCACAAAAAAGTGAAATTTTCAAAAATCCAGAAAATTGCCTGAAAATGACGTAAAATCAAGGACTCATCCGGCGAATCGCTCTGGAACTGAAATCGGAACACTCACTGACATTTCCCCTATCTGAAAGTCTGATAAACGCCGGAAAAATGACTAAGTACAAAAAAAATATTTTTTCAACTTTTTTCAATTTTACCTCCGTGGGATATATATTTTACCCACGCACATTTGGAACTCTCCTGGGGTACCCTCACACATATTATTCCCTCATTTAGTGGATATTTTCACAAAAAAAATGAAATGTTCAAAAATCCAGAAAATTGGCTGAAAACGGCTAAATATCAAGGATTCATTGGGTGAATCACTCTGGAACTGAAATCGAAATGCTCACTGACATTTCCCCTATCTGAAAGTCTGATAAACGCAGGAAAAATGACTAAGTCCAAAAAAAAAATTTTTTTTTAACTTTTTTCAATTTTAACCCTGTTGGATATATATTCTACCCACACACATTTGGAACTCTCCTGGGGTACCCTCACACATATTATTCCCTCATTTAGTGGATATTTTCACAAAAAAGTGAAATTTTCAAAAATACAGAAATCTGGCTGAAAACGACTAAATATCAAGGACTCATTGGGCATATCACTCTGGAACTGAAATCGGAATACTCACTGACATTTCCCCTATCTGAAGTCTGATAAACGCCGGAAAAATGACTAAGACCAAAAAAAAAAATTTTTCAACTTTTTTCAATTTTACCCCCGTGGGATATATATTCTACCCAAACACATTTGGAACTCTCCTGGGGTACCCTCACACATATTATTCCCTCATTTAGTGGATATTTTCGCGAAAAAGTGAAATTTTCAAAAATCCAGAAAATTGGCTGAAAACAACTAAATATAAAGGATTCATTGGGCGAATCGCTCTGGAACTGAAATCGGAATGCTCACTGACATTTCCCCTATCTGAAAGTGTGATAAACGCCGGAAAAATGACTAAGTCCAAAAAAAAAATTTTTTTCAACTTTTTTCAATTTTACCTCCGTGGGATATATATTCTACCCACACACATTTGGAACTCTCCTGGGGGTACCCTCACACATATTATTCCCTCATTTAGTGGATATTTTCACAAAAAAGTGAAATTTTCAAAAATCCAGAAAATTGCCTGAAAATGACGTAAAATCAAGGACTCATCCGGCGAATCGCTCTGGAACTGAAATCGGAACACTCACTGACATTTCCCCTATCTGAAAGTCTGATAAACGCCGGAAAAATGACAAAGTACAAAAAAAATATTTTTTCAACTTTTTTCAATTTTACCTCCGTGGGATATATATTTTACCCACGCACATTTGGAACTCTCCTGGGGTACCCTCACACATATTATTCCCTCATTTAGTGGATATTTTCACAAAAAAAATGAAATGTTCAAAAATCCAGAAAATTGGCTGAAAACGGCTAAATATCAAGGATTCATTGGGTGAATCGCTCTGGAACTGAAATCGGAATGCTCACTGACATTTCCCCTATCTGAAAGTCTGCTAAACGCCGGAAAAATGACTAAGTCAAAAAAAAAACATTTTTTCAACTTTTTTCAATTTTACCCTCGTGGGATATATATTCTACCCACGCACATTTGGAACTCTCCTGGGGTACCCTCACACATATTATTCCCTCATTTAGTGGATATTTTCACAAAAAAAATGAAATGTTCAAAAATCCAGAAAATTGGCTGAAAACGGCTAAATATCAAGGATTCATTGGGTGAATCGCTCTGGAACTGAAATCGGAATGCTCACTGACATTTCCCCTATCTGAAAGTCTGATAAACGCAGGAAAAATGACTAAGTCCAAAAAAAAAATTTTTTTTAACTTTTTTCAATTTTAACCCTGTTCGATATATATTCTACCCACACACATTTGGAACTCTCCTGGGGTACCCTCACACATATTATTCCCTCATTTAGTGGATATTTTCACAAAAAAGTGAAATTTTCAAAAATACAGAAATCTGGCTGAAAACGACTAAATATCAAGGACTCATTGGGCATATCACTCTGGAACTGAAATCGGAATACTCACTGACATTTCCCCTATCTGAAGTCTGATAAACGCCGGAAAAATGACTAAGACCAAAAAAAAAAATTTTTCAACTTTTTTTAATTTTACCCCCGTGGGATATATATTCTACCCAAACACATTTGGAACTCTCCTGGGGTACCCTCACACATATTATTCCCTCATTTAGTGGATATTTTCGCGAAAAAGTGAAATTTTCAAAAATCCAGAAAATTGGCTGAAAACGGCTAAATATCAAGGATTCATTGGGCGAATCGCTCTGGAACTGAAATCGGAATGCTCACTGACATTTCCCCTATCTGAAAGTCTGATAAACGCAGGAAAAATGACTAAATCCAAAAAAAAATTTTTTTTCAACTTTTTTCAATTTTACCTCCGTGGGATATATATTCTACCCACACACATTTGGAACTCTCCTGGGGTACCCTCACACATATTATTCCCTCATTTAGTGGATATTTTCACAAAAAAGTGAAATTTTCAAAAATCCAGAAAATTGCCTGAAAATGACGTAAAATCAAGGACTCATCCGGCGAATCGCTGTGGAACTGAAATCGGAACACTCACTGACATTTCCCCTATCTGAAAGTCTGATAAACGCCGGAAAAATGGCTAAGTACAAAAAAAATATTTTTTCAACTTTTTTCAATTTTACCTCCGTGGGATATATATTTTACCCACGCACATTTGGAACTCTCCTGGGGTACCCTCACACATATTATTCCCTCATTTAGTGGATATTTTCACAAAAAAAATGAAATGTTCAAAAATCCAGAAAATTGGCTGAAAACGGCTAAATATCAAGGATTCATTGGGTGAATCGCTCTGGAACTGAAATCGGAATGCTCACTGACATTTCCCCTATCTGAAAGTCTGATAAACGCAGGAAAAATGACTAAGTCCAAAAAAAAAATTTTTTTCAACTTTTTTCAATTTTACCTCCGTGGGATATATATTCTACCCACACACATTTGGAACTCTCCTGGGGTACCCTCACACATATTATTCCCTCATTTAGTGGATATTTTCACAAAAAAGTGAAATTTTCAAAAATCCAGAAAATTGCCTGAAAATGACGTAAAATCAAGGACTCATCCGGCGAATCGCTCTGGAACTGAAATCGGAACACTCACTGACATTTCCCCTATCTGAAAGTCTGATAAACGCCGGAAAAATGACTAAGTACAAAAAAAATATTTTTTCAACTTTTTTCAATTTTACCTCCGTGGGATATATATTTTACCCATGCACATTTGGAACTCTCCTGGGGTACCCTCACACATATTATTCCCTCATTTAGTGGATATTTTCACAAAAAAAATGAAATGTTCAAAAATCCAGAAAATTGGCTGAAAACGGCTAAATATCAAGGATTCATTGGGTGAATCACTCTGGAACTGAAATCGAAATGCTCACTGACATTTCCCCTATCTGAAAGTCTGATAAACGCAGGAAAAATGACTAAGTCCAAAAAAAAAATTTTTTTTTAACTTTTTTCAATTTTAACCCTGTTGGATATATATTCTACCCACACACATTTGGAACTCTCCTGGGGTACCCTCACACATATTATTCCCTCATTTAGTGGATATTTTCACAAAAAAGTGAAATTTTCAAAAATACAGAAATCTGGCTGAAAACGACTAAATATCAAGGACTCATTGGGCATATCACTCTGGAACTGAAATCGGAATACTCACTGACATTTCCCCTATCTGAAGTCTGATAAACGCCGGAAAAATGACTAAGACCAAAAAAAAAAATTTTTCAACTTTTTTCAATTTTACCCCCGTGGGATATATATTCTACCCAAACACATTTGGAACTCTCCTGGGGTACCCTCACACATATTATTCCCTCATTTAGTGGATATTTTCGCGAAAAAGTGAAATTTTCAAAAATCCAGAAAATTGGCTGAAAACAACTTAATATAAAGGATTCATTGGGCGAATCGCTCTGGAACTGAAATCGGAATGCTCACTGACATTTCCCCTATCTGAAAGTGTGATAAACGCCGGAAAAATGACTAAGTCCAAAAAAAAAATTTTTTTCAACTTTTTTCAATTTTACCTCCGTGGGATATATATTCTACCCACACACATTTGGAACTCTCCTGGGGGTACCCTCACACATATTATTCCCTCATTTAGTGGATATTTTCACAAAAAAAATGAAATGTTCAAAAATCCAGAAAATTGGCTGAAAACGGCTAAATATCAAGGATTCATTGGGTGAATCGCTCTGGAACTGAAATCGGAATGCTCACTGACATTTCCCCTATCTGGAAGTCTGCTAAACGCCGGAAAAATGACTAAGTCAAAAAAAAAAATTTTTTTCAACTTTTTTCAATTTTACCCTCGTGGGATATATATTCTACCCACACACATTTGGAACTCTCCTGGGGTACCCTCACACATATTATTCCCTCATTTAGTGGATATTTTCGCAAAAAAGTGAGATTTTCAAAACTCCAAAAAATTGGCTGAAAACTGCTAAATATCAAGGATTCATTGGGCGAATCGCTCTGGAACTGAAATCGGAATGCTCACTGACATTTCCCCTATCTGAAAGTCTGATAAACGCAGGAAAAATGACTAAGTCCAAAAAAAAAATTTTTTTCAACTTTTTTCAATTTTACCTCCGTGGGATATATATTCTACCCACACACATTTGGAACTCTCCTGGGGTACCCTCACACATATTATTCCCTCATTTAGTGGATATTTTCACAAAAAAGTGAAATTTTCAAAAATCCAGAAAATTGGTTGAAAACGACTAAATATCAAGGACTCATTGGGCAAATCGCTCTGGAACTGAAATCGGAATGCTCACTGACATTTCCCCTATCTGAAAGTCTGATAAACGCCGGAAAAATGATTAAGACCAAAAAAAAAATTTTTTCAACTTTTTTCAATTTTACCCCCGTGGGATATATATTCTACCCACACACATTTGGAACTCTCCTGGGGTACCCTCACACAAATCATTCCCTCATTTGGTGGATATTTTCACAAAAAAAGTGAAATTTTCAAAAATCCAGAAAATTGGCTGAAAACGACTAATATCAAGTACTCATTGGGCGAATCGCTCTGGAACTGAAATCGGAATGCTCACTGACATTTCCCCTATCTGAAAGTCTGATAAACGCCGGAAAAATGACTAAGTACAAAAAAAATTTTTTAAAACTTTTTTCAATTTTAACCCTGTTGGATATATATTCTACCCACACACATTTGGAACTCTCCTGGGGTACCCTCACACATATTATTCCCTCATTTAGTGGATATTTTCACAAAAAAGAGAAATTTTCAAAAATCCAGAAAATTGCCTGAAAATGACGTAAAATCAAGGACTCATCCGGCGAATCGCTCTGGAACTGAAATCGGAACACTCACTGACATTTCCCCTATCTGAAAGTCTGATAAACGCCGGAAAAATGACTAAGTACAAAAAAAATATTTTTTCAACTTTTTTCAATTTTACCTCCGTGGGATATATATTTTACCCACGCACATTTGGAACACTCCTGGGGTACCCTCACACATATTATTCCCTCATTTAGTGGATATTTTCACAAAAAAAATGAAATTTTCAAAAATCCAGAAAATTGGCTGAAAACGGCTAAATATCAAGGATTCATTGGGTGAATCGCTCTGGAACTGAAATCGGAATGCTCACTGACATTTCCCCTATCTGAAAGTCTGCTAAACGCCGGAAAAATGACTAAGTCAAAAAAAAAAAATTTTTTCAACTTTTTTCAATTTTACCCGCGTGGGATATATATTCTACCCACACACATTTGGAACTCTCCTGGGGTACCCTCACACATATTATTCCCTCATTTAGTGGATATTTTCGCAAAAAAGTGAAATTTTCAAAAATCCAGAAAATTGGCTGAAAACGGCTAAATATCAAGGATTCATTGGGCGAATCGCTCTGGAACTGAAATCGGAATGCTCACTGACATTTCCCCTATCTGAAAGTCTGATAAACGCCGAAAAATGACTAAGTCCAAAAAAAAATTTTTTTTCAACTTTTTTCAATTTTACCTCCGTGGGATATATATTCTAACCACACATATTTGGAACTCTCCTGGGGTACCCTCACACATATTATTCCCTCATTTAATGGATATTTTCACAAAAAAGTGAAATTTTAAAAAATTCAGAAAATTGTCTGAAAATGACGAAAAATCAAGCACTCATCCGGCGAATCGCTCTGGAACTGAAATCGGAGCACTCACTGACATTTCCCCTATGTGAAAGTCTGATAAACGCCGGAAAAATGACTAAGTCAAAAAAAAAATTTTTTTTTCAACTTTTTTCAATTTTACCCGCGTGGGATATATATTCTACCCACACCCATTTCGAACTCTCCTGGGGTACCCTCACACATATTATTCCCTCATTTAGTGGATATTTTCACAAAAAAGTGAAATTTTAAAAAATTCAGAAAATTGCCTGAAAATGACGAAAAATCAAGCACTCATCCGGCGAATCGCTCTGGAACTGAAATCGGAAAACTCACTGACATTTACCCTATGTGAAAGTCTGATAAACGCCGGAAAAATGACTAAGTCCAAAAAAAAATTTTTTTTCAACTTTTTTCAATTTTACCTCCGTGGGATATATATTCTACCCACACACATTTGGAACTCTCCTGGGGTACCCTCACACAAATCATTCCCTCATTTAGTGGATATTTTCAAAAAAAAGTGAAATTTTCAAAAATACAGAAATCTGGCTGAAAACGACTAAATATCAAGGACTCATTGGGCATATCACTCTGGAACTGAAATCGGAATACTCACTGACATTTCCCCTATCTGAAGTCTGATAAACGCCGGAAAAATGACTAAGACCAAAAAAAAAAATTTTTCAACTTTTTTCAATTTTACCCCCGTGGGATATATATTCTACCCAAACACATTTGGAACTCTCCTGGGGTACCCTCACACATATTATTCCCTCATTTAGTGGATATTTTCGCGAAAAAGTGAAATTTTCAAAAATCCAGAAAATTGGCTGAAAACAACTAAATATAAAGGATTCATTGGGCGAATCGCTCTGGAACTGAAATCGGAATGCTCACTGACATTTCCCCTATCTGAAAGTGTGATAAACGCCGGAAAAATGACTAAGTCCAAAAAAAAAATTTTTTTCAACTTTTTTCAATTTTACCTCCGTGGGATATATATTCTACCCACACACATTTGGAACTCTCCTGGGGGTACCCTCACACATATTATTCCCTCATTTAGTGGATATTTTCGCAAAAAAGTAAAATTTTCAAAAATCCAGAAAATTGGCTGAAAACGACTAAATATAAAGGATTAATTGGGCGAATCGCTCTGGAACTGAAATCTGAATGCTCACTGACATTTCCCCTATCTGAAAGTCTGATAAACGCCGGAAAAATGACTAAGTCCAAAAAAAAAATTTTTTTCAACTTTTTTCAATTTTACCTCCGTGGGATATATATTCTACCCACACACATTTGGAACTCTCCTGGGGTACCCTCACACATATTATTCCCTCATTTAGTGGATATTTTCACAAAAAAGTGAAATTTTCAAAAATCCAGAAAATTGCCTGAAAATGACGTAAAATCAAGGACTCATCCGGCGAATCGCTCTGGAACTGAAATCGGAACACTCACTGACATTTCCCCTATCTGAAAGTCTGATAAACGGCGGAAAAATGACTAAGTACAAAAAAAATATTTTTTCAACCTTTTTCAATTTTACCTCCGTGGGATATATATTTTACCCACGCACATTTGGAACTCTCCTGGGGTACCCTCACACATATTATTCCCTCATTTAGTGGATATTTTCACAAAAAAAATGAAATGTTCAAAAATCAAGAAAATTGGCTGAAAACGGCTAAATATCAAGGATTCATTGGGTGAATCGCTCTGGAACTGAAATCGGAATGCTCACTGACATTTCCCCTATCTGGAAGTCTGCTAAACGCCGGAAAAATGACTAAGTAAAAAAAAAAAATTTTTTTCAACTTTTTTCAATTTTACCCTCGTGGGATATATATTCTACCCACACACATTTGGAACTCTCCTGGGGTACCCTCACACATATTATTCCCTCATTTAGTGGATATTTTCGCAAAAAAGTGAAATTTTCAAAAATCCAAAAAATTGGCTGAAAACTGCTAAATATCAAGGATTCATTGGGCAAATCGCTCTGGAACTGAAATCGGAATGCTCACTGACATTTCCCCTATCTGAAAGTCTGATAAACGCAGGAAAAATGACTAAGTCCAAAAAAAAAATTTTTTTCAACTTTTTTCAATTTTACCTCCGTGGGATATATATTCTACCCACACACATTTGGAACTCTCCTGGGGTACCCTCACACATATTATTCCCTCATTTAGTGGATATTTTCACAAAAAAGTGAAATTTTCAAAAATCCAGAAAATTGGTTGAAAACGACTAAATATCAAGGACTCATTGGGCAAATCGCTCTGGAACTGAAATCGGAATGCTCACTGACATTTCCCCTATCTGAAAGTCTGATAAACGCCGGAAAAATGACTAAGTACAAAAAAAATTTTTTAAAACTTTTTTCAATTTTAACCCTGTTGGATATATATTCTACCCACACACATTTGGAACTCTCCTGGGGTACCCTCACACATATTATTCCCTCATTTAGTGGATATTTTCACAAAAAAGAGAAATTTTCAAAAATCCAGAAAATTGCCTGAAAATGACGTAAAATCAAGGACTCATCCGGCGAATCGCTCTGGAACTGAAATCGGAACACTCACTGACATTTCCCCTATCTGAAAGTCTGATAAACGCCGGAAAAATGACTAAGTACAAAAAAAATATTTTTTCAACTTTTTTCAATTTTACCTCCGTGGGATATATATTTTACCCACGCACATTTGGAACTCTCCTGGGGTACCCTCACACATATTATTCCCTCATTTAGTGGATATTTTCGCAAAAAAGTGAAATTTTCAAAAATCCAGAAAATTGGCTGAAAACGGCTAAATATCAAGGATTCATTGGGCGAATCGCTCTGGAACTGAAATCGGAATGCTCACTGACATTTCCCCTATCTGAAAGTCTGATAAACGCCGGAAAAATGACTAAGTCAAAAAAAAAAAAATTTTTCAACTTTTTTCAATTTTACCCGCGTGGGATATATATTCTACCCACACACATTTGGAACTCTCCTGGGGTACCCTCACACATATTATTCCCTCATTTAGTGGATATTTTCACAAAAAAGTGAAATTTTAAAAAATTCAGAAAATTGCCTGAAAATGATGAAAAATCAAGGACTCATCCGGCGAATCGCTCTGGAACTGAAATCGGAACACTCACTGACATTTCCCCTATCTGAAAGTCTGATAAACGGCGGAAAAATGACTAAGTACAAAAAAAAAATTTTTTCAACTTTTTTCAATTTTACCCGCGTGGGATATATATTCTACCCACACACATTTGGAACTCTCCTGGGGTACCCTCACACATATTATTCCCTCATTTAGTGGATATTTTCACAAAAAAGTGAAATTTTCAAAAATCCAGAAAACTGGCTGAAAATTACGAAAAATCAAGGACTCATCCGGCGAATCGCTCTGGAACTGAAATCGGAACGCTCACTGACATTTCCCCTATCTGAAAGTCTGATAAACGCTGGAAAAATGACTAAGTCCAAAAAAATATTTTTTTTCAACTTTTTTCAATTTTACCTCCGTGGGATATATATTCTACCCACACACATTTGGAACTCTCCTGGGGTACCCTCACACATATTATTCCCTCATTTAGTGGATATTTTCACAAAAAAGTGAAATTTTCAAAAATCCAGAAAACTGGCTGAAAACGTCTAAATATAAAGGATTCATTGGGCGAATCACTCTGGAACTGAAATCGGAATGCTCACTGACATTTCCCCTATCTGAAAGTCTGATAAACGCCGGAAAAATGACTAAGTAAAAAAAAAAAATTTTTTTTCATCTTTTTTCAGTTTTACCCGCGTGGGATATATATTCTACCCACACCCATTTGGAACTCTCCTGGGGTACCCTCACACATATTATTCCCTCATTTAGTGGATATTTTCACAAAAAAGTGAAATTTTCAAAAATCCAGAAAATTGGCTGAAAACGACTAAATATAAAGGATTCATTGGGCGAATCGCTCTGGAACTGAAATCGGAATGCTCACTGACATTTCCCCTATCTGAAAGTCTGATAAACGCCGAAAAATGACTAAGTCCAAAAAAAAAAATTTTTTCAACTTTTTTCAATTTTACCTCCGTGGGATATATATTCTAACCACAAATATTTGGAACTCTCCTGGGGTACCCTCACACATATTATTCCCTCATTTAGTGGATATTTTCACAAAAAAGTGAAATTTTAAAAAATTCAGAAAATTGCCTGAAAATGACGAAAAATCAAGCACTCATCCGGCGAATCGCTCTGGAACTGAAATCGGAAAACTCACTGACATTTACCCTATGTGAAAGTCTGATAAACGCCGGAAAAATGACTAAGTCCAAAAAAAAATTTTTTTTCAACTTTTTTCAATTTTACCTCCGTGGGATATATATTCTACCCACACACATTTGGAACTCTCCTGGGGTACCCTCACACATATTATTCCCTCATTTAGTGGATATTTTCACAAAAAAGTGAAATTTTCAAAAATCCAGAAAATTGGCTGAAAACGACTAAATATAAAGGATTCATTGGGCGAATCGCTCTGGAACTGAAATCGGAATGCTCACTGACATTTCCCCTATCTGAAAGTCTGATAAACGCCGGAAAAATGACTAAGTCAAAAAAAAAAAAATTTTTCAACTTTTTTCAATTTTACCCGCGTGGGATATATATTCTACCCACACACATTTGGAACTCTCCTGGGGTACCCTCACACATATTATTCCCTCATTTAGTGGATATTTTCACAAAAAAGTGAAATTTTAAAAAATTCAGAAAATTGCCTGAAAATGATGAAAAATCAAGGACTCATCCGGCGAATCGCTCTGGAACTGAAATCGGAACACTCACTGACATTTCCCCTATCTGAAAGTCTGATAAACGGCGGAAAAATGACTAAGTACAAAAAAAAAATTTTTTCAACTTTTTTCAATTTTACCCGCGTGGGATATATATTCTACCCACACACATTTGGAACTCTCCTGGGGTACCCTCACACATATTATTCCCTCATTTAGTGGATATTTTCACAAAAAAGTGAAATTTTCAAAAATCCAGAAAACTGGCTGAAAACGACTAAATATAAAGGATTCATTGGGCGAATCACTCTGGAACTGAAATCGGAATGCTCACTGACATTTCCCCTATCTGAAAGTCTGATAAACGCCGGAAAAATGACTAAGTCAAAAAAAAAAATTTTTTTTCATCTTTTTTCAGTTTTACCCGCGTGGGATATATATTCTACCCACACCCATTTGGAACTCTCCTGGGGTACCCTCACACATATTATTCCCTCATTTAGTGGATATTTTCACAAAAAAGTGAAATTTTCAAAAATCCAGAAAATTGGCTGAAAACGACTAAATATAAAGGATTCATTGGGCGAATCGCTCTGGAACTGAAATCGGAATGCTCACTGACATTTCCCCTATCTGAAAGTCTGATAAACGCCGGAAAAATGACTAAGTCAAAAAAAAAAAAATTTTTCAACTTTTTTCAATTTTACCCGCGTGGGATATATATTCTACCCACACACATTTGGAACTCTCCTGGGGTACCCTCACACATATTATTCCCTCATTTAGTGGATATTTTCACAAAAAAGTGAAATTTTAAAAAATTCAGAAAATTGCCTGAAAATGATGAAAAATCAAGGACTCATCCGGCGAATCGCTCTGGAACTGAAATCGGAACACTCACTGACATTTCCCCTATCTGAAAGTCTGATAAACGGCGGAAAAATGACTAAGTACAAAAAAAAATTTTTTCAACTTTTTTCAATTTTACCCGCGTGGGATATATATTCTACCCACACACATTTGGAACTCTCCTGGGGTACCCTCACACATATTATTCCCTCATTTAGTGGATATTTTCACAAAAAAGTGAAATTTTCAAAAATCCAGAAAACTGGCTGAAAACGACTAAATATAAAGGATTCATTGGGCGAATCACTCTGGAACTGAAATCGGAATGCTCACTGACATTTCCCCTATCTGAAAGTCTGATAAACGCCGGAAAAATGACTAAGTCAAAAAAAAAATTTTTTTTTCAACTTTTTTCAATTTTACCCGCGTGGGATATATATTCTACCCACACCCATTTGGAACTCTCCTGGGGTACCCTCACACATATTATTCCCTCATTTAGTGGATATTTTCACAAAAAAGTGAAATTTTAAAAAATTCAGAAAATTGCCTGAAAATTACGAAAAATCAAGGACTCATCCGGCGAATCGCTCTGGAACTGAAATCGAAACGCTCACTGACATTTCCCCTATCTGAAAGTCTGATAAACGCTGGAAAAATGACTAAGTCCAAAAAAATATTTTTTTTCAACTTTTTTCAATTTTACCTCCGTGGGATATATATTCTACCCACACACATTTGGAACTCTCCTGGGGTACCCTCACACATATTATTCCCTCATTTAGTGGATATTTTCACAAAAAAGTGAAATTTTCAAAAATCCAGAAAACTGGCTGAAAACGTCTAAATATAAAGGATTCATTGGGCGAATCACTCTGGAACTGAAATCGGAATGCTCACTGACATTTCCCCTATCTGAAAGTCTGATAAACGCCGGAAAAATGACTAAGTCAAAAAAAAAAATTTTTTTTCATCTTTTTTCAGTTTTACCCGCGTGGGATATATATTCTACCCACACCCATTTGGAACTCTCCTGGGGTACCCTCACACATATTATTCCCTCATTTAGTGGATATTTTCACAAAAAAGTGAAATTTTAAAAAATCCAGAAAATTGGCTGAAAACGACTAAATATAAAGGATTCATTGGGCGAATCGCTCTGGAACTGAAATCGGAATGCTCACTGATATTTCCCCTATGTGAAAGTCTGATAAACGCCGGAAAAATGACTAAGTCCAAAAAAAAATTTTTTTTCAACTTTTTTCAATTTTACCTCCGTGGGATATATATTCTACCCACACCCATTTGGAACTCTCCTGGGGTACCCTCACACATATTATTCCCTCATTTAGTGGATATTTTCACAAAAAAGTGAAATTTTCAAAAATCCAGAAAATTGGCTGAAAACGACTAAATATAAAGGATTCATTGGGCGAATCGCTCTGGAACTGAAATCGGAATGCTCACTGACATTTCCCCTATCTGAAAGTCTGATAAACGCCGGAAAAATGACTAAGTCAAAAAAAAAAAAATTTTTCAACTTTTTTCAATTTTACCCGCGTGGGATATATATTCTACCCACACACATTTGGAACTCTCCTGGGGTACCCTCACACATATTATTCCCTCATTTAGTGGATATTTTCACAAAAAAGTGAAATTTTAAAAAATTCAGAAAATTGCCTGAAAATGATGAAAAATCAAGGACTCATCCGGCGAATCGCTCTGGAACTGAAATCGGAACACTCACTGACATTTCCCCTATCTGAAAGTCTGATAAACGGCGGAAAAATGACTAAGTACAAAAAAAAATTTTTTTCAACTTTTTTCAATTTTACCCGCGTGGGATATATATTCTACCCACACACATTTGGAACTCTCCTGGGGTACCCTCACACATATTATTCCCTCATTTAGTGGATATTTTCACAAAAAAGTGAAATTTTCAAAAATCCAGAAAACTGGCTGAAAACGACTAAATATAAAGGATTCATTGGGCGAATCACTCTGGAACTGAAATCGGAATGCTCACTGACATTTCCCCTATCTGAAAGTCTGATAAACGCCGGAAAAATGACTAAGTCAAAAAAAAAATTTTTTTTTCAACTTTTTTCAATTTTACCCGCGTGGGATATATATTCTACCCACACCCATTTGGAACTCTCCTGGCGTACCCTCACACATATTATTCCCTCATTTAGTGGATATTTTCACAAAAAAGTGAAATTTTAAAAAATTCAGAAAATTGCCTGAAAATTACGAAAAATCAAGGACTCATCCGGCGAATCGCTCTGGAACTGAAATCGAAACGCTCACTGACATTTCCCCTATCTGAAAGTCTGATAAACGCCGGAAAAATGACTAAGTCCAAAAAAATATTTTTTTTCAACTTTTTTCAATTTTACCTCCGTGGGATATATATTCTACCCACACACATTTGGAACTCTCCTGGGGTACCCTCACACATATTATTTCCTCATTTAGTGGATATTTTCACAAAAAAAGTGAAATTTTCAAAAATCCAGAAAACTGGCTGAAAACGACTAAATATAAAGGATTCATTGGGCGAATCACTCTGGAACTGAAATCGGAATGCTCACTGACATTTCCCCTATCTGAAAGTCTGATAAACGCCGGAAAAATGACTAAGTCAAAAAAAAAAATTTTTTTTCAACTTTTTTCACTTTTACCCACGTGGGATATATATTCTACCCACACCCATTTGGAACTCTCCTGGGGTACCCTCACACATATTATTCCCTCATTTAGTGGATATTTTCACAAAAAAGTGAAATTTTAAAAAATCCAGAAAATTGGCTGAAAACGACTAAATATAAAGGATTCATTGGGCGAATCGCTCTGGAACTGAAATCGGAATTCTCACTGATATTTCCCCTATCTGAAAGTCTGATAAACGCCGGAAAAATGACTAAGTCAAAAAAAAAAATTTTTTTTCAACTTTTTTCACTTTTACCCACGTGGGATATATATTCTACCCACACCCATTTGGAACTCTCCTGGGGTACCCTCACACATATTATTCCCTCATTTAATGGATATTTTCACAAAAAAGTGAAATTTTAAAAAATTCAGAAAATTGCCTGAAAATGACGAAAAATCAAGGACTCATCCGGCGAATCGCTCTGGAACTGAAATCGGAACACTCACTGACATTTCCCGTATCTGAAAGTCTGATAAACGCCGGAAAAATGACTAAGTACAAAAAAAAAATTTTTTAAACTTTTTTCAATTTTACCTCTGTGGGATATATATTTTACCCACGCACATTTGGAACTCTCCTGGGGTACCCTCACACATATTATTCCCTCATTTAGTGGATATTTTCACAAAAAAGTGTAATTTCCAAAAATTCAGAAAATTGCCTGAAAATGACGAAATATCAAGGACTCATCCGGTGAATCGCTCTGGAACTGAAATCAGAACGCTCACTGACATTTCCCCTATCTGAAAGTCTGATAAACGCCGGAAAAATGACTAAGTCCAAAAAAATATATTTTTTCAACTTTTTTCAATTTTACCTCCGTGGGATATATATTCTACCCACACACATTTGGAACTCTCCTGGGGTACCCTCACACATATTATTCCCTCATTTAGTGGATATTTTCACAAAAAAGTGAAATTTTAAAAATTTCAGAAAATTGCCTGAAAATGACGAAAAATCAAGCACTCATCCGTCGAATCGCTCTGGAACTGAAATCGGAAAACTCACTGACATTTACCCTATGTGAAAGTCTGATAAACGCCAGAAAAATGACTAAGTCCAAAAAAAAATTTTTTTTCAACTTTTTTCAATTTTACCTCCGTGGGATATATATTCTACCCACACACATTTGGAACTCTCCTGGGGTACCCTCACACATATTATTCCCTCATTTAGTGGATATTTTCACAAAAAAGTGAAATTTTCAAAAATCCAGAAAATTGGCTGAAAACGACTAAATATAAAGGATTCATTGGGCGAATCACTCTGGAACTGAAATCGGAATGCTCACTGACATTTCCCCTATCTGAAAGTCTGATAAACGCCGGAAAAATGACTAAGTCAAAAAAAAAAATTTTTTTTCAACTTTTTTCAATTTTACCCGCGTGGGATATATATTCTACCCACACCCATTTCGAACTCTCCTGGGGTACCCTCACACATATTATTCCCTCATTTAGTGGATATTTTCACAAAAAAGTGAAATTTTAAAAAATTCAGAAAATTGCCTGAAAATGACGAAAAATCAAGCACTCATCCGTCGAATCGCTCTGGAACTGAAATCGGAAAACTCACTGACATTTACCCTATGTGAAAGTCTGATAAACGCCAGAAAAATGACTAAGTCCAAAAAAAAATTTTTTTTCAACTTTTTTCAATTTTACCTCCGTGGGATATATATTCTACCCACACACATTTGGAACTCTCCTGGGGTACCCTCACACATATTATTCCCTCATTTAGTGGATATTTTCACAAAAAAGTGAAATTTTCAAAAATCCAGAAAATTGGCTGAAAACGACTAAATATAAAGGATTCATTGGGCGAATCGCTCTGGAACTGAAATCGGAATGCTCACTGACATTTCCCCTATCTGAAAGTCTGATAAACGCCGGAAAAATGACTAAGTCCAAAAAAAAATTTTTTTTTAACTTTTTTCAATTTTAACCCTGTGGGATATATATTCTACCCACACACATTTGGAACTCTCCTGGGGTACCCTCACACATATTATTCCCTCATTTAGTGGATATTTTCACGAAAAAGTGAAATTTTCAAAAATCCAGAAAACTGGCTGAAAACGACTAAATATAAAGGATTCATTGGGCGAATCACTCTGGAACTGAAATCGGAATGCTCACTGACATTTCCCCTATCTGAAAGTCTGATAAACGCCGGAAAAATGACTAAGTCAAAAAAAAAAATTTTTTTTCAACTTTTTTCAATCTTACCCGCGTGGGATATATATTCTACCCACACCCATTTGGAACTCTCCTGGGGTACCCTCACACATATTATTCCCTCATTTAGTGGATATTTTCACAAAAAAGTGAAATATTAAAAAATCCAGAAAATTGGCTGAAAACGACTAAATATAAAGGATTCATTGGGCGAATCGCTCTGGAACTGAAATCGGAATTCTCACTGATATTTCCCCTATCTGAAAGTCTGATAAACGCAGGAAAAATGACTAAATCCAAAAAAAAAAATTTTTTTCAACTTTTTTCAATTTTACCTCCGTGGGATATATATTCTACCCACACACATTTGGAACTCTCCTGGGGTACCCTCACACATATTATTCCCTCATTTAATGGATATTTTCACAAAAAAGTGAAATTTTAAAAAATTCAGAAAATTGCCTGAAAATGACGAAAAATCAAGGACTCATCCGGCGAATCGCTCTGGAACTGAAATCGGAACACTCACTGACATTTCCCGTATCTGAAAGTCTGATAAACGCCGGAAAAATGACTAAGTACAAAAAAAAAATTTTTTCAACTTTTTTCAATTTTACCTCTGTGGGATATATATTTTACCCACGCACATTTGGAACTCTCCTGGGGTACCCTCACACATATTATTCCCTCATTTAGTGGATATTTTCACAAAAAAGTGTAATTTCCAAAAATTCAGAAAATTGCCTGAAAATGACGAAATATCAAGGACTCATCCGGCGAATCGCTCTGGAACTGAAATCAGAACGCTCACTGACATTTCCCCTATCTGAAAGTCTGATAAACGCCGGAAAAATGACTAAGTCCAAAAAAATATTTTTTTTCAACTTTTTTCAATTTTACCTCCGTGGGATATATATTCTACCCACACACATTTGGAACTCTCCTGGGGTACCCTCACACATATTATTCCCTCATTTAGTGGATATTTTCACAAAAAAGTGAAATTTTCAAAAATCCAGAAAACTGGCTGAAAACGACTAAATATAAAGGATTCATTGGGCGAATCACTCTGGAACTGAAATCGGAATGCTCACTGACATTTCACCTATCTGAAAGTCTGATAAACGCCGGAAAAATGACTAAGTCAAAAAAAAAAATTTTTTTTCAACTTTTTTCAGTTTTACCCACGTGGGATATATATTCTACCCACACCCATTTGGAACTCTCCTGGGGTACCCTCACACATATTATTCCCTCATTTAGTGGATATTTTCACGAAAAAGTGAAATTTTCAAAAATCCAGAAAACTGGCTGAAAACGACTAAATATAAAGGATTCATTGGGCGAATCACTCTGGAACTGAAATCGGAATGCTCACTGACATTTCCCCTATCTGAAAGTCTGATAAACGCCGGAAAAATGACTAAGTCAAAAAAAAAAATTTTTTTTCAACTTTTTTCAATTTTACCCGCGTGGGATATATATTCTACCCACACCCATTTGGAACTCTCCTGGGGTACCCTCACACATATTATTCCCTCATTTAGTGGATATTTTCACAAAAAAGTGAAATTTTAAAAAATTCAGAAAATTGCCTGAAAATTACGAAAAATCAAGGACTCATCCGGCGAATCGCTCTGGAACTGAAATCGGAACACTCACTGACATTTCCCCTATCTGAAAGTCTGATAAACGCCGGAAAAATGACTAAGTCGAAAAAAAAATTTTTTTTCAACTTTTTTCAATTTTACCTCCGTGGGATATATATTCTACCCACACACATTTGGAACTCTCCTGGGGTACCCTCACACATATTATTCCCTCATTTAGTGGATATTTTCACAAAAAAAATGAAATTTTCAAAAATCCAGAAAACTGGCTGAAAACGACTAAATATAAAGGATTCATTGGGCGAATCACTCTGGAACTGAAATCGGAATGCTCACTGACATTTCCCCTATCTGAAAGTCTGATAAACGCCGGAAAAATGACTAAGTTAAAAAAAAATATTTTTTTTCAACTTTTTTCAATTTTACCCGCGTGGGATATATATTCTACCCACACCCATTTCGAACTCTCCTGGGGTACCCTCACACATATTATTCCCTCATTTAGTGGATATTTTCACAAAAAAGTGAAATTTTAAAAAATTCAGAAAATTGCCTGAAAATGACGAAAAATCAAGCACTCATCCGTCGAATCGCTCTGGAACTGAAATCGGAAAACTCACTGACATTTACCCTATGTGAAAGTCTGATAAACGCCAGAAAAATGACTAAGTCCAAAAAAAAATTTTTTTTCAACTTTTTTCAATTTTACCTCCGTGGGATATATATTCTACCCACACACATTTGGAACTCTCCTGGGGTACCCTCACACATATTATTCCCTCATTTAGTGGATATTTTCACAAAAAAGTGAAATTTTCAAAAATCCAGAAAATTGGCTGAAAACGACTAAATATAAAGGATTCATTGGGCGAATCACTCTGGAACTGAAATCGGAATGCTCACTGACATTTCCCCTATCTGAAAGTCTGATAAACGCCGGAAAAATGACTAAGTCAAAAAATAAAAAATTTTTCAACTTTTTTCAATTTTACTCGCGTGGGATATATATTCTACCCACACACATTTGGAACTCTCCTGGGGTACCCTCACACATATTATTCCCTCATTTAGTGGATATTTTCACAAAAAAGTGAAATTTTAAAAAATTCAGAAAATTGCCTGAAAATGATGAAAAATCAAGGACTCATCCGGCGAATCGCTCTGGAACTGAAATCGGAACACTCACTGACATTTCCCCTATCTGAAAGTCTGATAAACGCCGGAAAAATGACTAAGTCCAAAAAAAAAATTTTTTTTAACTTTTTTCAATTTTAACCCTGTGGGATATATATTCTACCCACACACATTTGGAACTCTCCTGGGGTACCCTCACACATATTATTCCCTCATTTAGTGGATATTTTCACAAAAAAGTGAAATTTTCAAAAATCCAGAAAACTGGCTGAAAACGACTAAATATAAAGGATTCATTGGGCGAATCACTATGGAACTGAAATCGGAATGATCACTGACATTTCCCCTATCTGAAAGTCTGATAAACGCCGGAAAAATGACTAAGTCAAAAAAAAAAATTTTTTTTCAACTTTTTTCAATTTTACCCGCGTGGGATATATATTCTACCCACACCCATTTGGAACTCTCCTGGGGTACCCTCACACATATTATTCCCTCATTTAGTGGATATTTTCACAAAAAAGTGAAATTTTAAAAAATCCAGAAAATTGGCTGAAAACGACTAAATATAAAGGATTCATTGGGCGAATCGCTCTGGAACTGAAATCGGAATGCTCACTGACATTTCCCCTATCTGAAAGTCTGATAAACGCCGGAAAAATGACTAAGTCCAAAAAAAAATTTTTTTTTAACTTTTTTCAATTTTAACCCTGTGGGATATATATTCTACCCACACACATTTGGAACTCTCCTGGGGTACCCTCACACATATTATTCCCTCATTTAGTGGATATTTTCACGAAAAAGTGAAATTTTCAAAAATCCAGAAAACTGGCTGAAAACGACTAAATATAAAGGATTCATTGGGCGAATCACTCTGGAACTGAAATCGGAATGCTCACTGACATTTCCCCTATCTGAAAGTCTGATAAACGCCGGAAAAATGACTAAGTCAAAAAAAAAAATTCTTTTTCAACTTTTTTCAATTTTACCCGCGTGGGATATATATTCTACCCACACCCATTTGGAACTCTCCTGGGGTACCCTCACACATATTATTCCCTCATTTAGTGGATATTTTCACAAAAAAGTGAAATTTTAAAAAATTCAGAAAATTGCCTGAAAATTACGAAAAATCAAGGACTCATCCGGCGAATCGCTCTGGAACTGAAATCGGAACACTCACTGACATTTCCCCTATCTGAAAGTCTGATAAACGCCGGAAAAATGACTAAGTCGAAAAAAAAATTTTTTTTCAACTTTTTTCAATTTTACCTCCGTGGGATATATATTCTACCCACACACATTTGGAACTCTCCTGGGGTACCCTCACACATATTATTCCCTCATTTAGTGGATATTTTCACAAAAAAGTGAAATTTTCAAAAATCCAGAAAATTGGCTGAAAACGACTAAATATAAAGGATTCATTGGGCGAATCACTCTGGAACTGAAATCGGAATGCTCACTGACATTTCCCCTATCTGAAAGTCTGATAAACGCCGGAAAAATGACTAAGTCAAAAAAAAAAAAATTTTTCAACTTTTTTCAATTTTACTCGCGTGGGATATATATTCTACCCACACACATTTGGAACTCTCCTGGGGTACCCTCACACATATTATTCCCTCATTTAGTGGATATTTTCACAAAAAAGTGAAATTTTAAAAAATTCAGAAAATTGCCTGAAAATGATGAAAAATCAAGGACTCATCCGGCGAATCGCTCTGGAACTGAAATCGGAACACTCACTGACATTTCCCCTATCTGAAAGTCTGATAAACGCCGGAAAAATGACTAAGTCCAAAAAAAAAATTTTTTTTAACTTTTTTCAATTTTAACCCTGTGGGATATATATTCTACCCACACACATTTGGAACTCTCCTGGGGTACCCTCACACATATTATTCCCTCATTTAGTGGATATTTTCACAAAAAAGTGAAATTTTAAAAAATCCAGAAAATTGGCTGAAAACGACTAAATATAAAGGATTCATTGGGCGAATCGCTCTGGAACTGAAATCGGAATGCTCACTGACATTTCCCCTATCTGAAAGTCTGATAAACGCCGGAAAAATGACTAAGTCCAAAAAAAAAATTTTTTTTAACTTTTTTCAATTTTAACCCTGTGGGATATATATTCTACCCACACACATTTGGAACTCTCCTGGGGTACCCTCACACATATTATTCCCTCATTTAGTGGATATTTTCACAAAAAAGTGAAATTTTCAAAAATCCAGAAAACTGGCTGAAAACGACTAAATATAAAGGATTCATTGGGCGAATCACTCTGGAACTGAAATCGGAATGCTCACTGACATTTCCCCTATCTGAAAGTCTGATAAACGCCGGAAAAATGACTAAGTCAAAAAAAAAAATTTTTTTTCAACTTTTTTCAGTTTTACCCACGTGGGATATATATTCTACCCACACCCATTTGGAACTCTCCTGGGGTACCCTCACACATATTATTCCCTCATTTAGTGGATATTTTCACAAAAAAGTGAAATTTTAAAAAATTCAGAAAATTGCCTGAAAATTACGAAAAATCAAGGACTCATCCTGCGAATCGCTCTGGAACTGAAATCGGAACGCTCACTGACATTTCCCCTATCTGAAAGTCTGATAAACGCCGGAAAAATGACTAAGTCCAAAAAAATATTTTTTTCCAACTTTTTTCAATTTTACCTCCGTGGGATATATATTCTACCCACACACATTTGGAACTCTCCTGGGGTACCCTCACACATATTATTCCCTCATTTAGTGGATATTTTCACAAAAAAGTGAAATTTTAAAAAATTCAGAAAATTGCCTGAAAATTACGAAAAATCAAGGACTCATCCGGCGAATCGCTCTGGAACTGAAATCGGAACGCTCACTGACATTTCCCCTATCTGAAAGTCTGATAAACGCCGGAAAAATGACTAAGTCCAAAAAAATATTTTTTTTCAACTTTTTTCAATTTTACCTCCGTGGGATATATATTCTACCCACACACATTTGGAACTCTCCTGGGGTACCCTCACACATATTATTCCCTCATTTAGTGGATATTTTCACAAAAAAGTGAAATTTTAAAAAATCCAGAAAATTGGCTGAAAACGACTAAATATAAAGGATTCATTGGGCGACTCGCTCTGGAACTGAAATCGGAATGCTCACTGACATTTCCCCTATCTGAAAGTCTGATAAACGCCGGAAAAATGACTAAGTCAAAAAAAAAAAATTTTTTTCAACTTTTTTCAATTTTACCCGCGTGGGATATATATTCTACCCACACCCATTTGGAACTCTCCTGGGGGGTACCCTCACACATATTATTCCCTCATTTAGTGGATATTTTCACAAAAAAGTGAAATTTTAAAAAATTCAGAAAATTGCCTGAAAATTACGAAAAATCAAGGACTCATCCGGCGAATCGCTCTGGAACTGAAATCGGAACGCTCACTGACATTTCCCCTATCTGAAAGTCTGATAAACGCCGGAAAAATGACTAAGTCCAAAAAAATATTTTTTTTCAACTTTTTTCAATTTTACCTCCGTGGGATATATATTCTACCCACACACATTTGGAACTCTCCTGGGGTACCCTCACACATATTATTCCCTCATTTAGTGGATATTTTCACAAAAAAGTGAAATTTTCAAAAATCCAGAAAATTGGCTGAAAACGACTAAATATAAAGGATTCATTGGGCGAATCGCTCTGGAACTGAAATCGGAATGCTCACTGACATTTCCCCTATCTGAAAGTCTGATAAACGCCGGAAAAATGACTAAGTCCAAAAAAAAATTTTTTTTCAACTTTTTTCAATTTTACCTCCGTGGGATATATATTCTACCCACACACATTTGGAACTCTCCTGGGGTACCCTCACACATATTATTCCCTCATTTAGTGGATATTTTCACAAAAAAGTGAAATTTTAAAAAATCCAGAAAATTGGCTGAAAACGACTAAATATAAAGGATTCATTGGGCGAATCGCTCTGGAACTGAAATCGGAATGCTCACTGACATTTCCCCTATCTGAAAGTCTGATAAACGCCGGAAAAATGACTAAGTCCAAAAAAAAAATTTTTTTTAACTTTTTTCAATTTTAACCCTGTGGGATATATATTCTACCCACACACATTTGGAACTCTCCTGGGGTACCCTCACACATATTATTCCCTCATTTAGTGGATATTTTCACAAAAAAGTGAAATTTTAAAAAATCCAGAAAATTGGCTGAAAACGACTAAATATAAAGGATTCATTGGGCGAATCGCTCTGGAACTGAAATCGGAATGCTCACTGACATTTCCCCTATCTGAAAGTCTGATAAACGCCGGAAAAATGACTAAGTCAAAAAAAAAATTTTTTTTCAACTTTTTTCAATTTTACCCGCGTGGTATATATATTCTACCCACACCCATTTGGAACTCTCCTGGGGTACCCTCACACATATTATTCCCTCATTTAGTGGATATTTTCACAAAAAAGTGAAATTTTAAAAAATTCAGAAAATTGCCTGAAAATTACGAAAAATCAAGGACGCATCCGGCGAATCGCTCTGGAACTGAAATCGGAATGCTCACTGACATTTCCCCTATCTGAAAGTCTGATAAACGCCGGAAAAATGACTAAGTCCAAAAAAATATTTTTTTTCAACTTTTTTCAATTTTACCTCCGTGGGATATATATTCTACCCACACACATTTGGAACTCTCCTGGGGTACCCTCACACATATTATTCCCTCATTTAGTGGATATTTTCACAAAAAAGTGAAATTTTCAAAAATCCAGAAAACTGGCTGAAAACGACTAAATATAAAGGATTCATTGGGCGAATCGCTCTGGAACTGAAATCGGAATGCTCACTGATATTTCCCCTATCTGAAAGTCTGATAAACGCCGGAAAAATGACTAAGTCCAAAAAAAAAAATTTTTTTAACTTTTTTCAATTTTAACCCTGTGGGATATATATTCTACCCACACACATTTGTAACTCTCCTGGGGTACCCTCACACATATTATTCCCTCATTTAGTGGATATTTTCACAAAAAAGTGAAATTTTCAAAAATCCAGAAAACTGGCTGAAAACGACTAAATATAAAGGATTCATTGGGCGAATCACTCTGGAACTGAAATCGGAATGCTCACTGACATTTCCCCTATCTGAAAGTCTGATAAACGCCGGAAAAATGACTAAGTCAAAAAAAAAAATTTTTTTTCAACTTTTTTCAGTTTTACCCACGTGGGATATATATTCTACCCACACCCATTTGGAACTCTCCTGGGGTACCCTCACACATATTATTCCCTCATTTAGTGGATATTTTCACAAAAAAGTGAAATTTTAAAAAATCCAGAAAATTGGCTGAAAACGACTAAATATAAAGGATTCATTGGGCGAAACGCTCTGCGACTGAAATCGGAATGCTCACTGATATTTCCCCTATCTGAAAGTCTGATAAACGCCGGAAAAATGACTAAGTCCAAAAAAACATTTTTTTTTCAACTTTTTTCAATTTTACCCGTGTGGGATATATATTCTACCCACACCCATTTGGAACTCTCCTGGGGTACCCTCACACATATTATTCCCTCATTTAGTGGATATTTTCACAAAAAAGTGAAATTTTCAAAAATCCAGAAAATTGGCTGAAAACGACTAAATATAAAGGATTCATTGGGCGAAACGCTCTGCAACTGAAATCGGAATGCTCACTGATATTTCCCCTATCTGAAAGTCTGATAAACGCCGGAAAAATGACTAAGTCAAAAAAAAAAATTTTTTTTCAACTTTTTTCAATTTTACCCGCGTGGGATATATATTCTACCCACACCCATTTCGAACTCTCCTGGGGTACCCTCACACATATTATTCCCTCATTTAGTGGATATTTTCACAAAAAAGTGAAATTTTAAAAAATTCAGAAAATTGCCTGAAAATGACGAAAAATCAAGCACTCATCCGTCGAATCGCTCTGGAACTGAAATCGGAAAACTCACTGACATTTACCCTATGTGAAAGTCTGATAAACGCCAGAAAAATGACTAAGTCCAAAAAAAAAATTTTTTTCAACTTTTTTCAATTTTACCTCCGTGGGATATATATTCTACCCACACACATTTGGAACTCTCCTGGGGTACCCTCACACATATTATTCCCTCATTTAGTGGATATTTTCACAAAAAAGTGAAATTTTCAAAAATCCAGAAAATTGGCTGAAAACGACTAAATATAAAGGATTCATTGGGCGAATCACTCTGGAACTGAAATCGGAATGCTCACTGACATTTCCCCTATCTGAAAGTCTGATAAACGCCGGAAAAATGACTAAGTCAAAAAAAAAAAAATTTTTCAACTTTTTTCAATTTTACCCGCGTGGGATATATATTCTACCCACACACATTTGGAACTCTCCTGGGGTACCCTCACACATATTATTCCCTCATTTAGTGGATATTTTCACAAAAAAGTGAAATTTTAAAAAATTCAGAAAATTGCCTGAAAATGATGAAAAATCAAGGACTCATCCGGCGAATCGCTCTGGAACTGAAATCGGAACACTCACTGACATTTCCCCTATCTGAAAGTCTGATAAACGCCGGAAAAATGACTAAGTCAAAAAAAAAAATTTTTTTTCATCTTTTTTCAGTTTTACCCGCGTGGGATATATATTCTACCCACACCCATTTGGAACTCTCCTGGGGTACCCTCACACATATTATTCCCTCATTTAGTGGATATTTTCACAAAAAAGTGAAATTTTAAAAAATCCAGAAAATTGGCTGAAAACGACTAAATATAAAGGATTCATTGGGCGAATCGCTCTGGAACTGAAATCGGAATGCTCACTGACATTTCCCCTATCTGAAAGTCTGATAAACGCCGGAAAAATGACTAAGTCCAAAAAAAAAATTTTTTTTAACTTTTTTCAATTTTAACCCTGTGGGATATATATTCTACCCACACACATTTGGAACTCTCCTGGGGTACCCTCACACATATTATTCCCTCATTTAGTGGATATTTTCACAAAAAAGTGAAATTTTCAAAAATCCAGAAAACTGGCTGAAAACGACTAAATATAAAGGATTCATTGGGCGAATCACTCTGGAACTGAAATCGGAATGCTCACTGACATTTCCCCTATCTGAAAGTCTGATAAACGCCGGAAAAATGACTAAGTCAAAAAAAAAATTTTTTTTTCAACTTTTTTCAATTTTACCCGCGTGGGATATATATTCTACCCACACCCATTTGGAACTCTCCTGGGGTACCCTCACACATATTATTCCCTCATTTAGTGGATATTTTCACAAAAAAGTGAAATTTTAAAAAATCCAGAAAATTGGCTGAAAACGACTAAATATAAAGGATTCATTGGGCGAATCGCTCTGGAACTGAAATCGGAATGCTCACTGACATTTCCCCTATCTGAAAGTCTGATAAACGCCGGAAAAATGACTAAGTCAAAAAAAAAATTTTTTTTCAACTTTTTTCAATTTTACCCGCGTGGTATATATATTCTACCCACACCCATTTGGAACTCTCCTGGGGTACCCTCACACATATTATTCCCTCATTTAGTGGATATTTTCACAAAAAAGTGAAATTTTAAAAAATTCAGAAAATTGCCTGAAAATTACGAAAAATCAAGGACTCATCCGGCGAATCGCTCTGGAACTGAAATCGGAATGCTCACTGACATTTCCCCTATCTGAAAGTCTGATAAACGCCGGAAAAATGACTAAGTCCAAAAAAATATTTTTTTTCAACTTTTTTCAATTTTACCTCCGTGGGATATATATTCTACCCACACACATTTGGAACTCTCCTGGGGTACCCTCACACATATTATTCCCTCATTTAGTGGATATTTTCACAAAAAAGTGAAATTTTCAAAAATCCAGAAAACTGGCTGAAAACGACTAAATATAAAGGATTCATTGGGCGAATCGCTCTGGAACTGAAATCGGAATGCTCACTGATATTTCCCCTATCTGAAAGTCTGATAAACGCCGGAAAAATGACTAAGTCCAAAAAAAAAAATTTTTTTAACTTTTTTCAATTTTAACCCTGTGGGATATATATTCTACCCACACACATTTGTAACTCTCCTGGGGTACCCTCACACATATTATTCCCTCATTTAGTGGATATTTTCACAAAAAAGTGAAATTTTCAAAAATCCAGAAAACTGGCTGAAAACGACTAAATATAAAGGATTCATTGGGCGAATCACTCTGGAACTGAAATCGGAATGCTCACTGACATTTCCCCTATCTGAAAGTCTGATAAACGCCGGAAAAATGACTAAGTCAAAAAAAAAAATTTTTTTTCAACTTTTTTCAGTTTTACCCACGTGGGATATATATTCTACCCACACCCATTTGGAACTCTCCTGGGGTACCCTCACACATATTATTCCCTCATTTAGTGGATATTTTCACAAAAAAGTGAAATTTTAAAAAATCCAGAAAATTGGCTGAAAACGACTAAATATAAAGGATTCATTGGGCGAAACGCTCTGCGACTGAAATCGGAATGCTCACTGATATTTCCCCTATCTGAAAGTCTGATAAACGCCGGAAAAATGACTAAGTCCAAAAAAACATTTTTTTTTCAACTTTTTTCAATTTTACCCGTGTGGGATATATATTCTACCCACACCCATTTGGAACTCTCCTGGGGTACCCTCACACATATTATTCCCTCATTTAGTGGATATTTTCACAAAAAAGTGAAATTTTCAAAAATCCAGAAAATTGGCTGAAAACGACTAAATATAAAGGATTCATTGGGCGAAACGCTCTGCAACTGAAATCGGAATGCTCACTGATATTTCCCCTATCTGAAAGTCTGATAAACGCCGGAAAAATGACTAAGTCAAAAAAAAAAATTTTTTTTCAACTTTTTTCAATTTTACCCGCGTGGGATATATATTCTACCCACACCCATTTCGAACTCTCCTGGGGTACCCTCACACATATTATTCCCTCATTTAGTGGATATTTTCACAAAAAAGTGAAATTTTAAAAAATTCAGAAAATTGCCTGAAAATGACGAAAAATCAAGCACTCATCCGTCGAATCGCTCTGGAACTGAAATCGGAAAACTCACTGACATTTACCCTATGTGAAAGTCTGATAAACGCCAGAAAAATGACTAAGTCCAAAAAAAAAATTTTTTTCAACTTTTTTCAATTTTACCTCCGTGGGATATATATTCTACCCACACACATTTGGAACTCTCCTGGGGTACCCTCACACATATTATTCCCTCATTTAGTGGATATTTTCACAAAAAAGTGAAATTTTCAAAAATCCAGAAAATTGGCTGAAAACGACTAAATATAAAGGATTCATTGGGCGAATCACTCTGGAACTGAAATCGGAATGCTCACTGACATTTCCCCTATCTGAAAGTCTGATAAACGCCGGAAAAATGACTAAGTCAAAAAAAAAAAAATTTTTCAACTTTTTTCAATTTTACCCGCGTGGGATATATATTCTACCCACACACATTTGGAACTCTCCTGGGGTACCCTCACACATATTATTCCCTCATTTAGTGGATATTTTCACAAAAAAGTGAAATTTTAAAAAATTCAGAAAATTGCCTGAAAATGATGAAAAATCAAGGACTCATCCGGCGAATCGCTCTGGAACTGAAATCGGAACACTCACTGACATTTCCCCTATCTGAAAGTCTGATAAACGCCGGAAAAATGACTAAGTCAAAAAAAAAAATTTTTTTTCATCTTTTTTCAGTTTTACCCGCGTGGGATATATATTCTACCCACACCCATTTGGAACTCTCCTGGGGTACCCTCACACATATTATTCCCTCATTTAGTGGATATTTTCACAAAAAAGTGAAATTTTAAAAAATCCAGAAAATTGGCTGAAAACGACTAAATATAAAGGATTCATTGGGCGAATCGCTCTGGAACTGAAATCGGAATGCTCACTGACATTTCCCCTATCTGAAAGTCTGATAAACGCCGGAAAAATGACTAAGTCAAAAAAAAAATTTTTTTTCAACTTTTTTCAATTTTACCCGCGTGGTATATATATTCTACCCACACCCATTTGGAACTCTCCTGGGGTACCCTCACACATATTATTCCCTCATTTAGTGGATATTTTCACAAAAAAGTGAAATTTTAAAAAATTCAGAAAATTGCCTGAAAATTACGAAAAATCAAGGACTCATCCGGCGAATCGCTCTGGAACTGAAATCGGAATGCTCACTGACATTTCCCCTATCTGAAAGTCTGATAAACGCCGGAAAAATGACTAAGTCCAAAAAAATATTTTTTTTCAACTTTTTTCAATTTTACCTCCGTGGGATATATATTCTACCCACACACATTTGGAACTCTCCTGGGGTACCCTCACACATATTATTCCCTCATTTAGTGGATATTTTCACAAAAAAGTGAAATTTTCAAAAATCCAGAAAACTGGCTGAAAACGACTAAATATAAAGGATTCATTGGGCGAATCGCTCTGGAACTGAAATCGGAATGCTCACTGATATTTCCCCTATCTGAAAGTCTGATAAACGCCGGAAAAATGACTAAGTCCAAAAAAAAAAATTTTTTTAACTTTTTTCAATTTTAACCCTGTGGGATATATATTCTACCCACACACATTTGTAACTCTCCTGGGGTACCCTCACACATATTATTCCCTCATTTAGTGGATATTTTCACAAAAAAGTGAAATTTTCAAAAATCCAGAAAACTGGCTGAAAACGACTAAATATAAAGGATTCATTGGGCGAATCACTCTGGAACTGAAATCGGAATGCTCACTGACATTTCCCCTATCTGAAAGTCTGATAAACGCCGGAAAAATGACTAAGTCAAAAAAAAAAATTTTTTTTCAACTTTTTTCAGTTTTACCCACGTGGGATATATATTCTACCCACACCCATTTGGAACTCTCCTGGGGTACCCTCACACATATTATTCCCTCATTTAGTGGATATTTTCACAAAAAAGTGAAATTTTAAAAAATCCAGAAAATTGGCTGAAAACGACTAAATATAAAGGATTCATTGGGCGAAACGCTCTGCGACTGAAATCGGAATGCTCACTGATATTTCCCCTATCTGAAAGTCTGATAAACGCCGGAAAAATGACTAAGTCCAAAAAAACATTTTTTTTTCAACTTTTTTCAATTTTACCCGTGTGGGATATATATTCTACCCACACCCATTTGGAACTCTCCTGGGGTACCCTCACACATATTATTCCCTCATTTAGTGGATATTTTCACAAAAAAGTGAAATTTTCAAAAATCCAGAAAATTGGCTGAAAACGACTAAATATAAAGGATTCATTGGGCGAAACGCTCTGCAACTGAAATCGGAATGCTCACTGATATTTCCCCTATCTGAAAGTCTGATAAACGCCGGAAAAATGACTAAGTCAAAAAAAAAAATTTTTTTTCAACTTTTTTCAATTTTACCCGCGTGGGATATATATTCTACCCACACCCATTTCGAACTCTCCTGGGGTACCCTCACACATATTATTCCCTCATTTAGTGGATATTTTCACAAAAAAGTGAAATTTTAAAAAATTCAGAAAATTGCCTGAAAATGACGAAAAATCAAGCACTCATCCGTCGAATCGCTCTGGAACTGAAATCGGAAAACTCACTGACATTTACCCTATGTGAAAGTCTGATAAACGCCAGAAAAATGACTAAGTCCAAAAAAAAAATTTTTTTCAACTTTTTTCAATTTTACCTCCGTGGGATATATATTCTACCCACACACATTTGGAACTCTCCTGGGGTACCCTCACACATATTATTCCCTCATTTAGTGGATATTTTCACAAAAAAGTGAAATTTTCAAAAATCCAGAAAATTGGCTGAAAACGACTAAATATAAAGGATTCATTGGGCGAATCACTCTGGAACTGAAATCGGAATGCTCACTGACATTTCCCCTATCTGAAAGTCTGATAAACGCCGGAAAAATGACTAAGTCAAAAAAAAAAAAATTTTTCAACTTTTTTCAATTTTACCCGCGTGGGATATATATTCTACCCACACACATTTGGAACTCTCCTGGGGTACCCTCACACATATTATTCCCTCATTTAGTGGATATTTTCACAAAAAAGTGAAATTTTAAAAAATTCAGAAAATTGCCTGAAAATGATGAAAAATCAAGGACTCATCCGGCGAATCGCTCTGGAACTGAAATCGGAACACTCACTGACATTTCCCCTATCTGAAAGTCTGATAAACGCCGGAAAAATGACTAAGTCAAAAAAAAAAAATTTTTTTCATCTTTTTTCAGTTTTACCCGCGTGGGATATATATTCTACCCACACCCATTTGGAACTCTCCTGGGGTACCCTCACACATATTATTCCCTCATTTAGTGGATATTTTCACAAAAAAGTGAAATTTTAAAAAATCCAGAAAATTGGCTGAAAACGACTAAATATAAAGGATTCATTGGGCGAATCGCTCTGGAACTGAAATCGGAATGCTCACTGACATTTCCCCTATCTGAAAGTCTGATAAACGCCGGAAAAATGACTAAGTCCAAAAAAAAAATTTTTTTTAACTTTTTTCAATTTTAACCCTGTGGGATATATATTCTACCCACACACATTTGGAACTCTCCTGGGGTACCCTCACACATATTATTCCCTCATTTAGTGGATATTTTCACAAAAAAGTGAAATTTTCAAAAATCCAGAAAACTGGCTGAAAACGACTAAATATAAAGGATTCATTGGGCGAATCACTCTGGAACTGAAATCGGAATGCTCACTGACATTTCCCCTATCTGAAAGTCTGATAAACGCCGGAAAAATGACTAAGTCAAAAAAAAAATTTTTTTTTCAACTTTTTTCAATTTTACCCGCGTGGGATATATATTCTACCCACACCCATTTGGAACTCTCCTGGGGTACCCTCACACATATTATTCCCTCATTTAGTGGATATTTTCACAAAAAAGTGAAATTTTAAAAAATCCAGAAAATTGGCTGAAAACGACTAAATATAAAGGATTCATTGGGCGAATCGCTCTGGAACTGAAATCGGAATGCTCACTGACATTTCCCCTATCTGAAAGTCTGATAAACGCCGGAAAAATGACTAAGTCAAAAAAAAAATTTTTTTTCAACTTTTTTCAATTTTACCCGCGTGGTATATATATTCTACCCACACCCATTTGGAACTCTCCTGGGGTACCCTCACACATATTATTCCCTCATTTAGTGGATATTTTCACAAAAAAGTGAAATTTTAAAAAATTCAGAAAATTGCCTGAAAATTACGAAAAATCAAGGACTCATCCGGCGAATCGCTCTGGAACTGAAATCGGAATGCTCACTGACATTTCCCCTATCTGAAAGTCTGATAAACGCCGGAAAAATGACTAAGTCCAAAAAAATATTTTTTTTCAACTTTTTTCAATTTTACCTCCGTGGGATATATATTCTACCCACACACATTTGGAACTCTCCTGGGGTACCCTCACACATATTATTCCCTCATTTAGTGGATATTTTCACAAAAAAGTGAAATTTTCAAAAATCCAGAAAACTGGCTGAAAACGACTAAATATAAAGGATTCATTGGGCGAATCGCTCTGGAACTGAAATCGGAATGCTCACTGATATTTCCCCTATCTGAAAGTCTGATAAACGCCGGAAAAATGACTAAGTCCAAAAAAAAAAATTTTTTTAACTTTTTTCAATTTTAACCCTGTGGGATATATATTCTACCCACACACATTTGTAACTCTCCTGGGGTACCCTCACACATATTATTCCCTCATTTAGTGGATATTTTCACAAAAAAGTGAAATTTTCAAAAATCCAGAAAACTGGCTGAAAACGACTAAATATAAAGGATTCATTGGGCGAATCACTCTGGAACTGAAATCGGAATGCTCACTGACATTTCCCCTATCTGAAAGTCTGATAAACGCCGGAAAAATGACTAAGTCAAAAAAAAAAATTTTTTTTCAACTTTTTTCAGTTTTACCCACGTGGGATATATATTCTACCCACACCCATTTGGAACTCTCCTGGGGTACCCTCACACATATTATTCCCTCATTTAGTGGATATTTTCACAAAAAAGTGAAATTTTAAAAAATCCAGAAAATTGGCTGAAAACGACTAAATATAAAGGATTCATTGGGCGAAACGCTCTGCGACTGAAATCGGAATGCTCACTGATATTTCCCCTATCTGAAAGTCTGATAAACGCCGGAAAAATGACTAAGTCCAAAAAAACATTTTTTTTTCAACTTTTTTCAATTTTACCCGTGTGGGATATATATTCTACCCACACCCATTTGGAACTCTCCTGGGGTACCCTCACACATATTATTCCCTCATTTAGTGGATATTTTCACAAAAAAGTGAAATTTTCAAAAATCCAGAAAATTGGCTGAAAACGACTAAATATAAAGGATTCATTGGGCGAAACGCTCTGCAACTGAAATCGGAATGCTCACTGATATTTCCCCTATCTGAAAGTCTGATAAACGCCGGAAAAATGACTAAGTCAAAAAAAAAAATTTTTTTTCAACTTTTTTCAATTTTACCCGCGTGGGATATATATTCTACCCACACCCATTTCGAACTCTCCTGGGGTACCCTCACACATATTATTCCCTCATTTAGTGGATATTTTCACAAAAAAGTGAAATTTTAAAAAATTCAGAAAATTGCCTGAAAATGACGAAAAATCAAGCACTCATCCGTCGAATCGCTCTGGAACTGAAATCGGAAAACTCACTGACATTTACCCTATGTGAAAGTCTGATAAACGCCAGAAAAATGACTAAGTCCAAAAAAAAAATTTTTTTCAACTTTTTTCAATTTTACCTCCGTGGGATATATATTCTACCCACACACATTTGGAACTCTCCTGGGGTACCCTCACACATATTATTCCCTCATTTAGTGGATATTTTCACAAAAAAGTGAAATTTTCAAAAATCCAGAAAATTGGCTGAAAACGACTAAATATAAAGGATTCATTGGGCGAATCACTCTGGAACTGAAATCGGAATGCTCACTGACATTTCCCCTATCTGAAAGTCTGATAAACGCCGGAAAAATGACTAAGTCAAAAAAAAAAAAATTTTTCAACTTTTTTCAATTTTACCCGCGTGGGATATATATTCTACCCACACACATTTGGAACTCTCCTGGGGTACCCTCACACATATTATTCCCTCATTTAGTGGATATTTTCACAAAAAAGTGAAATTTTAAAAAATTCAGAAAATTGCCTGAAAATGATGAAAAATCAAGGACTCATCCGGCGAATCGCTCTGGAACTGAAATCGGAACACTCACTGACATTTCCCCTATCTGAAAGTCTGATAAACGCCGGAAAAATGACTAAGTCAAAAAAAAAAATTTTTTTTCAACTTTTTTCAGTTTTACCCACGTGGGATATATATTCTACCCACACCCATTTGGAACTCTCCTGGGGTACCCTCACACATATTATTCCCTCATTTAGTGGATATTTTCACAAAAAAGTGAAATTTTAAAAAATCCAGAAAATTGGCTGAAAACGACTAAATATAAAGGATTCATTGGGCGAAACGCTCTGCGACTGAAATCGGAATGCTCACTGATATTTCCCCTATCTGAAAGTCTGATAAACGCCGGAAAAATGACTAAGTCCAAAAAAACATTTTTTTTTCAACTTTTTTCAATTTTACCCGTGTGGGATATATATTCTACCCACACCCATTTGGAACTCTCCTGGGGTACCCTCACACATATTATTCCCTCATTTAGTGGATATTTTCACAAAAAAGTGAAATTTTCAAAAATCCAGAAAATTGGCTGAAAACGACTAAATATAAAGGATTCATTGGGCGAAACGCTCTGCAACTGAAATCGGAATGCTCACTGATATTTCCCCTATCTGAAAGTCTGATAAACGCCGGAAAAATGACTAAGTCAAAAAAAAAAATTTTTTTTCAACTTTTTTCAATTTTACCCGCGTGGGATATATATTCTACCCACACCCATTTCGAACTCTCCTGGGGTACCCTCACACATATTATTCCCTCATTTAGTGGATATTTTCACAAAAAAGTGAAATTTTAAAAAATTCAGAAAATTGCCTGAAAATGACGAAAAATCAAGCACTCATCCGTCGAATCGCTCTGGAACTGAAATCGGAAAACTCACTGACATTTACCCTATGTGAAAGTCTGATAAACGCCAGAAAAATGACTAAGTCCAAAAAAAAAATTTTTTTCAACTTTTTTCAATTTTACCTCCGTGGGATATATATTCTACCCACACACATTTGGAACTCTCCTGGGGTACCCTCACACATATTATTCCCTCATTTAGTGGATATTTTCACAAAAAAGTGAAATTTTCAAAAATCCAGAAAATTGGCTGAAAACGACTAAATATAAAGGATTCATTGGGCGAATCACTCTGGAACTGAAATCGGAATGCTCACTGACATTTCCCCTATCTGAAAGTCTGATAAACGCCGGAAAAATGACTAAGTCAAAAAAAAAAAAATTTTTCAACTTTTTTCAATTTTACCCGCGTGGGATATATATTCTACCCACACACATTTGGAACTCTCCTGGGGTACCCTCACACATATTATTCCCTCATTTAGTGGATATTTTCACAAAAAAGTGAAATTTTAAAAAATTCAGAAAATTGCCTGAAAATGATGAAAAATCAAGGACTCATCCGGCGAATCGCTCTGGAACTGAAATCGGAACACTCATTGACATTTCCCCTATCTGAAAGTCTGATAAACGCCGGAAAAATGACTAAGTCAAAAAAAAAAATTTTTTTTCATCTTTTTTCAGTTTTACCCGCGTGGGATATATATTCTACCCACACCCATTTGGAACTCTCCTGGGGTACCCTCACACATATTATTCCCTCATTTAGTGGATATTTTCACAAAAAAGTGAAATTTTAAAAAATCCAGAAAATTGGCTGAAAACGACTAAATATAAAGGATTCATTGGGCGAATCGCTCTGGAACTGAAATCGGAATGCTCACTGACATTTCCCCTATCTGAAAGTCTGATAAACGCCGGAAAAATGACTAAGTCCAAAAAAAAAATTTTTTTTAACTTTTTTCAATTTTAACCCTGTGGGATATATATTCTACCCACACACATTTGGAACTCTCCTGGGGTACCCTCACACATATTATTCCCTCATTTAGTGGATATTTTCACAAAAAAGTGAAATTTTCAAAAATCCAGAAAACTGGCTGAAAACGACTAAATATAAAGGATTCATTGGGCGAATCACTCTGGAACTGAAATCGGAATGCTCACTGACATTTCCCCTATCTGAAAGTCTGATAAACGCCGGAAAAATGACTAAGTCAAAAAAAAAATTTTTTTTTCAACTTTTTTCAATTTTACCCGCGTGGGATATATATTCTACCCACACCCATTTGGAACTCTCCTGGGGTACCCTCACACATATTATTCCCTCATTTAGTGGATATTTTCACAAAAAAGTGAAATTTTAAAAAATCCAGAAAATTGGCTGAAAACGACTAAATATAAAGGATTCATTGGGCGAATCGCTCTGGAACTGAAATCGGAATGCTCACTGACATTTCCCCTATCTGAAAGTCTGATAAACGCCGGAAAAATGACTAAGTCAAAAAAAAAATTTTTTTTCAACTTTTTTCAATTTTACCCGCGTGGTATATATATTCTACCCACACCCATTTGGAACTCTCCTGGGGTACCCTCACACATATTATTCCCTCATTTAGTGGATATTTTCACAAAAAAGTGAAATTTTAAAAAATTCAGAAAATTGCCTGAAAATTACGAAAAATCAAGGACTCATCCGGCGAATCGCTCTGGAACTGAAATCGGAATGCTCACTGACATTTCCCCTATCTGAAAGTCTGATAAACGCCGGAAAAATGACTAAGTCCAAAAAAATATTTTTTTTCAACTTTTTTCAATTTTACCTCCGTGGGATATATATTCTACCCACACACATTTGGAACTCTCCTGGGGTACCCTCACACATATTATTCCCTCATTTAGTGGATATTTTCACAAAAAAGTGAAATTTTCAAAAATCCAGAAAACTGGCTGAAAACGACTAAATATAAAGGATTCATTGGGCGAATCGCTCTGGAACTGAAATCGGAATGCTCACTGATATTTCCCCTATCTGAAAGTCTGATAAACGCCGGAAAAATGACTAAGTCCAAAAAAAAAAATTTTTTTAACTTTTTTCAATTTTAACCCTGTGGGATATATATTCTACCCACACACATTTGTAACTCTCCTGGGGTACCCTCACACATATTATTCCCTCATTTAGTGGATATTTTCACAAAAAAGTGAAATTTTCAAAAATCCAGAAAACTGGCTGAAAACGACTAAATATAAAGGATTCATTGGGCGAATCACTCTGGAACTGAAATCGGAATGCTCACTGACATTTCCCCTATCTGAAAGTCTGATAAACGCCGGAAAAATGACTAAGTCAAAAAAAAAAATTTTTTTTCAACTTTTTTCAGTTTTACCCACGTGGGATATATATTCTACCCACACCCATTTGGAACTCTCCTGGGGTACCCTCACACATATTATTCCCTCATTTAGTGGATATTTTCACAAAAAAGTGAAATTTTAAAAAATCCAGAAAATTGGCTGAAAACGACTAAATATAAAGGATTCATTGGGCGAAACGCTCTGCGACTGAAATCGGAATGCTCACTGATATTTCCCCTATCTGAAAGTCTGATAAACGCCGGAAAAATGACTAAGTCCAAAAAAACTTTTTTTTTTCAACTTTTTTCAATTTTACCCGTGTGGGATATATATTCTACCCACACCCATTTGGAACTCTCCTGGGGTACCCTCACACATATTATTCCCTCATTTAGTGGATATTTTCACAAAAAAGTGAAATTTTCAAAAATCCAGAAAATTGGCTGAAAACGACTAAATATAAAGGATTCATTGGGCGAAACGCTCTGCAACTGAAATCGGAATGCTCACTGATATTTCCCCTATCTGAAAGTCTGATAAACGCCGGAAAAATGACTAAGTCAAAAAAAAAAATTTTTTTTCAACTTTTTTCAATTTTACCCGCGTGGGATATATATTCTACCCACACCCATTTCGAACTCTCCTGGGGTACCCTCACACATATTATTCCCTCATTTAGTGGATATTTTCACAAAAAAGTGAAATTTTAAAAAATTCAGAAAATTGCCTGAAAATGATGAAAAATCAAGCACTCATCCGTCGAATCGCTCTGGAACTGAAATCGGAAAACTCACTGACATTTACCCTATGTGAAAGTCTGATAAACGCCAGAAAAATGACTAAGTCCAAAAAAAAAATTTTTTTCAACTTTTTTCAATTTTACCTCCGTGGGATATATATTCTACCCACACACATTTGGAACTCTCCTGGGGTACCCTCACACATATTATTCCCTCATTTAGTGGATATTTTCACAAAAAAGTGAAATTTTCAAAAATCCAGAAAATTGGCTGAAAACGACTAAATATAAAGGATTCATTGGGCGAATCACTCTGGAACTGAAATCGGAATGCTCACTGACATTTCCCCTATCTGAAAGTCTGATAAACGCCGGAAAAATGACTAAGTCAAAAAAAAAAAAATTTTTCAACTTTTTTCAATTTTACCCGCGTGGGATATATATTCTACCCACACACATTTGGAACTCTCCTGGGGTACCCTCACACATATTATTCCCTCATTTAGTGGATATTTTCACAAAAAAGTGAAATTTTAAAAAATTCAGAAAATTGCCTGAAAATGATGAAAAATCAAGGACTCATCCGGCGAATCGCTCTGGAACTGAAATCGGAACACTCACTGACATTTCCCCTATCTGAAAGTCTGATAAACGCCGGAAAAATGACTAAGTCAAAAAAAAAAATTTTTTTTCATCTTTTTTCAGTTTTACCCGCGTGGGATATATATTCTACCCACACCCATTTGGAACTCTCCTGGGGTACCCTCACACATATTATTCCCTCATTTAGTGGATATTTTCACAAAAAAGTGAAATTTTAAAAAATCCAGAAAATTGGCTGAAAACGACTAAATATAAAGGATTCATTGGGCGAATCGCTCTGGAACTGAAATCGGAATGCTCACTGACATTTCCCCTATCTGAAAGTCTGATAAACGCCGGAAAAATGACTAAGTCCAAAAAAAAAATTTTTTTTAACTTTTTTCAATTTTAACCCTGTGGGATATATATTCTACCCACACACATTTGGAACTCTCCTGGGGTACCCTCACACATATTATTCCCTCATTTAGTGGATATTTTCACAAAAAAGTGAAATTTTCAAAAATCCAGAAAACTGGCTGAAAACGACTAAATATAAAGGATTCATTGGGCGAATCACTCTGGAACTGAAATCGGAATGCTCACTGACATTTCCCCTATCTGAAAGTCTGATAAACGCCGGAAAAATGACTAAGTCAAAAAAAAAATTTTTTTTTCAACTTTTTTCAATTTTACCCGCGTGGGATATATATTCTACCCACACCCATTTGGAACTCTCCTGGGGTACCCTCACACATATTATTCCCTCATTTAGTGGATATTTTCACAAAAAAGTGAAATTTTAAAAAATTCAGAAAATTGCCTGAAAATTACGAAAAATCAAGTACTCATCCGGCGAATCGCTCTGGAACTGAAATCGGAACGCTCACTGACATTTCCCCTATCTGAAAGTCTGATAAACGCCGGAAAAATGACTAAGTCAAAAAAAAAAATTTTTTTTCAACTTTTTTCAGTTTTACCCACGTGGGATATATATTCTACCCACACCCATTTGGAACTCTCCTGGGGTACCCTCACACATATTATTCCCTCATTTAGTGGATATTTTCACAAAAAAGTGAAATTTTAAAAAATCCAGAAAATTGGCTGAAAACGACTAAATATAAAGGATTCATTGGGCGAAACGCTCTGCGACTGAAATCGGAATGCTCACTGATATTTCCCCTATCTGAAAGTCTGATAAACGCCGGAAAAATGACTAAGTCCAAAAAAACTTTTTTTTTTCAACTTTTTTCAATTTTACCCGTGTGGGATATATATTCTACCCACACCCATTTGGAACTCTCCTGGGGTACCCTCACACATATTATTCCCTCATTTAGTGGATATTTTCACAAAAAAGTGAAATTTTCAAAAATCCAGAAAATTGGCTGAAAACGACTAAATATAAAGGATTCATTGGGCGAAACGCTCTGCAACTGAAATCGGAATGCTCACTGATATTTCCCCTATCTGAAAGTCTGATAAACGCCGGAAAAATGACTAAGTCAAAAAAAAAAATTTTTTTTCAACTTTTTTCAATTTTACCCGCGTGGGATATATATTCTACCCACACCCATTTCGAACTCTCCTGGGGTACCCTCACACATATTATTCCCTCATTTAGTGGATATTTTCACAAAAAAGTGAAATTTTAAAAAATTCAGAAAATTGCCTGAAAATGATGAAAAATCAAGCACTCATCCGTCGAATCGCTCTGGAACTGAAATCGGAAAACTCACTGACATTTACCCTATGTGAAAGTCTGATAAACGCCAGAAAAATGACTAAGTCCAAAAAAAAAATTTTTTTCAACTTTTTTCAATTTTACCTCCGTGGGATATATATTCTACCCACACACATTTGGAACTCTCCTGGGGTACCCTCACACATATTATTCCCTCATTTAGTGGATATTTTCACAAAAAAGTGAAATTTTCAAAAATCCAGAAAATTGGCTGAAAACGACTAAATATAAAGGATTCATTGGGCGAATCACTCTGGAACTGAAATCGGAATGCTCACTGACATTTCCCCTATCTGAAAGTCTGATAAACGCCGGAAAAATGACTAAGTCAAAAAAAAAAAAATTTTTCAACTTTTTTCAATTTTACCCGCGTGGGATATATATTCTACCCACACACATTTGGAACTCTCCTGGGGTACCCTCACACATATTATTCCCTCATTTAGTGGATATTTTCACAAAAAAGTGAAATTTTAAAAAATTCAGAAAATTGCCTGAAAATGATGAAAAATCAAGGACTCATCCGGCGAATCGCTCTGGAACTGAAATCGGAACACTCACTGACATTTCCCCTATCTGAAAGTCTGATAAACGCCGGAAAAATGACTAAGTCAAAAAAAAAAATTTTTTTTCATCTTTTTTCAGTTTTACCCGCGTGGGATATATATTCTACCCACACCCATTTGGAACTCTCCTGGGGTACCCTCACACATATTATTCCCTCATTTAGTGGATATTTTCACAAAAAAGTGAAATTTTAAAAAATCCAGAAAATTGGCTGAAAACGACTAAATATAAAGGATTCATTGGGCGAATCGCTCTGGAACTGAAATCGGAATGCTCACTGACATTTCCCCTATCTGAAAGTCTGATAAACGCCGGAAAAATGACTAAGTCCAAAAAAAAAATTTTTTTTAACTTTTTTCAATTTTAACCCTGTGGGATATATATTCTACCCACACACATTTGGAACTCTCCTGGGGTACCCTCACACATATTATTCCCTCATTTAGTGGATATTTTCACAAAAAAGTGAAATTTTCAAAAATCCAGAAAACTGGCTGAAAACGACTAAATATAAAGGATTCATTGGGCGAATCACTCTGGAACTGAAATCGGAATGCTCACTGACATTTCCCCTATCTGAAAGTCTGATAAACGCCGGAAAAATGACTAAGTCAAAAAAAAAATTTTTTTTTCAACTTTTTTCAATTTTACCCGCGTGGGATATATATTCTACCCACACCCATTTGGAACTCTCCTGGGGTACCCTCACACATATTATTCCCTCATTTAGTGGATATTTTCACAAAAAAGTGAAATTTTAAAAAATTCAGAAAATTGCCTGAAAATTACGAAAAATCAAGTACTCATCCGGCGAATCGCTCTGGAACTGAAATCGGAACGCTCACTGACATTTCCCCTATCTGAAAGTCTGATAAACGCCGGAAAAATGACTAAGTCCAAAAAAATATTTTTTTTCAACTTTTTTCAATTTTACCTCCGTGGGATATATATTCTACCCACACACATTTGGAACTCTCCTGGGGTACCCTCACACATATTATTCCCTCATTTAGTGGATATTTTCACAAAAAAGTGAAATTTTCAAAAATCCAGAAAACTGGCTGAAAACGACTAAATATAAAGGATTCATTGGGCGAATCACTCTGGAACTGAAATTGGAATGCTCACTGACATTTCCCCTATCTGAAAGTCTGATAAACGCCGGAAAAATGACTAAGTCAAAAAAAAAAAATTTTTTTCAACTTTTTTCAATTTTACCCGCGTGGGATATATATTCTACCCACACCCATTTGGAACTCTCCTGGGGTACCCTCACACATATTATTCCCTCATTTAGTGGATATTTTCACAAAAAAGTGAAATTTTAAAAAATCCAGAAAATTGGCTGAAAACGACTAAATATAAAGGATTCATTGGGCGAATCGCTCTGGAACTGAAATCGGAATGCTCACTGACATTTCCCCTATCTGAAAGTCTGATAAACGCCGGAAAAATGACTAAGTCCAAAAAAAAATTTTTTTTTAACTTTTTTCAATTTTAACCCTGTGGGATATATATTCTACCCACACACATTTGGAACTCTCCTGGGGTACCCTCACACATATTATTCCCTCATTTAGTGGATATTTTCACAAAAAAGTGAAATTTTAAAAAATCCAGAAAATTGGCTGAAAACGACAAAATATAAAGGATTCATTGGGCGAATCGCTCTGGAACTGAAATCGGAATGCTCACTGATATTTCCCCTATCTGAAAGTCTGATAAACGCCGGAAAAATGACTAAGTCCAAAAAAAAATTTTTTTTCAACTTTTTTCAATTTTACCTCCGTGGGATATATATTCTACCCACACACATTTGGAACTCTCCTGGGGTACCCTCACACATATTATTCCCTCATTTAGTGGATATTTTCACAAAAAAGTGAAATTTTAAAAAATCCAGAAAATTGGCTGAAAACGACTAAATATAAAGGATTCATTGGGCGAATCGCTCTGGAACTGAAATCGGAATGCTCACTGACATTTCCCCTATCTGAAAGTCTGATAAACGCCGGAAAAATGACTAAGTCAAAAAAAAAAAATTTTTTTCAACTTTTTTCAATTTTACCCACGTGGGATATATATTCCACCCACACCCATTTGGAACTCTCCTGGGGTACCCTCACACATATTATTCCCTCATTTAGTGGATATTTTCACAAAAAAGTGAAATTTTAAAAAATTCAGAAAATTGCCTGAAAATTACGAAAAATCAAGGACTCATCCGGCGAATCGCTCTGGAACTGAAATCGGAACGCTCACTGACATTTCCCCTATCTGAAAGTCTGATAAACGCCGGAAAAATGACTAAGTCCAAAAAAATATTTTTTTTCAACTTTTTTCAATTTTACCTCCGTGGGATATATATTCTACCCACACACATTTGGAACTCTCCTGGGGTACCCTCACACATATTATTCCCTCATTTAGTGGATATTTTCACAAAAAAGTGAAATTTTAAAAAATTCAGAAAATTGCCTGAAAATTACGAAAAATCAAGGACTCATCCGGCGAATCGCTCTGGAACTGAAATCGGAATGCTCACTGACATTTCCCCTATCTGAAAGTCTGATAAACGCCGGAAAAATGACTAAGTCAAAAAAAAAAAATTTTTTTCAACTTTTTTCAATTTTACCCGCGTGGGATATATATTCTACCCACACCCATTTGGAACTCTCCTGGGGTACCCTCACACATATTATTCCCTCATTTAGTGGATATTTTCACAAAAAAGTGAAATTTTAAAAAATTCAGAAAATTGCCTGAAAATTACGAAAAATCAAGGACTCATCCGGCGAATCGCTCTGGAACTGAAATCGGAACGCTCACTGACATTTCCCCTATCTGAAAGTCTGATAAACGCCGGAAAAATGACTAAGTCCAAAAAAATATTTTTTTTCAACTTTTTTCAATTTTACCTCCGTGGGATATATATTCTACCCACACACATTTGGAACTCTCCTGGGGTACCCTCACACATATTATTCCCTCATTTAGTGGATATTTTCACAAAAAAGTGAAATTTTAAAAAATTCAGAAAATTGCCTGAAAATTACGAAAAATCAAGGACTCATCCGGCGAATCGCTCTGGAACTGAAATCGGAACGCTCACTGACATTTCCCCTATCTGAAAGTCTGATAAACGCCGGAAAAATGACTAAGTCCAAAAAAATATTTTTTTTCAACTTTTTTCAATTTTACCTCCGTGGGATATATATTCTACCCACACACATTTGGAACTCTCCTGGGGTACCCTCACACATATTATTCCCTCATTTAGTGGATATTTTCACAAAAAAGTGAAATTTTCAAAAATCCAGAAAACTGGCTGAAAACGACTAAATATAAAGGATTCATTGGGCGAATCACTCTGGAACTGAAATCGGAATGCTCACTGACATTTCCCCTATCTGAAAGTCTGATAAACGCCGGAAAAATGACTAAGTCAAAAAAAAAAATTTTTTTTCAACTTTTTTCAGTTTTACCCGCGTGGGATATATATTCTACCCACACCCATTTGGAACTCTCCTGGGGTACCCTCACACATATTATTCCCCCATTTAGTGGATATTTTCACAAAAAAGTGAAATTTTAAAAAATCCAGAAAATTGGCTGAAAACGACTAAATATAAAGGATTCATTGGGCGAATCGCTCTGGAACTGAAATCGGAATGCTCACTGACATTTCCCCTATCTGAAAGTCTGATAAACGCCGGAAAAATGACTAAGTCAAAAAAAAAAATTTTTTTTCAACTTTTTTCAATTTTACCCGCGTGGGATATATATTCTACCCACACCCATTTGGAACTCTCCTGGGGTACCCTCACACATATTATTCCCTCATTTAGTGGATATTTTCACAAAAAAGTGAAATTTTAAAAAATTCAGAAAATTGCCTGAAAATTACGAAAAATCAAGGACTCATCCGGCGAATCGCTCTGGAACTGAAATCGGAATGCTCACTGACATTTCCCCTATGTGAAAGTCTGATAAACGCCGGAAAAATGACTAAGTCCAAAAAAAAATTTTTTTTCAACTTTTTTCAATTTTACCTCCGTGGGATATATATTCTACCCACACACATTTGGAACTCTCCTGGGGTACCCTCACACATATTATTCCCTCATTTAGTGGATATTTTCACAAAAAAGTGAAATTTTAAAAAATCCAGAAAATTGGCTGAAAACGACTAAATATAAAGGATTCATTGGGCGAATCGCTCTGGAACTGAAATCGGAATGCTCACTGACATTTCCCCTATCTGAAAGTCTGATAAACGCCGGAAAAATGACTAAGTCCAAAAAAAAAATTTTTTTTAACTTTTTTCAATTTTAACCCTGTGGGATATATATTCTACCCACACACATTTGGAACTCTCCTGGGGTACCCTCACACATATTATTCCCTCATTTAGTGGATATTTTCACAAAAAAGTGAAATTTTAAAAAATCCAGAAAATTGGCTGAAAACGACTAAATATAAAGGATTCATTGGGCGAATCGCTCTGGAACTGAAATCGGAATGCTCACTGACATTTCCCCTATCTGAAAGTCTGATAAACGCCGGAAAAATGACTAAGTCAAAAAAAAAATTTTTTTTCAACTTTTTTCAATTTTACCCGCGTGGTATATATATTCTACCCACACCCATTTGGAACTCTCCTGGGGTACCCTCACACATATTATTCCCTCATTTAGTGGATATTTTCACAAAAAAGTGAAATTTTAAAAAATTCAGAAAATTGCCTGAAAATTACGAAAAATCAAGGACTCATCCGGCGAATCGCTCTGGAACTGAAATCGGAATGCTCACTGACATTTCCCCTATCTGAAAGTCTGATAAACGCCGGAAAAATGACTAAGTCCAAAAAAAAATTTTTTTTCAACTTTTTTCAATTTTACCTCCGTGGGATATATATTCTACCCACACACATTTGGAACTCTCCTGGGGTACCCTCACACATATTATTCCCTCATTTAGTGGATATTTTCACAAAAAAGTGAAATTTTAAAAAATCCAGAAAATTGGCTGAAAACGACTAAATATAAAGGATTCATTGGGCGAATCACTCTGGAACTGAAATCGGAATGCTCACTGACATTTCCCCTATCTGAAAGTCTGATAAACGCCGGAAAAATGACTAAGTCCAAAAAAAAAATTTTTTTTAACTTTTTTCAATTTTAACCCTGTGGGATATATATTCTACCCACACACATTTGGAACTCTCCTGGGGTACCCTCACACATATTATTCCCTCATTTAGTGGATATTTTCACAAAAAAGTGAAATTTTAAAAAATCCAGAAAATTGGCTGAAAACGACTAAATATAAAGGATTCATTGGGCGAATCGCTCTGGAACTGAAATCGGAATGCTCACTGACATTTCCCCTATCTGAAAGTCTGATAAACGCCGGAAAAATGACTAAGTCAAAAAAAAAATTTTTTTTCAACTTTTTTCAATTTTACCCGCGTGGTATATATATTCTACCCACACCCATTTGGAACTCTCCTGGGGTACCCTCACACATATTATTCCCTCATTTAGTGGATATTTTCACAAAAAAGTGAAATTTTAAAAAATTCAGAAAATTGCCTGAAAATTACGAAAAATCAAGGACTCATCCGGCGAATCGCTCTGGAACTGAAATCGGAATGCTCACTGACATTTCCCCTATCTGAAAGTCTGATAAACGCCGGAAAAATGACTAAGTCCAAAAAAATATTTTTTTTCAACTTTTTTCAATTTTACCTCCGTGGGATATATATTCTACCCACACACATTTGGAACTCTCCTGGGGTACCCTCACACATATTATTCCCTCATTTAGTGGATATTTTCACAAAAAAGTGAAATTTTCAAAAATCCAGAAAACTGGCTGAAAACGACTAAATATAAAGGATTCATTGGGCGAATCGCTCTGGAACTGAAATCGGAATGCTCACTGATATTTCCCCTATCTGAAAGTCTGATAAACGCCGGAAAAATGACTAAGTCCAAAAAAAAAAATTTTTTTAACTTTTTTCAATTTTAACCCTGTGGGATATATATTCTACCCACACACATTTGTAACTCTCCTGGGGTACCCTCACACATATTATTCCCTCATTTAGTGGATATTTTCACAAAAAAGTGAAATTTTCAAAAATCCAGAAAACTGGCTGAAAACGACTAAATATAAAGGATTCATTGGGCGAATCACTCTGGAACTGAAATCGGAATGCTCACTGACATTTCCCCTATCTGAAAGTCTGATAAACGCCGGAAAAATGACTAAGTCAAAAAAAAAAATTTTTTTTCAACTTTTTTCAGTTTTACCCACGTGGGATATATATTCTACCCACACCCATTTGGAACTCTCCTGGGGTACCCTCACACATATTATTCCCTCATTTAGTGGATATTTTCACAAAAAAGTGAAATTTTAAAAAATCCAGAAAATTGGCTGAAAACGACTAAATATAAAGGATTCATTGGGCGAAACGCTCTGCAACTGAAATCGGAATGCTCACTGATATTTCCCCTATCTGAAAGTCTGATAAACGCCGGAAAAATGACTAAGTCCAAAAAAACATTTTTTTTTCAACTTTTTTCAATTTTACCCGTGTGGGATATATATTCTACCCACACCCATTTGGAACTCTCCTGGGGTACCCTCACACATATTATTCCCTCATTTAGTGGATATTTTCACAAAAAAGTGAAATTTTAAAAAATTCAGAAAATTGCCTGAAAATGACGAAAAATCAAGGACTCATCCGGCGAATCGCTCTGGAACTGAAATCGGAACACTCACTGACATTTCCCCTATCTGAAAGTCTGATAAACGCCGGAAAAATGATTAAGTACAAAAAAAAAATTTTTTCAACTTTTTTTCAATTTTACCTCCGTGGGATATATATTTTACCCACGCACATTTGGAACTCTCCTGGGGTACCCTCACACATATTATTCCCTCATTTAGTGGATATTTTCGCAAAAAAGTGAAATTTTCAAAAATCCAGAAAATTGGCTGAAAACGACTAAATATAAAGGATTCATTGGGCGAATCGCTCTGGAACTGAAATCGGAATGCTCACTGACATTTCCCCTATCTGAAAGTCTGATAAACGCCGGAAAAATGACTAAGTAAAAAAAATAAAAATTTTTCAACTTTTTTCAATTTTACCCGCGTGGGATATATATTCTACCCACACACATTTGGAACTCTCCTGGGGTACCCTCACACATATTATTCCCTCATTTAGTGGATATTTTCACAAAAAAGTGAAATTTTCAAAAATCCAGAAAACTGGCTGAAAACGACTAAATATAAAGGATTCATTGGGCGAATCACTCTGGAACTGAAATCGGAATGCTCACTGACATTTCCCCTATCTGAAAGTCTGATAGACGCCGGAAAAATGACTAAGTCAAAAAAAAAAATTTTTTTTCAACTTTTTTCAATTTTACCCGCGTGGGATATATATTCTACCCACACCCATTTGGAACTCTCCTGGGGTACCCTCACACATATTATTCCCTCATTTAGTGGATATTTTCACAAAAAAGTGAAATTTTAAAAAATTCAGAAAATTGCCTGAAAATGACGAAAAATCAAGGACTCATCCGGCGAATCGCTCTGGAACTGAAATCGGAACACTCACTGACATTTCCCCTACCTGAAAGTCTGATAAACGCCAGAAAAATGACTAAGTACAAAAAAAAAATTTTTTCAACTTTTTTCAATTTTACCTCTGTGGGATATATATTTTACCCACGCACATTTGGAACTCTCCTGGGGTACCCTCACACATATTATTCCCTCATTTAGTGGATATTTTCACAAAAAAGTGTAATTTCCAAAAATTCAGAAAATTGCCTGAAAATGACGAAATATCAAGGATTCATCCGGCGAATCGCTCTGGAACTGAAATCGGAATGCTCACTGACATTTCCCCTATCTGAAAGTCTGATAAACGCTGGAAAAATGACGAAGTACAAAAAAAAATTTTTTTCAACTTTTTTTCAATTTTACCTCCGTGGGATATATATTTTACCCACGCACATTTGGAACTCTCCTGGGGTACCCTCACACATATTATTCCCTCATTTAGTGGATATTTTCGCAAAAAAGTGAAATTTTCAAAAATCCAGAAAATTGGCTGAAAACGACTAAATATAAAGGATTCATTTGGCGAATCGCTCTGGAACTGAAATCGGAATGCTCACTGACATTTCCCCTATCTGAAAGTCTGATAAACGCCGGAAAAATGACTAAGTCCAAAAAAAAAATTTTTTTCAACTTTTTTCAATTTTACCTCCGTGGGATATATATTCTACCTACACACATTTGGAACTCTCCTGGGGTACCCTCACACATATTATTCCCTCATTTAGTGGATATTTTCACAAAAAAAGTGAAATTTTCAAAAATCCAAAAAATTGGCTGAAAACGGCTAAATATCAAGGATTCATTGGGCGAATCGCTCTGGAACTGAAATCGGAATGCTCACTCACATTTCCCCTATCTGAAAGTCTGAAAAACGCCGGATAAATGACTAAGTCAAAAAAAAAAAATTTTTTCAACTTTTTTCAATTTTACCCGCGTGGGATATATATTCTACCCACACACATTTGGAAATCTCCTGGGGTACCCTCACACATATTATTCCCTCATTTAGTGGATATTTTCACAAAAAAGTGAAATTTTAAAAAATTCAGAAAATTGCCTGAAAATGATGAAAAATCAAGGACTCATTCGGCGAATCGCTCTGGAACTGAAATCGGAACACTCACTGACATTTCCTCTATCTGAAAGTCTGATAAACGCCGGAAAAATGACTAAGTACAAAAAAAAAATTTTTTCAACTTTTTTCAATTCTACCTCCGTGGAATATATATTTTACCCACGCACATTTGGAACTCTCCTGGGGTAACATCACACATATTATTCCCTCATTTAGTGGATATTTTCACAAAAAAGTGAAATTTTAAAAAATCCAGAAAATTGGCTAAAAACGGCTAAATATCAAGGATTCATTGGGTGAATCGCTCTGGAACTGAAATCAGAATGCTCACTGACATTTCCCCTATCTGAAATTCTGTTAAACGCAGGAAAAATGACTAAGTCCAAAAAAAAAATTTTTTTTAACTTTTTTCAATTTTAACCCTGTGGGATATAAATTCTACCCACACACATTTGGAACTCTCCTGGGGTACCCTCACACATATTATTCCCTCATTTAGTGGATATTTTCACAAAAAAGTGAAATTTTCAAAAATCCAGAAAATTGGCTGAAAACGACTAAATATAAATGATTCATTGGGCCAATCGCTCTGGAACTGAAATTGGAATGCTCACTGACATTTCCCCTATCTGAAAGTCTGATAAACGCCGGAAAAATGACTAAGTCAAAAAAAAAAAAAAATTTTCAACTTTTTTCAATTTTACCCGCGTGGGATATATATTCTACCCACACACATTTGGAACTCTCCTGGGGTACCCTCACACATATTATTCCCTCATTTAGTGGATATTTTCACAAAAAAGTGAAATTTTAAAAAATTCAGAAAATTGCCTGAAAATGATGAAAAATCAAGGACTCATCCGGCGAATCGCTCTGGAACTGAAATCGGAATGCTCACTGACATTTCCCCTATCTGAAAGTCTGATAAACGCCGGAAAAATGACTAAGTCAAAAAAAAAAAAAAATTTTCAACTTTTTTCAATTTTACCCGCGTGGGATATATATTCTACCCACACACATTTGGAACTCTCCTGGGGTACCCTCACACATATTATTCCCTCATTTAGTGGATATTTTCACAAAAAAGTGAAATTTTAAAAAATTCAGAAAATTGCCTGAAAATGATGAAAAATCAAGGACTCATCCGGCGAATCGCTCTGGAACTGAAATCGGAACACTCACTGACATTTCCCCTATCTGAAAGTCTGATAAATGCCGGAAAAATGACTAAGTACAAAAAAAAAATTTTTTCAACTTTTTTTCAATTTTACCTCCGTGGGATATATATTTTACCCACACACATTTGGAACTCTCCTGGGGTACCCTCACACATATTATTCCCTCATTTAGTGGATATTTTCGCAAAAAAGTGAAATTTTCAAAAATCCAGAAAATTGGCTGAAAACGACTAAATATAAAGGATTCATTTGGCGAATCGCTCTGGAACTGAAATCGGAATGCTCACTGACATTTCCCCTATCTGAAAGTCTGATAAACGCCGGAAAAATGACTAAGTCAAAAAAAAAAATTTTTTTTCAACTTTTTTCAGTTTTACCCACGTGGGATATATATTCTACCCACACCCATTTGGAACTCTCCTGGGGTACCCTCACACATATTATTCCCTCATTTAGTGGATATTTTCACAAAAAAGTGAAATTTTAAAAAATCCAGAAAATTGGCTGAAAACGACTAAATATAAAGGATTCATTGGGCGAAACGCTCTGCGACTGAAATCGGAATGCTCACTGATATTTCCCCTATCTGAAAGTCTGATAAACGCCGGAAAAATGACTAAGTCCAAAAAAACATTTTTTTTTCAACTTTTTTCAATTTTACCCGTGTGGGATATATATTCTACCCACACCCATTTGGAACTCTCCTGGGGTACCCTCACACATATTATTCCCTCATTTAGTGGATATTTTCACAAAAAAGTGAAATTTTCAAAAATCCAGAAAATTGGCTGAAAACGACTTAATATAAAGGATTCATTGGGCGAAACGCTCTGCAACTGAAATCGGAATGCTCACTGATATTTCCCCTATCTGAAAGTCTGATAAACGCCGGAAAAATGACTAAGTCAAAAAAAAAAATTTTTTTTCAACTTTTTTCAATTTTACCCGCGTGGGATATATATTCTACCCACACCCATTTCGAACTCTCCTGGGGTACCCTCACACATATTATTCCCTCATTTAGTGGATATTTTCACAAAAAAGTGAAATTTTAAAAAATTCAGAAAATTGCCTGAAAATGACGAAAAATCAAGCACTCATCCGTCGAATCGCTCTGGAACTGAAATCGGAAAACTCACTGACATTTACCCTATGTGAAAGTCTGATAAACGCCAGAAAAATGACTAAGTCCAAAAAAAAAATTTTTTTCAACTTTTTTCAATTTTACCTCCGTGGGATATATATTCTACCCACACACATTTGGAACTCTCCTGGGGTACCCTCACACATATTATTCCCTCATTTAGTGGATATTTTCACAAAAAAGTGAAATTTTCAAAAATCCAGAAAATTGGCTGAAAACGACTAAATATAAAGGATTCATTGGGCGAATCACTCTGGAACTGAAATCGGAATGCTCACTGACATTTCCCCTATCTGAAAGTCTGATAAACGCCGGAAAAATGACTAAGTCAAAAAAAAAAAAATTTTTCAACTTTTTTCAATTTTACCCGCGTGGGATATATATTCTACCCACACACATTTGGAACTCTCCTGGGGTACCCTCACACATATTATTCCCTCATTTAGTGGATATTTTCACAAAAAAGTGAAATTTTAAAAAATTCAGAAAATTGCCTGAAAATGATGAAAAATCAAGGACTCATCCGGCGAATCGCTCTGGAACTGAAATCGGAACACTCACTGACATTTCCCCTATCTGAAAGTCTGATAAACGCCGGAAAAATGACTAAGTCAAAAAAAAAAATTTTTTTTCATCTTTTTTCAGTTTTACCCGCGTGGGATATATATTCTACCCACACCCATTTGGAACTCTCCTGGGGTACCCTCACACATATTATTCCCTCATTTAGTGGATATTTTCACAAAAAAGTGAAATTTTAAAAAATCCAGAAAATTGGCTGAAAACGACTAAATATAAAGGATTCATTGGGCGAATCGCTCTGGAACTGAAATCGGAATGCTCACTGACATTTCCCCTATCTGAAAGTCTGATAAACGCCGGAAAAATGACTAAGTCCAAAAAAAAAATTTTTTTTAACTTTTTTCAATTTTAACCCTGTGGGATATATATTCTACCCACACACATTTGGAACTCTCCTGGGGTACCCTCACACATATTATTCCCTCATTTAGTGGATATTTTCACAAAAAAGTGAAATTTTCAAAAATCCAGAAAACTGGCTGAAAACGACTAAATATAAAGGATTCATTGGGCGAATCACTCTGGAACTGAAATCGGAATGCTCACTGACATTTCCCCTATCTGAAAGTCTGATAAACGCCGGAAAAATGACTAAGTCAAAAAAAAAATTTTTTTTTCAACTTTTTTCAATTTTACCCGCGTGGGATATATATTCTACCCACACCCATTTGGAACTCTCCTGGGGTACCCTCACACATATTATTCCCTCATTTAGTGGATATTTTCACAAAAAAGTGAAATTTTAAAAAATCCAGAAAATTGGCTGAAAACGACTAAATATAAAGGATTCATTGGGCGAATCGCTCTGGAACTGAAATCGGAATGCTCACTGATATTTCCCCTATCTGAAAGTCTGATAAACGCCGGAAAAATGACTAAGTCCAAAAAAAAATTTTTTTTCAACTTTTTTCAATTTTACCTCCGTTGGATATATATTCTACCCACACACATTTGGAACTCTCCTGGGGTACCCTCACACATATTATTCCCTCATTTAGTGGATATTTTCACAAAAAAGTGAAATTTTAAAAAATCCAGAAAATTGGCTGAAAACGACTAAATATAAAGGATTCATTGGGCGAATCGCTCTGGAACTGAAATCGGAATGCTCACTGACATTTCCCCTATCTGAAAGTCTGATAAACGCCGGAAAAATGACTAAGTCAAAAAAAAAAAATTTTTTTCAACTTTTTTCAATTTTACCCGCGTGGGATATATATTCCACCCACACCCATTTGGAACTCTCCTGGGGTACCCTCACACATATTATTCCCTCATTTAGTGGATATTTTCACAAAAAAGTGAAATTTTAAAAAATTCAGAAAATTGCCTGAAAATTACGAAAAATCAAGGACTCATCCGGCGAATCGCTCTGGAACTGAAATCGGAACGCTCACTGACATTTCCCCTATCTGAAAGTCTGATAAACGCCGGAAAAATGACTAAGTCCAAAAAAATATTTTTTTTCAACTTTTTTCAATTTTACCTCCGTGGGATATATATTCTACCCACACACATTTGGAACTCTCCTGGGGTACCCTCACACATATTATTCCCTCATTTAGTGGATATTTTCACAAAAAAGTGAAATTTTAAAAAATTCAGAAAATTGCCTGAAAATTACGAAAAATCAAGGACTCATCCGGCGAATCGCTCTGGAACTGAAATCGGAATGCTCACTGACATTTCCCCTATCTGAAAGTCTGATAAACGCCGGAAAAATGACTAAGTCAAAAAAAAAAAATTTTTTTCAACTTTTTTCAATTTTACCCGCGTGGGATATATATTCTACCCACACCCATTTGGAACTCTCCTGGGGTACCCTCACACATATTATTCCCTCATTTAGTGGATATTTTCACAAAAAAGTGAAATTTTAAAAAATTCAGAAAATTGCCTGAAAATTACGAAAAATCAAGGACTCATCCGGCGAATCGCTCTGGAACTGAAATCGGAACGCTCACTGACATTTCCCCTATCTGAAAGTCTGATAAACGCCGGAAAAATGACTAAGTCCAAAAAAATATTTTTTTTCAACTTTTTTCAATTTTACCTCCGTGGGATATATATTCTACCCACACACATTTGGAACTCTCCTGGGGTACCCTCACACATATTATTCCCTCATTTAGTGGATATTTTCACAAAAAAGTGAAATTTTAAAAAATTCAGAAAATTGCCTGAAAATTACGAAAAATCAAGGACTCATCCGGCGAATCGCTCTGGAACTGAAATCGGAACGCTCACTGACATTTCCCCTATCTGAAAGTCTGATAAACGCCGGAAAAATGACTAAGTCCAAAAAAATATTTTTTTTCAACTTTTTTCAATTTTACCTCCGTGGGATATATATTCTACCCACACACATTTGGAACTCTCCTGGGGTACCCTCACACATATTATTCCCTCATTTAGTGGATATTTTCACAAAAAAGTGAAATTTTCAAAAATCCAGAAAACTGGCTGAAAACGACTAAATATAGAGGATTCATTGGGCGAATCACTCTGGAACTGAAATCGGAATGCTCACTGACATTTCCCCTATCTGAAAGTCTGATAAACGCCGGAAAAATGACTAAGTCAAAAAAAAAAATTTTTTTTCAACTTTTTTCAGTTTTACCCGCGTGGGATATATATTCTACCCACACCCATTTGGAACTCTCCTGGGGTACCCTCACACATATTATTCCCCCATTTAGTGGATATTTTCACAAAAAAGTGAAATTTTAAAAAATCCAGAAAATTGGCTGAAAACGACTAAATATAAAGGATTCATTGGGCGAATCGCTCTGGAACTGAAATCGGAATGCTCACTGACATTTCCCCTATCTGAAAGTCTGATAAACGCCGGAAAAATGACTAAGTCAAAAAAAAAAATTTTTTTTCAACTTTTTTCAATTTTACCCGCGTGGGATATATATTCTACCCACACCCATTTGGAACTCTCCTGGGGTACCCTCACACATATTATTCCCTCATTTAGTGGATATTTTCACAAAAAAGTGAAATTTTAAAAAATTCAGAAAATTGCCTGAAAATTACGAAAAATCAAGGACTCATCCGGCGAATCGCTCTGGAACTGAAATCGGAATGCTCACTGACATTTCCCCTATGTGAAAGTCTGATAAACGCCGGAAAAATGACTAAGTCCAAAAAAAAATTTTTTTTCAACTTTTTTCAATTTTACCTCCGTGGGATATATATTCTACCCACACACATTTGGAACTCTCCTGGGGTACCCTCACACATATTATTCCCTCATTTAGTGGATATTTTCACAAAAAAGTGAAATTTTAAAAAATCCAGAAAATTGGCTGAAAACGACTAAATATAAAGGATTCATTGGGCGAATCGCTCTGGAACTGAAATCGGAATGCTCACTGACATTTCCCCTATCTGAAAGTCTGATAAACGCCGGAAAAATGACTAAGTCCAAAAAAAAAATTTTTTTTAACTTTTTTCAATTTTAACCCTGTGGGATATATATTCTACCCACACACATTTGGAACTCTCCTGGGGTACCCTCACACATATTATTCCCTCATTTAGTGGATATTTTCACAAAAAAGTGAAATTTTAAAAAATCCAGAAAATTGGCTGAAAACGACTAAATATAAAGGATTCATTGGGCGAATCGCTCTGGAACTGAAATCGGAATGCTCACTGACATTTCCCCTATCTGAAAGTCTGATAAACGCCGGAAAAATGACTAAGTCAAAAAAAAAATTTTTTTTCAACTTTTTTCAATTTTACCCGCGTGGTATATATATTCTACCCACACCCATTTGGAACTCTCCTGGGGTACCCTCACACATATTATTCCCTCATTTAGTGGATATTTTCACAAAAAAGTGAAATTTTAAAAAATTCAGAAAATTGCCTGAAAATTACGAAAAATCAAGGACTCATCCGGCGAATCGCTCTGGAACTGAAATCGGAATGCTCACTGACATTTCCCCTATCTGAAAGTCTGATAAACGCCGGAAAAATGACTAAGTCCAAAAAAAAATTTTTTTTCAACTTTTTTCAATTTTACCTCCGTGGGATATATATTCTACCCACACACATTTGGAACTCTCCTGGGGTACCCTCACACATATTATTCCCTCATTTAGTGGATATTTTCACAAAAAAGTGAAATTTTAAAAAATCCAGAAAATTGGCTGAAAACGACTAAATATAAAGGATTCATTGGGCGAATCACTCTGGAACTGAAATCGGAATGCTCACTGACATTTCCCCTATCTGAAAGTCTGATAAACGCCGGAAAAATGACTAAGTCCAAAAAAAAAATTTTTTTTAACTTTTTTCAATTTTAACCCTGTGGGATATATATTCTACCCACACACATTTGGAACTCTCCTGGGGTACCCTCACACATATTATTCCCTCATTTAGTGGATATTTTCACAAAAAAGTGAAATTTTAAAAAATCCAGAAAATTGGCTGAAAACGACTAAATATAAAGGATTCATTGGGCGAATCGCTCTGGAACTGAAATCGGAATGCTCACTCACATTTCCCCTATCTGAAAGTCTGATAAACGCCGGAAAAATGACTAAGTCAAAAAAAAAATTTTTTTTCAACTTTTTTCAATTTTACCCGCGTGGTATATATATTCTACCCACACCCATTTGGAACTCTCCTGGGGTACCCTCACACATATTATTCCCTCATTTAGTGGATATTTTCACAAAAAAGTGAAATTTTAAAAAATTCAGAAAATTGCCTGAAAATTACGAAAAATCAAGGACTCATCCGGCGAATCGCTCTGGAACTGAAATCGGAATGCTCACTGACATTTCCCCTATCTGAAAGTCTGATAAACGCCGGAAAAATGACTAAGTCCAAAAAAATATTTTTTTTCAACTTTTTTCAATTTTACCTCCGTGGGATATATATTCTACCCACACACATTTGGAACTCTCCTGGGGTACCCTCACACATATTATTCCCTCATTTAGTGGATATTTTCACAAAAAAGTGAAATTTTCAAAAATCCAGAAAACTGGCTGAAAACGACTAAATATAAAGGATTCATTGGGCGAATCGCTCTGGAACTGAAATCGGAATGCTCACTGATATTTCCCCTATCTGAAAGTCTGATAAACGCCGGAAAAATGACTAAGTCCAAAAAAAAAAATTTTTTTAACTTTTTTCAATTTTAACCCTGTGGGATATATATTCTACCCACACACATTTGTAACTCTCCTGGGGTACCCTCACACATATTATTCCCTCATTTAGTGGATATTTTCACAAAAAAGTGAAATTTTCAAAAATCCAGAAAACTGGCTGAAAACGACTAAATATAAAGGATTCATTGGGCGAATCACTCTGGAACTGAAATCGGAATGCTCACTGACATTTCCCCTATCTGAAAGTCTGATAAACGCCGGAAAAATGACTAAGTCAAAAAAAAAAATTTTTTTTCAACTTTTTTCAGTTTTACCCACGTGGGATATATATTCTACCCACACCCATTTGGAACTCTCCTGGGGTACCCTCACACATATTATTCCCTCATTTAGTGGATATTTTCACAAAAAAGTGAAATTTTAAAAAATCCAGAAAATTGGCTGAAAACGACTAAATATAAAGGATTCATTGGGCGAAACGCTCTGCAACTGAAATCGGAATGCTCACTGATATTTCCCCTATCTGAAAGTCTGATAAACGCCGGAAAAATGACTAAGTCCAAAAAAACATTTTTTTTTCAACTTTTTTCAATTTTACCCGTGTGGGATATATATTCTACCCACACCCATTTGGAACTCTCCTGGGGTACCCTCACACATATTATTCCCTCATTTAGTGGATATTTTCACAAAAAAGTGAAATTTTAAAAAATTCAGAAAATTGCCTGAAAATGACGAAAAATCAAGGACTCATCCGGCGAATCGCTCTGGAACTGAAATCGGAACACTCACTGACATTTCCCCTATCTGAAAGTCTGATAAACGCCGGAAAAATGATTAAGTACAAAAAAAAAATTTTTTCAACTTTTTTTCAATTTTACCTCCGTGGGATATATATTTTACCCACGCACATTTGGAACTCTCCTGGGGTACCCTCACACATATTATTCCCTCATTTAGTGGATATTTTCGCAAAAAAGTGAAATTTTCAAAAATCCAGAAAATTGGCTGAAAACGACTAAATATAAAGGATTCATTGGGCGAATCGCTCTGGAACTGAAATCGGAATGCTCACTGACATTTCCCCTATCTGAAAGTCTGATAAACGCCGGAAAAATGACTAAGTAAAAAAAATAAAAATTTTTCAACTTTTTTCAATTTTACCCGCGTGGGATATATATTCTACCCACACACATTTGGAACTCTCCTGGGGTACCCTCACACATATTATTCCCTCATTTAGTGGATATTTTCACAAAAAAGTGAAATTTTCAAAAATCCAGAAAACTGGCTGAAAACGACTAAATATAAAGGATTCATTGGGCGAATCACTCTGGAACTGAAATCGGAATGCTCACTGACATTTCCCCTATCTGAAAGTCTGATAGACGCCGGAAAAATGACTAAGTCAAAAAAAAAAATTTTTTTTCAACTTTTTTCAATTTTACCCGCGTGGGATATATATTCTACCCACACCCATTTGGAACTCTCCTGGGGTACCCTCACACATATTATTCCCTCATTTAGTGGATATTTTCACAAAAAAGTGAAATTTTAAAAAATTCAGAAAATTGCCTGAAAATGACGAAAAATCAAGGACTCATCCGGCGAATCGCTCTGGAACTGAAATCGGAACACTCACTGACATTTCCCCTATCTGAAAGTCTGATAAACGCCAGAAAAATGACTAAGTACAAAAAAAAAATTTTTTCAACTTTTTTCAATTTTACCTCTGTGGGATATATATTTTACCCACGCACATTTGGAACTCTCCTGGGGTACCCTCACACATATTATTCCCTCATTTAGTGGATATTTTCACAAAAAAGTGTAATTTCCAAAAATTCAGAAAATTGCCTGAAAATGACGAAATATCAAGGATTCATCCGGCGAATCGCTCTGGAACTGAAATCGGAATGCTCACTGACATTTCCCCTATCTGAAAGTCTGATAAACGCTGGAAAAATGACTAAGTACAAAAAAAAATTTTTTTCAACTTTTTTTCAATTTTACCTCCGTGGGATATATATTTTACCCACGCACATTTGGAACTCTCCTGGGGTACCCTCACACATATTATTCCCTCATTTAGTGGATATTTTCGCAAAAAAGTGAAATTTTCAAAAATCCAGAAAATTGGCTGAAAACGACTAAATATAAAGGATTCATTTGGCGAATCGCTCTGGAACTGAAATCGGAATGCTCACTGACATTTCCCCTATCTGAAAGTCTGATAAACGCCGGAAAAATGACTAAGTCCAAAAAAAAAATTTTTTTCAACTTTTTTCAATTTTACCTCCGTGGGATATATATTCTACCTACACACATTTGGAACTCTCCTGGGGTACCCTCACACATATTATTCCCTCATTTAGTGGATATTTTCACAAAAAAAGTGAAATTTTCAAAAATCCAAAAAATTGGCTGAAAACGGCTAAATATCAAGGATTCATTGGGCGAATCGCTCTGGAACTGAAATCGGAATGCTCACTCACATTTCCCCTATCTGAAAGTCTGAAAAACGCCGGATAAATGACTAAGTCAAAAAAAAAAATTTTTTTCAACTTTTTTCAATTTTACCCGCGTGGGATATATATTCTACCCACACACATTTGGAAATCTCCTGGGGTACCCTCACACATATTATTCCCTCATTTAGTGGATATTTTCACAAAAAAGTGAAATTTTAAAAAATTCAGAAAATTGCCTGAAAATGATGAAAAATCAAGGACTCATTCGGCGAATCGCTCTGGAACTGAAATCGGAACACTCACTGACATTTCCTCTATCTGAAAGTCTGATAAACGCCGGAAAAATGACTAAGTACAAAAAAAAAATTTTTTCAACTTTTTTCAATTCTACCTCCGTGGAATATATATTTTACCCACGCACATTTGGAACTCTCCTGGGGTAACATCACACATATTATTCCCTCATTTAGTGGATATTTTCACAAAAAAGTGAAATTTTAAAAAATCCAGAAAATTGGCTAAAAACGGCTAAATATCAAGGATTCATTGGGTGAATCGCTCTGGAACTGAAATCAGAATGCTCACTGACATTTCCCCTATCTGAAATTCTGTTAAACGCAGGAAAAATGACTAAGTCCAAAAAAAAAATTTTTTTTAACTTTTTTCAATTTTAACCCTGTGGGATATAAATTCTACCCACACACATTTGGAACTCTCCTGGGGTACCCTCACACATATTATTCCCTCATTTAGTGGATATTTTCACAAAAAAGTGAAATTTTCAAAAATCCAGAAAATTGGCTGAAAACGACTAAATATAAATGATTCATTGGGCCAATCGCTCTGGAACTGAAATTGGAATGCTCACTGACATTTCCCCTATCTGAAAGTCTGATAAACGCCGGAAAAATGACTAAGTCAAAAAAAAAAAAAAATTTTCAACTTTTTTCAATTTTACCCGCGTGGGATATATATTCTACCCACACACATTTGGAACTCTCCTGGGGTACCCTCACACATATTATTCCCTCATTTAGTGGATATTTTCACAAAAAAGTGAAATTTTAAAAAATTCAGAAAATTGCCTGAAAATGATGAAAAATCAAGGACTCATCCGGCGAATCGCTCTGGAACTGAAATCGGAATGCTCACTGACATTTCCCCTATCTGAAAGTCTGATAAACGCCGGAAAAATGACTAAGTCAAAAAAAAAAAAAAATTTTCAACTTTTTTCAATTTTACCCGCGTGGGATATATATTCTACCCACACACATTTGGAACTCTCCTGGGGTACCCTCACACATATTATTCCCTCATTTAGTGGATATTTTCACAAAAAAGTGAAATTTTAAAAAATTCAGAAAATTGCCTGAAAATGATGAAAAATCAAGGACTCATCCGGCGAATCGCTCTGGAACTGAAATCGGAATGCTCACTGACATTTCCCCTATCTGAAAGTCTGATAAACGCCAGAAAAATTACTAAGTACAAAAAAAAAATTTTTTCAACTTTTTTCAATTTTACCTCTGTGGGATATATATTTTACCCACGCACATTTGGAACTCTCCTGGGGTACCCTCACACATATTATTCCCTCATTTAGTGGATATTTTCACAAAAAAGTGTAATTTCCAAAAATTCAGAAAATTGCCTGAAAATGACGAAATATCAAGGACTCATCCGGCGAATCGCTCTGGAACTGAAATCGGAATGCTCACTGACATTTCCCCTATCTGAAAGTCTGATAAACGCCGGAAAAATGACTAAGTCCAAAAAAAAAATTTTTTTTTACTTTTTTCAATTTTAACCCTGTGGGATATATATTCTACCCACACACATTTGGAACTCTCCTGGGGTACCCTCACACATATTATTCCCTCATTTAGTGGATATTTTCACAAAAAAGTGAAATTTTAAAAAATTCAGAAAATTGCCTGAAAATGATGAAAAATCAAGGACTCATCCGGCGAATCGCTCTGGAACTGAAATCGGAACACTCACTGACATTTCCCCTATCTGAAAGTCTGATAAATGCCGGAAAAATGACTAAGTACAAAAAAAAAATTTTTTCAACTTTTTTTCAATTTTACCTCCGTGGGATATATATTTTACCCACACACATTTGGAACTCTCCTGGGGTACCCTCACACATATTATTCCCTCATTTAGTGGATATTTTCGCAAAAAAGTGAAATTTTCAAAAATCCAGAAAATTGGCTGAAAACGACTAAATATAAAGGATTCATTTGGCGAATCGCTCTGGAACTGAAATCGGAATGCTCACTGACATTTCCCCTATCTGAAAGTCTGATAAACGCCGGAAAAATGACTAAGTCAAAAAAAAAAAAAATTTTTCAACTTTTTTCAATTTCACCCGCGTGGGATATATATTCTGCCCACACACATTTGGAACTCTCCTGGGGTACCCTCACACATATTATTCCCTCATTTAGTGGATATTTTCACAAAAAAGTGAAATTTTAAAAAATTCAGAAAATTGGCTGAAAACGACTAAATATAAAGGATTCATTGGGCGAATCGCTCTGGAACTGAAATCGGAATGCTCACTGACATTTCCCCTATCTGAAAGTCTGATAAACGCTGGAAAAATGACTAAGTCAAAAAAAAAAAAAATTTTTCAACTTTTTTCAATTTTACCCGCGTGGGATATATATTCTACCCACACACATTTGGAACTCTCCTGGGGTACCCTCACACATATTATTCCCTCATTTAGTGGATATTTTCACAAAAAAGTGAAATTTTCAAAAATCCAGAAAACTGGCTGAAAACGACTAAATATAAAGGATTCATTGGGCGAATCACTCTGGAACTGAAATCGGAATGCTCACTGACATTTCCCCTATCTGAAAGTCTGATAAACGCCGGAAAAATGACTAAGTCAAAAAAAAAATTTTTTTTTCAACTTTTTTCAATTTTACCCGCGTGGGATATATATTCTACCCACACCCATTTGGAACTCTCCTGGGGTACCCTCACACATATTATTCCCTCATTTAGTGGATATTTTCACAAAAAAGTGAAATTTTAAAAAATTCAGAAAATTGCCTGAAAATGATGAAAAATCAAGGACTCATCCGGCGAATCGCTCTGGAACTGAAATCGGAACACTCACTGACACTTCCCCTATCTGAAAGTCTGATAAACGCCAGAAAAATTACTAAGTACAAAAAAAAAATTTTTTCAACTTTTTTCAATTTTACCTCTGTGGGATATATATTTTACCCACGCACATTTGGAACTCTCCTGGGGTACCCTCACACATATTATTCCCTCATTTAGTGGATATTTTCACAAAAAAGTGTAATTTCCAAAAATTCAGAAAATTGCCTGAAAATGACGAAATATCAAGGACTCATCCGGCGAATCGCTCTGGAACTGAAATCGGAATGCTCACTGACATTTCCCCTATCTGAAAGTCTGATAAACGCCGGAAAAATGACTAAGTCAAAAAAAAAAAAAATTTTTCAACTTTTTTCAATTTTACCCGCGTGGGATATATATTCTACCCACACACATTTGGAACTCTCCTGGGGTACCCTCACACATATTATTCCCTCATTTAGTGGATATTTTCACAAAAAAGTGAAATTTTAAAAAATTCAGAAAATTGCCTGAAAATGATGAAAAATCAAGGACTCATCCGGCGAATCGCTCTGGAACTGAAATCGGAACACTCACTGACATTTCCCCTATCTGAAAGTCTGATAAACGCCGGAAAAATGACTAAGTCAAAAAAAATAATTTTTTTTCAACTTTTTTCAGTTTTACCCGCTTGGGATATATATTCTACCCACACCCATTTGGAACTCTCCTGGGGTACCCTCACACATATTATTCCCTCATTTAGTGGATATTTTCACAAAAAAGTGAAATTTTAAAAAATCCAGAAAATTGGCTGAAAACGACTAAATCTAAAGGATTCATTGGGCGAATCGCTCTGGAACTGAAATCGGAATGCTCACTGACATTTCCCCTATCTGAAAGTCTGATAAACGCCGGAAAAATGACTAAGTAAAAAAAAAAAAAATTTTTCAACTTTTTTCAATTTTACCCGCGTGGGATATATATTCTACCCACACCCATTTGGAACTCTCCTGGGGTACCCTCACACATATTATTCCCTCATTTAGTGGATATTTTCACAAAAAAGTGAAATTTTAAAAAATCCAGAAAATTGGCTGAAAACGACTAAATATAAAGGATTCATTGGGCGAATCGCTCTGGAACTGAAATCGGAATGCTCACTGACATTTCCCCTATCTGAAAGTCTGATAAACGCCGGAAAAATGACTAAGTCCAAAAAAAAAATTTTTTTTAACTTTTTTCAATTTTAACCCTGTGGGATATATATTCTACCCACACACATTTGGAACTCTCCTGGGGTACCCTCACACATATTATTCCCTCATTTAGTGGATATTTTCACAAAAAAGTGAAATTTTCAAAAATCCAGAAAACTGGCTGAAAACGACTAAATATAAAGGATTCATTGGGCGAATCACTCTGGAACTGAAATCGGAATGCTCACTGACATTTCCCCTATCTGAAAGTCTGATAAACGCCGGAAAAATGACTAAGTCAAAAAAAAAAATTTTTTTTCAACTTTTTTCAATTTTACCCGCGTGGGATATATATTCTACCCACACCCATTTGGAACTCTCCTGGGGTACCCTCACACATATTATTCCCTCATTTAGTGGATATTTTCACAAAAAAGTGAAATTTTAAAAAATTCAGAAAATTGCCTGAAAATGACGAAAAATCAAGGACTCATCCGGCGAATCGCTCTGGAACTGAAATCGGAACACTCACTGACATTTCCCCTATCTGAAAGTCTGATAAACGCCAGAAAAATGACTAAGTACAAAAAAAAAAATTTTTTCAACTTTTTTCAATTTTACCTCTGTGGGATATATATTTTACCCACGCACATTTGGAACTCTCCTGGGGTACCCTCACACATATTATTCCCTCATTTAGTGGATATTTTCACAAAAAAGTGTAATTTCCAAAAATTCAGAAAATTGCCTGAAAATGACGAAATATCAAGGACTCATCCGGCGAATCGCTCTGGAACTGAAATCGGAACACTCACTGACATTTCCTCTATCTGAAAGTCTGATAAACGCCGGAAAAATGACTAAGTACAAAAAAAAAATTTTTTCAACTTTTTTCAATTCTACCTCCGTGGAATATATATTTTACCCACGCACATTTGGAACTCTCCTGGGGTAACATCACACATATTATTCCCTCATTTAGTGGATATTTTCACAAAAAAGTGAAATTTTAAAAAATCCAGAAAATTGGCTAAAAACGGCTAAATATCAAGGATTCATTGGGTGAATCGCTCTGGAACTGAAATCAGAATGCTCACTGACATTTCCCCTATCTGAAATTCTGTTAAACGCAGGAAAAATGACTAAGTCCAAAAAAAAAATTTTTTTTAACTTTTTTCAATTTTAACCCTGTGGGATATAAATTCTACCCACACACATTTGGAACTCTCCTGGGGTACCCTCACACATATTATTCCCTCATTTAGTGGATATTTTCACAAAAAAGTGAAATTTTCAAAAATCCAGAAAATTGGCTGAAAACGACTAAATATAAATGATTCATTGGGCCAATCGCTCTGGAACTGAAATCGGAATGCTCACTGACATTTCCCCTATCTGAAAGTCTGATAAACGCCGGAAAAATGACTAAGTCAAAAAAAAAAAAAAATTTTCAACTTTTTTCAATTTTACCCGCGTGGGATATATATTCTACCCACACACATTTGGAACTCTCCTGGGGTACCCTCACACATATTATTCCCTCATTTAGTGGATATTTTCACAAAAAAGTGAAATTTTAAAAAATTCAGAAAATTGCCTGAAAATGATGAAAAATCAAGGACTCATCCGGCGAATCGCTCTGGAACTGAAATCGGAATGCTCACTGACATTTCCCCTATCTGAAAGTCTGATAAACGCCGGAAAAATGACTAAGTCAAAAAAAAAAAAAAATTTTCAACTTTTTTCAATTTTACCCGCGTGGGATATATATTCTACCCACACACATTTGGAACTCTCCTGGGGTACCCTCACACATATTATTCCCTCATTTAGTGGATATTTTCACAAAAAAGTGAAATTTTAAAAAATTCAGAAAATTGCCTGAAAATGATGAAAAATCAAGGACTCATCCGGCGAATCGCTCTGGAACTGAAATCGGAATGCTCACTGACATTTCCCCTATCTGAAAGTCTGATAAACGCCGGAAAAATGACTAAGTCCAAAAAAAAAATTTTTTTTTACTTTTTTCAATTTTAACCCTGTGGGATATATATTCTACCCACACACATTTGGAACTCTCCTGGGGTACCCTCACACATATTATTCCCTCATTTAGTGGATATTTTCACAAAAAAGTGAAATTTTAAAAAATTCAGAAAATTGCCTGAAAATGATGAAAAATCAAGGACTCATCCGGCGAATCGCTCTGGAACTGAAATCGGAACACTCACTGACATTTCCCCTATCTGAAAGTCTGATAAACGCCGGAAAAATGACTAAGTACAAAAAAAAAATTTTTTCAACTTTTTTTCAATTTTACCTCCGTGGGATATATATTTTACCCACACACATTTGTAACTCTCCTGGGGTACCCTCACACATATTATTCCCTCATTTAGTGGATATTTTCGCAAAAAAGTGAAATTTTCAAAAATCCAGAAAATTGGCTGAAAACGACTAAATATAAAGGATTCATTTGGCGAATCGCTCTGGAACTGAAATCGGAATGCTCACTGACATTTCCCCTATCTGAAAGTCTGATAAACGCCGGAAAAATGACTAAGTCAAAAAAAAAAAAAATTTTTCAACTTTTTTCAATTTTACCCGCGTGGGATATATATTCTACCCACACACATTTGGAACTCTCCTGGGGTACCCTCACACATATTATTCCCTCATTTAGTGGATATTTTCACAAAAAAGTGAAATTTTAAAAAATTCAGAAAATTGCCTGAAAATGATGAAAAATCAAGGACTCATTCGGCGAATCGCTCTGGAACTGAAATTGGAACACTCACTGACATTTCCTCTATCTGAAAGTCTGATAAACGCCGGAAAAATGACTAAGTACAAAAAAAAAATTTTTTCAACTTTTTTCAATTCTACCTCCGTGGAATATATATTTTACCCACGCACATTTGGAACTCTCCTGGGGTAACATCACACATATTATTCCCTCATTTAGTGGATATTTTCACAAAAAAGTGAAATTTTAAAAAATCCAGAAAATTGGCTAAAAACGGCTAAATATCAAGGATTCATTGGGTGAATCGCTCTGGAACTGAAATCAGAATGCTCACTGACATTTCCCCTATCTGAAATTCTGTTAAACGCAGGAAAAATGACTAAGTCCAAAAAAAAAATTTTTTTTAACTTTTTTCAATTTTAACCCTGTGGGATATAAATTCTACCCACACACATTTGGAACTCTCCTGGGGTACCCTCACACATATTATTCCCTCATTTAGTGGATATTTTCACAAAAAAGTGAAATTTTCAAAAATCCAGAAAATTGGCTGAAAACGACTAAATATAAATGATTCATTGGGCCAATCGCTCTGGAACTGAAATCGGAATGCTCACTGACATTTCCCCTATCTGAAAGTCTGATAAACGCCGGAAAAATGACTAAGTCAAAAAAAAAAAAAAATTTTCAACTTTTTTCAATTTTACCCGCGTGGGATATATATTCTACCCACACACATTTGGAACTCTCCTGGGGTACCCTCACACATATTATTCCCTCATTTAGTGGATATTTTCACAAAAAAGTGAAATTTTAAAAAATTCAGAAAATTGCCTGAAAATGATGAAAAATCAAGGACTCATCCGGCGAATCGCTCTGGAACTGAAATCGGAATGCTCACTGACATTTCCCCTATCTGAAAGTCTGATAAACGCCGGAAAAATGACTAAGTCAAAAAAAAAAAAAAATTTTCAACTTTTTTCAATTTTACCCGCGTGGGATATATATTCTACCCACACACATTTGGAACTCTCCTGGGGTACCCTCACACATATTATTCCCTCATTTAGTGGATATTTTCACAAAAAAGTGAAATTTTAAAAAATTCAGAAAATTGCCTGAAAATGATGAAAAATCAAGGACTCATCCGGCGAATCGCTCTGGAACTGAAATCGGAATGCTCACTGACATTTCCCCTATCTGAAAGTCTGATAAACGCCAGAAAAATTACTAAGTACAAAAAAAAATTTTTTCAACTTTTTTCAATTTTACCTCTGTGGGATATATATTTTACCCACGCACATTTGGAACTCTCCTGGGGTACCCTCACACATATTATTCCCTCATTTAGTGGATATTTTCACAAAAAAGTGTAATTTCCAAAAATTCAGAAAATTGCCTGAAAATGACGAAATATCAAGGACTCATCCGGCGAATCGCTCTGGAACTGAAATCGGAATGCTCACTGACATTTCCCCTATCTGAAAGTCTGATAAACGCCGGAAAAATGACTAAGTCCAAAAAAAAAATTTTTTTTTACTTTTTTCAATTTTAACCCTGTGGGATATATATTCTACCCACACACATTTGGAACTCTCCTGGGGTACCCTCACACATATTATTCCCTCATTTAGTGGATATTTTCACAAAAAAGTGAAATTTTAAAAAATTCAGAAAATTGCCTGAAAATGATGAAAAATCAAGGACTCATCCGGCGAATCGCTCTGGAACTGAAATCGGAACACTCACTGACATTTCCCCTATCTGAAAGTCTGATAAACGCCGGAAAAATGACTAAGTACAAAAAAAAAATTTTTTCAACTTTTTTTCAATTTTACCTCCGTGGGATATATATTTTACCCACACACATTTGTAACTCTCCTGGGGTACCCTCACACATATTATTCCCTCATTTAGTGGATATTTTCGCAAAAAAGTGAAATTTTCAAAAATCCAGAAAATTGGCTGAAAACGACTAAATATAAAGGATTCATTTGGCGAATCGCTCTGGAACTGAAATCGGAATGCTCACTGACATTTCCCCTATCTGAAAGTCTGATAAACGCCGGAAAAATGACTAAGTCAAAAAAAAAAAAAATTTTTCAACTTTTTTCAATTTTACCCGCGTGGGATATATATTCTACCCACACACATTTGGAACTCTCCTGGGGTACCCTCACACATATTATTCCCTCATTTAGTGGATATTTTCACAAAAAAGTGAAATTTTAAAAAATTCAGAAAATTGCCTGAAAATGATGAAAAATCAAGGACTCATTCGGCGAATCGCTCTGGAACTGAAATTGGAACACTCACTGACATTTCCTCTATCTGAAAGTCTGATAAACGCCGGAAAAATGACTAAGTACAAAAAAAAAATTTTTTCAACTTTTTTCAATTCTACCTCCGTGGGATATATATTTTACCCACGCACATTTGGAACTCTCCTGGGGTAACATCACACATATTATTCCCTCATTTAGTGGATATTTTCGCAAAAAAGTGAAATTTTCAAAAATCCAGAAAATTGGCTGAAAACGACTAAATATAAAGGATTCATTGGGCGAATCGCTCTGGAACTGAAATCGGAATGCTCACTGACATTTCCCCTATCTGAAAGTCTGATAAACGCTGGAAAAATGACTAAGTCAAAAAAAAAAAAAATTTTTCAACTTTTTTCAATTTAACCCGCGTGGGATATATATTCTACCCACACCCATTTGGAACTCTCCTGGGGTACCCTCACACATATTATTCCCTCATTTAGTGGATATTTTCACAAAAAAGTGAAATTTTCAAAAATCCAGAAAACTGGCTGAAAACGACTAAATATTAAAGATTCATTGGGCGAATCACTCTGGAACTGAAATCGGAATGCTCACTGACATTTCCCCTATCTGAAAGTCTGATAAACGCCGGAAAAATGACTAAGTCAAAAAAAAAATTTTTTTTTCAACTTTTTTCAATTTTACCCGCGTGGGATATATATTCTACCCACACCCATTTGGAACTCTCCTGGGGTACCCTCACACATATTATTCCCTCATTTAGTGGATATTTTCACAAAAAAGTGAAATTTTAAAAAATTCAGAAAATTGCCTGAAAATGATGAAAAATCAAGGACTCATCCGGCGAATCGCTCTGGAACTGAAATTGGAACACTCACTGACACTTCCCCTATCTGAAAGTCTGATAAACGCCAGAAAAATTACTAAGTACAAAAAAAAAATTTTTTCAACTTTTTTCAATTTTACCTCTGTGGGATATATATTTTACCCACGCACATTTGGAACTCTCCTGGGGTACCCTCACACATAATATTCCCTCATTTAGTGGATATTTTCACAAAAAAGTGTAATTTCCAAAAATTCAGAAAATTGCCTGAAAATGACGAAATATCAAGGACTCATCCGGCGAATCGCTCTGGAACTGAAATCGGAATGCTCACTGACATTTCCCCTATCTGAAAGTCTGATAAACGCCGGAAAAATGACTAAGTCAAAAAAAAAAAAAATTTTTCAACTTTTTTCAATTTTACCCGCGTGGGATATATATTCTACCCACACACATTTGGAACTCTCCTGGGGTACCCTCACACATATTATTCCCTCATTTAGTGGATATTTTCACAAAAAAGTGAAATTTTAAAAAATTCAGAAAATTGCCTGAAAATGATGAAAAATCAAGGACTCATCCGGCGAATCGCTCTGGAACTGAAATCGGAACACTCACTGACATTTCCCCTATCTGAAAGTCTGATAAACGCCGGAAAAATGACTAAGTACAAAAAAAAAATTTTTTCAACTTTTTTTCAATTTTACCTCCGTGGGATATATATTTTACCCACACACATTTGGAACTCTCCTGGGGTACCCTCACACATATTATTCCCTCATTTAGTGGATATTTTCGCAAAAAAGTGAAATTTTCAAAAATCCAGAAAATTGGCTGAAAACGACTAAATATAAAGGATTCATTTGGCGAATCGCTCTGGAACTGAAATCGGAATGCTCACTGACATTTCCCCTATCTGAAAGTCTGATAAACGCCGGAAAAATGACTAAGTCAAAAAAAAAAAAAATTTTTCAACTTTTTTCAATTTTACCCGCGTGGGATATATATTCTGCCCACACACATTTGGAACTCTCCTGGGGTACCCTCACACATATTATTCCCTCATTTAGTGGATATTTTCACAAAAAAGTGAAATTTTAAAAAATTCAGAAAATTGCCTGAAAATGATGAAAAATCAAGGACTCATCCGGCGAATCGCTCTGGAACTGAAATCGGAACACTCACTGACATTTCCCCTATCTGAAAGTCTGATAAACGCCGGAAAAATGACTAAGTACAAAAAAAAAATTTTTTCAACTTTTTTTCAATTTTACCTCCGTGGGATATATATTTTACCCACACACATTTGGAACTCTCCTGGGGTACCCTCACACATATTATTCCCTCATTTAGTGGATATTTTTGCAAAAAAGTGAAATTTTCAAAAATCCAGAAAAATGACTGAAAACGACTAAATATAAAGGATTCATTGGACGAATCGCTCTGGAACTGAAATCGGAATGCTCACTGACATTTCCCCTATCTGAAAGTCTGATAAACGCCGGAAAAATGACTAAGTCAAAAAAAATAATTTTTTTTCAACTTTTTTCAGTTTTACCCACTTGGGATATATATTCTACCCACACCCATTTGGAACTCTCCTGGGGTACCCTCACACATATTATTCCCTCATTTAGTGGATATTTTCACAAAAAAGTGAAATTTTAAAAAATCCAGAAAATTGGCTGAAAACGACTAAATATAAAGGATTCATTGGGCGAATCGCTCTGGAACTGAAATCGGAATGCTCACTGACATTTCCCCTATCTGAAAGTCTGATAAACGCCGGAAAAATGACTAAGTAAAAAAAAAAAAAAATTTTTAAACTTTTTTCAATTTTACCCGCGTGGGATATATATTCTACCCACACCCATTTGGAACTCTCCTGGGGTACCCTCACACATATTATTCCCTCATTTAGTGGATATTTTCACAAAAAAGTGAAATTTTAAAAAATCCAGAAAATTGGCTGAAAACGACTAAATATAAAGAATTCATTGGGCGAATCGCTCTGGAACTGAAATCGGAATGCTCACTGACATTTCCCCTATCTGAAAGTCTGATAAACGCCGGAAAAATGACTAAGTCCAAAAAAAAATTTTTTTTTAACTTTTTTCAATTTTAACCCTGTGGGATATATATTCTACCCACACACATTTGGAACTCTCCTGGGGTACCCTCACACATATTATTCCCTCATTTAGTGGATATTTTCACAAAAAAGTGAAATTTTCAAAAATCCAGAAAACTGGCTGAAAACGACTAAATATAAAGGATTCATTGGGCGAATCACTCTGGAACTGAAATCGGAATGCTCACTGACATTTCCCCTATCTGAAAGTCTGATAAACGCCGGAAAAATGACTAAGTCAAAAAAAAAAATTTTTTTTCAACTTTTTTCAATTTTACCCGCGTGGGATATATATTCTACCCACACCCATTTGGAACTCTCCTGGGGTACCCTCACACATATTATTCCCTCATTTAGTGGATATTTTCACAAAAAAGTGAAATTTTAAAAAATTCAGAAAATTGCCTGAAAATGATGAAAAATCAAGGACTCATCCGGCGAATCGCTCTGGAACTGAAATCGGAACACTCACTGACATTTCCCCTATCTGAAAGTCAGATAAACGCCAGAAAAATGACTAAGTACAAAAAAAAAATTTTTTCAACTTTTTTCAATTTTACCTCTGTGGGATATATATTTTACCCACGCACATTTGTAACTCTCCTGGGGTACCCTCACACATATTATTCCCTCATTTAGTGGATATTTTCACAAAAAAGTGTAATTTCCAAAAATTCAGAAAATTGCCTGAAAATGACGAAATATCAAGGACTCATCCGGCGAATCGCTCTGGAACTGAAATCGGAATGCTCACTGACATTTCCCATATCTGAAAGTCTGATAAACGCCGGAAAAATGACTAAGTCCAAAAAAAAAATTTTTTTTAACTTTTTTCAATTTTAACCCTGTGGGATATATATTCTACCCACACACATTTGGAACTCTCCTGGGGTACCCTCACACATATTATTCCCTCATTTAGTGGATATTTTCACAAAAAAGTGAAATTTTAAAAAATTCAGAAAATTGCCTGAAAATGATGAAAAATCAAGGACTCATTCGGCGAATCGCTCTGGAACTGAAATCGGAACACTCACTGACATTTCCTCTATCTGAAAGTCTGATAAACGCCGGAAAAATGACTAAGTACAAAAAAAAAATTTTTTCAACTTTTTTCAATTCTACCTCCGTGGGATATATATTTTACCCACGCACATTTGGAACTCTCCTGGGGTAACATCACACATATTATTCCCTCATTTAGTGGATATTTTCACAAAAAAATGAAATTTTAAAAAATCCAGAAAATTGGCTAAAAACGGCTAAATATCAAGGATTCATTGGGCGAATCGCTCTGGAACTGAAATCAGAATGCTCACTGACATTTCCCCTATCTGAAATTCTGTTAAACGCAGGAAAAATGACTAAGTCCAAAAAAAAAAATTTTTTTAACTTTTTTCAATTTTAACCCTGTGGGATATAAATTCTACCCACACACATTTGGAACTCTCCTGGGGTACCATCACACATATTATTCCCTCATTTAGTGGATATTTTCACAAAAAAGTGAAATTTTCAAAAATCCAGAAAATTGGCTGAAAACGACTAAATATAAATGATTCATTGGGCCAATCGCTCTGTAACTGAAATCGGAATGCTCACTGACATTTCCCCTATCTGAAAGTCTGATAAACGCCGGAAAAATGACTAAGTCAAAAAAAAAAAAAAATTTTCAACTTTTTTCAATTTTACCCGCGTGGGATATATATTCTACCCACACACATTTGGAACTCTCCTGGGGTACCCTCACACATATTATTCCCTCATTTAGTGGATATTTTCACAAAAAAGTGAAATTTTAAAAAATTCAGAAAATTGCCTGAAAATGATGAAAAATCAAGGACTCATCCGGCGAATCGCTCTGGAACTGAAATCGGAACACTCACTGACATTTCCCCTATCTGAAAGTCTGATAAACGCCGGAAAAATGACTAAGTACAAAAAAAAATTTTTTCAACTTTTTTTCAATTTTTCCTCCGTGGGATATATATTTTACCCACACACATTTGTAACTCTCCTGCGGTACCCTCACACATATTATTCCCTCATTTAGTGGATATTTTCACAAAAAAGTGAAATTTTCAAAAATCCAGAAAATTGGCTGAAAACGACTAAATATAAAGGATTCATTGGGCGAATCGCTCTGGAACTGAAATCGGAATGCTCACTGACATTTCCCCTATGTGAAAGTCTGATAAACGCCGGAAAAATGACTAAGTCCAAAAAAAAATTTTTTTTCAACTTTTTTCAATTTTACCTCCGTGGGATATATATTCTACCCACACACATTTGGAACTCTCCTGGGGTACCCTCACACATATTATTCCCTCATTTAGTGGATATTTTCACAAAAAAGTGAAATTTTCAAAAATCCAGAAAATTGGCTGAAAACGACTAAATATAAAGGATTCATTGGGCGAATCGCTCTGGAACTGAAATCGGAATGCTCACTGACATTTCCCCTATGTGAAAGTCTGATAAACGCCGGAAAAATGACTAAGTCCAAAAAAAAATTTTTTTTCAACTTTTTTCAATTTTACCTCCGTGGGATATATATTCTACCCACACACATTTGGAACTCTCCTGGGGTACCCTCACACATATTATTCCCTCATTTAGTGGATATTTTCACAAAAAAGTGAAATTTCAAAAATCTAGAAAATTAGCTGAAAATGACTAAATATCAAGTACTCATTGGGAGAATCACTCTGGAACTGAAATCGGAATGCTCACTGACATTTCCCCTATCTGAAAGTCTGATAAACGCCGGAAAAATGACTAAGTCCCAAAAAAAATTTTTTTTTCAACTTTTTTCAATTTTACCCACGTGGGATATATATTCTACCCACACCCATTTGGAACTCTCCTGGGGTACCCTCACACATATTATTCCCTCATTTAGTGGATATTTTCACAAAAAAGTGAAATTTTAAAAAATTCAGAAAATTGCCTGAAAATGACGAAAAATCAAGGACTCATCCGGCGAATCGCTCTGGAACTGAAATTGGAACACTCACTGACATTTCCCCTATCTGAAAGTCTGATAAACGCCGGAAAAATGACTAAGTACAAAAAAAAAATTTTTTCAACTTTTTTCAATTCTACCTCCGTGGGATATATATTTTACCCACGCACATTTGGAACTCTCCTGGGGTAACATCACACATATTATTCCCTCATTTAGTGGATATTTTCACAAAAAAATGAAATTTTAAAAAATCCAGAAAATTGGCTAAAAACGGCTAAATATCAAGGATTCATTGGGCGAATCGCTCTGGAACTGAAATCAGAATGCTCACTGACATTTCCCCTATCTGAAATTCTGTTAAACGCAGGAAAAATGACTAAGTCCAAAAAAAAAAAATTTTTTTAACTTTTTTCAATTTTAACCCTGTGGGATATAAATTCTACCCACACACATTTGGAACTCTCCTGGGGTACCATCACACATATTATTCCCTCATTTAGTGGATATTTTCACAAAAAAGTGAAATTTTCAAAAATCCAGAAAATTGGCTGAAAACGACTAAATATAAATGATTCATTGGGCCAATCGCTCTGTAACTGAAATCGGAATGCTCACTGACATTTCCCCTATCTGAAAGTCTGATAAACGCCGGAAAAATGACTAAGTCAAAAAAAAAAAAAATTTTTCAACTTTTTTCAATTTTACCCGCGTGGGATATATATTCTACCCACACACATTTAGAACTCTCCTGGGGTACCCTCACACATATTATTCCCTCATTTAGTGGATATTTTCACAAAAAAGTGAAATTTTAAAAAATTCAGAAAATTGCCTGAAAATGATGAAAAATCAAGGACTCATCCGGCGAATCGCTCTGGAACTGAAATCGGAACACTCACTGACATTTCCCCTATCTGAAAGTCTGATAAACGCCGGAAAAATGACTAAGTACAAAAAAAAATTTTTTTCAACTTTTTTTCAATTTTTCCTCCGTGGGATATATATTTTACCCACACACATTTGTAACTCTCCTGGGGTACCCTCACACATATTATTCCCTCATTTAGTGGATATTTTCGCAAAAAAGTGAAATTTTCAAAAATCCAGAAAATTGGCTGAAAACGACTAAATATAAAGGATTCATTGGGCGAATCGCTCTGGAACTGAAATCGGAATGCTCACTGACATTTCCCCTATGTGAAAGTCTGATAAACGCCGGAAAAATGACTAAGTCCAAAAAAAAATTTTTTTTCAACTTTTTTCAATTTTACCTCCGTGGGATATATATTCTACCCACACACATTTGGAACTCTCCTGGGGTACCCTCACACATATTATTCCCTCATTTAGTGGATATTTTCACAAAAAAAGTGAAATTTTCAAAAATCCAGAAAACTGGCTGAAAACGACTAAATATAAAGGATTCATTGGGCGAATCACTCTGGAACTGAAATCGGAATGCTCACTGACATTTCCCCTATCTGAAAGTCTGATAAACGCCGGAAAAATGACTAAGTCCCAAAAAAAATTTTTTTTTCAACTTTTTTCAATTTTACCCACGTGGGATATATATTCTACCCACACCCATTTGGAACTCTCCTGGGGTACCCTCACACATATTATTCCCTCATTTAGTGGATATTTTCACAAAAAAGTGAAATTTTAAAAAATTCAGAAAATTGCCTGAAAATGACGAAAAATCAAGGACTCATCCGGCGAATCGCTCTGGAACTGAAATTGGAACACTCACTGACATTTCCCCTATCTGAAAGTCTGATAAACGCCGGAAAAATGATTAAGTACAAAAAAAAAATTTTTTCAACTTTTTTTCAATTTTACCTCCGTGGGATATATATTTTACCCACGCACATTTGGAACTCTCCTGGGGTACCCTCACACATATTATTCCCTCATTTAGTGGATATTTTCGCAAAAAAGTGAAATTTTCAAAAATCCAGAAAATTGGCTGAAAACGACTAAATATAAAGGATTCATTGGGCGAATCGCTCTGGAACTGAAATCGGAATGCTCACTGACATTTCCCCTATCTGAAAGTCTGATAAACGCTGGAAAAATGACTAAGTCAAAAAAAAAAAAAATTTTCAACTTTTTTCAATTTTACCCGCGTGGGATATATATTCTACCCACACACATTTGGAACTCTCCTGGGGTACCCTCACACATATTATTCCCTCATTTAGTGGATATTTTCACAAAAAAGTGAAATTTTAAAAAATTCAGAAAATTGCCTGAAAATGATGAAAAATCAAGGACTCATCCGGCGAATCGCTCTGGAACTGAAATCGGAACACTCACTGACATTTCCCCTATCTGAAAGTCTGATAAACGGCGGAAAAATGACTAAGTACAAAAAAAAAAATTTTTCAACTTTTTTTCAATTTTACCTCCGTGGGATATATATTTTACCCACGCACATTTGGAACTCTCCTGGGGTACCCTCACACATATTATTCCCTCATTTAGTGGATATTTTCACAAAAAAGTGAAATTTTAAAAAATCCAGAAAATTGGCTGAAAACGACTAAATATAAAGGATTCATTGGGCGAATCGCTCTGGAACTGAAATCGGAATGCTCACTGACATTTCCCCTATCTGAAAGTCTGATAAACGCCGGAAAAATGACAGTCCAAAAAAAAAATTTTTTTTAACTTTTTTCAATTTTAACCCTGTGGGATATATATTCTACCCACACACATTTGGAACTCTCCTGGGGTACCCTCACACATATTATTCCCTCATTTAGTGGATATTTTCACAAAAAAGTGAAATTTTAAAAAATTCAGAAAATTGCCTGAAAATGACGAAAAATCAAGGACTCATCCGGCGAATCGCTCTGGAACTGAAATCGGAACACTCACTGACATTTCCCCTATCTGAAAGTCTGATAAACGCCGGAAAAATGACTAAGTCCAAAAAAAAATTTTTTTTCAACTTTTTTCAATTTTACCTCCGTGGGATATATATTCTACCCACACACATTTGGAACTCTCCTGGGGTACCCTCACACATATTATTCCCTCATTTAGTGGATATTTTCACAAAAAAAGTGAAATTTTCAAAAATCCAGAAAACTGGCTGAAAACGACTAAATATAAAGGATTCATTGGGCGAATCACTCTGGAACTGAAATCGGAATGCTCACTGACATTTCCCCTATCTGAAAGTCTGATAAACGCCGGAAAAATGACTAAGTCCCAAAAAAAATTTTTTTTTCAACTTTTTTCAATTTTACCCACGTGGGATATATATTCTACCCACATCCATTTGGAACTCTCCTGGGGTACCCTCACACATATTATTCCCTCATTCAGTGGATATTTTCACAAAAAAGTGAAATTTTAAAAAATTCAGAAAATTGCCTGAAAATGACGAAAAATCAAGGACTCATCCGGCGAATCGCTCTGGAACTGAAATTGGAACACTCACTGACATTTCCCCTATCTGAAAGTCTGATAAACGCCGGAAAAATGATTAAGTACAAAAAAAAAATTTTTTCAACTTTTTTTCAATTTTACCTCCGTGGGATATATATTTTACCCACGCACATTTGGAACTCTCCTGGGGTACCCTCACACATATTATTCCCTCATTTAGTGGATATTTTCGCAAAAAAGTGAAATTTTCAAAAATCCAGAAAATTGGCTGAAAACGACTAAATATAAAGGATTCATTGGGCGAATCGCTCTGGAACTGAAATCGGAATGCTCACTGACATTTCCCCTATCTGAAAGTCTGATAAACGCTGGAAAAATGACTAAGTCAAAAAAAAAAAAAATTTTTCAACTTTTTTCAATTTTACCCGCGTGGGATATATATTCTACCCACACACATTTGGAACTCTCCTGGGGTACCCTCACACATATTATTCCCTCATTTAGTGGATATTTTCACAAAAAAGTGAAATTTTAAAAAATTCAGAAAATTGCCTGAAAATGATGAAAGATCAAGGACTCATCCGGCGAATCGCTCTGGAACTGAAATCGGAACACTCACTGACATTTCCCCTATCTGAAAGTCTGATAAACGGCGGAAAAATGACTAAGTACAAAAAAAAAAATTTTTCAACTTTTTTTCAATTTTACCTCCGTGGGATATATATTTTACCCACGCACATTTGGAACTCTCCTGGGGTACCCTCACACATATTATTCCCTCATTTAGTGGATATTTTCACAAAAAAGTGAAATTTTAAAAAATCCAGAAAATTGGCTGAAAACGACTAAATATAAAGGATTCATTGGGCGAATCGCTCTGGAACTGAAATCGGAATGCTCACTGACATTTCCCCTATCTGAAAGTCTGATAAACGCCGGAAAAATGACAGTCCAAAAAAAAAATTTTTTTTAACTTTTTTCAATTTTAACCCTGTGGGATATATATTCTACCCACACACATTTGGAACTCTCCTGGGGTACCCTCACACATATTATTCCCTCATTTAGTGGATATTTTCACAAAAAAGTGAAATTTTAAAAAATTCAGAAAATTGCCTGAAAATGACGAAAAATCAAGGACTCATCCGGCGAATCGCTCTGGAACTGAAATCGGAACACTCACTGACATTTCCCCTATCTGAAAGTCTGATAAACGCCGGAAAAATGACTAAGTCCAAAAAAAAATTTTTTTTCAACTTTTTTCAATTTTACCTCCGTGGGATATATATTCTACCCACACACATTTGGAACTCTCCTGGGGTACCCTCACACATATTATTCCCTCATTTAGTGGATATTTTCACAAAAAAAGTGAAATTTTCAAAAATCCAGAAAACTGGCTGAAAACGACTAAATATAAAGGATTCATTGGGCGAATCACTCTGGAACTGAAATCGGAATGCTCACTGACATTTCCCCTATCTGAAAGTCTGATAAACGCCGGAAAAATGACTAAGTCCCAAAAAAAATTTTTTTTTCAACTTTTTTCAATTTTACCCACGTGGGATATATATTCTACCCACATCCATTTGGAACTCTCCTGGGGTACCCTCACACATATTATTCCCTCATTCAGTGGATATTTTCACAAAAAAGTGAAATTTTAAAAAATTCAGAAAATTGCCTGAAAATGACGAAAAATCAAGGACTCATCCGGCGAATCGCTCTGGAACTGAAATTGGAACACTCACTGACATTTCCCCTATCTGAAAGTCTGATAAACGCCGGAAAAATGACTAAGTACAAAAAAAAAAATTTTTCAACTTTTTTTCAATTTTACCTCCGTGGGATATATATTTTACCCACGCACATTTGGAACTCTCCTGGGGTACCCTCACACATATTATTCCCTCATTTAGTGGATATTTTCACAAAAAAGTGTAATTTCCAAAAATTCAGAAAATTGCCTGAAAATGATGAAATATCAAGGACTCATCCGGCGAATCGCTCTGGAACTGAAATCGGAATGCTCACTGACATTTCCCCTATCTGAAAGTCTGATAAACGCCGGAAAAATGACTAAGTCCAAAAAAAAAATTTTTTTTAACTTTTTTCAATTTTAACCCTGTGGGATATATATTTTACCCACGCACATTTGGAACTCTCCTGGGGTACCCTCACACATATTATTCCCTCATTTAGTGGATATTTTCGCAAAAAAGTGAAATTTTCAAAAATCCAGAAAATTGGCTGAAAACGACTAAATATAAAGGATTCATTTGGCGAATCGCTCTGGAACTGAAATCGGAATGCTCACTGACATTTCCCCTATCTGAAAGTCTGATAAATGCCGGAAAAATGACTAAGTCCAAAAAAAAAATTTTTTTCAACTTTTTTCAATTTTACCTCCGTGGGATATATATTCTACCTACACACATTTGGAACTCTCCTGGGGTACCCTCACACATATTATTCCCTCATTTAGTGGATATTTTCACAAAAAAAGTGAAATTTTCAAAAATCCAAAAAGTTGGCTGAAAACGGCTAAATATCAGGGATTCATTGGGCGAATCGCTCTGGAACTGAAATCGGAACACTCACTGACATTTCCCCTATCTGAAAGTCTGATAAACGCCGGAAAAATGACTAAGTACAAAAAAAAAAATTGTTCAACTTTTTTTCAATTTTACCTCCGTGGGATATATATTTTACCCACACACATTTGGAACTCTCCTGGGGTACCCTCACACATATTATTCCCTCATTTAGTGGATATTTTCACAAAAAAGTGAAATTTTAAAAAATCCAGAAAATTGGATAAAAACGGCTAAATATAAAGGATTCATTGGGCGAATCGCTCTGGAACTGAAATCGGAATGCTCACTGACATTTCCCCTATCTGAAAGTCTGATAAACGCCGAAAAATGACTAAGTCCAAAAAAAAAATTTTTTTCAACTTTTTTCAATTTTACCTCCGTGGGATATATATTCTACCCACACACATTTGGAACTCTCCTGGGGTACCCTCACACATATTATTCCCTCATTTAATGGATATTTTCACAAAAAAGTGAAATTTTCAAAAATTCAGAAAATTGTCTGAAAATGACGAAAAATCAAGGACTCATCCGGCGAATCGCTCTGGAACTGAAATCGGAACACTCACTGACATTTCCCCTATCTGAAAGTCTGATAAACGCCGGAAAAATGACTAAGTACAAAAAAAAAATTTTTTCAACTTTTTTCAATTTTACCTCTGTGGGATATATATTTTACCCACGCACATTTGGAATTCTCCTGGGGTACCCTCACACATATTATTCCCTCATTTAGTGGATATTTTCACAAAAAAGTGTAATTTCCAAAAATTCAGAAAATTGCCTGAAAATGACGAAATATCAAGGACTCATCCGGCGAATCGCTCTGGAACTGAAATCGGAATGCTCACTGACATTTCCCCTATCTGAAAGTCTGATAAACGCCGGAAAAATGACTAAGTCCAAAAAAAAATTTTTTTTTAACTTTTTTCAATTTTAACCCTGTGGGATATATATTCTACCCACACACATTTGGAACTCTCCTGGGGTACCCTCACACATATTATTCCCTCATTTAGTGGATATTTTCACAAAAAAGTGAAATTTTAAAAAATTCAGAAAATTGCCTGAAAATGATGAAAAATCAAGGACTCATCCGGCGAATCGCTCTGGAACTGAAATCGGAATGCTCACTGACATTTCCCCTATCTGAAAGTCTGATAAACGCCGGAAAAATGACTAAGTCCAAAAAAAAAATTTTTTTCAACTTTTTTCAATTTTACCTCCGTGGGATATATATTCTACCTACACACATTTGGAACTCTCCTGGGGTACCCTCACACATATTATTCCCTCATTTAGTGGATATTTTCACAAAAAAAGTGAAATTTTCAAAAATCAAAAAATTGGCTGAAAACGGCTAAATATCAAGGATTCATTGGGCGAATCGCTCTGGAACTGAAATCGGAATGCTCACTCACATTTCCCCTATCTGAAAGTCTGAAAAACGCCGGAAAAATGACTAAGTCAAAAAAAAATAATTTTTTCAACTTTTTTCAATTTTACCCGCGTGGGATATATATTCTACCCACACACATTTGGAAATCTCCTGGGGTACCCTCACACATATTATTCCCTCATTTAGTGGATATTTTCACAAAAAAGTGAAATTTTAAAAAATTCAGAAAATTGCCTGAAAATGACGAAAAATCAAGGACTCATTCGGCGAATCGCTCTGGAACTGAAATCGGAACACTCACTGACATTTCCTCTATCTGAAAGTCTGATAAACGCCGGAAAAATGACTAAGTACAAAAAAAAAATTTTTTCAACTTTTTTCAATTCTACCTCCGTGGGATATATATTTTACCCACGCACATTTGGAACTCTCCTGGGGTAACATCACACATATTATTCCCTCATTTAGTGGATATTTTCACAAAAAAGTGAAATTTTAAAAAATCCAGAAAATTGGCTAAAAACGGCTAAATATCAAGGATTCATTGGGCGAATCGCTCTGGAACTGAAATCAGAATGCTCACTGACATTTCCCCTATCTGAAATTCTGTTAAACGCCGGAAAAATGACTAAGTCCAAAAAAAAAATTTTTTTTAACTTTTTTCAATTTTAACCCTGTGGGATATAAATTCTACCCACACACATTTGGAACTCTCCTGGGGTACCCTCACACATATTATTCCCTCATTTAGTGGATATTTTCACAAAAAAGTGTAATTTCCAAAAATTCAGAAAATTGCCTGAAAATTACGAAATATCAAGGACTCATCCGGCGAATCGCTCTGGAACTGAAATCGGAATGCTCACTGCCATTTCCCCTATCTGAAAGTCTGATAAACGCCGGAAAAATGACTAAGTCAAAAAAAAAAATTTTTTTTTCAACTTTTTTCAATTTTACCTCCGTGGGATATATATTCTACCCACACACATTTGGAACTCTCCTGGGGTACCCTCACACATATTATTCCCTCATTTAGTGGATATTTTCACAAAAAAGTGAAATTTTCAAAAATCCAGAAAATTGGCTGAAAACGACTAAATATAAAGGATTCATTGGGCGAATCACTCTGGAACTGAAATCGGAATGCTCACTGACATTTCCCCTATCTGAAAGTCTGATAAACGCCGGAAAAATGATTAAGTACAAAAAAAAAATTTTTTCAACTTTTTTTCAATTTTACCCGCGTGGGATATATATTTTACCCACGCACATTTGGAACTCTCCTGGGGTACCCTCACACATATTATTCCCTCATTTAGTGGATATTTTCGCAAAAAAGTGAAATTTTCAAAAATCCAGAAAATTGGCTGAAAACGACTAAATATCAAGGATTCATTGGGCGAATCCCTCTGGAACTGAAAATCGGAATGCTCACTGACATTTCCCCTATCTGAAAGTCTGATAAACGCCGGAAAAATGACTAAGTCAAAAAAAAAATTTTTTTTTTCAACTTTTTTCAATTTTACCTCCGTGGGATATATATTCTACCCACACACATTTGGAACTCTCCTGGGGTACCCTCACACATATTATTCCCTCATTTAGTGGATATTTTCACAAAAAAAGTGACATTTTCAAAAATCCAAAAAATTGGCTGAAAACGGCTAAATATCAAGGATTCATTGGGCGAATCGCTCTGGAACTGAAATCAGAACACTCACTGACATTTCCCCTATCTGAAAGTCTGATAAACGCCGGAAAAATGACTAAGTCCAAAAAAAAAATTTTTTTCAACTTTTTTCAATTTTACCTCCGTGGGATATATATTCTACCCAGGGCCGGCTTCAGCACCCGGCGCACCCGGGCAAATGCCGGGGCCTTGAGCAGGCAGAGGGGCCCACTGGCGGTCGTGCACCCCGCTGGGCTATGGGCGGAGGAGAGCGGTGTCAGCGCCCGCCCTTCTCCGCCGCTTGCTCAGGGCCCCGGCAGCCCGATATTTACCTCTCCCTGTGCCTCCGCAGATCAGCTGTCTTCCTGCTCTGCGCTCCCTGTGACATCTCAGGTCAGAGGGCGCGGTGACGTCTTTACACCGCGCCCTCACCTGAGCCGTCACAGGGAGCGCTGAGCGGGAAGCCGCCGACAACGCTGGAGTTTGGAGCCGAGCAGCGAGCGGCGGGCAGCAGGCAGCGGGCAGCAGGTAACAGGTGAGGAGAAGGGAGGTGAGTATTTGATTTTTTTTTTTTTTTTAATGTATGGAGGCATGGGGCATTATAAAGAGGGGAGGGGGGGGCATCCTGCATGGGGCATTATAAGGTGGGGACAAGCCTGCATGGGGCATTATAAGGTGGGGAACAGCCTGCACGGGGCATTATAAAGAGAGGGGGGGACATCCTGCATGGGGCATTATAAAGAGGAGGGTTGACAGCCTGCATGGGGCAGTATAAAGAGGAGGGGTGACAGCCTGCATGGGGCATTATAAAGAGGAGGGGTGACAGCCTGCATGGGGCATTATAAAGAGGGGGGGATTCCTGCTTGGGGCATTATAATGAGGAGGGGTGACAGCCTGCATGGGGCATTATAAGGTGGGGACCAGCCTGCATGGGGCATTATAAGGTGGGGAACAGCCTGCACGGGGCATTATAAAGAGAGGGGGAGACATCCTGCATGGGGCATTATAAAGAGGAGGGGTGACAGCCTGCATGGGGCAGTATAAAGAGGAGGGGTGACAGCCTGCATGGGGCAGTATAAAGAGGAGGGGTGACAGCCTGCATGGGGCAGTATAAAGAGGAGGGGTGACAGCCTGCATGGGGCATTATAAGGTGGGGAACAGCCTGCACGGGGCATTAAAAGGGGGGGCCTGTATGGGGCATTATGTGGGGGGGAACAGCCTGCATGGAGCATTATAAGGGGGGGGCAGCCTGTATGGGGCATTATGTGGGGGGTAACAGCCTGCATGGAGCATTAAAAGGGGGGGCCTGTATGGGGCATTATGTGGGGGGTAACAGCCTGCATGGAGCATTATAAGGGGGGGGGCAGCCTGTATGGGGCATTATGTGGGGGGTAACAGCCTGCATGGAGCATTAAAAGGGGGGGCCTGTATGGGGCATTATGTGGGGGGGAACAGCCTGCATGGAGCATTATAAGGGGGGGGCAGCCTGTATGGGGCATTATGTGGGGGGTAACAGCCTGCATGGAGCATTAAAAGGGGGGGCCTGTATGGGGCATTATGTGGGGGGTAACAGCCTGCATGGAGCATTATAAGGGGGGGGGCAGCCTGTATGGGGCATTATGTGGGGGGTAACAGCCTGCATGGAGCATTAAAAGGGAGGGGCCTGTATGGGGCATTATGTGGGGGGTAACAGCCTGCATGGAGCATTATAAGGGGGGACAGCCTGTATGGGGCATTATGTGGGGGGTAACAGCCTGCATGCAGCATTATATGGGGACCGGTATCCTGTATGGAGCGTTATATGGGGGCCAGTATTCCAAATGGAGCGTTATATGGGGGCCAGTATTCTGTATGGAGCCTTATATGGGGGCCAGTATTCCGTATGGAGCCTTATATGGAAGCCAGTATTCCGTATGGAGCCTTATATAGGGGCCAGTATTCCATATGGGGCCTTATATGGGGGCCAGTATTCCGTATGGAGCCTTATATGGGGGCCAGTATTCCGTATGGAGCCTTATATGGGGGCCAGTATTCCGCATGGAGCCTTATATGGGGGTCAGTATTCCGCATGGAGCCTTATATGGGAGTCAGTATTCCGTATGGGGCCTTATATGGGGGCCAGTATTCCGTATGGGGTCTTATATGGGGGCCAGTATTCCGTATGGGGTCTTATATGGGGGGCCAGTATTCCGTATGGGGCCTTATATGGGGGCCAGTATTCCGTATGGGGTCTTATATGAGGGCCAGTATTCCGTATGGGGCCTTATATGGGGGCAAGTATTCCGTATGGGGCCTTATATGGGGGCAAGTATTCCGTATGGGGCCTTATATGGGGGCCAGTATTCCGTATGGGCGTTATATGGGGACCAGTATTCCGTATGGAGCCTTATATGGGGGCCACTATTCTGTGTGGAGCGATTCACCGGTTTCTGAGCTATTGTGGAATTTACAATAGATATCACTCATGAATAGTGTTGAGCGATACCTTCCGATATCAGGAAATATCGTATCGGATTGGATCGGGCCGATACCCAAAAAGTATCGGATATCGCCGATTTCGATACCGGAAACCAATGCAAGTCTATGGGACACAAATATCGGAATGAAAATAAACCCTTTCTTTCCTTGTAGGTTAATTTTACATGAAGGAAAACAACTAAGAATAATGTAGAATGACATGAAAAGCCGGCAATTCATCAGCGGCATACACCGGTACCCGACAATTTACAACAGAAAGAATAGAGCTTCACACATAGATTAGATAGATAGAAACATGTCAGTCACATATATATGAAGTACAGTGACAGTGTTGCTTACTGTACTTGTCATTTAGTGTAAAGGATTTATTAAAAAAAATATTAGTGTTTTCGTGCACCGTCTCTTTAATAAAGCCGGCCGGCAATTCAGCATCTGTACCCGACAATTTATAACAGACAGAATAGAGCTTCACACATAGATTAGATAGATAGAAACATGTCAGCCACATATATAAGAAGTACAGTGACAGTGTTGAGCGCAAGCATGCCTGCGCTTCTCAGTGTCCGCGGGATGACAGGCTGGATGGCAGCGTTCTGCTGCGGTCCAGCCTGTCATCTCGATGTAGCAGAGCTGAAGCTGTCCTGGGAACCATGGAAAGGTAAGGATGAGGTTGCTTTATTATTTTACTTTTATTGCAGGAGATCGTTGGCTTCAGCTGGAATGGGCGTGGCGGTAAGTATGGTTTAATTTAGAACAATAAAGAATTGTGTCTTTATTTCAATTAAAGGACTTTTTTCTGGGTGTTTGTGTTTTTTTTAAATACTTTACTAGAAATTCATGGCGGTCATGTCTAATATTGGCGTGACCCCATGAATTTCGGGCTTAGGGCCAGCTGATAATGCCAAGCTGGCCTTAACCCCTTTATTACCCAGTGAGCCACCGCACCAGGGCCCTGGATGAGTTGGGTACAGCGCCAGAAGATGGCGTTTCTATGAAATAATTTAAAAAAAATTGACGTGGGGCTTCACACTATATTTGTGTCCAGCCAGGTACAGCAGGCAGGAACGGGCTGCCCCCAACCACCAGCTGCCTATTTGTACCTGGCCAGACACAACAATATAGGGAAGCCCTTTTTTTCTTAATTATTCCATGAATTTCATGAAATAATTTAAAAAAAAAAACGTGGAGCTTCTCCCTATTTTTGTGTCCAGCCAGGTACAACTAGGCAGCTGGGGGATGGAATCTGCAGCGCAGGGAGGCCCAAGCTTTCTGCCCCCCCCCCCCCGCTGAAAATTGCAGTCCGCGGCCGCCCCGGAAAATGGCGCGTTCATAGAAGCTGGATGCTGTACCTGGCTGGCATACAAAAATATGGCGAAGCCCACGTCAAAAGTTTTGGGAAAAATTTATTAAAAAATAAATAATAATTTAGGGACTGCATCTTTATTAAGTCCTCAAATGTCATTTAGTGTTAAAATAAAGGATTTATTTTAAAAAAAAATGGCGTGGGATCCCCCATAATTTTAGTCTCTAGCGGAGGTTAAGCAGACGGCTGGGGCAGATGTTTGAAGCCTGGGAAGGGGGTAAAACCCACGGAGCTTCCCAGGCTACTAATATCAGCCCCCAGCTGAATACCTAGCCTTTACTAGCTATTAAAATGGGGGACCCCCCCAAAAAAATGACGTGGGGTCCCCCCTATTTTAATAGCTAGCAAAGGCTAGGCAGACAGCTGGGGGCTGATATTAATAGCTCAGGAAGGGTGCCATGAATATTGGCCCCCTCCCAGGCTAGAAACACCAGCCGTCAGCCGCCCCAGAAATGGCACATCCATAGGATGCGCCAATTCTGGCACTTAGCCTCGCTCTTCCACGCTGCCCTGGTGCGGTAGCAGGGGGTAATAGTGGTGGGGTTCATGTCAGCGCCAGCTGCCATGAAGCCCAGGTTAGTAATGATGGCCGTCTATATGACACCCCCATTACTAACCTACAAAGTGTTAAAAAGAAAAAACACACTACACCCAGAAAAAAATAATTTATTTGAAATAAAACACCATTTTATTTAATTCTTAGTTTACTAAAAAAAAAATAGTTACCTGTCCACGTTCCTGCGCTGATCTCCCATGCACAGCTGTCACATCTGGAGATGGTGACAGCTGTGCATGGCTGCTGTAAGCTCACGCTGCCGGGAACACGTCCGCTCCCGGCAGCGGGAGCCACTGACTGAGGTCAGCGGAGTGCATTCAGGCAGCGCAGCTCTGGAGACCTCCTTTACGGCAGTGCTGTACCGTGGGAATTTCTCACGATACAGCAGTGCCGTAAAGGAGCTAGCCGGAGCAGCGCTGCATGAACTCCGGTGAACCCTTACGGCCCTGTCATTCTAGCGGCGGCAGCGGTTCAGAGCGGTCACATTCTATGTGGCTGCTCTGAACTGGAGATCTTCGTGGGACACTCGTGGACTGCTACGGAGGGGTAAGGATAAGGTTGTGGTTTATTATTTTATATTTTATTACAGGAGATCGCTGGCTTCGGGGAATTAGGTGTCTAGGTGAGTATAGGTGTAGTTTTTTATTTTTTACTTTATTTTAGGTGGCGATCGGCGGGGACAGGTAATGTATGAACTAATTTCTTTTAGGTAACCACTGGCCACCAATGACATGTATTTAAAATTTATTGGGGACACAGTAGGGCAATTTAAATAGCAGGATCAGGCTGATGGGAATTACTGCTCCCATCGAGCTGATCCTGCTGGCAGGAGTGGACGGGGGACAGACATAGGCCGATGGGAGTAGTAGTGTCACATCGGCCTATGTCTGCCTGCACGCACACACCCGCACACACAGCGCACACACACCCCGCACACACACACACCCCGCACACACTAATCATGACGGGCTGATGGTCTGGGAGGTGAGGCTGACCTGTGCGGCCGTGGGAAAGTTCATGTGAGTTCATGCAGTCAAGCATGAACTCACATGAACCCTCCGAGGGCACCGCGGCTACTTCAAATGAACAGCTGATCGGCATCACCTGATACCTCAGCTGTTCATTTGAAATAACCGGCGGGAAAGCGCAGCACAGAACGGGAAAGCCGGCGGTGAAGTCTTTTCACTGCCGGCTTCCCCGCCCGGGTCCTTCGCTCCTTGGTGCTGCGCTCCCCGCCCGGTCCTAATTTACGATTGGGATTGGAGGTGGCGAGGGGAGCGGAGGATCGGGGTGGGAGGCTGCGGGGAAGCAGTATGGGGCTGCGTGATTGTTTAAAAGCCGGCGGCTTTTTACCGCGCGCCGGCTTTTAAACAATCAGGAGAATTCTCCCACGCTGGGATGGCATTCTGATGACAAGCTGGATCGCAGCTGAGCGCTGCCACCCAGCTTGTCATCCTTCACAGACACTGCAGAGCGCAGGCATTATGGGAACTTCCGATTCCGGTATTCGATATTATAAAAGTATCGGAATTAAGTATCGGAATTCCGATACAGTGAATATCGGCCGATACCCGATATTTCAGTATCGGAATGCTCAACACTACTCATGAAGTGAAATCTTTGCATTGTACTATATATATATATATATATATTTCTCCGCCGTATCTCTGCATCATGAATCGTGGTATGTGTTAAAGGGGCCCACTGAGACTCTTTTGCCTGGGACCCAGAAAAACCTGGAGCCGGCCCTGATTCTACCCACACACATTTGGAACTCTCCTGGGGTACCCTCACACATATTATTCCCTCATTTAGTGGATATTTTCACAAAAAAAGTGAAATTTTCAAAAATCCAAAAAATTGGCTGAAAACGGCTAAATATCAAGGATTCATTGGGCGAATTGCTCTGGAACTGAAATCGGAATGCTCACTGACATTTCCCCTATCTGAAAGTCTGATAAACGCCGGAAAAATGACTAAGTCAAAAAAAAAAAAAATTTTCAACTTTTTTCAATTTTATCCGCGTGGGATATATTTTCTACCCACACACATTTGGAACTCTCCTGGGGTACCCTCACACATATTATTCCCTCATTTAGTGGATATTTTCACAAAAAAGTGAAATTTTAAAAAATTCAGAAAATTGCCTGAAAATGATGAAAAAAAAAGGACTCATCCGGCGAATCGCTCTGGAACTGAAATCGGAACACTCACTGACATTTCCCCTATCTGAAAGTCTGATAAACGCCGGAAAAATTAGTAAGTACAAAAAAAAATTTTTTTCAACTTTTTTCAATTTTACCTCCGTGGGATATATATTTTACCCACGCACATTTGGAACTCTCCTGGGGTACCCTCACACATATTATTCCCTCATTTAGTGGATATTTTTACAAAAAACTGTAATTTTCAAAAATCCAGAAAATTGGCTGAAAACGACGAAATATCAAGGACTCATTGGGGGAATCGCTCTGGAACTGAAATCGGAATGCTCACTGACATTTCCCCTATCTGAAAGTCTGATAAAACGCGGGAAAAATGACTAAGTACAAAAAAAATAATTTTCAACTTTTTTCAATTTTACCCCCGTGGGATATATATTCTACCTACACACATTTGGAACTCTCCTGGGGTACCCTCACACATATTATTCCCTCATTTAGTGGATATTTTCACAAAAAAGTGAAATTTTCAAAAATTCAGAAAATTGAATGAAAACGACGAAAAATCAAGGACTCATCCGGCGAATCGCTATGGAATTGAAATCGGAACACTCACTGACATTTCCCCTATCTGAAAGTCTGATAAACGCCGGAAAAATGAGTAAGTCCAAAAAAATAAAATTTTCAACTTTTTTCAATTTTACCGCCGTGGGATATATATTCTACCCACACACATTTGGAACTTTCCTGGGGTACCGTCACACATATTATTCCCTCATTTAGTGGATATTTTCCCAAAAAAGTGAGATTTTCAAAAATTCAGAAAATTGGATGAAAAGGACTCATTGGGCGAATCGCTCTGGAACTGAAATCGGAAGGCTCACTGACATTTCCCCTATCTGAAAGTCTGATAAACGCCGGAAAAATGACTAAGTACAAAAAAAAATAATTTTCAACTTTTTTCAATTTTACCCCCGTGGGATATATATTCTACCCACACACATTTGGAACTCTCCTGGGGTACCCTCACACATATTATTCCCTCATTTAGTGGATATTTTCACAAAAAAGTGAAATTTTCAAAAATTCAGAAAATTGAATGAAAACGACGAAAAATCAAGGACTCATCCGGCGAATCGCTCTGGAATTGAAATCGGAACACTCACTGACATTTCCCCTATCTGAAAGTCTGATAAACGCCGGAAAAATGAGTAAGTCCAAAAAAATAAAATTTTCAACTTTTTTCAATTTTACCCCCGTGGGATATATATTCTACCCACACACATTTGGAACTTTCCTGGGGTACCGTCACACATATTATTCCCTCATTTAGTGGATATTTTCCCAAAAAAGTGAGATTTTCAAAAATTCAGAAAATTGGATGAAAAGGACTCATTGGGCGAATCGCTCTGTAACTGAAATCGGAAGGCTCACTGACATTTCCCCTATCTGAAAGTCTGATAAATGCCGGAAAAATGACTAAGTCCAAAAAAAAATTTTTTTCAACTTTTTTCAATTTTACCCGCGTGGGATATATATTCTACCCACACACATTTGGAACTCTCCTGGGGTACCCTCACACATATTATTCCCTCATTTAGTGGATATTTTCACAAAAAAGTGAAATTTTCAAAAACCCAGAAAATTGAATGAAAAGGCCTAAATATCAAGGACTCATAGGGCGAATCGTTCTGGAACTGAAATTGGAATGCTCACTGACATTTCCCCTATCTGAAAGTCTGATAAACGCCGGAAAAATGACTAAGTCCAAAAAAAAAATTTTTTCAACTTTTTTCAATTTTACCCACACACATTTGGAACTCTCCTGGGGTACCCTCACACATATTATTACCTCATTTAGTGGATATTTTCACAAAAAAGTGAAATCTTCAAAAATCCAGAAAATTGGCTGAAAACGACTAAAATATCAAGGACTCAATGGGCGAATCACTCTGGAACTGAAATCGGAATGATCACTGACATTTCCCCTATCTGAAAGTCTGATAAACGCCGGAAAAATGACTAAGTAAAAAAAAAAACTTTTTTCAACTTTTTTCAATTTTAACCCTGTGGGATATATATTCTACACACACACATTTGGAACTCTCCTGGGGTAACCTCACACATATTATTCCCTCATTTAGTGGATATTTTCACAAAAAAGTGAAATTTTCAAAAATCCAGAAAATTAGCTGAAAAAGACTAAATATCAAGTACTCATTGGGCGAATCACTCTGGAACTGAAATCGGAATGCTCACTGACATTTCCCCTATCTGAAAGTCTGATAAACGCCGGAAAAATGACTAAGTCCAAAAAAAAAATTTTTTCAACTTTTTTAAATTTTACCACCGTGGGATATATATTCTACCCACACACATTTGGAATTCTCCTGGCATACCCTCACACATATTATTCCCTCATTTAGTGGATATTTTCACAAAAAAGTGAAATTTCAAAAATCTAGAAAATTAGCTGAAAATGACTAAATATCAAGTACTCATTGGGAGAATCACTCTGGAACTGAAATCGGAATGCTCACTGACATTTCCCCTATCTGAAAGTCTGATAAACGCCAGAAAAATGACTAAGTCAAAAAAAAATTTTTTTTCAACTTTTTTCAATTTTACTCACGTGGGATGTATATTCTACCCACACACATTTGAAACTCTCCTGGGGTTCCCTCACACATATTATTCCCTCATTTAGTGGATATTTTCACAAAAAAGTGAAATTTTCAAAAATCCAGAAAATCGGCTGAAAACGACTAAATATCAAGGACTCATTGGGCTAATCGCTCTGGAACTGAAATCGGAATGCTCACTGACATTTCCCCTATCTGAAAGTCTGATAAAACGCGGGAAAAATGACTAAGTACAAAAAAAAATAATTTTCAACTTTTTTCAATTTTACCCCCGTGAGATATATATTCTACCCACACACATTTGGAACTCTCCTGGGGTACCCTCACACATATTATTCCCTCATTTAGTGGATATTTTCACAAAAAAGTGAAATTTTCAAAAATTCAGAAAATTGAATGAAAACGACGAAAAATCAAGGACTCATCCGGCGAATCGCTCTGGAATTGAAATCGGAACACTCACTGACATTTCCCCTATCTGAAAGTCTGATAAACACCGGAAAAATTAGTAAGTCCAAAAAAATAAAATTTTCAACTTTTTTCAATTTTACCCCCGTGGGATATATATTCTACCCACACACATTTGGAACTTTCCTGGGGTACCGTCACACATATTATTCCCTCATTTAGTGGATATTTTCCCAAAAAAGTGAGATTTTCAAAAATTCAGAAAATTGGATGAAAAGGACTCATTGGGCGAATCGCTCTGGAACTGAAATCGGAAGGCTCACTGACATTTCCCCTATCTGAAAGTCTGATAAACGCCGGAAAAATGACTAAGTCCAAAAAAAATTTTTTTTCAACTTTTTTCAATTTTACCCGCGTGGGATATATATTCTACCCACACACATTTGGAACTCTCCTGGGGTACCCTCACACATATTATTCCCTCATTTAGTGGATATTTTCACAAAAAAGTGAAATTTTCAAAAATCCAGAAAATTGGCTGAAAACGACTAAATATCAAGGACTCATTGGGCGAATCGCTCTGGAACTGAAATCGGAATGCTTACTGACATTTCCCCTATCTGAAAGTCTGATAAACGCCGGAAAAATGACTAAGTCCAAAAAAAAAATTTTTTCAACTTTTTTCAATTTTACCCACACACATTTGGAACTCTCCTGGGGTACCCTCACACATATTATTACCTCATTTAGTGGATATTTTCACAAAAAAGTGAAATCTTCAAAAATCCAGAAAATTGGCTGAAAACGACTAAAATATCAAGGACTCAATGGGCGAATCACTCTGGAACTGAAATCGGAATGATCACTGACATTTCCCCTATCTGAAAGTCTGATAAACGCCGGAAAAATGACTAAGTAAAAAAAAAAACTTTTTTCAACTTTTTTCAATTTTAACCCTGTGGGATATATATTCTACACACACACATTTGGAACTCTCCTGGGGTAACCTCACACATATTATTCCCTCATTTAGTGGATATTTTCACAAAAAAGTGAAATTTTCAAAAATCCAGAAAATTAGCTGAAAAAGACTAAATATCAAGTACTCATTGGGCGAATCACTCTGGAACTGAAATCGGAATGCTCACTGACATTTCCCCTATCTGAAAGTCTGATAAACGCCGGAAAAATGACTAAGTCCAAAAAAAAAATTTTTTCAACTTTTTTAAATTTTACCACCGTGGGATATATATTCTACCCACACACATTTGGAATTCTCCTGGCATACCCTCACACATATTATTCCCTCATTTAGTGGATATTTTCACAAAAAAGTGAAATTTCAAAAATCTAGAAAATTAGCTGAAAATGACTAAATATCAAGTACTCATTGGGAGAATCACTCTGGAACTGAAATCGGAATGCTCACTGACATTTCCCCTATCTGAAAGTCTGATAAACGCCAGAAAAATGACTAAGTCAAAAAAAAATTTTTTTTCAACTTTTTTCAATTTTACTCACGTGGGATGTATATTCTACCCACACACATTTGAAACTCTCCTGGGGTTCCCTCACACATATTATTCCCTCATTTAGTGGATATTTTCACAAAAAAGTGAAATTTTCAAAAATCCAGAAAATCGGCTGAAAACGACTAAATATCAAGGACTCATTGGGCTAATCGCTCTGGAACTGAAATCGGAATGCTCACTGACATTTCCCCTATCTGAAAGTCTGATAAAACGCGGGAAAAATGACTAAGTACAAAAAAAAATAATTTTCAACTTTTTTCAATTTTACCCCCGTGAGATATATATTCTACCCACACACATTTGGAACTCTCCTGGGGTACCCTCACACATATTATTCCCTCATTTAGTGGATATTTTCACAAAAAAGTGAAATTTTCAAAAATTCAGAAAATTGAATGAAAACGACGAAAAATCAAGGACTCATCCGGCGAATCGCTCTGGAATTGAAATCGGAACACTCACTGACATTTCCCCTATCTGAAAGTCTGATAAACGCCGGAAAAATGAGTAAGTCCAAAAAAATAAAATTTTCAACTTTTTTCAATTTTACCCCCGTGGGATATATATTCTACCCACACACATTTGGAACTTTCCTGGGGTACCGTCACACATATTATTCCCTCATTTAGTGGATATTTTCCCAAAAAAGTGAGATTTTCAAAAATTCAGAAAATTGGATGAAAAGGACTCATTGGGCGAATCGCTCTGGAACTGAAATCGGAAGGCTCACTGACATTTCCCCTATCTGAAAGTCTGATAAACGCCGGAAAAATGACTAAGTCCAAAAAAAATTTTTTTTCAACTTTTTTCAATTTTACCCGCGTGGGATATATATTCTACCCACACACATTTGGAACTCTCCTGGGGTACCCTCACACATATTATTCCCTCATTTAGTGGATATTTTCACAAAAAAGTGAAATTTTCAAAAATCCAGAAAATTGGCTGAAAACGACTAAATATCAAGGACTCTTTGGGCGAATCGCTCTGGAACTGAAATCGGAATGCTTACTGACATTTCCCCTATCTGAAAGTCTGATAAACGCTGGAAAAATGACTAAGTACAAAAAAAATGTTTTCAACTTTTTTCAATTTTACCCCCGTGGGATAAATATTCTACCCACACATATTTGGAACTCTCCTGGGGTACACTCACACATATTATTCCCTCATTTAGTGGATATTTTCACAAAATAGTGAAATTTTCAAAAACCCAGAAAATTGAATGAAAAGGCCTAAATATCAAGGACTCATAGGGCGAATCGCTCTGGAACTGAAATTGGAATGCTCACTGACATTTCCCCTATCTGAAAGTCTGATAAACGCCGGAAAAATGACTAAGTCCAAAAAAAAAATTTTTTCAACTTTTTTCAATTTTACCCACACACATTTGGAACTCTCCTGGGGTACCCTCACACATATTATTACCTCATTTAGTGGATATTTTCACAAAAAAGTGAAATCTTCAAAAATCCAGAAAATTGGCTGAAAACGACTAAAATATCAAGGACTCAATGGGCGAATCACTCTGGAACTGAAATCGGAATGATCACTGACATTTCCCCTATCTGAAAGTCTGATAAACGCCGGAAAAATGACTAAGTAAAAAAAAAAACTTTTTTCAACTTTTTTCAATTTTACCCGCGTGGGATATATATTATACCCACACACATTTGGAACTCTCCTGGGGTATACCCTCACACATATTATTCCCTTATTTAGTGGATATTTTCACAAAAAAGTGAAATTTTCAAAAATTCAGAAAATTGCCTGAAAACGAGGAAAAATCAAGGACTCATCCGACGAATCACTCTGGAACTGAAATCGGAACACTCACTGACATTTCCCCTATCTGAAAGTCTGATAAACGCCGGAAAAATTACTAAGTATCAAAAAAAAATTTTTTTCAACTTTTTTCAATTTTAATCCTCTGGGATATATATTCTACCCACACACATTTGGAACTCTCCTGGGGTACCCTCACACATATTATTCCCTCATTTAGTGGATATTTTCACAAAAAAGTGAAATTTTAAAAAATTCAGAAAATTGCCTGAAAACGACGAAAAATCAAGGACTCATCCGGCGAATCGCTCTGGAATTGAAATCGGAACACTCACTGACATTTCCCCTATCTGAAAGTCTGATAAACGCCGGAAAAATGAGTAAGTCCAAAAAAATAAAATTTTCAACTTTTTTCAATTTTACCCCCGTGGGATATATATTCTACTCACACACATTTGGAACTCTCCTAGGGTACCCTCACACAAATCATTCCCTCATTTAGTGGATATTTTCACAAAAAAGTGAAATTTTCAAAAATCCAGAAAATTGGCTGAAAACGACTAAATATCAAGGACTCATTGGGCGAATCGCTCTGGAACTGAAATCGGAATGCTTACTGACATTTCCCCTATCTGAAAGTCTGATAAACGCCGGAAAAATGACTAAGTCCAAAAAAAAAATTTTTTCAACTTTTTTCAATTTTACCCACACACATTTGGAACTCTCCTGGGGTACCCTCACACATATTATTACCTCATTTAGTGGATATTTTCACAAAAAAGTGAAATCTTCAAAAATCCAGAAAATTGGCTGAAAACGACTAAAATATCAAGGACTCAATGGGCGAATCACTCTGGAACTGAAATCGGAATGATCACTGACATTTCCCCTATCTGAAAGTCTGATAAACGCCGGAAAAATGACTAAGTAAAAAAAAAAACTTTTTTCAACTTTTTTCAATTTTAACCCTGTGGGATATATATTCTACACACACACATTTGGAACTCTCCTGGGGTAACCTCACACATATTATTCCCTCATTTAGTGGATATTTTCACAAAAAAGTGAAATTTTCAAAAATCCAGAAAATTAGCTGAAAAAGACTAAATATCAAGTACTCATTGGGCGAATCACTCTGGAACTGAAATCGGAATGCTCACTGACATTTCCCCTATCTGAAAGTCTGATAAACGCCGGAAAAATGACTAAGTCCAAAAAAAAAATTTTTTCAACTTTTTTAAATTTTACCACCGTGGGATATATATTCTACCCACACACATTTGGAATTCTCCTGGCATACCCTCACACATATTATTCCCTCATTTAGTGGATATTTTCACAAAAAAGTGAAATTTCAAAAATCTAGAAAATTAGCTGAAAATGACTAAATATCAAGTACTCATTGGGAGAATCACTCTGGAACTGAAATCGGAATGCTCACTGACATTTCCCCTATCTGAAAGTCTGATAAACGCCAGAAAAATGACTAAGTCAAAAAAAAATTTTTTTTCAACTTTTTTCAATTTTACTCACGTGGGATGTATATTCTACCCACACACATTTGAAACTCTCCTGGGGTTCCCTCACACATATTATTCCCTCATTTAGTGGATATTTTCACAAAAAAGTGAAATTTTCAAAAATCCAGAAAATCGGCTGAAAACGACTAAATATCAAGGACTCATTGGGCTAATCGCTCTGGAACTGAAATCGGAATGCTCACTGACATTTCCCCTATCTGAAAGTCTGATAAAACGCGGGAAAAATGACTAAGTACAAAAAAAAATAATTTTCAACTTTTTTCAATTTTACCCCCGTGAGATATATATTCTACCCACACACATTTGGAACTCTCCTGGGGTACCCTCACACATATTATTCCCTCATTTAGTGGATATTTTCACAAAAAAGTGAAATTTTCAAAAATTCAGAAAATTGAATGAAAACGACGAAAAATCAAGGACTCATCCGGCGAATCGCTCTGGAATTGAAATCGGAACACTCACTGACATTTCCCCTATCTGAAAGTCTGATAAACGCCGGAAAAATGAGTAAGTCCAAAAAAATAAAATTTTCAACTTTTTTCAATTTTACCCCCGTGGGATATATATTCTACCCACACACATTTGGAACTTTCCTGGGGTACCGTCACACATATTATTCCCTCATTTAGTGGATATTTTCCCAAAAAAGTGAGATTTTCAAAAATTCAGAAAATTGGATGAAAAGGACTCATTGGGCGAATCGCTCTGGAACTGAAATCGGAAGGCTCACTGACATTTCCCCTATCTGAAAGTCTGATAAACGCCGGAAAAATGACTAAGTCCAAAAAAAATTTTTTTTCAACTTTTTTCAATTTTACCCGCGTGGGATATATATTCTACCCACACACATTTGGAACTCTCCTGGGGTACCCTCACACATATTATTCCCTCATTTAGTGGATATTTTCACAAAAAAGTGAAATTTTCAAAAATCCAGAAAATTGGCTGAAAACGACTAAATATCAAGGACTCATTGGGCGAATCGCTCTGGAACTGAAATCGGAATGCTTACTGACATTTCCCCTATCTGAAAGTCTGATAAACGCTGGAAAAATGACTAAGTACAAAAAAAATGTTTTCAACTTTTTTCAATTTTACCCCCGTGGGATAAATATTCTACCCACACATATTTGGAACTCTCCTGGGGTACACTCACACATATTATTCCCTCATTTAGTGGATATTTTCACAAAATAGTGAAATTTTCAAAAACCCAGAAAATTGAATGAAAAGGCCTAAATATCAAGGACTCATAGGGCGAATCGCTCTGGAACTGAAATTGGAATGCTCACTGACATTTCCCCTATCTGAAAGTCTGATAAACGCCGGAAAAATGACTAAGTCCAAAAAAAAAATTTTTTCAACTTTTTTCAATTTTACCCACACACATTTGGAACTCTCCTGGGGTACCCTCACACATATTATTACCTCATTTAGTGGATATTTTCACAAAAAAGTGAAATCTTCAAAAATCCAGAAAATTGGCTGAAAACGACTAAAATATCAAGGACTCAATGGGCGAATCACTCTGGAACTGAAATCGGAATGATCACTGACATTTCCCCTATCTGAAAGTCTGATAAACGCCGGAAAAATGACTAAGTAAAAAAAAAAACTTTTTTCAACTTTTTTCAATTTTACCCGCGTGGGATATATATTATACCCACACACATTTGGAACTCTCCTGGGGTATACCCTCACACATATTATTCCCTTATTTAGTGGATATTTTCACAAAAAAGTGAAATTTTCAAAAATTCAGAAAATTGCCTGAAAACGAGGAAAAATCAAGGACTCATCCGACGAATCACTCTGGAACTGAAATCGGAACACTCACTGACATTTCCCCTATCTGAAAGTCTGATAAACGCCGGAAAAATTACTAAGTATCAAAAAAAAATTTTTTTCAACTTTTTTCAATTTTAATCCTCTGGGATATATATTCTACCCACACACATTTGGAACTCTCCTGGGGTACCCTCACACATATTATTCCCTCATTTAGTGGATATTTTCACAAAAAAGTGAAATTTTAAAAAATTCAGAAAATTGCCTGAAAACGACGAAAAATCAAGGACTCATCCGGCGAATCGCTCTGGAATTGAAATCGGAACACTCACTGACATTTCCCCTATCTGAAAGTCTGATAAACGCCGGAAAAATGAGTAAGTCCAAAAAAATAAAATTTTCAACTTTTTTCAATTTTACCCCCGTGGGATATATATTCTACTCACACACATTTGGAACTCTCCTAGGGTACCCTCACACAAATCATTCCCTCATTTAGTGGATATTTTCACAAAAAAGTGAAATTTTCAAAAATCCAGAAAATTGCCTGAAAACGACTAACTATGAAGGACTCATTGGGCGAATCGCTCTGCAACTGAAATCGGAACGCTCACTGACATTTCCCTTATCTGAAAGTCTGATAAACGCCGGAAAAATGAGTAAGTCCAAAAAAATAAAATTTTCAACTTTTTTCAATTTTCCCTGGGTGGGATATATATTCTACCCACACACATTTGGAACTCTCCTGGGGTACGCTCACACATATTATTCCCTCATTTAGTGGATATTTTCACAAAAAAGTGAAATTTTCAAAAATCCAGAAAATTGGCTGAAAATGACTAAATATCAAGGACTCATTGGGCGAATCGCTCTGGAACTGAAATTGGAATGCTCACTGACATTTCCCATATCTGAAAGTCTGATAAACGCCGGAAAAATGACTAAGCCCAAAAAATAAAATTTTTCAACTTTTTTCAATTTTCCCTGGGTGGGATATATATTCTACCCACACACATTTGGAACTCTCCTGGGGTACCGTCACACATATTATTCCCTCATTTAGTGGATATTTTCACAAAAAAGTGAAATTTTCAAAAATTCAGAAAATTGCCTGAAAATTACGAAATATCAAGGATTCATCCGGCGAATTGCTCTGGAACTGAAATCGGAACGCTCACTGACTTTTCCCCTGTCTGAAAGTCTGATAAACGCCGGAAAAATGACTAAGTCCAAAAAAAATTTTTTTTCAACTTTTTTCAATTTTACCCGCGTGGGATATATATTCTACCCACACACATTTGGAACTCTCCTGGGGTACCCTCACACATATTATTCCCTCATTTAGTGGATATTTTCACAAAAAAGTGAAATTTTCAAAAATCCAGAAAATTGGCTGAAAACGACTAAATATCAAGGACTCATTGGGCGAATCGCTCTGGAACTGAAATCGGAATGCTTACTGACATTTCCCCTATCTGAAAGTCTGATAAACGCTGGAAAAATGACTAAGTACAAAAAAAATGTTTTCAACTTTTTTCAATTTTACCCCCGTGGGATAAATATTCTACCCACACATATTTGGAACTCTCCTGGGGTACACTCACACATATTATTCCCTCATTTAGTGGATATTTTCACAAAATAGTGAAATTTTCAAAAACCCAGAAAATTGAATGAAAAGGCCTAAATATCAAGGACTCATAGGGCGAATCGCTCTGGAACTGAAATTGGAATGCTCACTGACATTTCCCCTATCTGAAAGTCTGATAAACGCCGGAAAAATGACTAAGTCCAAAAAAAAAATTTTTTCAACTTTTTTCAATTTTACCCACACACATTTGGAACTCTCCTGGGGTACCCTCACACATATTATTACCTCATTTAGTGGATATTTTCACAAAAAAGTGAAATCTTCAAAAATCCAGAAAATTGGCTGAAAACGACTAAAATATCAAGGACTCAATGGGCGAATCACTCTGGAACTGAAATCGGAATGATCACTGACATTTCCCCTATCTGAAAGTCTGATAAACGCCGGAAAAATGACTAAGTAAAAAAAAAAACTTTTTTCAACTTTTTTCAATTTTACCCGCGTGGGATATATATTATACCCACACACATTTGGAACTCTCCTGGGGTATACCCTCACACATATTATTCCCTTATTTAGTGGATATTTTCACAAAAAAGTGAAATTTTCAAAAATTCAGAAAATTGCCTGAAAACGAGGAAAAATCAAGGACTCATCCGACGAATCACTCTGGAACTGAAATCGGAACACTCACTGACATTTCCCCTATCTGAAAGTCTGATAAACGCCGGAAAAATTACTAAGTATCAAAAAAAAATTTTTTTCAACTTTTTTCAATTTTAATCCTCTGGGATATATATTCTACCCACACACATTTGGAACTCTCCTGGGGTACCCTCACACATATTATTCCCTCATTTAGTGGATATTTTCACAAAAAAGTGAAATTTTAAAAAATTCAGAAAATTGCCTGAAAACGACGAAAAATCAAGGACTCATCCGGCGAATCGCTCTGGAATTGAAATCGGAACACTCACTGACATTTCCCCTATCTGAAAGTCTGATAAACGCCGGAAAAATGAGTAAGTCCAAAAAAATAAAATTTTCAACTTTTTTCAATTTTACTAGCGTGGGATATATATTCTACCCACACACATTTGGAACTCTCATGGGGTTCCCTCACACATATTATTCCCTCATTTAGTGGATATTTTCACAAAAAAGTGAAATTTTCAAAAATCCAGAAAATCGGCTGAAAACGACTAAATATCAAGGACTCATTGAGCTAATCGCTCTGGAACTGAAATCGGAATGCTCACTGACATTTCTCTTATCTGAAAGTCTGATAAATGCCGGAAAAACGACTAAGTCCAAAAAAAAAAATTTCAACTTTTTTCAATTTTACCCGCGTGGGATATATATTATACCCACACACATTTGGAACTCTCCTGGGGTACACTCACACATATTATTCCCTCATTTAGTGGATATTTTCACAAAAAAGTGAAATTTTCAAAAACCCAGAAAATTGAATGAAAAGGGCTAAATATCAAAGACTCATAGGGCGAATCGCTCTGGAACTGAAATGGGAATGCTCACTGACATTTCCCCTATCTGAAAGTCTGATAAACGCCGGAAAAATGACTAAGTCCAAAAAAAAAAATTTTTCAACTTTTTTCAATTTTACCCACACACATTTGGAACTCTCCTGGGGTACCGTCACAAATATTACTACCTCATTTAGTGGTTACTTTCACAAAAAAGTGAAATTTTCAAAAATTCAGAAAATTGCCTGAAAATGACGAAATATCAAGGATTCATCCGGCGAATTGCTCTGGAACTGAAATCGGAATGCTCACTGACATTTAACCTATCTGAAAGTCTGATAAACGCCGGAAAAATGACTAAGTACAAAAAAAAAATGTTTTCAACTTTTTTCAATTTTACCCCCGTGGGATAAATATTCTACCCACACACATTTGGAACTCTCCTGGGGTACACTCACACATATTATTCCCTCATTTAGTGGATATTTTCACAAAAAAGTGAAATTTTCAAAAATCCAGAAAATTGGCTGAAAACGGGTAAACATCAAGGTCTCATTGGGCGAATCGCTCTGGAACTGAAATCGGAATGCTCACTGAGATTTCCCCTATCTGAAAGTCTGATAAACGCCGGAAAAATGACTAAGTCCAAAAAAAAAATTTTTAAACTTTTTTCAGTTTTACCCGCGTGGGATATATATTCTACCCAGACACATTTGGAACTCTCCTGGGGTACCCTCACACATATTATTCCCTCATTTAGTGGATATTGTCACAAAAAAGTGAAATTTTCAAAAATCCAGAAAATTGGATGAAAACGACTGAATATCAAGGACTCATTGGGCGAATCGCTCTGGAATGGAAATCGGAATGCTCACTGACATTTCCCCTATCTGAAAGTCTGATAAACGCCGGAAAAATGACTAATTCCAAAAAAATAAATTTTTCAACTTTTTTCAATTTTACCCGCATGGGATATATATTCTACCCACACACATTTGGAACTCCCCTGAGGTACCCTCACACATATTATTCCCTCATTTAGTGGATATTTTCACAAAAAAGTGAAATTTTCAAAAATTCAGAAAATTGCCTGAAAATTACGAAATATCAAGGATTCATCCGGCGAATCGCTCTGGAACTGAAATCGGAACGCTCATTCACATTTCCCCTATCTGAAAGTCTGATAAACGCCGGAAAAATGAGTAAGTCCAAAAAAATAAAATTTTCAACTTTTTTCAATTTTACCCCCGTGGGATATATATTCTACCCACACACATTTGGAACTCTCCTAGGGTACCCTCACACAAATCATTCCCTCATTTAGTGGATATTTTCACCAAAAAGTGAAATTTTCAAAAATCCAATAAATTGGCTGAAAACGGCTAAATATCAAGGATTCATTGGGCAAATCGCTCTGGAACTGAAATCGGAATGCTCATGGACATTTCCCCTATATGAAAGTCTGATAAACGCCGGAAAATTGACTAAGTCCAAAAAAAAAATTTTTTTAACTTTTTTCAATTTTCCCTGGGTGGGATATATATTCTACCCACACACATTTGGAACTCTCCTGGGGTACCGTCACACATATTATTCCCTCATTTAGTGGATATTTTCACAAAAAAGTGAAATTTTCAAAAATTCAGAAAATTGCCTGAAAATGGCGAAATATGAAGGATTCATCCGGCGAATTGCTCTGGAACTGAAATCGGAACGCTCACTGACTTTTCCCCTATCTGAAAGTCTGATAAACGCCGGAAAAATGACTAAGTCTAAAAAAAAAATTTTTTTCAACTTTTTTCAATTTTTCCCCTGTGGGATATATATTCTACCCACACACATTTGGAACTCTCCTGGGGTACCCTCACACATATTATTCCCTCATTTAGTGGATATTTTCACAAAAAAGTGAAATTTCCAAAAATCCAGAAAATTGTCTGAAAACGACTAAATATCAAGGACTCATTGGGCGAATCGCTCTGGAATGGAAATCGGAATGCTCACTGACATTTCACCTATCTGAAAGTCTGATAAACGCCGGAAAAATGACTAATTCAAAAAATAAATTTTTCAACTTTTTTCAATTTTACCCGCATGGGATATATATTCTACCCACACACATTTGGAACTCCCCTGGGGTACCCTCACACATATTATTTCCTCATTTAGTGGATATTTTCACAAAAAAGTGAAATTTTCAAAAATTCAGAAAATTGCCTGAAAATGACGAAATATCAAGGATTCATCCGGCGAATCGCTCTGGAACTGAAATCGGAACGCTCATTGACATTTCTCTTATCTGAAAGTCTGATAAACGCCGGAAAAATGACTAAGTCAAAAAAAATATTTTTTTCAACTTTTTTCTATTTTACCCCCGTGGGATATATATTCTACCCACACACATTTGGAACTCTCCTAGGGTACCCTCACACAAATCATTCCCTCATTTAGTGGATATTTTCACAAAAAAAGTGAAAATTTCAAAAATCCAGAAAATTGCCTGAAAACGACTAACTATTAAGGACTCATTGGGCGAATCGCTCTGAAACTGAAATTGGAACGCTCACTGACATTTCCCCTATCTGAAAGTCTGATAAACGCCGGAAAAATGAGTAAGTCCAAAAAAAAAAATTTTCAACTTTTTTAAATTTTACCGCGTGGGATATATATTCTACCCACACACATTTGGAACTCTCCTGGGGTACTCTCACACATATTATTCCCTCATTTAGTGGATATTTTCACAAAAAAGTGAAATTTTCAAAAATCCAGAAAATCGGCTGAAAACGACTAAATATCAAGGACTCATTGGGCTAATCGCTCTGGAACTGAAATCGGAATGCTCACTGACATTTCTCTTATCTGAAAGTCTGATAAATGCCGGAAAAATGACTAAGTCCAAAAAAAAATTTTTTCACCTTTTTTCAATTTTACCCCTGTAGGATATATATTCTACCCACACACATTTGGAACTCTCCTGGGGTACCCTCACACATATTATTCCCTCATTTAGTGGATATTTTCACAAAAAAAGTGAAATTTCCAAAAATCCAGAAAATTGGCTGAAAACGACTAAATATCAAGGACTCATTGGGCGAATTACTCTGGAACGGAAATCGGAATGCTCACTGACATTTCCCCTATCTGAAAGTCTGATAAACGCCGGAAAAATGACAGTACAAAAAAAAAATTTTTTTTAACTTTTTTCAATTTTCCCTGGGTGGGATATATATTCTACCCAAACACATTTGGAACTCTCCTGGGGTACCGTCACACATATTATTCCCTCATTTAGTGGATATTTTCACAAAAAAGTGAAATTTTCAAAAATTCAGAAAATTGCCTGAAAATGACGAAATATCAAGGATTCATCCGGCGAATTGCTCTGGAACTGAAATCGGAACGCTCACTGACTTTTCCCCTATCTGAAAGTCTGATAAACGCCGGAAAAATGACTAAGTCTAAAAAAAAAATTTTTTTCAACTTTTTTCAATTTTTCCCCTGTGTGATATATATTCTACCCACACACATTTGGAACTCTCCTGGGGTACCCTCACACATATTATTCCCTCATTTAGTGGATATTTTCACAAAAAAGTGACATTTCCAAAAATCCAGAAAATTGTCTGAAAACGACTAAATATCAAGGACTCATTGGGCGAATCGCTTTGGAATGGAAATCGGAATGCTCACTGACATTTCCCCTATCTGAAAGTCTGATAAACGCCGGAAAAATGAGTAAGTCCAAAAAAAAAAATTTTCAACTTTTTTAAATTTTACTCCGTGGGATATATATTCTACCCACACACATTTGGAACTCTCCTGGGGTACTCTCACACATATTATTCCCTCATTTAGTGGATATTTTCACAAAAAAGAGAAATTTTCAAAAATCCAATAAATTGGCTGAAAACGGCTAAATATCAAAGACTCATAGGGCGAATCGCTCTGGAACTGAAATGGGAATGCTCACTGACATTTCCCCTATCTGAAAGTCTGATAAACGCCGGAAAAATGACTAAGTACAAAAAAAAAAATTTTTCAACTTTTTTCAATTTTACCCACACACATTTGGAACTCTCCTGGGGTACCCTCACACATATTATTCCCTCATTTAGTGGATATTTTCACAAAAAAATGAAATTTTCAAAAATCGAGAAAATTGGCTGAAAACGACTAAATATCAAGGACTCAATGGGCGAATCGCTCTGGAACTGAAATCGGAATGCTCACTGACATTTCCCCTATCTGAAAGTCTGATAAACGCCGGAAAAATGACTAAGTAAAAAAAAAAACTTTTTTCAACTTTTTTCAATTTTAACCCTGTGGGATATATATTCTACCCACACACATTTCGAACTCTCCAGGGGTCCCCTCACACATATTATTCCCTCATTTAGTGGATATTTTCACAAAAAAGTGAAATTTTCAAAAATCCAGAAAATTAGCTGAAAATGACTAAATATCAAGTACTCATTGGGCGAATCACTCTGGAACTGAAATCGGAATGCTCACTGACATTTCCCCTATCTGAAATTCTGATAAACGCCAGAAAAATGACTAAGTCAAAAAAAAAAAATTTTTCAACTTTTTTCAATTTTACTCGCGTGGGATATATATTCTACCCACACACATTTGGAACTCTCCTGGGGTACACTCACACATATTATTCCCTCATTTAGTGGATATTTTCACAAAAAAGTGAAATTTCCAAAATTCCAGAAAATTGGCTGAAAATGACTAAATATCAAGGACTCATTGGGCGAATCGCTCTGGAACTGAAATCGGAATGCTCACTGGCATTTCCTCTATCTGAAAGTCTGATAAACGCCGAAAAAATGACTAAGTCCAAAAAAAAATTTTTTTCAACTTTTTTCAATTTTCCCCGGATGGGATATATATTCTACCCACACACATTTGGAACTCTCCTGGGGTACCGTCACAAATATTACTACCTCATTTAGTGGTTACTTTCACAAAAAAGTGAAATTTTCAAAAATTCAGAAAATTGCCTGAAAATGACGAAATATCAAGGATTCATCCGGCGAATTGCTCTGGAACTGAAATCGGAACGCTCACTGACATTTCCCCTATCTGAAAGTCTGATAAACGCCGGAAAAATGACTAAGTACAAAAAAAAATGTTTTCAACTTTTTTCAATTTTACCCATGTGGGATATATATTCTACCCAAACACATTTGGAACTCTCCTGGGGTACCCTCACACATATTATTCCCTCATTTAGTGGATATTTTCACCAAAAAGTGAAATTTTAAAAAATCCAGAAAATTGGCTGAAAACGGCTAAATATCAAGGATTCATTGGGCAAATCGCTCTGGAACTGAAATCGGAATGCTCACTGACATTTCCCCTATATGAAAGTCTGATAAACGCCGGAAAAATGACTAAGTCCAAAAAAAAAAATTTTTCAACTTTTTTCAATTTTACTCCCGTGGGATATATATTCTACCCACACACATTTGGAACTCTCCTGGGGAACCCTCACACATATTATTCCCTCATTTAGTGGATATTTTCACAAAAAAGTGAAATTTTCAAAAATTCAGAAAATTGCCTGAAAATGACGAAATATCAAGGATTCATCCGGCGAATCGCTCTGGAACTGAAATCGGAACGCTCATTGACATTTCTCTTATCTGAAAGTCTGATAAACGCCGGAAAAATGACTAAGTCAAAAAAAAAATTTTTTTCAACTTTTTTCAATTTTACCCCCGTGGGATATATATTCTACCCACACACATTTGGAACTCTCCTGGGGTACCCTCACACATATTATTCCCTCATTTAGTGGATATTTTCACAAAAAAGTGAAATTTTCAAAAATCTAGAAAATTGGCTGAAAACGGCTAAATATCAAGGACTCATTGGGCGAATCGCTCTGGAACTGAAGTCGGAATGCTCACTGACATTTCCCCTATCTGAAAGTCTGATAAACGCCGGAAAAATGACTAAGTCCAAAAAAAAAAAATTTTTCAACTTTTTTCAATTTTACTCCCGTGGGATATATATTCTACCCACACACATTTGGAACTCTCCTGGGGAACCCTCACACATATTATTCCCTCATTTAGTGGATATTTTCACAAAAAAGTGAAATTTTCAAAAATCCAGAAAATTAGCTGAAAATGACTAAATATCAAGTACTCATTGGGCGAATCACTCTGGAACTGAAATCGGAATGCTCACTGACATTTCCCCTATCTGAAAGTCTGATAAACGCCGGAAAAATGACTAAGTCCAAAAAAAAAATTTTTAAACTTTTTTCAGTTTTACCCGCGTGGGATATATATTCTACCCAGACACATTTGGAACTCTCCTGGGGTACCCTCACACATATTATTCCCTCATTTAGTGGATATTGTCACAAAAAAGTGAAATTTTCAAAAATCCAGAAAATTGGATGAAAACGACTGAATATCAAGGACTCATTGGGCGAATCGCTCTGGAATGGAAATCGGAATGCTCACTGACATTTCCCCTATCTGAAAGTCTGATAAACGCCGGAAAAATGACTAATTCCAAAAAAATAAATTTTTCAACTTTTTTCAATTTTACCCGCATGGGATATATATTCTACCCACACACATTTGGAACTCCCCTGAGGTACCCTCACACATATTATTCCCTCATTTAGTGGATATTTTCACAAAAAAGTGAAATTTTCAAAAATTCAGAAAATTGCCTGAAAATTACGAAATATCAAGGATTCATCCGGCGAATCGCTCTGGAACTGAAATCGGAACGCTCATTCACATTTCTCTTATCTGAAAGTCTGATAAACGCCGGAAAAATGACTAAGTCAAAAAAAAAATTTTTTTCAACTTTTTTCAATTTTACCCCCGTGGGATATATATTCTACCCACACACATTTGGAACTCTCCTAGGGTACCCTCACACAAATCATTCCCTCATTTAGTGGATATTTTCACAAAAAAGTGAAAATTTCAAAAATCCAGAAAATTGCCTGAAAACGACTAACTATTAAGGACTCATTGGGCGAATCGCTCTGGAACTGAAATCGGAACGCTCACTGACATTTCCCCTATCTGAAAGTCTGATAAACGCCGGAAAAATGAGTAAGTCCAAAAAAATAAAATTTTCAACTTTTTTCAATTTTACCCCCGTGGGATATATATTCTACCCACACACATTTGGAACTCTCCTAGGGTACCCTCACACAAATCATTCCCTCATTTAGTGGATATTTTCACCAAAAAGTGAAATTTTCAAAAATCCAATAAATTGGCTGAAAACGGCTAAATATCAAGGATTCATTGGGCAAATCGCTCTGGAACTGAAATCGGAATGCTCATGGACATTTCCCCTATATGAAAGTCTGATAAACGCCGGAAAATTGACTAAGTCCAAAAAAAAAATTTTTTTAACTTTTTTCAATTTTCCCTGGGTGGGATATATATTCTACCCACACACATTTGGAACTCTCCTGGGGTACCGTCACACATATTATTCCCTCATTTAGTGGATATTTTCACAAAAAAGTGAAATTTTCAAAAATTCAGAAAATTGCCTGAAAATGGCGAAATATGAAGGATTCATCCGGCGAATTGCTCTGGAACTGAAATCGGAACGCTCACTGACTTTTCCCCTATCTGAAAGTCTGATAAACGCCGGAAAAATGACTAAGTCTAAAAAAAAAATTTTTTTCAACTTTTTTCAATTTTTCCCCTGTGGGATATATATTCTACCCACACACATTTGGAACTCTCCTGGGGTACCCTCACACATATTATTCCCTCATTTAGTGGATATTTTCACAAAAAAGTGAAATTTCCAAAAATCCAGAAAATTGTCTGAAAACGACTAAATATCAAGGACTCATTGGGCGAATCGCTCTGGAATGGAAATCGGAATGCTCACTGACATTTCACCTATCTGAAAGTCTGATAAACGCCGGAAAAATGACTAATTCAAAAAATAAATTTTTCAACTTTTTTCAATTTTACCCGCATGGGATATATATTCTACCCACACACATTTGGAACTCCCCTGGGGTACCCTCACACATATTATTCCCTCATTTAGTGGATATTTTCACAAAAAAGTGAAATTTTCAAAAATTCAGAAAATTGCCTGAAAATGACGAAATATCAAGGATTCATCCGGCGAATCGCTCTGGAACTGAAATCGGAACGCTCATTGACATTTCTCTTATCTGAAAGTCTGATAAACGCCGGAAAAATGACTAAGTCAAAAAAAATATTTTTTTCAACTTTTTTCTATTTTACCCCCGTGGGATATATATTCTACCCACACACATTTGGAACTCTCCTAGGGTACCCTCACACAAATCATTCCCTCATTTAGTGGATATTTTCACAAAAAAAGTGAAAATTTCAAAAATCCAGAAAATTGCCTGAAAACGACTAACTATTAAGGACTCATTGGGCGAATCGCTCTGAAACTGAAATTGGAACGCTCACTGACATTTCCCCTATCTGAAAGTCTGATAAACGCCGGAAAAATGAGTAAGTCCAAAAAAAAAAATTTTCAACTTTTTTAAATTTTACCGCGTGGGATATATATTCTACCCACACACATTTGGAACTCTCCTGGGGTACTCTCACACATATTATTCCCTCATTTAGTGGATATTTTCACAAAAAAGTGAAATTTTCAAAAATCCAGAAAATCGGCTGAAAACGACTAAATATCAAGGACTCATTGGGCTAATCGCTCTGGAACTGAAATCGGAATGCTCACTGACATTTCTCTTATCTGAAAGTCTGATAAATGCCGGAAAAATGACTAAGTCCAAAAAAAAATTTTTTCACCTTTTTTCAATTTTACCCCTGTAGGATATATATTCTACCCACACACATTTGGAACTCTCCTGGGGTACCCTCACACATATTATTCCCTCATTTAGTGGATATTTTCACAAAAAAAGTGAAATTTCCAAAAATCCAGAAAATTGGCTGAAAACGACTAAATATCAAGGACTCATTGGGCGAATTACTCTGGAACGGAAATCGGAATGCTCACTGACATTTCCCCTATCTGAAAGTCTGATAAACGCCGGAAAAATGACAGTACAAAAAAAAAATTTTTTTTAACTTTTTTCAATTTTCCCTGGGTGGGATATATATTCTACCCAAACACATTTGGAACTCTCCTGGGGTACCGTCACACATATTATTCCCTCATTTAGTGGATATTTTCACAAAAAAGTGAAATTTTCAAAAATTCAGAAAATTGCCTGAAAATGACGAAATATCAAGGATTCATCCGGCGAATTGCTCTGGAACTGAAATCGGAACGCTCACTGACTTTTCCCCTATCTGAAAGTCTGATAAACGCCGGAAAAATGACTAAGTCTAAAAAAAAAATTTTTTTCAACTTTTTTCAATTTTTCCCCTGTGTGATATATATTCTACCCACACACATTTGGAACTCTCCTGGGGTACCCTCACACATATTATTCCCTCATTTAGTGGATATTTTCACAAAAAAGTGACATTTCCAAAAATCCAGAAAATTGTCTGAAAACGACTAAATATCAAGGACTCATTGGGCGAATCGCTTTGGAATGGAAATCGGAATGCTCACTGACATTTCCCCTATCTGAAAGTCTGATAAACGCCGGAAAAATGAGTAAGTCCAAAAAAAAAAATTTTCAACTTTTTTAAATTTTACTCCGTGGGATATATATTCTACCCACACACATTTGGAACTCTCCTGGGGTACTCTCACACATATTATTCCCTCATTTAGTGGATATTTTCACAAAAAAGAGAAATTTTCAAAAATCCAATAAATTGGCTGAAAACGGCTAAATATCAAAGACTCATAGGGCGAATCGCTCTGGAACTGAAATGGGAATGCTCACTGACATTTCCCCTATCTGAAAGTCTGATAAACGCCGGAAAAATGACTAAGTACAAAAAAAAAAATTTTTCAACTTTTTTCAATTTTACCCACACACATTTGGAACTCTCCTGGGGTACCCTCACACATATTATTCCCTCATTTAGTGGATATTTTCACAAAAAAATGAAATTTTCAAAAATCGAGAAAATTGGCTGAAAACGACTAAATATCAAGGACTCAATGGGCGAATCGCTCTGGAACTGAAATCGGAATGCTCACTGACATTTCCCCTATCTGAAAGTCTGATAAACGCCGGAAAAATGACTAAGTAAAAAAAAAAACTTTTTTCAACTTTTTTCAATTTTAACCCTGTGGGATATATATTCTACCCACACACATTTCGAACTCTCCAGGGGTCCCCTCACACATATTATTCCCTCATTTAGTGGATATTTTCACAAAAAAGTGAAATTTTCAAAAATCCAGAAAATTAGCTGAAAATGACTAAATATCAAGTACTCATTGGGCGAATCACTCTGGAACTGAAATCGGAATGCTCACTGACATTTCCCCTATCTGAAATTCTGATAAACGCCAGAAAAATGACTAAGTCAAAAAAAAAAAATTTTTCAACTTTTTTCAATTTTACTCGCGTGGGATATATATTCTACCCACACACATTTGGAACTCTCCTGGGGTACACTCACACATATTATTCCCTCATTTAGTGGATATTTTCACAAAAAAGTGAAATTTCCAAAATTCCAGAAAATTGGCTGAAAATGACTAAATATCAAGGACTCATTGGGCGAATCGCTCTGGAACTGAAATCGGAATGCTCACTGGCATTTCCTCTATCTGAAAGTCTGATAAACGCCGAAAAAATGACTAAGTCCAAAAAAAAATTTTTTTCAACTTTTTTCAATTTTCCCCGGATGGGATATATATTCTACCCACACACATTTGGAACTCTCCTGGGGTACCGTCACAAATATTACTACCTCATTTAGTGGTTACTTTCACAAAAAAGTGAAATTTTCAAAAATTCAGAAAATTGCCTGAAAATGACGAAATATCAAGGATTCATCCGGCGAATTGCTCTGGAACTGAAATCGGAACGCTCACTGACATTTCCCCTATCTGAAAGTCTGATAAACGCCGGAAAAATGACTAAGTACAAAAAAAAATGTTTTCAACTTTTTTCAATTTTACCCATGTGGGATATATATTCTACCCAAACACATTTGGAACTCTCCTGGGGTACCCTCACACATATTATTCCCTCATTTAGTGGATATTTTCACCAAAAAGTGAAATTTTAAAAAATCCAGAAAATTGGCTGAAAACGGCTAAATATCAAGGATTCATTGGGCAAATCGCTCTGGAACTGAAATCGGAATGCTCACTGACATTTCCCCTATATGAAAGTCTGATAAACGCCGGAAAAATGACTAAGTCCAAAAAAAAAAATTTTTCAACTTTTTTCAATTTTTCCCGCATGGGATATATATTCTACCCACACACATTTGGAACTCCCCTGGGGTACCCTCACACATATTATTCCCTCATTTAGTGGATATTTTCACAAAAAAGTGAAATTTTCAAAAATTCAGAAAATTGCCTGAAAATGACGAAATATCAAGGATTCATCCGGCGAATCGCTCTGGAACTGAAATCGGAACGCTCATTGACATTTCTCTTATCTGAAAGTCTGATAAACGCCGGAAAAATGACTAAGTCAAAAAAAAAATTTTTTTCAACTTTTTTCAATTTTACCCCCGTGGGATATATATTCTACCCACACACATTTGGAACTCTCCTGGGGTACCCTCACACATATTATTCCCTCATTTAGTGGATATTTTCACAAAAAAGTGAAATTTTCAAAAATCTAGAAAATTGGCTGAAAACGGCTAAATATCAAGGACTCATTGGGCGAATCGCTCTGGAACTGAAGTCGGAATGCTCACTGACATTTCCCCTATCTGAAAGTCTGATAAACGCCGGAAAAATGACTAAGTCCAAAAAAAAAAAATTTTTCAACTTTTTTCAATTTTACTCCCGTGGGATATATATTCTACCCACACACATTTGGAACTCTCCTGGGGAACCCTCACACATATTATTCCCTCATTTAGTGGATATTTTCACAAAAAAGTGAAATTTTCAAAAATCCAGAAAATTAGCTGAAAATGACTAAATATCAAGTACTCATTGGGCGAATCACTCTGGAACTGAAATCGGAATGCTCACTGACATTTCCCCTATCTGAAAGTCTGATAAACGCCGGAAAAATGACTAAGTCCAAAAAAAAAATTTTTTCAACTTTTTTCAATTTTACCACCGTGGGATATATATTCTACCCACACACATTTGGAATTCTCCTGGCTAACCCTCACACATATTATTCCCTCATTTAGTGGATATTTTCACAAAAAAGTGAAATTTCAAAAATCTAGAAAATCGGCTGAAAACGACTAAATATCAAGGACTCATTGGGCGAATAGCTCTGGTACTGAAATCGGAACGCTCACTGACATTTCTCTTATCTGAAAGTCTGATAAATGCCGGAAAAATGACTAAGTCCAAAAAAAATTTTTTTTCACCTTTTTTCAATTTTACCTCCGTGGGATATATATTCTACCCACACACATTTGGAACTCTCCTGGGGTACCCTCACACATATTATTCCCTCATTTAGTGGATATTTTCACAAAAAAAGTGAAATTTTCAAAAATCCAGAAAATTGGCTGAAAACGACTGAATATCAAGGACTCATTGGGCGAATTGCTCTGGAACTGAAATCGGAACGCTCACTGACATTTCCCCTATCTGAAAGTCTGATAAACGGCAGAAAAATGACTAAGTCCCCAAAAAAAATTTTTTGCAACTTTTTTCAATTTTAACCCTGTGGGATATATATTCTAACCACACACATTTGGAACTCTCCTTGGTTACCCTCACACATATTATTCCCTCATTTAGTGGATATTTTCACAAAAAAGTGAAATTTTCAAAAATCCAGAAAATTGGCTGAAAGCGACTAAATATCAAGGACACTTTGGGCGAATCACTCTGGAACTGAATTCGGAATGCTCACTGACATTTCCCCTATCTGAAAATCTGATAAAACGCCGTAAAAATGACTAAGTCCAAAAAAAAAATTTTTTTCAACTTATTTCAATTTTACCTCCGTGGGATATATATTCTACCCACACACATTTGGAACTCTCCTGGGGTACCCTCACACATATTATTCCCTCATTTAGTGGATATTTTCACAAAAAAGTGAAATTTCCAAAAATCCAGAAAATTGGCTGAAAACGACTAAATATCAAGGACTCATTGGGCGAATCGCTCTGGAACAGAAATCGGAATGCTCTCTGACATTTCCCCTATCTGAAAGTCTGATAAACGCCGGAAAAATGACTAAGTACAAAAAAAAATGTTTTCAACTTTTTTCAATTTTCCCCGGGTGGGATATATATTCTACCCACACACATTTGGAACTCTCCTGGGGTACCCTCACACATATCCCTCATTTAGTGGATATTTTCACAAAAAAGTGAAATTTTCAAAAATTCTGAAAATGACGAAATATCAAGGATTCATTCGGCGAATTGCTCTGGAACTGAAATCGGAACGCTCACTGACATTTCCCCTATCTGAAAGTCTGATAAACGCCGGAAAAATGACTAAGTATAAAAAAAAAATGTTTTCAACTTTTTTCAATTTTACCCGCGTGGGATATATATTCTACCCAGACACATTTGGAACTCTCCTGGGGTACCCTCACACATATTATTCCCTCATTTAGTGGATATTTTCACAAAAAAGTGTAATTTTCAAAAATTCAGAAAATTGCCTGAAAATGATGAAATATCAAGGATTCATCCGGCGAATCGCTCTGGAACTGAAATCGGAATGCTCACTGACATTTCCCCTATCTGAAAGTCTGATAAAACGCCGTAAAAATGACTAAGTCCAAAAAAAAATTTTTTTTCAACTTATTTCAATTTTACCTCCGTGGGATATATATTCTACCCAAACACATTTGGAACTCTCCTGGGGTACCCTCACACATATTATTCCCTCATTTAGTGGATATTTTCACAAAAAAGTGAAATTTTCAAAAATTCAGAAAATTGCCTGAAAATGACGAAATATCAAGGACTCATCCGGCGAATCGCTCTGGAACTGAAATTGGAATGCTCACTGACATTTCCCCTATCTGAAAGTCTGATAAACGCCGGAAAAATGACTAAGTAGAAAAAAAAAATGTTTTCCACTTTTTTCATTTTTCCCCGGGTGGGATATATATTCTACCCACACACATATGGAAGTCTCCTGGGGTACCCTCACACATATTATTCCCTCATTTAGTGGATATTTTCACAAAAAAGTGTAATTTTCAAAAATTCAGAAAATTGCCTGAAAATGATGAAATATCAAGGATTCATCCGGCGAATCGCTCTGGAACTGAAATCGGAATGCTCACTGACATTTCCCCTATCTGAAAGTCTGATAAAACGCCGTAAAAATGACTAAGTCCAAAAAAAAAATTTTTTTCAACTTATTTCAATTTTACCTCCGTGGGATATATATTCTACCCAAACACATTTGGAACTCTCCTGGGGTACCCTCACACATATTATTCCCTCATTTAGTGGATATTTTCACAAAAAAGTGAAATTTTCAAAAATCCAGAAAATTGCCTGAAAATGACGAAATATCAAGGACTCATTGGGCGAATCGCTCTGGAACTGAAATCGGAATGCTCTCTGACATTTCCCCTATCTGAAAGTCTGATAAAAGCCGGAAAAATGACTAAGTACAAAAAAAAATGTTTTCAACTTTTTTCAATTTTCCCCGGGTGGGATATATATTCTACCCACACACACTTGGAACTCTCCTGGGGTACCCTCACACATATCCCTCATTTAGTGGATATTTTCACAAAAAAGTGAAATTTTCAAAAATTCTGAAAATGACGAAATATCAAGGATTCATTCGACGAATTGCTCTGGAACTGAAATCGGAACGCTCACTGACATTTCCCCTATCTGAAAGTCTGATAAACGCCGGAAAAATGACTAAGTATAAAAAAAAAATGTTTTCAACTTTTTTCAATTTTACCCGCGTGGGATATATATTCTACCCACACACATTTGGAACTCTCCTGGTTTACCCTCACACATATTATTCCCTCATTTAATGGATATTTTCACAAAAAAGTTAAATTTTCAAAAATCCAGAAAATTGGCTGAAAACGACTAAATGTCAAGGATTCATTGGACAAATCGCTCTGGAACTGAAATCGGAATGCTCATTGACATTTCCCCTATATGAAAGTCTGATAAACGCCAGAAAAATCACTAAGTCCCAAAAAAAAATGTTTTCAACTTTTTTCAATTTTACCCCCGTGGGATATATATTTTACCCACACACATTTGGAACTCTCCTGGGGTACCCTCACACATATTATTCCCTCATTTAGTGGACATTTTCACAAAAAAGTGAATTTTTCAAAAATTCAGAAAATTGCATGAAAACGACAATATATCAAGCAATCATTGGGCGAATTGCTCTGGAACTGAAATCGGAATGCTCACTGACATTTCCCCTATCTGAAAGTCTGATAAACGCCGGAAAAATGACTAAGTCCAAAAAAAAAAATTTTTCAATTTTACCCACACACATTTGGAACTCTCCTGGGGTACCCTCACACATATTATTCCGTCATTTAGTGGATATTTTCACAAAAAAGTGAAATTTTCAAAAATTCAGAAAATTGCGTGAAAACGATGAAATATCAAGGACTCATCCGTCGAATCGCTCTGGAATTGAAATCGGAACGCTCACTGACATTTCCCCTATCTGAAAGTCTGATAAACGCCGGAAAAATGACTAAGTACAAAAAAATTTTTTTTTTCCACTTTTTTCAATTTTAACCCTGTGGGATATATATTCTACCCAAACACATTTGGAACTCTCCTGGGGTACCCTCACACATATTATTCCCTCATTTAGTGGATATTTTCACAAAATTGAAATTTTCAAAAATCCAGAAAATTGGCTGAAAACGGCTAAATATCAAGGATTCATTGGTCGAATCGCTCTGGCACTGAAATCGGAATGCTCACTGACATTTCCCCTATCTGAAAGTCTGATAAACGCCGGAGAAATGACTAAGTTAAAAAAAAAAATGTTTTCAACTTTTTTCAATTTTACCCACGTGGGATATATATTCTACCCACACACATTTGGAACTCTCCTGGGGTATCCTCACACATAATATTCCCTCATTTAGTGGATATTTTCACAAAAATGTGAAATTTTCAAAAATTCAAAAAATTGCCTGAAAACGACAAAAAATCAAGGACTCATCCGGCGAATCGCTCTGGAATTTAAATCGGAACACTCACTGACATTTACCCTATCTGAAAGTCTGATAAACGCCGGAAAAATGACTAAGTATAAAAAAAAAATGTTTTCAACTTTTTTCAATTTTACCCGCGTGGGATATATATTCTACCCACACACATTTGGAACTCTCCTGGGGTACCCTCACACATATTATTCCCTCATTTAGTGGATATTTTCACAAAAAAGTGTAATTTTCAAAAATTCAGAAAATTGCCTGAAAATGATGAAATATCAAGGATTCATCCGGAGAATCGCTCTGGAACTGAAATCGGAATGCTCACTGACATTTCCCCTATCTGAAAATCTGATAAAACGCCGTAAAAATGACTAAGTCCAAAAAAAAAATTTTTTTCAACTTATTTCAATTTTACCTCCGTGGGATATATATTCTACCCACACACATTTGGAACTCTCCTGGGGTACCCTCACACATATTATTCCCTCATTTAGTGGATACTTTCACAAAAAAGTGAAATTTTCAAAAATTCAGAAAATTGCCTGAAAATGACGAAATATCAAGGACTCATCCGGCGAATCGCTCTGGAACTGAAATTGGAATGCTCACTGACATTTCCCCTATCTGAAAGTCTGATAAACGCCGGAAAAATGACTAAGTACAAAAAAAAAATGTTTTCAACTTTTTTCAATTTTCCCCGGGTGGGATATATATTCTACCCACACACATTTGGAACTCTCCTGGGGTACCCTCACACATATTATTCCCTCATTTAGTGGATATTTTCACAAAAAAGTGAAATTTTCAAAAATTCTGAAAATGACGAAATATCAAGGATTCATTCGGCGAATTGCTGTGGAACTGAAATCGGAACGCTCACTGACATTTCCCCTATCTGAAAGTCTGATAAACGCCGGAAAAATGACTAAGTATAAAAAAAAAATGTTTTCAACTTTTTTCAATTTTACCCGCGTGGGATATATATTCTACCCACACACATTTGGAACTCTCCTGGGGTACCCTCACACATATTATTCCCTCATTTAATGGATATTTTCACAAAAAAGTGAAATTTTCAAAAATCCAGAAAATTGGCTGAAAACGACTAAATGTCAAGGATTCATTGGGCAAATCGCTCTGGAACTGAAATCGGAATGCTCATTGACATTTCCCCTATATGAAAGTCTGATAAACGCCAGAAAAATGACTAAGTCCCAAAAAAAAAATGTTTTCAACTTTTTTCAATTTTACCCCCGTGGGATATATATTTTACCCACACACATTTGGAACTCTCCTGGGGTACCCTCACACATATTATTCCCTCATTTAGTGGATATTTTCACAAAAAAGTGAAATTTTCAAAAATTCAGAAAATTGCGTGAAAACGATGAAATATCAAGGACTCATCCGTCGAATCGCTCTGGAATTGAAATCGGAACGCTCACTGACATTTCCCCTATCTGAAAGTCTGATAAACGCCGGAAAAATGACTAAGTACAAAAAAAATTTTTTTTTCAACTTTTTTCAATTTTAACCCTGTGGGATATATATTCTACCCACACACATTTGGAACTCTCCTGGGGTACCCTCACACATATTATTCCCTCATTTAGTGGATATTTTCACAAAATTGAAATTTTCAAAAATCCAGAAAATTGGCTGAAAACGGCTAAATATCAAGGATTCATTGGTCGAATCGCTCTGGCACTGAAATCGGAATGCTCACTGACATTTCCCCTATCTGAAAGTCTGATAAACGCCGGAGAAATGACTAAGTTAAAAAAAAAAATGTTTTCAACTTTTTTCAATTTTACCCACGTGGGATATATATTCTACCCACACACATTTGGAACTCTCCTGGGGTATCCTCACACATAATATTCCCTCATTTAGTGGATATTTTCACAAAAATGTGAAATTTTCAAAAATTCAAAAAATTGCCTGAAAACGACGAAAAATCAAGGACTCATCCGGCGAATCGCTCTGGAATTTAAATCGGAACACTCACTGACATTTACCCTATCTGAAAGTCTGATAAGCGCCGGAAAAATGACTAAGTACGAAAAAAAAATTTTTTTCAACTTTTTTCAATTTTAACCCTGTGGGATATATATTCTACCCACACACATTTGGAACTCTCCTGGGGTACCCTCACACATATTATTCCCTCATTTAGTGGATATTTTCACAAAAAAGTGAAATTTTCAAAAATCCAGAATATTGGCTGAAAACGTATAAATATCAAGGACTCATTTGGCGAATCGCTCTGAAACTGAAATCGGAATGCTCACTGACATTTCCCCTATCTGAAAGTCTGATAAACGCCAGAAAAATGACTAAGTCCAAAAAAAAAAATGTTTTAAATTTTTTTCAATTTTACCCCCGTGGGATATTTATTCTACCCATACACATTTGGAACTCTCCTGGGGTACACTCACACATATTATTCCCTCATTTAGTGGATATTTTCACAAAATAGTGAAATTTTCAAAAACCCAGAAAATTGGATACAAAGGGCTAAATATCAAGGACTCATTGGGCGAATCGCTCTGGAACTGAAATCGGAATGCTCACTGACATTTCCCCTATCTGAAAGTCTGATAAACGCCGGAAAATCAAGTTTAAAAAAAAAAATTTTTTTGGACTTAGTAATTTTTCTGGCGTTTATCAGACTTTCAGATAGGGGAAATGTCAGTGAGCTTTCCAGCCAATTTTCTGGATTTTTGAAAACTATACTTTTTTGTGAAAATATACACTAAATGAGTTCCAAATGTGAGTGGGTAGAATATATATCCCATGGGGGTAAAATTGAAAAAAGTTGAAATTTTTTTTTTCTGGACTAAGTAATTTTTCCGGCGTTTATCAGACTTTCAGATAGGGGAAATGTCAGTGAGAGTTCCGATTTCAGTTCCAGAGCGATTCGCCCAATGAGTGCTAGATATTTAGTCGTTTTCAGCCAATTTTCTGGATTTTTGAAAATTTCACTTTTTTGTGAAAATATCCACTAAATGTGGGAATAATATGTGTGAGGGTACCCCAGGAGACTTTAAAATGTGTGCGGGTAGAATATATCTCCCACAGGGGAAAAATTGAATAAGTTGAAAGAATTTTTTTTTGGACTTACTCATTTTTCCGGCGTTTATCAGACTTTCAGATAGGGGAAATGTCAGTGACCTTTCCGATGTCAGTTCCAGAGCGATTCACCCAATGAGTCCTTGATATTTAGTCGTTTTCAGCCAATTTTCTGGATTTTTGAAAATTTCACTTTTTTGTGAAAATATCCACTAAATGAGGGAATAATATGTGTGAGGGTACCCCAGGAGAGTTCCAAATGTGTGTGGGCAGAATATATATCCCACAGGGGTAAAATTGAAAAAAAACTTTTTTTGGACTTAGTCATTTTTCCAGCGTTTATCAGACTTTTAGATAGGGGAAATGTCAGAGAACGTTCTGATTTCAGTTCCAGAGCGATTCGCCGGATGAGTCCTTGATATTTATTCGTTTTCAGCCAATTTTCTGAATTTTTGAAAATTTCACTTTTTTTGTGAAAATATCCACTAAATGAGGGAATAATATGTGTGAGGGTACACCAGGAGAGTTCCAAATGTGTGTGGGTAGAATATATATCCCACGGGGGTAAAATTGAAAAAAGTTTAAAAAAATTTTTTTTGTACTTAGTCATTTTTCCGGCGTTTATCAGACTTTCAGATAGGGGAAATGTCAGTGAGCTTTCCGATTTCAGTTCCAGAGCGATTCGACCTATGAGTCCTTGATATTTAGTCGTGTTCAGCCAATTTTCTGGATTTTTGAAAATTTCACTTTTTTGTGAAAATATCCACTAAATGAGGGAATAATATGTGTGAGGGTACCCCAGGAGAGTTCCAAATGTGTGTGGGTAGAATATATATCCCACAGGGGTAAAATTGAAAAAAAACTTTTTTTGGACTTAGTCATTTTTCCAGCGTTTATCAGACTTTTAGATAGGGGAAATGTCAGAGAACGTTCCGATTTCAGTTCCAGAGCGATTCGCCGGATGAGTCCTTGATATTTATTCGTTTTCAGCCAATTTTCTGAATTTTTGAAAATTTCACTTTTTTTGTGAAAATATCCACTAAATGAGGGAATAATATGTCTGAGGGTACACCAGGAGAGTTCCAAATGTGTGTGGATAGAATATATATCCCACGGGGGTAAAATTGAAAAAAGTTGAAAAAAATTTTTTTTGTACTTAGTCATTTTTCCGGCATTTATCAGACTTTCAGATAGGGGAAATGTCAGTGAGCTTTCCGATTTCAGTTCCAGACCGATTCGACCAATGAGTCCTTGATATTTAGTCGTGTTCAGCCAATTTTCTGGATTTTTGAAAATTTCACTTTTTTGTGAAAATATCCACTAAATGAGGGAATAATATGTGTGAGGGTACTCCAGGAGAGTTCCAAACGTGTGTGTGTAGAATATATATCCCACGGGGGTAAAATTGTAAGAAGTTGAAAAATTTTTTTTTCTGAACTAAGTAATTTTTCCGGCGTTTATCAGACTTTCAGATAGGGGAAATGTCAGTGAGCTTTCCGATTTCAGTTCCAGAGCGATTCGCCGGATGAGTCTTTGATATTTAGTCATTTTCAGCCAATTATCTGAATTTTTAAAAATTTCACTTTTTTGTGAAAATATCCACTAAATGAGGGAATAATATGTGTGAGGGTACACCAGGAGAGTTCCAAATGTGTGTGGGTAGAATATATATCCCACGGGAGTAAAATTGAATCAAGTTTAAAAAAAAAATTTTTTGGACTTAGTCATTTTTCCGGCGTTTATCAGACTTTCAGATAGGGGAAATGTCAGTGAGCGTTCCGATTTCAGTTCCAGAGCGATTCGCCCAATGAGTCCTTGATATTTAGTCGTTTTCAGCCAATTTTCTGGATTTTTGAAAATTTCACTTTTTTGTGAAAATATCCACTAAATGAGGGAATAATATGTGTGAGGGTACCCCAGGAGAGTTCCAAATGTGTGCGGGTAGAATATATCTCCCACAGGGGTAAAATTGAAAAAGTTGAAAGAATTTTTTTTTGGACTTACTCATTTTTCCGGCGTTTATCAGACTTTCAGATAGGGGAAATGTCAGTGAGCTTTCCGATTTCAGTTCCAGAGCGATTCGCCCAATGAGTCCTTGATATTTAGTCGTGTTCAGCCAATTTTCTGGATTTTTGAAAATTTCACTTTTTTGTGAAAATATCCACTAAATGAGGGAATAATATGTGTGAGGGTACCCCAGGAGAGTTCCAAACGTGTGTGTGTAGAATATATATCCCACAGGGGTAATATTGAAAAAAGTTGAAAAATTTTTTTTTTGGACTTAGTCAATTTTCCGGCGTTTATCAGACTTTCAGATAGGGGAAATGTCAGTGAGCATTCCGATTTCAGTTCCAGAGCGATTCGCCCAATGAGTCCTTGATATTTAGTCGTTTTCAGCCAATTTTCTGGATTTTTGAAAATTTCACTTTTTTGTGAAAATATCCACTAAATGAGGGAATAATATGTGTGAGGGTACCTCAGGAGAGTTCCAAATGTGTGTGGGTAGAATATATATCCCACGGGGGTAAAATTGAAAAAAGTTGAAAAAAATTTTTTTGTGGACTTAGTAATTTTTCCAGCGTTTATGAGACTTTCAGATAGGGGAAATGTCAGTGAGCGTTCCGATTTCAGTTCCAGAGCGATTCGTCCAATGAGTGCTTGATATTTAGTCGTTTTCAGCCAATTTTCTGGATTTTTGAAAATTTCACTTTTCTGTGAAAATATCCACTAAATGTGGGAATAATATGTGTGAGGGTACCCCAGGAGAGTTCCAAATGTGTGCGGGTAGAATATATCTCCCACAGGGGTAAAATTGAAAAAGTTGAAAGAATTTTTTTTTGGACTTACTCATTTTTCCGGCGTTTATCAGACTTTCAGATAGGGGAAATGTCAGTGAGCTTTCCGATTTCAGTTCCAGAGCGATTCACCCAATGAGTCCTTGATATTTAGTCGTTTTCAGCCAATTTTCTGGATTTTTGAAAATTTCACTTTTTTGTGAAAATATCCACTAAATGAGGGAATAATATGTGTGAGGGTACCCCAGGAGAGTTCCAAATGTGTGTGGGTAGAATATATTTCCAACAGGGTTAAAATTGAAAAAAGTTGAAAAAATTTTTTTTTTTGTTCTTAGTCATTTTTCCGGCGTTTATCAGACTTTCAGATAGGGGAACTGTCAGTGAGCGTTCCGATTTCAGTTCCAGAGCGATTCGCCCAATGAGTCCTTGATATTTAGTCGTTTTCAGCCAATTTTCTGGATTTTTGAAAATTTCACTTTTTTGTGAAAATATCCACTAAATGAGGGAATAATATGTGTGAGGGTACCCCAGGAGAGTTCCAAATGTGTGCGGGTAGAATATATATCCCACAGGGGTAAAATTGAAAAAAGTTGAAAAATTTTTTTTGGTGGACTTAGTAATTTTTCCAGCGTTTATCAGACTTTCAGATAGGGGAAATGTCAGTGAGCGTTCCGATTTCAGTTCCAGAGCGATTCGTCCAATGAGTGCTTGATATTTAGTCGTTTTCAGCCAATTTTCTGGATTTTTGAAAATTTCACTTTTCTGTGAAAATATCCACTAAATGTGGGAATAATATGTGTGAGGGTACCCCAGGAGAGTTCCAAATGTGTGTGGGTAGAATATATATCCCACGGGGGTAAAATTGAAAAAAAACTTTTTTTGGACTTAGTCATTTTTCCAGCATTTATCAGACTTTCAGATAGGGGAAATGTCAGAGAGCGTTCCGATTTCAGTTCCAGAGTGATTCGCCAGATGAGTGCTTGATATTTAGTCGTTTTCAGCCAATTTTCTGAATTTTTGAAAATTTCACTTTTTTTGTGAAAATATCCACTAAATGAGGGAATAATATGTGTGAGGGTACACCAGGAGAGTTCCAAATGTGTGTGGGTAGAATATATATCCCACGGGGGTAAAATTGAAAAAAGTTGAAAAAAATTTTTTTTGTACTTAGTCATTTTTCCGGCATTTATCAGACTTTCAGATAGGGGAAATGTCAGTGAGCTTTCCGATTTCAGTTCCAGAGCGATTCGCCCAATGAGTCCTTTATATTTAGTCGTTTTCAGCCAATTTTCTGGATTTTTGAAAATTACACTTTTTTGTGAAAATATACACTAAATGAGGGAATAATATGTGTGAGGGTACCCCAGGAGAGTTCCAAATGTGTGTGGGTAGAATATATATCCCACGGGGGTAAAATTGAAAAAAGTTGAACATTTTTTTTCTGGACTAAGTAATTTTTCCGGCGTTTATCAGACTTTCAGATGGGGGAAATGTCAGTGAGCGTTCCGATTTCAGTTCCAGAGCGATTCGCCCAATGAGTGCTTGATATTTAGTCATTTTCAGCCAATTTTCTGGATTTTTGAAAATTTCACTTTTTTGTGAAAATATCCACTAAATGTGGGAATAGTATGTGTGAGGGTACCCCAGGAGAGTTCCAAATGTGTGCGGGTAGAATATATCTCCCACAGGGGTAAAATTGAAAAAGTTGAAAGAATGTTTTTTTGGACTTACTCATTTTTCTGGCGTTTATCAGACTTTCAGATAGGGGAAATGTCAGTGAGCTTTCCGATTTCAGTTCAAGAGCGATTCGCCCAATGAGTCCTTGATATTTAGTCGTTTTCAGCCAATTTTCTGGATTTTTGAAAATTTCACTTTTTTGTGAAAATATCCACTAAATGAGGGAATAATATGTGTGAGGGTACCCCAGGAGAGTTCCAAATGTGTGTGGGTAGAATATATATCCCAAAGGGGTAAAATTGAAAAAAGTTGAAATATTTTTTTTTTGGACTTAGTCATTTTTCCGGCGTTTATCAGACTTTCAGATAGGGGAAATGTCAGTGAGCTTTCCGATTTCAGTTCCAGAGCGATTTGCACAATGAGTCCTTGATATTTAGTCGTTTTCAGCCAATTTTCTGAATTTTTGAAAATTTCACTTTTTTGTGAAGATATCCACTAAATGAGGGAATAATATGTGTGAGGGTACCCCAGGAGAGTTCCAAATGTGTGTGGGTAGAATATATATCCCCCGGGGGTAAAATTGAAAAAAGTTAAAAAAAATTTTTTTGTGGACTTAGTAATTTTTCCAGCGTTAATCAGACTTTCAGATAGGGGAAATGTCAGTGAGCGTTCCGATTTCAGTTCCAGAGCGATTCGCCCAATGAGTGCTTGATATTTAGTCGTTTTCAGCCAATTTTCTGGATTTTTGAAAATTTCACTTTTTTGTGAAAATATCCACTAAATGTGGGAATAATATGTGTGAGGGTACCCCAGGAGAGTTCCAAATGTGTGCGGGTAGAATATATCTCACACAGGGGTAAAATTGAAAAAGTTGAAAAAATTTTTTTTTGTACTTAGTCATTTTTCGGGCGTTTATCAGACTTTCAGATAGGGGAAATGTCAGTGAGCTTTCCGATTTCAGTTCCAGAGCGATTCGCCCAATGAGTCCTTGATATTTAGTCGTTTTCAGCCAATTTTCTGGATTTTTGAAAATTTCACTTTTTTGTGAAAATATCCATTAAATGAGGGAATAATATGTGTGAGGGTACCCCAGGAGAGTTCCAAATGTGTGTGGGTAGAATATATTTCCCACGGGAGTAAAATTTAATCAAGTTTAAAAAAAAATTTTTTTGGACTTACTCATTTTTCCGGCGTTTATCAGACTTTCAGATAGGGGAAATGTGAGTGAGCTTTCCGAGTTCAGTTCCAGAGCGATTCGCCCAATGAGTCTTTGATATTTAGTCGTTTTCAGCCAATTTTCTGAATTTTTGAAAATTTCACTTTTTTGTGAAGATATCCACTAAATGAGGTAATAATATGTGTGAGGGTACCCCAGGAGAGTTCCAAATGTGTGTGGGTAGAATATATATCCCACGGGGGTAAAATTGAAAAAAAACTTTTTTTTGGACTTAGTCATTTTTCCAGCATTTATCAGACTTTCAGATAGGGGAAATGTCAGAGAGCGTTCCGATTTCAGTTCCAGAGCAATTCGCCAGATGAGTGCTTGATATTTAGTCGTTTTCAGCCAATTTTCTGAATTTTTGAAAATTTCACTTTTTTTGTGAAAATATCCACTAAATGAGGGAATAATATGTGTGAGGGTACACCAGGAGAGTTCCAAATGTGTGTGGGTAGAATATATATCCCACGGGGCTAAAATTGAAAAAAGTTGAAAAAAATTTTTTTTCGTACTTAGTCATTTTTCCGGCGTTTATCAGACTTTCAGATAGGGGAAATGTCAGTGAGCTTTCCGATTTCAGATCCTGAGCGACTCGCCCTATGAATCCTTGATATTTAGTCGTTTTCAGCCAATTTCCTGGATTTTTGAAAATTTCACTTTTTTGTGAAAATATCCACTAAATGTGGATAGTGTGAGGGTACCCCAGGAGAGTTCCAAATGTAAGTGGGTAGAATATATATCCCACGGGGGTAAAATTTTAAAACATTTTTTTTTAAGACTTAGTCATTTTTCCGCCGTTTATCAGACTTTCAGATAGGGGAAATTTTAGTGAGTGTTCTGATTTCAGTTCCAGAGCGATTCGCCCAATGAGTCCTTGATATTTAGTCGTTTTCAGCCAATTTTCTGGATTTTTGAAAATTTCACTTTTTTGTGAAAATATCCACTAAATGAGGGAATAATATGTGTGAGGGTACCCCAGAAGAGTTCCAAATGTGTGTGGGTAGAATATATATCCCACAGGGTTAAAATTGAAAAAAGTTGAAAAAAAAAATTTTTTGTACTTAGTCATTTTTCTGGCGTTTATCAGACTTTCACATAGGGGATATTTCAGTGAGCTTTCCGATTTCAGTTCCAGAGCGATTCGCCCAATGAGTCCTTGATATTTAGTCGTTTTCAGCCAATTTTCTGGATTTTTGAAAATTTCACTTTTTTGTGAAAATATCCACTAAATGAGGGATTAATATGTGTGAGGGTACCCCAGGAGAGTTCCAAATGTGTGTGGGTAGAATATATATCCCGCAGGGTTAAAATTGAAAAAAGTTGAAAAATTTTTTTTTATGTACTTAGTCATTTTTCCAGCGTTTATCAGACTTTCAGACAGGGGAAATGTCACTGAGCGTTCCGATTTCAGTTCCAGAGCGATTCGCCCAATGAGTCCTTGATATTTAGTCGTCTTCAGCCAATTTACTGGATTTTTGAAAATTTCACTTTTTTTTTTAAATATCCACTAAATGAGGGAATAATATGTGTGAGGGTACCCCAGGAGAGTTCCAAATGTGTGTAGGTAGAGTATATATCCCACAGGGTTAAAATTGAAAAAAGTTTAAAAAAAATTTTTTTTGTACTTAGTCATTTTTCGGGCGTTTATCAGACTTTCAGATAGGGGAAATGTCAGTGAGCTTTCCGATTTCAGTTCCAGAGCGATTCGCCCAATGAGTCTTTGATATTTAGTCGTTTTCAGCCAATTTTCTGAATTTTTGAAAATTTCACTTTTTTGTGAAGATATCCACTAAATGAAGTAATAATATGTGTGAGGGTACCCCAGGAGAGTTCCAAATGTGTGTGGGTAGAATATATATCCCACGGTGGTAAAATTGAAAAAAGTTGAAAAAAATTTTTTTTGTACTTAGTCATTTTTCCGGCGTTTATCAGACTTTCAGATAGGGGAAATGTCAGTGAGCTTTCCGATTTCAGTTCCAGAGCGATTCGCCCAATGAGTCCTTGATATTTAGTCGTTTTCAGCCAATTTTCTGGATTTTTGAAAATTTCACTTTTTTGTGAAAATATCCACTAAATGTGGGAATAGTATGTGTGAGGGTACCCCAGGAGAGTTCCAAATGTGCGAGGGTAGAATATATATCCCACGGGGGTAAAATTGAAAAAAGTTGAAATTTTTTTTTTCTGGACTATGTAATTTTTCCGGCGTTTATCAGACTTTCAGATAGGGGAAATGTCAGTGAGCGTTCCGATTTCAGTTCCAGAGCGATTCGCCCAATGAGTGCTTGATATTTAGTCATTTTCAGCCAATTTTCTGGATTTTTGAAAATTTCACTTTTTTGTGAAAATATCCACTAAATGTGGGAATAGTATGTGTGAGGGTACCCCAGGAGAGTTCCAAATGTGTGCGGGTAGAATCTATCTCCCACAGGGGTAAAATTGAAAAAGTTGAAAGAATGTTTTTTTGGACTTACTCATTTTTCTGGCGTTTATCAGACTTTCAGATAGGGGAAATGTCAGTGAGCTTTCCGATTTCAGTTCCAGAGCGATTCACCGAATGAGTCCTTGATATTTAGTCGTTTTCAGCCAATTATCTAGATTTTTGAAAATTTCACTTTTTTGTGAAAATATCCCCTAAATGAGGGAATAATATGTGTGAGGGTACACCAGGAGAGTTCCAAATGTGTGTGGGTAGAATAAATATCCCATGGGAGTAAAATTGAATCAAATTTAAAAAAAATTTTTTTTGTGCTTAGTCATTTTTTCGGCGTTTATCAGACTTTTAGATAGGGGAAATGTCAGTGAGCTTTCCGATTTCAGATCCTGAGCGACTCGCCCTATGAATCCTTGATATTTAGTCGTTTTCAGCCAATTTTCTGGATTTTTGAAAATTTCACCTTTTTGTGAAAATATCCACTAAATGAGGATAGTGTGAGGGTACCCCAGGAGAGTTCCAAATGTGTGTGGGTAGAATATATATCCCGCAGGGTTAAAATTGAAAAAAGTTGAAAAAATTTTTTTGATGTACTTAGTCATTTTTCCAGCGTTTATCAGACTTTCAGACAGGGGAAATGTCACTGAGCGTTCCGATTTCAGTTCCAGAGCGATTCGCCCAATGAGTCCTTGATATTTAGTCGTCTTCAGCCAATTTACTGGATTTTTGAAAATTTCACTTTTTTTTTTAAATATCCACTAAATGAGGGAATAATATGTGTGAGAGTACCCCAGGAGAGTTCCAAATGTGTGTGGGTAGAGTATATATCCCACAGGGTTAAAATTGAAAAAAGTTGAAAAAAAAATTTTTTTTGTACTTAGTCATTTTTCCGGCGTTTATGAGACTTTCAGATAGGGGTAATGTCAGTGACCGTTCCGATTTCAGTTCCAGAGCGATTCGCCCAATGAGTCCTTGATATTTAGTCGTTTTCAGCCAATTTTCTGGATTTTTGAAAATTTCCCTTTTTTGTGAAAATATCCACTAAATGAGGGAATAATATGTGTGAGGGTACCCCAGGAGAGTTCCAAATGTGTGTGGGTAGAATATATATCCCACGGGAGTAAAATTGAATCAAGTTTAAAAAAAATTTTTTTTGGACTTAGTCATTTTTCCGGCGTTTATCAGACTTTCAGATAGGGGAAATGTCAGTGAGCGTTCCGATTTCAGTTCCAGAGCGATTCGCCCAATGAGTCCTTGATATTTAGTCGTCTTCAGCCAATTTTCTGGATTTTTGAAAATTTCACTTTTTTTTTTAAATATCCACTAAATGAGGGAATAATATGTGTGAGGGTACCCCAGGAGAGTTCCAAATGTGTGTAGGTAGAGTATATATCCCACAGGGTTAAAATTGAAAAAAGTTGAAAAAAATTTTTTTTTGTACTTAGTCATTTTTCGGGTGTTTATCAGACTTTCAGATAGGGGAAATGTCAGTGAGCTTTCCGATTTCAGTTCCAGAGCGATTCGCCCAATGAGTCCTTGATATTTAGTCGTTTTCAGCCAATTTTCTGAATTTTTGAAAATTTCACTTTTTTGTGAAGATATCCACTAAATGAGGTAATAATATGTGTGAGGGTACCCCAGGAGAGTTCCAAATGTGTGTGGGTAGAATATATATCCCACGGGGGTAAAATTGAAAAAAAACTTTTTTTGGACTTAGTCATTTTTCCAGCATTTATCAGACTTTCAGATAGGGGAAATGTCAGAGAGCGTTCCGATTTCAGTTCCAGAGCGATTCGCCAGATGAGTGCTTGATATTTAGTCGTTTTCAGCCAATTTTCTGAATTTTTGAAAATTTCACTTTTTTTGTGAAAATATCCACTAAATGAGGGAAAAATATGTGTGAGGGGTACACCAGGAGAGTTCCAAATGTGTGTGGGTAGAATATATATCCCACGGGGGTAAAAATGAAAAAAGTTGAAAAAAATTTTTTTTGTACTTAGTCATTTTTCCGGCGTTTATCAGACTTTCAGATAGGGGAAATGTCAGTGAGCTTTCCGATTTCAGTTCCAGAGCGATGCGCCCAATGAGTCCTTGATATTTAGTCGTTTTCAGGCAATTTTCTGGATTTTTGAAAATTACACTTTTTTGTGAAAATATACACTAAATGAGGGAATAATATGTGTGAGGGTACCCCAGGAGAGTTCCAAATGTGTGTGGGTAGAATATATATCCCACGGGGGTAAAATTGAAAAAAGTTGAAATTTTTTTTTTCTGGACTAAGTAATTTTTCCGGCGTTTATCAGACTTTCAGATAGGGGAAATGTCAGTGAGCGTTCCGATTTCAGTTCCAGAGCGATTCGCCCAATGATTGCTTGATATTTAGTCATTTTCAGCCAATTTTCTGGATTTTTGAAAATTTCACTTTTTTGTGAAAATATCCACTAAATGTGGGAATAGTATGTGTGAGGGTACCCCAGGAGAGTTCCAAATGTGTGCGGGTAGAATCTATCTCCCACAGGGGTAAAATTGAAAAAGTTGAAAGAATGTTTTTTTGGACTTACTCATTTTTCTGGCGTTTATCAGACTTTCAGATAGGGGAAATGTCAGTGAGCTTTCCGATTTCAGTTCCAGAGCGATTCACCGAATGAGTCCTTGATATTTAGTCGTTTTCAGCCAATTATCTAGATTTTTGAAAATTTCACTTTTTTGTGAAAATATCCACTAAATGAGGGAATAATATGTGTGAGGGTACTCCAGGAGAGTTCCAAATGTGTGTGGGTAGAATAAATATCCCATGGGAGTAAAATTGAATCAAGTTTAAAAAAAATTTTTTTTGTGCTTAGTCATTTTTTCGGCGTTTATCAAACTTTTAGATAGGGGAAATGTCAGTAAGCTTTCCGATTTCAGTTCCAGAGTGATTAACCCAATGAGTCCTTGATATTTAGTCGTTTTCAGCCAATTTTCTGGATTTTTGAAAATTTCACTTTTTTGTGAAAATATCCACTAAATGAGGGAATAATATGTGTGAGGGCACCCCAGGAGAGTTCCAAATGTGTGTGGGTAGAATATATATCCCACAGGGTTAAAATTGAAAAAAGTTGAAAAATTTTTTTTTTTGTACTTAGTCATTTTTCCGGCGTTTATCAGTCTTTCAGATAGGGGAAATGTCAGTGAGCTTTCCGATTTCAGTTCCAGAGCGATTCGCCCAATGAGTCTTTGATATTTAGTCGTTTTCAGCCAATTTTCTGGATTTTTGAAAATTTCACTTTTTTGTGAAAATATCCACTACATGAGGGAATAATATGTGTGAGGGTACCCCAGGAGAGTTCCAAATGTGTGTGGGTAGAATATATATCCCACAGGGTTAAAATTGAAAAAAGTTGAAAAAAATTTTTTTTTGTACTTAGTCATTTTTCGGGCTTTTATCAGACTTTCAGATAGGGGAAATGTCAGTGAGCTTTCCGATTTCAGATCCTGAGCGACTCGCCCTATGAATCCGTGATATTTAGTCGTTTTCAGCCAATTTTCTGGATTTTTGAAAATTTCACTTTTTTGTGAAAATATCCACTAAATGAGGATAGTGTGAGGGTACCCCAGGAGAGTTCCAAATGTGTGTGGGTAGAATATATATCCCGCAGGGTTAAAATTGAAAAAAGTTGAAAAAATTTTTTTGATGTACTTAGTCATTTTTCCAGCGTTTATCAGACTTTCAGACAGGGGAAATGTCACTGAGCGTTCCGATTTCAGTTCCAGAGCGATTCGCCCAATGAGTCCTTGATATTTAGTCGTCTTCAGCCAATTTACTGGATTTTTGAAAATTTCACTTTTTTTTTTAAATATCCACTAAATGAGGGAATAATATGTGTGAGAGTACCCCAGGAGAGTTCCAAATGTGTGTGGGTAGAGTATATATCCCACAGGGTTAAAATTGAAAAAAGTTGAAAAAAAAATTTTTTTTTGTACTTAGTCATTTTTCGGGCGTTTATCAGACTTTCAGATAGGGGAAATGTGAGTGAGCTTTCCGATTTCAGTTCCAGAGCGATTCGCCCAATGAGTCTTTGATATTTAGTAGTTTTCAGCCAATTTTCTGAATTTTTGAAAATTTCACTTTTTTGTGAAGATATCCACTAAATGAGGTAATAATATGTGTGAGGGTACCCCAGGAGAGTTCCAAATGTGTGTGGGTAGAATATATATCCCACGGGGGTAAAATTGAAAAAAAACTTTTTTTGGACTCACTCATTTTTCCAGCATTTATCAGACTTTCAGATAGGGTAAATGTCAGAGAGCGTTCCGATTTCAGTTCCAGAGCGATTCGCCAGATGGGTGCTTGATATTTAGTCGTTTTCAGCCAATTTTCTGAATTTTTGAAAATTTCACTTTTTTTGTGAAAATATCCACTAAATGAGGGAAAAATATGTGTGAGGGGTACACCAGGAGAGTTCCAAATGTGTGTGGGTAGAATATATATCCCACGGGGGTAAAATTGAAAAAAGTTGAAAAAAATTTTTTTTGTACTTAGTCATTTTTCCGGCGTTTATCAGACTTTCAGATAGGGGAAATGTCAGTGAGCTTTCCGATTTCAGTTCCAGAGCGATTCACCGAATGAGTCCTTGATATTTAGTCGTTTTCAGCCAATTATCTGGATTTTTGAAAATTTCACTTTTTTGTGAAAATATCCACTAAATGAGGGAATAATATGTGTGAGGGTACACCAGGAGAGTTCCAAATGTGTGTGGGTAGAATAAATATCCCATGGGAGTAAAATTGAATCAAGTTTAAAAAAATTTTTTTTTGTGCTTAGTCATTTTTCCGGCGTTTATCAGACTTTCAGATAGGGGAAATGTCAGTAAGCTTTCCGATTTCAGTTCCAGAGTGATTAACCCAATGAGTCCTTGATATTTAGTCGTTTTCAGCCAATTTTCTGGATTTTTGAAAATTTCACTTTTTTGTGAAAATATCCACTAAATGAGGGAATAATATGTGTGAGGGCACCCCAGGAGAGTTCCAAATGTGTGTGGGTAGAATATATATCCCACAGGGTTAAAATTGAAAAAAGTTGAAAAAATTTTTTTTTTGTACTTAGTCATTTTTCCGGCGTTTATCAGTCTTTCAGATAGGGGAAATGTCAGTGAGCTTTCCGATTTCAGTTCCAGAGCGATTCGCCCAATGAGTCCTTGATATTTAGTCGTTTTCAGCCAATTTTCTGGATTTTTGAAAATTTCACTTTTTTGTGAAAATATCCACTACATGAGGGAATAATATGTGTGAGGGTACCCCAGGAGAGTTCCAAATGTGTGTGGGTAGAATATATATCCCACAGGGTTAAAATTGAAAAAAGTTGAAAAAAATTTTTTTTTGTACTTAGTCATTTTTCGGGCTTTTATCAGACTTTCAGATAGGGGAAATGTCAGTGAGCTTTCCGATTTCAGATCCTGAGCGACTCGCCCTATGAATCCTTGATATTTAGTCGTTTTCAGCCAATTTTCTGGATTTTTGAAAATTTCACTTTTTTGTGAAAATATCCACTAAATGAGGATAGTGTGAGGGTACCCCAGGAGAGTTCCAAATGTAAGTGGGTAGAATATATATCCCACGGGGGTAAAATTTAAAAAAATTTTTTTTTAAGACTTAGTCATTTTTCCGCCGTTTATCAGACTTTCAGATAGGGGAAATTTCAGTGACTGTTCCGATTTCAGTTCCAGAGCGATTCGCCCAATGAGTCCTTGATATTTAGTCGTTTTCAGCCAATTTTCTGGATATTTGAAAATTTCCCTTTTTTGTGAATATATCCACTAAATGAGGGAATAATATGTGTGAGGGTACCCCAGGAGAGTTCCAAATGTGTGTGGGTAGAATATATATCCCACGGGAGTAAAATTGAATCAAGTTTAAAAAAAATTTTTTTTGGACTTAGTCATTTTTCCGGCGTTTATCAGACTTTCAGATAGGGGAAATGTCAGTGAGCGTTCCGATTTCAGTTCCAGAGCGATTCGCCCAATGAGTCCTTGATATTTAGTCGTCTTCAGCCAATTTTCTGGATTTTTGAAAATTTCACTTTTTTTTTTAAATATCCACTAAATGAGGGAATAATATGTGTGAGGGTACCCTAGGAGAGTTCCAAATGTGTGTGGGTAGAATATATTTCCCACGGGAGTAAAATTTAATCAAGTTTAAAAAAAAAATTTTTTGGACTTACTCATTTTTCCGGCGTTTATCAGACTTTCAGATAGGGGAAATGTGAGTGAGCTTTCCGATTTCAGTTCCAGAGCGATTTGCCCAATGAGTCTTTGATATTTAGTCGTTTTCAGCCAATTTTCTGAATTTTTGAAAATTTCACTTTTTTGTGAAGATATCCACTAAATGAGGTAATAATATGTGTGAGGGTACCCCAGGAGAGTTCCAAATGTGTGTGGGTAGAATATATATCCCACGGGGGTAAAATTGAAAAAAAACTTTTTTTGGACTTAGTCATTTTTCCAGCATTTATCAGACTTTCAGATAGGGGAAATGTCAGAGAGCGTTCCGATTTCAGTTCCAGAGCGATTCGCCAGATAAGTGCTTGATATTTAGTCGTTTTCAGCCAATTTTCTGAATTTTTGAAAATTTCACTTTTTTGTGAAAATATCCACTAAATGTGGGAATAGTATGTGTGAGGGTACCCCAGGAGAGTTCCAAATGTGTGCGGGTAGAATCTATCTCCCACAGGGGTAAAATTGAAAAAGTTGAAAGAATGTTTTTTTGGACTTACTCATTTTTCTGGCGTTTATCAGACTTTCAGATAGGGGAAATGTCAGTGAGCTTTCCGATTTCAGTTCCAGAGCGATTCACCGAATGAGTCCTTGATATTTAGTCGTTTTCAGCCAATTATCTGAATTTTTGAAAATTTCACTTTTTTGTGAAAATATCCACTAAATGAGGGAATAATATGTGTGAGGGTACACCAGGAGAGTTCCAAATGTGTGTGGGTAGAATAAATATCCCATGGGAGTAAAATTGAATCAAGTTTAAAAAATTTTTTTTTTGTGCTTAGTCATTTTTCCGGCGTTTATCAGACTTTTAGATAGGGGAAATGTCAGTAAGCTTTCCGATTTCAGTTCCAGAGTGATTAACCCAATGAGTCCTTGATATTTAGTCGTTTTCAGCCAATTTTCTGGATTTTTGAAAATTTCACTTTTTTGTGAAAATATCCACTACATGAGGGAATAATATGTGTGAGGGTACCCCAGGAGAGTTCCAAATGTGTGTGGGTAGAATATATATCCCACAGGGTTAAAATTGAAAAAAGTTGAAAAAAAATTTTTTTTGTACTTAGTCATTTTTCGGGCTTTTATCAGACTTTCAGATAGGGGAAATGTCAGTGAGCTTTCCGATTTCAGATCCTGAGCGACTCGCCCTATGAATCCTTGATATTTAGTCGTTTTCAGCCAATTTTCTGGATTTTTGAAAATTTCACTTTTTTGTGAAAATATCCACTAAATGAGGATAGTGTGAGGGTACCCCAGGAGAGTTCCAAATGTAAGTGGGTAGAATATATATCCCACGGGGGTAAAATTTTAAAAAAATTTTTTTTAAGACTTAGTCATTTTTCCGCCGTTTATCAGACTTTCAGATAGGGGAAATTTCAGTGACTGTTCCGATTTCAGTTCCAGAGCGATTCGCCCAATGAGTCCTTGATATTTAGTCGTTTTCAGCCAATTTTCTGGATATTTGAAAATTTCCCTTTTTTGTGAAAATATCCACTAAATGAGGGAATAATATGTGTGAGGGTACCCCAGGAGAGTTCCAAATGTGTGTGGGTAGAATATATATCCCACAGGAGTAAAATTGAATCAAGTTTAAAAAAAATTTTTTTTGGACTTAGTCATTTTTCCGGCGTTTATCAGACTTTCAGATAGGGGAAATGTCAGTGAGCGTTCCGATTTCAGTTCCAGAGCGATTCGCCCAATGAGTCCTTGATATTTAGTCGTCTTCAGCCAATTTTCTGGATTTTTGAAAATTTCACTTTTTTTTTTAAATATCCACTAAATGAGGGAATAATATGTGTGAGGGTACCCCAGGAGAGTTCCAAATGTGTGTAGGTAGAATATATATCCCACAGGGTTAAAATTGAAAAAAGTTGAAAAAAATTTTTTTTTGTACTTAGTCATTTTTCGGGCGTTTATCAGACTTTCAGATAGGGGAAATGTCAGTGAGCTTTCCGATTTCAGTTCCAGAGCGATTTGCCCAATGAGTCCTTGATATTTAGTCGTTTTCAGCCAATTTTCTGGATTTTTGAAAATTTCACTTTTTTGTGAAAATATCCACTAAATGAGGGAATAATATGTGTGAGGGTACCCCAGGAGAGTTCCAAATGTGTGTGGGTAGAATATATTTCCCACGGGAGTAAAATTTAATCAAGTTTAAAAAAAAATTTTTTTGGACTTACTAATTTTTCCGGCGTTTATCAGACTTTCAGATAGGGGAAATGTGAGTGAGCTTTTGATATTTAGTCGTTTTCAGCCAATTTTCTGAATTTTTGAAAATTTCACTTTTTTTGTGAAAATATCCACTAAATGAGGGAATAATATGTGTGAGGGTACACCAGGAGAGTTCCAAATGTGTGTGGGTAGAATATATATCCCACGGGGGTAAAATTGAAAAAAGTTGAAAAAAATTTTTTTTGTACTTAGTCATTTTTCCGGCGTTTATCAGACTTTCAGATAGGGGAAATGTCAGTGAGCGTTCCGATTTCAGTTCCAGAGCGATTCGCCCAATGAGTGCTTGATATTTAGTCATTTTCAGCCAATTTTCTGGATTTTTGAAAATTTCACTTTTTTGTGAAAATATCCACTAAATGTGGGAATAGTATGTGTGAGGGTACCCCAGGAGAGTTCCAAATGTGTGCGGGTAGAATCTATCTCCCACAGGGGTAAAATTGAAAAAGTTGAAAGAATGTTTTTTTGGACTTACTCATTTTTCTGGCGTTTATCAGACTTTCAGATAGGGGAAATGTCAGTGAGCTTTCCGATTTCAGTTCCAGAGCGATTCACCGAATGAGTCCTTGATATTTAGTCGTTTTCAGCCAATTATCTGGATTTTTGAAAATTTCACTTTTTTGTGAAAATATCCACTAAATGAGGGAATAATATGTGTGAGGGTACACCAGGAGAGTTCCAAATGTGTGTGGGTAGAATAAATATCCCATGGGAGTAAAATTGAATCAAGTTTAAAAAATTTTTTTTTTGTGCTTAGTCATTTTTCCGGCGTTTATCAGACTTTTAGATAGGGGAAATGTCAGTAAGCTTTCCGATTTCAGTTCCAGAGTGATTAACCCAATGAGTCCTTGATATTTAGTCGTTTTCAGCCAATTTTCTGGATTTTTGAAAATTTCACTTTTTTGTGAAAATATCCACTAAATGAGGGAATAATATGTGTGAGGGCACCCCAGGAGAGTTCCAAATGTGTGTGGGTAGAATATATATCCCACAGGGTTAAAATTGAAAAAAGTTGAAAAAAAATTTTTTTTGTACTTAGTCATTTTTCGGGCTTTTATCAGACTTTCAGATAGGGGAAATGTCAGTGAGCTTTCCGATTTCAGATCCTGAGCGACTCGCCCTATGAATCCTTGATATTTAGTCGTTTTCAGCCAATTTTCTGGATTTTTGAAAATTTCACTTTTTTGTGAAAATATCCACTAAATGAGGATAGTGTGAGGGTACCCCAGGAGAGTTCCAAATGTAAGTGGGTAGAATATATATCCCACGGGGGTAAAATTTTAAAAAAAAATTTTTTAAGACTTAGTCATTTTTCTGGCGTTTATCAGACTTTCACATAGGGGATATTTCAGTGAGCTTTCCGATTTCAGTTCCAGAGCGATTCGCCCAATGAGTCCTTGATATTTAGTCGTTTTCAGCCAATTTTCTGGATTTTTGAAAATTTCACTTTTTTGTGAAAATATCCACTAAATGAGGGAATAATATGTGTGAGGGTACCCCAGGAGAGTTCCATATGTGTGTGGGTAGAATATGTTTCCCACAGGGTTAAAATTGAAAAAAGTTGAAAATTTTTTTTTTTTTAACTTAGTCATTTTTCTGGCGTTTATCAGACTTTCAGATAGGGGAAATGTCAGTGAGCTTTCCGATTTCAGTTCCAGAGCGATTCGCCCAATGAATCCTTGATATTTAGTCGTTTTCAGCCAATTTTCTGGATTTTTGAAAATTTCACTTTTTTGTGAAAATATCCACTAAATGAGGGATTAATATGTGTGAGGGTACCCCAGGAGAGTTCCAAATGTGTGTGGGTAGAATATATATCCCGCAGGGTTAAAATTGAAAAAAGTTGAAAAAATTTTTTTTATGTACTTAGTCATTTTTCCAGCGTTTATCAGACTTTCAGACAGGGGAAATGTCACTGAGCGTTCCGATTTCAGTTCCAGAGCGATTCGCCCAATGAGTCCTTGATATTTAGTCGTCTTCAGCCAATTTACTGGATTTTTGAAAATTTCACTTTTTTTTTTAAATATCCACTAAATGAGGGAATAATATGTGTGAGAGTACCCCAGGAGAGTTCCAAATGTGTGTGGGTAGAGTATATATCCCACAGGGTTAAAATTGAAAAAAGTTGAAAAAAAATTTTTTTTGTACTTAGTCATTTTTCGGGCTTTTATCAGACTTTCAGATAGGGGAAATGTCAGTGAGCTTTCCGATTTCAGATCCTGAGCGACTCGCCCTATGAATCCTTGATATTTAGTCGTTTTCAGCCAATTTTCTGGATTTTTGAAAATTTCACTTTTTTGTGAAAATATCCACTAAATGAGGATAGTGTGAGGGTACCCCAGGAGAGTTCCAAATGTAAGTGGGTAGAATATATATCCCACGGGGGTAAAATTTTAAAAAAAATTTTTTTAAGACTTAGTCATTTTTCCGCCGTTTATCAGACTTTCAGATAGGGGAAATTTCAGTGACTGTTCCGATTTCAGTTCCAGAGCGATTCGCCCAATGAGTCCTTGATATTTAGTCGTTTTCAGCCAATTTTCTGGATATTTGAAAATTTCCCTTTTTTGTGAAAATATCCACTAAATGAGGGAATAATATGTGTGAGGGTACCCCAGGAGAGTTCCAAATGTGTGTGGGTAGAATATATATCCCACGGGAGTAAAATTGAATCAAGTTTAAAAAAAATTTTTTTTGGACTTAGTCATTTTTCCGGCGTTTATCAGACTTTCAGATAGGGGAAATGTCAGTGAGCGTTCCGATTTCAGTTCCAGAGCGATTCGCCCAATGAGTCCTTGATATTTAGTCGTCTTCAGCCAATTTTCTGGATTTTTGAAAATTTCACTTTTTTTTTTAAATATCCACTAAATGAGGGAATAATATGTGTGAGGGTACCCCAGGAGAGTTCCAAATGTGTGTAGGTAGAATATATATCCCACAGGGTTAAAATTGAAAAAAGTTGAAAAAAATTTTTTTTTGTACTTAGTCATTTTTCGGGCGTTTATCAGACTTTCAGATAGGGGAAATGTCAGTGAGCTTTCCGATTTCAGTTCCAGAGCGATTTGCCCAATGAGACCTTGATATTTAGTCGTTTTCAGCCAATTTTCTGGATTTTTGAAAATTTCACTTTTTTGTGAAAATATCCACTAAATGAGGGAATAATATGTGTGAGGGTACCCCAGGAGAGTTCCAAATGTGTGTGGGTAGAATATATTTCCCACGGGAGTAAAATTTAATCAAGTTTAAAAAAAAATTTTTTTGGACTTACTAATTTTTCCGGCGTTTATCAGACTTTCAGATAGGGGAAATGTGAGTGAGCTTTTGATATTTAGTCGTTTTCAGCCAATTTTCTGAATTTTTGAAAATTTCACTTTTTTTGTGAAAATATCCACTAAATGAGGGAATAATATGTGTGAGGGTACACCAGGAGAGTTCCAAATGTGTGTGGGTAGAATATATATCCCACGGGGGTAAAATTGAAAAAAGTTGAAAAAAATTTTTTTTGTACTTAGTCATTTTTCCGGCGTTTATCAGACTTTCAGATAGGGGAAATGTCAGTGAGCGTTCCGATTTCAGTTCCAGAGCGATTCGCCCAATGAGTGCTTGATATTTAGTCATTTTCAGCTAATTTTCTGGATTTTTGAAAATTTCACTTTTTTGTGAAAATATCCACTAAATGTGGGAATAGTATGTGTGAGGGTACCCCAGGAGAGTTCCAAATGTGTGCGGGTAGAATCTATCTCCCACAGGGGTAAAATTGAAAAAGTTGAAAGAATGTTTTTTTGGACTTACTCATTTTTCTGGCGTTTATCAGACTTTCAGATAGGGGAAATGTCAGTGAGCTTTCCGATTTCAGTTCCAGAGCGATTCACCGAATGAGTCCTTGATATTTAGTCGTTTTCAGCCAATTATCTGGATTTTTGAAAATTTCACTTTTTTGTGAAAATATCCACTAAATGAGGGAATAATATGTGTGAGGGTACACCAGGAGAGTTCCAAATGTGTGTGGGTAGAATAAATATCCCATGGGAGTAAAATTGAATCAAGTTTAAAAAATTTTTTTTTTGTGCTTAGTCATTTTTCCGGCGTTTATCAGACTTTTAGATAGGGGAAATGTCAGTAAGCTTTCCGATTTCAGTTCCAGAGTGATTAACCCAATGAGTCCTTGATATTTAGTCGTTTTCAGCCAATTTTCTGGATTTTTGAAAATTTCACTTTTTTGTGAAAATATCCACTAAATGAGGGAATAATATGTGTGAGGGCACCCCAGGAGAGTTCCAAATGTGTGTGGGTAGAATATATATCCCACAGGGTTAAAATTGAAAAAAGTTGAAAAAAAATTTTTTTTGTACTTAGTCATTTTTCGGGCTTTTATCAGACTTTCAGATAGGGGAAATGTCAGTGAGCTTTCCGATTTCAGATCCTGAGCGACTCGCCCTATGAATCCTTGATATTTAGTCGTTTTCAGCCAATTTTCTGGATTTTTGAAAATTTCACTTTTTTGTGAAAATATCCACTAAATGAGGATAGTGTGAGGGTACCCCAGGAGAGTTCCAAATGTAAGTGGGTAGAATATATATCCCACGGGGGTAAAATTTAAAAAAAAAATTTTTTAAGACTTAGTCATTTTTCTGGCGTTTATCAGACTTTCACATAGGGGATATTTCAGTGAGCTTTCCGATTTCAGTTCCAGAGCGATTCGCCCAATGAGTCCTTGATATTTAGTCGTTTTCAGCCAATTTTCTGGATTTTTGAAAATTTCACTTTTTTGTGAAAATATCCACTAAATGAGGGAATAATATGTGTGAGGGTACCCCAGGAGAGTTCCATATGTGTGTGGGTAGAATATGTTTCCCACAGGGTTAAAATTGAAAAAAGTTGAAAATTTTTTTTTTTTTAACTTAGTCATTTTTCTGGCGTTTATCAGACTTTCAGATAGGGGAAATGTCAGTGAGCTTTCCGATTTCAGTTCCAGAGCGATTCGCCCAATGAATCCTTGATATTTAGTCGTTTTCAGCCAATTTTCTGGATTTTTGAAAATTTCACTTTTTTGTGAAAATATCCACTAAATGAGGGATTAATATGTGTGAGGGTACCCCAGGAGAGTTCCAAATGTGTGTGGGTAGAATATATATCCCGCAGGGTTAAAATTGAAAAAAGTTGAAAAAATTTTTTTTATGTACTTAGTCATTTTTCCAGCGTTTATCAGACTTTCAGACAGGGGAAATGTCACTGAGCGTTCCGATTTCAGTTCCAGAGCGATTCGCCCAATGAGTCCTTGATATTTAGTCGTCTTCAGCCAATTTACTGGATTTTTGAAAATTTCACTTTTTTTTTTAAATATCCACTAAATGAGGGAATAATATGTGTGAGAGTACCCCAGGAGAGTTCCAAATGTGTGTGGGTAGAGTATATATCCCACAGGGTTAAAATTGAAAAAAGTTGAAAAAAATTTTTTTTTTGTACTTAGTCATTTTTCCGGCGTTTATCAGACTTTCAGATAGGGGAAATGTCAGTGATCGTTCCGATTTCAGTTCCAGAGCGATTCGACCAATGAGTCCTTGATATTTAGTCGTTTTCGGCCAATTTTCTGGATTTTTGAAAATTTCCCTTTTTTGTGAAAATATCCACTAAATGAGGGAATAATATGTGTGAGGGTACCCCAGGAGAGTTCCAAATGTGTGTGGGTAGAATATATATCCCACGGGAGTAAAATTGAATCAAGTTTAAAAAAAATTTTTTTTGGACTTACTCATTTTTCCGGCGTTTATCAGACTTTCAGATAGGGGAAATGTCAGTGAGCGTTCCGATTTCAGTTCCAGAGCGATTCGCCCAATGAGTCCTTGATATTTAGTCGTCTTCAGCCAATTTTCTGGATTTTTGAAAATTTCACTTTTTTGTGAAAATATCCACTAAATGAGGGATTAATATGTGTGAGGGTACCCCAGGAGAGTTCCAAATGTGTGTGGGTAGAATATATATCCCGCAGGGTTAAAATTGAAAAAAGTTGAAAAATTTTTTTTTATGTACTTAGTCATTTTTCCAGCGTTTATCAGACTTTCAGACAGGGGAAATGTCACTGAGCGTTCCGATTTCAGTTCCAGAGCGATTCGCCCAATGAGTCCTTGATATTTAGTCGTCTTCAGCCAATTTACTGGATTTTTGAAAATTTCACTTTTTTTTTTAAATATCCACTAAATGAGGGAATAATATGTGTGAGAGTACCCCAGGAGAGTTCCAAATGTGTGTGGGTAGAGTATATATCCCACAGGGTTAAAATTGAAAAAAGTTGAAAAAAAATTTGTTTTTGTACTTAGTCATTTTTCCAGCGTTTATCAGACTTTCAGATAGGGTTAATGTCAGTGATCGTTCCGATTTCAGTTCCAGAGCGATTCGCCCAATGAGTCCTTGATATTTAGTCGTTTTCAGCCAATTTACTGGATTTTTGAAAATTTCCCTTTTTTGTGAAAATATCCACTAAATGAGGGAATAATATGTGTGAGGGTACCCCAGGAGAGTTCCAAATGTGTGTGGGTAGAATATATATCCCACGGGAGTAAAATTGAATCAAGTTTAAAAAAAATTTTTTTTGGACTTAGTCATTTTTCCGGCGTTTATCAGACTTTCAGATAGGGGAAATGTCAGTGATCGTTCCGATTTCAGTTCCAGAGCGATTCGCCCAATGAGTCCTTGATATTTAGTCGTTTTCGGCCAATTTTCTGGATTTTTGAAAATTTCCCTTTTTTGTGAAAATATCCACTAAATGAGGGAATAATATGTGTGAGGGTACCCCAGGAGAGTTCCAAATGTGTGTGGGTAGAATATATATCCCACGGGAGTAAAATTGAATCAAGTTTAAAAAAAATTTTTTTTGGACTTACTCATTTTTCCGGCGTTTATCAGACTTTCAGATAGGGGAAATGTCAGTGAGCGTTCCGATTTCAGTTCCAGAGCGATTCGCCCAATGAGTCCTTGATATTTAGTCGTCTTCAGCCAATTTTCTGGATTTTTGAAAATTTCACTTTTTTGTGAAAATATCCACTAAATGAGGGATTAATATGTGTGAGGGTACCCCAGGAGAGTTCCAAATGTGTGTGGGTAGAATATATATCCCGCAGGGTTAAAATTGAAAAAAGTTGAAAAATTTTTTTTTATGTACTTAGTCATTTTTCCAGCGTTTATCAGACTTTCAGACAGGGGAAATGTCACTGAGCGTTCCGATTTCAGTTCCAGAGCGATTCGCCCAATGAGTCCTTGATATTTAGTCGTCTTCAGCCAATTTACTGGATTTTTGAAAATTTCACTTTTTTTTTTAAATATCCACTAAATGAGGGAATAATATGTGTGAGAGTACCCCAGGAGAGTTCCAAATGTGTGTGGGTAGAGTATATATCCCACAGGGTTAAAATTGAAAAAAGTTGAAAAAAAATTTGTTTTTGTACTTAGTCATTTTTCCAGCGTTTATCAGACTTTCAGATAGGGTTAATGTCAGTGATCGTTCCGATTTCAGTTCCAGAGCGATTCGCCCAATGAGTCCTTGATATTTAGTCGTTTTCAGCCAATTTACTGGATTTTTGAAAATTTCCCTTTTTTGTGAAAATATCCACTAAATGAGGGAATAATATGTGTGAGGGTACCCCAGGAGAGTTCCAAATGTGTGTGGGTAGAATATATATCCCACGGGAGTAAAATTGAATCAAGTTTAAAAAAAATTTTTTTTGGACTTAGTCATTTTTCCGGCGTTTATCAGACTTTCAGATAGGGGAAATGTCAGTGAGCGTTCCGATTTCAGTTCCAGAGCGATTCGCCCAATGAGTCCTTGATATTTAGTCGTCTTCAGCCAATTTTCTGGATTTTTGAAAATTTCACTTTTTTTTTTAAATATCCACTAAATGAGGGAATAATATGTGTGAGGGTACCCCAGGAGAGTTCCAAATGTGTGTAGGTAGAGTATATATCCCACAGGGTTAAAATTGAAAAAAGTTGAAAAAAATTTTTTTTTTGTACTTAGTCATTTTTCCGGCGTTTATCAGACTTTCAGATAGGGGAAATGTCAGTGAGCTTTCCGATTTCAGTTCCACAGCGATTCGCCCAATGAGTCCTTGATATTTAGTCGTTTTCAGCCAATTTTCTGGATTTTTAAAAATTTCACTTTTTTGTGAAAATATCCACTAAATGAGGGAATAATATGTGTGAGGGTACCCCAGGAGAGTTCCAAATGTGTGTGGGTAAAATATATTTCCCCCAGGGTTAAAATTGAAAAAAGTTGAAATTTTTTTTTCTGTAATTAGTCATTTTTCCGGCGTTTATCAGACTTTCAGATATGGGAAATGTCAGTGAGCTTTCCGATTTCAGTTCCAGAGCGATTCGCCCAGTGAGTCCTTGATATTTAGTCGTTTTCAGCCAATTTTCTGGATTTTTGAAAATTTCACTTTTTTGTGAAAATATCCACTAAATGAGGGAATAATATGTGTGAGGGTACCCCAGGAGAGTTCCAAATGTGTGTGGGTAGAATATATATCCCACGGGAGTAAAAGTTTTAAAAAAAATTTTTTTGTACTTAGTCATTTTTCCGGCGTTTATCAGATTTTCAGATAGGGGAAATGTCAGTGAGCTTTCCGATTTCAGTTCCAGAGCGATTCGCCCAATGAGTCCTTGATATTTAGTCGTTTTCAGACAATTTTCTGGATTTTTGAAAATTCCACTTTTTTGTGAAAATATCCACTAAATGAGGGAATAATATGTGTGAGGGTGCCCCAGGAAAGTTCCCAATGTGTGTGGGTAGAATATATTTCCCACAGGGTTAAAATTGAAAAAAGTTGAAAAAAAATTTTTTTTTGTACTTAGTCATTTTTCTGGCGTTTATCAGACTTTCACATAGGGGATATTTCAGTGAGCTTTCCGATTTCAGTTCCAGAGCGATTCGCCCATTGAGTCCTTGATATTTAGTCGTTTTCAGCCAATTTTCTGGATTTTTGAAAATTTCACTTTTTTGTGAAAATATCCACTAAATGAGGGAATAATATGTGTGAGGGTACCCCAGGAGAGTTCCATATGTGTGTGGGTAGAATATGTTTCCCACAGGGTTAAAATTGAAAAAAGTTGAAAAATTTTTTTTTTTGAACTTAGTCATTTTTCTGGCGTTTATCAGACTTTCAGATAGGGGAAATGTCAGTGAGCTTTCCGATTTCAGTTCCAGAGCGATTCGCCCAATGAATCCTTGATATTTAGTCGTTTTCAGCCAATTTTCTGGATTTTTGAAAATTTCACTTTTTTGTGAAAATATCCACTAAATGAGGGAATAATATGTGTGAGGGTACCCCAGGAGAGTTCCAAATGTGTGTGGGTAGAATATATATCCCACGGGGGTAAAATTGAAAAAAATTTTTTTTTGGACTTACTCATTTTTCCGACGTTTATCAGACTTTCAGATAGGGGTAATGTCAGTGAGCATTACGATTTCAGTTCCAGAGCGATTCAACGAATGAGTCCTTGATATTTAGTTGTTTTCAGCCAATTTTCTGGATTTTTGAAAATTTAACTTTTTTGTGAAAATATCCACTAAATGAGGGAATAATATGTGTGAGGGTACCCCAGGAGAGTTCCAAATGTGTGTGGGTAGAATATATTTCCTTCAGGGTTAAAATTGAAAAAAGTTGAAAAAAATTTTTTTTTGTAATTAGTCATTTTTCCGGCGTTTATCAGACTTTCAAATAGGGGAAATGTCAGTGAGCTTTCCGATTTCAGTTCCAGAGCGATTCGCCCAATGAGTCCTTGATATTTAGTCGTTTTCAGCCAATTTTCTGGATTTTTGAAAATTTCACTTTTTTGTGAAAATATCCACTAAATGAGGGAATAATATGTGTGAGGGTACCCCAGGAGAGTTCCAAAGGTGTGTGGGTAGAATATACTTCCCCCAGGGTTAAAATTTAAAAAAGTTGAAAAATTTTTTTTTGTAATTAGTCATTTTTCCGGCGTTTATCAGACTTTCAGATAGGGGAAATATCAGTGAGCTTTCCGATTTCAGTTCCAGAGCGATTCGCCCAATGAGTCCTTGATATTTAGTCGTTTTCAGTCAATTTTCTGGATTTTTAAAAATTTCACTTTTTTGTGAAAATATCCACTAAATGAGGGAATAATATGTGTGAGGGTACCCCAGGAGAGTTCCAAATGTGTGTGGGTAGAATATATATCCCACAGGGTTAAAATTGAAAAAAGTTTAAAAAAAAATTTTTTTCTACTTAGTCATTTTTCCGGCGTTTATCAGACTTTCAGATAGGGGAAATGTCAGTGATCGTTCCGATTTCAGTTCCAGAGCGATTCGCCCAATGAGTCCTTGATATTTAGTCGTTTTCAGCCAATTTTCTGGATTTTTGAAAATTTCCCTTTTTTGTGAAAATATCCACTAAATGAGGGAATAATATGTGTGAGGGTACCCCAGGAGAGTTCCAAATGTGTGTGGGTAGAATATATATCCCACGGGGGTAAAATTGAAAAAAAATTTTTTTTGGACTTACTCATTTTTCCGACGTTTATCAGACTTTCAGATAGGGGAAATGTCAGTGAGCATTACGATTTCAGTTCCAGAGCGATTCAACGAATGAGTCCTTGATATTTAGTTGTTTTCAGCCAATTTTCTGGATTTTTGAAAATTTAACTTTTTTGTGAAAATATCCACTAAATGAGGGAATAATATGTGTGAGGGTACCCCAGGAGAGTTCCAAATGTGTGTGGGTAGAATATATATCCCACAGGGTTAAAATTGAAAAAAGTTGAAAAAAAAAATTTTTTGTACTTAGTCATTTTTCCGGCGTTTATCAGATTTTCAGATAGGGGAAATGTCAGTGAGCTTTCCGATTTCAGTTCCAGAGCGATTCGCCCAATGAGTCCCTGATATTTAGTCGTTTTCAGACAATTTTCTGGATTTTTGAAAATTCCACTTTTTTGTGAAAATATCCACTAAATGAGGGAAAAATATGTGTGAGGGTGCCCCAGGAAAGTTCCAAATGTGTGTGGGTAGAATATATTTCCCACAGGGTTAAAATTGAAAAAAGTTGAAAAAAATTTTTTTTTTGTACTTAGTCATTTTTCTGGCGTTTATCAGACTTTCACATAGGGGATATTTCAGTGAGCTTTCCGATTTCAGTTCCAGAGCGATTCGCCCAATGAATCCTTGATATTTAGTCGTTTTCAGCCAATTTTCTGGATTTTTGAAAATTTCACTTTTTTGTGAAAATATCCACTAAATGAGGGATTAATATGTGTGAGGGTACCCCAGGAGAGTTCCAAATGTGTGTGGGTAGAATATATATCCCGCAGGGTTAAAATTGAAAAAAGTTGAAAAAATTTTTTTTATGTACTTAGTCATTTTTCCAGCGTTTATCAGACTTTCAGACAGGGGAAATGTCACTGAGCGTTCCGATTTCAGTTCCAGAGCGATTCGCCCAATGAGTCCTTGATATTTAGTCGTCTTCAGCCAATTTACTGGATTTTTGAAAATTTCACTTTTTTTTTTAAATATCCACTAAATGAGGGAATAATATGTGTGAGAGTACCCCAGGAGAGTTCCAAATGTGTGTGGGTAGAGTATATATCCCACAGGGTTAAAATTGAAAAAAGTTGAAAAAAAATTTTTTTTTGTACTTAGTCATTTTTCCGGCGTTCATCAGACTTTCAGATAGGGGAAATGTCAGTGATCGTTCCGATTTCAGTTCCAGAGCGATTCGCCCAATGAGTCCTTGATATTTAGTCGTTTTCAGCCAATTTTCTGGATTTTTGAAAATTTCCCTTTTTTGTGAAAATATCCACTAAATGAGGGAATAATATGTGTGAGGGTACCCCAGGAGAGTTCCAAATGTGTGTGGGTACAATATATATCCCACAGGGTTAAAATTGAAAAAAGTTGAAGAAATTTTTTTTTTTGTACTTAGTCATTTTTCCGGCGTTTATCAGACTTTCAGATAGGGGAAATGTCATTGAGCGTTCCGATTTCAGTTCCAGAGTGATTCGCCCAATGAGTCCTTGATATTTAGTCGTCTTCAGCCAATTTTCTGGATTTTTGAAAATTTCACTTTTTTTTTAAAATATCCACTAAATGAGGGAATAATATGTGTGAGAGTACCCCAGGAGAGTTCCAAATGTGTGTGGGTAGAGTATATATCCCACAGGGTTAAAATTGAAAAAAGTTGAAAAAAATTTTTTTTTTATACTTAGTCATTTTTCCGGCGTTTATCAGACTTTCAGATAGGAGAAATGTCAGTGATCGTTCCGATTTCAGTTCCAGAGCGATTCGCCCAATGAGTCCTTGATATTTAGTCGTTTTTAGCCAATTTCCTGGATTTTTGAAAATTTCCCTTTTTTGTGAAAATATCCACTAAATGAGGGAATAATATGTGTGAGGGTACCCCAGGAGAGTTCCAAATGTGTGTGGGTAGAATATATATCCCACGGGGGTAAAATTGAAAAAAAATTTTTTTTGGACTTACTCATTTTTCCGACGTTTATCAGACTTTCAGATAGGAGAAATGTCAGTGAGCATTACGATTTCAGTTCCAGAGCGATTCAACGAATGAGTCCTTGATATTTAGTTGTTTTCAGCCAATTTTCTGGATTTTTGAAAATTTAACTTTTTTGTGAAAATATCCACTAAATGAGGGAATAATATGTGTGAGGGTGCCCCAGGAGAGTTCCAAATGTGTGTGGGTAGAATATATTTCCCTCAGGGTTAAAATTGAAAAAAGTTGAAAAAAATTTTTTTTTGTAATTAGTCATTTTTCTGGCGTTTATCAGACTTTCAAATAGGGGAAATGTCAGTGAGCTTTCCGATTTCAGTTCCAGAGCGATTCGCCCAATGAGTCCTTGATATTTAGTCGTTTTCAGCCAATTTTCTGGATTTTTGAAAATTTCACTTTTTTGTGAAAATATCCACTAAATGAGGGAATAATATGCGTGAGTGTACCCCAGGAGAGTTCCAAATGTGTGTGGGTAGAATATATATCCCACAGGGTTAAAATTGAAAAAAGTTGAAGAAATTTTTTTTTTGTACTTAAGTCACTTTTCCGGCGTTTATCAGACTTTCAGATTGGGGAAATGTCAGTGAGCTCTCCGATTTCAGTTCCAGAGCGATTCTCCCAATGAGTCCTTGATATTTAGACGTTTTCGGCCAATTTTCTGAATTTTTGAAAATTTCACTTTTTTGTGAAAATATCCACTAAATGAGGGAATAATATGTGTGAGGGTACCCCAGGAGAGTTCCAAATGTGTGTGGGTACAATATATATCCCACAGGGTTAAAATTGAAAAAAGTTGAAAAAATTTTTTTTTTGGTACTTAGTCATTTTTCCGGCGTTTATCAGGCTTTCAGATAGGGGAAATGTCAGTGAGCATTCCGATTTCAGTTCCAGAGCAATTCGCCCAATGAGTCCTTGATATTTAGTCGTCTTCAGCCAATTTTCTGGATTTTTGAAAATTTCCCTTTTTTGTGAAAATATCCACTAAATGAGAGAATAATATGTGTGAGGGTACCCCAGGAGAGTTCAAAATGTGTGTGGGTAGAATATATATCCCACAGGGGTAAAATTGAAAAAAGTTGAAAAAATTTTTTTTTGGACTTACTAATTTTTCCGGCGTTTATCAGACTTTCAGATAGGGGAAATGTCAGTGAGCGCTCCAATTTCAGTTCCAGAGCGATTCGCCTAATGAGTCCTTGATATTTAGTCGTCTTCGGCCAATTTTCTGGATTTTTGAAAATGTCACTTTTTTTTTTAAATATCCACTAAATGAGGGAATAATATGTGTGAGGGTACCCCAGGAGAGTTCCAAATGTGTGCGGGTAGAATATATATCCCACAGGGTTAAAATTGAAAAAAGTTGAAGAAATTTTTTTTTTGTACTTAAGTCACTTTTCCGGCGTTTATCAGACTTTCAGATAGGGGAAATGTCAGTGAGCATTCCGATTTCAGTTCCAGAGCGATTCGCCCGTTGAATCCTTGATATTTAGTCGTTTTCAGCCAATTTTCTGAATTTTTGAAAATTTCACTTTTTTTGTGAAAATATCCACTAAATGAGGGAATATGTGTGAGGGTACCCTAGGAGAGTTCCAAATGTGTTTGGGTAGAATATATATCCCACGGGGGTAAAATTGAAAAAAGTTGAAAAAATATTTTTTTTGGACCTAGTCATTTTTCTGACGTATATCAGACTTTCGGATAGAGGAAATGTCAGTGAGCGTTTCAATTTCAGTTCCAGAGCGATTCGCCCAATGAGTCCTTGATATTTAGTTGTTTTCAGCCAATTTTCTGGATTTTTGAAAATTTCACTTTTTTGTGAAAATATCCACTAAATGAGGGAATAATATGTGTGAGGGTAGCCCAGGAGAGTTCCAAATGTTTGTGGGTAGAATATATATCCCACAGGGTTAAAATTGAAAAAAGTTGAAAACAATTTTTTTTTTGGACTTAGTCATTTTTCCGTCGTTACTCAGACTTTCAAATAGGGGAAATGTCAGTGAGCATTCCGAATTCAGTTCCAGAGCGATTCGCCCAATGAGCCCTTGATATTTAGTCGTTTTCAGCCAATTTTCTGAATTTTTGAAAATTTCACTTTTTTGTGAAAAGATCCACTAAATGAGTGAATAATATGTGTGAGGGTACCCCAGGAGAGTTCCAAATGTGTGTGGGTAGAATATATGTCCCACAGGGTTAAAATTGAAAAAAGTTGAAAAAAATTTTTTTTTTGGACTTAGTCATTTTTCCGGCGTTTATCAGACTTTCAGATAGGGGAAATGTCAGTAAGCATTCCGATTTCAGTTCCAAAGCGATTCGCCCGTTGAGTCCTTGATATTTAGTCGTTTTCAGCCAATTTTCTGAATTTTTGAAAATTTCACTTTTTTGTGAAAATATCCACTAAATGAGGGAATAATATGTGTGAGGGTACCCCAGGAGAGTTCCAAATGTGTGTGGGTAGAATATATATCCCACGGGGGTAAAATTGAAAAAAGTTGAAAAAAAATTTTTTTTTGGACTGTCATTTTTCCGCCGTATATCAGACTTTCGGATAGAGGAAATGTCAGTGAGCATTATGATTTCAGTTCCACAGCGATTCACCTGATGAGTCCTTGATATTCAGTCGTTTTCAGCCAATTTTCTGGATTTTTGAAAATTTCACTTTTTTGTGAAAATATCCACTAAATGAGGGAATAATATGTGTGAGGGTACCCCAGGAGAGTTCCAAATGTGTGTGGGTAGAATATATATCCCACGGGGGTAAAACTGAAAAAAGTTGAAAAAAAATTGTTTTTGGACTTAGTCATTTTTCCGGCGTTTACCAGACTTTCAGATAGGGAAATGTCAGTGAGCATTACGATTTCAGTTCCAGAGCGATTCGCCCAATGAGTCCTTGATATTTAGTCGTTTTCAGCCAATTTTCTGAATTTTTGAAAATTTCACTTTTTTGTGAAAATATCCACTAAATGAGAGAATAATATGTGTGAGGGTACCCCAGGAGAGTTCCAAATGTGTGTGGGTAGAATATATATCCCACGGGGGTAAAACTGAAAAAAGTTGAAAAAAAATTGTTTTTGGACTTAGTCATTTTTCCGGCGTTTACCAGACTTTCAGATAGGGGAAATGTCAGTGAGCATTACGATTTCAGTTCCAGAGCGATTCGCCCAATGAGTCCTTGATATTTAGTCGTTTTCAGCCAATTTTCTGAATTTTTTAAAATTTCACTTTTTTTTGAAAATATCCACTAAATGAGGGAATAATATGTGTGAGGGTACCCCAGGAGAGTTCCAAATGTGTGTGGGTAGAATATATATCCCACGGGGGTAAAATTGAAAAAAGTTGAAAAAAAATTGTTTTTGGACTTAGTCATTTTTCCTGTGTTTATCAGACTTTCAGATAGGGGAAATGTCAGTGAGCATTCCGATTTCAGTTCCAGAGCGATTCGCCCGTTGAGTCCTTGATATTTAGTCATTTTCAGCCAATTTTCTGAATTTTTGAAATTTTCACTTTTTTTGTGAAAATATCCACTAAATGAGGGAATAATATGTGTGAGGGTACCCCAGGAGAGTTCCAAATGTGTGTGGGTAGAATATATATACCACGGGGGTAAAATTGAAAAAAGTTGAAAAAATATTTTTTTTGGACCTAGTCATTTTTCCAATGTTTATCAGACTTTCAGATAGGGGAAATGTCAGTGAGCGTTCCATTTTCAGTTCCAGAGCGATTCGCCCAATGAGTCCTTGATATTTAGTTGTTTTCAGCCAATTTTCAGGATTTTTGAAAATTTCACTTTTTCGTGAAAATATCCACTAAATGAGGGAATAATATGTGTGAGGGTACCCCAGGAGAGTTCCAAATGTGTGTGGGTAGAATATATATCCCACAGGGTTAAAATTGAAAAAAGTTGAAAACAATTTTTTTTTTGGACTTAGTCATTTTTCCGTCGTTTCTCAGACTTTCATATAGGGGAAATGTCAGTGAGCGTTCCGATTTCAGCTCCAGAGCGATTCGCCCAATGAGTCCTTGATATTTAGTCATTTTCAGCCAATTTTCTGGATTTTTGAAAATTTCACTTTTTTGTGAAAATATCCACTAAATGTGGGAATAGTATGTGTGAGGGTACCCCAGGAGAGTTCCAAATGTGTGCGGGTAGAATCTATCTCCCACAGGGGTAAAATTGAAAAAGTTGAAAGAATGTTTTTTTGGACTTACTCATTTTTCTGGCGTTTATCAGACTTTCAGATAGGGGAAATGTCAGTGAGCTTTCCGATTTCAGTTCCAGAGCGATTCACCGAATGAGTCCTTGATATTTAGTCGTTTTCAGCCAATTATCTGGATTTTTGAAAATTTCACTTTTTTGTGAAAATATCCACTAAATGAGGGAATAATATGTGTGAGGGTACACCAGGAGAGTTCCAAATGTGTGTGGGTAGAATAAATATCCCATGGGAGTAAAATTGAATCAAGTTTAAAAAATTTTTTTTTTTGTGCTTAGTCATTTTTCCGGCGTTTATCAGACTTTCAGATAGGGGAAATGTCAGTGAGCATTACGATTTCAGTTCCAGAGCGATTCGCCCAATGAGTCCTTGATATTTAGTCGTTTTCAGCCAATTTTCTGGATTTTTGAAAGTTTCACTTTTTTGTGAAAATATCCACTAAATGAGGGAATAATATGTGTGAGGGTACCCCAGGAGAGTTCCAAATGTGTTTGGGTAGAATATATATCCCACGGGGGTAAAATTTAAAAAAAAAAATGTTTGTACTTAGTCATTTTTCCGGCGTTTATCAGACTTTCAGATAGGGGAAATGTCAGTGAGCATTCCGATTTCAGTTCCAGAGCGATTCGCCCGTTGAATCCTTGATATTTAGTCGTTTTCAGCCAATTTTCTGAATTTTTGAAAATTTCACTTTTTTTGTGAAAATATCCACTAAATGAGGGAATATGTGTGAGGGTACCCTAGGAGAGTTCCAAATGTGTTTGGGTAGAATATATATCCCACGGGGGTAAAATTGAAAAAAGTTGAAAAAATATTTTTTTTGGACCTAGTCATTTTTCTGACGTATATCAGACTTTCGGATAGAGGAAATGTCAGTGAGCGTTTCAATTTCAGTTCCAGAGCGATTCGCCCAATGAGTCCTTGATATTTAGTTGTTTTCAGCCAATTTTCTGGATTTTTGAAAATTTCACTTTTTTGTGAAAATATCCACTAAATGAGGGAATAATATGTGTGAGGGTAGCCCAGGAGAGTTCCAAATGTTTGTGGGTAGAATATATATCCCACAGGGTTAAAATTGAAAAAAGTTGAAAACAATTTTTTTTTTGGACTTAGTCATTTTTCCGTCGTTACTCAGACTTTCAAATAGGGGAAATGTCAGTGAGCATTCCGAATTCAGTTCCAGAGCGATTCGCCCAATGAGCCCTTGATATTTAGTCGTTTTCAGCCAATTTTCTGAATTTTTGAAAATTTCACTTTTTTGTGAAAAGATCCACTAAATGAGTGAATAATATGTGTGAGGGTACCCCAGGAGAGTTCCAAATGTGTGTGGGTAGAATATATGTCCCACAGGGTTAAAATTGAAAAAAGTTGAAAAAAATTTTTTTTTTGGACTTAGTCATTTTTCCGGCGTTTATCAGACTTTCAGATAGGGGAAATGTCAGTAAGCATTCCGATTTCAGTTCCAAAGCGATTCGCCCGTTGAGTCCTTGATATTTAGTCGTTTTCAGCCAATTTTCTGAATTTTTGAAAATTTCACTTTTTTGTGAAAATATCCACTAAATGAGGGAATAATATGTGTGAGGGTACCCCAGGAGAGTTCCAAATGTGTGTGGGTAGAATATATATCCCACGGGGGTAAAATTGAAAAAAGTTGAAAAAAAATTTTTTTTTGGACTGTCATTTTTCCGCCGTATATCAGACTTTCGGATAGAGGAAATGTCAGTGAGCATTATGATTTCAGTTCCACAGCGATTCACCTGATGAGTCCTTGATATTCAGTCGTTTTCAGCCAATTTTCTGGATTTTTGAAAATTTCACTTTTTTGTGAAAATATCCACTAAATGAGGGAATAATATGTGTGAGGGTACCCCAGGAGAGTTCCAAATGTGTGTGGGTAGAATATATATCCCACGGGGGTAAAACTGAAAAAAGTTGAAAAAAAATTGTTTTTGGACTTAGTCATTTTTCCGGCGTTTACCAGACTTTCAGATAGGGAAATGTCAGTGAGCATTACGATTTCAGTTCCAGAGCGATTCGCCCAATGAGTCCTTGATATTTAGTCGTTTTCAGCCAATTTTCTGAATTTTTGAAAATTTCACTTTTTTGTGAAAATATCCACTAAATGAGAGAATAATATGTGTGAGGGTACCCCAGGAGAGTTCCAAATGTGTGTGGGTAGAATATATATCCCACGGGGGTAAAACTGAAAAAAGTTGAAAAAAAATTGTTTTTGGACTTAGTCATTTTTCCGGCGTTTACCAGACTTTCAGATAGGGGAAATGTCAGTGAGCATTACGATTTCAGTTCCAGAGCGATTCGCCCAATGAGTCCTTGATATTTAGTCGTTTTCAGCCAATTTTCTGAATTTTTTAAAATTTCACTTTTTTTTGAAAATATCCACTAAATGAGGGAATAATATGTGTGAGGGTACCCCAGGAGAGTTCCAAATGTGTGTGGGTAGAATATATATCCCACGGGGGTAAAATTGAAAAAAGTTGAAAAAAAATTGTTTTTGGACTTAGTCATTTTTCCTGTGTTTATCAGACTTTCAGATAGGGGAAATGTCAGTGAGCATTCCGATTTCAGTTCCAGAGCGATTCGCCCGTTGAGTCCTTGATATTTAGTCATTTTCAGCCAATTTTCTGAATTTTTGAAATTTTCACTTTTTTTGTGAAAATATCCACTAAATGAGGGAATAATATGTGTGAGGGTACCCCAGGAGAGTTCCAAATGTGTGTGGGTAGAATATATATACCACGGGGGTAAAATTGAAAAAAGTTGAAAAAATATTTTTTTTGGACCTAGTCATTTTTCCAATGTTTATCAGACTTTCAGATAGGGGAAATGTCAGTGAGCGTTCCATTTTCAGTTCCAGAGCGATTCGCCCAATGAGTCCTTGATATTTAGTTGTTTTCAGCCAATTTTCAGGATTTTTGAAAATTTCACTTTTTCGTGAAAATATCCACTAAATGAGGGAATAATATGTGTGAGGGTACCCCAGGAGAGTTCCAAATGTGTGTGGGTAGAATATATATCCCACAGGGTTAAAATTGAAAAAAGTTGAAAACAATTTTTTTTTTGGACTTAGTCATTTTTCCGTCGTTTCTCAGACTTTCATATAGGGGAAATGTCAGTGAGCGTTCCGATTTCAGCTCCAGAGCGATTCGCCCAATGAGTCCTTGATATTTAGTCATTTTCAGCCAATTTTCTGGATTTTTGAAAATTTCACTTTTTTGTGAAAATATCCACTAAATGTGGGAATAGTATGTGTGAGGGTACCCCAGGAGAGTTCCAAATGTGTGCGGGTAGAATCTATCTCCCACAGGGGTAAAATTGAAAAAGTTGAAAGAATGTTTTTTTGGACTTACTCATTTTTCTGGCGTTTATCAGACTTTCAGATAGGGGAAATGTCAGTGAGCTTTCCGATTTCAGTTCCAGAGCGATTCACCGAATGAGTCCTTGATATTTAGTCGTTTTCAGCCAATTATCTGGATTTTTGAAAATTTCACTTTTTTGTGAAAATATCCACTAAATGAGGGAATAATATGTGTGAGGGTACACCAGGAGAGTTCCAAATGTGTGTGGGTAGATTAAATATCCCATGGGAGTAAAATTGAATCAAGTTTAAAAAATTTTTTTTTTTGTGCTTAGTCATTTTTCCGGCGTTTATCAGACTTTTAGATAGGGGAAATGTCAGTAAGCTTTCCGATTTCAGTTCCAGAGTGATTAACCCAATGAGTCCTTGATATTTAGTCGTTTTCAGCCAATTTTCTGGATTTTTGAAAATTTCACTTTTTTGTGAAAATATCCACTAAATGAGGGAATAATATGTGTGAGGGCACCCCAGGAGAGTTCCAAATGTGTGTGGGTAGAATATATATCCCACAGGGTTAAAATTGAAAAAAGTTGAAAAAAAATTTTTTTTGTACTTAGTCATTTTTCGGGCTTTTATCAGACTTTCAGATAGGGGAAATGTCAGTGAGCTTTCCGATTTCAGATCCTGAGCGACTCGCCCTATGAATCCTTGATATTTAGTCGTTTTCAGCCAATTTTCTGGATTTTTGAAAATTTCACTTTTTTGTGAAAATATCCACTAAATGAGGATAGTGTGAGGGTACCCCAGGAGAGTTCCAAATGTAAGTGGGTAGAATATATATCCCACGGGGGTAAAATTTAAAAAAAAAATTTTTTAAGACTTAGTCATTTTTCTGGCGTTTATCAGACTTTCACATAGGGGATATTTCAGTGAGCTTTCCGATTTCAGTTCCAGAGCGATTCGCCCAATGAGTCCTTGATATTTAGTCGTTTTCAGCCAATTTTCTGGATTTTTGAAAATTTCACTTTTTTGTGAAAATATCCACTAAATGAGGGAATAATATGTGTGAGGGTACCCCAGGAGAGTTCCATATGTGTGTGGGTAGAATATGTTTCCCACAGGGTTAAAATTGAAAAAAGTTGAAAATTTTTTTTTTTTTAACTTAGTCATTTTTCTGGCGTTTATCAGACTTTCAGATAGGGGAAATGTCAGTGAGCTTTCCGATTTCAGTTCCAGAGCGATTCGCCCAATGAATCCTTGATATTTAGTCGTTTTCAGCCAATTTTCTGGATTTTTGAAAATTTCACTTTTTTGTGAAAATATCCACTAAATGAGGGATTAATATGTGTGAGGGTACCCCAGGAGAGTTCCAAATGTGTGTGGGTAGAATATATATCCCGCAGGGTTAAAATTGAAAAAAGTTGAAAAAATTTTTTTTATGTACTTAGTCATTTTTCCAGCGTTTATCAGACTTTCAGACAGGGGAAATGTCACTGAGCGTTCCGATTTCAGTTCCAGAGCGATTCGCCCAATGAGTCCTTGATATTTAGTCGTCTTCAGCCAATTTACTGGATTTTTGAAAATTTCACTTTTTTTTTTAAATATCCACTAAATGAGGGAATAATATGTGTGAGAGTACCCCAGGAGAGTTCCAAATGTGTGTGGGTAGAGTATATATCCCACAGGGTTAAAATTGAAAAAAGTTGAAAAAAAATTTTTTTTTGTACTTAGTCATTTTTCCGGCGTTTATCAGACTTTCAGATAGGGGAAATGTCCGTGATCGTTCCGATTTCAGTTCCAGAGCGATTCGCCCAATGAGTCCTTGATATTTAGTCGTTTTCAGCCAATTTTCTGGATTTTTGAAAATTTCCCTTTTTTGTGAAAATATCCACTAAATGAGGGAATAATATGTGTGAGGGTACCCCAGGAGAGTTCCAAATGTGTGTGGGTAGAATATATATCCCACGGGAGTAAAATTGAATCAAGTTTAAAAAAAATTTTTTTTGGACTTACTCATTTTTCCGGCGTTTATCAGACTTTCAGATAGGGGAAATGTCAGTGAGCGTTCCGATTTCAGTTCCAGAGCGATTCGCCCAATGAGTCCTTGATATTTAGTCGTCTTCAGCCAATTTTCTGGATTTTTGAAAATTTCACTTTTTTGTGAAAATATCCACTAAATGAGGGATTAATATGTGTGAGGGTACCCCAGGAGAGTTCCAAATGTGTGTGGGTAGAATATATATCCCGCAGGGTTAAAATTGAAAAAAGTTGAAAAAAATTTTTTTTATGTACTTAGTCATTTTTCCAGCGTTTATCAGACTTTCAGACAGGGGAAATGTCACTGAGCGTTCCGATTTCAGTTCCAGAGCGATTCGCCCAATGAGTCCTTGATATTTAGTCGTCTTCAGCCAATTTACTGGATTTTTGAAAATTTCACTTTTTTTTTTAAATATCCACTAAATGAGGGAATAATATGTGTGAGAGTACCCCAGGAGAGTTCCAAATGTGTGTGGGTAGAGTATATATCCCACAGGGTTAAAATTGAAAAAAGTTGAAAAAAAATTTGTTTTTGTACTTAGTCATTTTTCCAGCGTTTATCAGACTTTCAGATAGGGTTAATGTCAGTGATCGTTCCGATTTCAGTTCCAGAGCGATTCGCCCAATGAGTCCTTGATATTTAGTCGTTTTCAGCCAATTTACTGGATTTTTGAAAATTTCCCTTTTTTGTGAAAATATCCACTAAATGAGGGAATAATATGTGTGAGGGTACCCCAGGAGAGTTCCAAATGTGTGTGGGTAGAATATATATCCCACGGGAGTAAAATTGAATCAAGTTTAAAAAAAATTTTTTTTGGACTTAGTCATTTTTCCGGCGTTTATCAGACTTTCAGATAGGGGAAATGTCAGTGAGCGTTCCGATTTCAGTTCCAGAGCGATTCGCCCAATGAGTCCTTGATATTTAGTCGTCTTCAGCCAATTTTCTTGATTTTTGAAAATTTCACTTTTTTTTTTAAATATCCACTAAATGAGGGAATAATATGTGTGAGGGTACCCCAGGAGAGTTCCAAATGTGTGTAGGTAGAGTATATATCCCAGAGGGTTAAAATTGAAAAAAGTTGAAAAAAATTTTTTTTTTGTACTTAGTCATTTTTCCGGCGTTTATCAGACTTTCAGATAGGGGAAATGTCAGTGAGCTTTCCGATTTCAGTTCCACAGCGATTCGCCCAATGAGTCCTTGATATTTAGTCGTTTTCAGCCAATTTTCTGGATTTTTAAAAATTTCACTTTTTTGTGAAAATATCCACTAAATGAGGGAATAATATGTGTGAGGGTACCCCAGGAGAGTTCCAAATGTGTGTGGGTAAAATATATTTCCCCCAGGGTTAAAATTGAAAAAAGTTGAAATTTTTTTTTCTGTAATTAGTCATTTTTCCGGCGTTTATCAGACTTTCAGATAGGGGAAATGTCAGTGAGCTTTCCGATTTCAGTTCCAGAGCGATTCGCCCAGTGAGTCCTTGATATTTAGTCGTTTTCAGCCAATTTTCTGGATTTTTGAAAATTTCACTTTTTTGTGAAAATATCCACTAAATGAGGGAATAATATGTGTGAGGGTACCCCAGGAGAGTTCCAAATGTGTGTGGGTAGAATATATATCCCACGGGAGTAAAAGTTTTAAAAAAAATTTTTTTGTACTTAGTCATTTTTCCGGCGTTTATCAGATTTTCAGATAGGGGAAATGTCAGTGAGCTTTCCGATTTCAGTTCCAGAGCGATTCGCCCAATGAGTCCTTGATATTTAGTCGTTTTCAGACAATTTTCTGGATTTTTGAAAATTCCACTTTTTTGTGAAAATATCCACTAAATGAGGGAATAATATGTGTGAGGGTGCCCCAGGAAAGTTCCCAATGTGTGTGGGTAGAATATATTTCCCACAGGGTTAAAATTGAAAAAAGTTGAAAAAAAATTTTTTTTTGTACTTAGTCATTTTTCTGGCGTTTATCAGACTTTCACATAGGGGATATTTCAGTGAGCTTTCCGATTTCAGTTCCAGAGCGATTCGCCCAATGAGTCCTTGATATTTAGTCGTTTTCAGCCAATTTTCTGGATTTTTGAAAATTTCACTTTTTTGTGAAAATATCCACTAAATGAGGGAATAATATGTGTGAGGGTACCCCAGGAGAGTTCCATATGTGTGTGGGTAGAATATGTTTCCCACAGGGTTAAAATTGAAAAAAGTTGAAAAATTTTTTTTTTTGAACTTAGTCATTTTTCTGGCGTTTATCAGACTTTCAGATAGGGGAAATGTCAGTGAGCTTTCCGATTTCAGTTCCAGAGCGATTCGCCCAATGAATCCTTGATATTTAGTCGTTTTCAGCCAATTTTCTGGATTTTTGAAAATTTCACTTTTTTGTGAAAATATCCACTAAATGAGGGAATAATATGTGTGAGGGTACCCCAGGAGAGTTCCAAATGTGTGTGGGTAGAATATATATCCCACGGGGGTAAAATTGAAAAAAATTTTTTTTTGGACTTACTCATTTTTCCGACGTTTATCAGACTTTCAGATAGGGGTAATGTCAGTGAGCATTACGATTTCAGTTCCAGAGCGATTCAACGAATGAGTCCTTGATATTTAGTTGTTTTCAGCCAATTTTCTGGATTTTTGAAAATTTAACTTTTTTGTGAAAATATCCACTAAATGAGGGAATAATATGTGTGAGGGTACCCCAGGAGAGTTCCAAATGTGTGTGGGTAGAATATATTTCCTTCAGGGTTAAAATTGAAAAAAGTTGAAAAAAATTTTTTTTTGTAATTAGTCATTTTTCCGGCGTTTATCAGACTTTCAAATAGGGGAAATGTCAGTGAGCTTTCCGATTTCAGTTCCAGAGCGATTCGCCCAATGAGTCCTTGATATTTAGTCGTTTTCAGCCAATTTTCTGGATTTTTGAAAATTTCACTTTTTTGTGAAAATATCCACTAAATGAGGGAATAATATGTGTGAGGGTACCCCAGGAGAGTTCCAAAGGTGTGTGGGTAGAATATATATCCCACAGGGTTAAAATTGAAAAAAGTTTAAAAAAAAATTTTTTTGTACTTAGTCATTTTTCCGGCGTTTATCAGACTTTCAGATAGGGGAAATGTCAGTGATCGTTCCGATTTCAGTTCCAGAGCGATTCGCCCAATGAGTCCTTGATATTTAGTCGTTTTCAGCCAATTTTCTGGATTTTTGAAAATTTCCCTTTTTTGTGAAAATATCCACTAAATGAGGGAATAATATGTGTGAGGGTACCCCAGGAGAGTTCCAAATGTGTGTGGGTAGAATATATATCCCACGGGGGTAAAATTGAAAAAAAATTTTTTTTGGACTTACTCATTTTTCCGACGTTTATCAGACTTTCAGATAGGGGAAATGTCAGTGAGCATTACGATTTCAGTTCCAGAGCGATTCAACGAATGAGTCCTTGATATTTAGTTGTTTTCAGCCAATTTTCTGGATTTTTGAAAATTTAACTTTTTTGTGAAAATATCCACTAAATGAGGGAATAATATGTGTGAGGGTACCCCAGGAGAGTTCCAAATGTGTGTGGGTAGAATATATATCCCACAGGGTTAAAATTGAAAAAAGTTGAAAAAAAAAATTTTTTGTACTTAGTCATTTTTCCGGCGTTTATCAGATTTTCAGATAGGGGAAATGTCAGTGAGCTTTCCGATTTCAGTTCCAGAGCGATTCGCCCAATGAGTCCCTGATATTTAGTCGTTTTCAGACAATTTTCTGGATTTTTGAAAATTCCACTTTTTTGTGAAAATATCCACTAAATGAGGGAAAAATATGTGTGAGGGTGCCCCAGGAAAGTTCCAAATGTGTGTGGGTAGAATATATTTCCCACAGGGTTAAAATTGAAAAAAGTTGAAAAAAATTTTTTTTTTGTACTTAGTCATTTTTCTGGCGTTTATCAGACTTTCACATAGGGGATATTTCAGTGAGCTTTCCGATTTCAGTTCCAGAGCGATTCGCCCAATGAATCCTTGATATTTAGTCGTTTTCAGCCAATTTTCTGGATTTTTGAAAATTTCACTTTTTTGTGAAAATATCCACTAAATGAGGGATTAATATGTGTGAGGGTACCCCAGGAGAGTTCCAAATGTGTGTGGGTAGAATATATATCCCGCAGGGTTAAAATTGAAAAAAGTTGAAAAAATTTTTTTTATGTACTTAGTCATTTTTCCAGCGTTTATCAGACTTTCAGACAGGGGAAATGTCACTGAGTGTTCCGATTTCAGTTCCAGAGCGATTCGCCCAATGAGTCCTTGATATTTAGTCGTCTTCAGCCAATTTACTGGATTTTTGAAAATTTCACTTTTTTTTTTAAATATCCACTAAATGAGGGAATAATATGTGTGAGAGTACCCCAGGAGAGTTCCAAATGTGTGTGGGTAGAGTATATATCCCACAGGGTTAAAATTGAAAAAAGTTGAAAAAAAATTTTTTTTTGTACTTAGTCATTTTTCCGGCGTTCATCAGACTTTCAGATAGGGGAAATGTCAGTGATCGTTCCGATTTCAGTTCCAGAGCGATTCGCCCAATGAGTCCTTGATATTTAGTCGTTTTCAGCCAATTTTCTGGATTTTTGAAAATTTCCCTTTTTTGTGAAAATATCCACTAAATGAGGGAATAATATGTGTGAGGGTACCCCAGGAGAGTTCCAAATGTGTGTGGGTAGAATATATATCCCACGGGAGTAAAATTGAATCAAGTTTAAAAAAAAATTTTTTTGGACTTAGTCATTTTTCCGGCGTTTATCAGACTTTCAGATAGGGGAAATGTCAGTGAGCGTTCCGATTTCAGTTCCAGAGCGATTCGCCCAATGAGTCCTTGATATTTAGTCGTCTTCAGCCAATTTTCTGGATTTTTGAAAATTTCACTTTTTTTTTAAATATCCACTAAATGAGGGAATAATATGTGTGAGGGTACCCCAGGAGAGTTCCAAATGTGTGTGGGTACAATATATATCCCACAGGGTTAAAATTGAAAAAAGTTGAAGAAATTTTTTTTTTTGTACTTAGTCATTTTTCCGGCGTTTATCAGACTTTCAGATAGGGGAAATGTCATTGAGCGTTCCGATTTCAGTTCCAGAGTGATTCGCCCAATGAGTCCTTGATATTTAGTCGTCTTCAGCCAATTTTCTGGATTTTTGAAAATTTCACTTTTTTTTTTAAATATCCACTAAATGAGGGAATAATATGTGTGAGAGTACCCCAGGAGAGTTCCAAATGTGTGTGGGTAGAGTATATATCCCACAGGGTTAAAATTGAAAAAAGTTGAAAAAAATTTTTTTTTTATACTTAGTCATTTTTCCGGCGTTTATCAGACTTTCAGATAGGAGAAATGTCAGTGATCGTTCCGATTTCAGTTCCAGAGCGATTCGCCCAATGAGTCCTTGATATTTAGTCGTTTTTAGCCAATTTCCTGGATTTTTGAAAATTTCCCTTTTTTGTGAAAATATCCACTAAATGAGGGAATAATATGTGTGAGGGTACCCCAGGAGAGTTCCAAATGTGTGTGGGTAGAATATATATCCCACGGGGGTAAAATTGAAAAAAAATTTTTTTTGGACTTACTCATTTTTCCGACGTTTATCAGACTTTCAGATAGGGGAAATGTCAGTGAGCATTCCGATTTCAGTTCCAGAGCAATTCGCCCAATGAGTCCTTGATATTTAGTCGTCTTCAGCCAATTTTCTGGATTTTTGAAAATTTCCCTTTTTTGTGAAAATATCCACTAAATGAGAGAATAATATGTGTGAGGGTACCCCAGGAGAGTTCAAAATGTGTGTGGGTAGAATATATATCCCACAGGGGTAAAATTGAAAAAAGTTGAAAAAATTTTTTTTTGGACTTACTAATTTTTCCGGCGTTTATCAGACTTTCAGATAGGGGAAATGTCAGTGAGCGCTCCAATTTCAGTTCCAGAGCGATTCGCCTAATGAGTCCTTGATATTTAGTCGTCTTCGGCCAATTTTCTGGATTTTTGAAAATGTCACTTTTTTTTTTAAATATCCACTAAATGAGGGAATAATATGTGTGAGGGTACCCCAGGAGAGTTCCAAATGTGTGCGGGTAGAATATATATCCCACAGGGTTAAAATTGAAAAAAGTTGAAGAAATTTTTTTTTTGTACTTAAGTCACTTTTCCGGCGTTTATCAGACTTTCAGATAGGGGAAATGTCAGTGAGCTCTCCGATTTCAGTTCCAGAGCGATTCTCCCAATGAGTCCTTGATATTTAGTCGTTTTCAGCCAATTTTCTGAATTTTTGAAAATTTCACTTTTTTGTGAAAATATCCACTAAATGAGGGAATAATATGTGTGAGGGTACCCCAGGAGAGTTCCAAATGTGTGTGGGTAGAATATATATCCCACAGGGTTAAAATTGAAAAAAGTTTTAAAAAATTTTTTTTTGTACTTACTCATTTTTCCGGCGTTTATCAGACTTTCAGATAGGGGAAATGTCAGTGAGCGTCCCGATTTCAGTTCCAGAGCGATTCGCCCAATGAGTCCTTGATATTTAGTCGTCTTCAGCCAATTTTCTGGATTTTTGAAAATTTCACTTTTTTTTTTAAATATCCACTAAATGAGGGAATAATATGTGTGAGGGTACCTCAGGAGAGTTCCAAATGTGTGTGTTTAGAATTTATACCCCACGTGGGTAAAATTGAAAAAAATTTTTTTTTGGACTTAGTCATTTTTCCGGCGTTTATCAGACTTTCAGATAGGAGAAATGTCAGTGATCGTTCCGATTTCAGTTCCAGAGCGATTCGCCCAATGAGTCCTTGATATTTAGTCGTTTTTAGCCAATTTCCTGGATTTTTGAAAATTTCCCTTTTTTGTGAAAATATCCACTAAATGAGGGAATAATATGTGTGAGGGTACCCCAGGAGAGTTCCAAATGTGTGTGGGTAGAATATATATCCCACGGGAGTAAAATTGAAAAAAAATTTTTTTTGGACTTACTCATTTTTCCGACGTTTATCAGACTTTCAGATAGGAGAAATGTCAGTGAGCATTACGATTTCAGTTCCAGAGCGATTCAACGAATGAGTCCTTGATATTTAGTTGTTTTCAGCCAATTTTCTGGATTTTTGAAAATTTAACTTTTTTGTGAAAATATCCACTAAATGAGGGAATAATATGTGTGAGGGTACCCCAGGAGAGTTCCAAATGTGTGTGGGTAGAATATATTTCCCTCAGGGTTAAAATTGAAAAAAGTTGAAAAAAATTTTTTTTTGTAATTAGTCATTTTTCCGGCGTTTATCAGACTTTCAAATAGGGGAAATGTCAGTGAGCTTTCCGATTTCAGTTCCAGAGCGATTCGCCCAATGAGTCCTTGATATTTAGTCGTTTTCAGCCAATTTTCTGGATTTTTGAAAATTTCACTTTTTTGTGAAAATATCCACTAAATGAGGGAATAATATGCGTGAGTGTACCCCAGGAGAGTTCCAAATGTGTGTGGGTAGAATATATATCCCACAGGGTTAAAATTGAAAAAAGTTGAAGAAATTTTTTTTTTGTACTTAAGTCACTTTTCCGGCGTTTATCAGACTTTCAGATTGGGGAAATGTCAGTGAGCTCTCCGATTTCAGTTCCAGAGCGATTCTCCCAATGAGTCCTTGATATTTAGTCGTTTTCGGCCAATTTTCTGAATTTTTGAAAATTTCACTTTTTTGTGAAAATATCCACTAAATGAGGGAATAATATGTGTGAGGGTACCCCAGGAGAGTTCCAAATGTGTGTGGGTACAATATATATCCCACAGGGTTAAAATTGAAAAAAGTTGAAAAAATTTTTTTTTTGGTACTTAGTCATTTTTCCGGCGTTTATCAGGCTTTCAGATAGGGGAAATGTCAGTGAGCATTCCGATTTCAGTTCCAGAGCAATTCGCCCAATGAGTCCTTGATATTTAGTCGTCTTCAGCCAATTTTCTGGATTTTTGAAAATTTCCCTTTTTTGTGAAAATATCCACTAAATGAGAGAATAATATGTGTGAGGGTACCCCAGGAGAGTTCAAAATGTGTGTGGGTAGAATATATATCCCACAGGGGTAAAATTGAAAAAAGTTGAAAAAATTTTTTTTTGGACTTACTAATTTTTCCGGCGTTTATCAGACTTTCAGATAGGGGAAATGTCAGTGAGCGCTCCAATTTCAGTTCCAGAGCGATTCGCCTAATGAGTCCTTGATATTTAGTCGTCTTCGGCCAATTTTCTGGATTTTTGAAAATGTCACTTTTTTTTTAAATATCCACTAAATGAGGGAATAATATGTGTGAGGGTACCCCAGGAGAGTTCCAAATGTGTGCGGGTAGAATATATATCCCACGGGGTTAAAATTGAAAAAAGTTGAAGAAATTTTTTTTTTGTACTTAAGTCACTTTTCCGGCGTTTATCAGACTTTCAGATAGGGGAAATGTCAGTGAGCTCTCCGATTTCAGTTCCAGAGCGATTCTCCCAATGAGTCCTTGATATTTAGTCGTTTTCAGCCAATTTTCTGAATTTTTGAAAATTTCACTTTTTTGTGAAAATATCCACTAAATGAGGGAATAATATGTGTGAGGGTACCCCAGGAGAGTTCCAAATGTGTGTGGGTAGAATATATATCCCACAGGGTTAAAATTGAAAAAAGTTTAAAAAAATTTTTTTTTCTACTTACTCATTTTTCCGGCGTTTATCAGACTTTCAGATAGGGGAAATGTCAGTGAGCGTCCCGATTTCAGTTCCAGAGCGATTCGCCCAATGAGTCCTTGATATTTAGTCGTCTTCAGCCAATTTTCTGGATTTTTGAAAATTTCACTTTTTTTTTTAAATATCCACTAAATGAGGGAATAATATGTGTGAGGGTACCTCAGGAGAGTTCCAAATGTGTGTGTTTAGAATTTATACCCCACGTGGGTAAAATTGAAAAAAATTTTTTTTTGGACTTAGTCATTTTTCCGGCGTTTATCAGACTTTCAGATAGGGGAAATGTCGGTGAGCGTTCCGATTTCAGTTCCAGAGCGATTCGCCCAATGAGTGCTTGATATTTACTTGTTTTCAGCCAATTTTCTGGATTTTTGAAAATTTCACTTTTTTTTTTAAATATCCACTAAATGAGGGAATAATATGTGTGAGGGTACCCCAGGAGAGTTCCAAATGTGTGTGGGTAGAATATATATCCCACGGGGGTAAAATTTAAAAAACATTTTTTTTGGACTTACTCATTTTTCCGACGTTTATCAGACTTTCAGACAGGGGAAATGTCAGTGAGCATTACGATTTCAGTTCCAGAGCGATTCGCACAATGAGTTCTTGATATTTCGTCTTTTACAGCCAATTTTCTGGATTTTTGAAAATTTCACTTTTTTGTGAAAATATCCACTAAATGAGGGAATAATATGTGTGAGGGTACTCCAGGAGAGTTCCAAATGTGTGTGGGTAGAAAATATATCCCACGGGGGTAAAATTGAAAAAAAACTTTTTTTGGACTTAGTCATTTTTCCAGCGTTTATCAGACTTTCAGATAGGGGAAATGTCAGTGAGCATTACGATTTCAGTTCCAGAGCGATTCGCCCAATGAGTCCTTGATATTTAGTCGTTTTCAGCCAATTTTCTGGATTTTTGAAAATTTCACTTTTTTGTGAAAATATCCACTAAATGAGGGAATAATATGTGTGAGGGTACCCCAGGAGAGTTCCAAATGTGTTTGGGTAGAATATATATCCCACGGGGGTAAAATTTAAAAAAAAAAATGTTTGTACTTAGTCATTTTTCCGGCGTTTATCAGACTTTCAGATAGGGGAAATGTCAGTGAGCATTCCGATTTCAGTTCCAGAGCGATTCGCCCGTTGAATCCTTGATATTTAGTCGTTTTCAGCCAATTTTCTGAATTTTTGAAAATTTCACTTTTTTTGTGAAAATATCCACTAAATGAGGGAATATGTGTGAGGGTACCCTAGGAGAGTTCCAAATGTGTTTGGGTAGAATATATATCCCACGGGGGTAAAATTGAAAAAAGTTGAAAAAATATTTTTTTTGGACCTAGTCATTTTTCTGACGTATATCAGACTTTCGGATAGAGGAAATGTCAGTGAGCGTTTCAATTTCAGTTCCAGAGCGATTCGCCCAATGAGTCCTTGATATTTAGTTGTTTTCAGCCAATTTTCTGGATTTTTGAAAATTTCACTTTTTTGTGAAAATATCCACTAAATGAGGGAATAATATGTGTGAGGGTAGCCCAGGAGAGTTCCAAATGTTTGTGGGTAGAATATATATCCCACAGGGTTAAAATTGAAAAAAGTTGAAAACAATTTTTTTTTTGGACTTAGTCATTTTTCCGTCGTTACTCAGACTTTCAAATAGGGGAAATGTCAGTGAGCATTCCGAATTCAGTTCCAGAGCGATTCGCCCAATGAGCCCTTGATATTTAGTCGTTTTCAGCCAATTTTCTGAATTTTTGAAAATTTCACTTTTTTGTGAAAATATCCACTAAATGAGTGAATAATATGTGTGAGGGTACCCCAGGAGAGTTCCAAATGTGTGTGGGTAGAATATATGTCCCACAGGGTTAAAATTGAAAAAAGTTGAAAAAAATTTTTTTTTTGGACTTAGTCATTTTTCCGGCGTTTATCAGACTTTCAGATAGGGGAAATGTCAGTAAGCATTCCGATTTCAGTTCCAAAGCGATTCGCCCGTTGAGTCCTTGATATTTAGTCGTTTTCAGCCAATTTTCTGAATTTTTGAAAATTTCACTTTTTTGTGAAAATATCCACTAAATGAGGGAATAATATGTGTGAGGGTACCCCAGGAGAGTTCCAAATGTGTGTGGGTAGAATATATATCCCACGGGGGTAAAATTGAAAAAAGTTGAAAAAAAATTTTTTTTTGGACTGTCATTTTTCCGCCGTATATCAGACTTTCGGATAGAGGAAATGTCAGTGAGCATTATGATTTCAGTTCCACAGCGATTCACCTGATGAGTCCTTGATATTCAGTCGTTTTCAGCCAATTTTCTGGATTTTTGAAAATTTCACTTTTTTGTGAAAATATCCACTAAATGAGGGAATAATATGTGTGAGGGTACCCCAGGAGAGTTCCAAATGTGTGTGGGTAGAATATATATCCCACGGGGGTAAAACTGAAAAAAGTTGAAAAAAAATTGTTTTTGGACTTAGTCATTTTTCCGGCGTTTACCAGACTTTCAGATAGGGAAATGTCAGTGAGCATTACGATTTCAGTTCCAGAGCGATTCGCCCAATGAGTCCTTGATATTTAGTCGTTTTCAGCCAATTTTCTGAATTTTTGAAAATTTCACTTTTTTGTGAAAATATCCACTAAATGAGAGAATAATATGTGTGAGGGTACCCCAGGAGAGTTCCAAATGTGTGTGGGTAGAATATATATCCCACGGGGGTAAAACTGAAAAAAGTTGAAAAAAAATTGTTTTTGGACTTAGTCATTTTTCCGGCGTTTACCAGACTTTCAGATAGGGGAAATGTCAGTGAGCATTACGATTTCAGTTCCAGAGCGATTCGCCCAATGAGTCCTTGATATTTAGTCGTTTTCAGCCAATTTTCTGAATTTTTTAAAATTTCACTTTTTTTTGAAAATATCCACTAAATGAGGGAATAATATGTGTGAGGGTACCCCAGGAGAGTTCCAAATGTGTGTGGGTAGAATATATATCCCACGGGGGTAAAATTGAAAAAAGTTGAAAAAAAATTGTTTTTGGACTTAGTCATTTTTCCTGTGTTTATCAGACTTTCAGATAGGGGAAATGTCAGTGAGCATTCCGATTTCAGTTCCAGAGCGATTCGCCCGTTGAGTCCTTGATATTTAGTCATTTTCAGCCAATTTTCTGAATTTTTGAAATTTTCACTTTTTTTGTGAAAATATCCACTAAATGAGGGAATAATATGTGTGAGGGTACCCCAGGAGAGTTCCAAATGTGTTTGGGTAGAATATATATACCACGGGGGTAAAATTGAAAAAAGTTGAAAAAATATTTTTTTTGGACCTAGTCATTTTTCCAATGTTTATCAGACTTTCAGATAGGGGAAATGTCAGTGAGCGTTCCAATTTCAGTTCCAGAGCGATTCGCCCAATGAGTCCTTGATATTTAGTTGTTTTCAGCCAATTTTCAGGATTTTTGAAAATTTCACTTTTTCGTGAAAATATCCACTAAATGAGGGAATAATATGTGTGAGGGTACCCCAGGAGAGTTCCAAATGTGTGTGGGTAGAATATATATCCCACAGGGTTAAAATTGAAAAAAGTTGAAAACAATTTTTTTTTTGGACTTAGTCATTTTTCCGTCGTTTCTCAGACTTTCAAATAGGGGAAATGTCAGTGAGCATTCCGAATTCAGTTCCAGAGCGATTCGCCCAATGAGCCCTTGATATTTAGTCGTTTTCAGCCAATTTTCTGAATTTTTGAAAATTTCACTTTTTTGTGAAAATATCCACTAAATGAGTGAATAATATGTGTGAGGGTAACCCAGGAGAGTTCCAAATGTGTGTGGGTAGAATATATATCCCACAGGGTTAAAATTGAAAAAAGTTGAAAAAAATTTTTTTTTTGGACTTAGTCATTTTTCCGGCGTTTATCAGACTTTCATATAGGGGAAATGTCAGTGAGCGTTCCGATTTCAGCTCCAGAGCGATTCGCCCAATGAGTCCTTGATATTTAGTCATTTTCAGCCAATTTTCTGGATTTTTGAAAATTTCACTTTTTTGTGAAAATATCCACTAAATGAGGGAATAATATGTGTGAGGGTACCCCAGGAGAGTTCCAAATGTGTGTGGGTAGAATATACATCCCTCTGGAGTAAAATTCAAAAATGTTTTAAAAAAATTTTTTTTTGGACTTACTCATTATTCCGGCGTTTATCAGACTTTCAGATAGGGGAAATGTCATTGAGCGTTCCGATTACAGTTCCAGAGCGATTCGCCCAATGAGTCCTTGATATTTAGTCGTTTTCAGCCAATTTTCTGCATTTTTTAAAATTCACTTTTTTGTGAAAATATCCACTAAATGAGGGAATAATATGTGTGAGGGTACCCCAGGAGAGTTCCAGATGTGTGTGGATAGAATATATATCCCACAGGGGTAAAATTGAAAAAAGTTGAAAAATTTTTTTTTTTGGACTTAGTCATTTTTCCGGCGTTTATCACACTTTCAGATAGGGGAAATGTCAGTGAGCATTCCGATTTCAGTTCCAGAGCGATTCGCCCAATCAGTCCATGATATTTGGTTGTTTTCAGCCAATTTTCTGGATTTTTGAAAATTTCACTTTTTTGTGAAAATATCCACTAAATGAGGGAATAATATGTGTGAAGGTACCCCAGGAGAGCTCCCAATGTGTGTGGGTAGAATATATATCCCACGGGGGTAAAATTGAAAAAAGTTGAAAAAAATTTTTCTTTTGGACTTAGTTATTTTTCCGGCGTTTATCAGTCTTTCAGATAGGGTAAATGTCAGTGAGCGTTCCAATTTCAGTTCCAGAGCGATTCGCCCAATGAGTCCATGATATTTAGTCGTTTTCAGCCAATTTTCTGAATTTTTGAAAATTTCTCTTTTTTGTGAAAATATCCACTAAATGAGGGAATAATATGTGTGAGGGTAACCCAGGAGAGTTCCCATTGTGTGTGGGTAGAATATATATCCCACGGGGGTAAAATTGAAAAAAGTTAAAAAAAATTTTCTTTTGGACTTAGTGATTTTTCCGGCGTTTATCAGACTTTCAGATTGGGCAAATGTCAGTGAGCATTCCAATTTCAGTTCCAGAGCAATTCGCCCAATGAGTCCTTGATATTTAGTCGTTTTCAGCCAATTTTCTGGATTTTTGAAAATTTCACTTTTTTGTGAAAATATCCACTAAATGAGGGAATAATATGTGTGAGGGTACCCCAGGAGAGTTCCAAATGTGTGTGGGTAGAATATATATCCCACGAGGGTAAAATTGAAAAAAGTTGAAAAAAATTTTTTGGGGGACTTAGTCATTTTTCCAGTGTTTATCAAACTTTCAGATAGGGCAAATGTCAGTGAGCGTTCCAATTTCAGTTCCAGAGCGATTCGCCCAATGAGTCCTTGATATTTAGTCGTTTTCAGCCAATTTTCTGGATTTTTGAAAATTTCACTTTTTTGTGAAAATATCCACTAAATGAGGGAATAATATGTGTGAGGGTAACCCAGGAGAGCTCCCAATGTGTTTGGGTAGAATATATATCCCACGGGGGTAAAATTGAAAAAAGATGAAAAAAAATTTTTTTGGGACTTAGTCATTTTTCCGGCGTTTATCAGACTTTCAGATAGGGGAAATGTCAGTGAGCGTTCCGATTTCAGTTCCATAGCGATTCGCTCAATGAGTTCTTGATATTTAGTCGTTTTCAGCCAATTTTCTGGATTTTTGAAAATTTCACTTTTTTGTGAAAATATCCACTAAATGAGGGAATAATATGTGTGAGGGTAACCCAGGAGAGTTCCCAATGTGTGTGGGTAGAATATATATCCCACGGGGGTAAAATTGAAAAAAGTTGAAAAAATTTTTCTTTTGGACTTAGTCATTTTTCCGGCGTTTATCAGACTTTCAGATAGGGCAAATGTCAGTGAGCGTTCTAATTTCAGTTCCAGAGCGATTCGCCCAATGAGTCCTTGATATTTCGTCATTTTCAGCCAATTTTCTGAATTTTTGAAAATTTCACTTTTTTGAGAAAATATCCACTAAATGACGGAATAATATGTGTGAGGGTAACCCAGGAGAGTTCCAAATGTGTGTGGGTAGAATATATATCCAACGGGGGTAAAATTGAAAAAAGTTGAAAAAAATTTTTTTTGGACTTAGTCATTTTTCCGGCGTTTATCAGACTTTCAGAGAGGGCAAATGTCAGTGAGCGTTCCGATTTCAGTTCCAGAGCGATTCGCCCAATGAGTCCTTGATATTTAGTCAATTTCAGCCAATTTTCCGGATTTTTGAAAATTTCACTTTTTTGTGAAAATATCCATTAAATGAGGGAATAATATGTGTGAGGGTACCCCAGGAGAGTTCCAAATGTGTGTGGGTAGAATATATATCCCACGGGGGTAAAATTGAAAAAAGATGAAAAAAAATTTTTTTTGGACTTAGTCATTTTTCCGGCGTTTATCAGACTTTCAGAGAGGGCAAATGTCAGTGAGCGTTCCGATTTCAATTCCAGAGCGATTCGCCCAATGAGTCCTTAATATTTAGTCGTTTTTAGCCAATTTTCTGGATTTTTGAAAACTTCACTTTTTTGTGAAAATATCCATTAAATGAGGGAATAATATGTGTGAGGGTACCCCAGGAGAGCTCCCAATGTGTTTGGGTAGAATATATATCCCACGGGTGTAAAATTGAAAAAAGTTTAAAAAAAATTTTTTTTGGACTTAGTCATTTTTCCGGTGTTTATCAGACTTTCAGATAGGGCAAATGTCAGTGAGCGTTCCGATTTCAGTTCCAGAGCGATTCGCCCAATGAGTCCTTGATATTTAGTCGTTTTCAGCCAATTTTCTGGATTTTTGAAAATTTCTCTTTAATGTGAAAATATCCACTAAATGAGGGAATAATATATGTGAGGGTACCCCAGAAGAGTTCCAAATGTGTGTGGGTAGAATATATATCCCACAGGGGTAAAATTGAAAAAAGTAAAAAAATTTTTTTTTTTTTGGACTTAGTCATTTTTCCGGCGTTTATCAGACTTTCAGAGAGGGCAAATGTCAGTGAGCGTTCCGATTTCAGTTCCAGAGCGATTCGCCCAATGAGTCCTTGATATTTAGTCAATTTCAGCCAATTTTCTGGATGTTTGAAAATTTCACTTTTTTTGTGAAAATATCCATTAAATGAGGGAATAATATGTGTGAGGGTACCCCAGGAGAGTTCCAAATGTGTGTGGGTAGAATATATATCCCACGGGGGTAAAATTGAAAAAAGATGAAAAAAAATTTTTTTGGACTTAGTCATTTTTCCGGCGTTTATCAGACTTTCAGAGAGGGCAAATGTCAGTGAGCGTTCCGATTTCAGTTCCAGAGCGATTCGCCCAATGAGTCCTTGATATTTAGTCAATTTCAGCCAATTTTCCGGATTTTTGAAAATTTCACTTTTTTGTGAAAATATCCATTAAATGAGGGAATAATATGTGTGAGGGTACCCCAGGAGAGTTCCAAATGTGTGTGGGTAGAATATATATCCCACGGGGGTAAAATTGAAAAAAGATGAAAAAAAATTTTTTTTGGACTTAGTAATTTTTCCGGCGTTTATCAGACTTTCAGAGAGGGCAAATGTCAGTGAGCGTTCCAATTTCAATTCCAGAGCGATTCGCCCAATGAGTCCTTGATATTTAGTCGTTTTCAGCCAATTTTCTGAATTTTTGAAAATTTCTCTTTTTTGTGAAAATATCCACTAAATGAGGGAATAATATGTGTGAGGGTACCCCAGGAGAGTTCCAAATGTGTGTGGGTAGAATATATATCCCACGGGGGTAAAATTGAAAAAAGATGAAAAAAAATTTTTTTTGGACTTAGTCATTTTTCCGGCGTTTATTAGACTTTCAGAGAGGGCAAATGTCAGTGAGCGTTCCGATTTCAGGTCCAGAGCGATTCGCCCAATGAGTCCTTGATATTTAGTCAATTTCAACCAATTTTCTGGATTTTTGAAAATTTCACTTTTTTGTGAAAATATCCATTAAATGAGGGAATAATATGTGTGAGGGTACCCCAGGAGAGCTCCCAATGTGTTTGGGTAGAATATATATCCCACGGGGGTAAAATTGAAAAAAGTTTAAAAAAAATTTTTTTTGGACTTAGTCATTTTTCCGGTGTTTATCAGACTTTCAGATAGGGCAAATGTCAGTGAGCGTTCCGATTTCAGTTCCAGAGCGATTCGCCCAATGAGTCCTTGATATTTAGTCGTTTTCAGCCAATTTTCTGGATTTTTGAAAATTTCTCTTTTTTGTGAAAATATCCACTAAATGAGGGAATAATATGTGTGAGGGTACCCCAGAAGAGTTCCAAATGTGTGTGGGTAGAATAATATCCCACAGGGGTAAAATTGAAAAAAGTTTAAAAATTTTTTTTTTTTTGGACTTAGTCATTTTTCCGGCGTTTATCAGACTTTCAGATAGGGCAAATGTCAGTGAGCGTTCCGATTTCAGTTCCAGAGCGATTCGCCCAATGAGTCCTTGATATTTAGTCGTTTTCAGCCAATTTTCTGGATTTTTGAAAATTTCACTTTTTTGTGAAAATATCCACTAAATGAGGGAATAATATGTGTGAGGGTACCCCAGGAGAGCTCCCAATGTGTTTGGGTGGAATATATATCCCACGGGGGTAAAATTGAAAAAAGTTGAAAAAAAATTTTTTTTGGACTTAGTCATTTTTCCGGCATTTATCAGCCTTTCAGATAGGGCAAATGTCAGTGAGCGTTCCGATTTCAATTCCAGAGCGATTCGCCCAATGAGTCCTTGATATTTAGTCGTTTTCAGCCAATTTTCTGGATTTTTGAAAATTTCTCTTTTTTGTGAAAATATCCACTAAATGAGGGAATAATATGTGTGAGGGTACCCCAGGAGAGTTCCAAATGTGTGTGGGTAGAATATATATCCCACGAGGGTAAAATTGAAAAAAGTTGAAAAAATTTTTTTTGGGGACTTAGTCATTTTTCCAGTGTTTATCAAACTTTCAGATAGGGCAAATGTCAGTGAGCGTTCCAATTTCAGTTCCAGAGCGATTCGCCCAATGAGTCCTTGATATTTAGTCGTTTTCAGCCAATTTTCTGGATTTTTGAAAATTTCACTTTTTTGTGAAAATATCCACTAAATGAGGAAATAATATGTCTGAGGGTACCCCAGGAGAGTTCCAAATGTGTGTGGGTAGAATATATATCCCACGAGGGTAAAATTGAAAAAAGTTGAAAAAAATTTTTTTGGGGACTTAGTCATTTTTCCAGTGTTTATCAAACTTTCAGATAGGGCAAATGTCAGTGAGTGTTCCAATTTCAGTTCCAGAGCGATTCGCCCAATGAGTCCTTGATATTTAGTCGTTTTCAGCCAATTTTCTGTATTTTTGAAAATTTCATTTTTTTGTGAAAATATCCACTAAATGAGGGAATAATATGTGTGAAGGTACCCCAGGAGAGCTCCCAATGTGTTTGGGTAGAATATATATCCCACGGGGGTAAAATTGAAAAAAGTTGAAAAAAAATTTTTTTTGGACTTAGTCATTTTTCCGGTGTTTATCAGACTTTCAGATAGGGCAAATGTCAGTGAGCGTTCCGATTTCAGTTCCAGAGCGATTCGCCCAATGAGTCCTTGATATTTAGTCGTTTTCAGCCAATTTTCTGGATTTTTGAAAATTTCTCTTTTTTGTGAAAATATCCACTAAATGAGGGAATAATATGTGTGAGGGTACCCCAGAAGAGTTCCAAATGTGTGTGGGTAGAATATATATCCCACAGGGGTAAAATTGAAAAAAGTTTAAAAATTTTTTTTTTTTTGGACTTAGTCATTTTTCCGGCGTTTATCAGACTTTCAGATAGGGCAAATGTCAGTGAGCGTTCCGATTTCAGTTCCAGAGCGATTCGCCCAATGAGTCCTTGATATTTAGTCGTTTTCAGCCAATTTTCTGGATTTTTGAAAATTTCACTTTTTTGTGAAAATATCCACTAAATGAGGGAATAATATGTGTGAGGGTACCCCAGGAGAGCTCCCAATGTGTTTGGGTAGAATATATATCCCACGGGGGTAAAATTGAAAAAAGTTGAAAAAAAATTTTTTTTGGACTTAGTCATTTTTCCGGCATTTATCAGCCTTTCAGATAGGGCAAATGTCAGTGAGCGTTCCGATTTCAATTCCAGAGCGATTCGCCCAATGAGTCCTTGATATTTAGTCGTTTTCAGCCAATTTTCTGGATTTTTGAAAATTTCTCTTTTTTGTGAAAATATCCACTAAATGAGGGAATAATATGTGCGAGGGTACCCCAGGAGAGTACCCAATGTGTGTGGGTAGAATATATATCCCACGGGGGTAAAATTGAAAAAAGTTGAAAAAATTTTTCTTTTGGACTTAGTCATTTTTCCGGCGTTTATCAGACTTTCAGATAGGGCAAATGTCAGTGATCGTTCTAATTTCAGTTCCAGAGCGATTCGCCCAATGAGTCCTTGATGTTTCGACATTTTCAGCCAATTTTCTGAATTTTTGAAAATTTCACTTTTTTGTGAAAATATCCACTAAATGAGGAAATAATATGTGTGAGGGTAACCCAGGAGAGTTCCAAATGTGTGTGGGTAGAATATATATCCCACGAGGGTAAAATTGAAAAAAGTTGAAAAAATTTTTTTTTTGGACTTAGTCATTTTTCCTGCGTTTATCAGACTTTCAGATAGGGCAAATGACAGTGAGCGTTCTAATTTCAGTTCCAGAGCGATTCGCCCAATGAGTCCTTGATATTTCGTCATTTTCAGCCAATTTTCTGGATTTTTGAAAATTTCACTTTTTTGTGAAAATATCCATTAAATGAGGGAATAATATGTGTGAGGGAACCCCAGGAGAGTTCCAAATGTGTGTGGGTAGAATATATATCCCACGGGGGTAAAATTGAAAAAAGATGAAAAAATTATTTTTTGGGACTTAGTCATTTTTCCAGTGTTTATCAGACTTTCAGATAGGGCAAATGTCAGTGAGCATTCCGATTTCAGTTCCAGAGCGATTTGCCCAATGAGTCCTTGATATTTAGTCGTTTTCAGCCAATTTTCTGGATTTTTGAAAATTTCTCTTTTTTGTGAAAATATCCACTAAATGAGGGAATAATATGTGTGAGGGTACCCCAGAAGAGTTCCAAATGTGTGTGGGTAGAATATATATCCCACGAGGGTAAAATTGAAAAAAGTTGAAAAACATTTTTTTTTGGACTTAGTCATTTTTCCGGCGTTTATCAGACTTTCAGATAGGGCAAATGTCAGTGAGCGTTCCGATTTCAGTTCCAGAGCGATTCGCCCAATGAGTCCTTGATATTTAGTCGTTTTCAGCCAATTTTCTGGATTTTTGAAAATTTCACTTTTTTGTGAAAATATCCACTAAATGAGGGAATAATATGTGTGAGGGTACCCCAGGAGAGTTCCAAATGTGTGTGGGTAGAATATATATCCCACGAGGGTAAAATTGAAAAAAGTTGAAAAAAATTTTTTTTTGGACTTAGTCATTTTTCCAGTGTTTATCAGACTTTCAGATAGGGCAAATGTCTGTGAGCGTTCCAATTTCAGTTCCAGAGCAATTCGCCCAATGAGTCCTTGATACTTAGTCGTTTTCAGCCAATTTTCTGGATTTTTGAAAATTTCACTTTTTTGTGAAAATATCCACTAAATGAGGGAATAATATGTGTGAGGGTACCCCAGGAGAGTTCCAAATGTGTGTGGGTAGAATATATATCCCACGGGGGTAAAATTGAAAAAAGATGAAAAAAAATTTTTTTTGGACTTAGTCATTTTTCCGGCGTTTATCAGACTTTCAGATAGGGCAAATGTCAGTGAGCGTTCCGATTTCAGTTCCAGAGCGATTCGCCCAAAGAGTCCTTGATATTTAGTCGTTTTCAGCCAATTTTCTGGATTTTTGAAAATTTCACTTTTTTGTGAAAATATCCACTAAATGAGGGAATAATATGTCTGAGGGTACCCCAGGAGAGTTCCAAATGTGTGTGGGTAGAATATATATCCCACGAGGGTAAAATTGAAAAAAGTTGAAAAAAAGTTTTTTTGGGACTTAGTCATTTTTCCAGTGTTTATCAAACTTTCAGATAGGGCAAATGTCAGTGAGCGTTCCAATTTCAGTTCCAGAGCGATTCGCCCAATGAGTCCTTGATATTTAGTCGTTTTCAGCCAATTTTCTGGATTTTTGAAAATTTCACTTTTTTGTGAAAATATCCACTAAATGAGGGAATAATATGTCTGAGGGTACCCCAGGAGAGTTCCAAATGTGTGTGGGTAGAATATATATCCCACGGGGGTAAAATTGAAAAAAGATGAAAAAATTTTTTTTTTGGACTTAGTCATTTTTCCGGCGTTTATCAGACTTTCAGATAGGGCAAATGTCAGTGAGCGTTCCGATTTCAGTTCCAGAGCGATTCGCCCAAAGAGTCCTTGATATTTAGTCGTTTTCAGCCAATTTTCTGGATTTTTGAAAATTTCACTTTTTTGTGAAAATATCCACTAAATGAGGGAATAATATGTCTGAGGGTACCCCAGGAGAGTTCCAAATGTGTGTGGGTAGAATATATATCCCACGAGGGTAAAATTGAAAAAAGTTGAAAAAAAGTTTTTTTGGGACTTAGTCATTTTTCCAGTGTTTATCAAACTTTCAGATAGGGCAAATGTCAGTGAGCGTTCCAATTTCAGTTCCAGAGCGATTCGCCCAATGAGTCCTTGATATTTAGTCGTTTTCAGCCAATTTTCTGGATTTTTGAAAATTTCACTTTTTTGTGAAAATATCCACTAAATGAGGGAATAATATGTCTGAGGGTACCCCAGGAGAGTTCCAAATGTGTGTGGGTAGAATATATATCCCACGGGGGTAAAATTGAAAAAAGATGAAAAAATTTTTTTTTTGGACTTAGTCATTTTTCCGGCGTTTATCAGACTTTCAGATAGGGCAAATGTCAGTGAGCGTTCCGATTTCAGTTCCAGAGCGATTCGCCCAAAGAGTCCTTGATATTTAGTCGTTTTCAGCCAATTTTCTGGATTTTTGAAAATTTCACTTTTTTGTGAAAATATCCACTAAATGAGGGAATAATATGTCTGAGGGTACCCCAGGAGAGTTCCAAATGTGTGTGGGTAGAATATATATCCCACGAGGGTAAAATTGAAAAAAGTTGAAAAAAATTTTTTTGGGGACTTAGTCATTTTTCCAGTGTTTATCAAACTTTCAGATAGGGCAAATGTCAGTGAGTGTTCCAATTTCAGTTCCAGAGCGATTCGCCCAATGAGTCCTTGATATTTAGTCGTTTTCAGCCAATTTTCTGGATTTTTGAAAATTTCTCTTTTTTGTGAAAATATCCACTAAATGAGGGAATAATATGTGTGAGGGTACCCCAGAAGAGTTCCAAATGTGTGTGGGTAGAATAATATCCCACAGGGGTAAAATTGAAAAAAGTTTAAAAATTTTTTTTTTTTTGGACTTAGTCATTTTTCCGGCGTTTATCAGACTTTCAGATAGGGCAAATGTCAGTGAGCGTTCCGATTTCAGTTCCAGAGCGATTCGCCCAATGAGTCCTTGATATTTAGTCGTTTTCAGCCAATTTTCTGGATTTTTGAAAATTTCACTTTTTTGTGAAAATATCCACTAAATGAGGGAATAATATGTGTGAGGGTACCCCAGGAGAGCTCCCAATGTGTTTGGGTGGAATATATATCCCACGGGGGTAAAATTGAAAAAAGTTGAAAAAAAATTTTTTTTGGACTTAGTCATTTTTCCGGCATTTATCAGCCTTTCAGATAGGGCAAATGTCAGTGAGCGTTCCGATTTCAATTCCAGAGCGATTCGCCCAATGAGTCCTTGATATTTAGTCGTTTTCAGCCAATTTTCTGGATTTTTGAAAATTTCTCTTTTTTGTGAAAATATCCACTAAATGAGGGAATAATATGTGTGAGGGTACCCCAGGAGAGTTCCAAATGTGTGTGGGTAGAATATATATCCCACGAGGGTAAAATTGAAAAAAGTTGAAAAAATTTTTTTTGGGGACTTAGTCATTTTTCCAGTGTTTATCAAACTTTCAGATAGGGCAAATGTCAGTGAGCGTTCCAATTTCAGTTCCAGAGCGATTCGCCCAATGAGTCCTTGATATTTAGTCGTTTTCAGCCAATTTTCTGGATTTTTGAAAATTTCACTTTTTTGTGAAAATATCCACTAAATGAGGGAATAATATGTCTGAGGGTACCCCAGGAGAGTTCCAAATGTGTGTGGGTAGAATATATATCCCACGAGGGTAAAATTGAAAAAAGTTGAAAAAAATTTTTTTGGGGACTTAGTCATTTTTCCAGTGTTTATCAAACTTTCAGATAGGGCAAATGTCAGTGAGTGTTCCAATTTCAGTTCCAGAGCGATTCGCCCAATGAGTCCTTGATATTTAGTCGTTTTCAGCCAATTTTCTGTATTTTTGAAAATTTCATTTTTTTGTGAAAATATCCACTAAATGAGGGAATAATATGTGTGAAGGTACCCCAGGAGAGCTCGAAATGTGTTTGGGTAGAATATATATCCCACGGGGGTAAAATTGAAAAAAGTTGAAAAAAAATTTTTTTTGGACTTAGTCATTTTTCCGGTGTTTATCAGACTTTCAGATAGGGCAAATGTCAGTGAGCGTTCCGATTTCAGTTCCAGAGCGATTCGCCCAATGAGTCCTTGATATTTAGTCGTTTTCAGCCAATTTTCTGGATTTTTGAAAATTTCTCTTTTTTGTGAAAATATCCACTAAATGAGGGAATAATATGTGTGAGGGTACCCCAGAAGAGTTCCAAATGTGTGTGGGTAGAATATATATCCCACAGGGGTAAAATTGAAAAAAGTTTAAAAATTTTTTTTTTTTTGGACTTAGTCATTTTTCCGGCGTTTATCAGACTTTCAGATAGGGCAAATGTCAGTGAGCGTTCCGATTTCAGTTCCAGAGCGATTCGCCCAATGAGTCCTTGATATTTAGTCGTTTTCAGCCAATTTTCTGGATTTTTGAAAATTTCACTTTTTTGTGAAAATATCCACTAAATGAGGGAATAATATGTGTGAGGGTACCCCAGGAGAGCTCCCAATGTGTTTGGGTAGAATATATATCCCACGGGGGTAAAATTGAAAAAAGTTGAAAAAAAATTTTTTTTGGACTTAGTCATTTTTCCGGCATTTATCAGCCTTTCAGATAGGGCAAATGTCAGTGAGCGTTCCGATTTCAATTCCAGAGCGATTCGCCCAATGAGTCCTTGATATTTAGTCGTTTTCAGCCAATTTTCTGGATTTTTGAAAATTTCTCTTTTTTGTGAAAATATCCACTAAATGAGGGAATAATATGTGCGAGGGTACCCCAGGAGAGTACCCAATGTGTGTGGGTAGAATATATATCCCACGGGGGTAAAATTGAAAAAAGTTGAAAAAATTTTTCTTTTGGACTTAGTCATTTTTCCGGCGTTTATCAGACTTTCAGATAGGGCAAATGTCAGTGATCGTTCTAATTTCAGTTCCAGAGCGATTCGCCCAATGAGTCCTTGATGTTTCGACATTTTCAGCCAATTTTCTGAATTTTTGAAAATTTCACTTTTTTGTGAAAATATCCACTAAATGAGGAAATAATATGTGTGAGGGTAACCCAGGAGAGTTCCAAATGTGTGTGGGTAGAATATATATCCCACGAGGGTAAAATTGAAAAAAGTTGAAAAAATTTTTTTTTTGGACTTAGTCATTTTTCCTGCGTTTATCAGACTTTCAGATAGGGCAAATGACAGTGAGCGTTCTAATTTCAGTTCCAGAGCGATTCGCCCAATGAGTCCTTGATATTTCGTCATTTTCAGCCAATTTTCTGGATTTTTGAAAATTTCACTTTTTTGTGAAAATATCCATTAAATGAGGGAATAATATGTGTGAGGGAACCCCAGGAGAGTTCCAAATGTGTGTGGGTAGAATATATATCCCACGGGGGTAAAATTGAAAAAAGATGAAAAAATTATTTTTTGGGACTTAGTCATTTTTCCAGTGTTTATCAGACTTTCAGATAGGGCAAATGTCAGTGAGCATTCCGATTTCAGTTCCAGAGCGATTTGCCCAATGAGTCCTTGATATTTAGTCGTTTTCAGCCAATTTTCTGGATTTTTGAAAATTTCTCTTTTTTGTGAAAATATCCACTAAATGAGGGAATAATATGTGTGAGGGTACCCCAGAAGAGTTCCAAATGTGTGTGGGTAGAATATATATCCCACGAGGGTAAAATTGAAAAAAGTTGAAAAACATTTTTTTTTGGACTTAGTCATTTTTCCGGCGTTTATCAGACTTTCAGATAGGGCAAATGTCAGTGAGCGTTCCGATTTCAGTTCCAGAGCGATTCGCCCAATGAGTCCTTGATATTTAGTCGTTTTCAGCCAATTTTCTGGATTTTTGAAAATTTCACTTTTTTGTGAAAATATCCACTAAATGAGGGAATAATATGTGTGAGGGTACCCCAGGAGAGTTCCAAATGTGTGTGGGTAGAATATATATCCCACGAGGGTAAAATTGAAAAAAGTTGAAAAAAATTTTTTTTTGGACTTAGTCATTTTTCCAGTGTTTATCAGACTTTCAGATAGGGCAAATGTCTGTGAGCGTTCCAATTTCAGTTCCAGAGCAATTCGCCCAATGAGTCCTTGATACTTAGTCGTTTTCAGCCAATTTTCTGGATTTTTGAAAATTTCACTTTTTTGTGAAAATATCCACTAAATGAGGGAATAATATGTGTGAGGGTACCCCAGGAGAGTTCCAAATGTGTGTGGGTAGAATATATATCCCACGGGGGTAAAATTGAAAAAAGATGAAAAAAAATTTTTTTTGGACTTAGTCATTTTTCCGGCGTTTATCAGACTTTCAGATAGGGCAAATGTCAGTGAGCGTTCCGATTTCAGTTCCAGAGCGATTCGCCCAAAGAGTCCTTGATATTTAGTCGTTTTCAGCCAATTTTCTGGATTTTTGAAAATTTCACTTTTTTGTGAAAATATCCACTAAATGAGGGAATAATATGTCTGAGGGTACCCCAGGAGAGTTCCAAATGTGTGTGGGTAGAATATATATCCCACGAGGGTAAAATTGAAAAAAGTTGAAAAAAAGTTTTTTTGGGACTTAGTCATTTTTCCAGTGTTTATCAAACTTTCAGATAGGGCAAATGTCAGTGAGCGTTCCAATTTCAGTTCCAGAGCGATTCGCCCAATGAGTCCTTGATATTTAGTCGTTTTCAGCCAATTTTCTGGATTTTTGAAAATTTCACTTTTTTGTGAAAATATCCACTAAATGAGGGAATAATATGTCTGAGGGTACCCCAGGAGAGTTCCAAATGTGTGTGGGTAGAATATATATCCCACGGGGGTAAAATTGAAAAAAGATGAAAAAATTTTTTTTTTGGACTTAGTCATTTTTCCAGCGTTTATTAGACTTTCAGATAGGGCAAATGTCAGTGAGCGCTCCGATTTCAGTTCCAGAGCGATTCGCCCAATGAGTCGTTGATATTTAGTCGTTTTTAGCCAATTTTCTGGATTTTTTGAAAATTTCACTTTTTTGTGAAAATATCCACTAAATGAGGGAATAATATGTGCGAGGGTACCCCAGGAGAGCTCCCAATGTGTTTGGGTAGAATATATATCCCACGGGGGTAAAATTGAAAAAAGTTGAAAAAAAATTTTTTTTGGACTTAGTCATTTTTCCGGCATTTATCAGCCTTTCAGATAGGGCAAATGTCAGTGATCGTTCTAATTTCAGTTCCAGAGCGATTCGCCCAATGAGTCCTTTATGTTTCGTCATTTTCAGCCAATTTTCTGAATTTTTGAAAATTTCACTTTTTTGTGAAAATATCCACTAAATGAGGGAATAATATGTGTGAGGGTAACCCAGGAGAGTTCCAAATGTGTGTGGGTAGAATATATATCCCACGGGGGTAAAATTGAAAAAAGATGAAAAAAATATTTTTTGGGACTTAGTCATTTTTCCAGTGTTTATCAGACTTTCAGATAGGGCAAATGTCAGTGAGCATTCCGATTTCAGTTCCAGAGCGATTTGCCCAATGAGTCCTTGATATTTAGTCGTTTTCAGCCAATTTTCTGGATTTTTGAAAACTTCTCTTTTTTGTGAAAATATCCACTAAATGAGGGAATAATATGTGTGAGGGTACCCCAGAAGAGTTCCAAATGTGTGTGGGTAGAATATATATCCCACGAGGGTAAAATTGAAAAAAGTTGAAAAACATTTTTTTTTGGACTTAGTCATTTTTCCGGCGTTTATCAGCCTTTCAGATAGGGCAAATGTCAGTGATCGTTCTAATTTCAGTTCCAGAGCGATTCGCCCAATGAGTCCTTGATGTTTCGTCATTTTCAGCCAATTTTCTGAATTTTTGAAAATTTCACTTTTTTGTGAAAATATCCACTAAATGAGGGAATAATATGTGTGAGGGTAACCCAGGAGAGTTCCAAATGTGTGTGGGTAGAATATATATCCCACGGGGGTAAAATTGAAAAAAGATGAAAAAATTATTTTTTGGGACTTAGTCATTTTTCCAGTGTTTATCAGACTTTCAGATAGGGCAAATGTCAGTGAGCATTCCGATTTCAGTTCCAGAGCGATTTGCCCAATGAGTCCTTGATATTTAGTCGTTTTCAGCCAATTTTCTGGATTTTTGAAAATTTCTCTTTTTTGTGAAAATATCCACTAAATGAGGGAATAATATGTGTGAGGGTACCCCAGAAGAGTTCCAAATGTGTGTGGGTAGAATATATATCCCACGAGGGTAAAATTGAAAAAAGTTGAAAAAAATTTTTTTTTGGACTTAGTCATTTTTCCGGCGTTTATCAGACTTTCAGATAGGGCAAATGTCAGTGAGCGTTCCGATTTCATTTCCAGAGCGATTCGCCCAAAGAGTCCTTGATATTTAGTCGTTTTCAGCCAATTTTCTGGATTTTTGAAAATTTCTCTTTTTTGTGAAAATATCCACTAAATGAGGGAATAATATGTGTGAGGGTACCCCAGAAGAGTTCCAAATGTGTGTGGGTAGAATATATATCCCACGAGGGTAAAATTGAAAAAAGTTGAAAAACATTTTTTTTTGGACTTAGTCATTTTTCCGGCGTTTATCAGACTTTCAGATAGGGCAAATGTCAGTGAGCGTTCCGATTTCAGTTCCAGAGCGATTCGCCCAATGAGTCCTTGACATTTAGTCGTTTTCAGCCAATTTTCTGGATTTTTGAAAATTTCACTTTTTTGTGAAAATATCCACTAAATGAGGGAATAATATGTGTGAGGGTACCCCAGGAGAGTTCCAAATGTGTGTGGGTAGAATATATATCCCACGGGGGTAAAATTGAAAAAAGATGAAAAAAAATTTTTTTTGGACTTAGTCATTTTTCCGGCGTTTATCAGACTTTCAGATAGGGCAAATGTCAGTGAGCGTTCCGATTTCAGTTCCAGAGCGATTCGCCCAAAGAGTCCTTGATATTTAGTCGTTTTCAGCCAATTTTCTGGATTTTTGAAAATTTCACTTTTTTGTGAAAATATCCACTAAATGAGGGAATGATATGTCTGAGGGTACCCCAGGAGAGTTCCAAATGTGTGTGGGTAGAATATATATCCCACGAGGGTAAAATTGAAAAAAGTTGAAAAAAAGTTTTTTTGGGACTTAGTCATTTTTCCAGTGTTTATCAAACTTTCAGATAGGGCAAATGTCAGTGAGCGTTCCAATTTCAGTTCCAGAGCGATTCGCCCAATGAGTCCTTGATATTTAGTCGTTTTCAGCCAATTTTCTGGATTTTTGAAAATTTCACTTTTTTGTGAAAATATCCACTAAATGAGGGAATAATATGTCTGAGGGTACCCCAGGAGAGTTCCAAATGTGTGTGGGTAGAATATATATCCCACGGGGGTAAAATTGAAAAAAGATGAAAAAAATTTTTTTTTGGACTTACTCATTTTTCCGGCGTTTATTAGACTTTCAGATAGGGCAAATGTCAGTGAGTGTTCCGATTTCAGTTCCAGAGCGATTCGCCCAATGAGTCGTTGATATTTAGTCGTTTTTAGCCAATTTTCTGGATTTTTTGAAAATTTCACTTTTTTGTGAAAATATCCACTAAATGAGGGAATAATATGTGTGAGGGTACCCCAGGAGAGTTCCAAATGTGTGTGGGTAGAATATATATCCCACGGGGGTAAAATTGAAAAAAGATGAAAAAATTATTTTTTGGGACTTAGTCATTTTTCCAGTGTTTATCAGACTTTCAGATAGGGCAAATGTCAGTGAGCATTCCGATTTCAGTTCCAGAGCGATTTGCCCAATGAGTCCTTGATATTTAGTCGTTTTCAGCCAATTTTCTGGATTTTTGAAAATTTCTCTTTTTTGTGAAAATATCCACTAAATGAGGGAATAATATGTGTGAGGGTACCCCAGGAGAGTTCCAAATGTGTGTGGGTAGAATATATATCCCACGAGGGTAAAATTGAAAAAAGTTGAAAAAAATTTTTTTTTGGACATAGTCATTTTTCCGGCGTTTATCAGACTTTCAGATAGGGCAAATGTCAGTGAGCGTTCCGATTTCAGTTCCAGAGCGATTCGCCCAAAGAGTCCTTGATATTTAGTCGTTTTCAGCCAATTTTCTGGATTTTTGAAAATTTCACTTTTTTGTGAAAATATCCACTAAATGAGGGAATAATATGTCTGAGGGTACCCAGGAGAGTTCCAAATGTGTGTGGGTAGAATATATATCCCACGAGGGTAAAATTGAAAAAAGTTGAAAAAAAGTTTTTTTGGGACTTAGTCATTTTTCCAGTGTTTATCAAACTTTCAGATAGGGCAAATGTCAGTGAGCGTTCCAATTTCAGTTCCAGAGCGATTCGCCCAATGTGTCCTTGATATTTAGTCGTTTTCAGCCAATTTTCTGGATTTTTGAAAATTTCACTTTTTTGTGAAAATATCCACTAAATGAGGGAATAATATGTCTGAGGGTACCCCAGGAGAGTTCCAAATGTGTGTGGGTAGAATATATATCCCACGAGGGTAAAATTGAAAAAAGTTGAAAAAAAGTTTTTTTGGGACTTAGTCATTTTTCCAGTGTTTATCAAACTTTCAGATAGGGCAAATGTCAGTGAGCGTTCCAATTTCAGTTCCAGAGCGATTCGCCCAATGAGTCCTTGATATTTAGTCGTTTTCAGCCATTTTTCTGGATTTTTGAAAATTTCACTTTTTTGTGAAAATATCCACTAAATGAGGGAATAATATGTCTGAGGGTACCCCAGGAGAGTTCCAAATGTGTGTGGGTAGAATATATATCCCACGGGGGTAAAATTGAAAAAAGATGAAAAAATTTTTTTTTTGGACTTAGTCATTTTTCCAGCGTTTATTAGACTTTCAGATAGGGCAAATGTCAGTGAGCGTTCCGATTTCAGTTCCAGAGCGATTCGCCCAATGAGTCGTTGATATTTAGTCGTTTTTAGCCAATTTTCTGGATTTTTTGAAAATTTCACTTTTTTGTGAAAATATCCACTAAATGAGGGAATAATATGTGTGAGGGTACCCCAGGAGAGCTCCCAATGTGTTTGGGTAGAATATATATCCCACGGGGGTAAAATTGAAAAAAGTTGAAAAAAAATTTTTTTTGGACTTAGTCATTTTTCCGGCATTTATCAGCCTTTCAGATAGGGCAAATGTCAGTGATCGTTCTAATTTCAGTTCCAGAGCGATTCGCCCAATGAGTCCTTGATGTTTCGTCATTTTCAGCCAATTTTCTGAATTTTTGAAAATTTCACTTTTTTGTGAAAATATCCACTAAATGAGGGAATAATATGTGTGAGGGTAACCCAGGAGAGTTCCAAATGTGTGTGGGTAGAATATATATCCCACGGGGGTAAAATTGAAAAAAGATGAAAAAAATATTTTTTGGGACTTAGTCATTTTTCCAGTGTTTATCAGACTTTCAGATAGGGCAAATGTCAGTGAGCATTCCGATTTCAGTTCCAGAGCGATTTGCCCAATGAGTCCTTGATATTTAGTCGTTTTCAGCCAATTTTCTGGATTTTTGAAAATTTCTCTTTTTTGTGAAAATATCCACTAAATGAGGGAATAATATGTGTGAGGGTACCCCAGAAGAGTTCCAAATGTGTGTGGGTAGAATATATATCCCACGAGGGTAAAATTGAAAAAAGTTGAAAAAAATTTTTTTTTGGACTTAGTCATTTTTCCGGCGTTTATCAGACTTTCAGATAGGGCAAATGTCAGTGAGCGTTCCGATTTCATTTCCAGAGCGATTCGCCCAAAGAGTCCTTGATATTTAGTCGTTTTCAGCCAATTTTCTGGATTTTTGAAAATTTCTCTTTTTTGTGAAAATATCCACTAAATGAGGGAATAATATGTGTGAGGGTACCCCAGAAGAGTTCCAAATGTGTGTGGGTAGAATATATATCCCACGAGGGTAAAATTGAAAAAAGTTGAAAAACATTTTTTTTTGGACTTAGTCATTTTTCCGGCGTTTATCAGACTTTCAGATAGGGCAAATGTCAGTGAGCGTTCCGATTTCAGTTCCAGAGCGATTCGCCCAATGAGTCCTTGATATTTAGTCGTTTTCAGCCAATTTTCTGGATTTTTGAAAATTTCACTTTTTTGTGAAAATATCCACTAAATGAGGGAATAATATGTGTGAGGGTACCCCAGGAGAGTTCCAAATGTGTGTGGGTAGAATATATATCCCACGGGGGTAAAATTGAAAAAAGATGAAAAAAAATTTTTTTTGGACTTAGTCATTTTTCCGGCGTTTATCAGACTTTCAGATAGGGCAAATGTCAGTGAGCGTTCCGATTTCAGTTCCAGAGCGATTCGCCCAAAGAGTCCTTGATATTTAGTCGTTTTCAGCCAATTTTCTGGATTTTTGAAAATTTCACTTTTTTGTGAAAATATCCACTAAATGAGGGAATGATATGTGCGAGGGTACCCCAGGAGAGTTCCCAATGTGTGTGGGTAGAATATATATCCCACGGGGGTAAAATTGAAAAAAGTTGAAAAAATTTTTCTTTTGGACTTAGTCATTTTTCCGGCGTTTATCAGACTTTCAGATAGGGCAAATGTCAGTGATCGTTCTAATTTCAGTTCCAGAGCGATTCGCCCAATGAGTCCTTGATGTTTCGTCATTTTCAGCCAATTTTCTGAATTTTTGAAAATTTCACTTTTTTGTGAAAATATCCACTAAATGAGGGAATAATATGTGTGAGGGTACCCCAGGAGAGTTCCAAATGTGTGTGGGTAGAATATATATCCCACAGGGGTAAAATTGAAAAAAGATTAAAAAATTTTTTTTTGGACTTAGTCATTTTTCCGGCGTTTATCAGACTTTCAGATAGGGCAAATGTCAGTGAGCGTTCCGATTTCAGTTCCAGAGCGATTCGCCCAATGAGTCCTTGATGTTTCGTCATTTTCAGCCAATTTTCTGAATTTTTGAAAATTTCACTTTTTTGAGAAAATATCCACTAAATGAGGGAATAATATGTGTGAGGGTACCCCAGGAGAGCTCCCAATGTGTTTGGGTAGAATATATATCCCACGGGGGTAAAATTGAAAAAAGTTGAAAAAAAATTTTTTTTGGACTTAGTCATTTTTCCGGCATTTATCAGCCTTTCAGATAGGGCAAATGTCAGTGAGCGTTCCGATTTCAATTCCAGAGCGATTCGCCCAATGAGTCCTTGATATTTAGTCGTTTTCAGCCAATTTTCTGGATTTTTGAAAATTTCTCTTTTTTGTGAAAATATCCACTAAATGAGGGAATAATATGTGCGAGGGTACCCCAGGAGAGTTCCAAATGTGTGTGGGTAGAATATATATCCCACAGGGGTAAAATTGAAAAAAGATTAAAAAATTTTTTTTTGGACTTAGTCATTTTTCTGGCGTTTATCAGACTTTCAGATAGGGCAAATGTCAGTGATCGTTCTAATTTCAGTTCCAGAGCGATTCGCCCAATGAGTCCTTGATGTTTCGTCATTTTCAGCCAATTTTCTGAATTTTTGAAAATTTCACTTTTTTGTGAAAATATCCACTAAATGAGGGAATAATATGTGTGAGGGTACCCCAGGAGAGTTCCAAATGTGTGTGGGTAGAATATATATCCCACGGGGGTAAAATTGAAAAAAGTTGATATAATTTATCTTTTGGACTTAGTCATTTTTCTGGCGTTTATCAGACTTTCAGATTGGGCAAATGTCAGTGAGTGTTCCGATTTCAGTTCCAGAGCGATTCGCCCAATGAGTCCTTGATATTTAGTCGTTTTCAGCCAATTTTCTGGATTTTTGAAAATTTCACTTTTTTGTGAAAATATCCACTAAATGAGGGAATAATATGTGTGAGGGTACCCCAGGAGAGTTCCCAACGTGTGTGGGTAGAATATATATCCCACGGGGGTAAAATTGAAAAAAGTTGAAATAATTTTTCTTTTGGACTTAGTCATTTTTCCGGTGTTTATCAGACTTTCAGATAGGGACAATGTCAGTGAGCGTTCCGATTTCAGTTCCAGAGCGATTCGCCCAATGAGTCCTTGATATTTAGTCGTTTTCAGCCAATTTTCTGGATTTTTGAAAATTTCACTTTTTTGTGAAAATATCCACTAAATGAGGGAATAATATGTGTGAGGGTACCCCAGGAGAGTTCCAAATGTGTGTGGGTAGAATATATATCCCACGGGGGTAAAATTGAAAAAAGATTAAAAAATTTTTTTTTGGACTTAGTCATTTTTCCGGCGTTTATCAGACTTTCAGATAGGGCAAATGTCAGTGAGCATTCCGATTTCCGTTCCAGAGCGATTCGCCCAATGAGTCCTTGATATTTAGTCGTTTTCAGACAATTTTCTGGATTTTTGAAAATTTCACTTTTTTGTGAAAATATCCACTAAATGAGGGAATAATATGTGTGAGGGTACCCCAGGAGAGCTCCCAATGTGTTTGCGTAGAATATATATCCCACGGGGGTAAAATTGAAAAAAGTTGAAAACATTTTTCTTTTGGACTTAGTCATTTTTTCAGCCTTTATCAGACTTTCAGATAGGGCAAATGTCAGTGAGCATTCCGATTTCAGTTCCATAGCGATTCGCCCAATGAGTCTTTGATATTTAGTCGTTTTCAGCCAATTTTCTGGATTTTTGAAAATTTCACTTTTTTGTGAAAATATCCACTAAATGAGGGAATAATACGTGTGAGGGTACCCCAGGAGAGCTCACAATGTGTTTGGGTAGAATATATATCCCACGGGGGTAAAATTGAAAAAACTTGAAATAATTTTTCTTTTGGACTTAGTCATTTTTCCAGCGTTTATCAGACTTTCAGATAGGGCAAATGTCAGTGAGCGTTCCGATTTCAGTTCCAGAGCGATTCGCCCAATGAGTCCTTGATATTTAGTCGTTTTCAGCCAATTTTCTGGATTTTTGAAAATTTCACTTTCTTGTGAAAATATCCACTAAATGAGGGAATAATATGTGTGAGGGTACCCCAGGAGAGCTCCCAATGTGTTTGGGTAGAATATATATCCCACGGTGGTAAAATTGAAAAAACTTGAAAAAAAATTTTTTTTGGACTTAGTCATTTTTCCGGCGTTTATTAGACTTTCAGATAGGGCAAATGTCAGTGAGCGTTCCGATTTCAGTTCCAGAGCGATTCGCCCAATGAGTCGTTGATATTTAGTCGTTTTTAGCCAATTTTCTGGATTTTTGAAAATTTCACTTTTTTGTGAAAATATCCACTAAATGAGGGAATAATATGTGTGAGGGTACCCCAGGAGAGTTCCAAATGTGTGTGGGTAGAATATATATCCCACAAGGGTAAAATTGAAAAAAGTTGAAAAAAATTTTTTTTTGGACTTAGTCATTTTTCCAGTGTTTATCAGACTTTCAGAAAGGGCAAATGTCAGTGAGCGTTCCAATTTCAGTTCCAGAGCAATTCGTCCAATGTGTCCTTGATATTTAGTCGTTTTCAGCCAATTTTCTGGATTTTTGAAAATTTCACTTTTTTGTGAAAATATCCACTAAATGAGGGAATAATATGTGTGAGGGTACCCCAGGAGAGCTCCCAATGTGTTTGGGTAGAATATATATCCCACGGGGGTAAAATTGAAAAAAGTTGAAAAAAATTTTTTTTTGGACTTAGTCATTTTTCCGGCATTTATCAGACTTTCAGATAGGGCAAATGTCAGTGAGCGTTCCGATTTCAATTCCAGAGCGATTCGCCCAATGAGTCCTTGATATTTAGTAGTTTTCAGCCAATTTTCTGGATTTTTGAAAATTTCTCTTTTTTGTGAAAATATCCACTAAATGAGGGAATAATATGTGCAAGGGTACCCCAGGAGAGTTCCCAATGTGTGTGGGTAGAATATATATCCCACGGGGGTAAAATTGAAAAAAGTTGAAAAAATTTTTCTTTTGGACTTAGTCATTTTTCCGGCGTTTATCAGACTTTCAGATAGGGCAAATGTCAGTGATCGTTCTAATTTCAGTTCCAGAGCGATTCGCCCAATGAGTCCTTGATATTTAGTCGTTTTCAGCCAATTTTCTGGATTTTTGAAAATTTCACTTTTTTGTGAAAATATCCACTAAATGAGGGAATAATATGTGTGAGGGTACCCCAGGAAAGTTCCCAACGTGTGTGGGTAGAATATATATCCCACGGGGGTAAAATTGAAAAAAGTTGAAATAATTTTTCTTTTGGACTTAGTCATTTTTCCGGTGTTTATCAGACTTTCAGATAGGGACAATGTCAGTGAGCGTTCCGATTTCAGTTCCAGAGCGATTCGCCCAATGAGTCCTTGATATTTAGTCGTTTTCAGCCAATTTTCTGGATTTTTGAAAATTTCACTTTTTTGTGACAATATCCACTAAATGAGGGAATAATATGTGTGAGGGTACCCCAGGAGAGTTCCAAATGTGTGTGGGTAGAATATATATCCCACGGGGGTAAAATTGAAAAAAGTTGAAATAATTTTTCTTTTGGACTTAGTCATTTTTCCGGCGTTTATTAGACTTTCAGATAGGGCAAATGTCAGTGAGCGTTCCGATTTCAGTTCCAGAGCGATTCGCCCAATGAGTCGTTGATATTTAGTCGTTTTTAGCCAATTTTCTGGATTTTTGAAAATTTCACTTTTTTGTGAAAATATCCACTAAATGAGGGAATAATATGTGTGAGGGTACCCCAGGAGAGTTCCAAATGTGTGTGGGTAGAATATATATCCCACAAGGGTAAAATTGAAAAAAGTTGAAAAAAATTTTTTTTTGGACTTAGTCATTTTTCCAGTGTTTATCAGACTTTCAGAAAGGGCAAATGTCAGTGAGCGTTCCAATTTCAGTTCCAGAGCAATTCGTCCAATGTGTCCTTGATATTTAGTCGTTTTCAGCCAATTTCCTGGATTTTTGAAAATTTCACTTTTTTGTGAAAATATCCACTAAATGAGGGAATAATATGTGTGAGGGTACCCCAGGAGAGCTCCCAATGTGTTTGGGTAGAATATATATCCCACGGGGGTAAAATTGAAAAAAGTTGAAAAAAAATTTTTTTTGGACTTAGTCATTTTTCCGGCATTTATCAGACTTTCAGATAGGGCAAATGTCAGTGAGCGTTCCGATTTCAATTCCAGAGCGATTCGCCCAATGAGTCCTTGATATTTAGTAGTTTTCAGCCAATTTTCTGGATTTTTGAAAATTTCTCTTTTTTGTGAAAATATCCACTAAATGAGGGAATAATATGTGCGAGGGTACCCCAGGAGAGTTCCCAATGTGTGTGGGTAGAATATATATCCCACGGGGGTAAAATTGAAAAAAGTTGAAAAAATTTTTCTTTTGGACTTAGTCATTTTTCCGGCGTTTATCAGACTTTCAGATAGGGCAAATGTCAGTGATCGTTCTAATTTCAGTTCCAGAGCGATTCGCCCAATGAGTCCTTGATATTTAGTCGTTTTCAGCCAATTTTCTGGATTTTTGAAAATTTCACTTTTTTGTGAAAATATCCACTAAATGAGGGAATAATATGTGTGAGGGTACCCCAGGAAAGTTCCCAACGTGTGTGGGTAGAATATATATCCCACGGGGGTAAAATTGAAAAAAGTTGAAATAATTTTTCTTTTGGACTTAGTCATTTTTCCGGTGTTTATCAGACTTTCAGATAGGGACAATGTCAGTGAGCGTTCCGATTTCAGTTCCAGAGCGATTCGCCCAATGAGTCCTTGATATTTAGTCGTTTTCAGCCAATTTTCTGGATTTTTGAAAATTTCACTTTTTTGTGAAAATATCCACTAAATGAGGGAATAATATGTGTGAGGGTACCCCAGGAGAGTTCCAAATGTGTGTGGGTAGAATATATATCCCACGGGGGTAAAATTGAAAAAAGTTGAAATAATTTTTCTTTTGGACTTAGTCATTTTTCCGGCGTTTATCAGACTTTCAGATAGGGCAAATGTCAGTGAGCATTCCGATTTCCGTTCCAGAGCGATTCGCCCAATGAGTCCTTGATATTTAGTCGTTTTCAGCCAATTTTCTGGATTTTTGAAAATTTCACTTTTTTGTGAAAATATCCACTAAATGAGGGAATAATATGTGTGAGGGTACCCCAGGAGAGCTCCCAATGTGTTTGGGTAGAATATATATCCCACGGGGGTAAAATTGAAAAAAGATGAAAAAATTTTTTTTTTGGACTTAGTCATTTTTCCGGCGTTTATTAGACTTTCAGATAGGGCAAATGTCAGTGAGCGTTCCGATTTCAGTACCAGAGCGATTCGCCCAATGAGTCGTTGATATTTAGTCGTTTTTCGCCAATTTTCTGGATTTTTGAAAATTTCACTTTTTTGTGAAAATATCCACTAAATGAGGGAATAATATGTGTGAGGGTACCCCAGGAGAGTTCCAAATGTGTGTGGGTAGAATATATATCCCACAAGGGTAAAATTGAAAAAAGTTGAAAAAAAATTTTTTTTGGACTTAGTCATTTTTCCGGCGTTTATCAGACTTTCAGATAGGGCAAATGTCAGTGATCGTTCTAATTTCAGTTCCAGAGCGGTTCGCCCAATGAGTCCTTGATGTTTCGTCATTTTCAGCCAATTTTCTGAATTTTTGAAAATTTCACTTTTTTGTGAAAATATCCACTAAATGAGGGAATAATATGTGTGAGGGTACCCCAGGAGAGTTCCAAATGTGTGTGGGTAGAATGTATATCCCACGGGGGTAAAATTGAAAAAAGATTAAAAAATTTTTTTTTGGACTTAGTCATTTTTCCGGCGTTTATCAGACTTTCAGATAGGGCAAATGTCAGTGAGCATTCCGATTTCCGTTCCAGAGCGATTCGCCCAATGAGTCCTTGATATTTAGTCGTTTTCAGCCAATTTTCTGGATTTTTGAAAATTTCACTTTTTTGTGAAAATATCCACTAAATGAGGGAATAATATGTGTGAGGGTACCCCAGGAGAGCTCCCAATGTGTTTGGGTAGAATATATATCCCACGGGGGTAAAATTGAAAAAAGTTGAAAACATTTTTCTTTTGGACTTAGTCATTTTTCCAGCCTTTATCAGACTTTCAGATAGGGCAAATGTCAGTGAGCATTCCGATTTCAGTTCCATAGCGATTCGCCCAATGAGTCTTTGATATTTAGTTGTTTTCAGCCAATTTTCTGGATTTTTGAAAATTTCACTTTTTTGTGAAAATATCCACTAAATGAGGGAATAATATGTGTGAGGGTACCCCAGGAGAGCTCCCAATGTGTTTGGGTAGAATATATATCCCACGGTGGTAAAATTGAAAAAAGTTGAAAAAATTTTTTTTTGGACTTAGTCATTTTTCCGGCGTTTATCAGACTTTCAGATAGGGCAAATGTCAGTGAGCGCTCCGATTTCTGTTCCAGAGCGATTCGCCCAATGAGTCCTTGATATTTAGTCGTTTTCAGTCAATTTTCCGGATTTTTGAAAATTTCACTTTTTTGTGAAAATATCCACTAAATGAGGGAATAATATGTGTGAGGGTACCCCAGGAGAGTTCCCAATGTGTGTGGGTAGAATATATATCCCACGGGGGTAAAATTGAAAAAAAATTTTTTTTGGACTTAGTCATTTTTCCCGTGTTTATCAGACTTTCAGATAGGGCAAATGTCAGTGAGCGTTCCGATTTCAGTTCCAGAGCGATTCGCCCAATGAGTCCTTGATATTTAGTCGTTTTCCGCCAATTTTCTGGATTTTTGAAAATTTCTCTTTTTTGTGAAAATATCCACTAAATGAGGGAATAATATGTGTGAGGGTACCCCAAAAGAGTTCCAAATGTGTGTGGGTAGAATATATATCCCACAGGGGTAAAATTGAAAAAAGTTTAAAAATTTTTTTTTTTTTGGACTTAGTCATTTTTCCGGCGTTTATCAGACTTTCAGATAGGGCAAATGTCAGTGAGCGTTCCGATTTCAGTTCCAGAGCGATTCGCCCAATGAGTCCTTGATATTTAGTCGTTTTCAGCCAATTTTCTGGATTTTTGAAAATTTCTCTTTTTTGTGAAAATATCCACTAAATGAGGGAATAATATGTGTGAGGGTACCCCAGAAGAGTTCCAAATGTGTGTGGGTAGAATATATATCCCACAGGGGTAAAATTGAAAAAAGTTTAAAAATTTTTTTTTTTTTGGACGTAGTCATTTTTCCGGCGTTTATCAGACTTTCAGATAGGGCAAATGTCAGTGAGCGTTCCGATTTCAGTTCCAGAGCGATTCGCGCAATGAGTCCTTGATATTTAGTCGTTTTCAGCCAATTTTCTGGATTTTTGAAAATTTCTCTTTTTTGTGAAAATATCCACTAAATGAGGGAATAATATGTGCGAGGGTACCCCAGGAGAGTTCCCAATGTGTGTGGGTAGAATATATATCCCACGGGGGTAAAATTGAAAAAAGTTGAAAAAATTTTTCTTTTGGACTTAGTCATTTTTCCGGCGTTTATCAGACTTTCAGATAGGGCAAATGTCAGTGATCGTTCTAATTTCAGTTCCAGAGCGATTCGCCCAATGAGTCCTTGATATTTAGTCGTTTTCAGCCAATTTTCTGGATTTTTGAAAATTTCACTTTTTTGTGAAAATATCCACTAAATGAGGGAATAATATGTGTGAGGGTACCCCAGGAAAGTTCCCAACGTGTGTGGGTAGAATATATATCCCACGGGGGTAAAATTGAAAAAAGTTGAAATAATTTTTCTTTTGGACTTAGTCATTTTTCCGGTGTTTATCAGACTTTCAGATAGGGACAATGTCAGTGAGCGTTCCGATTTCAGTTCCAGAGCGATTCGCCCAATGAGTCCTTGATATTTAGTCGTTTTCAGCCAATTTTCTGGATTTTTGAAAATTTCACTTTTTTGTGAAAATATCCACTAAATGAGGGAATAATATGTGTGAGGGTACCCCAGGAGAGTTCCAAATGTGTGTGGGTAGAATATATATCCCACGGGGGTAAAATTGAAAAAAGTTGAAATAATTTTTCTTTTGGACTTAGTCATTTTTCCGGCGTTTATCAGACTTTCAGATAGGGCAAATGTCAGTGAGCATTCCGATTTCCGTTCCAGAGCGATTCGCCCAATGAGTCCTTGATATTTAGTCGTTTTCAGCCAATTTTCTGGATTTTTGAAAATTTCACTTTTTTGTGAAAATATCCACTAAATGAGGGAATAATATGTGTGAGGGTACCCCAGGAGAGCTCCCAATGTGTTTGGGTAGAATATATATCCCACGGTGGTAAAATTGAAAAAAGTTGAAAACGTTTTTCTTTTGGACTTAGTCATTTTTCCAGCGTTTATCAGACTTTCAGATAGGGCAAATGTCAGTGAGCGTTCCGATTTCAGTTCCAGAGCGATTCGCCCAATGAGTCGTTGATATTTAGTCGTTTTTAGCCAATTTTCTGGATTTTTTGAAAATTTCACTTTTTTGTGAAAATATCCACTAAATGAGGGAATAATATGTGTGAGGGTACCCCAGGAGAGTTCCAAATGTGTGTGGGTAGAATGTATATCCCACGGGGGTAAAATTGAAAAAAGATTAAAAAATTTTTTTTTGGACTTAGTCATTTTTCCGGCGTTTATCAGACTTTCAGATAGGGCAAATGTCAGTGAGCATTCCGATTTCCGTTCCAGAGCGATTCGCCCAATGAGTCCTTGATATTTAGTCGTTTTCAGCCAATTTTCTGGATTTTTGAAAATTTCACTTTTTTGTGAAAATATCCACTAAATGAGGGAATAATATGTGTGAGGGTACCCCAGGAGAGCTCCCAATGTGTTTGGGTAGAATATATATCCCACGGGGGTAAAATTGAAAAAAGTTGAAAACATTTTTCTTTTGGACTTAGCCATTTTTCCAGCCTTTATCAGACTTTCAGATAGGGCAAATGTCAGTGAGCATTCCGATTTCAGTTCCATAGCGATTCGCCCAATGAGTCCTTGATATTTAGTCGTTTTCCGCCAATTTTCTGGATTTTTGAAAATTTCTCTTTTTTGTGAAAATATCCACTAAATGAGGGAATAATATGTGTGAGGGTACCCCAAAAGAGTTCCAAATGTGTGTGGGTAGAATATATATCCCACAGGGGTAAAATTGAAAAAAGTTTAAAAATTTTTTTTTTTTTGGACTTAGTCATTTTTCCGGCGTTTATCAGACTTTCAGATAGGGCAAATGTCAGTGAGCGTTCCGATTTCAGTTCCAGAGCGATTCGCCCAATGAGTCCTTGATATTTAGTCGTTTTCAGCCAATTTTCTGGATTTTTGAAAATTTCTCTTTTTTGTGAAAATATCCACTAAATGAGGGAATAATATGTGTGAGGGTACCCCAGAAGAGTTCCAAATGTGTGTGGGTAGAATATATATCCCACAGGGGTAAAATTGAAAAAAGTTTAAAATTTTTTTTTTTTTTGGACGTAGTCATTTTTCCGGCGTTTATCAGACTTTCAGATAGGGCAAATGTCAGTGAGCGTTCCGATTTCAGTTCCAGAGCGATTCGCCCAATGAGTCCTTGATATTTAGTCGTTTTCAGCCAATTTTCTGGATTTTTGAAAATTTCACTTTTTTGTGAAAATATCCACTAAATGAGGGAATAATATGTGTGAGGGTACCCCAGGAGAGTTCCAAATGTGTGTGGGTAGAATATATATCCCACGAGGGTAAAATTGAAAAAATTTGAAAAACATTTTTTTTTGGACTTAGTCATTTTTCCGGCGTTTATCAGACTTTCAGATAGGGCAAATGTCAGTGAGCGTTCCAATTTCAGTTCCAGAGCGATTCGCCCAATGAGTCCTTGATATTTAGTCGTTTTCAGCCAATTTTCTGAATTTTTGAAAATTTCTCTTTTTTGTGAAAATATCCACTAAATGAGGGAATAATATGTGTGAGGGTACCCCAGAAGAGTTCCAAATGTGTGTGGGTAGAATATATATCCCACAGGGGTAAAATTGAAAAAAGTTTAAAAATTTTTTTTTTTTTGGACTTAGTCATTTTTCCGGCGTTTATCAGACTTTCAGATAGGGCAAATGTCAGTGAGCATTCCGATTTCAGTTCCAGAGCGATTCGCCCAATGAGTCCTTGATATTTAGTCGTTTTCAGCCAATTTTCTGGATTTTTGAAAATTTCTCTTTTTTGTGAAAATATCCACTAAATGAGGGAATAATATGTGTGAGGGTACCCCAGAAGAGTTCCAAATGTGTGTGGGTAGAATATATATCCCACAGGGGTAAAATTGAAAAAAGTTTAAAAATTTTTTTTTTTTGGACTTAGTCATTTTTCCGGCGTTTATCAGACTTTCAGATAGGGCAAATGTCAGTGAGCGTTCCGATTTCAGTTCCAGAGTGATTCGCCCAATGAGTCCTTGATATTTAGTCGTTTTCAGCCAATTTTCTGGATTTTTGAAAATTTCACTTTTTTGTGAAAATATCCACTAAATGAGGGAATAATATGTGTGAGGGTACCCCAGGAGAGTTCCAAATGTGTGTGGGTAGAATATATATCCCACGAGGGTAAAATTGAAAAAAGTTGAAAAACATTTTTTTTTGGACTTAGTCATTTTTCCGGCGTTTATCAGACTTTCAGATAGGGCAAATGTCAGTGAGCGTTCCAATTTCAGTTCCAGAGCGATTCGCCCAATGAGTCCTTGATATTTAGTCGTCTTCAGCCAATTTTCTGAATTTTTGAAAATTTCTCTTTTTTGTGAAAATATCCACTAAATGAGGGAATAATATGTGTGAGGGTACCCCAGGAGAGTTCCAAATGTGTGTGGGTAGAATATATATCCCACGAAGGTAAAATTGAAAAAAGTTGAAAAAAATTTTTTTTTGGACTTAGTCATTTTTCCGGCGTTTATCAGACTTTCACATAGGGGAAATGTCAGTGAGCATTCCGATTTCAGTTCCAGAGCGATTCGCTCAATGAGTTCTTGATATTTAGTCGTTTTCAGCCAATTTTCTGGATTTTTGAAAATTTCACTTTTTTGTGAAAATATCCACTAAATGAGGGAATAATATGTGTGAGGGTACCCCAGGAGAGCTCAACATGTGTTTGGGTAGAATATATATCCCACGGTGGTAAAATTGAAAAAAGTTGAAAAAAATTTTTTTTGGACTTAGTCATTTTTCCGGCGTTTATCAGACTTTCAGATAGGGCAAATGTCAGTGAGCGCTCCGATTTCTGTTCCAGAGCGATTCGCCCAATGAGTCCTTGATATTTAGTCGTTTTCAGTCAATTTTCCGGATTTTTGAAAATTTCACTTTTTTGTGAAAATATCCACTAAATGAGGGAATAATATGTGTGAGGGTACCCCAGGAGAGTTCCCAATGTGTGTGGGTAGAATATATATCCCACGGGGGTCAAATTGAAAAAAAATTTTTTTTGGACTTAGTCATTTTTCCCGTGTTTATCAGACTTTCAGATAGGGCAAATGTCAGTGAGCGTTCCGATTTCAGTTCCAGAGCGATTCGGCCAATGAGTCCTTGATATTTAGTCGTTTTCCGCCAATTTTCTGGATTTTTGAAAATTTCTCTTTTTTGTGAAAATATCCACTAAATGAGGGAATAATATGTGTGAGGGTACCCCAAAAGAGTTCCAAATGTGTGTGGGTAGAATATATATCCCACAGGGGTAAAATTGAAAAAAGTTTAAAAATTTTTTTTTTTTTGGACTTAGTCATTTTTCCGGCGTTTATCAGACTTTCAGATAGGGCAAATGTCAGTGAGCGTTCCGATTTCAGTTCCAGAGCGATTCGCCCAATGAGTCCTTGATATTTAGTCGTTTTCAGCCAATTTTCTGGATTTTTGAAAATTTCACTTTTTTGTGAAAATATCCACTAAATGAGGGAATAATATGTGTGAGGGTACCCCAGGAGAGTTCCAAATGTGTGTGGGTAGAATATATATCCCACGAGGGTAAAATTGAAAAAAGTTGAAAAAAATTTTTTTTTGGACTTGGTCATTTTTCCAGTGTTTATCAGACTTTCAGATAGGGCAAATGTCAGTGAGCGTTCCGATTTCAGTTCCAGAGCGATTCGCCCAATGAGTCCTTGATATTTAGTCGTTTTCAGCCAATTTTCTGGATTTTTGAAAATTTCTCTTTTTTGTGAAAATATCCACTAAATGAGGGAATAATATGTGTGAGGGTACCCCAGAAGAGTTCCAAATGTGTGTGGGTAGAATATATATCCCACAGGGGTAAAATTGAAAAAAGTTTAAAAATTTTTTTTTTTGGACTTAGTCATTTTTCCGGCGTTTATCAGACTTTCAGATAGGGCAAATGTCAGTGAGCATTCCGATTTCAGTTCCAGAGCGATTCGCCCAATGAGTCCTTGATATTTAGTCGTTTTCAGCCAATTTTCTGGATTTTTGAAAATTTCTCTTTTTTGTGAAAATATCCACTAAATGAGGGAATAATATGTGTGAGGGTACCCCAGGAGAGTTCCAAATGTGTGTGGGTAGAATATATATCCCACGAGGGTAAAATTGAAAAAAGTTGAAAAAAATTTTTTTTTGGACTTGGTCATTTTTCCAGTGTTTATCAGACTTTCAGATAGGGCAAATGTCAGTGAGCGCTCCGATTTCTGTTCCAGAGCGATTCGCCCAATGAGTCCTTGATATTTAGTCGTTTTCAGTCAATTTTCCGGATTTTTGAAAATTTCACTTTTTTGTGAAAATATCCACTAAATGAGGGAATAATATGTGTGAGGGTACCCCAGGAGAGTTCCCAATGTGTGTGGGTAGAATATATATCCCACGGGGGTAAAATTGAAAAAAAATTTTTTTTGGACTTAGTCATTTTTCCCGTGTTTATCAGACTTTCAGATAGGGCAAATGTCAGTGAGCGTTCCGATTTCAGTTCCAGAGCGATTCGCCCAATGAGTCCTTGATATTTAGTCGTTTTCCGCCAATTTTCTGGATTTTTGAAAATTTCTCTTTTTTGTGAAAATATCCACTAAATGAGGGAATAATATGTGTGAGGGTACCCCAAAAGAGTTCCAAATGTGTGTGGGTAGAATATATATCCCACAGGGGTAAAATTGAAAAAAGTTAAAAAAATTTTTTTTTTTTTGGACTTAGTCATTTTTCCGGCGTTTATCAGACTTTCAGATAGGGCAAATGTCAGTGAGCGTTCCGATTTCAGTTCCAGAGCGATTCGCCCAATGAGTCCTTGATATTTAGTCGTTTTCAGCCAATTTTCTGGATTTTTGAAAATTTCTCTTTTTTGTGAAAATATCCACTAAATGAGGGAATAATATGTGTGAGGGTACCCCAGAAGAGTTCCAAATGTGTGTGGGTAGAATATATATCCCACAGGGGTAAAATTGAAAAAAGTTTAAAAATTATTTTTTTTTTGGACGTAGTCATTTTTCCGGCGTTTATCAGACTTTCAGATAGGGCAAATGTCAGTGAGCGTTCCGATTTCAGTTCCAGAGCGATTCGCCCAATGAGTCCTTGATATTTAGTCGTTTTCAGCCAATTTTCTGGATTTTTGAAAATTTCACTTTTTTGTGAAAATATCCACTAAATGAGGGAATAATATGTGTGAGGGTACCCCAGGAGAGTTCCAAATGTGTGTGGGTAGAATATATATCCCACGAGGGTAAAATTGAAAAAAGTTGAAAAAAATTTTTTTTTGGACTTGGTCATTTTTCCAGTGTTTATCAGACTTTCAGATAGGGCAAATGTCAGTGAGCGTTCCAATTTCAGTTCCAGAGCAATTCGCCCAATGAGTCCTTGATATTTAGTCGTTTTCAGCCAATTTTCTGGATTTTTGAAAATTTCACTTTTTTGTGAAAATATCCACTAAATGAGGGAATAATATATGTGAGGGTACCCCAGGAGAGTTCCAAATGTGTGTGGGTAGAATATATTTCCCACGAGGGTAAAATTGAAAAAATTTGAAAAACATTTTTTTTTGGACTTAGTCATTTTTCCGGCGTTTATCAGACTTTCAGATAGGGCAAATGTCAGTGAGCGTTCCAATTTCAGTTCCAGAGCGATTCGCCCAATGAGTCCTTGATATTTAGTCGTTTTCAGCCAATTTTCTGGATTTTTGAAAATTTCTCTTTTTTGTGAAAATATCCACTAAATGAGGGAATAATATGTGTGAGGGTACCCCAGAAGAGTTCCAAATGTGTGTGGGTAGAATATATATCCCACAGGGGTAAAATTGAAAAAAGTTTAAAAATTTTTTTTTTTTGGACTTAGTCATTTTTCCGGCGTGTATCAGACTTTCAGATAGGGCAAATGTCAGTGAGCATTCCGATTTCAGTTCCAGAGCGATTCGCCCAATGAGTCCTTGATATTTAGTCGTTTTCAGCCAATTTTCTGGATTTTTGAAAATTTCTCTTTTTTGTGAAAATATCCACTAAATGAGGGAATAATATGTGTGAGGGTACCCCAGGAGAGCTCAAAATGTGTTTGGGTAGAATATATATCCCACGGGGGTAAAATTGAAAAAAGTTGAAATAATTTTTCTTTTGGACTTAGTCATTTTTCCAGCGTTTATCAGACTTTCAGATAGGGCAAATGTCAGTGAGCGTTTCGATTTCAGTTCCAGAGCGATTCGCCCAATGAGTCCTTGATATTTAGTCGTTTTCAGCCAATTTTCTGGATTTTTGAAAATTTCACTTTCTTGTGAAAATATCCACTAAATGAGGGAATAATATGTGTGAGAGTACCCCAGGAGAGCTCCCAATGTGTTTGGGTAGAATATATATCCCACGGTGGTAAAATTGAAAAAAGTTGAAAAAAATTTTTTTTGGACTTAGTCATTTTTCCGGCGTGTATCAGACTTTCAGATAGGGCAAATGTCAGTGAGCATTCCGATTTCAGTTCCAGAGCGATTCGCCCAATGAGTCCTTGATATTTAGTCGTTTTCAGCCAATTTTCTGGATTTTTGAAAATTTCTCTTTTTTGTGAAAATATCCACTAAATGAGGGAATAATATGTGTGAGGGTACCCCAGGAGAGTTCCAAATGTGTGTGGGTAGAATATATATCCCACGAGGGTAAAATTGAAAAAAGTTGAAAAACATTTTTTTTTGGACTTAGTCATTTTTCCGGCGTTTATCAGACTTTCACATAGGGCAAATGTCAGTGAGCGTTCCAATTTCAGTTCCAGAGCGATTCGCCCAAAGAGTCCTTGATATTTAGTCGTTTTCAGCCAATTTTCTGGATTTTTGAAAATTTCACTTTTTTGTGAAAATATCCACTAAATGAGGGAATAATATGTGTGAGGGTACCCCAGGAGAGCTCCCAATGTGTTTGGGTAGAATATATATCCCACGGGGGTAAAATTGAAAAAATATGAAAAAAAATTTTTTTGGGACTTAGTCATTTTTCCAGCGTTTATCAGACTTTCAGATAGGGGAAATGTCAGTGAGCATTCCGATTTCAGTTCCAGAGCGATTCGCTCAATGAGTTCTTGATATTTAGTCGTTTTCAGCCAATTTTCTGGATTTTTGAAAATTTCACTTTTTTGTGAAAATATCCACTAAATGAGGGAATAATATGTGTGAGGGTACCCCAGGAGAGCTCAAAATGTGTTTGGGTAGAATATATATCCCACGGGGGTAAAATTGAAAAAAGTTGAAATAATTTTTCTTTTGGACTTAGTCATTTTTCCAGCGTTTATCAGACTTTCAGATAGGGCAAATGTCAGTGAGCGTTTCGATTTCAGTTCCAGAGCGATTCGCCCAATGAGTCCTTGATATTTAGTCGTTTTCAGCCAATTTTCTGGATTTTTGAAAATTTCACTTTCTTGTGAAAATATCCACTAAATGAGGGAATAATATGTGTGAGAGTACCCCAGGAGAGCTCCCAATGTGTTTGGGTAGAATATATATCCCACGGTGGTAAAATTGAAAAAGGTTGAAAAAAATTTTTTTTGGACTTAGTCATTTTTCCGGCGTTTATCAGACTTTCAGATAGGGCAAATGTCAGTGAGCGCTCCGATTTCTGTTCCAGAGCGATTCGCCCAATGAGTCCTTGATATTTAGTCGTTTTCAGTCAATTTTCCGGATTTTTGAAAATTTCACTTTTTTGTGAAAATATCCACTAAATGAGGGAATAATATGTGTGAGGGTACCCCAGGAGAGTTCCCAATGTGTGTGGGTAGAATATATATCCCACGGGGGTAAAATTGAAAAAAAATTTTTTTTGGACTTAGTCATTTTTCCCGTGTTTATCAGACTTTCAGATAGGGCAAATGTCAGTGAGCGTTCCGATTTCAGTTCCAGAGCGATTCGCCCAATGAGTCCTTGATATTTAGTCGTTTTCCGCCAATTTTCTGGATTTTTGAAAATTTCTCTTTTTTGTGAAAATATCCACTAAATGAGGGAATAATATGTGTGAGGGTACCCCAAAAGAGTTCCAAATGTGTGTGGGTAGAATATATATCCCACAGGGGTAAAATTGAAAAAAGTTTAAAAATTTTTTTTTTTTTGGACTTAGTCATTTTTCCGGCGTTTATCAGACTTTCAGATAGGGCAAATGTCAGTGAGCGTTCCGATTTCAGTTCCAGAGCGATTCGCCCAATGAGTCCTTGATATTTAGTCGTTTTCAGCCAATTTTCTGGATTTTTGAAAATTTCTCTTTTTTGTGAAAATATCCACTAAATGAGGGAATAATATGTGTGAGGGTACCCCAGAAGAGTTCCAAATGTGTGTGGGTAGAATATATATCCCACAGGGGTAAAATTGAAAAAAGTTTAAAAATTATTTTTTTTTTGGACGTAGTCATTTTTCCGGCGTTTATCAGACTTTCAGATAGGGCAAATGTCAGTGAGCGTTCCGATTTCAGTTCCAGAGCGATTCGCCCAATGAGTCCTTGATATTTAGTCGTTTTCAGCCAATTTTCTGGATTTTTGAAAATTTCACTTTTTTGTGAAAATATCCACTAAATGAGGGAATAATATGTGTGAGGGTACCCCAGGAGAGTTCCAAATGTGTGTGGGTAGAATATATATCCCACGAGGGTAAAATTGAAAAAAGTTGAAAAACATTTTTTTTTGGACTTAGTCATTTTTCCGGCGTTTATCAGACTTTCAGATAGGGCAAATGTCAGTGAGCGTTCCAATTTCAGTTCCAGAGCGATTCGCCCAATGAGTCCTTGATATTTAGTCGTCTTCAGCCAATTTTCTGAATTTTTGAAAATTTCTCTTTTTTGTGAAAATATCCACTAAATGAGGGAATAATATGTGTGAGGGTACCCCAGGAGAGTTCCAAATGTGTGTGGGTAGAATATATATCCCACGAAGGTAAAATTGAAAAAAGTTGAAAAAAATTTTTTTTTGGACTTAGTCATTTTTCCGGCGTTTATCAGACTTTCAGATAGGGCAAATGTCAGTGAGCGTTCCAATTTCAGTTCCAGAGCGATTCGCCCAATGAGTCCTTGATATTTAGTCGTTTTCAGCCAATTTTCTGAATTTTTGAAAATTTCTCTTTTTTGTGAAAATATCCACTAATTGAGGGAATAATATGTGTGAGGGTACCCCAGAAGAGTTCCAAATGTGTGTGGGTAGAATATATATCCCACAGGGGTAAAATTGAAAAAAGTTTAAAAATTTTTTTTTTTTGGACTTAGTCATTTTTCCGGCGTTTATCAGACTTTCAGATACGGCAAATGTCAGTGAGCGTTCCGATTTCAGTTCCAGAGTGATTCGCCCAATGAGTCCTTGATATTTAGTCGTTTTCAGCCAATTTTCTGGATTTTTGAAAATTTCACTTTTTTGTGAAAATATCCACTAAATGAGGGAATAATATGTGTGAGGGTACCCCAGGAGAGTTCCAAATGTGTGTGGGTAGAATATATATCCCACGAGGGTAAAATTGAAAAAAGTTGAAAAAAATTTTTTTTGGACTTACTCATTTTTCCGGCGTTTATCAGACTTTCAGATAGGGGAAATGTCGGTGAGCGTTCCGATTTCAGTTCCAGAGCGATTCGCCCAATGAGTCCTTGATATTTAGTCGTTTTCAGCCAATTGTCTTGATTTTTGAAAATTTCCCATTTTTGTGAAAATATCCACTAAATGAGGGAAAAATATGTGTGAGGGTACCCCAGGAGAGTTCCCAATGTGTGTGGGTAGAATATATATCCCACGGGGGTAAAATTGAAAAAAGTTGAAATAATTTTTCTTTTGGACTTAGTCATTTTTCCGGCGTTTATCAGACTTTCAGATAGGGCAAATGTCAGTGAGCGTTCCGATTTCAGTTCCAGAGCGATTCGCCCAATGAGTCCTTGATATTTAGTCGTTTTCAGCCAATTTTCTGGATCTTTGAAAATTTCACTTTTTTATGAAAATATCCACTAAATGAGGGAATAATATGTGTGAGGGTACCCCAGAAGAGTTCCAAATGTGTGTGGGTAGAATATATATCCCACTTGGGTAAAATTGAAAAAAGTTGAAAAAAATTTTTTTTTGGACTTACTCATTTTTCCGGCGTTTATCAGACCTTCAGATAGGGGAAATGTCGGTGAGCGTTCCGATTTCAGTTCCAGAGCGATTCGCCCAATGAGTCCTTGATATTTAGTCGTTTTCAGCCAATTTTCTGAATTTTTGAAAATTTCACTTTTTTGTGAAAATATCCACTAAATGAGGGAATAATATGTGTGAGGATACCCCAGGAGAGCTCCCAATGTGTGTGGGTAGAATATATATCCCAAGGGGGTAAAATTGAAAAAAGTTGAAAAAAATTTTTTTTTGGACTTACTCATTTTTCCGGCGTTTATCAGACTTTCAGATAGGGGAAATGTCGGTGAGCGTTCCGATTTCAGTTCCAGAGCGATTCGCCCAATGAGTCCTTGATATTTAGTCGTTTTCAGCCAATTTTCTGAATTTTTGAAAGTTTCACTTTTTTTTTAAAATATCCACTAAATGAGGGAATAATATTTGTGAGGGTACCCCAGGAGAGTTCCCAATGTGTGTGGGTAGAATATATATCCCAAGGGGGTAAAATTGAAAAAAGTTGAAATAATTTTTTTTTGGATTTAGTCATTTTTCCGGCGTTTATCAGACTTTCAGATAGGACAAATGTCAGAGAGCATTCCGATTTCCGTTCCAGAGCGATTCGCCCAACGAGTCCTAGATATTTAGTCATTTTCAGCCAATTGTCTTGATTTTTGAAAATTTCACTTTTTTGTGAAAATATCCACTAAATGAGGGAAAAATATCTGTGAGGGTACCCCAGGAGAGTTCCCAACGTGTGTGGGTAGAATATATATCCCACGGGGGTAAAATTGAAAAAAAGTTGAAATAATTTTTCTTTTGGACTTAGTCATTTTTCCGGCGTTTATCAGACTTTCAGATAGGGCAAATGTCAGTGAGCGTTCCGATTTCAGTTCCAGAGCGTTTCGCCCAATGAGTCCTTGATATTTAGTCGCTTTCAGCCAATTTTGTGGATTTTTGAAAATTTCACTTTTTTGTGAAAATATCCACTAAATGAGGGAATAATATGTGTGAGGGTACCCCAGGAGAGTTCCAAATGTGTGTGGGTAGAATATATATCCCAAGGGGGTAAAATTGAAAAAAGTTGAAAAAAATTTTTTTTTGGACTTACTCATTTTTCCGGCGTTTATCAGACTTTCAGATAGGGGAAATGTCGGTGAGCGTTCCGATTTCAGTTCCAGAGCGATTCGCCCAATGAGTCCTTGATATTTAGTCGTTTTCAGCCAATTTTCTGAATTTTTGAAAATTTCACTTTTTTGTGAAAATATCCACTAAATGAGGGAATAATATGTGTGAGGGTACCCCAGGAGAGCTCCCAATGTGTGTGGGTAGAATATATATCCCAAGGGGGTAAAATTGAAAAAAGTTGAAAAAAATTTTTTTTTGGACTTACTCATTTTTCCGGCGTTTATCAGACTTTCAAATAGGGGAAATGTCGGTGAGCGTTCCGATTTCAGTTCCAGAGGGATTCGCCCAATGAGTCCTTGATATTTAGTCGTTTTCAGCCAATTTTCTGAATTTTTGAAAGTTTCACTTTTTTTTTAAAATATCCACTAAATGAGGGAATAATATTTGTGAGGGTACCCCAGGAGAGTTCCCAATGTGTGTGGGAAGAATATATATCCCAAGGGGGTAAAATTGAAAAAAGTTTAAATAATTTTTCTTTTGGACTTAGTCATTTTTCCGGCGTTTATCAGACTTTCAGATAGGGGAAATGTCGGTGAGCGTTCCGATTTCAGTTCCAGAGCGATTCGCCCAATGCTTCCTTGATATTTAGTCGTTTTCAGCCAATTTTCTGAATTTTTGAAAATTTCACTTTTTTGTGAAAATATCCACTAAATGAGGGAATAATATGTGTGAGGGTACCCCAGGAGAGTTCCCAATGTGTGTGGGTAGAATATATATCCCACGGGGGTAAAATTGAAAAAAGTTGAAATAATTTTTCTTTTGGACTTAGTCATTTTTCCGGCGTTTATCAGACTTTCAGATAGGGGAAATGTCGGTGAGCGTTCCGATTTCAGTTCCAGAGCGATTCGCCCAATGAGTCCTTGATATTTAGTCGTTTTCAGCCAATTTTCAGAATTTTTGAAAATTTCACTTTTTTGTGAAAATATCCACTAAATGAGGGAATAATATGTGTGAGGGTACCCCAGGAGAGTTCCAAATGTGTGTGGGTAGAATATATATCCCAAGGGGGTAAAATTGAAAAAAGTTGAAAAAAATTTTTTTTTGGACTTACTCATTTTTCCGGCGTTTATCAGACTTTCAGATGGGGGAAATGTCGGTGAGCGTTCCGATTTCAGTTCCAGAGCGATTCGCCCAATGAGTCCTTGATATTTAGTCGTTTTCAGCCAATTTTCTGAATTTTTGAAAATTTCACTTTTTTGTGAAAATATCCACTAAATGAGGGAATAATATGTGTGAGGGTACCCCAGGAGAGCTCCCAATGTGTGTGGGTAGAATATATATCTCAAGGGGGTAAAATTGAAAAAAGTTGAAAAAAATTTTTTTTTGGACTTACTCATTTTTCCGGCGTTTATCAGACTTTCAGATAGGGGAAATGTCGGTGAGCGTTCCGATTTCAGTTCCAGAGCGATTCGCCCAATGAGTCCTTGATATTTAGTCGTTTTCAGCCAATTTTCTGAATTTTTGAAAGTTTCACTTTTTTTTTTAAATATCCACTAAATGAGGGAATAATATTTGTGAGGGTACCCCAGGAGAGTTCCCAATGTGTGTGGGAAGAATATATATCCCAAAGGGGTAAAATTGAAAAAAGTTGAAATAATTTTTCTTTTGGACTTAGTCATTTTTCCGGCGTTTATCAGACTTTCAGATAGGGGAAATGTCGGTGAGCGTTCCGATTTCAGTTCCAGAGCGATTCGCCCAATGCTTCCTTGATATTTAGTCGTTTTCAGCCAATTTTCTGAATTTTTGAAAATTTCACTTTTTTGTGAAAATATCCACTAAATGAGGGAATAATATGTGTGAGGGTACCCCAGGAGAGTTCCCAATGTGTGTGGGTAGAATATATATCCCACGGGGGTAAAATTGAAAAAAGTTGAAATAATTTTTCTTTTGGACTTAGTCATTTTTCCGGCGTTTATCAGACTTTCAGATAGGGGAAATGTCGGTGAGCGTTCCGATTTCAGTTCCAGAGCGATTCGCCCAATGAGTCCTTGATATTTAGTCGTTTTCAGCCAATTTTCAGAATTTTTGAAAATTTCACTTTTTTGTGAAAATATCCACTAAATGAGGGAATAATATGTGTGAGGGTACCCCAGGAGAGTTCCAAATGTGTGTGTGTAGAATATATATCCCAAGGGGGTAAAATTGAAAAAAGTTGAAAAAAATTTTTTTTTGGACTTACTCATTTTTCCGGCGTTTATCAGACTTTCAGATAGGGGAAATGTCGGTGAGCGTTCCGATTTCAGTTCCAGAGCGATTCGCCCAATGAGTCCTTGATATTTAGTTGTTTTCAGCCAATTTTCTGAATTTTTTAAAAATTTCACTTTTTTGTGAAAATATCCACTAAATGAGGGAATAATATGTGTGAGGGTACCCCAGGAGAGTTCCCAATGTGTGTGGGTAGAATATATATCCCACGGGGGTAAAATTGAAAAAAGTTGAAATAATTTTTCTTTTGGACTTAGTCATTTTTCCGGCGTTTATCAGACTTTCAGATAGGGCAAATGTCATTGAGCATTCCGATTTCAGTTCCAGAGTGATTCGCCCAATGAGCCCTTGATATTTAGTCGTTTTCAGCCAATTTTCTGGATTTTTGAAAATTTCACTTTTTTGTGAAAATATCCACTAAATGAGGGAATAATATGTGTGAGGGTACCCCAGGAGAGTTCCCAACGTGTGTGGGTAGAATATATATCCCACGGGGGTAAAATTGAAAAAAATCGAAAAAAAGTTTTTTTTGGACTTACGCATTTTTCCGGCGTTTATCAGACTTTCAGATAGGGGAAATGTGGGTGAGCGTTCCGATTTCAGTTCCAGAGCGATTCGCCCAATGAGTCCTTGATATTTAGTCATTTTCAGCCAATTTTCAGAATTTTTGAAAATGTCACTTTTTTGTGAAAATATCCACTAAATGAGGGAATAATATTGTGAGGGTACCCCAGGAGAGTTCCAAATGTGTGTGGGTAGAATATATTTCCCACGGGGGTAAAATTGAAAAAAGTTGAAATAATTTTTCTTTTGGACTTAGTCATTTTTCCGGCGTTTATCAGACTTTCAGATAGGGCAAATGTCAGTGAGCGTTCCAATTTCAGTTCCAGAGCGATTCGCCCAATGAGTCCTTGAAATTTAGTCGTTTTCAGCCAATTTTCTGGATTTTTGAAAATTTGACTTTTTTGTGAAAATATCCACTAAATGAGGGAATAATATGTGTGAGGGTACCCCAGGAGAGTTCCAAATGTGTGTGGGTAGAATATATATCCCACGGGGGTAAAATTGAAAAAAATCGAAAAAAAGTTTTTTTTGGACTTACTCATTTTTCCGGCGTTTATCAGACTTTTAGATAGGGGAAATGTCGGTGAGCGTTCCGATTTCAGTTCCAGAGCGATTCGCCCAATGAGTCCTTGATATTTAGTCATTTTCAGCCAATTTTCTGAATTTTTGAAAATGTCACTTTTTTGTGAAAATACCCACTAAATGAGGGAATAATATTGTGAGGGTACCCCAGGAGAGTTCCAAATGTGTGTGGGTAGAATATATATCGCACGGGGGTAAAATTGAAAAAAGTTGAAATAATTTTTCTTTTGGACTTAGTCATTTTTCCGGCGTTTATCAGACTTTCAGATAGGGCAAATGTCAGTGAGCGTTCCGATTTCAGTTCCAGAGCAATTCGCGCAATGAGTCCTTGATATTTAGTCGTTTTCAGCCAATTTTCTGGATTTTTGAAAATTTCACTTTTTTGTGAAAATATCCACTAAATGAGGGAATAATATGTGTGAGGGTACCCCAGGAGAGCTCCCAATGTGTTTGGGTAGAATATATATCCCACGGGGGTAAAATTGAAAAAAGTTGAAAAAAATTTTCTTTTGGACTAAGTCATTTTTCCGTCGTTTATCAGACTATCAGATAGGGCAAATGTCAGTGAGCGTTCCAATTTCAGTTCCAGAGCGATTCGCTCAATGAGTCCTTGATATTTAGTCGTTTTCAACCAAGTTTCTGAATTTTTGAAAATGTCACTTTTTTGTGAAAATATCCACTAAATGAGGGAATAATATGTGTGAGGGTACCCCAGGAGAGTTCCCAATGTGTGTGGGTAGAATATATATCCCACGGGGGTAAAATTGAAATAAGTTGAAATAATTTTTCTTTTGGACTTAGTCATTTTTCCGGCGTTTATCAGACTTTCAGATAGGGCAAATGTCATTGAGCGTTTCGATTTCAGTTCCAGAGCGATTCGCCCAATGAGTCCTTGATATTTAGTCGTTTTCAGCCAATTTTCTGGATTTTTGAAAATTTCACTTTTTTGTGAAAATATCCACTAAATGAGGGAATAATATGTGTGAGGGTACCCCAGGAGAGTTCCAAATGTGTGTGGGTAGAATATATATCCCACGGGGGTAAAATTGAAAAAAATCGAAAAAAAGTTTTTTTTGGACTTACTCATTTTTCCGGCGTTTATCAGACTTTCAGATAGGGGAAATGTCGGTGAGCGTTCCGATTTCAGTTCCAGAGCGATTCGACCAATGAGTCCTTGATATTTAGTCATTTTCAGCCAATTTTCTGAATTTTTGAAAATGTCACTTTTTTGTGAAAATACCCACTAAATGAGGGAATAATATTGTGAGGGTACCCCAGGAGAGTTCCAAATATGTGTGGGTAGAATATATATCCCACGGGGGTAAAATTGAAAAAAGTGGGAAAAAAAATTTTTTTTGGACTTAGTCATTTTTCCGGCGTTTATCAGACTTTCAGATAGGGCAAATGTCAGTGAGCGTTCCGATTTCAGTTCCAGAGCGATTCGCCCAATGAGTCCTTGATATTTAGTCGTTTTCAGCCAATTTTCTGAATTTTTGAAAATTTCACTTTTTTGTGAAAATATCCACTAAATGAGGGAATAATATGTGTGAGGGTACCCCAGGAGAGTTCCCAACGTGTGTGGGTAGAATATATATCCCACGGGGGTAAAATTGAAAAGAATCGAAAAAAAGTTTTTTTTTGGACTTACTCATTTTTCCGGCGTTTATCAGACTTTCAGATAGGGGAAATGTGGGTGAGCGTTCCGATTTCAGTTCCAGAGCGATTCGCCCAATGAGTCCTTGATATTTAGTCATTTTCAGCCAATTTTCAGAATTTTTGAAAATGTCACTTTTTTGTGAAAATATCCACTAAATGAGGGAATAATATTGTGAGGGTACCCCAGGAGAGTTCCAAATGTGTGTGGGTAGAATATATATCCCACGGGGGTAAAATTGAAAAAAGTTAAAAAAAAATTTTTTTTGGACTTAGTCATTTTTCCGGCGTTTATCAGACTTTCAGATAGGGCAAATGTCAGTAAGCGTTCCGATTTCAGTTCCAGAGCGATTCGCCCAATGAGTCCTAGATATTTAGTCGTTTTCAGCCAATTTTCTGAATTTTTGAAAATTTCACTTTTTTGTGAAAATATCCACTAAATGAGGGAATAATATGTGTGAGGGTACCCCAGAATAGTTCCCAATGTATGTGGGTAGAATATATATCCCACGGGGGTAAAATTGAAAAAAGTTGAAATAATTTTTCTTTTGGACTTAGTCATTTTTCCGGCGTTTATCAGACTTTCAGATAGGGCAAATGTCAGTGAGCGTTCCAATTTCAGTTCCAGAGCGATTCGCCCAATGAGTCCTTGATATTTAGTCGTTTTCAGCCAATTTTCTGGATTTTTGAAAATTTGACTTTTTTGTGAAAATATCCACTAAATGAGGGAATAATATGTGTGAGGGTACCCCAGGAGAGTTCCAAATGTGTGTGGGTAGAATATATATCCCACGGGGGTAAAATTGAAAAAAATCGAAAAAAAGTTTTTTTTGGACTTACTCATTTTTCCGGCGTTTATCAGACTTTCAGATAGGGGAAATGTCGGTGAGCGTTCCGATTTCAGTTACAGAGCGATTCGCCCAATGAGTCCTTGATATTTAGTCATTTTCAGCCAATTTTCTGAATTTTTGAAAATGTCACTTTTTTGTGAAAATACCCACTAAATGAGGGAATAATATTGTGAGGGTACCCCAGGAGAGTTCCAAATGTGTGTGGGTAGAATATATATCCCACGGGGGTAAAATTGAAAAAAGTGGGAAAAAAAATTTTTTTTGGACTTAGTCATTTTTCCGGCATTTATCAGACTTTCAGATAGGGCAAATGTCAGTGAGCATTCCGATTTCAGTTCCAGAGCGATTCGCCCAATGAGTCCTTGATATTTAGTCGTTTTCAGCCAATTTTCTGAATTTTTGAAAATGTCACTTTTTTGTGAAAATATCCACTAAATGAGGGAATAATATGTGTGAGGGTACCCCAGGAGAGTTCCAAATGTGAGTGGGTAGAATATATATCGCACGGGGGTAAAATTGAAAAAAGTTGAAATAATTTTTCTTTTGGACTTAGTCATTTTTCCGGCGTTTATCAGACTTTCAGATAGGGCAAATGTCATTGAGCGTTTCGATTTCAGTTCCAGAGCGATTCGCCCAATGAGTCCTTGATATTTAGTTGTTTTCAGCCAATTTTCTGGATTTTTGAAAATTTCACTTTTTTGTGAAAATATCCACTAAATGAGGGAATAATATGTGTGAGGGTACCCCAGGAGAGTTCCAAATGTGTGTGGGTAGAATATATATCTCCACGGGGGTAAAATTGAAAAAAGTTGAAAAAATTTTTCTTTTGGACTAAGTCATTTTTCCGGCGTTTATCAGACTTTCAGATAGGGCAAATGTCAGTGAGCGTTCCAATTTCAGTTCCAGAGCGATTCGCCCATTGAGTCCTTGATATTTAGTCGTTTTCAGCCAATTTTCTGGATTTTTGAAAATTTCACTTTTTTGTGAAAATATCCACTAAATGAGGGAATAATATGTGTGAGGGTACCCCAGGAGAGTTCCCAACGTGTGTTGGTAGAATATATATCCCACGGGGGTAAAATTGAAAAAAGGTGAAATAATTTTTCTTTTGGACTTAGTCATTTTTCCGGCGTTTATCAGACTTTCAGATAGGGCAAATGTCAGTGAGCGTTCCGATTTCAGTTCCAGAGCGATTCGCCCAATGAGTCCTTGATATTTAGTCGTTTTCAGCCAATTTTCTGAATTTTTGAAAATTTCACTTTTTTGTGAAAATATCCACTAAATGAGGGAATAATATGTGTGAGGGTACCCCAGGAGAGTTCCCAACGTGTGTGGGTAGAATATATATCCCACGGGGGTAAAATTGAAAAGAATCGAAAAAAAGTTTTTTTTTGGACTTACTCATTTTTCCGGCGTTTATCAGACTTTCAGATAGGGGAAATGTGGGTGAGCGTTCCAATTTCAGTTCCAGAGCGATTCGTCCAATGAGTCCTTGATATTTAGTCATTTTCAGCCAATTTTCAGAATTTTTGAAAATGTCACTTTTTTGTGAAAATATCCACTAAATGAGGGAATAATATTGTGAGGGTACCCCAGGAGAGTTCCAAATGTGTGTGGGTAGAATATATATCCCACGGGGGTAAAATTGAAAAAAGTTAAAAAAATTTTTCTTTTGGACTAAGTCATTTTTCCGTCGTTTATCAGATAGGGCAAATGTCAGTGAGCGTTCCAATTTCAGTTCCAGAGCGATTCGCTCAATGAGTCCTTGATATTTAGTCGTTTTCAACCAAGTTTCTGAATTTTTGAAAATGTCACTTTTTTGTGAAAATATCCACTAAATGAGGGAATAATATGTGTGAGGGTACCCCAGGAGAGTTCCCAATGTGTGTGGGTAGAATATATATCCCACGGGGGTAAAATTGAAATAAGTTGAAATAATTTTTCTTTTGGACTAAGTCATTTTTCCGGCGTTTATCAGACTTTCAGATAGGGCAAATGTCATTGAGCGTTTCGATTTCAGTTCCAGAGCGATTCGCCCAATGAGTCCTTGATATTTAGTCGTTTTCAGCCAATTTTCTGGATTTTTGAAAATTTCACTTTTTTGTGAAAATATCCACTAAATGAGGGAATAATATGTGTGAGGGTACCCCAGGAGAGTTCCAAATGTGTGTGGGTAGAATATATATCCCACGGGGGTAAAATTGAAAAAAATCGAAAAAAAGTTTTTTTTGGACATACTCATTTTTCCGGCGTTTATCAGACTTTCAGATAGGGGAAATGTCGGTGAGCGTTCCGATTTCAGTTCCAGAGCGATTCGACCAATGAGTCCTTGATATTTAGTCATTTTCAGCCAATTTTCTGAATTTTTGAAAATGTCACTTTTTTGTGAAAATACCCACTAAATGAGGGAATAATATTGTGAGGGTACCCCAGGAGAGTTCCAAATGTGTGTGGGTAGAATATATATCCCACGGGGGTAAAATTGAAAAAAGTTGAAATAATTTTTCTTTTGGACTTAGTCATTTTTCCGGCGTTTATCAGACTTTCAGATAGGGCAAATGTCAGTGAGCGTTCCGATTTCAGTTCCAGAGCGATTCGCCCAATGAGTCCTTGATATTTAGTCGTTTTCAGCCAATTTTCTGAATTTTTTAAAAATTTCACTTTTTTGTGAAAATATCCACTAAATGAGGGAATAATATGTGTGAGGGTACCCCAGGAGAGTTCCCAATGTGTGTGGGTAGAATATATATCCCACGGGGGTAAAATTGAAAAAAGTTGAAATAATTTTTCTTTTGGACTTAGTCATTTTTCCGGCGTTTATCAGACTTTCAGATAGGGCAAATGTCATTGAGCATTCCGATTTCAGTTCCAGAGTGATTCGCCCAATGAGCCCTTGATATTTAGTCGTTTTCAGCCAATTTTCTGGATTTTTGAAAATTTCACTTTTTTGTGAAAATATCCACTAAATGAGGGAATAATATGTGTGAGGGTACCCCAGGAGACTTCCCAACGTGTGTGGGTAGAATATATATCCCACGGGGGTAAAATTGAAAAAAATCGAAAAAAAGTTTTTTTTGGACTTACTCATTTTTCCGGCGTTTATCAGACTTTCAGATAGGGGAAATGTGGGTGAGCGTTCCGATTTCAGTTCCAGAGCGATTCGCCCAATGAGTCCTTGATATTTAGTCATTTTCAGCCAATTTTCAGAATTTTTGAAAATGTCACTTTTTTGTGAAAATATCCACTAAATGAGGGAATAATATTGTGAGGGTACCCCAGGAGAGTTCCAAATGTGTGTGGGTAGAATATATTTCCCACGGGGGTAAAATTGAAAAAAGTTGAAATAATTTTTCTTTTGGACTTAGTCATTTTTCCGGCGTTTATCAGACTTTCAGATAGGGCAAATGTCAGTGAGCGTTCCAATTTCAGTTCCAGAGCGATTCGCCCAATGAGTCCTTGAAATTTAGTCGTTTTCAGCCAATTTTCTGGATTTTTGAAAATTTGACTTTTTTGTGAAAATATCCACTAAATGAGGGAATAATATGTGTGAGGGTACCCCAGGAGAGTTCCAAATGTGTGTGGGTAGAATATATATCGCACGGGGGTAAAATTGAAAAAAGTTGAAATAATTTTTCTTTTGGACTTAGTCATTTTTCCGGCGTTTATCAGACTTTCAGATAGGGCAAATGTCATTGAGCGTTTCGATTTCAGTTCCAGAGCGATTCGCCCAATGAGTCCTTGATATTTAGTTGTTTTCAGCCAATTTTCTGGATTTTTGAACATTTCACTTTTTTGTGAAAATATCCACTAAATGAGGGAATAATATGTGTGAGGGTACCCCAGGAGAGTTCCAAATGTGTGTGGGTAGAATATATATCCCACGGGGGTAAAATTGAAAAAAATCGAAAAAAAGTTTTTTTTGGACATACTCATTTTTCCGGCGTTTATCAGACTTTCAGATAGGGGAAATGTCGGTGAGCGTTCCGATTTCAGTTCCAGAGCGATTCGACCAATGAGTCCTTGATATTTAGTCATTTTCAGCCAATTTTCTGAATTTTTGAAAATGTCACTTTTTTGTGAAAATACCCACTAAATGAGGGAATAATATGTGTGAGGGTACCCCAGGAGAGTTCCAAATGTGTGTGGGTAGAATATATATCCCACGGGGGTAAAATTGAAAAAAGTGGGAAAAAAAATTTTTTTTGGACTTAGTCATTTTTCCGGCGTTTATCAGACTTTCAGATACGGCAAATGTCAGTGAGCGTTCCGATTTCAGTTCCAGAGCGATTCGCCCAATGAGTCCTTGATATTTAGTCGTTTTCAGCCAATTTTCTGAATTTTTTAAAAATTTCACTTTTTTGTGAAAATATCCACTAAATGAGGGAATAATATGTGTGAGGGTACCCCAGGAGAGTTCCCAATGTGTGTGGGTAGAATATATATCCCACGGGGGTAAAATTGAAAAAAGTTGAAATAATTTTTCTTTTGGACTTAGTCATTTTTCCGGCGTTTATCAGACTTTCAGATAGGGCAAATGTCATTGAGCATTCCGATTTCAGTTCCAGAGTGTTTCGCCCAATGAGCCCTTGATATTTAGTCGTTTTCAGCCAATTTTCTGGATTTTTGAAAATTTCACTTTTTTGTGAAAATATCCACTAAATGAGGGAATAATATGTGTGAGGGTACCCCAGGAGAGTTCCCAACGTGTGTGGGTAGAATATATATCCCACGGGGGTAAAATTGAAAAAAATCGAAAAAAAGTTTTTTTTGGACTTACTCATTTTTCCGGCGTTTATCAGACTTTCAGATAGGGGAAATGTGGGTGAGCGTTCCGATTTCAGTTCCAGAGCGATTCGCCCAATGAGTCCTTGATATTTAGTCATTTTCAGCCAATTTTCAGAATTTTTGAAAATGTCACTTTTTTGTGAAAATATCCACTAAATGAGGGAATAATATTGTGAGGGTACCCCAGGAGAGTTCCAAATGTGTGTGGGTAGAATATATTTCCCACGGGGGTAAAATTGAAAAAAGTTGAAATAATTTTTCTTTTGGACTTAGTCATTTTTCCGGCATTTATCAGACTTTCAGATAGGGCAAATGTCAGTGAGCGTTCCAATTTCAGTTCCAGAGCGATTCGCCCAATGAGTCCTTGAAATTTAGTCGTTTTCAGCCAATTTTCTGGATTTTTGAAAATTTGACTTTTTTGTGAAAATATCCACTAAATGAGGGAATAATATGTGTGAGGGTACCCCAGGAGAGTTCCAAATGTGTGTGGGTAGAATATATATCCCACGGGGGTAAAATTGAAAAAAATCGAAAAAAAGTTTTTTTTGGACTTACTCATTTTTCCGGCGTTTATCAGACTTTTAGATAGCGGAAATTTCGGTGAGCGTTCCGATTTCAGTTCCAGAGTGATTCGCCCAATGAGTCCTTGATATTTAGTCATTTTCAGCCAATTTTCTGAATTTTTGAAAATGTCACTTTTTTGTGAAAATACCCACTAAATGAGGGAATAATATTGTGAGGGTACCCCAGGAGAGTTCCAAATGTGTGTGTGTAGAATATATATCGCACGGGGGTAAAATTGAAAAAAGTTGAAATAATTTTTCTTTTGGACTTAGTCATTTTTCCGGCGTTTATCAGACTTTCAGATAGGGCAAATGTCATTGAGCGTTTCGATTTCAGTTCCAGAGCGATTCGCCCAATGAGTCCTTGATATTTAGTTGTTTTCAGCCAATTTTCTGGATTTTTGAAAATTTCACTTTTTTGTGAAAATATCCACTAAATGAGGGAATAATATGTGTGAGGGTACCCCAGGAGAGTTCCAAATGTGTGTGGGTAGAATATATATCTCCACGGGGGTAAAATTGAAAAAAGTTGAAAAAATTTTTCTTTTGGACTAAGTCATTTTTCCGGCGTTTATCAGACTTTCAGATAGGGCAAATGTCAGTGAGCGTTCCAATTTCAGTTCCAGAGCGATTCGCCCAATGAGTCCTTGATATTTAGTCGTTTTCAGCCAATTTTCTGGATTTTTGAAAATTTCACTTTTTTGTGAAAATATCCACTAAATGAGGGAATAATATGTGTGAGGGTACCCCAGGAGAGTTCCCAACGTGTGTTGGTAGAATATATATCCCACGGGGGTAAAATTGAAAAAAGGTGAAATAATTTTTCTTTTGGACTTAGTCATTTTTCCGGCGTTTATCAGACTTTCAGATAGGGCAAATGTCAGTGAGCGTTCAGATTTCAGTTCCAGAGCGATTCGCCCAATGAGTCCTTGATATTTAGTCGTTTTCAGCCAATTTTCTGGATTTTTGAAAATTTCACTTTTTTGTGAAAATATCCACTAAATGAGGGAATAATATGTGTGAGGGTACCTCAGGAGAGTTCCCAACGTGTGTGGGTAGAATATATATCCCACAGGGGTAAAATTGAAAAAAGTTGAAAAAATTTTTCTTTTGGACTAAGTCATTTTTCCGTCGTTTATCAGATAGGGCAAATGTCAGTGAGCGTTCCAATTTCAGTTCCAGAGCGATACGCTCAATGAGTCCTTGATATTTAGTCGTTTTCAACCAATTTTCTGAATTTTTGAAAATGTCACTTTTTTGTGAAAATATCCACTAAATGAGGGAATAATATGTGTGAGGGTACCCCAGGAGAGTTCCCAATGTGTGTGGGTAGAATATATATCCCACGGGGGTAAAATTGAAATAAGTTGAAATAATTTTTCTTTTCGACTTAGTCATTTTTCCGGCGTTTATCAGACTTTCAGATAGGGCAAATGTCATTGAGCGTTTCGATTTCAGTTCCAGAGCGATTCGCCCAATGAGTCCTTGATATTTAGTTGTTTTCAGCCAATTTTCTGGATTTTTGAACATTTCACTTTTTTGTGAAAATATCCACTAAATGAGGGAATAATATGTGTGAGGGTACCCCAGGAGACTTCCAAATGTGTGTGGGTAGAATATATATCCCACGGGGGTAAAATTGAAAAAAGTTTAAATAATTTTTCTTTTGGACTTAGTCATTTTTCCGGCGTTTATCAGACTTTCAGATAGGGCAAATGTCAGTGAGCGTTCCGATTTCAGTTCCAGAGCGATTCGCGCAATGAGTCCTTGATATTTAGTCGTTTTCAGCCAATTTTCTGGATTTTTGAAAATTTCACATTTTTGTGAAAATATCCACTAAATGAGGGAATAATATGTGTGAGGGTACCCCAGGAGAGCTCCCAATGTGTTTGGGTAGAATATATATCCCACGGGGGTAAAATTGAAAAAAGTTGAAAAAATTTTTCTTTTGGACTAAGTCATTTTTCCGTCGTTTATCAGACTATCAGATAGGGCAAATGTCAGTGAGCGTTCCAATTTCAGTTCCAGAGCGATTCGCTCAATGAGTCCTTGATATTTAGTCGTTTTCAACCAAGTTTCTGAATTTTTGAAAATGTCACTTTTTTGTGAAAATATCCACTAAATGAGGGAATAATATGTGTGAGGGTACGCCAGGAGAGTTCCCAATGTGTGTGGGTAGAATATATATCCCACGGGGTAAAATTGAAATAAGTTGAAATAATTTTTCTTTAGGACTTAGTCATTTTTCCGGCGTTTATCAGACTTTCAGATAGGGCAAATGTCATTGAGCGTTTCGATTTCAGTTCCAGAGCGATTCGCCCAATGAGTCCTTGATATTTAGTCGTTTTCAGCCAATTTTCTGGATTTTTGAAAATTTCACTTTTTTGTGAAAATATCCACTAAATGAGGGAATAATATGTGTGAGGGTACCCCAGGAGAGTTCCCAACGTGTGTTGGTAGAATATATATCCCACGGGGGTAAAATTGAAAAAAGGTGAAATAATTTTTCTTTTGGACTTAGTCATTTTTCCGGCGTTTATCAGACTTTCAGATAGGGCAAATGTCAGTGAGCGTTCAGATTTCAGTTCCAGAGCGATTCGCCCAATGAGTCCTTGATATTTAGTCGTTTTCAGCCAATTTTCTGGATTTTTGAAAATTTCACTTTTTTGTGAAAATATCCACTAAATGAGGGAATAATATGTGTGAGGGTACCTCAGGAGAGTTCCCAACGTGTGTGGGTAGAATATATATCCCACAGGGGTAAAATTGAAAAAAGTTGAAAAAATTTTTCTTTTGGACTAAGTCATTTTTCCGTCGTTTATCAGATAGGGCAAATGTCAGTGAGCGTTCCAATTTCAGTTCCAGAGCGATACGCTCAATGAGTCCTTGATATTTAGTCGTTTTCAACCAATTTTCTGAATTTTTGAAAATGTCACTTTTTTGTGAAAATATCCACTAAATGAGGGAATAATATGTGTGAGGGTACCCCAGGAGAGTTCCCAATGTGTGTGGGTAGAATATATATCCCACGGGGGTAAAATTGAAATAAGTTGAAATAATTTTTCTTTTCGACTTAGTCATTTTTCCGGCGTTTATCAGACTTTCAGATAGGGCAAATGTCATTGAGCGTTTCGATTTCAGTTCCAGAGCGATTCGCCCAATGAGTCCTTGATATTTAGTCGTTTTCAGCCAATTTTCTGGATTTTTGAAAATTTCACTTTTTTGTGAAAATATCCACTAAATGAGGGAATAATATGTGTGAGGGTACCCCAGGAGAGTTCCCAACGTGTGTTGGTAGAATATATATCCCACGGGGGTAAAATTGAAAAAAGGTGAAATAATTTTTCTTTTGGACTTAGTCATTTTTCCGGCGTTTATCAGACTTTCAGATAGGGCAAATGTCAGTGAGCGTTCAGATTTCAGTTCCAGAGCGATTCGCCCAATGAGTCCTTGATATTTAGTCGTTTTCAGCCAATTTTCTGGATTTTTGAAAATTTCACTTTTTTGTGAAAATATCCACTAAATGAGGGAATAATATGTGTGAGGGTACCTCAGGAGAGTTCCCAATGTGTGTGGGTAGAATATATATCCCACAGGGGTAAAATTGAAAAAAGTTGAAAAAATTTTTCTTTTGGACTAAGTCATTTTTCCGTCGTTTATCAGATAGGGCAAATGTCAGTGAGCGTTCCAATTTCAGTTCCAGAGCGATACGCTCAATGAGTCCTTGATATTTAGTCGTTTTCAACCAATTTTCTGAATTTTTGAAAATGTCACTTTTTTGTGAAAATATCCACTAAATGAGGGAATAATATGTGTGAGGGTACCCCAGGAGAGTTCCCAATGTGTGTGGGTAGAATATATATCCCACGGGGGTAAAATTGAAATAAGTTGAAATAATTTTTCTTTTCGACTTAGTCATTTTTCCGGCGTTTATCAGACTTTCAGATAGGGCAAATGTCATTGAGCGTTTCGATTTCAGTTCCAGAGCGATTCGCCCAATGAGTCCTTGATATTTAGTTGTTTTCAGCCAATTTTCTGGATTTTTGAACATTTCACTTTTTTGTGAAAATATCCACTAAATGAGGGAATAATATGTGTGAGGGTACCCCAGGAGACTTCCAAATGTGTGTGGGTAGAATATATATCCCACGGGGGTAAAATTGAAAAAAGTTTAAATAATTTTTCTTTTGGACTTAGTCATTTTTCCGGCGTTTATCAGACTTTCAGATAGGGCAAATGTCAGTGAGCGTTCCGATTTCAGTTCCAGAGCGATTCGCGCAATGAGTCCTTGATATTTAGTCGTTTTCAGCCAATTTTCTGGATTTTTGAAAATTTCACATTTTTGTGAAAATATCCACTAAATGAGGGAATAATATGTGTGAGGGTACCCCAGGAGAGCTCCCAATGTGTTTGGGTAGAATATATATCCCACGGGGGTAAAATTGAAAAAAGTTGAAAAAATTTTTCTTTTGGACTAAGTCATTTTTCCGTCGTTTATCAGACTATCAGATAGGGCAAATGTCAGTGAGCGTTCCAATTTCAGTTCCAGAGCGATTCGCTCAATGAGTCCTTGATATTTAGTCGTTTTCAACCAAGTTTCTGAATTTTTGAAAATGTCACTTTTTTGTGAAAATATCCACTAAATGAGGGAATAATATGTGTGAGGGTACGCCAGGAGAGTTCCCAATGTGTGTGGGTAGAATATATATCCCACGGGGGTAAAATTGAAATAAGTTGAAATAATTTTTCTTTAGGACTTAGTCATTTTTCCGGCGTTTATCAGACTTTCAGATAGGGCAAATGTCATTGAGCGTTTCGATTTCAGTTCCAGAGCGATTCGCCCAATGAGTCCTTGATATTTAGTCGTTTTCAGCCAATTTTCTGGATTTTTGAAAATTTCACTTTTTTGTGAAAATATCCACTAAATGAGGGAATAATATGTGTGAGGGTACCCCAGGAGAGTTCCCAACGTGTGTTGGTAGAATATATATCCCACGGGGGTAAAATTGAAAAAAGGTGAAATAATTTTTCTTTTGGACTTAGTCATTTTTCCGGCGTTTATCAGACTTTCAGATAGGGCAAATGTCAGTGAGCGTTCAGATTTCAGTTCCAGAGCGATTCGCCCAATGAGTCCTTGATATTTAGTCGTTTTCAGCCAATTTTCTGGATTTTTGAAAATTTCACTTTTTTGTGAAAATATCCACTAAATGAGGGAATAATATGTGTGAGGGTACCTCAGGAGAGTTCCCAACGTGTGTGGGTAGAATATATATCCCACAGGGGTAAAATTGAAAAAAGTTGAAAAAATTTTTCTTTTGGACTAAGTCATTTTTCCGTCGTTTATCAGATAGGGCAAATGTCAGTGAGCGTTCCAATTTCAGTTCCAGAGCGATACGCTCAATGAGTCCTTGATATTTAGTCGTTTTCAACCAATTTTCTGAATTTTTGAAAATGTCACTTTTTTGTGAAAATATCCACTAAATGAGGGAATAATATGTGTGAGGGTACCCCAGGAGAGTTCCCAATGTGTGTGGGTAGAATATATATCCCACGGGGGTAAAATTGAAATAAGTTGAAATAATTTTTCTTTTCGACTTAGTCATTTTTCCGGCGTTTATCAGACTTTCAGATAGGGCAAATGTCATTGAGCGTTTCGATTTCAGTTCCAGAGCGATTCGCCCAATGAGTCCTTGATATTTAGTCGTTTTCAGCCAATTTTCTGGATTTTTGAAAATTTCACTTTTTTGTGAAAATATCCACTAAATGAGGGAATAATATGTGTGAGGGTACCCCAGGAGAGTTCCCAACGTGTGTTGGTAGAATATATATCCCACGGGGGTAAAATTGAAAAAAGTTTAAATAATTTTTCTTTTGGACTTAGTCATTTTTCCGGCGTTTATCAGACTTTCAGATAGGGCAAATGTCAGTGAGCGTTCCGATTTCAGTTCCAGAGCGATTCGCGCAATGAGTCCTTGATATTTAGTCGTTTTCAGCCAATTTTCTGGATTTTTGAAAATTTCACTTTTTTGTGAAAATATCCACTAAATGAGGGAATAATATGTGTGAGGGTACCCCAGGAGAGCTCCCAATGTGTTTGGGTAGAATATATATCCCACGGGGGTAAAATTGAAAAAAGTTGAAAAAATTTTTCTTTTGGACTAAGTCATTTTTCCGTCGTTTATCAGACTATCAGATAGGGCAAATGTCAGTGAGCGTTCCAATTTCAGTTCCAGAGCGATTCGCTCAATGAGTCCTTGATATTTAGTCGTTTTCAACCAAGTTTCTGAATTTTTGAAAATGTCACTTTTTTGTGAAAATATCCACTAAATGAGGGAATAATATGTGTGAGGGTACCCCAGGAGAGTTCCCAATGTGTGTGGGTAGAATATATATCCCACGGGGGTAAAATTGAAATAAGTTGAAATAATTTTTCTTTTCGACTTAGTCATTTTTCCGGCGTTTATCAGACTTTCAGATAGGGCAAATGTCATTGAGCGTTTCGATTTCAGTTCCAGAGCGATTCGCCCAATGAGTCCTTGATATTTAGTCGTTTTCAGCCAATTTTCTGGATTTTTGAAAATTTCACTTTTTTGTGAAAATATCCACTAAATGAGGGAATAATATGTGTGAGGGTACCCCAGGAGAGTTCCCAACGTGTGTTGGTAGAATATATATCCCACGGGGGTAAAATTGAAAAAAGGTGAAATAATTTTTCTTTTGGACTTAGTCATTTTTCCGGCGTTTATCAGACTTTCAGATAGGGCAAATGTCAGTGAGCGTTCAGATTTCAGTTCCAGAGCGATTCGCCCAATGAGTCCTTGATATTTAGTCGTTTTCAGCCAATTTTCTGGATTTTTGAAAATTTCACTTTTTTGTGAAAATATCCACTAAATGAGGGAATAATATGTGTGAGGGTACCTCAGGAGAGTTCCCAATGTGTGTGGGTAGAATATGTATCACACAGGGGTAAAATTGAAAAAAGTTGAAAAAATTTTTCTTTTTCACTAAGTCATTTTTCCGTCGTTTATCAGATAGGGCAAATGTCAGTGAGCGTTCCAATTTCAGTTCCAGAGCGATACGCTCAATGAGTCCTTGATATTTAGTCGTTTTCAACCAATTTTCTGAATTTTTGAAAATGTCACTTTTTTGTGAAAATATCCACTAAATGAGGGAATAATATGTGTGAGGGTACCCCAGGAGAGTTCCCAATGTGTGTGGGTAGAATATATATCCCACGGGGGTAAAATTGAAATAAGTTGAAATAATTTTTCTTTTCGACTTAGTCATTTTTCCGGCGTTTATCAGACTTTCAGATAGGGCAAATGTCATTGAGCGTTTCGATTTCAGTTCCAGAGCGATTCGCCCAATGAGTCCTTGATATTTAGTTGTTTTCAGCCAATTTTCTGGATTTTTGAACATTTCACTTTTTTGTGAAAATATCCACTAAATGAGGGAATAATATGTGTGAGGGTACCCCAGGAGAGTTCCAAATGTGTGTGGGTAGAATATATATCCCACGGGGGTAAAATTGAAAAAAGTTTAAATAATTTTTCTTTTGGACTTAGTCATTTTTCCGGCGTTTATCAGACTTTCAGATAGGGCAAATGTCAGTGAGCGTTCCGATTTCAGTTCCAGAGCGATTCGCGCAATGAGTCCTTGATATTTAGTCGTTTTCAGCCAATTTTCTGGATTTTTGAAAATTTCACTTTTTTGTGAAAATATCCACTAAATGAGGGAATAATATGTGTGAGGGTACCCCAGGAGAGCTCCCAATGTGTTTGGGTAGAATATATATCCCACGGGGGTAAAATTGAAAAAAGTTGAAAAAATTTTTCTTTTGGACTAAGTCATTTTTCCGTCGTTTATCAGACTATCAGATAGGGCAAATGTCAGTGAGCGTTCCAATTTCAGTTCCAGAGCGATTCGCTCAATGAGTCCTTGATATTTAGTCGTTTTCAACCAAGTTTCTGAATTTTTGAAAATGTCACTTTTTTGTGAAAATATCCACTAAATGAGGGAATAATATGTGTGAGGGTACCCCAGGAGAGTTCCCAATGTGTGTGGGTAGAATATATATCCCACGGGGGTAAAATTGAAATAAGTTGAAATAATTTTTCTTTTGGACTTAGTCATTTTTCCGGCGTTTATCAGACTTTCAGATAGGGCAAATGTCATTGAGCGTTTCGATTTCAGTTCCAGAGCGATTCGCCCAATGAGTCCTTGATATTTAGTTGTTTTCAGCCAATTTTCTGGATTTTTGAAAATTTCACTTTTTTGTGAAAATATCCACTAAATGAGGGAATAATATGTGTGAGGGTACCCCAGGAGAGTTCCAAATGTGTGTGGGTAGAATATATATCCCACGGGGGTAAAATTGAAAAAAGTTTAAATAATTTTTCTTTTGGACTTAGTCATTTTTCCGGCGTTTATCAGACTTTCAGATAGGGCAAATGTCAGTGAGCGTTCCGATTTCAGTTCCAGAGCGATTCGCGCAATGAGTCCTTGATATTTAGTCGTTTTCAGCCAATTTTCTGGATTTTTGAAAATTTCGCTTTTTTGTGAAAATATCCACTAAAGAGGGAATAATATGTGTGAGGGTACCCCAGGAGAGTTCCAAATGTGTGTGGGTAGAATATATATCCCACGGGGGTAAAATTGAAAAAAATCGAAAAAAAGTTTTTTTTGGACTTACTCATTTTTCCGGCGTTTATCAGACTTTCAGATAGGGGAAATGTCGGTGAGCGTTCCGATTTCAGTTCCAGAGCGATTCGACCAATGAGTCCTTGATATTTAGTCATTTTCAGCCAATTTTCTGAATTTTTGAAAATGTCACTTTTTTGTGAAAATACCCACTAAATGAGGGAATAATATTGTGAGGGTACCCCAGGAGAGTTCCAAATGTGTGTGGGTAGAATATATATCCCACGGGGGTAAAATTGAAAAAAGTGGGAAAAAAATTTTTTTTTGGACTTAGTCATTTTTCCGGAGTTTATCAGACTTTCAGATAGGGCAAATGTCAGTGAGCGTTCCGATTTCAGTTCCAGAGCGATTCGCCCAATGAGTCCTTGATATTTAGTCGTTTTCAGCCAATTTTCTGAATTTTTGAAAATTTCACTTTTTTGTGAAAATATCCACTAAATGAGGGAATAATATGTGTGAGGGTACCCCAGGAGAGTTCCCAACGTGTGTGGGTAGAATATATATCCCACGGGGGTAAAATTGAAAAAAGTTGAAATAATTTTTCTTTTGGACTTAGTCATTTTTCCGGCGTTTATCAGACTTTCAGATAGGGCAAAGGTCAGTGAGCGTTCCGATTTCAGCTCCAGAATGATTCGCCCAATGAGTCCTTGATATTTAGTCGTTTTCAGCCAATTTTCAGAATTTTTGAAAATTTCACTTTTTTGTGAAAATATCCACTAAATGAGGGAATAATATGTGTGACGGTACCCCAGGAGAGTTCCAAATGTGTGTGGGTAGAATATATATCCCACGGGGTAAAATTGAAAAAAGTTGAAATAATTTTTCTTTTGGACTTAGTCATTTTTCCGGCGTTTATCAGACTTTAAGATAGGGCAAATGTCAGTGAGCGTTCCGATTTCAGTTCCAGAGCGATTCGCCCAATGAGTCCTTGATATTTAGTCGTTTTCAGCCAATTTCCTGGATTTTTGAAAATTTCACTTTTCTGTGAAAATATCCACTAAATGAGGGAATAATATGTGTGAGGGTACCCCAGGAGAGTTCCCAATGTGTGTGGGTAGAATATATATCCCACGGGGTAAAATTGATAGTTTAAAAAATTTTTCTTTTGGACTTAGTCATTTTTCCGGCGTTTATCAGACTTTCAGATAGGGCAAATGTCAGTGAGCGTTCCAATTTCAGTTCCAGAGCGATTCGCCCAATGAGTCCTTGATATTTAGTCGTTTTCAGCCAATTTTCTAATTTTTTAAAATTTCACTTTTTTGTGAAAATATCCACTAAATGAGGGAATAATATGTGTGAGGGTACCCCAGGAGAGCTCCCAATGTGTTTGGGTAGAATATATATCCCACGGGGGTAAAATTGAAAAAAGTTGAAATAACTTTTCTTTTGGACTTTGTCATTTTTCCGGCGTTTATCAGACTTTCAGATAGGGCAAATGTCAGTGAGCGTTCCGATTTCAGTTCCAGAGCGATTCGCCCGATGAGTCCTTGATATTTAGTCGTTTTCAGCCAATTTTCTGGATTTTTGAAAATTTCACTTTTTTGTGAAAATATCCACTAAATGAGGGAATAATATGTGTGAGGGTACCCCAGGAGAGCTCCCAATGTGTGTGGGTAGAATATATATCCCACGGGGGTAAAATTGAAAAAAGTTGAAAAAAAATTTTTTTTTTGCTTAGTCATTTTTCCGGCGTTTATCAGACTTTCAGATAGGGCAAAGGTCAGTGAGAGTTCCGATTTCAGTTCCAAAGCGATTCGCCCAATGAGTCCTTGATATTTAGTCCTTTTCAGCCAATTTTCTGGATTTTTGAAAATTTCACTTTTTTGTGAAAATATCCACTAAATGAGGGAATAATATGTGTGAGGGTACCCCAGGAGAGTTCCCAATGTGTGTGGGTAGAATACATATCCCACGGGGGTAAAATTGATAGTTTAAAAAATTTTTCTTTTGGACTTAGTCATTTTTCCGGCGTTTATCAGACTTTCAGATAGGGCAAATGTCAGTGAGCGTTCCAATTTCAGTTCCAGAGCGATTCGCCCAATGAGTCCTTGATATTTAGTCGTTTTCAGCCAATTTTTTGGATTTTCAAAAATTTCACTTTTTTGTGAAAATATCCGCTAAATGAGGGAATAATATGTGTGAGGGAACCCCAGGAGAGTTCCAAATGTGTGTGGGTAGAATATATATCCCACGGGGGTAAAATTGAAAAAAGTTTAAATAATTTTTCTTTTGGACTTAGTCATTTTTCCGGCGTTTATCAGACTTTCAGATAGGGCAAATGTCAGTGAGCGTTCCGATTTCAGTTCCAGAGCGATTCGCCCAATGAGTCCTTGATATTTAGTCGTTTTCAGCCAATTTTTTGGATTTTCAAAAATTTCACTTTTTTGTGAAAATATCCGCTAAATGAGGGAATAATATGTGTGAGGGAACCCCAGGAGAGTTCCAAATGTGTGTGGGTAGAATATATATCCCACGGGGGTAAAATTGAAAAAAGTTTAAATAATTTTTCTTTTGGACTTAGTCATTTTTCCGGCGTTTATCAGACTTTCAGATAGGGCAAATGTCAGTGAGCGTTCCGATTTCAGTTCCAGAGCGATTCGCGCAATGAGTCCTTGATATTTAGTCGTTTTCAGCCAATTTTCTGGATTTTTGAAAATTTCACTTTTTTGTGAAAATATCCACTAAAGAGGGAATAATATGTGTGAGGGTACCTCAGGAGAGTTCCCAATGTGTGTGGATAGAATATATATCCCACAGGGGTAAAATTGAAAAAAGTGGGAAAAAATTTTTTTTTTCGACTTAGTCATTTTTCCGGCGTTTATCAGACTTTCAGATAGGGCAAATGTCAGTGAGCGTTCCGATTTCAGTTCCAGAGCGATTCGCCCAATGAGTCCTTGATATTTAGTCGTTTTCAGCCAATTTTCTGGATTTTTGAAAATTTGACTTTTTTGTGAAAATATCCACTAAATGAGGGAATAATATGTGTGAGGGTACCCCAGGAGAGTTCCAAATGTGTGTGGGTAGAATATATATCCCACGGGGGTAAAATTGAAAAAAATCGAAAAAAAGGTTTTTTTGGACTTACTCATTTTTCCGGCGTTTATCAGACTTTCAGATAGGGCAAAGGTCAGTGAGCATTCCGATTTCAGCTACAGAATGATTCTCCCAATGAGTCCTTGATATTTAGTCGTTTTCAGCCAATTTTCAGAATTTTTGAAAATTTCACTTTTTTGTGAAAATATCCAATAAATGAGGGAATAATATGTGTGACGGTACCCCAGGAGAGTTCCAAATGTGTGTGGGTAGAATATATATCCCACGGGGTAAAATTGAAAAAAGTTGAAATAATTTTTCTTTTGGACTTAGTCATTTTTCCGGCGTTTATCAGACTTTAAGATAGGGCAAATGTCAGTGAGCGTTCCGATTTCAGTTCCAGAGCGATTCGCGCAATGAGTCCTTGATATTTAGTCGTTTTCAGCCAATTTTCTGGATTTTTGAAAATTTCACTTTTTTGTGAAAATATCCACTAAAGAGGGAATAATATGTGTGAGGGTACCTCAGGAGAGTTCCCAATGTGTGTGGGTAGAATATATATCCCACAGGGGTAAAATTGAAAAAAGTGGGAAAAAAATTTTTTTTTCGACTTAGTCATTTTTCCGGCGTTTATCAGACTTTCAGATAGGGCAAATGTCAGTGAGCGTTCCGATTTCAGTTCCAGAGCGATTCGCCCAATGAGTCCTTGATATTTAGTCGTTTTCAGCCAATTTTCTGGATTTTTGAAAATTTGACTTTTTTGTGAAAATATCCACTAAATGAGGGAATAATATGTGTGAGGGTACCCCAGGAGAGTTCCAAATGTGTGTGGGTAGAATATATATCCCACGGGGGTAAAATTGAAAAAAATCGAAAAAAAGTTTTTTTTGGACTTACTCATTTTTCCGGCGTTTATCAGACTTTCAGATAGGGGAAATGTCGGTGAGCGTTCCGATTTCAGTTCCAGAGCGATTCGACCAATGAGTCCTTGATATTTAGTCATTTTCAGCCAATTTTCTGAATTTTTGAAAATGTCACTTTTTTGTGAAAATACCCACTAAATGAGGGAATAATATTGTGAGGGTACCCCAGGAGAGTTCCAAATGTGTGTGGGTAGAATATATATACCACGGGGGTAAAATTGAAAAAAGTGGGAAAAAAAATTTTTTTTGGACTTAGTCATTTTTCCGGAGTTTATCAGACTTTCAGATAGGGCAAATGTCAGTGAGCGTTCCGATTTCAGTTCCAGAGCGATTCGCCCAATGAGTCCTTGATATTTAGTCGTTTTCAGCCAATTTTCTGAATTTTTGAAAATTTCACTTTTTTGTGAAAATATCCACTAAATGAGGGAATAATATGTGTGAGGGTACCCCAGGAGAGTTCCCAACGTGTGTGGGTAGAATATATATCCCACGGGGGTAAAATTGAAAAAAGTTGAAATAATTTTTCTTTTGGACTTAGTCATTTTTCCGGCGTTTATCAGACTTTCAGATAGGGCAAAGGTCAGTGAGCGTTCCGATTTCAGCTCCAGAATGATTCGCCGAATGAGTCCTTGATATTTAGTCGTTTTCAGCCAATTTTCAGAATTTTTGAAAATTTCACTTTTTTGTGAAAATATCCACTAAATGAGGGAATAATATGTGTGACGGTACCCCAGGAGAGTTCCAAATGTGTGTGGGTAGAATATATATCCCACGGGGTAAAATTGAAAAAAGTTGAAATAATTTTTCTTTTGGACTTAGTCATTTTTCCGGCGTTTATCAGACTTTAAGATAGGGCAAATGTCAGTGAGCGTTCCGATTTCAGTTCCAGAGCGATTCGCCCAATGAGTCCTTGATATTTAGTCGTTTTCAGCCAATTTCCTGGATTTTTGAAAATTTCACTTTTCTGTGAAAACATCCACTAAATGAGGGAATAATATGTGTGAGGGTACCCCAGGAGAGTTCCCAATGTGTGTGGGTAGAATATATATCCCACGGGGGTAAAATTGATAGTTTAAAAAATTTTTCTTTTGGACTTAGTCATTTTTCCGGCGTTTATCAGACTTTCAGATAGGTGAATGTCAGTGAGCGTTCCAATTTCAGTTCCAGAGCGATTCGCCCAATGAGTCCTTGATATTTAGTCGTTTTCAGCCAATTTTCTAATTTTTTAAAATTTCACTTTTTTGTGAAAATATCCACTAAATGAGGGAATAATATATAAAATTGAAAAAAGTTGAAATAACTTTTCTTTTGGACTTACTCATTTTTCCGGCGTTTATCAGACTTTCAGATAGGGCAAATGTCAGTGAGCGTTCCGATTTCAGTTCCAGAGCGATTCGCCCAATGAGTCCTTGATATTTAGTCGTTTTCAGCCAATTTTCTGAATTTTTGAAAATTTCACTTTTTTGTGAAAATATCCACTAAATGAGGGAATAATATGTGTGAGGGTACCCCAGGAGAGCTCCCAATGTGTGTGGGTAGAATATATATCCCACGGGGGTAAAATTGAAAAAAGTTGAAAAAAAATTTTTTTTTTGCTTAGTCATTTTTCCGGCGTTTATCAGACTTTCAGATAGGGCAAAGGTCAGTGAGCGTTCCGATTTCAGTTCCAAAGCGATTTGCCCAATGAGTCCTTGATATTTAGTCCTTTTCAGCCAATTTCCTGGATTTTTGAAAATTTCACTTTTTTGTGAAAATATCCACTAAATGAGGGAATAATATGTGTGAGGGTACCCCAGGAGAGTTCCCAATGTGTGTGGGTAGAATACATATCCCACGGGGGTAAAATTGATAGTTTAAAAAATTTTTCTTTTGGACTTAGTCATTTTTCCGGCGTTTATCAGACTTTCAGATAGGGCAAATGTCAGTGAGCGTTCCAATTTCAGTTCCAGAGCGATTCGCCCAATGAGTCCTTGATATTTAGTCGTTTTCAGCCAATTTTTTGGATTTTCAAAAATTTCACTTTTTTGTGAAAATATCCGCTAAATGAGGGAATAATATGTGTGAGGGTACCCCAGGAGAGTTCCAAATGTGTGTGGGTAGAATATATATCCCACGGGGGTAAAATTGAAAAAAGTTTGAATAATTTTTCTTTTGGACTTAGTCATTTTTCCGGCGTTTATCAGACTTTCAGATAGGGCAAATGTCAGTGAGCGTTCCGATTTCAGTTCCAGAGCGATTCGCGCAATGAGTCCTTGATATTTAGTCGTTTTCAGCCAATTTTCTGGATTTTTGAAAATTTCACTTTTTTGTGAAAATATCCACTAAAGAGGGAATAATATGTGTGAGGGTACCTCAGGAGAGTTCCCAATGTGTGTGGGTAGAATATATATCCCACAGGGGTAAAATTGAAAAAAGTGGGAAAAAAATTTTTTTTTCGACTTAGTCATTTTTCCGGCGTTTATCAGACTTTCAGATAGGGCAAATGTCAGTGAGCGTTCCGATTTCAGTTCCAGAGCGATTCGCGCAATGAGTCCTTGATATTTAGTCGTTTTCAGCCAATTTTCTGGATTTTTGAAAATTTGACTTTTTTGTGAAAATATCCACTAAATGAGGGAATAATATGTGTGAGGGTACCCCAGGAGAGTTCCAAATGTGTGTGGGTAGAATATATATCCCACGGGGGTAAAATTGAAAAAAATCGAAAAAAAGGTTTTTTTGGACTTACTCATTTTTCCGGCGTTTATCAGACTTTCAGATAGGGCAAAGGTCAGTGAGCGTTCCGATTTCAGCTACAGAATGATTCTCCCAATGAGTCCTTGATATTTAGTCGTTTTCAGCCAATTTTCAGAATTTTTGAAAATTTCACTTTTTTGTGAAAATATCCACTAAATGAGGGAATAATATGTGTGACGGTACCCCAGGAGAGTTCCAAATGTGTGTGGGTAGAATATATATCCCACGGGGTAAAATTGAAAAAAGTTGAAATAATTTTTCTTTTGGACTTAGTCATTTTTCCGGCGTTTATCAGACTTTAAGATAGGGCAAATGTCAGTGAGCGTTCCGATTTCAGTTCCAGAGCGATTCGCGCAATGAGTCCTTGATATTTAGTCGTTTTCAGCCAATTTTCTGGATTTTTGAAAATTTCACTTTTTTGTGAAAATATCCACTAAAGAGGGAATAATATGTGTGAGGGTACCTCAGGAGAGTTCCCAATGTGTGTGGGTAGAATATATATCCCACAGGGGTAAAATTGAAAAAAGTGGGAAAAAATTTTTTTTTTCGACTTAGTCATTTTTCCGGCGTTTATCAGACTTTCAGATAGGGCAAATGTCAGTGAGCGTTCCGATTTCAGTTCCAGAGCGATTCGCCCAATGAGTCCTTGATATTTAGTCGTTTTCAGCCAATTTTCTGGATTTTTGAAAATTTGACTTTTTTGTGAAAATATCCACTAAATGAGGGAATAATATGTGTGAGGGTACCCCAGGAGAGTTCCAAATGTGTGTGGGTAGAATATATATCCCACGGGGGTAAAATTGAAAAAAATCGAAAAAAAGTTTTTTTTGGACTTACTCATTTTTCCGGCGTTTATCAGACTTTCAGATAGGGGAAATGTCGGTGAGCGTTCCGATTTCAGTTCCAGAGCGATTCGACCAATGAGTCCTTGATATTTAGTCATTTTCAGCCAATTTTCTGAATTTTTGAAAATGTCACTTTTTTGTGAAAATACCCACTAAATGAGGGAATAATATTGTGAGGGTACCCCAGGAGAGTTCCAAATGTGTGTGGGTAGAATATATATACCACGGGGGTAAAATTGAAAAAAGTGGGAAAAAAAATTTTTTTTGGACTTAGTCATTTTTCCGGAGTTTATCAGACTTTCAGATAGGGCAAATGTCAGTGAGCGTTCCGATTTCAGTTCCAGAGCGATTCGCCCAATGAGTCCTTGATATTTAGTCGTTTTCAGCCAATTTTCTGAATTTTTGAAAATTTCACTTTTTTGTGAAAATATCCACTAAATGAGGGAATAATATGTGTGAGGGTACCCCAGGAGAGTTCCCAACGTGTGTGGGTAGAATATATATCCCACGGGGGTAAAATTGAAAAAAGTTGAAATAATTTTTCTTTTGGACTTAGTCATTTTTCCGGCGTTTATCAGACTTTCAGATAGGGCAAAGGTCAGTGAGCGTTCCGATTTCAGCTCCAGAATGATTCGCCGAATGAGTCCTTGATATTTAGTCGTTTTCAGCCAATTTTCAGAATTTTTGAAAATTTCACTTTTTTGTGAAAATATCCACTAAATGAGGGAATAATATGTGTGACGGTACCCCAGGAGAGTTCCAAATGTGTGTGGGTAGAATATATATCCCACGGGGTAAAATTGAAAAAAGTTGAAATAATTTTTCTTTTGGACTTAGTCATTTTTCCGGCGTTTATCAGACTTTAAGATAGGGCAAATGTCAGTGAGCGTTCCGATTTCAGTTCCAGAGCGATTCGCCCAATGAGTCCTTGATATTTAGTCGTTTTCAGCCAATTTCCTGGATTTTTGAAAATTTCACTTTTCTGTGAAAACATCCACTAAATGAGGGAATAATATGTGTGAGGGTACCCCAGGAGAGTTCCCAATGTGTGTGGGTAGAATATATATCCCACGGGGGTAAAATTGATAGTTTAAAAAATTTTTCTTTTGGACTTAGTCATTTTTCCGGCGTTTATCAGACTTTCAGATAGGTGAATGTCAGTGAGCGTTCCAATTTCAGTTCCAGAGCGATTCGCCCAATGAGTCCTTGATATTTAGTCGTTTTCAGCCAATTTTCTAATTTTTTAAAATTTCACTTTTTTGTGAAAATATCCACTAAATGAGGGAATAATATATAAAATTGAAAAAAGTTGAAATAACTTTTCTTTTGGACTTTGTCATTTTTCCGGCGTTTATCAGACTTTCAGATAGGGCAAATGTCAGTGAGCGTTCCGATTTCAGTTCCAGAGCGATTCGCCCAATGAGTCCTTGATATTTAGTCGTTTTCAGCCAATTTTCTGAATTTTTGAAAATTTCACTTTTTTGTGAAAATATCCACTAAATGAGGGAATAATATGTGTGAGGGTACCCCAGGAGAGCTCCCAATGTGTGTGGGTAGAATATATATCCCACGGGGGTAAAATTGAAAAAAGTTGAAAAAAAATTTTTTTTTTGCTTAGTCATTTTTCCGGCGTTTATCAGACTTTCAGATAGGGCAAAGGTCAGTGAGCGTTCCGATTTCAGTTCCAAAGCGATTTGCCCAATGAGTCCTTGATATTTAGTCCTTTTCAGCCAATTTCCTGGATTTTTGAAAATTTCACTTTTTTGTGAAAATATCCACTAAATGAGGGAATAATATGTGTGAGGGTACCCCAGGAGAGTTCCCAATGTGTGTGGGTAGAATACATATCCCACGGGGGTAAAATTGATAGTTTAAAAAATTTTTCTTTTGGACTTAGTCATTTTTCCGGCGTTTATCAGACTTTCAGATAGGGCAAATGTCAGTGAGCGTTCCAATTTCAGTTCCAGAGCGATTCGCCCAATGAGTCCTTGATATTTAGTCGTTTTCAGCCAATTTTTTGGATTTTCAAAAATTTCACTTTTTTGTGAAAATATCCGCTAAATGAGGGAATAATATGTGTGAGGGTACCCCAGGAGAGTTCCAAATGTGTGTGGGTAGAATATATATCCCACGGGGGTAAAATTGAAAAAAGTTTGAATAATTTTTCTTTTGGACTTAGTCATTTTTCCGGCGTTTATCAGACTTTCAGATAGGGCAAATGTCAGTGAGCGTTCCGATTTCAGTTCCAGAGCGATTCGCGCAATGAGTCCTTGATATTTAGTCGTTTTCAGCCAATTTTCTGGATTTTTGAAAATTTGACTTTTTTGTGAAAATATCCACTAAATGAGGGAATAATATGTGTGAGGGTACCCCAGGAGAGTTCCAAATGTGTGTGGGTAGAATATATATCCCACGGGGGTAAAATTGAAAAAAGTTGAAATAATTTTTCTTTTGGACTTAGTCATTTTTCCGGCGTTTATCAGACTTTCAGATAGGGGAAATGTGGGTGAGCGTTCCGATTTCAGTTTCAGAGCGATTCGCCCAATGAGTCCTTGATATTTAGTCATTTTCAGCCAATTTTCAGAATTTTTGAAAATGTCACTTTTTTGTGAAAATATCCACTAAATGAGGGAATAATATTGTGAGGGTACCCCAGGAGAGTTCCAAATGTGTGTGGGTAGAATATATATCCCACGGGGGTAAAATTGAAAAAAGTTAAAAAAAAATTTTTTTTGGACTTAGTCATTTTTCCGGCGTTTATCAGACTTTCAGATAGGGCAAATGTCAGTGAGCGTTCCAATTTCAGTTCCAGAGCGATTCGCCCAATGAGTCCTTGATATTTAGTCGTTTTCAGCCAATTTTCTGGATTTTCAAAAATTTCACTTTTTTCTGAAAATATCCGCTAAATGAGGGAATAATATGTGTGAGGGTACCCCAGGAGAGTTCCCAACGTGTGTGGGTAGAATATATATCCCACGGGGGTAAAATTGAAAAAAGTTGAAATAATTTTTCTTTTGGACTTAGTCATTTTTCCGGCGTTTATCAGACTTTCAGATAGGGCAAATGTCAGTGAGCGTTCCGATTTCAGTTCCAGAGCGATTCCTCCAATGAGTCCTAGATATTTAGTCGTTTTCAGCCAATTTTCTGAATTTTTGAAAATTTCACTTTTTTGTGAAAATATCCACTAAATGAGGGAATAATATGTGTGAGGGTACCCCAGGATAGTTCCCAATGTATGTGGGTAGAATATATATCCCACGGGGGTAAAATTGAAAAAAGTTGAAATAATTTTTCTTTTGGACTTAGTCATTTTTCCGGCGTTTATCAGACTTTCAGATAGGGGAAATGTGGGTGAGCGTTCCGATTTCAGTTTCAGAGCGATTCGCCCAATGAGTCCTTGATATTTAGTCATTTTCAGCCAATTTTCAGAATTTTTAAAAATGTCACTTTTTTGTGAAAATATCCACTAAATGAGGGAATAATATTGTGAGGGTACCCCAGGAGAGTTCCAAATGTGTGTGGGTAGAATATATATCCCACGGGGGTAAAATTGAAAAAAGTTAAAAAAAAATTTTTTTTGGACTTAGTCATTTTTCCGGCGTTTATCAGACTTTCAGATAGGGCAAATGTCAGTGAGCGTTCCAATTTCAGTTCCAGAGCGATTCGCCCAATGAGTCCTTGATATTTAGTCGTTTTCAGCCAATTTTCTGGATTTTCAAAAATTTCACTTTTTTCTGAAAATATCCGCTAAATGAGGGAATAATATGTGTGAGGGTACCCCAGGAGAGTTCCCAACGTGTGTGGGTAGAATATATATCCCACGGGGGTAAAATTGAAAAAACTTGAAATAATTTTTCTTTTGGACTTAGTCATTTTTCCGGCGTTTATCAGACTTTCAGATAGGGCAAATGTCAGTGAGCGTTCCGATTTCAGTTCCAGAGCGATTCGCCCAATGAGTCCTTGATATTTAGTCGTTTTCAGCCAATTTCCTGGATTTTTGAAAATTTCACTTTTCTGTGAAAATATCCACTAAATGAGGGAATAATATGTGTGAGGGTACCCCAGGAGAGCTTCCAATGTGTGTGGGTAGAATATATATCCCACGGGGGTAAAATTGAAAAAAGTTGAAAAAAAATTTTTTTTTTGCTTAGTCATTTTTCCGGCGTTTATCAGACTTTCAGATAGGGCAAAGGTCAGTGAGCGTTCCGATTTCAGTTCCAAAGCGATTCGCCCAATGAGTCCTTGATATTTAGTCGTTTTCAGCCAATTTCCTGGATTTTTGAAAATTTCACTTTTTTGTGAAAATATCCACTAAATGAGGGAATAATATGTGTGAGGGTACCCCAGGAGAGTTCCCAATGTGTGTGGGTAGAATATATATCCCACGGGGGTAAAATTGATAGTTTAAAAATTTTTTCTTTTGGACTTAGTCATTTTTCCGGCGTTTATCAGACTTTCAGATAGGGCAAATGTCAGTGAGCGTTCCAATTTCAGTTCCAGAGCGATTCGCCCAATGAGTCCTTGATATTTAGTCGTTTTCAGCCAATTTTCTGGATTTTCAAAAATTTCACTTTTTTGTGAAAATATCCGCTAAATGAGGGAATAATATGTGTGAGGGTACCCCAGGAGAGTTCCAAACGTGTGTGGGTAGAATATATATCCCACGGGGGTAAAATTGAAAAAAGTTGAAATAATTTTTCTTTTGGACTTAGTCATTTTTCCGGCGTTTATCAGACTTTCAGATAGGGCAAATGTCAGTGAGCGTTCCGATTTCAGTTCCAGAGCGATTCGCCCGATGAGTCCTTGATATTTAGTTGTTTTCAGCCAATTTTCTGGATTTTTGAAAATTTCACTTTTTTGTGAAAATATCCACTAAATGAGGGAATAATATGTGTGAGGGTACCCCAGGAGAGCTCCCAATGTGTTTGGGTAGAATATATATCCCACGGGGGAAAAATTGAAAAAAGTTGAAAAAAAATTTTTTTTTTGCTTAGTCATTTTTCCAGCGTTTATCAGACTTTCAGACAGGGCAAAGGTCAGTGAGCGTTCCGATTTCATTTCCAGAATGATTCGCCCAATGAGTCCTTGATATTTAGTCGTTTTCAGCCAATTTTCTGAATTTTTGAAAATTTCACTTTTTTGTGAAAATATCCACTAAATGAGGGAATAATATGTGTGAGTGTGCCCCAGGAGAGTTCCCAATGTGTGTGGGTAGAATATATATCCCACAGGGGTAAAATTGAAAAAAGTTGAAATAATTTTTCTTTTGGACTTAGTCATTTTTCCGGCGTTTATCAGACTTTCAGATAGGGCAAATGTCAGTGAGCGTTCCCATTTCAGTTCCAGAGCGATTCGCCCAATGAGTCCTTGATATTTAGTCGTTTTCAGCCAATTTTCTGGATTTTCGAAAATTTCACTTTTTTGTGAAAATATCCACTAAATGAGGGAATAATATGTGTGAGGGTACCCCAGGAGAGTTCCCAACGTGTGTGGGTAGAATATATATCCCACGGGGGTAAAATTGAAAAAAATCGAAAAAAAGTTTTTTTTGGACTTACTCATTTTTCCGGCGTTTATCAGACTTTCAGATAGGGGAAATGTGGGTGAGCGTTCCGATTTCAGTTCCAGAGCGATTCGCCCAATGAGTCCTTGATATTTAGTCATTTTCAGCCAATTTTCTTAATTTTTGAAAATGTCACTTTTTTGTGAAAATACCCACTAAATGAGGGAATAATATTGTGAGGGTACCCCAGGAGAGTTCCAAATGTGTGTGGGTAGAATATATATCCCACGGGGGTAAAATTGAAAAAAGTGGGAAAAAATTTTTTTTTTTGGACTTAGTCATTTTTCCGGCGTTTATCAGACTTTCAGATAGGGCAAATGTCAGTGAGCGTTCCGATTTCAGTTCCAGAGCGATTCGCCCAATGAGTCCTTGATATTTAGTCGTTTTCAGCCAATTTTCTGAATTTTTTGAAAATGTCACTTTTTTGTGAAAATATCCACTAAATGAGGGAATAATATGTGTGAGGGTGCCCCAGGAGAGTTCCCAATGTGTGTGGGTAGAATATATATCCCACAGGGGTAAAATTGAAAAAAGTTGAAATAATTTTTCTTTTGGACTTAGTCATTTTTCCGGCGTTTATCAGACTTTCAGATAGGGCAAATGTCAGTGAGCGTTCCAATTTCAGTTCCAGAGCGATTCGCCCGATGACTCCTTGTTATTTAGTCGTTTTCAGCCTATTTTCTGGATTTTTGAAAATTTCACTTTTTTGTGAAAATATCCACTAAATGAGGGAATAATATGTGTGAGGGTACCCCAGGAGAGCTCCCAATGTGTTTGGGTAGAATATATATCCCACGGGGGTAAAATTGAAAAAAGTTGAAAAAAAATTTTTTTTTTGCTTAGTCATTTTTCCGGCGTTTATCAGACTTTCAGATAGGGCAAATGTCAGTGAGCGTTCCCATTTCAGTTCCAGAGCGATTCGCCCAATGAGTCCTTGATATTTAGTCGTTTTCAGCCAATTTTCTGGATTTTCGAAAATTTCACTTTTTTGTGAAAATATCCACTAAATGAGGGAATAATATGTGTGAGGGTACCCCAGGAGAGTTCCCAACGTGTGTGGGTAGAATATATATTCCACGGGGGTAAAATTGAAAAAAATCGAAAAAAAGTTTTTTTTGGACTTACTCATTTTTGCGGCGTTTATCAGACTTTCAGATAGGGGAAATGTGGGTGAGCGTTCCGATTTCAGTTCCAGAGCGATTCGCCCAATGAGTCCTTGATATTTAGTCATTTTCAGCCAATTTTCAGAATTTTTGAAAATGTCACTTTTTTGTGAAAATATCCACTAAATGAGGGAATAATATTGTGAGGGTACCCCAGGAGAGTTCCAAATGTGTGTGGGTAGAGTATATATCCCACGGGGGTAAAATTGAAAAAAGTTAAAAAAAAATTTTTTTTGGACTTAGTCATTTTTCCGGCGTTTATCAGACTTTCAGATAGGGCAAATGTCAGTAAGCGTTCCGATTTCAGTTCCAGAGCGATTCGCCCAATGAGTCCTAGATATTTAGTCGTTTTCAGCCAATTTTCTGAATTTTTGAAAATTTCACTTTTTTGTGAAAATATCCACTAAATGAGGGAATAATATGTGTGAGAGTACCCCAGGATAGTTCCCAATGTGTGTGGGTAGAATATATATCCCACGGGGGTAAAATTGAAAAAAGTTGAAATAATTTTTCTTTTGGACTTAGTCATTTTTCCGGCATTTATCAGACTTTCAGATAGGGCAAATGTCAGTGAGCGTTCCAATTTCAGTTCCAGAGCGATTCGCCCAATGAGTCCTTGATATTTAGTCGTTTTCAGCAAATTTTCTGGATTTTTGAAAATTTGACTTTTTTGTGAAGATATCCACTAAATGAGGGAATAATATGTGTGAGGGTACCCCAGGAGAGTTCCAAATGTGTGTGGGTAGAATATATATCCCACGGGGGTAAAATTGAAAAAAATCGAAAAAAAGTTTTTTTTGGACTTACTCATTTTTCCGGCGTTTATCAGACTTTCAGATAGGGGAAATGTCGGTGAGCGTTCCGATTTCAGTTCCAGAGCGATTCGCCCAATGAGTCCTTGATATTTAGTCATTTTCAGCCAATTTTCTGAATTTTTGAAAATGTCACTTTTTTGTGAAAATACCCACTAAATGAGGGAATAATATTGTGAGGGTACCCCAGGAGAGTTCCAAATGTGTGTGGGTAGAATATATATCCCACGGGGGTAAAATTGAAAAAAGTGGGAAAAAATTTTTTTTTTTGGACTTAGTCATTTTTCCGGCGTTTATCAGACTTTCAGATAGGGCAAATGTCAGTGAGCGTTCCGATTTCAGTTCCAGAGCGATTCGCCCAATGAGTCCTTGATATTTAGTCGTTTTCAGCCAATTTTCTGAATTTTTGAAAATGTCACTTTTTTGTGAAAATATCCACTAAATGAGGGAATAATATTGTGAGGGTACCCCAGGAGAGTTCCAAATGTGTGTGGGTAGAATATATATCCCAGGGGGGTAAAATTGAAAAAAGTTAAAAAAAAATTTTTTTTGGACTTAGTCATTTTTCCGGCGTTTATCAGACTTTCAGATAGGGCAAATGTCAGTAAGCGTTCCGATTTCAGTTCCAGAGCGATTCGCCCAATGAGTCCTAGATATTTAGTCGTTTTCAGCCAATTTTCTGAATTTTTGAAAATTTCACTTTTTTGTGAAAATATCCACTAAATGAGGGAATAATATGTGTGAGGGTACCCCAGGATAGTTCCCAATGTGTGTGAGTAGAATATATATCCCACGGGGGTAAAATTGAAAAAAGTTGAAATAATTTTTCTTTTGGACTTAGTCATTTTTCCGGCGTTTATCAGACTTTCAGATAGGGCAAATGTCAGTGAGCGTTCCAATTTCAGTTCCAGAGCGATTCGCCCAATGAGTCCTTGATATTTAGTCGTTTTCAGCCAATTTTCTGGATTTTCGAAAATTTCACTTTTTTGTGAAAATATCCGCTAAATGAGGGAATAATATGTGTGAGGGTACCCCAGGAGAGTTCCCAACGTGTGTGGGTAGAATATATATCCCACGGGGTAAAATTGAAAAAAGTTGAAATAATTTTTCTTTTGGACTTAGTCATTTTTCCGGCGTTTATCAGACTTTCAGATAGGGCAAATGTCAGTGAGCGTTCCGATTTCAGTTCCAGAGCGATTCGCCCAATGAGTCCTTGATATTTAGTCGTTTTCAGCCAATTTCCTGGATTTTTTAAAATTTCACTTTTCTGTGAAAATATCCACTAAATGAGGGAATAATATGTGTGAGGGTACCCCAGGAGAGTTCCCAATGTGTGTGGGTAGAATATATATCCCACGGGGGTAAAATTGATAGTTTAAAAAATTTTTCTTTTGGACTTAGTCATTTTTCCGGCGTTTATCAGACTTTCAGATAGGGCAAATGTCAGTGAGCGTTCCAATTTCAGTTCCAGAGCGATTCGCCCAATGACTCCTTGTTATTTAGTCGTTTTCAGCCTATTTTCTGGATTTTTGAAAATTTCACTTTTTTGTGAAAATATCCACTAAATGAGGGAATAATATGTGTGAGGGTACCCCAGGAGAGCTCCCAATGTGTTTGGGTAGAATATATATCCCACGGGGGTAAAATTGAAAAAAGTTGAAAAAAAATTTTTTTTTTGCTTAGTCATTTTTCCGGCGTTTATCAGACTTTCAGATAGGGCAAATGTCAGTGAGCGTTCCCATTTCAGTTCCAGAGCGATTCTCCCAATGAGTCCTTGATATTTAGTCGTTTTCAGCCAATTTTCTGAATTTTTGAAAATTTCACTTTTTTGTGAAAATATCCACTAAATGAGGGAATAATATGTGTGAGGGTGCCCCAGGAGAGTTCCCAATGTGTGTGGGTAGAATATATATCCCACAGGGGTAAAATTGAAAAAAGTTGAAATAATTTTTCTTTTGGACTTAGTCATTTTTCCGGCGTTTATCAGACTTTCAGATAGGGCAAATGTCAGTGAGCGTTCCAATTTCAGTTCCAGAGCGATTCGCCCGATGACTCCTTGTTATTTAGTCGTTTTCAGCCTATTTTCTGGATTTTTGAAAATTTCACTTTTTTGTGAAAATATCCACTAAATGAGGGAATAATATGTGTGAGGGTACCCCAGGAGAGCTCCCAATGTGTTTGGGTAGAATATATATCCCACGGGGGTAAAATTGAAAAAAGTTGACAAAAAATTTTTTTTTTGCTTAGTCATTTTTCCGGCGTTTATCAGACTTTCAGATAGGGCAAATGTCAGTGAGCGTTCCCATTTCAGTTCCAGAGCGATTCGCCCAATGAGTCCTTGATATTTAGTCGTTTTCAGCCAATTTTCTGGATTTTCGAAAATTTCACTTTTTTGTGAAAATATCCACTAAATGAGGGAATAATATGTGTGAGGGTACCCCAGGAGAGTTCCCAACGTGTGTGGGTAGAATATATATCCCACGGGGGTAAAATTGAAAAAAATCGAAAAAAAGTTTTTTTTGGACTTACTCATTTTTCCGGCGTTTATCAGACTTTCAGATAGGGGAAATGTGGGTGAGCGTTCCGATTTCAGTTCCAGAGCGATTCGCCCAATGAGTCCTTGATATTTAGTCATTTTCAGCCAATTTTCAGAATTTTTGAAAATGTCACTTTTTTGTGAAAATATCCACTAAATGAGGGAATAATATTGTGAGGGTACCCCAGGATAGGTCCCAATGTGGGTGGGTTGAATATATATCCCACGGGGGTAAAATTGAAAAAAGTTGAAATAATTTTTCTTTTGGACTTAGTCATTTTTCCGGCATTTATCAGACTTTCAGATAGGGCAAATGTCAGTGAGCGTTCCAATTTCAGTTCCAGAGCGATTCGCCCAATGAGTCCTTGATATTTAGTCGTTTTTAGCCAATTTTCAGATTTTTGAAAATTTGACTTTTTTGTGAAGATATCCACTAAATGAGGGAATAATATGTGTGAGGGTACCCCAGGAGAGTTCCAAATGTGTGTGGGTAGAATATATATCCCACGGGGGTAAAATTGAAAAAAATCGAAAAAAAGTTTTTTTTGGACTTACTCATTTTTCCGGCGTTTATCAGACTTTCAGATAGGGGAAATGTCGGTGAGCGTTCCGATTTCAGTTCCAGAGCGATTCGCCCAATGAGTCCTTGATATTTAGTCATTTTCAGCCAATTTTCTGAATTTTTGAAAATGTCACTTTTTTGTGAAAATACCCACTAAATGAGGGAATAATATTGTGAGGGTACCCCAGGAGAGTTCCAAATGTGTGTGGGTAGAATATATATCCCAGGGGGGTAAAATTGAAAAAAGTTAAAAAAAAATTTTTTTGGGACTTAGTCATTTTTCCGGCGTTTATCAGACTTTCAGATAGGGCAAATGTCAGTAAGCATTCCGATTTCAGTTCCAGAGCGATTCGCCCAATGAGTCCTAGATATTTAGTCGTTTTCAGCCAATTTTCTGAATTTTTTAAAATTTCACTTTTTTGTGAAAATATCCACTAAATGAGGGAATAATATGTGTGAGGGTACCCCAGGAGAGCTCCCAATGTGTTTGGGTAGAATATATATCCCACGGGGGTAAAATTGAAAAAAGTTGAAATAACTTTTCTTTTGGACTTAGTCATTTTTCCGGCGTTTATCAGACTTTCAGATAGGGCAAAGGTCAGTGAGCGTTCCGATTTCAGTTCCAGAATGATTCGCCCAATGAGTCCTTGATATTTAGTCGTTTTCAGCCAATTTTCAGAATTTTTGAAAATTTCACTTTTTTGTGAAAATATCCACTAAATGAGGGAATAATATGTGTGACGGTACCCCAGGAGAGTTCCAAATGTGTGTGGGTAGAATATATATCCCACGGGGTAAAATTGAAAAAAGTTGAAATAATTTTTCTTTTGGACTTAGTCATTTTTCCGGCGTTTATCAGACTTTCAGATAGGGCAAATGTCAGTGAGCGTTCCGATTTCAGTTCCAGAGCGATTCGCCCAATGAGTCCTTGATATTTAGTCGTTTTCAGCCAATTTCCTGGATTTTTGAAAATTTCACTTTTCTGTGAAAATATCCACTAAATGAGGGAATAATATGTGTGAAGGTACCCCAGGAGAGTTCCCAATGTGTGTGGGTAGAATATATATCCCACGGGGGTAAAATTGATAGTTTAAAAAATTTTTCTTTTGGACTTAGTCATTTTTCCGGCGTTTATCAGACTTTCAGATAGGGCAAATGTCATTGAGCGTTCCGATTTCAGTTCCAGAGCGATTCACCCAATGAGTCCTTGATATTTAGTCGTTTTCAGCCAATTTTCTGGATTTTTGAAAATTTCACTTTTTTGTGAAAATATCCACTAAATGAGGGAATAATATGTGTGAGGGTACCCCAGGAGAGTTCCAAATGTGTGTGGGTAGAATATATATCCCACGGGGGTAAAATTGAAAAAATTTGAAATAATTTTTCTTTTGGACTTAGTCATTTTTCCGGCGTTTATCAGGCTTTCAGATAGGGCAAATGTCAGTGAGCGTTCCGATTTCAGTTCCAGAGCGATTCGCCCAATGAGTCCTTGATATTTAGTCGTTTTCAGCCAATTTTCTGGATTTTTGAAAATTTCACTTTTTTGTGAAAATATCCACTAAATGAGGGAATAATATGTGTGAGGGTACCCCAGGAGAGTTCCAAATGTGTGTGGGTAGAATATATATCCCACAGGGGTAAAATTGAAAAAAGTTTAAATAATTTTTCTTTTGGACTTAGTCATTTTTCCGGCGTTTATCAGACTTTCAGATAGGGCAAATGTCAGTGAGCGTTCCGATTTCAGATCCAGAGCGATTTGCCCAAAAAGTCCTTGATATTTAGTCGTTTTCAGCCAATTTTCTGGATTTTTGAAAATTTCACTTTTTTGTGAAAATATCCACTAAATGAGGGAATAATATGTGTGAGGGTACCCCAGGAGAGCTCACAATGTGTTTGGGTAGAATATATATCCCACGGGGGTAAAATTGAAAAAATTTGAAAAAAAATTTTTTTGGGATTTAGTCATTTTTCCGGCATTTATCAGACTTTCAGATAGGGCAAATGTCAGTGAGCGTTCCGATTTCAGTTCCAGAGCGATTCACCCAATGAGTCCTTGATATTTAGTCGTTTTCAGCCAATTTCCTGGATTTTTGAAAATTTCACTTTTTTGTGAAAATATCCACTAAATGAGGGAATAATATGTGTGAGGGTACCCCAGGAGAGTTCCCAATGTGTGTGGGTAGAATATATATCCCACGGGGGTAAAATTGATAGTTTAAAAAATTTTTCTTTTGGACTTAGTCATTTTTCCGGCGTTTATCAGACTTTCAGATAGGGCAAATGTCAGTGAGCGTTCCAATTTCAGTTCCAGAGCGATTCGCCCAATGAGTCCTTGATATTTAGTCGTTTTCAGCCAATTTTCTGATTTTTTAAAATTTCACTTTTTTGTGAAAATATCCACTAAATGAGGGAATAATATGTGTGAGGGTACCCCAGGAGAGCTCCCAATGTGTTTGGGTAGAATATATATCCCACGGGGGTAAAATTGAAAAAAGTTGAAAAAAAAATTTTTTTGGACTTACTCATTTTTCCGGCGTTTATCAGACTTTCAGATAGGGGAAATGTTGGTGAGCGTTCCGATTTCAGTTCCAGAGCGATTCGCCCAATGAGTCCTTGATATTTAGTCATTTTCAGCCAATTTTCTGAATTTTTGAAAATTTCACTTTTTTGTGAAAATATCCACTAAATGAGGGAATAATATGTGTGAGGGTACCCCAGGAGAGTTCCCAATGTGTGTGGGTAGAATATATATCCCACGGGGGTAAAATTGAAAAAAGATGAAATAATTTTTCTTTTGGACTTAGTCATTTTTCCGGCGTTTATCAGACTTTCAGATAGGGCAAATGTCATTGAGCGTTCCGATTTCAGTTCCAGAGCGATTCACCCAATGAGTCCTTGATATTTAGTCGTTTTCAGCCAATTTTCTGGATTTTTGAAAATTTCACTTTTTTGTGAAAATATCCACTAAATGAGGGAATAATATGTGTGAGGGTACCCCAGGAGAGTTCCAAATGTGTGTGGGTAGAATATATATCCCACGGGGGTAAAATTGAAAAAAGTTGAAATAATTTTTCTTTTGGACTTAGTCATTTTTCCGGCATTTATCAGGCTTTCAGATAGGGCAAATGTCAGTGAGCGTTCCGATTTCAGTTCCAGAGCGATTCGCCCAATGAGTCCTTGATATTTAGTCGTTTTCAGCCAATTTTCTGGATTTTTGAAAATTTCACTTTTTTGTGAAAATATCCACTAAATGAGGGAATAATATGTGTGAGGGTACCCCAGGAGAGTTCCAAATGTGTGTGGGTAGAATATATATTCCACGGGGGTAAAATTGAAAAAAGTTTAAATAATTTTTCTTTTGGACTTAGTCATTTTTCTGGCGTTTATCAGGCTTTCAGATAGGGCAAATGTCAGTGAGCATTCCGATTTCAGTTCCAGAGCGATTCGCCCAATGAGTCCTTGATATTTAGTCGTTTTCAGCCAATTTTCTGGATTTTTGAAAATTTCACTTTTTTGTGAAAATATCCACTAAATGAGGGAATAATATGTGTGAGGGTACCCCAGGAGAGTTCCCAATGTGTGTGGGTAGAATATATATCCCACGGGGGTAAAATTGAAAAAAGTTGAAATAATTTTTCTTTTGGACTTAGTCATTTTTCCGGCGTTTATCAGGCTTTCAGATAGGGCAAATGTCAGTGAGCGTTCCGATTTCAGTTCCAGAGCGATTCGCCCAATGAGTCCTTGATATTTAGTCGTTTTCAGCCAATTTTCTGGATTTTTGAAAATTTCACTTTTTTGTAAAAATATCCACTAAATGAGGGAATAATATGTGTGAGGGTACCCCAGGAGAGTTCCCAATGTGTGTGGGTAGAATATATATCCCACGGGGGTAAAATTGAAAAAAGTTTAAATAATTTTTCTTTTGGACTTAGTCATTTTTCCGGCGTTTATCAGGCTTTCAGATAGGGCAAATGTCATTGAGCGTTCCGATTTCAGTTCCAGAGCGATTCGCCCAATGAGTCCTTGATATTTAGTCGTTTTCAGCCAATTTTCTGGATTTTTGAAAATTTCACTTTTTTGTGAAAATATCCACTAAATGAGGGAATAATATGTGTGAGGGTACCCCAGGAGAGTTCCCAATGTGTGTGGGTAGAATATATATCCCACGGGGGTAAAATTGAAAAAAGTTGAAATAATTTTTCTTTTGGACTTAGTCATTTTTCCGGCGTTTATCAGACTTTCAGATAGGGCAAATGTCAGTGAGCGTTCCGATTTCAGTTCCAGAGCGATTCGCCCAATGAGTCCTTGATATTTAGTCGTTTTCAGCCAATTTTCTGGATTTTTGAAAATTTCACTTTTTTGTGAAAATATCCACTAAATGAGGGAATAATATGTGTGAGGGTACCCCAGGAGAGTTCCAAATGTGTGTGGGTAGAATATATATCCCACGGGGGTAAAATTGAAAAAAGTTGAAATAATTTTTCTTTTGGATTTAGTCATTTTTCCGGCATTTATCAGGCTTTCAGATAGGGCAAATGTCAGTGAGCGTTCCGATTTCAGTTCCAGAGCGATTCGCCCAATGAGTCCTTGATATTTAGTCGTTTTCAGCCAATTTTCTGGATTTTTGAAAATTTCACTTTTTTGTAAAAATATCCACTAAATGAGGGAATAATATGTGTGAGGGTACCCCAGGAGAGTTCCCAATGTGTGTGGGTAGAATGTATATCCCACGGGGGTAAAATTGAAAAAAGTTTAAATAATTTTTCTTTTGGACTTAGTCATTTTTCCGGCGTTTATCAGGCTTTCAGATAGGGCAAATGTCAGTGAGCATTCCGATTTCAGTTCCAGAGTGATTCGCCCAATGAGTCCTTGATATTTAATCATTTTCAGCCAATTTTCTTGATTTTTGAAAATTTCACTTTTTTGTGAAAATATCCACTAAATGAGGGAATAATATGTGTGAGGGTACCCCAGGAGAGCTCCCAATGTGTTTGGGTAGAATATATATCCCACGGGGGTAAAATTGAAAAAAGTTGAAAAAAAATTTTTTTTTTACTTAGTCATTTTTCCGTCGTTTATCAGACTTTCAGATAGGGCAAATGTCAGTAAGCGTTCCGATTTCAGTTCCAGAGCGATTCGCCCATTGAGTCCTTGATATTTAGTCGTTTTCAGCCAATTTTCTGCATTTTTGAAAATTTCACTTTTTTGTGAAAATATCCACTAAATGAGGGAATAATATGTGTGAGGGTACCCCAGGAGAGCTCCCAATGTGTTTGGGTAGAATATATATCCCACGGAGGTAAAATTTAAAAAAGTTGAAAAAAAATTTTTTTTTTACTTACTCATTTTTCCAGCGTTTATCAGACTTTCAGATAGGGCAAATGTCAGTGAGCGTTCCGATTTCAGTTCCAGAGCGATTCGCCCAATGAGTCCTTGATATTTAGTCATTTTCAGCCAATTTTCTGGATTTTTGAAAATTTCACTTTTTTGTGAAAACATCCACTAAATGAGGGAATAATATGTGTGAGGGTACCCCAGGAGAGTTCCCAATGTGTGTGGGTAGAATATATATCCCACGGGGGTAAAATTGAAAAAAGTTTAAATAATTTTTCTTTTGGACTTAGTCATTTTTCCGGCGTTTATCAGGCTTTCAGATAGGGCAAATGTCATTGAGCGTTCCGATTTCAGTTCCAGAGCGATTCGCCCAATGAGTCCTTGATATTTAGTCGTTTTCAGCCAATTTTCTGGATTTTTGAAAATTTCACTTTTTTGTGAAAATATCCACTAAATGAGGAAATAATATGTGTGAGGGTACCCCAGGAGAGTTCCAAATGTGTGTGGGTAGAATATATATCCCACGGGGGTAAAATTGAAAAAAGTTTAAATAATTTTTCTTTTGGACTTAGTCATTTTTCCGGCGTTTATCAGGCTTTCAGATAGGGCAAATGTCAGTGAGCGTTCCGATTTCAGTTCCAGAGCGAATCGCCCAATGAGTCCTTGATATTTAGTCGTTTTCAGCCAATTTTCTGGATTTTTGAAAATTTCACTTTTTTGTGAAAATATCCACTAAATGAGGGAATAATATGTGTTAGGGTACCCCAGGAGAGTTCCCAATGTGTTTGGGTAGAATATATATCCCACGGGGGTAAAATTGAAAAAAGTTGAAAAAAAATTTTTTTTTTACTTAGTCATTTTTCCGGCGTTTATCAGACTTTCAGATAGGGCAAAGGTCAGTGAGCGTTCCGATTTCAGTTCCAGAGCGATTCGCCCAATGAGCCCTTGATATTTAGTCGTTTTCAGCCAATTTTCTGGATTTTTGAAAATGTCACTTTTTTGTGAAAATATCCACTAAATGAGGGAATAATATGTGTGAGGGTACCCCAGGAGAGTTCCAAATGTGTGTCGGTAGAATTTATATCCCACGGGGGTAAAATTGAAAAAAGTTTAAAAAACTTTTTTTTTGGACTTACTCATTTTTCCGGCGTTTATCAGACTTTCAGATAGGGGAAATGTCGGTGAGCGTTCCGATTTCAGTTCCAGAGCGATTCGCCCAATGAGTCCTTGATATTTAGTCGTTTTCAGGCAATTTTCTGAATTTTTGAAAATTTCACTTTTTTGTGAAAATATCCACTAAATGAGGGAATAATATGTGTGAGGGTACCCCAGGAGAGTTCCCAATGTGTTTGGGTAGAATATATATCCCACAGGGGTAAAATTGAAAAAAGTTGAAAAAATTTTTCTTTTGGACTTAAGTCATTTTTCCAGCGTTTATCAGACTTTCAGATAGGGCAAATGTCAGTGAGCATTCCGATTTCAGTTCCAGAGCGATTCGCCCAATGAGTCCTTGATATTTAGTCGTTTTCAGCCAATTTTCTGAATTTTTGAAAATTTCACTTTTTTGTGAAAATATCCACTAAATGAGGGAATAATATGTGTGAGGGTACCCCAGGAGAGTTCCCAATGTGTGTGGGTAGAATATATATCCCACGGTGGTAAAATTGAAAAAAGTTGAAATAATTTTTCTTTTGGACTTAGTCATTTTTCCGGCGTTTATCAGACTTTTAGATAGGGCAAATGTCAGTGAGCGTTCCGATTTCAGTTCCAGAGCGAATCGCCCAATGAGTCCTTGATATTTAGTCGTTTTCAGCCAATTTTCTGGATTTTTGAAAATTTCACTTTTTTGTGAAAATATCCACTAAATGAGGGAATAATATGTGTGAGGGTACCCCAGGAGAGTTCCAAATGTGTGTGGGTAGAATATATATCCCACGGGGGTAAAATTGAAAAAAGTTGAAATAATTTTTCTTTTGGACTTAGTCATTTTTCCGGCGTTTATCATACTTTCAAGATAGGGCAAATGTCAGTGAGCATTCCGATTTCAGTTCCAGAGCGATTCGCCCAATGAGTACTTGATATTTAGTCGTTTTCAGCCAATTTTCTGGATTTTTGAAAATTTCACTTTTTTGTGAAAATATCCACTAAATGAGGGAATAATATGTGTTAGGGTACCCCAGGAGAGTTCCCAATGTGTTTGGGTAGAATATATATCCCACGGGGGTAAAATTGAAAAAAGTTGAAATAAATTTTCTTTTGGACTTAGTCATTTTTCCGGCGTTTATCAGACTTTCAGATAGGGCAAATGTCAGTGAGCGTTCCGATTTCAGTTCCAGAGCGATTCGCCCAATGAGTCCTTGATATTTAGTCATTTTCAGCCAATTTTCTGAATTTTTGAAAATTTCACTTTTTTGTGAAAATATCCACTAAATGAGGGAATAATATGTGTTAGGGTACCCCAGGAGAGTTCCCAATGTGTTTGGGTAGAATATATATCCCACGGGGGTAAAATTGAAAAAAGTTGAAATAATTTTTCTTTTGGACTTAGTCATTTTTCCGGCGTTTATCAGACTTTCAAGATAGGGCAAATGTCAGTGAGCATTCCGATTTCAGTTCCAGAGCGATTCGCCCAATGAGTCCTTGATATTTAGTCGTTTTCAGCCAATTTTCTGGATTTTTGAAAATTTCACTTTTTTGTGAAAATATCCACTAAATGAGGGAATAATATGTGTTAGGGTACCCCAGGAGAGTTCCCAATGTGTTTGGGTAGAATATATATCCCACGGGGGTAAAATTGAAAAAAGTTGAAATAAATTTTCTTTTGGACTTAGTCATTTTTCCGGCGTTTATCAGACTTTCAGATAGGGCAAATGTCAGTGAGCGTTCCGATTTCAGTTCCAGAGCGATTCGCCCAATGAGTCCTTGATATTTAGTCATTTTCAGCCAATTTTCTGAATTTTTGAAAATTTCACTTTTTTGTGAAAATATCCACTAAATGAGGGAATAATATGTGTTAGGGTACCCCAGGAGAGTTCCCAATGTGTTTGGGTAGAATATATATCCCACGGGGGTAAAATTGAAAAAAGTTGAAATAATTTTTCTTTTGGACTTAGTCATTTTTCCGGCGTTTATCAGACTTTCAGATAGGGCAAATGTCAGTGAGCGTTCCGATTTCAGTTCCAGAGCGATTCGCCCAATGAGTCCTTGATATTTAGTCGTTTTCAGCCAATTTTCTGGATTTTTGAAAATTTCACTTTTTTGTGAAAATATCCACTAAATGAGGGAATAATATGTGTGAGGGTACCCCAGGATAGTTCCAAATGTGTGTGGGTAGAATATATATCCCACGGGGGTAAAATTGAAAAAAGTTGAAATAATTTTTCTTTTGGACTTAGTCATTTTTCCGGCGTTTATCAGGCTTTCAGATAGGGCAAATGTCAGTGAGCGTTCCGATTTCAGTTCCAGAGCGATTCGCCCAATGAGTCCTTGATATTTAGTCGTTTTCAGCCAATTTTCTGGATTTTTGAAAATTTCACTTTTTTGTAAAAATATCCACTAAATGAGGGAATAATATGTGTGAGGGTACCCCAGGAGAGTTCCCAATGTGTGTGGGTAGAATATATATCCCACGGGGGTAAAATTGAAAAAAGTTTAAATAATTTTTCTTTTGGACTTAGTCATTTTTCCGGCGTTTATCAGGCTTTCAGATAGGGCAAATGTCATTGAGCGTTCCGATTTCAGTTCCAGAGCGATTCGCCCAATGAGTCCTTGATATTTAGTCGTTTTCAGCCAATTTTCTGGATTTTTGAAAATTTCACTTTTTTGTGAAAATATCCACTAAATGAGGGAATAATATGTGTGAGGGTACGCCAGGAGAGTTCCCAATGTGTGTGGGTAGAATATATATCCCACGGGGGTAAAATTGAAAAAAGTTGAAATAATTTTTCTTTTGGACTTAGTCATTTTTCCGGCGTTTATCAGACTTTCAGATAGGGCAAATGTCAGTGAGCGTTCCGATTTCAGTTCCAGAGCGATTCGCCCAATGAGTCCTTGATATTTAGTCGTTTTCAGCCAATTTTCTGGATTTTTGAAAATTTCACTTTTTTGTGAAAATATCCACTAAATGAGGGAATAATATGTGTGAGGGTACCCCAGGAGAGTTCCAAATGTGTGTGGGTAGAATATATATCCCACGGGGGTAAAATTGAAAAAAGTTGAAATAATTTTTCTTTTGGACTTAGTCATTTTTCCGGCGTTTATCAGGCTTTCAGATAGGGCAAATGTCAGTGAGCGTTCCGATTTCAGTTCCAGAGCGATTCGCCCAATGAGTCCTTGATATTTAGTCGTTTTCAGCCAATTTTCTGGATTTTTGAAAATTTCACTTTTTTGTAAAAATATCCACTAAATGAGGGAATAATATGTGTGAGGGTACCCCAGGAGAGTTCCCAATGTGTGTGGGTAGAATATATATCCCACGGGGGTAAAATTGAAAAAAGTTTAAATAATTTTTCTTTTGGACTTAGTCATTTTTCCGGCGTTTATCAGGCTTTCAGATAGGGCAAATGTGAGTGAGCGTTCCGATTTCAGTTCCAGAGCGATTCGCCCAATGAGTCCTTGATATTTAGTCGTTTTCAGTCAATTTTCTGGATTTTTGAAAATTTCACTTTTTTGTAAAAATATCCACTAAATGAGGGAATAATATGTGTGAGGGTACCCCAGGAGAGCTCCCAATGTGTTTGGGTAGAATATATATCCCACGGGGGTAAAATTGAAAAAAGTTGAAAAAAAATTTTTTTTTTACTTAGTCATTTTTCCGTCGTTTATCAGACTTTCAGATAGGGCAAATGTCAGTAAGCGTTCCGATTTCAGTTCCAGAGCGATTCGCCCAATGAGTCCTTGATATTTAGTCGTTTTCAGCCAATTTTCTGGATTTTTGAAAATTTCACTTTTTTGTGAAAATATCCACTAAATGAGGGAATAATATGTGTTAGGGTACCCCAGGAGAGTTCCCAATGTGTTTGGGTAGAATATATATCCCACGGGGGTAAAATTGAAAAAAGTTGAAATAAATTTTCTTTTGGACTTAGTCATTTTTCCGGCGTTTATCAGACTTTCAGATAGGGCAAATGTCAGTGAGCGTTCCGATTTCAGTTCCAGAGCGATTCGCCCAATGAGTCCTTGATATTTAGTCATTTTCAGCCAATTTTCTGAATTTTTGAAAATTTCACTTTTTTGTGAAAATATCCACTAAATGAGGGAATAATATGTGTTAGGGTACCCCAGGAGAGTTCCCAATGTGTTTGGGTAGAATATATATCCCACGGGGGTAAAATTGAAAAAAGTTGAAATAATTTTTCTTTTGGACTTAGTCATTTTTCCGGCGTTTATCAGACTTTCAAGATAGGGCAAATGTCAGTGAGCATTCCGATTTCAGTTCCAGAGCGATTCGCCCAATGAGTCCTTGATATTTAGTCGTTTTCAGCCAATTTTCTGGATTTTTGAAAATTTCACTTTTTTGTGAAAATATCCACTAAATGAGGGAATAATATGTGTTAGGGTACCCCAGGAGAGTTCCCAATGTGTTTGGGTAGAATATATATCCCACGGGGGTAAAATTGAAAAAAGTTGAAATAAATTTTCTTTTGGACTTAGTCATTTTTCCGGCGTTTATCAGACTTTCAGATAGGGCAAATGTCAGTGAGCGTTCCGATTTCAGTTCCAGAGCGATTCGCCCAATGAGTCCTTGATATTTAGTCGTTTTCAGCCAATTTTCTGGATTTTTGAAAATTTCACTTTTTTGTGAAAATATCCACTAAATGAGGGAATAATATGTGTGAGGGTACCCCAGGATAGTTCCAAATGTGTGTGGGTAGAATATATATCCCACGGGGGTAAAATTGAAAAAAGTTGAAATAATTTTTCTTTTGGACTTAGTCATTTTTCCGGCGTTTATCAGGCTTTCAGATAGGGCAAATGTCAGTGAGCGTTCCGATTTCAGTTCCAGAGCGATTCGCCCAATGAGTCCTTGATATTTAGTCGTTTTCAGCCAATTTTCTGGATTTTTGAAAATTTCACTTTTTTGTGAAAATATCCACTAAATGAGGGAATAATATGTGTGAGGGTACCCCAGGAGAGTTCCAAATGTGTGTGGGTAGAATATATATCCCACGGGGGTAAAATTGAAAAAAGTTGAAATAATTTTTCTTTTGGACTTAGTCATTTTTCCGGCGTTTATCAGGCTTTCAGATAGGGCAAATGTCAGTGAGCGTTCCGATTTCAGTTCCAGAGCGATTCGCCCAATGAGTCCTTGATATTTAGTCGTTTTCAGCCAATTTTCTGGATTTTTGAAAATTTCACTTTTTTGTAAAAATATCCACTAAATGAGGGAATAATATGTGTGAGGGTACCCCAGGAGAGTTCCCAATGTGTGTGGGTAGAATACATATCCCACGGGGGTAAAATTGAAAAAAGTTTAAATAATTTTTCTTTTGGACTTAGTCATTTTTCCGGCGTTTATCAGGCTTTCAGATAGGGCAAATGTCATTGAGCGTTCCGATTTCAGTTCCAGAGCGATTCGCCCAATGAGTCCTTGATATTTAGTCGTTTTCAGCCAATTTTCTGGATTTTTGAAAATTTCACTTTTTTGTGAAAATATCCACTAAATGAGGGAATAATATGTGTGAGGGTACCCCAGGAGAGTTCCCAATGTGTGTGGGTAGAATATATATCCCACGGGGGTAAAATTGAAAAAAGTTGAAATAATTTTTCTTTTGGACTTAGTCATTTTTCCGGCGTTTATCAGACTTTCAGATAGGGCAAATGTCAGTGAGCGTTCCGATTTCAGTTCCAGAGCGATTCGCCCAATGAGTCCTTGATATTTAGTCGTTTTCAGCCAATTTTCTGGATTTTTGAAAATTTCAGTTTTTTGTGAAAATATCCACTAAATGAGGGAATAATATGTGTGAGGGTACCCCAGGAGAGTTCCAAATGTGTGTGGGTAGAATATATATCCCACGGGGGTAAAATTGAAAAAAGTTGAAATAATTTTTCTTTTGGACTTAGTCATTTTTCCGGCGTTTATCAGGCTTTCAGATAGGGCAAATGTGAGTGAGCGTTCCGATTTCAGTTCCAGAGCGATTCGCCCAATGAGTCCTTGATATTTAGTCGTTTTCAGTCAATTTTCTGGATTTTTGAAAATTTCACTTTTTTGTAAAAATATCCACTAAATGAGGGAATAATATGTGTGAGGGTACCCCAGGAGAGCTCCCAATGTGTTTGGGTAGAATATATATCCCACGGGGGTAAAATTGAAAAAAGTTGAAATAATTTTTCTTTTGGACTTAGTCATTTTTCCGGCGTTTATCAGACTTTCAAGATAGGGCAAATGTCAGTGAGCATTCCGATTTCAGTTCCAGAGCGATTCGCCCAATGAGTCCTTGATATTTAGTCGTTTTCAGCCAATTTTCTGGATTTTTGAAAATTTCACTTTTTTGTGAAAATATCCACTAAATGAGGGAATAATATGTGTTAGGGTACCCCAGGAGAGTTCCCAATGTGTTTGGGTAGAATATATATCCCACGGGGGTAAAATTGAAAAAAGTTGAAATAAATTTTCTTTTGGACTTAGTCATTTTTCCGGCGTTTATCAGACTTTCAGATAGGGCAAATGTCAGTGAGCGTTCCGATTTCAGTTCCAGAGCGATTCGCCCAATGAGTCCTTGATATTTAGTCGTTTTCAGCCAATTTTCTGGATTTTTGAAAATTTCACTTTTTTGTGAAAATATCCACTAAATGAGGGAATAATATGTGTGAGGGTACCCCAGGATAGTTCCAAATGTGTGTGGGTAGAATATATATCCCACGGGGGTAAAATTGAAAAAAGTTGAAATAATTTTTCTTTTGGACTTAGTCATTTTTCCGGCGTTTATCAGGCTTTCAGATAGGGCAAATGTCAGTGAGCGTTCCGATTTCAGTTCCAGAGCGATTCGCCCAATGAGTCCTTGATATTTAGTCGTTTTCAGCCAATTTTCTGGATTTTTGAAAATTTCACTTTTTTGTGAAAATATCCACTAAATGAGGGAATAATATGTGTGAGGGTACCCCAGGAGAGTTCCAAATGTGTGTGGGTAGAATATATATCCCACGGGGGTAAAATTGAAAAAAGTTGAAATAATTTTTCTTTTGGACTTAGTCATTTTTCCGGCGTTTATCAGGCTTTCAGATAGGGCAAATGTCAGTGAGCGTTCCGATTTCAGTTCCAGAGCGATTCGCCCAATGAGTCCTTGATATTTAGTCGTTTTCAGCCAATTTTCTGGATTTTTGAAAATTTCACTTTTTTGTAAAAATATCCACTAAATGAGGGAATAATATGTGTGAGGGTACCCCAGGAGAGTTCCCAATGTGTGTGGGTAGAATACATATCCCACGGGGGTAAAATTGAAAAAAGTTTAAATAATTTTTCTTTTGGACTTAGTCATTTTTCCGGCGTTTATCAGGCTTTCAGATAGGGCAAATGTCATTGAGCGTTCCGATTTCAGTTCCAGAGCGATTCGCCCAATGAGTCCTTGATATTTAGTCGTTTTCAGCCAATTTTCTGGATTTTTGAAAATTTCACTTTTTTGTGAAAATATCCACTAAATGAGGGAATAATATGTGTGAGGGTACCCCAGGAGAGCTCCCAATGTGTTTGGGTAGAATATATATCCCACGGGGGTAAAATTGAAAAAAGTTGAAATAATTTTTCTTTTGGACTTAGTCATTTTTCCGGCGTTTATCAGACTTTCAAGATAGGGCAAATGTCAGTGAGCATTCCGATTTCAGTTCCAGAGCGATTCGCCCAATGAGTCCTTGATATTTAGTCGTTTTCAGCCAATTTTCTGGATTTTTGAAAATTTCACTTTTTTGTGAAAATATCCACTAAATGAGGGAATAATATGTGTTAGGGTACCCCAGGAGAGTTCCCAATGTGTTTGGGTAGAATATATATCCCACGGGGGTAAAATTGAAAAAAGTTGAAATAAATTTTCTTTTGGACTTAGTCATTTTTCCGGCGTTTATCAGACTTTCAGATAGGGCAAATGTCAGTGAGCGTTCCGATTTCAGTTCCAGAGCGATTCGCCCAATGAGTCCTTGATATTTAGTCGTTTTCAGCCAATTTTCTGGATTTTTGAAAATTTCACTTTTTTGTGAAAATATCCACTAAATGAGGGAATAATATGTGTGAGGGTACCCCAGGATAGTTCCAAATGTGTGTGGGTAGAATATATATCCCACGGGGGTAAAATTGAAAAAAGTTGAAATAATTTTTCTTTTGGACTTAGTCATTTTTCCGGCGTTTATCAGGCTTTCAGATAGGGCAAATGTCAGTGAGCGTTCCGATTTCAGTTCCAGAGCGATTCGCCCAATGAGTCCTTGATATTTAGTCGCTTTCAGCCAATTTTCTGGATTTTTGAAAATTTCACTTTTTTGTGAAAATATCCACTAAATGAGGGAATAATATGTGTGAGGGTACCCCAGGAGAGTTCCAAATGTGTGTGGGTAGAATATATATCCCACGGGGGTAAAATTGAAAAAAGTTGAAATAATTTTTCTTTTGGACTTAGTCATTTTTCCGGCGTTTATCAGGCTTTCAGATAGGGCAAATGTCAGTGAGCGTTCCGATTTCAGTTCCAGAGCGATTCGCCCAATGAGTCCTTGATATTTAGTCGTTTTCAGCCAATTTTCTGGATTTTTGAAAATTTCACTTTTTTGTAAAAATATCCACTAAATGAGGGAATAATATGTGTGAGGGTACCCCAGGAGAGTTCCCAATGTGTGTGGGTAGAATACATATCCCACGGGGGTAAAATTGAAAAAAGTTTAAATAATTTTTCTTTTGGACTTAGTCATTTTTCCGGCGTTTATCAGGCTTTCAGATAGGGCAAATGTCATTGAGCGTTCCGATTTCAGTTCCAGAGCGATTCGCCCAATGAGTCCTTGATATTTAGTCGTTTTCAGCCAATTTTCTGGATTTTTGAAAATTTCACTTTTTTGTGAAAATATCCACTAAATGAGGGAATAATATGTGTGAGGGTACCCCAGGAGAGTTCCCAATGTGTGTGGGTAGAATATATATCCCACGGGGGTAAAATTGAAAAAAGTTGAAATAATTTTTCTTTTGGACTTAGTCATTTTTCCGGCGTTTATCAGACTTTCAGATAGGGCAAATGTCAGTGAGCGTTCCGATTTCAGTTCCAGAGCGATTCGCCCAATGAGTCCTTGATATTTAGTCGTTTTCAGCCAATTTTCTGGATTTTTGAAAATTTCACTTTTTTGTGAAAATATCCACTAAATGAGGGAATAATATGTGTGAGGGTACCCCAGGAGAGTTCCAAATGTGTGTGGGTAGAATATATATCCCACGGGGGTAAAATTGAAAAAAGTTGAAATAATTTTTCTTTTGGACTTAGTCATTTTTCCGGCGTTTATCAGGCTTTCAGATAGGGCAAATGTGAGTGAGCGTTCCGATTTCAGTTCCAGAGCGATTCGCCCAATGAGTCCTTGATATTTAGTCGTTTTCAGTCAATTTTCTGGATTTTTGAAAATTTCACTTTTTTGTAAAAATATCCACTAAATGAGGGAATAATATGTGTGAGGGTACCCCAGGAGAGCTCCCAATGTGTTTGGGTAGAATATATATCCCACGGGGGTAAAATTAAAAAAAGTTGAAAAAAAATTTTTTTTTTACTTAGTCATTTTTCCGTCGTTTATCAGACTTTCAGATAGGGCAAATGTCAGTAAGCATTCCGATTTCAGTTCCAGAGCGATTCGCCCAATGAGTCCTTGATATTTAGTCGTTTTCAGCCAATTTTCTGGATTTTTGAAAATTTCACTTTTTTGTGAAAATATCCACTAAATGAGGGAATAATATGTGTTAGGGTACCCCAGGAGAGTTCCCAATGTGTTTGGGTAGAATATATATCCCACGGGGGTAAAATTGAAAAAAGTTGAAATAAATTTTCTTTTGGACTTAGTCATTTTTCCGGCGTTTATCAGACTTTCAGATAGGGCAAATGTCAGTGAGCGTTCCGATTTCAGTTCCAGAGCGATTCGCCCAATGAGTCCTTGATATTTAGTCATTTTCAGCCAATTTTCTGAATTTTTGAAAATTTCACTTTTTTGTGAAAATATCCACTAAATGAGGGAATAATATGTGTTAGGGTACCCCAGGAGAGTTCCCAATGTGTTTGGGTAGAATATATATCCCACGGGGGTAAAATTGAAAAAAGTTGAAATAATTTTTCTTTTGGACTTAGTCATTTTTCCGGCGTTTATCAGACTTTCAAGATAGGGCAAATGTCAGTGAGCATTCCGATTTCAGTTCCAGAGCGATTGGCCCAATGAGTCCTTGATATTTAGTCGTTTTCAGCCAATTTTCTGGATTTTTGAAAATTTCACTTTTTTGTGAAAATATCCACTAAATGAGGGAATAATATGTGTTAGGGTACCCCAGGAGAGTTCCCAATGTGTTTGGGTAGAATATATATCCCACGGGGGTAAAATTGAAAAAAGTTGAAATAAATTTTCTTTTGGACTTAGTCATTTTTCCGGCGTTTATCAGACTTTCAGATAGGGCAAATGTCAGTGAGCGTTCCGATTTCAGTTCCAGAGCGATTCGCCCAATGAGTCCTTGATATTTAGTCATTTTCAGCCAATTTTCTGAATTTTTGAAAATTTCACTTTTTTGTGAAAATATCCACTAAATGAGGGAATAATATGTGTTAGGGTACCCCAGGAGAGTTCCCAATGTGTTTGGGTAGAATATATATCCCACGGGGGTAAAATTGAAAAAAGTTGAAATAATTTTTCTTTTGGACTTAGTCATTTTTCCGGCGTTTATCAGACTTTCAGATAGGGCAAATGTCAGTGAGCGTTCCGATTTCAGTTCCAGAGCGATTCGCCCAATGAGTCCTTGATATTTAGTCGTTTTCAGCCAATTTTCTGGATTTTTGAAAATTTCACTTTTTTGTGAAAATATCCACTAAATGAGGGAATAATATGTGTGAGGGTACCCCAGGATAGTTCCAAATGTGTGTGGGTAGAATATATATCCCACGGGGGTAAAATTGAAAAAAGTTGAAATAATTTTTCTTTTGGACTTAGTCATTTTTCCGGCGTTTATCAGGCTTTCAGATAGGGCAAATGTCAGTGAGCGTTCCGATTTCAGTTCCAGAGCGATTCGCCCAATGAGTCCTTGATATTTAGTCGTTTTCAGCCAATTTTCTGGATTTTTGAAAATTTCACTTTTTTGTAAAAATATCCACTAAATGAGGGAATAATATGTGTGAGGGTACCCCAGGAGAGTTCCCAATGTGTGTGGGTAGAATATATATCCCACGGGGGTAAAATTGAAAAAAGTTTAAATAATTTTTCTTTTGGACTTAGTCATTTTTCCGGCGTTTATCAGGCTTTCAGATAGGGCAAATGTCATTGAGCGTTCCGATTTCAGTTCCAGAGCGATTCGCCCAATGAGTCCTTGATATTTAGTCGTTTTCAGCCAATTTTCTGGATTTTTGAAAATTTCACTTTTTTGTGAAAATATCCACTAAATGAGGGAATAATATGTGTGAGGGTACCCCAGGAGAGTTCCCAATGTGTGTGGGTAGAATATATATCCCACGGGGGTAAAATTGAAAAAAGTTGAAATAATTTTTCTTTTGGACTTAGTCATTTTTCCGGCGTTTATCAGACTTTCAGATAGGGCAAATGTCAGTGAGCGTTCCGATTTCAGTTCCAGAGCGATTCGCCCAATGAGTCCTTGATATTTAGTCGTTTTCAGCCAATTTTCTGGATTTTTGAAAATTTCACTTTTTTGTGAAAATATCCACTAAATGAGGGAATAATATGTGTGAGGGTACCCCAGGAGAGTTCCAAATGTGTGTGGGTAGAATATATATCCCACGGGGGTAAAATTGAAAAAAGTTGAAATAATTTTTCTTTTGGACTTAGTCATTTTTCCGGCGTTTATCAGGCTTTCAGATAGGGCAAATGTGAGTGAGCGTTCCGATTTCAGTTCCAGAGCGATTCGCCCAATGAGTCCTTGATATTTAGTCGTTTTCAGTCAATTTTCTGGATTTTTGAAAATTTCACTTTTTTGTAAAAATATCCACTAAATGAGGGAATAATATGTGTGAGGGTACCCCAGGAGAGCTCCCAATGTGTTTGGGTAGAATATATATCCCACGGGGGTAAAATTGAAAAAAGTTGAAAAAAAATTTTTTTTTTACTTAGTCATTTTTCCGTCGTTTATCAGACTTTCAGATAGGGCAAATGTCAGTAAGCATTCCGATTTCAGTTCCAGAGCGATTCGCCCAATGAGTCCTTGATATTTAGTCGTTTTCAGCCAATTTTCTGGATTTTTGAAAATTTCACTTTTTTGTGAAAATATCCACTAAATGAGGGAATAATATGTGTTAGGGTACCCCAGGAGAGTTCCCAATGTGTTTGGGTAGAATATATATCCCACGGGGGTAAAATTGAAAAAAGTTGAAATAAATTTTCTTTTGGACTTAGTCATTTTTCCGGCGTTTATCAGACTTTCAGATAGGGCAAATGTCAGTGAGCGTTCCGATTTCAGTTCCAGAGCGATTCGCCCAATGAGTCCTTGATATTTAGTCATTTTCAGCCAATTTTCTGAATTTTTGAAAATTTCACTTTTTTGTGAAAATATCCACTAAATGAGGGAATAATATGTGTTAGGGTACCCCAGGAGAGTTCCCAATGTGTTTGGGTAGAATATATATCCCACGGGGGTAAAATTGAAAAAAGTTGAAATAATTTTTCTTTTGGACTTAGTCATTTTTCCGGCGTTTATCAGACTTTCAAGATAGGGCAAATGTCAGTGAGCATTCCGATTTCAGTTCCAGAGCGATTCGCCCAATGAGTCCTTGATATTTAGTCGTTTTCAGCCAATTTTCTGGATTTTTGAAAATTTCACTTTTTTGTGAAAATATCCACTAAATGAGGGAATAATATGTGTTAGGGTACCCCAGGAGAGTTCCCAATGTGTTTGGGTAGAATATATATCCCACGGGGGTAAAATTGAAAAAAGTTGAAATAAATTTTCTTTTGGACTTAGTCATTTTTCCGGCGTTTATCAGACTTTCAGATAGGGCAAATGTCAGTGAGCGTTCCGATTTCAGTTCCAGAGCGATTCGCCCAATGAGTCCTTGATATTTAGTCATTTTCAGCCAATTTTCTGAATTTTTGAAAATTTCACTTTTTTGTGAAAATATCCACTAAATGAGGGAATAATATGTGTTAGGGTACCCCAGGAGAGTTCCCAATGTGTTTGGGTAGAATATATATCCCACGGGGGTAAAATTGAAAAAAGTTGAAATAATTTTTCTTTTGGACTTAGTCATTTTTCCGGCGTTTATCAGACTTTCAGATAGGGCAAATGTCAGTGAGCGTTCCGATTTCAGTTCCAGAGCGATTCGCCCAATGAGTCCTTGATATTTAGTCGTTTTCAGCCAATTTTCTGGATTTTTGAAAATTTCACTTTTTTGTGAAAATATCCACTAAATGAGGGAATAATATGTGTGAGGGTACCCCAGGATAGTTCCAAATGTGTGTGGGTAGAATATATATCCCACGGGGGTAAAATTGAAAAAAGTTGAAATAATTTTTCTTTTGGACTTAGTCATTTTTCCGGCGTTTATCAGGCTTTCAGATAGGGCAAATGTCAGTGAGCGTTCCGATTTCAGTTCCAGAGCGATTCGCCCAATGAGTCCTTGATATTTAGTCGTTTTCAGCCAATTTTCTGGATTTTTGAAAATTTCACTTTTTTGTAAAAATATCCACTAAATGAGGGAATAATATGTGTGAGGGTACCCCAGGAGAGTTCCCAATGTGTGTGGGTAGAATATATATCCCACGGGGGTAAAATTGAAAAAAGTTTAAATAATTTTTCTTTTGGACTTAGTCATTTTTCCGGCGTTTATCAGGCTTTCAGATAGGGCAAATGTCATTGAGCGTTCCGATTTCAGTTCCAGAGCGATTCGCCCAATGAGTCCTTGATATTTAGTCGTTTTCAGCCAATTTTCTGGATTTTTGAAAATTTCACTTTTTTGTGAAAATATCCACTAAATGAGGGAATAATATGTGTGAGGGTACCCCAGGAGAGTTCCCAATGTGTGTGGGTAGAATATATATCCCACGGGGGTAAAATTGAAAAAAGTTGAAATAATTTTTCTTTTGGACTTAGTCATTTTTCCGGCGTTTATCAGACTTTCAGATAGGGCAAATGTCAGTGAGCGTTCCGATTTCAGTTCCAGAGCGATTCGCCCAATGAGTCCTTGATATTTAGTCGTTTTCAGCCAATTTTCTGGATTTTTGAAAATTTCACTTTTTTGTGAAAATATCCACTAAATGAGGGAATAATATGTGTGAGGGTACCCCAGGAGAGTTCCAAATGTGTGTGGGTAGAATATATATCCCACGGGGGTAAAATTGAAAAAAGTTGAAATAATTTTTCTTTTGGACTTAGTCATTTTTCCGGCGTTTATCAGGCTTTCAGATAGGGCAAATGTGAGTGAGCGTTCCGATTTCAGTTCCAGAGCGATTCGCCCAATGAGTCCTTGATATTTAGTCGTTTTCAGCCAATTTTCTGGATTTTTGAAAATTTCACTTTTTTGTAAAAATATCCACTAAATGAGGGAATAATATGTGTGAGGGTACCCCAGGAGAGTTCCCAATGTGTGTGGGTAGAATGTATATCCCACGGGGGTAAAATTGAAAAAAGTTTAAATAATTTTTATTTTGGACTTAGTCATTTTTCCGGCGTTTATCAGGCTTTCAGATAGGGCAAATGTCATTGAGCGTTCCGATTTCAGTTCCAGAGCGATTCGCCCAATGAGTCCTTGATATTTAGTCATTTTCAGCCAATTTTCTGGATTTTTGAAAATTTCACTTTTTTGTGAAAATATCCACTAAATGAGGGAATAATATGTGTGAGGGTACCCCAGGAGAGTTCCAAATGTGTGTGGGTAGAATATATATCCCACGGGGGTAAAATTGAAAAAAGTTGAAATAATTTTTCTTTTGGACTTAGTCATTTTTCCGGCGTTTATCAGACTTTCAGATAGGGCAAATGTCAGTGAGCATTCCGATTTCAGTTCCAGAGTGATTCGCCCAATGAGTCCTTGATATTTAATCATTTTCAGCCAATTTTCTTGATTTTTGAAAATTTCACTTTTTTGTGAAAATATCCACTAAATGAGGGAATAATATGTGTGAGGGTACCCCAGGAGAGCTCCCAATGTGTTTGGGTAGAATATATATCCCACGGGGGTAAAATTGAAAAAAGTTGAAAAAAAATTTTTTTTTTACTTAGTCATTTTTCCGTCGTTTATCAGACTTTCAGATAGGGCAAATGTCAGTAAGCGTTCCGATTTCAGTTCCAGAGCGATTCGCCCATTGAGTCCTTGATATTTAGTCGTTTTCAGCCAATTTTCTGGATTTTTGAAAATTTCACTTTTTTGTGAAAATATCCACTAAATGAGGGAATAATATGTGTTAGGGTACCCCAGGAGAGTTCCCAATGTGTTTGGGTAGAATATATATCCCACGGGGGTAAAATTGAAAAAAGTTGAAAAAAAATTTTTTTTTTACTTAGTCATTTTTCCGGCGTTTATCAGAAGTTCAGATAGGGCAAAGGTCAGTGAGCGTTCCGATTTCAGTTCCAGAACGATTCGCCCAATGAGTCCTTGATATTTAGTCGTTTTCAGCCAATATTCTGAATTTTTGAAAATTTCACTTTTTTGCGAAAATATCCACTAAATGAGGGAATACTATGTGTGAGGGTACCCCAGGAGAGTTCCCAACGTGTGTGGGTAGAATATACATCCCACGGGGGTAAAATTGAAAAAAGTTGAAATAATTTTTCTTTTGGACTTAGTCATTTTTCCGGCGTTTATCAGACTTTCAGATAGGGCAAATGTCAGTGAGCGTTTCGATTTCAGTTCCAGAATGATTCGCCCAATGAGTCCTTGATATTTAGTCGTTTTCAGCCAATTTTCTGGATTTTTGAAAATTTCACTTTTTTGTGAAAATATCCACTAAATGAGGGAATAATATGTGTTAGGGTACCCCAGGAGAGTTCCCAATGTGTGTGGGTAGAATATATATCCCACGGGGGTAAAATTGAAAAAGGTTGAAATAATTTTTCTTTTGGACTTAGTCATTTTTCCAGCGTTTATCAGACTTTCAGAAAGGGCAAATGTCAGTGAGCTTTCCGATTTCAGTTCCAGAGCGATTCGCCCAATGAGCCCTTGATATTTAGTCGTTTTCAGCCAATTTTCTGGATTTTTGAAAATGTCACTTTTTTGTGAAAATATCCACTAAATGAGGGAATAATATGTGTGAGGGTACCCCAGGAGAGTTCCAAATGTGTGTCGGTAGAATTTATATCCCACGGGGGTAAAATTGAAAAAAGTTTAAAAAACTTTTTTTTTGGACTTACTCATTTTTCCGGCGTTTATCAGACTTTCAGATAGGGGAAATGTCGGTGAGCGTTCCGATTTCAGTTCCAGAGCGATTCGCCCAATGAGTCCTTGATATTTAGTCGTTTTCAGGCAATTTTCTGAATTTTTGAAAATTTCACTTTTTTGTGAAAATATCCACTAAATGAGGGAATAATATGTGTGAGGGTACCCCAGGAGAGTTCCAAATGTGTGTGGGTAGAATATATATCCCACGGGGGTAAAATTGAAAAAAGTTGAAATAATTTTTCTTTTGGACTTAGTCATTTTTCCGGCGTTTATCAGGCTTTCAGATAGGGCAAATGTCAGTGAGCGTTCCGATTTCAGTTCCAGAGCGATTCGCCCAATGAGTCCTTGATATTTAGTCGTTTTCAGCCAATTTTCTGGATTTTTGAAAATTTCACTTTTTTGTAAAAATATCCACTAAATGAGGGAATAATATGTGTGAGGGTACCCCAGGAGAGTTCCCAATGTGTGTGGGTAGAATACATATCCCACGGGGGTAAAATTGAAAAAAGTTTAAATAATTTTTCTTTTGGACTTAGTCATTTTTCCGGCGTTTATCAGGCTTTCAGATAGGGCAAATGTCATTGAGCGTTCCGATTTCAGTTCCAGAGCGATTCGCCCAATGAGTCCTTGATATTTAGTCGTTTTCAGCCAATTTTCTGGATTTTTGAAAATTTCACTTTTTTGTGAAAATATCCACTAAATGAGGGAATAATATGTGTGAGGGTACCCCAGGAGAGTTCCCAATGTGTGTGGGTAGAATATATATCCCACGGGGGTAAAATTGAAAAAAGTTGAAATAATTTTTCTTTTGGACTTAGTCATTTTTCCGGCGTTTATCAGACTTTCAGATAGGGCAAATGTCAGTGAGCGTTCCGATTTCAGTTCCAGAGCGATTCGCCCAATGAGTCCTTGATATTTAGTCGTTTTCAGCCAATTTTCTGGATTTTTGAAAATTTCACTTTTTTGTGAAAATATCCACTAAATGAGGGAATAATATGTGTGAGGGTACCCCAGGAGAGTTCCAAATGTGTGTGGGTAGAATATATATCCCACGGGGGTAAAATTGAAAAAAGTTGAAATAATTTTTCTTTTGGACTTAGTCATTTTTCCGGCGTTTATCAGGCTTTCAGATAGGGCAAATGTCAGTAAGCGTTCCGATTTCAGTTCCAGAGCGATTCGCCCATTGAGTCCTTGATATTTAGTCGTTTTCAGCCAATTTTCTGGATTTTTGAAAATTTCACTTTTTTGTGAAAATATCCACTAAATGAGGGAATAATATGTGTTAGGGTACCCCAGGAGAGTTCCCAATGTGTTTGGGTAGAATATATATCCCACGGGGGTAAAATTGAAAAAAGTTGAAATAATTTTTCTTTTGGACTTAGTCATTTTTCCGGCGTTTATCAGACTTTCAGATAGGGCAAATGTCAGTGAGCGTTTCGATTTCAGTTCCAGAATGATTCGCCCAATGAGTCCTTGATATTTAGTCGTTTTCAGCCAATTTTCTGGATTTTTGAAAATTTCACTTTTTTGTGAAAATATCCACTAAATGAGGGAATAATATGTGTTAGGGTACCCCAGGAGAGTTCCCAATGTGTGTGGGTAGAATATATATCCCACGGGGGTAAAATTGAAAAAGGTTGAAATAATTTTTCTTTTGGACTTAGTCATTTTTCCAGCGTTTATCAGACTTTCAGAAAGGGCAAATGTCAGTGAGCTTTCCGATTTCAGTTCCAGAGCGATTCGCCCAATGAGCCCTTGATATTTAGTCGTTTTCAGCCAATTTTCTGGATTTTTGAAAATGTCACTTTTTTGTGAAAATATCCACTAAATGAGGGAATAATATGTGTGAGGGTACCCCAGGAGAGTTCCAAATGTGTGTCGGTAGAATTTATATCCCACGGGGGTAAAATTGAAAAAAGTTTAAAAAACTTTTTTTTTGGACTTACTCATTTTTCCGGCGTTTATCAGACTTTCAGATAGGGGAAATGTCGGTGAGCGTTCCGATTTCAGTTCCAGAGCGATTCGCCCAATGAGTCCTTGATATTTAGTCGTTTTCAGGCAATTTTCTGAATTTTTGAAAATTTCACTTTTTTGTGAAAATATCCACTAAATGAGGGAATAATATGTGTGAGGGTACCCCAGGAGAGTTCCCAATGTGTTTGGGTAGAATATATATCCCACAGGGGTAAAATTGAAAAAAGTTGAAAAAATTTTTCTTTTGGACTTAAGTCATTTTTCCAGCGTTTATCAGACTTTCAGATAGGGCAAATGTCAGTGAGCATTCCGATTTCAGTTCCAGAGCGATTCGCCCAATGAGTCCTTGATATTTAGTCGTTTTCAGCCAATTTTCTGAATTTTTGAAAATTTCACTTTTTTGTGAAAATATCCACTAAATGAGGGAATAATATGTGTGAGGGTACCCCAGGAGAGTTCCCAATGTGTGTGGGTAGAATATATATCCCACGGTGGTAAAATTGAAAAAAGTTGAAATAATTTTTCTTTTGGACTTAGTCATTTTTCCGGCGTTTATCAGACTTTTAGATAGGGCAAATGTCAGTGAGCGTTCCGATTTCAGTTCCAGAGCGAATCGCCCAATGAGTCCTTGATATTTAGTCGTTTTCAGCCAATTTTCTGGATTTTTGAAAATTTCACTTTTTTGTGAAAATATCCACTAAATGAGGGAATAATATGTGTGAGGGTACCCCAGGAGAGTTCCAAATGTGTGTGGGTAGAATATATATCCCACGGGGGTAAAATTGAAAAAAGTTGAAATAATTTTTCTTTTGGACTTAGTCATTTTTCCGGCGTTTATCAGACTTTCAAGATAGGGCAAATGTCAGTGAGCATTCCGATTTCAGTTCCAGAGCGATTCGCCCAATGAGTCCTTGATATTTAGTCGTTTTCAGCCAATTTTCTGGATTTTTGAAAATTTCACTTTTTTGTGAAAATATCCACTAAATGAGGGAATAATATGTGTTAGGGTACCCCAGGAGAGTTCCCAATGTGTTTGGGTAGAATATATATCCCACGGGGGTAAAATTGAAAAAAGTTGAAATAAATTTTCTTTTGGACTTAGTCATTTTTCCGGCGTTTATCAGACTTTCAGATAGGGCAAATGTCAGTGAGCGTTCCGATTTCAGTTCCAGAGCGATTCGCCCAATGAGTCCTTGATATTTAGTCATTTTCAGCCAATTTTCTGAATTTTTGAAAATTTCACTTTTTTGTGAAAATATCCACTAAATGAGGGAATAATATGTGTTAGGGTACCCCAGGAGAGTTCCCAATGTGTTTGGGTAGAATATATATCCCACGGGGGTAAAATTGAAAAAAGTTGAAATAAATTTTCTTTTGGACTTAGTCATTTTTCCGGCGTTTATTAGACTTTCAGATAGGGCAAATGTCAGTGAGCGTTCCGATTTCAGTTCCAGAGCGATTCGCCCAATGAGTCCTTGATATTTAGACGTTTTCAGCCAATTTTCTGGATTTTTGAAAATTTCACTTTTTTGTGAAAATATCCACTAAATGAGGGAATAATATGTGTGAGGGTACCCCAGGAGAGTTCCAAATGTGTGTGGGTAGAATATATATCCCACGGGGGTAAAATTGAAAAAAGTTGAAATAATTTTTCTTTTGGACTTAGTCATTTTTCCGGCGTTTATCAGACTTTCAGATAGGGCAAATGTCAGTGAGCATTCCGATTTCAGTTCCAGAGCGATTCGCCCAATGAGTCCTTGATATTTAGTCGTTTTCAGCCAATTTTCTCGATTTTTGAAAATTTCACTTTTTTGTGAAAATATCCACTAAATGAGGGAATAATATGTGTGAGGGTACCCCAGGAGAGTTCCCAATGTGTGTGGGTAGAATATATATCCCACAGGGGTAAAATTAAAAAAAAGTTGAAAAAATTTTTCTTTTGTACTTACTCATTTTTCCGGCGTTTATCAGACTTTCAGATAGGGCAAATGTCAGTGAGCGTTCCAATTTCAGTTCCAGAGCGATTCGCCCTTTGAGTCCTTGATATTTAGTCATTTTCAGCCAATTTTCTGAATTTTTGAAAATTTCACTTTTTTGTGAAAATATCCACTAAATGAGGGAATAATATGTGTTAGGGTACCCCAGGAGAGTTCCCAATGTGTTTGGGTAGAATATATATCCCACGAGGGTAAAATTGAAAAAAGTTGAAATAAATTTTCTTTTGGACTTAGTCATTTTTCCGGCGTTTATCAGACTTTCAGATAGGGCAAATGTCAGCGAGCGTTCCGATTTCAGTTCCAGAGCGATTCGCCCAATGTATCCTTGATATTTAGTCGTTTTCAGCCAATTTTCTGGATTTTTGAAAATTTCACTTTTTTGTGAAAATATCCACTAAATGAGGGAATAATATGTGTGAGGGTACCCCAGGAGAGTTCCAAATGTGTGTGGGTAGAATATATATCCCTCGGGGGTAAAATTGAAAAAAGTTGAAATAATTTTTCTTTTGGACTTAGTCATTTTTCCGGCGTTTATCAGACTTTCAGATAGGGCAAATGTCAGTGAGCATTCCGATTTCAGATCCAGAGCGATTCGCCCAATGAGTCCTTGATATTTAGTCGTTTTCAGCCAATTTTCTCGATTTTTGAAAATTTCACTTTTTTGTGAAAATATCCACTAAATGAGGGAATAATATGTGTGAGGGTACCCCAGGAGAGTTCCCAATGTGTTTGGGTAGAATATATATCCCACAGGGGTAAAATTGAAAAAAGTTGAAAAAATTTTTCTTTTGGACTTAAGTCATTTTTCCAGCGTTTATCAGACTTTCAGATAGGGCAAATGTCAGTGAGCATTCCGATTTCAGTTCCAGAGCGATTCGCCCAATGAGTCCTTGATATTTAGTCGTTTTCAGCCAATTTTCTGAATTTTTGAAAATTTCACTTTTTTGTGAAAATATCCACTAAATGAGGGAATAATATGTGTGAGGGTACCCCAGGAGAGTTCCCAATGTGTGTGGGTAGAATATATATCCCACAGTGGTAAAATTGAAAAAAGTTGAAATAATTTTTCTTTTGGACTTAGTCATTTTTCCGGCGTTTATCAGACTTTCAAGATAGGGCAAATGTCAGTGAGCATTCCGATTTCAGTTCCAGAGCGATTTGCCCAATGAGTCCTTGATATTTAGTCGTTTTCAGCCAATTTTCTGGATTTTTGAAAATTTCACTTTTTTGTGAAAATATCCACTAAATGAGGGAATAATATGTGTGAGGGTACCCCAGGAGAGTTCCCAATGTGTTTGGGTAGAATATATATCCCACGGGGGTAAAATTGAAAAAAGTTGAAATAAATTTTCTTTTGGACTTAGTCATTTTTCCGGCGTTTATCAGACTTTCAGATAGGGCAAATGTCAGTGAGCGTTCCGATTTCAGTTCCAGAGCGATTCGCCCAATGAGTCCTTGATATTTAGACGTTTTCAGCCAATTTTCTGGATTTTTTAAAATTTCACTTTTTTGTGAAAATATCCACTAAATGAGGGAATAATATGTGTGAGGGTACCCCAGGAGAGTTCCAAATGTGTGTGGGTAGAATATATATCCCACGGGGGTAAAATTGAAAAAAGTTGAAATAATTTTTCTTTTGGACTTAGTCATTTTTCCGGCGTTTATCAGACTTTCAGATAGGGCAAATGTCAGTGAGCATTCCGATTTCAGTTCCAGAGCGATTCGCCCAATGAGTCCTTGATATTTAGTCGTTTTCAGCCAATTTTCTCGATTTTTGAAAATTTCACTTTTTTGTGAAAATATCCACTAAATGAGGGAATAATATGTGTGAGGGTACCCCAGGAGAGTTCCCAATGTGTGTGGGTAGAATATATATCCCACAGGGGTAAAATTAAAAAAAAGTTGAAAAAATTTTTCTTTTGTACTTACTCATTTTTCCGGCGTTTATCAGACTTTCAGATAGGGCAAATGTCAGTGAGCGTTCCAATTTCAGTTCCAGAGCGATTCGCCCTTTGAGTCCTTGATATTTAGTCATTTTCAGCCAATTTTCTGAATTTTTGAAAATTTCACTTTTTTGTGAAAATATCCACTAAATGAGGGAATAATATGTGTTAGGGTACCCCAGGAGAGTTCCCAATGTGTTTGGGTAGAATATATATCCCACGAGGGTAAAATTGAAAAAAGTTGAAATAAATTTTCTTTTGGACTTAGTCATTTTTCCGGCGTTTATCAGACTTTCAGATAGGGCAAATGTCAGTGAGCGTTCCGATTTCAGTTCCAGAGCGATTCGCCCAATGTATCCTTGATATTTAGTCGTTTTCAGCCAATTTTCTGGATTTTTGAAAATTTCACTTTTTTGTGAAAATATCCACTAAATGAGGGAATAATATGTGTGAGGGTACCCCAGGAGAGTTCCAAATGTGTGTGCGTAGAATATATATCCCTCGGGGGTAAAATTGAAAAAAGTTGAAATAATTTTTCTTTTGGACTTAGTCATTTTTCCGGCGTTTATCAGACTTTCAGATAGGGCAAATGTCAGTGAGCATTCCGATTTCAGTTCCAGAGCGATTCGCCCAATGAGTCCTTGATATTTAGTCGTTTTCAGCCAATTTTCTCGATTTTTGAAAATTTCACTTTTTTGTGAAAATATCCACTAAATGAGGGAATAATATGTGTGAGGGTACCCCAGGAGAGTTCCCAATGTGTTTGGGTAGAATATATATCCCACAGGGGTAAAATTGAAAAAAGTTGAAAAAAATTTTCTTTTGGACTTAGTCATTTTTCCAGCGTTTATCAGACTTTCAGATAGGGCAAATGTCAGTGAGCGTTCCAATTTCAGTTCCAGAGCGATTCGCCCAATGAGTCCTTGATATTTAGTCGTTTTCAGAGAATTTTCTGGATTTTTGAAAATTTTACTTTTTTGTGAAAATATCCACTAAATGAGGGAATACTATGTGTGAGGGTACCCCAGGAGAGTTCCCAATGTGTGTGGGTAGAATATATATCCCACAGGGGTAAAATTGAAAAAAGTTGAAAAAAATTTCTTTTGGACTTAGTCATTTTTCCAGCGTTTATCAGACTTTCAGATAGGGCAAATGTCAGTAAGCGTTCCGATTTCAGTTCCAGAGCGATTCGCCCATTGAGTCCTTGATATTTAGTCGTTTTCAGCCAATTTTCTGGATTTTTGAAAATTTCACTTTTTTGTGAAAATATCCACTAAATGAGGGAATAATATGTGTGAGGGTACCCCAGGAGAGCTCCCAATGTGTTTGGGTAGAATATATATCCCACGGAGGTAAAATTTAAAAAAGTTGAAAAAAAATTTTTTTTGGACTTAGTCATTTTTCCGGCGTTTATCAGACTTTCAGATAGGGCAAATGTCAGTGAGCGTTCCGATTTCAGTTCCAGAGCGATTCGCCCAATGAGTCCTTGATATTTAGTCGTTTTCAGCCAATTTCCTGGATTTTTGAAAATTTCACTTTTTTGTGAAAATATCCACTAAATGAGGGAATAATATGTGTGAGGGTACCCCAGGAGAGTTCCCAATGTGTGTGGTAGAATATATATCCCACGGGGGTGAAATTGAAAAAAGTTGAAATAATTTTTCTTTTGGACTTAGTCATTTTTCCAGCGTTTATCAGACTTTCAGATAGGGCAAATGTCAGTGAGCGTTCCGATTTTAGTTCCAGAGCGATTCGCCCCATGAGTCCTAGATATTTAGTCGTTTTCAGCCAATTTTCTGGATTTTTGAAAATTTCACTTTTTTGTGAAAATATCCACTAAATGAGGGAATAATATGTGTGAGGGTACCCCAGGAGATCTCCCAATGTGTTTGGGTAGAATATATATCCCACGGGGGTAAAACTGAAAAAAGTTTAAAAAAAATTTTTTGGGGACTTACTCATTTTTCCGGCGTTTATCAGACTTTCAGATAGGGGAAATGTCGGTGAGCGTTCCTATTTCAGTTCCAGAGCGATTCGCCCAATGAGTCCTTGATATTTAGTCGTTTTCAGGCAATTTTCTGAATTTTTGAAAATTTCACTTTTTTGTGAAAATATCCACTAAATGAGGGAATATGTGTGAGGGTACCCCAGGAGAGTTCCCAATGTGTTTGGGTAGAATATATATCCCACAGGGGTAAAATTGAAAAAAGTTGAAAAAATTTTTCTTTTGGACTTAGTCATTTTTCCGGCGTTTATCAGACTTTTAGATAGGGCAAATGTCAGTGAGCGTTCCGATTTCAGTTCCAGAGCGATTCGCCCAATGAGTCCTTGATATTTAGTCGTTTTCAGCCAATTTTCTGGATTTTTGAAAATTTCACTTTTTTGTGAAAATATCCACTAAATGAGGGAATAATATGTGTGAGGGTACCCCAGGAGAGTTCCAAATGTGTGTGGGTAGAATATATATCCCACGGGGGTAAAATTGAAAAAAGTTGAAATAATTTTTCTTTTGGACTTAGTCATTTTTCCGGCGTTTATCAGACTTTCAGATAGGGCAAATGTCAGTGAGCATTCCGATTTCAGTTCCAGAGCGATTCGCCCAATGAGTCCTTGATATTTAGTCGTTTTCAGCCAATTTTCTCGATTTTTGAAAATTTCACTTTTTTGTGAAAATATCCACTAAATGAGGGAATAATATGTGTGAGGGTACCCCAGGAGAGTTCCCAATGTGTGTGGGTAGAATATATATCCCACAGGGGTAAAATTAAAAAAAAGTTGAAAAAATTTTTCTTTTGTACTTACTCATTTTTCCGGCGTTTATCAGACTTTCAGATAGGGCAAATGTCAGTGAGCGTTCCAATTTCAGTTCCAGAGCGATTCGCCCTTTGAGTCCTTGATATTTAGTCATTTTCAGCCAATTTTCTGAATTTTTGAAAATTTCACTTTTTTGTGAAAATATCCACTAAATGAGGGAATAATATGTGATAGGGTACCCCAGGAGAGTTCCCAATGTGTTTGGGTAGAATATATATCCCACGAGGGTAAAATTGAAAAAAGTTGAAAAAAAATTTTCTTTTGGACTTAGTCATTTTTCCGGCGTTTATCAGACTTTCAGATAGGGCAAATGTCAGTGAGCGTTCCGATTTCAGTTCCAGAGCGATTCGCCCAATGTATCCTTGATATTTAGTCGTTTTCAGCCAATTTTCTGGATTTTTGAAAATTTCACTTTTTTGTGAAAATATCCACTAAATGAGGGAATAATATGTGTGAGGGTACCCCAGGAGAGTTCCAAATGTGTGTGGGTAGAATATATATCCCTCGGGGGTAAAATTGAAAAAAGTTGAAATAATTTTTCTTTTGGACTTAGTCATTTTTCCGGCGTTTATCAGACTTTCAGATAGGGCAAATGTCAGTGAGCATTCCGATTTCAGTTCCAGAGCGATTCGCCCAATGAGTCCTTGATATTTAGTCGTTTTCAGCCAATTTTCTCGATTTTTGAAAATTTCACTTTTTTGTGAAAATATCCACTAAATGAGGGAATAATATGTGTGAGGGTACCCCAGGAGAGTTCCCAATGTGTTTGGGTAGAATATATATCCCACAGGGGTAAAATTGAAAAAAGTTGAAAAAATTTTTCTTTTGGACTTAAGTCATTTTTCCAGCGTTTATCAGACTTTCAGATAGGGCAAATGTCAGTGAGCATTCCGATTTCAGTTCCAGAGCGATTCGCCCAATGAGTCCTTGATATTTAGTCGTTTTCAGCCAATTTTCTGAATTTTTGAAAATTTCACTTTTTTGTGAAAATATCCACTAAATGAGGGAATAATATGTGTGAGGGTACCCCAGGAGAGTTCCCAATGTGTGTGGGTAGAATATATATCCCACGGTGGTAAAATTGAAAAAAGTTGAAATAATTTTTCTTTTGGACTTAGTCATTTTTCCGGCGTTTATCAGACTTTTAGATAGGGCAAATGTCAGTGAGCGTTCCGATTTCAGTTCCAGAGCGAATCGCCCAATGAGTCCTTGATATTTAGTCGTTTTCAGCCAATTTTCTGGATTTTTGAAAATTTCACTTTTTTGTGAAAATATCCACTAAATGAGGGAATAATATGTGTGAGGGTACCCCAGGAGAGTTCCAAATGTGTGTGGGTAGAATATATATCCCACGGGGGTAAAATTGAAAAAAGTTGAAATAATTTTTCTTTTGGACTTAGTCATTTTTCCGGCGTTTATCAGACTTTCAAGATAGGGCAAATGTCAGTGAGCATTCCGATTTCAGTTCCAGAGCGATTCGCCCAATGAGTCCTTGATATTTAGTCGTTTTCAGCCAATTTTCTGGATTTTTGAAAATTTCACTTTTTTGTGAAAATATCCACTAAATGAGGGAATAATATGTGTTAGGGTACCCCAGGAGAGTTCCCAATGTGTTTGGGTAGAATATATATCCCACGGGGGTAAAATTGAAAAAAGTTGAAATAAATTTTCTTTTGGACTTAGTCATTTTTCCGGCGTTTATCAGACTTTCAGATAGGGCAAATGTCAGTGAGCATTCCGATTTCAGTTCCAGAGCGATTCGCCCAATGAGTCCTTGATATTTAGTCATTTTCAGCCAATTTTCTGAATTTTTGAAAATTTCACTTTTTTGTGAAAATATCCACTAAATGAGGGAATAATATGTGTTAGGGTACCCCAGGAGAGTTCCCAATGTGTTTGGGTAGAATATATATCCCACGGGGGTAAAATTGAAAAAAGTTGAAATAAATTTTCTTTTGGACTTAGTCATTTTTCCGGCGTTTATCAGACTTTCAGATAGGGCAAATGTCAGTGAGCGTTCCGATTTCAGTTCCAGAGCGATTCGCCCAATGAGTCCTTGATATTTAGACGTTTTCAGCCAATTTTCTGGATTTTTGAAAATTTCACTTTTTTGTGAAAATATCCACTAAATGAGGGAATAATATGTGTGAGGGTACCCCAGGAGAGTTCCAAATGTGTGTGGGTAGAATATATATCCCACGGGGGTAAAATTGAAAAAAGTTGAAATAATTTTTCTTTTGGACTTAGTCATTTTTCCGGCGTTTATCAGACTTTCAGATAGGGCAAATGTCAGTGAGCATTCCGATTTCAGTTCCAGAGCGATTCGCCCAATGAGTCCTTGATATTTAGTCGTTTTCAGCCAATTTTCTCGATTTTTGAAAATTTCACTTTTTTGTGAAAATATCCACTAAATGAGGGAATAATATGTGTGAGGGTACCCCAGGAGAGTTCCCAATGTGTGTGGGTAGAATATATATCCCACAGGGGTAAAATTAAAAAAAAGTTGAAAAAATTTTTCTTTTGTACTTACTCATTTTTCCGGCGTTTATCAGACTTTCAGATAGGGCAAATGTCAGTGAGCGTTCCAATTTCAGTTCCAGAGCGATTCGCCCTTTGAGTCCTTGATATTTAGTCATTTTCAGCCAATTTTCTGAATTTTTGAAAATTTCACTTTTTTGTGAAAATATCCACTAAATGAGGGAATAATATGTGTTAGGGTACCCCAGGAGAGTTCCCAATGTGTTTGGGTAGAATATATATCCCACGAGGGTAAAATTGAAAAAAGTTGAAATAAATTTTCTTTTGGACTTAGTCATTTTTCCGGCGTTTATCAGACTTTCAGATAGGGCAAATGTCAGTGAGCGTTCCGATTTCAGTTCCAGAGCGATTCGCCCAATGTATCCTTGATATTTAGTCGTTTTCAGCCAATTTTCTGGATTTTTGAAAATTTCACTTTTTTGTGAAAATATCCACTAAATGAGGGAATAATATGTGTGAGGGTACCCCAGGAGAGTTCCAAATGTGTGTGGGTAGAATATATATCCCTCGGGGGTAAAATTGAAAAAAGTTGAAATAATTTTTCTTTTGGACTTAGTCATTTTTCCGGCGTTTATCAGACTTTCAGATAGGGCAAATGTCAGTGAGCATTCCGATTTCAGTTCCAGAGCGATTCGCCCAATGAGTCCTTGATATTTAGTCGTTTTCAGCCAATTTTCTCGATTTTTGAAAATTTCACTTTTTTGTGAAAATATCCACTAAATGAGGGAATAATATGTGTGAGGGTACCCCAGGAGAGTTCCCAATGTGTTTGGGTAGAATATATATCCCACAGGGGTAAAATTGAAAAAAGTTGAAAAAAATTTTCTTTTGGACTTAGTCATTTTTCCAGCGTTTATCAGACTTTCAGATAGAGCAAATGTCAGTGAGCGTTCCAATTTCAGTTCCAGAGCGATTCGCCCAATGAGTCCTTGATATTTAGTCGTTTTCAGAGAATTTTCTGGATTTTTGAAAATTTTACTTTTTTGTGAAAATATCCACTAAATGAGGGAATACTATGTGTGAGGGTACCCCAGGAGAGTTCCCAATGTGTGTGGGTAGAATATATATCCCACAGGGGTAAAATTGAAAAAAGTTGAAAAAAATTTCTTTTGGACTTAGTCATTTTTCCAGCGTTTATCAGACTTTCAGATAGGGCAAATGTCAGTAAGCGTTCCGATTTCAGTTCCAGAGCGATTCGCCCATTGAGTCCTTGATATTTAGTCGTTTTCAGCCAATTTTCTGGATTTTTGAAAATTTCACTTTTTTGTGAAAATATCCACTAAATGAGGGAATAATATGTGTGAGGGTACCCCAGGAGAGCTCCCAATGTGTTTGGGTAGAATATATATCCCACGGAGGTAAAATTTAAAAAAGTTGAAAAAAAATTTTTTTTGGACTTAGTCATTTTTCCGGCGTTTATCAGACTTTCAGATAGGGCAAATGTCAGTGAGCGTTCCGATTTCAGTTCCAGAGCGATTCGCCCAATGAGTCCTTGATATTTAGTCGTTTTCAGCCAATTTCCTGGATTTTTGAAAATTTCACTTTTTTGTGAAAATATCCACTAAATGAGGGAATAATATGTGTGAGGGTACCCCAGGAGAGTTCCCAATGTGTGTGGTAGAATATATATCCCACGGGGGTGAAATTGAAAAAAGTTGAAATAATTTTTCTTTTGGACTTAGTCATTTTTCCAGCGTTTATCAGACTTTCAGATAGGGCAAATGTCAGTGAGCGTTCCGATTTTAGTTCCAGAGCGATTCGCCCCATGAGTCCTAGATATTTAGTCGTTTTCAGCCAATTTTCTGGATTTTTGAAAATTTCACTTTTTTGTGAAAATATCCACTAAATGAGGGAATAATATGTGTGAGGGTACCCCAGGAGATCTCCCAATGTGTTTGGGTAGAATATATATCCCACGGGGGTAAAATTGAAAAAAGTTGAAAAAAAATTTTTTGGGGACTTACTCATTTTTCCGGCGTTTATCAGACTTTCAGATAGGGGAAATGTCGGTGAGCGTTCCTATTTCAGTTCCAGAGCGATTCGCCCAATGAGTCCTTGATATTTAGTCGTTTTCAGGCAATTTTCTGAATTTTTGAAAATTTCACTTTTTTGTGAAAATATCCACTAAATGAGGGAATATGTGTGAGGGTACCCCAGGAGAGTTCCCAATGTGTTTGGGTAGAATATATATCCCACAGGGGTAAAATTGAAAAAAGTTGAAAAAATTTTTCTTTTGGACTTAGTCATTTTTCCGGCGTTTATCAGACTTTTAGATAGGGCAAATGTCAGTGAGCGTTCCGATTTCAGTTCCAGAGCGATTCGCCCAATGAGTCCTTGATATTTAGTCGTTTTCAGCCAATTTTCTGGATTTTTGAAAATTTCACTTTTTTGTGAAAATATCCACTAAATGAGGGAATAATATGTGTGAGGGTACCCCAGGAGAGTTCCAAATGTGTGTGGGTAGAATATATATCCCACGGGGGTAAAATTGAAAAAAGTTGAAATAATTTTTCCTTTGGACTTAGTCATTTTTCCGGCGCTTATCAGACTTTCAAGATAGGGCAAATGTCAGTGAGCATTCCGATTTCAGTTCCAGAGCGATTCGCCCAATGAGTCCTTGATATTTAGTCATTTTCAGCCAATTTTCTGGATTTTTTAAAATTTCACTTTTTTGTGAAAATATCCACTAAATGAGGGAATAATATGTGTGAGGGTACCACAGGAGAGCTCCCAATGTGTTTGGGTAAAATATGTATCCCACGGGGGTAAAATTGAAAAAAGTTGAAAAAAAATTTTTTTTTTACTTACTCATTTTTCCGGCGTTTATCAGACTTTCAGATAGGGCAAATGTCAGTGAGCGTTCCGATTTCAGTTCCAGAACGATTCGCCCAATGAGTCCTTGATATTTAGTCGTTTTCAGCCAATTTTCTGAATTTTTGAAAATTTCACTTTTTTGTGAAAATATCCACTAAATGAGGGAATAATATGTGTTAGGGTACCCCAGGAGAGTTCCCAATGTGTTTGGGTAGAATATATATCCCACGGTGGTAAAATTGAAAAAAGTTGAAATAATTTTTCTTTTGGACTTAGTCATTTTTCTGGCGTTTATCAGACTTTCAGATAGGGCAAATGTCAGTGAGCGTTCCGATTTCAGTTCCAGAGCGATTCGCCCAATGAGTCCTTGATATTTAGTCGTTTTCAGCCAATTTTCTGGATTTTTGAAAATTTCACTTTTTTGTGAAAATATCCACTAAATGAGGGAATAATATGTGTTAGGGTACCCCAGGAGAGTTCCCAATGTGTTTGGGTAGAATATATATCCCACGGGGGTAAAATTGAAAAAAGTTGAAATAATTTTTCTTTTGGACTTAGTCATTTTTCTGGCGTTTATCAGACTTTCAGATAGGGCAAATGTCAGTGAGCGTTCCGATCTCAGTTCCAGAGCGATTCGCCCCATGAGTCCTTGATATTTAGTCGTTTTCAGCCAATTTTCTGGTTTTTTGAAAATTTCACTTTTTTGTGAAAATATCCACTAAATGAGGGAATAATATGTGTGAGGGTACCCCAGGAGAGCTCCCAATGTGTTTGGGTAGAATATATATCCCACAGGGGTAAAATTGAAAAAAGTTAAAAAAAATTTTTTTGGGGACTTAGTCATTTTTCCAGCGTTTATCAGACTTTCAGATAGGGCAAATGTCAGTGAGCGTTCCAATTTCAGTTCCAGAGCGATTCGCCCAATGAGTCCTTGATATTTAGTCGTTTTCAGAGAATTTTCTGGATTTTTGAAAATTTTACTTTTTTGTGAAAATATCCACTAAATGAGGGAATACTATGTGTGAGGGTACCCCAGGAGAGTTCCCAATGTGTGTGGGTAGAATATATATCCCACAGGGGTAAAATTGAAAAAAGTTGAAAAAAATTTCTTTTGGACTTAGTCATTTTTCCAGCGTTTATCAGACTTTCAGATAGGGCAAATGTCAGTAAGCGTTCCGATTTCAGTTCCAGAGCGATTCGCCCACTGAGTCCTTGATATTTAGTCGTTTTCAGCCAATTTTCTGGATTTTTGAAAATTTCACTTTTTTGTGAAAATATCCACTAAATGAGGGAATAATATGTGTGAGGGTACCCCAGGAGAGCTCCCAATGTGTTTGGGTAGAATATATATCCCACGGAGGTAAAATTTAAAAAAGTTGAAAAAAAATTTTTTTTGGACTTAGTCATTTTTCCGGCGTTTATCAGACTTTCAGATAGGGCAAATGTCAGTGAGCGTTCCGATTTCAGTTCCAGAGCGATTCGCCCAATGAGTCCTTGATATTTAGTCGTTTTCAGGCAATTTTCTGGATTTTTGAAAATTTCACTTTTTTGTGAAAATATCCACTAAATGAGGGAATAATATGTGTGAAATTACCCCAGGAGAGTTCCAAATGTGTGTGGGTAGAATATATATCCCACGGGGGTAAAATTGAAAAAAGTTGAAAACATTTTTTTTTTGGACTTAGTCATTTTTCCGGCGTTTATCAGACTTTCAGATAGGGCAAATGTCAGTGAGCGTTCCGATTTCAGTTCCAGAGCGATTCTCCCAATGAGTCCTTGATATTTAGTCGTTTTCAGCCAATTTTCTGGATTTTTGAAAATTTCACTTTTTTGTGAAAATATCCACTAAATGAGGGAATAATATGTGTGAGGGTACCCCAGGAGAGTTTCCAATGTGTGTGGGTAGAATATATATCCCACGGGGGTAAAATTGAAAAAAGTTGAAAAAAATTTTTTTTTGGCCTTAGTCATTTTTCCGGCGTTTATCAGACTTTCAGATAGGGCAAATGTCAGTGAGCGTTCCGATTTCAGTTCCAGAGCGATTCGCCCAATGAGTCCTTGATATTTAGTCGTTTTCAGCCAATTTTCTGGATTTTTGAAAATTTCACTTTTTTGTGAAAATATCCACTAAATGAGGGAATAATATGTGTGAGGGTACCCTAGGAGAGTTCCCAATGTGTGTGGGTAGAATATATATCCCACGGGGGTAAAATTGAAAAAAGTTGAAAAAAATTTTTTTTTTTGGACTTAGTGATTTTTCCGGCGTTTATCAGACTTTCAGATAGGGCAAATGTCAGTGAGCGTTCCGATTTCAGTTCCAGAGCGATTCGCCCAATGAGTCCTTGATATTTAGTCGTTTTCAGCCAATTTTCTGAATTTTTGAAAATTTCACTTTTTTGTGAAAATATCCACTAAATGAGGGAATAATATGTGTGAGGGTACCCCAGGAGAGTTCCCAATGTGTGTGGGTAGAATATATATCCCACGGGGGTAAAATTGAAAAAAGTTGAAATAATTTTTCTTTTGGACTTAGTCATTTTTCCAGCGTTTATCATACTTTCAGATAGGGCAAATGTCAGTGAGCGTTCCGATTTCAGTTCCAGAGCGATTCGCCCAATGAGTCCTTGATATTTAGTCGTTTTCAGCCAATTTCCTGGATTTTTGAAAATTTCACTTTTTTGTGAAAATATCCACTAAATGAGGGAATAATATGTGTGAGGGTTCCCCAGGAGAGTTCCCAATGTGTTTGGGTTAAATATATATCCCACGGGGGTAAAATTGAAAAAAGTTGAAAAAAATTTCTTTATGGACTGTCATTTTTCCGGCGTGTATCAGACTTTCAGATAGGGCAAATTTCAGTGAGCATTCCGATTTCAGTTCCAGAGCGATTCGCCCAATGAGTCCTTGATATTTAGTCGTTTTCAGCCAATTTTCTGGATTTTTGAAAATTTCACTTTTTTGTGAAAATATCCACTAAATGAGGGAATAATATGTGTGAGGGTACCCCAGGAGAGTTCCCAATGTGTGTGGGTAGAATATATATCCCACGGGGGTAAAATTGAAAAAAGTTGAAAAAAATTGTTTTTTTTGGACTTAGTCATTTTTCCAGCGTTTATCAGACTTTCAGATAGGGCAAATGTCAGTGAGCGTTCCGATTTCAGTTCCAGAGCGATTCGCCCAATGAGTCCTTGATATTTAGTCGTTTTCAGCCATTTTCCTGGATTATTGAAAATTTCACTTTTTTGTGAAAATATCCACTAAATGAGGGAATAATATGTGTGAGGGTACCCCAGGAGAGTTCCCAATATGTGTGGGTAGAATATATATCCCACGGGGGTAAAATTGAAAAAAGTTGAAAAATTTTTTCTTTTGGACTTAGTCATTTTTCCGGCGTTTATCAGACTTTCAGATAGGGCAAATGTCAGTGAGTGTTCCGATTTCAGTTCCAGAGCGATTTGCCCAATGAGTCCTTGATATTTAGTCGTTTTCAGCCAATTTTCTGAATTTTTGAAAATTTCACTTTTTTGTGAAAATATCCACTAAATGAGGGAATAATATGTGTGAGGGTACCCCAGGAGAGTTCCAAATGTGTGTGGGTAGAATATATATCCCACGGGGGTAAAATTGAAAAAAGTTGAAATAATTTTTCTTTTGGACTTATTCATTTTTCCGGCGTTTATCAGACTTTCAGATAGGGCAAATGTCAGTGAGCATTCCGATTTCAGTTCCAGAGCGATTCGCCCAATGAGTCCTTGATATTTAGTCGTTTTCAGCCAATTTTCTCGATTTTTGAAAATTTCACTTTTTTGTGAAAATATCCACTAAATGAGGGAATAATATGTGTGAGGGTACCCCAGGAGAGTTCCCAATGTGTGTGGGTAGAATATATATCCCACAGGGGTAAAATTAAAAAAAAGTTGAAAAAATTTTTCTTTTGTACTTACTCATTTTTCCGGCGTTTATCAGACTTTCAGATAGGGCAAATGTCAGTGAGCGTTCCAATTTCAGTTCCAGAGCGATTCGCCCTTTGAGTCCTTGATATTTAGTCATTTTCAGCCAATTTTCTGAATTTTTGAAAATTTCACTTTTTTGTGAAAATATCCACTAAATGAGGGAATAATATGTGATAGGGTACCCCAGGAGAGTTCCCAATGTGTTTGGGTAGAATATATATCCCACAGGGGTAAAATTGAAAAAAGTTGAAAAAATTTTTCTTTTGGACTTAAGTCATTTTTCCAGCGTTTATCAGACTTTCAGATAGGGCAAATGTCAGTGAGCATTCCGATTTCAGTTCCAGAGCGATTCGCCCAATGAGTCCTTGATATTTAGTCGTTTTCAGCCAATTTTCTGAATTTTTGAAAATTTCACTTTTTTGTGAAAATATCCACTAAATGAGGGAATAATATGTGTGAGGGTACCCCAGGAGAGTTCCCAATGTGTGTGGGTAGAATATATATCCCACGGTGGTAAAATTGAAAAAAGTTGAAATAATTTTTCTTTTGGACTTAGTCATTTTTCCGGCGTTTATCAGACTTTTAGATAGGGCAAATGTCAGTGAGCGTTCCGATTTCAGTTCCAGAGCGAATCGCCCAATGAGTCCTTGATATTTAGTCGTTTTCAGCCAATTTTCTGGATTTTTGAAAATTTCACTTTTTTGTGAAAATATCCACTAAATGAGGGAATAATATGTGTGAGGGTACCCCAGGAGAGTTCCAAATGTGTGTGGGTAGAATATATATCCCACGGGGGTAAAATTGAAAAAAGTTGAAATAATTTTTCTTTTGGACTTAGTCATTTTTCCGGCGTTTATCAGACTTTCAAGATAGGGCAAATGTCAGTGAGCATTCCGATTTCAGTTCCAGAGCGATTCGCCCAATGAGTCCTTGATATTTAGTCGTTTTCAGCCAATTTTCTGGATTTTTGAAAATTTCACTTTTTTGTGAAAATATCCACTAAATGAGGGAATAATATGTGTTAGGGTACCCCAGGAGAGTTCCCAATGTGTTTGGGTAGAATATATATCCCACGGGGGTAAAATTGAAAAAAGTTGAAATAAATTTTCTTTTGGACTTAGTCATTTTTCCGGCGTTTATCAGACTTTCAGATAGGGCAAATGTCAGTGAGCATTCCGATTTCAGTTCCAGAGCGATTCGCCCAATGAGTCCTTGATATTTAGTCATTTTCAGCCAATTTTCTGAATTTTTGAAAATTTCACTTTTTTGTGAAAATATCCACTAAATGAGGGAATAATATGTGTTAGGGTACCCCAGGAGAGTTCCCAATGTGTTTGGGTAGAATATATATCCCACGGGGGTAAAATTGAAAAAAGTTGAAATAAATTTTCTTTTGGACTTAGTCATTTTTCCGGCGTTTATCAGACTTTCAGATAGGGCAAATGTCAGTGAGCGTTCCGATTTCAGTTCCAGAGCGATTCGCCCAATGAGTCCTTGATATTTAGACGTTTTCAGCCAATTTTCTGGATTTTTGAAAATTTCACTTTTTTGTGAAAATATCCACTAAATGAGGGAATAATATGTGTGAGGGTACCCCAGGAGAGTTCCAAATGTGTGTGGGTAGAATATATATCCCACGGGGGTAAAATTGAAAAAAGTTGAAATAATTTTTCTTTTGGACTTAGTCATTTTTCCGGCGTTTATCAGACTTTCAGATAGGGCAAATGTCAGTGAGCATTCCGATTTCAGTTCCAGAGCGATTCGCCCAATGAGTCCTTGATATTTAGTCGTTTTCAGCCAATTTTCTCGATTTTTGAAAATTTCACTTTTTTGTGAAAATATCCACTAAATGAGGGAATAATATGTGTGAGGGTACCCCAGGAGAGTTCCCAATGTGTGTGGGTAGAATATATATCCCACAGGGGTAAAATTAAAAAAAAGTTGAAAAAATTTTTCTTTTGTACTTACTCATTTTTCCGGCGTTTATCAGACTTTCAGATAGGGCAAATGTCAGTGAGCGTTCCAATTTCAGTTCCAGAGCGATTCGCCCTTTGAGTCCTTGATATTTAGTCATTTTCAGCCAATTTTCTGAATTTTTGAAAATTTCACTTTTTTGTGAAAATATCCACTAAATGAGGGAATAATATGTGTTAGGGTACCCCAGGAGAGTTCCCAATGTGTTTGGGTAGAATATATATCCCACGAGGGTAAAATTGAAAAAAGTTGAAATAAATTTTCTTTTGGACTTAGTCATTTTTCCGGCGTTTATCAGACTTTCAGATAGGGCAAATGTCAGTGAGCGTTCCGATTTCAGTTCCAGAGCGATTCGCCCAATGTATCCTTGATATTTAGTCGTTTTCAGCCAATTTTCTGGATTTTTGAAAATTTCACTTTTTTGTGAAAATATCCACTAAATGAGGGAATAATATGTGTGAGGGTACCCCAGGAGAGTTCCAAATGTGTGTGGGTAGAATATATATCCCTCGGGGGTAAAATTGAAAAAAGTTGAAATAATTTTTCTTTTGGACTTAGTCATTTTTCCGGCGTTTATCAGACTTTCAGATAGGGCAAATGTCAGTGAGCATTCCGATTTCAGTTCCAGAGCGATTCGCCCAATGAGTCCTTGATATTTAGTCGTTTTCAGCCAATTTTCTCGATTTTTGAAAATTTCACTTTTTTGTGAAAATATCCACTAAATGAGGGAATAATATGTGTGAGGGTACCCCAGGAGAGTTCCCAATGTGTTTGGGTAGAATATATATCCCACAGGGGTAAAATTGAAAAAAGTTGAAAAAAATTTTCTTTTGGACTTAGTCATTTTTCCAGCGTTTATCAGACTTTCAGATAGGGCAAATGTCAGTGAGCGTTCCAATTTCAGTTCCAGAGCGATTCGCCCAATGAGTCCTTGATATTTAGTCGTTTTCAGAGAATTTTCTGGATTTTTGAAAATTTTACTTTTTTGTGAAAATATCCACTAAATGAGGGAATACTATGTGTGAGGGTACCCCAGGAGAGTTCCCAATGTGTGTGGGTAGAATATATATCCCACAGGGGTAAAATTGAAAAAAGTTGAAAAAAATTTCTTTTGGACTTAGTCATTTTTCCAGCGTTTATCAGACTTTCAGATAGGGCAAATGTCAGTAAGCGTTCCGATTTCAGTTCCAGAGCGATTCGCCCATTGAGTCCTTGATATTTAGTCGTTTTCAGCCAATTTTCTGGATTTTTGAAAATTTCACTTTTTTGTGAAAATATCCACTAAATGAGGGAATAATATGTGTGAGGGTACCCCAGGAGAGCTCCCAATGTGTTTGGGTAGAATATATATCCCACGGAGGTAAAATTTAAAAAAGTTGAAAAAAAATTTTTTTTGGACTTAGTCATTTTTCCGGCGTTTATCAGACTTTCAGATAGGGCAAATGTCAGTGAGCGTTCCGATTTCAGTTCCAGAGCGATTCGCCCAATGAGTCCTTGATATTTAGTCGTTTTCAGCCAATTTCCTGGATTTTTGAAAATTTCACTTTTTTGTGAAAATATCCACTAAATGAGGGAATAATATGTGTGAGGGTACCCCAGGAGAGTTCCCAATGTGTGTGGTAGAATATATATCCCACGGGGGTGAAATTGAAAAAAGTTGAAATAATTTTTCTTTTGGACTTAGTCATTTTTCCAGCGTTTATCAGACTTTCAGATAGGGCAAATGTCAGTGAGCGTTCCGATTTTAGTTCCAGAGCGATTCGCCCCATGAGTCCTAGATATTTAGTCGTTTTCAGCCAATTTTCTGGATTTTTGAAAATTTCACTTTTTTGTGAAAATATCCACTAAATGAGGGAATAATATGTGTGAGGGTACCCCAGGAGATCTCCCAATGTGTTTGGGTAGAATATATATCCCACGGGGGTAAAATTGAAAAAAGTTGAAAAAAAATTTTTTGGGGACTTACTCATTTTTCCGGCGTTTATCAGACTTTCAGATAGGGGAAATGTCGGTGAGCGTTCCTATTTCAGTTCCAGAGCGATTCGCCCAATGAGTCCTTGATATTTAGTCGTTTTCAGGCAATTTTCTGAATTTTTGAAAATTTCACTTTTTTGTGAAAATATCCACTAAATGAGGGAATATGTGTGAGGGTACCCCAGGAGAGTTCCCAATGTGTTTGGGTAGAATATATATCCCACAGGGGTAAAATTGAAAAAAGTTGAAAAAATTTTTCTTTTGGACTTAGTCATTTTTCCGGCGTTTATCAGACTTTTAGATAGGGCAAATGTCAGTGAGCGTTCCGATTTCAGTTCCAGAGCGATTCGCCCAATGAGTCCTTGATATTTAGTCGTTTTCAGCCAATTTTCTGGATTTTTGAAAATTTCACTTTTTTGTGAAAATATCCACTAAATGAGGGAATAATATGTGTGAGGGTACCCCAGGAGAGTTCCAAATGTGTGTGGGTAGAATATATATCCCACGGGGGTAAAATTGAAAAAAGTTGAAATAATTTTTCCTTTGGACTTAGTCATTTTTCCGGCGCTTATCAGACTTTCAAGATAGGGCAAATGTCAGTGAGCATTCCGATTTCAGTTCCAGAGCGATTCGCCCAATGAGTCCTTGATATTTAGTCATTTTCAGCCAATTTTCTGGATTTTTTAAAATTTCACTTTTTTGTGAAAATATCCACTAAATGAGGGAATAATATGTGTGAGGGTACCACAGGAGAGCTCCCAATGTGTTTGGGTAAAATATGTATCCCACGGGGGTAAAATTGAAAAAAGTTGAAAAAAAATTTTTTTTTTACTTACTCATTTTTCCGGCGTTTATCAGACTTTCAGATAGGGCAAATGTCAGTGAGCGTTCCGATTTCAGTTCCAGAACGATTCGCCCAATGAGTCCTTGATATTTAGTCGTTTTCAGCCAATTTTCTGAATTTTTGAAAATTTCACTTTTTTGTGAAAATATCCACTAAATGAGGGAATAATATGTGTTAGGGTACCCCAGGAGAGTTCCCAATGTGTTTGGGTAGAATATATATCCCACGGTGGTAAAATTGAAAAAAGTTGAAATAATTTTTCTTTTGGACTTAGTCATTTTTCTGGCGTTTATCAGACTTTCAGATAGGGCAAATGTCAGTGAGCGTTCCGATTTCAGTTCCAGAGCGATTCGCCCAATGAGTCCTTGATATTTAGTCGTTTTCAGCCAATTTTCTGGATTTTTGAAAATTTCACTTTTTTGTGAAAATATCCACTAAATGAGGGAATAATATGTGTTAGGGTACCCCAGGAGAGTTCCCAATGTGTTTGGGTAGAATATATATCCCACGGGGGTAAAATTGAAAAAAGTTGAAATAATTTTTCTTTTGGACTTAGTCATTTTTCTGGCGTTTATCAGACTTTCAGATAGGGCAAATGTCAGTGAGCGTTCCGATCTCAGTTCCAGAGCGATTCGCCCCATGAGTCCTTGATATTTAGTCGTTTTCAGCCAATTTTCTGGTTTTTTGAAAATTTCACTTTTTTGTGAAAATATCCACTAAATGAGGGAATAATATGTGTGAGGGTACCCCAGGAGAGCTCCCAATGTGTTTGGGTAGAATATATATCCCACAGGGGTAAAATTGAAAAAAGTTAAAAAAAATTTTTTTGGGGACTTAGTCATTTTTCCAGCGTTTATCAGACTTTCAGATAGGGCAAATGTCAGTGAGCGTTCCAATTTCAGTTCCAGAGCGATTCGCCCAATGAGTCCTTGATATTTAGTCGTTTTCAGAGAATTTTCTGGATTTTTGAAAATTTTACTTTTTTGTGAAAATATCCACTAAATGAGGGAATACTATGTGTGAGGGTACCCCAGGAGAGTTCCCAATGTGTGTGGGTAGAATATATATCCCACAGGGGTAAAATTGAAAAAAGTTGAAAAAAATTTCTTTTGGACTTAGTCATTTTTCCAGCGTTTATCAGACTTTCAGATAGGGCAAATGTCAGTAAGCGTTCCGATTTCAGTTCCAGAGCGATTCGCCCACTGAGTCCTTGATATTTAGTCGTTTTCAGCCAATTTTCTGGATTTTTGAAAATTTCACTTTTTTGTGAAAATATCCACTAAATGAGGGAATAATATGTGTGAGGGTACCCCAGGAGAGCTCCCAATGTGTTTGGGTAGAATATATATCCCACGGAGGTAAAATTTAAAAAAGTTGAAAAAAAATTTTTTTTGGACTTAGTCATTTTTCCGGCGTTTATCAGACTTTCAGATAGGGCAAATGTCAGTGAGCGTTCCGATTTCAGTTCCAGAGCGATTCGCCCAATGAGTCCTTGATATTTAGTCGTTTTCAGGCAATTTTCTGGATTTTTGAAAATTTCACTTTTTTGTGAAAATATCCACTAAATGAGGGAATAATATGTGTGAAATTACCCCAGGAGAGTTCCAAATGTGTGTGGGTAGAATATATATCCCACGGGGGTAAAATTGAAAAAAGTTGAAAACATTTTTTTTTTGGACTTAGTCATTTTTCCGGCGTTTATCAGACTTTCAGATAGGGCAAATGTCAGTGAGCGTTCCGATTTCAGTTCCAGAGCGATTCTCCCAATGAGTCCTTGATATTTAGTCGTTTTCAGCCAATTTTCTGGATTTTTGAAAATTTCACTTTTTTGTGAAAATATCCACTAAATGAGGGAATAATATGTGTGAGGGTACCCCAGGAGAGTTTCCAATGTGTGTGGGTAGAATATATATCCCACGGGGGTAAAATTGAAAAAAGTTGAAAAAAATTTTTTTTTGGCCTTAGTCATTTTTCCGGCGTTTATCAGACTTTCAGATAGGGCAAATGTCAGTGAGCGTTCCGATTTCAGTTCCAGAGCGATTCGCCCAATGAGTCCTTGATATTTAGTCGTTTTCAGCCAATTTTCTGGATTTTTGAAAATTTCACTTTTTTGTGAAAATATCCACTAAATGAGGGAATAATATGTGTGAGGGTACCCTAGGAGAGTTCCCAATGTGTGTGGGTAGAATATATATCCCACGGGGGTAAAATTGAAAAAAGTTGAAATAATTTTTCTTTTGGACTTAGTCATTTTTCCAGCGTTTATCATACTTTCAGATAGGGCAAATGTCAGTGAGCGTTCCGATTTCAGTTCCAGAGCGATTCGCCCAATGAGTCCTTGATATTTAGTCGTTTTCAGCCAATTTCCTGGATTTTTGAAAATTTCACTTTTTTGTGAAAATATCCACTAAATGAGGGAATAATATGTGTGAGGGTTCCCCAGGAGAGTTCCCAATGTGTTTGGGTTAAATATATATCCCACGGGGGTAAAATTGAAAAAAGTTGAAAAAAATTTCTTTATGGACTGTCATTTTTCCGGCGTGTATCAGACTTTCAGATAGGGCAAATTTCAGTGAGCATTCCGATTTCAGTTCCAGAGCGATTCGCCCAATGAGTCCTTGATATTTAGTCGTTTTCAGCCAATTTTCTGGATTTTTGAAAATTTCACTTTTTTGTGAAAATATCCACTAAATGAGGGAATAATATGTGTGAGGGTACCCCAGGAGAGTTCCCAATGTGTGTGGGTAGAATATATATCCCACGGGGGTAAAATTGAAAAAAGTTGAAAAAAATTGTTTTTTTTGGACTTAGTCATTTTTCCAGCGTTTATCAGACTTTCAGATAGGGCAAATGTCAGTGAGCGTTCCGATTTCAGTTCCAGAGCGATTCGCCCAATGAGTCCTTGATATTTAGTCGTTTTCAGCCATTTTCCTGGATTATTGAAAATTTCACTTTTTTGTGAAAATATCCACTAAATGAGGGAATAATATGTGTGAGGGTACCCCAGGAGAGTTCCCAATATGTGTGGGTAGAATATATATCCCACGGGGGTAAAATTGAAAAAAGTTGAAAAATTTTTTCTTTTGGACTTAGTCATTTTTCCGGCGTTTATCAGACTTTCAGATAGGGCAAATGTCAGTGAGTGTTCCGATTTCAGTTCCAGAGCGATTTGCCCAATGAGTCCTTGATATTTAGTCGTTTTCAGCCAATTTTCTGAATTTTTGAAAATTTCACTTTTTTGTGAAAATATCCACTAAATGAGGGAATAATATGTGTGAGGGTACCCCAGGAGAGTTCCAAATGTGTGTGGGTAGAATATATATCCCACGGGGTAAAATTGAAAAAAGTTGAAATAATTTTTCTTTTGGACTTAGTCATTTTTCCGGCGTTTATCAGACTTTCAGATAGGGCAAATGTCAGTGAGCGTTCCGATTTCAGTTCCAGAACGATTCGCCCAATGAGTCCTTGATATTTAGTCGTTTTCAGCCAATTTCCTGGATTTTTGTTAAGTTCACTTTTTTGTGAAAATATCCACTAAATGAGGGAATAATATGTGTGCGGGTACCCCAGGAGAGTTCCCAATGTGTTTGGGTAGAATATATATCCCACGGGGGTAAAATTGAAAAAAGTTGAAAAAAATTTGTTTATGGACTAAGTCATTTTTCCGGCGTGTATCAGACTTTCAGATAGGGCAAATGTCAGTGAGTGTTCCGATTTCAGTTCCAGAGCGATTCTCCCAATGAGTCCTTGATATTTAGTCGTTTTCAGCCAATTTTCTGGATTTTTGAAAATTTCACTTTTTTGTGAAAATATCCACTAAATGAGGGAATAATATGTGTGAGGGTACCCCAGGAGAGTTTCCAATGTGTGTGGGTAGAATATATATCCCACGGGGGTAAAATTGAAAAAAGTTGAAAAAATTTTTCTTTTGGACTTAGTCATTTTTCCGGCGTTTATCAGAATTTCAGATAGGGCAAATGTCAGTGAGCGTTCCAATTTCAGTTCCAGAGCGACTCGTCCAATAAGTTCTTGATATTTAGTCGTTTTCAGCCAATTTTCTGAATTTTTGAAAATTTCAATTTTGTGAAAATATCCACTAAATGAGGGAATAATATGTGTGAGGGTACCCCAGGAGAGTTCCCAATGTTTGTGGGTAGAATATATATCCCACGGGGGTAAAATTGAAAAAAGTTGAAATAATTTTTCTTTTGGACTTAGTCATTTTTCCAGCGTTTATCAGACTTTCAGATAGGGCAAATGTCATTGAGCGTTCCGATTTCAGTTCCAGAGCGATTCGCCCAATGAGTCCTTGATATTTAGTTGTTTTCAGCCAATTTTCTGGATTTTTGAAAATTTCACTTTTTTGTGAAAATATCCACTAAATGAGGGAATAATATGTGTGAGGGTACCCCAGGAGAGTTCCCAATGTGTTTGGGTAGAATATATATCCCACGGGGGTAAAATTGAAAAAAGTTGAAAACATTTTTTTTTTGGACTTAGTCATTTTTCCGGCGTTTATCAGACTTTCAGATAGGGCAAATGTCAGTGTGCATTCCAATTTCAGTTCCAGTGCGATTCGCCCAATGAGTCCTTGATATTTAGTCGTTTTCAGCCAATTTTCTGGATTTTTGAAAATTTCACTTTTTTGTGAAAATAACCACTAAATGAGGGAATAATATGTGTGGGGGTACCCCAGGAGAGTTCCCAATGTGTGGCGGAAGAAAATATATATCACACGGGGTAAAATTGATAAAAGTTGAAATAATTTTTCTCTTGGACTTAGTCATTTTTCCGGCGTTTATCAGACTTTCAGATAGGGCAAATGTCAGTGAGCGTTCTGATTTCAGTTCCAGAGCTATTCGCCCAATGAGTCCTTGATATTTAGTCGTTTTCAGGCAATTTTCTGGATTTTTGAAAATTTCACTTTTTTGTGAAAATATCCACTAAATGAGGGAATAATATGTGTGAGGGTTCCCCAGGAGAGTTCCCAATGTGTTTGGGTAAAATATATATCCCACGGGGGTAAAATTGAAAAAAGTTGAAAAAAATTTGTTTTTGGACTTAGTCATTTTTCCGGCGTTTATCAGACTTTCAGATAGGGCAAATGTCAGTGAGCGTTCCAATTTCAGTTCCAGAGCGACTCGTCCAATGAGTTCTTGATATATAGTCGTTTTCAGCCAATTTTCTGAATTTTTGAAAATTTCACTTTTTTGTGAAAATATCCACTAAATGAGGGAATAATATGTGTGAGGGTACCCCAGGAGAGTTCCCAATGTGTGTGGGTAGAATATATATCCCACGGGGGTAAAATTGAAAAAAGTTGAAATAATTTTTCTTTTGGACTTAGTCATTTTTCCAGCGTTTATCATACTTTCAGATAGGGCAAATGTCAGAGAGCGTTCCGATTTCAGTTCCAGAGCGATTCGCCCAATGAGTCCTTGATATTTAGTCGTTTTCAGCCAATTTCCTGGATTTTTGAAAATTTCACTTTTTTGTGAAAATATCCACTAAATGAGGGAATAATATGTGTGAGGGTTCCCCAGGAGAGTTCCCAATGTGTTTGGGTTAAATATATATCCCACGGGGGTAAAATTGAAAAAAGTTGAAAAAAATTTGTTTATGGACTAAGTCATTTTTCCGGCGTGTATCAGACTTTCAGATAGGGCAAATGTCAGTGTGCATTCCAATTTCAGTTCCAGTGCGATTCGCCCAATGAGTCCTTGATATTTAGTCGTTTTCAGCCAATTTTCTGGATTTTTGAAAATTTCACTTTTTTGTGAAAATATCCACTAAATGAGGGAATAATATGTGTGGGGGTACCCCAGGAGAGTTCCCAATGTGTGGCGGAAGAAAATATATATCACACGGGGTAAAATTGATAAAAGTTGAAATAATTTTTCCTTTGGACTTAGTCATTTTTCCGGCGTTTATCAGACTTTCAGATAGGGCAAATGTCAGTGAGCGTTCTGATTTCAGTTCCAGAGCGATTCGCCCAATGAGTCCTTGATATTTAGTCGTTTTCAGCCAATTTCCTGGATTTTTGAAAATTTCACTTTTTTGTGAAAATATCCACTAAATGAGGGAATAATATGTGTGAGGGTACCCCAGGAGAGTTCCAAATGTGTGTGGGTAGAATATATATCCCACGGGGGTAAAATTGAAAAAAGTTGAAATAATTTTTCTTTGGACTTAGTCATTTTTCCAGCGTTTATCAGACTTTCAGATAGGGCAAATGTCAGTGAGCGTTCCGATTTCAGTTCCAGAGCGATTCTCACAATGAGTCCTTGATATTTAGTCGTTTTCAGCCAATTTTCTGGATTTTTGAAAATTTCACTTTTTTGTGAAAATATCCACTAAATGAGGGAATAATATGTGTGAGGGTACCCCAGGAGAGCTCCCAATGTGTTTGGGTAGAATATATATCCCACGGGGGTAAAATTGAAAAAAGTTGAAAAAAAATTTTTTTTAGACTTAGTCATTTTTCCGGTGTTTATCAGACTTTCAGATAGGGCAAATGTCAGTGAGCGTTCCAATTTCCGTTCCAGAGCGATTCGCCCAATGAGTCCTTGATATTTAGTCATTTTCAGCCAATTTTCTGGATTTTTGTTAATTTCACTTTTTTGTGAAAATATCCACTAAATGAGGGAATAATATGTGTGCGGGTACCCCAGGAGAGTTCCCAATGTGTTTGGGTAGAATATATATCCCACAGGGGTAAAATTGAAAAAAGTTGAAAAAAATTGTTTCTTTTGGACTTAGTCATTTTTCCGGCGTTTATCAGACTTTCAAATAGGGCAAATGTCAGTGAGCGTTGCAATTTCAGTTCCAGAGCGATTCGCCCAATGAGTCCTTGATATTTAGTCGTTTTCAGCCAATATTTTGGATTTTTGAAAATTTCACTTTTTTTGTGAAAATATCCACTAAATGAGGGAATAATATGTGTGAGGGTTCCCCAGGAGAGTTCCCAATGTGTTTGGGTAAAATATATATCCCACGGGGGTAAAATTGAAAAAAGTTGAAAAATATTTGTTTTTGGACTTAGTCATTTTTCCGGCGTGTATCAGACTTTCAGATAGGGCAAATGTCAGTGAGCGTTCCAATTTCAGTTCCAGAGCGACTCGTCCAATGAGTTCTTGATATTTAGTCGTTTTCAGCCAATTTTCTGAATTTTTGAAAATTTCACTTTTTTGTGAAAATATCCACTAAATGAGGGAATAATATGTGTGAGGGTACCCGAGGAGAGTTCCCAATGTGTGTGGGTAGAATATATATCCCACGGGGGTAAAATTGAAAAAAGTTGAAATAATTTTTCTTTTGGACTTAGTCATTTTTCCAGCGTTTATCATACTTTCAGATAGGGCAAATGTCAGTGAGCGTTCCGATTTCAGTTCCAGAGCGATTCGCCCAATGAGTCCTTGATATTTAGTCGTTTTCAGCCAATTTCCTGGATTTTTGAAAATTTCACTTTTTTGTGAAAATATCCACTAAATGAGGGAATAATATGTGTGAGGGTTCCCCAGGAGAGTTCCCAATGTGTTTGGGTAAAATATATATCCCACGGGGGTAAAATTGAAAAAAGTTGAAAAAAATTTGTTTATGGACTAAGTCATTTTTCCGGCGTGTATCAGACTTTCAGATAGGGCAAATGTCAGTGAGCGTTCCGATTTCAGTTCCAGAGCGATTCTCCCAATGAGTCCTTGATATTTAGTCGTTTTCAGCCAATTTTCTGGATTTTTGAAAATTTCACTTTTTTGTGAAAATATCCACTAAATGAGGGAATAATATGTGTGAGGGTACCCCAGGAGAGTTTCCAATGTGTGTGGGTAGAATATATATCCCACGGGGGTAAAATTGAAAAAAGTTGAAAAAATTTTTCTTTTGGACTTAGTCATTTTTCCGGCGTTTATCAGAATTTCAGATAGGGCAAATGTCAGTGAGCGTTCCAATTTCAGTTCCAGAGCGACTCGTCCAATAAGTTCTTGATATTTAGTCGTTTTCAGCCAATTTTCTGAATTTTTGAAAATTTCAATTTTGTGAAAATATCCACTAAATGAGGGAATAATATGTGTGAGGGTACCCCAGGAGAGTTCCCAATGTTTGTGGGTAGAATATATATCCCACGGGGGTAAAATTGAAAAAAGTTGAAATAATTTTTCTTTTGGACTTAGTCATTTTTCCAGCGTTTATCAGACTTTCAGATAGGGCAAATGTCAGTGAGCGTTCTGATTTCAGTTCCAGAGCGATTCGCCCAATGAGTCCTTGATATTTAGTCGTTTTCAGGCAATTTTCTGGATTTTTGAAAATTTCACTTTTTTGTGAAAATATCCACTAAATGAGGGAATAATATGTGTGAGGGTTCCCCAGGAGAGTTCCCAATGTGTTTGGGTTAAATATATATCCCACGGGGGTAAAATTGAAAAAAGTTGAAAAAAATTTGTTTATGGACTAAGTCATTTTTCCGGCGTGTATCAGACTTTCAGATAGGGCAAATGTCAGTGAGCATTCCGATTTCAGTTCCAGAGCGATTCGCCCAATGAGTCCTTGATATTTAGTCGTTTTCAGCCAATTTTCTGGATTTTTGAAAATTTCACTTTTTTGTGAAAATATCCACTAAATGAGGGAATAATATGTGTGAGGGTACCCCAGGAGAGTTCCCAATGTGTGTGGGTAGAATATATATCCCACGGGGGTAAAATTGAAAAAAGTTGAAAAAAATTGTTTTTTTTGGACTTAGTGATTTTTCTGGCGTTTATCAGACTTTCAGATAGGGCAAATGTCAGTGAGCGTTCCGATTTCAGTTCCAGAGCGATTCGCCCAATGAGTCCTTGATATTTAGTCGTTTTCAGCCAATTTTCAGAATTTTTGAAAATTTCACTTTTTTGTGAAAATATCCACTAAATGAGGGAATAATATGTGTGAGGGTACCCCAGGAGAGTTCACAATGTGTGTGGGTAGAATATATATCCCACGGGGGTAAAATTGAAAAAAGTTGAAATAATTTTTCTTTTGGACTTAGTCATTTTTCCAGCGTTTATCAGACTTTCAGATAGGGCAAATGTCAGTGAGCGTTCCGATTTCAGTTCCAGAGTGATTCGCCCAATGAGTCCTTGATATTTAGTCGTTTTCAGGCAATTTTCTGGATTTTTGAAAATTTCACTTTTTTGTGAAAATATCCATTAAATGAGGGAATAATATGTGTGAGGGTACCCGAGGAGAGTTCCCAATGTGTGTGGGTAGAATATATATCCCACGGGGGTAAAATTGAAAAAAGTTGAAATAATTTTTCTTTTGGACTTAGTCATTTTTCCAGCGTTTATCATACTTTCAGATAGGGCAAATGTCAGTGAGCGTTCCGATTTCAGTTCCAGAGCGATTCGCCCAATGAGTCCTTGATATTTAGTCGTTTTCAGCCAATTTCCTGGATTTTTGAAAATTTCACTTTTTTGTGAAAATATCCACTAAATGAGGGAATAATATGTGTGAGGGTTCCCCAGGAGAGTTCCCAATGTGTTTGGGTAAAATATATATCCCACGGGGGTAAAATTGAAAAAAGTTGAAAAAAATTTGTTTATGGACTAAGTCATTTTTCCGGCGTGTATCAGACTTTCAGATAGGGCAAATGTCAGTGAGCGTTCCGATTTCAGTTCCAGAGCGATTCTCCCAATGAGTCCTTGATATTTAGTCGTTTTCCGCCAATTTTCTGGATTTTTGAAAATTTCACTTTTTTGTGAAAATATCCACTAAATGAGGGAATAATATGTGTGAGGGTACCCCAGGAGAGTTTCCAATGTGTGTGGGTAGAATATATATCCCACGGGGGTAAAATTGAAAAAAGTTGAAAAAATTTTTCTTTTGGACTTAGTCATTTTTCCGGCGTTTATCAGAATTTCAGATAGGGCAAATGTCAGTGAGCGTTCCAATTTCAGTTCCAGAGCGACTCGTCCAATAAGTTCTTGATATTTAGTCGTTTTCAGCCAATTTTCTGAATTTTTGAAAATTTCAATTTTGTGAAAATATCCACTAAATGAGGGAATAATATGTGTGAGGGTACCCCAGGAGAGTTCCCAATGTTTGTGGGTAGAATATATATCCCAGGGGGTAAAATTGAAAAAAGTTGAAATAATTTTTCTTTTGGACTTAGTCATTTTTCCAGCGTTTATCAGACTTTCAGATCGGGCAAATGTCAGTGAGCGTTCTGATTTCAGTTCCAGAGCGATTCGCCCAATGAGTCCTTGATATTTAGTCGTTTTCAGGCAATTTTCTGGATTTTTGAAAATTTCACTTTTTTGTGAAAATATCCACTAAATGAGGGAATAATATGTGTGAGGGTTCCCCAGGAGAGTTCCCAATGTGTTTGGGTAAAATATATATCCCACGGGGGTAAAATTGAAAAAAGTTGAAAAAAATTTGTTTTTGGACTTAGTCATTTTTCCGGCGTTTATCAGACTTTCAGATAGGGCAAATGTCAGTGAGCGTTCCAATTTCAGTTCCAGAGCGACTCGTCCAATGAGTTCTTGATATATAGTCGTTTTCAGCCAATTTTCTGAATTTTTGAAAATTTCACTTTTTTGTGAAAATATCCACTAAATGAGGGAATAATATGTGTGAGGGTACCCCAGGAGAGTTCCCAATGTGTGTGGGTAGAATATATATCCCACGGGGGTAAAATTGAAAAAAGTTGAAATAATTTTTCTTTTGGACTTAGTCATTTTTCCAGCGTTTATCATACTTTCAGATAGGGCAAATGTCAGTGAGCGTTCCGATTTCAGTTCCAGAGCGATTCGCCCAATGAGTCCTTGATATTTAGTCGTTTTCAGCCAATTTCCTGGATTTTTGAAAATTTCACTTTTTTGTGAAAATATCCACTAAATGAGGGAATAATATGTGTGAGGGTTCCCCAGGAGAGTTCCCAATGTGTTTGGGTTAAATATATATCCCACGGGGGTAAAATTGAAAAAAGTTGAAAAAAATTTGTTTATGGACTAAGTCATTTTTCCGGCGTGTATCAGACTTTCAGATAGGGCAAATGTCAGTGAGCATTCCGATTTCAGTTCCAGAGCGATTCGCCCAATGAGTCCTTGATAGTTAGTCGTTTTCAGCCAATTTTCTGGATTTTTGAAAATTTCACTTTTTTGTGAAAATATCCACTAAATGAGGGAATAATATGTGTGAGGGTACCCCAGGAGAGTTCCCAATGTGTGTGGGTAGAATATATATCCCACGGGGGTAAAATTGAAAAAAGTTGAAAAAAATTGTTTTTTTTGGACTTAGTCATTTTTCCAGCGTTTATCAGACTTTCAGATAGGGCAAATGTCAGTGAGCGTTCCGATTTCAGTTCCAGAGCGATTCGCCCAATGAGTCCTTGATATTTAGACGTTTTCAGCCATTTTCCTGGATTTTTGAAAATTTCACTTTTTTGTGAAAATATCCACTAAATGAGGGAATAATATGTGTGAGGGTACCCCAGGAGAGTTCCCAATGTGTGTGGGTAGAATATATATCCCACAGGGGTAAAATTGAAAAAAGTTTAAACAGTTTTTCTCTTGGACTTAGTCATTTTTCCAGCGTTTATCATACTTTCAGATAGGGCAAATGTCAGTGAGCGTTCCGATTTCAGTTCCAGAGCGATTCGCCCAATGAGTCCTTGATATTTAGTTGTTTTCAGCCAATTTCCTGGATTTTTGAAAATTTCACTTTTTTGTGAAAATATCCACTAAATGAGGGAATAATATGTGTGAGGGTTCCCCAGGAGAGTTCCCAATGTGTTTGGGTTAAATATATATCCCACAGGGGTAAAATTGAAAAAAGTTGAAAAAAATTTGTTTATGGACTAAGTCATTTTTCCGGCGTGTATCAGACTTTCAGATAGGGCAAATGTCAGTGAGCGTTCCGATTTCAGTTCCAGAGCGATTCGCCCAATGAGTCCTTGATATTTAGTCGTTTTCAGCCATTTTCCTGGATTTTCGAAAATTTCACTTTTTTGTGAAAATATCCACTAAATGAGGGAATAATATGTGTGAGGGTACCCCAGGAGAGTTCCCAATATGTGTGGGTAGAATATATATCCCACGGGGGTAAAATTGAAAAAAGTTGAAAAATTTTTTCTTTTGGACTTAGTAATTTTTCCGGCGTTTATCAGACTTTCAGATAGGGCAAATGTCAGTGAGTGTTCCGATTTCAGTTCCAGAGCGATTTGCCCAATGAGTCCTTGATATTTAGTCGTTTTCAGCCAATTTTCTGAATTTTTGAAAATTTCACTTTTTTGTGAAAATATCCACTAAATGAGGGAATAATATGTGTGAGGGTACCCCAGGAGAGTTCCCAATGTGTGTGGGTAGAATATATATCCCACAGGGGTAAAATTGAAAAAAGTTTAAATAGTTTTTCTCTTGGACTTAGTCATTTTTCCAGCGTTTATCATACTTTCAGATAGGGCAAATGTCAGTGAGCGTTCCGATTTCAGTTCCAGAGCGATTCGCCCAATGAGTCCTTGATATTTAGTCGTTTTCAGCCAATATTTTGGATTTTTGAAAATTTCACTTTTTTGTGAAAATATCCACTAAATGAGGGAATAATATGTGTGAGGGTTCCCCAGGAGAGTTCCCAATGTGTTTGGGTAAAATATATATCCCACGGGGGTAAAATTGAAAAAAGTTGAAAAAGATTTTTTTTTGGACTTAGTCATTTTTCCGGCGTTTATCAGACTTTCAGATAGGGCAAATGTCAGTGAGCGTTCCGATTTCAGTTCCAGAGCGATTCGCCCAATGAGTCCTTGATATTTAGTCGTTTTCAGCCAATTTTCTGGATTTTTGAAAATTTCACTTTTTTGTGAAAATATCCACTAAATGAGGGAATAATATGTGTGAGGGTACCCCAGGAGAGTTCCCAATGTGTGTGGGTAGAATATATATCCCACGGGGGTAAAATTGAAAAAAGTTGAAAAAATTTTTCTTTTGGACTTAGTCATTTTTCTGGCGTTTATTAGACTTTCAGATAGGGCAAATGTCAGTGAGCATTCCGATTTCAGTTCCAAAGCAATTTGCCCAATGAGTCCTTGATATTAAGTCATTTTCAGCCAATATTTTGGATTTTTGAAAATTTCACTTTTTTGTGAAAATATCCACTAAATGAGGGAATAATATGTGTGAGGGTTCCCCAGGAGAGTTCCCAATGTGTTTGGGTAAAATATATATCCCACAGGTGTAAAATTGAAAAAAGTTGAAAAAAATTGTTTTTTTTGGACTTAGTCATTTTTCCGGCGTTTATCAGACTTTCAGATAGGGCAAATGTCAGTGAGCGTTCCGATTTCAGTTCCAGAGCGATTCGCCCAATGAGTCCTTGATATTTAGTCGTTTTAAGCCAATTTTCTGGATTTTTGAAAATTTCACTTTTTTGTGAAAATATCCACTAAATGAGGGAATAATATGTGTGAGGGTACCCCAGGAGAGTTCCCAATGTGTGTGGGTAGAATATATATCCCACGGGGGTAAAATTGAAAAAAGTTGAAATAATTTTTCTTTTGGACTTAGTCATTTTTCCAGCATTTATCATACTTTCAGATAGGGCAAATGTCAGTGAGCGTTCCGATTTCAGTTTCAGAGCGGTTCGCCCAATGAGTCCTTGATATTTAGTCGTTTTCAGCCAATTTTCTGAATTTTTGAAAATTTCACTTTTTTGTGAAAATATCCACTAAATGAGGGAATAATATGTGTGAGGGTACCCCAGGAGAGTTCCCAATGTCTGTGGGTAGAATATATATCCCACAGGGGTAAAATTGAAAAAAATTGAAATAGTTTTTCTCTTGGACTTAGTCATTTTTCCAGCGTTTATCATACTTTCAGATAGGGCAAATGTCAGTGAGCGTTCCGATTTCAGTTCCAGAGCGATTCGCCCAATGAGTCCTTGATATTTAGTCGTTTTCAGCCAATTTCCTGGATTTTTGAAAATTTCACTTTTTTGTGAAAATATCCACTAAATGAGGGAATAATATGTGTGAGGGTACCCCAGGAGAGTTGCCAATGTGTGTGGGTAGAATATATATCCCACGGGGGTAAAATTGAAAAAAGTTGAAAAAATTTTTCCTTTGGACTTAGTCATTTTTCCGGCGTTTATCAGACTTTCAAATAGGGCAAATGTCAGTGAGCGTTGCAATTTCAGTTCCAGAGCGATTCGCCCAATGAGTCCTTGATATTTAGTCGTTTTCAGCCAATATTTTGGATTTTTGAAAATTTCACTTTTTTTGTGAAAATATCCACTAAATGAGGGAATAATATGTGTGTGGGTTCCCCAGGAGAGTTCCCAATGTGTTTGGGTAAAATATATATCCCACGGGGGTAAAATTGAAAAAAGTTGAAAAAAATTTTTTTTTGGCCTTAGTCATTTTTCCGGCGTTTATCAGACTTTCAGATAGGGCAAATGTCAGTGAGCGTTCCGATTTCAGTTCCAGAGCGATTCGCCCAATGAGTCCTTGATATTTAGTCGTTTTCAGCCAATTTTCTGGATTTTTGAAAATTTCATTTTTTTGTGAAAATATCCACTAAATGAGGGAATAATATGTGTGAGGGTACCCTAGGAGAGTACCCAATGTGTGTGGGTAGAATATATATCCCACGGGGGTAAAATTGAAAAAAGTTGAAAAAAATTTTTTTTTTTGGACTTAGTGATTTTTCCGGCGTTTATCAGACTTTCAGATAGGGCAAATGTCAGTGAGCGTTCCGATTTCAGTTCCAGAGCGATTCGCCCAATGAGTCCTTGATATTTAGTCGTTTTCAGGCAATTTTCTGGATTTTTGAAAATTTCACTTTTTTGTGAAAATATCCACTAAATGAGGGAATAATATGTGTGAGGGTTCCCCAGGAGAGTTCCCAATGTGTTTGGGTAAAATATATATCCCACGGGGGTAAAATTGAAAAAAGTTGAAAAAAATTTGTTTTTGGACTTAGTCATTTTTCCGGCGTGTATCAGACTTTCAGATAGGGCAAATGTCAGTGAGCGTTCCGATTTCAGTTCCAGAGCGATTCGCCCAATGAGTCCTTGATATTTAGTCGTTTTCAGCCAATTTCCTGGATTTTTGAAAATTTCACTTTTTTGTGAAAATATCCACTAAATGAGGGAATAATATGTGTGAGGGTTCCCCAGGAGAGTTCCCAATGTGTTTGGGTAAAATATATATCCCACGGGGGTAAAATTGAAAAAAGTTGAAAAAAATTTTTTTTTGGACTTAGTCATTTTTCCGGCGTGTATCAGACTTTCAGATAGGGCAAATGTCAGTGAGCGTTCTGATTTCAGTTCCAGAGCGATTCGCCCAATGAGTCCTTGATATTTAGTCGTTTTCAGCCAATTTTCTGGATTTTTGAAAATTTCACTTTTTTGTGAAAATATCCACTAAATGAGGGAATAATATGTGTGAGGATACCCCAGGAGAGTTCCCAATGTGTGTGGGTAGAATATATATCCCACGGGGGTAAAATTGAAAAAAGTTGAAAAAAAATTTTTTTTTTGGACTTAGTCATTTTTCCGGCGTTTATCAGACTTTCAGATAGGGCAAATGTCAGTGAGCGTTCCGATTTCAGTTCCAGAGCGATTCGTCCAATGAGTCCTTGATATTTAGTCGTTTTCAGCCAATTTTCTGGATTTTTGAAAATTTCACTTTTTTGTGAAAATATCCACTAAATGAGGGAATAATATGTGTGAGGGTACCCCAGGAGAGTTCCCAATGTGTGTGGGTAGAATATATATCCCACGGGGGTAAAATTGAAAAATGTTGAAAAAATTTTTCTTTTGGACTTAGTCATTTTTCCGGCGTTTATCAGACTTTCAGATAGGGCAAATGTCAGTGAGCATTCCGATTTCAGTTCCAAAGCAATTCGCCCAATGAGTCCTTGATATTTAGTCGTTTTCAGCCAATATTTTGGATTTTTGAAAATTTCACTTTTTTGTGAAAATATCCACTAAATGAGGGAATAATATGTGTGAGGGTTCCCCAGGAGAGTTCCCAATGTGTTTGGGTAAAATATATATCCCACAGGTGTAAAATTGAAAAAAGTTGGAAAAAATTGTTTTTTTTGGACTTAGTCATTTTTCCGGCGTTTATCAGACTTTCAGATAGGGCAAATGTCAGTGAGTGTTCCGATTTCAGTTCCAGAGCGATTTGCCCAATGAGTCCTTGATATTTAGTCGTTTTCAGCCAATTTTCTGAATTTTTGAAAATTTCACTTTTTTGTGAAAATATCCACTAAATGAGGGAATAATATGTGTGTGGGCTCCCCAGGAGAGTTCCCAATGTGTTTGGGTAAAATATATATCCCACGGGGGTAAAATTGAAAAAAGTTGAAAAAAATTTTTTTTTGGCCTTAGTCATTTTTCCGGCGTTTATCAGACTTTCAGATAGGGCAAATGTCAGTGAGCGTTCCGATTTCAGTTCCAGAGCGATTCGCCCAATGAGTCCTTGATATTTAGTCGTTTTCAGCCAATTTTCTGGATTTTTGAAAATTTCACTTTTTTGTGAAAATATCCACTAAATGAGGGAATAATATGTGTGAGGGTACCCCAGGAGAGTTCACAATGTGTGTGGGTAGAATATATATCCCACGGGGGTAAAATTGAAAAAAGTTGAAATAATTTTTCTATTGGACTTAGTCATTTTTCCAGCGTTTATCAGACTTTCAGATAGGGCAAATGTCAGTGAGCGTTCCGATTTCAGTTCCAGAGCGATTCGCCCAATGAGTCCTTGATATTTAGTCGTTTTCAGGCAATTTTCTGTATTTTTGAAAATTTCACTTTTTTGTGAAAATATCCACTAAATGAGGGAATAATATGTGTGAGGGTTCCCCAGGAGAGTTTCCAATGTGTTTGGGTAAAATATATATCCCACGGGGGTAAAATTGAAAAAAGTTGAAAAAAATTTGTTTTTGGACTTAGTCATTTTTCCGGCGTGTATCAGACTTTCAGATAGGGCAAATGTCAGTGAGTGTTCCGATTTCAGTTCCAGAGCGATTCACCCAATGAGTCCTTGATATTTAGTCGTTTTCAGCCAATTTTCTGGATTTTTGAAAATTTCACTTTTTTGTGAAAATATCCACTAAATGAGGGAATAATATGTGTGAGGGTACCCCAGGAGAGTTCCCAATGTGTGTGGGTAGAATATATATCCCACGGGGGTAAAATTGAAAAATTTTGAAAAAATTTTTCTTTTGGACTTAGTCATTTTTCCGGCGTTTATCAGACTTTCAGATAGGGCAAATGTCAGTGAGCGTTCCAATTTCAGTTCCAGAGTGACTCGTCCAATGAGTTCTTGATATTTAGTCGTTTTCAGCCAATTTTCTGAATTTTTGAAAATTTCACTTTTTTGTGAAAATATCCACTAAATGAGGGAATAATATGTGTGAGGGTACCTCAGGAGAGTTCCCAATGTGTGTGGGTAGAATATATATCCCACGGGGGTAAAATTGAAAAAAGTTGAAATAATTTTTCTTTTGGACTTAGTCATTTTTCCAGCGTTTATCATACTTTCAGATAGGGCAAATGTCAGTGAGCGTTGCAATTTCAGTTCCAGAGCGATTAGCCCAATGAGTCCTTGATATTTAGTCGTTTTCAGCCAATATTTTGGATTTTTGAAAATTTCACTTTTTTGTGAAAATATCCACTAAATGAGGGAATAATATGTGTGAGGGTACCCCAGGAGAGTTCACAATGTGTGTGGGTAGAATATATATCCCACGGGGGTAAAATTGAAAAAAGTTGAAAAAAATTTTTTTTTGGACTTAGTCATTTTTCCGGCGTGTATCAGACTTTCAGATAGGGCAAATGTCAGTGAGCGTTCCGATTTCAGTTCCAGAGCGATTCGCCCAATGAGTCCTTGATATTTAGTCGTTTTCAGCCAATTTTCTGGATTTTTGAAAATTTCACTTTTTTGTGAAAATATCCACTAAATGAGGGAATAATAAGTGTGAGGGTACCCCAGGAGAGTTCCCAATGTGTGTGGGTAGAATATATATCCCACGGGGGTAAAATTGAAAAAAGTTGAAAAATTTTTTCTTTTGGACTTAGTCATTTTTCCGGCGTTTATCAGACTTTCAGATAGGGCAAATGTCAGTGAGCATTCCGATTTCAGTTCCAAAGCAATTCGCCCAATGAGTCCTTGATATTTAGTCGTTTTCAGCCAATATTTAGGATTTTTGAAAATTTCACTTTTTTGTGAAAATATCCACTAAATGAGGGAATAATATGTGTGAGGGTACCCCAGGAGAGTTCCCAATGTGTTTTGGTAAAATATATATCCCACAGGTGTAAAATTGAAAAAAGTTGAAAAAAATTGTTTTTTTTGGACTTAGTCATTTTTCCGGCGTTTATCAGACTTTCAGATAGGGCAAATGTCAGTGAGCGTTCCGATTTCAGTTCCAGAGCGATTCGCCCAATGAGTCCTTGATATTTAGTCGTTTTCAGCCATTTTCCTGGATTTTTGAAAATTTCACTTTTTGGTGAAAATATCCACTAAATGAGGGAATAATATGTGTGAGGGTACCCCAGGAGAGTTCCCAATATGTGTGGGTAGAATATATATCCCACGGGGGTAAAATTGAAAAAAGTTGAAAAATTTTTTCTTTTGGACTTAGTCATTTTTCCGGCGTTTATCAGACTTTCAGATAGGGCAAATCTCAGTGAGCGTTGCAATTTCAGTTCCAGAGCGATTAGCCCAATGAGTCCTTGATATTTAGTCGTTTTCAGCCAATATTTTGGATTTTTGAAAATTTCACTTTTTTGTGAAAATATCCACTAAATGAGGGAATAATATGTGTGAGGGTACCCCAGGAGAGTTCACAATGTGTGTGGGAAGAATATATATCCCGCGGGGGTAAAATTGAAAAAAGTTGAAATAATTTTTCTTTTGGACTTAGTCATTTTTCCAGCGTTTATCAGACTTTCAGATAGGGCAAATGTCAGTGAGCGTTCCGATTTCAGTTCCAGAGCGATTCGCCCAATGAGTCCTTGATATTTAGTCGTTTTCAGGCAATTTTCTGGATTTTTGAAAATTTCACTTTTTTGTGAAAATATCCACTAAATGAGGGAATAATATGTGTGAGGGTACCCCAGGAGAGTTGCCAATGTGTGTGGGTAGAATATATATCCCACGGGGGTAAAATTGAAAAAAGTTGAAAAAATTTTTCTTTTGGACTTAGTCATTCTTCCGGCGTTTATCAGACTTTCAAATAGGGCAAATGTCAGTGAGCGTTGCAATTTCAGTTCCAGAGCGATTCGCCCAATGAGTCCTTGATATTTAGTCGTTTTCAGCCAATATTTTGGATTTTTGAAAATTTCACTTTTTTTGTGAAAATATCCACTAAATGAGGGAATAATATGTGTGTGGGTTCCCCAGGAGAGTTCCCAATGTGTTTGGGTAAAATATATATCCCACGGGGGTAAAATTGAAAAAAGTTGAAAAAAATTTTTTTTTGGCCTTAGTCATTTTTCCGGTGTTTATCTAACTTTCAGATAGGGCAAATGTCAGTGAGCGTTCCGATTTCAGTTCCAGAGCGATTCGCCCAATGTGTCCTTGATATTTAGTCGTTTTCAGCCAATTTTCTGGATTTTTGAAAATTTCACTTTTTTGTGAAAATATCCTCTAAATGAGGGAATAATATGTGTGAGGGTACCCCAGGAGAGTTCCCAATGTGTGTGGGTAGAATATATATCCCACGGGGGTAAAATTGAAAAAAGTTGAAAAAAATTTTTTTTTTTGGACTTAGTGATTTTTCCGGCGTTTATCAGACTTTCAGATAGGGCAAATGTCAGTGAGCGTTCCGATTTCAGTTCCAGAGCGATTCGCCCAATGAGTCCTTGATATTTAGTCGTTTTCAGCCAATTTTCTGAATTTTTGAAAATTTCACTTTTTTGTGAAAATATCCACTAAATGAGGGAATAATATGTGTGAGGGTACCCCAGGAGAGTTCACAATGTGTGTGGGTAGAATATATATCCCACGGGGGTAAAATTGAAAAAAGTTGAAAAAAATTTTTTTTTGGACTTAGTCATTTTTCCGGCGTGTATCAGACTTTCAGATAGGGCAAATGTCAGTGAGCGTTCCGATTTCAGTTCCAGAGCGATTCGCCCAATGAGTCCTTGATATTTAGTCGTTTTCAGCCAATTTTCTGGATTTTTGAAAATTTCACTTTTTTGTGAAAATATCCACTAAATGAGGGAATAATATGTGTGAGGGTACCCCAGGAGAGTTCCCAATGTGTGTGGGTAGAATATATATCCCACGGGGGTAAAATTGAAAAAAGTTGAAAAAAAATTTTTTTTTTGGACTTAGTCATTTTTCCGGCGTTTATCAGACTTTCAGATAGGGCAAATGTCAGTGAGCGTTCCGATTTCAGTTCCAGAGCGATTCGTCCAATAAGTCCTTGATATTTAGTCGTTTTCAGCCAATTTTCTGGATTTTTGAAAATTTCACTTTTTTGTGAAAATATCCACTAAATGAGGGAATAATATGTGTGAGGGTACCCCAGGAGAGTTCCCAATGTGTGTGGGTAGAATATATATCCCACGGGGGTAAAATTGAAAAAAGTTGAAAAATTTTTTCTTTTGGACTTAGTCATTTTTCCGGCGTTTATCAGACTTTCAGATAGGGCAAATGTCAGTGAGCATTCCGATTTAAGTTCCAAAGCAATTCGCCCAATGAGTCCTTGATATTTAGTCGTTTTCAGCCAATATTTTGGATTTTTGAAAATTTCACTTTTTTGTGAAAATATCCACTAAATGAGGGAATAATATGTGTGAGGGTTCCCCAGGAGAGTTCCCAATGTGTTTTGGTAAAATATATATCCCACAGGTGTAAAATTGAAAAAAGTTGAAAAAAATTGTTTTTTTTGGACTTAGTCATTTTTCCGGCGTTTATCAGACTTTCAGATAGGGCAAATGTCAGTGAGCGTTCCGATTTCAGTTCCAGAGCGATTCGCCCAATGAGTCCTTGATATTTAGTCGTTTTCAGCCATTTTCCTGGATTTTTGAAAATTTCACTTTTTTGTGAAAATATCCACTAAATGAGGGAATAATATGTGTGAGGGTACCCCAGGAGAGTTCCCAATATGTGTGGGTAGAATATATATCCCACGGGGGTAAAATTGAAAAAAGTTGAAAAATTTTTTCTTTTGGACTTAGTCATTTTTCCGGCGTTTATCAGACTTTCAGATAGGGCAAATGTCAGTGAGCGTTGCAATTTCAGTTCCAGAGCGATTAGCCCAATGAGTCCTTGATATTTAGTCGTTTTCAGCCAATATTTTGGATTTTTGAAAATTTCACTTTTTTGTGAAAATATCCACTAAATGAGGGAATAATATGTGTGAGGGTACCCCAGGAGAGTTCCCAATATGTGTGGGTAGAATATATATCCCACGGGGGTAAAATTGAAAAAAGTTGAAAAAATTTTTCTTTTGGACTTAGTCATTTTTCCGGCGTTTATCAGACTTTCAGATAGGGCAAATGTCAGTGAGCGTTCCGATTTCAGTTCCAGAGCGATTCGCCCAATGAGTCCTTGATATTTAGTCCTTTTCAGCCAATTTTCTGAATTTTTGAAAATTTCACTTTTTTGTGAAAATATCCACTAAATGAGGGAATAATATTTGTGAGGGTACCCCAGGAGAGTTCACAATGTGTGTGGGTAGAATATATATCCCACGGGGGTAAAATTGAAAAAAGTTGAAATAATTTTTCTTTTGGACTTAGTCATTTTTCCAGCGTTTATCAGACTTTCAGATAGGGCAAATGTCAGTGAGCGTTCCGATTTCAGTTCCAGAGTGATTCGCCCAATGAGTCCTTGATATTTAGTCGTTTTCAGGCAATTTTCTGGATTTTTGAAAATTTCACTTTTTTGTGAAAATATCCACTAAATGAGGGAATAATATGTGTGAGGGTTCCCCAGGAGAGTTCCCAATGTGTTTGGGTAAAATATATATCCCACGGGGGTAAAATTGAAAAAAGTTGAAAAAAATTTTTTTTTGGACTTAGTCATTTTTCCGGCGTGTATCAGACTTTCAGATAGGGCAAATGTCAGTGAGCGTTCCGATTTCAGTTCCAGAGCGATTCGCCCAATGAGTCCTTGATATTTAGTCGTTTTCAGCCAATTTTCTGGATTTTTGAAAATTTCACTTTTTTGTGAAAATATCCACTAAATGAGGGAATAATATGTGTGAGGGTACCCCAGGAGAGTTCCCAATGTGTGTGGGTAGAATATATATCCCACGGGGGTAAAATTGAAAAAAGTTGAAAAAAAATTTTTTTTTTGGACTTAGTCATTTTTCCGGCGTTTATCAGACTTTCAGATAGGGCAAATGTCAGTGAGCGTTCTGATTTCAGTTCCAGAGCGATTCGCCCAATGAGTCCTTGATATTTAGTCGTTTTCAGCCAATTTTCTGGATTTTTGAAAATTTCACTTTTTTGTGAAAATATCCACTAAATGAGGGAAAAATATGTGTGAGGGTACCCCAGGAGAGTTCCCAATGTGTGTGGGTAGAATATATATCCCACGGGGGTAAAATTGAAAAAAGTTGAAAAAATTTTTCTTTTGGACTTAGTGATTTTTCCGGCGTTTATCAGACTTTCAGATAGGGCAAATGTCAGTGAGCGTTCCGATTTCAGTTCCAGAGCGATTCGCCCAATGAGTCCTTGATATTTAGTCGTTTTCAGGCAATTTTCTGGATTTTTGAAAATTTCACTTTTTTGTGAAAATATCCACTAAATGAGGGAATAATATGTGTGAGGGTTCCCCAGGAGAGTTCCCAATGTGTTTTGGTAAAATATATATCCCACAGGTGTAAAATTGAAAAAAGTTGAAAAAAATTGTTTTTTTTGGACTTAGTCATTTTTCCGGCGTTTATCAGACTTTCAGATAGGGCAAATGTCAGTGAGCGTTCCGATTTCAGTTCCAGAGCGATTCGCCCAATGAGTCCTTGATATTTAGTCGTTTTCAGCCATTTTCCTGGATTTTTGAAAATTTCACTTTTTTGTGAAAATATCCACTAAATGAGGGAATAATATGTGTGAGGGTACCCCAGGAGAGTTCCCAATATGTGTGGGTAGAATATATATCCCACGGGGGTAAAATTGAAAAAAGTTGAAAAAAATTGTTTTTTTTGGACTTAGTCATTTTTCCGGCGTTTATCAGACTTTCAGATAGGGCAAATGTCAGTGAGCGTTCCGATTTCAGTTCCAGAGCGATTCGCCCAATGAGTCCTTGATATTTAGTCGTTTTCAGCCATTTTCCTGGATTTTTGAAAATTTCACTTTTTTGTGAAAATATCCACTAAATGAGGGAATAATATGTGTGAGGGTACCCCAGGAGAGTTCCCAATATGTGTGGGTAGAATATATATCCCACGGGGGTAAAATTGAAAAAAGTTGAAAAATTTTTTCTTTTGGACTTAGTCATTTTTCCGGCGTTTATCAGACTTTCAGATAGGGCAAATGTCAGTGAGCGTTCCGATTTCAGTTCCAGAGCGATTCGCCCAATGAGTCCTTGATATTTAGTCGTTTTCAGCCAATTTTCTGAATTTTTGAAAATTTCACTTTTTTGTGAAAATATCCACTAAATGAGGGAATAATATGTGTGAGGGTACCCCAGGAGAGTTCACAATGTGTGTGGGTAGAATATATATCCCACGGGGGTAAAATTGAAAAAAGTTGAAATAATTTTTCTTTTGGACTTAGTCATTTTTCCAGCGTTTATCAGACTTTCAGATAGGGCAAATGTCAGTGAGCGTTCCGATTTCAGTTCCAGAGCGATTCGCCCAATGAGTCCTTGATATTTAGTCGTTTTCAGGCAATTTTCTGGATTTTTGAAAATTTCACTTTTTTGTGAAAATATCCACTAAATGAGGGAATAATATGTGTGAGGGTTCCCCAGGAGAGTTCCCAATGTGTTTGGGTAAAATATATATCCCACGGGGGTAAAATTGAAAAAAGTTGAAAAAAATTTTTTTTTGGACTTAGTCATTTTTCCGGCGTGTATCAGACTTTCAGATAGGGCAAATGTCAGTGAGCGTTCCGATTTCAGTTCCAGAGCGATTCGCCCAATGAGTCCTTGATATTTAGTCGTTTTCAGCCAATTTTCTGGATTTTTGAAAATTTCACTTTTTTGTGAAAATATCCACTAAATGAGGGAATAATATGTGTGAGGGTACCCCAGGAGAGTTCCCAATGTGTGTGGGTAGAATATATATCCCACGGGGGTAAAATTGAAAAAAGTTGAAAAAAAATTTTTTTTTTGGACTTAGTCATTTTTCCGGCGTTTATCAGACTTTCAGATAGGGCAAATGTCAGTGAGTGTTCCGATTTCAGTTCCAGAGCGATTCGTCCAATGAGTCCTTGATATTTAGTCGTTTTCAGCCAATTTTCTGGATTTTTGAAAATTTCACTTTTTTGTGAAAATATCCACTAAATGAGGGAATAATATGTGTGAGGGTACCCCAGGAGAGTTCCCAATGTGTGTGGGTAGAATATATATCCCACGGGGGTAAAATTGAAAAAAGTTGAAAAATTTTTTCTTTTGGACTTAGTCATTTTTCCGGCGTTTATCAGACTTTCAGATAGGGCAAATGTCAGTGAGCATTCCGATTTCAGTTCCAAAGCAATTCGCCCAATGAGTCCTTGATATTTAGTCGTTTTCAGCCAATTTTCTGGATTTTTGAAAATTTCACTTTTTTGTAAAAATATCCACTAAATGAGGGAATAATATGTGTGAGGGTTCCCCAGGAGAGTTCCCAATGTGTTTTGGTAAAATATATATCCCACAGGTGTAAAATTGAAAAAAGTTGAAAAAAATTGTTTTTTTTGGACTTAGTCATTTTTCCGGCGTTTATCAGACTTTCAGATAGGGCAAATGTCAGTGAGCGTTCCGATTTCAGTTCCAGAGCGATTCGCCCAATGAGTCCTTGATATTTAGTCGTTTTCAGCCATTTTCCTGGATTTTTGAAAATTTCACTTTTTTGTGAAAATATCCACTAAATGAGGGAATAATATGTGTGAGGGTACCCCAGGAGAGTTCCCAATATGTGTGGGTAGAATATATATCCCACGGGGGTAAAATTGAAAAAAGTTGAAAATTTTTTTCTTTTGGACTTAGTCATTTTTCCGGCGTTTATCAGACTTTCAGATAGGGCAAATGTCAGTGAGCGTTGCAATTTCAGTTCCAGAGCGATTAGCCCAATGAGTCCTTGATATTTAGTCGTTTTCAGCCAATATTTTGGATTTTTGAAAATTTCACTTTTTTGTGAAAATATCCACTAAATGAGGGAATAATATGTGTGAGGGTTCCCCAGGAGAGTTCCCAATGTGTTTGGGTAAAATATATATCCCACGGGGGTAAAATTGAAAAAAGTTGAAAAAGATTTTTTTTTGGACTTAGTCATTTTTCCGGCGTTTATCAGACTTTCAGATAGGGCAAATGTCAGTGAGCGTTCCGATTTCAGTTCCAGAGCGATTCGCCCAATGAGTCCTTGATATTTAGTCGTTTTCAGCCAATTTTCTGGATTTTTGAAAATTTCACTTTTTTGTGAAAATATCCACTAAATGAGGGAAAAATATGTGTGAGGGTACCCCAGGAGAGTTCCCAATGTGTGTGGGTAGAATATATATCCCACGGGGGTAAAATTGAAAAAAGTTGAAAAAATTTTTCTTTTGGACTTAGTCATTTTTCCGGCGTTTATCAGACTTTCAGATAGGGCAAATGTCAGTGAGCATTCCGATTTCAGTTCCAAAGCAATTCGCCCAATGAGTCCTTGATATTTAGTCGTTTTCAGCCAATATTTTGGATTTTTGAAAATTTCACTTTTTTGTGAAAATATCCACTAAATGAGGGAATAATATGTGTGAGGGTACCCCAGGAGAGTTCCCAATATGTGTGGGTAGAATATATATCCCACGGGGGTAAAATTGAAAAAAGTTGAAAAATTTTTTCTTTTGGACTTAGTCATTTTTCCGGCGTTTATCAGACTTTCAGATAGGGCAAATGTCAGTGAGTGTTCCGATTTCAGTTCCAGAGCGATTTGCCCAATGAGTCCTTGATATTTAGTCGTTTTCAGCCAATTTTCTGGATTTTTGAAAATTTCACTTTTTTGTGAAAATATCCACTAAATGAGGGAATAATATGTGTGAGGGTACCCCAGGAGAGTTGCCAATGTGTGTGGGTAGAATATATATCCCACGGGGGTAAAATTGAAAAAAGTTGAAAAAATTTTTCTTTTGGACTTAGTCATTTTTCCGGCGTTTATCAGACTTTCAAATAGGGCAAATGTCAGTGAGCGTTGCAATTTCAGTTCCAGAGCGATTCGCACAATGAGTCCTTGATATTTAGTCGTTTTCAGCCAATATTTTGGATTTTTGAAAATTTCACTTTTTTTGTGAAAATATCCACTAAATGAGGGAATAATATGTGTGTGGGTTCCCCAGGAGAGTTCCCAATGTGTTTGGGTAAAATATATATCCCACGGGGGTAAAATTGAAAAAAGTTGAAAAAAATTTTTTTTTGGCCTTAGTCATTTTTCCGGCGTTTATCAGACTTTCAGATAGGGCAAATGTCAGTGAGCGTTCCGATTTCAGTTCCAGAGCGATTCGCCCAATGAGTCCTTGATATTTAGTCGTTTTCAGCCAATTTTCTGGATTTTTGAAAATTTCACTTTTTTGTGAAAATATCCTCTAAATGAGGGAATAATATGTGTGAGGGTACCCCAGGAGAGTTCCCAATGTGTGTGGGTAGAATATATATCCCACGGGGGTAAAATTGAAAAAAGTTGAAAAAAATTTTTTTTTTTGGACTTAGTGATTTTTCCGGCGTTTATCAGACTTTCAGATAGGGCAAAGGTCAGTGAGCGTTCCGATTTCAGTTCCAGAGCGATTCGCCCAATGAGTCCTTGATATTTAGTCGTTTTCAGCCAATTTTCTGAATTTTTGAAAATTTCACTTTTTTGTGAAAATATCCACTAAATGAGGGAATAATATGTGTGAGGGTACCCCAGGAGAGTTCCCAATGTGTGTGGGTAGAATATATATCCCACAGGGGTAAAATTGAAAAAAGTTGAAATAGTTTTTCTCTTGGACTTAGTCATTTTTCCAGCGTTTATCATACTTTCAGATAGGGCAAATGTCAGTGAGCGTTCCGATTTCAGTTCCAGAGCGATTCGCCCAATGAGTCCTTGATATTTAGTCGTTTTCAGCCAATTTCCTGGATTTTTGAAAATTTCACTTTTTTGTGAAAATATCCACTAAATGAGGGAATAATATGTGTGAGGGTACCCCAGGAGAGTTCCCAATGTGTGTGGGTAGAATATATATCCCACGGAGGTAAAATTGAAAAAAGTTGAAAAAATTTTTCTTTTGGACTTAGTCATTTTTCCGGCGTTTATCAGACTTTCAAATAGGGCAAATGTCAGTGAGCGTTGCAATTTCAGTTCCAGAGCGATTCGCCCAATGAGTCCTTGATATTTAGTCGTTTTCAGCCAATATTTTGGATTTTTGAAAATTTCACTTTTTTTGTGAAAATATCCACTAAATGAGGGAATAATATGTGTGTGGGTTCCCCAGGAGAGTTCCCAATGTGTTTGGGTAAAATATATATCCCACGGGGGTAAAATTGAAAAAAGTTGAAAAAAATTTTTTTTTGGCCTTAGTCATTTTTCCGGCGTTTACCAGACTTTCAGATAGGGCAAATGTCAGTGAGCGCTCCGATTTCAGTTCCAGAGCGATTCGCCCAATGAGTCCTTGATATTTAGTCGTTTTCAGCCAATTTTCTGGATTTTTGAAAATTTCACTTTTTTGCGAAAATATCCTCTAAATGAGGGAATAATATGTGTGAGGGTACCCCAGGAGAGTTCCCAATGTGTGTGGGTAGAATATATATCCCACGGGGGTAAAATTGAAAAAAGTTGAAAAAAATTTTTTTTTTTGGACTTAGTGATTTTTCCGGCGTTTATCAGACTTTCAGATAGGGCAAATGTCAGTGAGCGTTCCGATTTCAGTTCCAGAGCGATTCGCCCAATGAGTCCTTGATATTTAGTCGTTTTCAGCCAATTTTCTGAATTTTTGAAAATTTCACTTTTTTGTGAAAATATCCACTAAATGAGGGAATAATATGTGTGAGGGTACCCCAGGAGAGTTCACAATGTGTGTGGGTAGAATATATATCCCACGGGGGTAAAATTGAAAAAAGTTGAAATAATTTTTCTTTTGGACTTAGTCATTTTTCCAGCGTTTATCAGACTTTCAGATAGGGCAAATGTCAGTGAGCGTTCCGATTTCAGTTCCAGAGCGATTCGCCCAATGAGTCCTTAATATTTAGTCGTTTTCAGGCAATTTTCTGGATTTTTGAAAATTTCACTTTTTTGTGAAAATATCCACTAAATGAGGGAATAATATGTGTGAGGGTTCCCCAGGAGAGTTCCCAATGTGTTTGGGTAAAATATATATCCCACGGGGGTAAAATTGAAAAAAGTTGAAAAAAATTTTTTTTTTGGACTTAGTCATTTTTCCGGCGTGTATCAGACTTTCAGATAGGGCAAATGTCAGTGAGCGTTCCGATTTCAGTTCCAGAGCGATTCGCCCAATGATTCCTTGATATTTAGTCGTTTTCAGCCAATTTTCTGGATTTTTGAAAATTTCACTTTTTTGTGAAAATATCCACTAAATGAGGGAATAATATGTGTGAGGGTACCCCAGGAGAGTTCCCAATGTGTGTGGGTAGAATATATATCCCACGGGGGTAAAATTGAAAAAAGTTGAAAAAAAATTTTTTTTTTGGACTTAGTCATTTTTCCGGCGTTTATCAGACTTTCAGATAGGGCAAATGTCAGTGAGCGTTCCGATTTCAGTTCCAGAGCGATTCGTCCAATGAGTCCTTGATATTTAGTCGTTTTCAGCCAATTTTCTGGATTTTTGAAAATTTCACTTTTTTGTGAAAATATCCACTAAATGAGGGAATAATATGTGTGAGGGTACCCCAGGAGAGTTCCCAATGTGTGTGGGTAGAATATATATCCCACGGGGGTAAAATTGAAAAAAGTTGAAAAAAATTTTTTCTTTTGGACTTAGTCATTTTTCCGGCGTTTATCAGACTTTCAGATAGGGCAAATGTCAGTGAGCATTCCGATTTCAGTTCCAAAGCAATTCGCCCAATGAGTCCTTGATATTTAGTCGTTTTCAGCCAATATTTTGGATTTTTGAAAATTTCACTTTTTTGTGAAAATATCCACTAAATGAGGGAATAATATGTGTGAGGGTTCCCCAGGAGAGTTCCCAATGTGTTTTCGTAAAATATATATCCCACAGGTGTAAAATTGAAAAAAGTTGAAAAAAATTGTTTTTTTTGGACTTAGTCATTTTTCCGGCGTTTATCAGACTTTCAGATAGGGCAAATGTCAGTGAGCGTTCCGATTTCAGTTCCAGAGCGATTGGCCCAATGAGTCCTTGATATTTAGTCATTTTCAGCCATTTTCCTGGATTTTTGAAAATTTCACTTTTTTGTGAAAATATCCACTAAATGAGGGAATAATATGTGTGAGGGTACCCCAGGAGAGTTCCCAATATGTGTGGGTAGAATATATATCCCACGGGGGTAAAATTGAAAAAAGTTGAAAAATTTTTTCTTTTGGACTTAGTCATTTTTCCGGCGTTTATCAGACTTTCAGATAGGGCAAATGTCAGTGAGCGTTGCAATTTCAGTTCCAGAGCGATTAGCCCAATGAGTCCTTGATATTTAGTCGTTTTCAGCCAATATTTTGGATTTTTGAAAATTTCACTTTTTTGTGAAAATATCCACTAAATGAGGGAATAATATGTGTGAGGGTTCCCCAGGAGAGTTCCCAATGTGTTTGGGTAAAATATATATCCCACGGGGGTAAAATTGAAAAAAGTTGAAAAAGATTTTTTTTTGGACTTAGTCATTTTTCCGGCGTTTATCAGACTTTCAGATAGGGCAAACGTCAGTGAGCGTTCCGATTTCAGTTCCAGAGCGATTCGCCCAATGAGTCCTTGATATTTAGTCGTTTTCAGACAATTTTCTGGATTTTTGAAAATTTCACTTTTTTGTGAAAATATCCACTAAATGAGGGAAAAATATGTGTGAGGGTACCCCAGGAGAGTTCCCAATGTGTGTGGGTAGAATATATATCCCACGGGGGTAAAATTGAAAAAAGTTGAAAAAATTTTTCTTTTGGACTTAGTCATTTTTCCGGCGTTTATCAGACTTTCAGATAGGGCAAATGTCTGTGAGCATTCCGATTTCAGTTCCAAAGCAATTCGCCCAATGAGTCCTTGATATTTAGTCGTTTTCAGCCAATTTCCTGGATTTTTGAAAATGTCACTTTTTTGTGAAAATATCCACTAAATGAGGGAATAATATGTTTGAGGGTACCCCAGGAGAGTTCCCAATGTGTGTGGGTAGAATTTATATCCCACGGGGGTAAAATTGAAAAAAGTTGAAAAAAATTTTTTTTTTTGGACTTAGTCATTTTTCCGGCGTTTATCAGACTTTCAGATAGGGCAAATGTCAGTGAGCATTCCGATTTCAGTTCCAAAGCAATTCGCCCAATGAGTCCTTGATATTTAGTCGTTTTCAGCCAATATTTTGGATTTTTGAAAATTTCACTTTTTTGTGAAAATATCCACTAAATGAGGGAATAATATGTGTGAGGGTTCCCCAGGAGAGTTCCCAATGTGTTTTGGTAAAATATATATCCCACAGGTGTAAAATTGAAAAAAGTTGAAAAAAATTGTTTTTTTTGGACTTAGTCATTTTTCCGGCGTTTATCAGACTTTCAGATAGGGCAAATGTCAGTGAGCGTTCCGATTTCAGTTCCAGAGCGATTCGCCCAATGAGTCCTTGATATTTAGTCGTTTTCAGCCAATTTTCTGGATTTTTGAAAATTTCACTTTTTTGTGAAAATATCCACTAAATGAGGGAAAAATATGTGTGAGGGTACCCCAGGAGAGTTCCCAATGTGTGTGGGTAGAATATATATCCCACGGGGGTAAAATTGAAAAAAGTTGAAAAAATTTTTCTTTTGGACTTAGTCATTTTTCCGGCGTTTATCAGACTTTCAGATAGGGCAAATGTCAGTGAGCATTCCGATTTCAGTTCCAAAGCAATTCGCCCAATGAGTCCTTGATATTTAGTCGTTTTCAGCCAATTTCCTGAATTTTTGAAAATTTCACTTTTTTGTGAAAATATCCACTAAATGAGGGAATAATATGTTTGAGGGTACCCCAGGAGAGTTCCCAATGTGTGTGGGTAGAATATATATCCCACGGGGGTAAAATTGAAAAAAGTTGAAAAAAATTTTTTCTTTTGGACTTAGTCATTTTTCCGGCGTTTATCAGACTTTCAGATAGGGCAAATGTCAGTGAGCGTTCCAATTTCTGTTCCAGAGCGATTCATCCAATGAGTCCTTGATATTTAGTCGTTTTCAGCCAATTTTCTGGATTTTTGAAAATTTCACTTTTTTGTGAAAATATCCACTAAATGAGGGAATAATATGTGTGAGGGTTCCCCAGGAGAGTTCCCAATGTGTTTTGGTAAAATATATATCCCACAGGTGTAAAATTGAAAAAAGTTGAAAAAAATTGTTTTTTTTGGACTTAGTCATTTTTCCGTCGTTTATCAGACTTTCAGATAGGGCAAATGTCAGTGAGCGTTCCGATTTCAGTTCCAGAGCGATTCGCCCAATGAGTCCTTGATATTTAGTAGTTTTCAGCCAATTTTCTGGATTTTTGAAAATTTCACTTTTTTGTGAAAATATCCACTAAATGAGGGAAAAATATGTGTGAGGGTACCCCAGGAGAGTTCCCAATGTGTGTGGGTAGAATATATATCCCACGGGGGTAAAATTGAAAAAAGTTGAAAAAATTTTTCTTTTGGACTTAGTCATTTTTCCGGCGTTTATCAGACTTTCAGATAGGGCAAATGTCAGTGAGCATTCCGATTTCAGTTCCAAAGCAATTCGCCCAATGAGTCCTTGATATTTAGTCGTTTTCAGCCAATTTCCTGGATTTTTGAAAATTTCACTTTTTTGTGAAAATATCCACTAAATGAGGGAATAATATGTTTGAGGGTACCCCAGGAGAGTTCCCAATGTGTGTGGGTAGAATATATATCCCACGGGGGTAAAATTGAAAAAAGTTGAAAAAAATTTTTTCTTTTGGACTTAGTCATTTTTCCGGCGTTTATCAGACTTTCAGATAGGGCAAATGTCAGTGAGCGTTCCAATTTCTGTTCCAGAGCGATTCATCCAATGAGTCCTTGATATTTAGTCGTTTTCAGCCAATTTTCTGGATTTTTGAAAATTTCACTTTTTTGTGAAAATATCCACTAAATGAGGGAATAATATGTGTGAGGGTTCCCCAGGAGAGTTCCCAATGTGTTTTGGTAAAATATATATCCCACAGGTGTAAAATTGAAAAAAGTTGAAAAAAATTGTTTTTTTTGGACTTAGTCATTTTTCCGTCGTTTATCAGACTTTCAGATAGGGCAAATGTCAGTGAGCGTTCCGATTTCAGTTCCAGAGCGATTCGCCCAATGAGTCCTTGATATTTAGTAGTTTTCAGCCAATTTTCTGGATTTTTGAAAATTTCACTTTTTTGTGAAAATATCCACTAAATGAGGGAAAAATATGTGTGAGGGTACCCCAGGAGAGTTCCCAATGTGTGTGGGTAGAATATATATCCCACGGGGGTAAAATTGAAAAAAGTTGAAAAAATTTTTCTTTTGGACTTAGTCATTTTTCCGGCGTTTATCAGACTTTCAGATAGGGCAAATGTCAGTGAGCATTCCGATTTCAGTTCCAAAGCAATTCGCCCAATGAGTCCTTGATATTTAGTCGTTTTCAGCCAATTTCCTGGATTTTTGAAAATTTCACTTTTTTGTGAAAATATCCACTAAATGAGGGAATAATATGTTTGAGGGTACCCCAGGAGAGTTCCCAATGTGTGTGGGTAGAATTTATATCCCACGGGGGTAAAATTGAAAAAAGTTGAAAAAAAATTTTTTTTTTGGACTTAGTCATTTTTCCGGCGTTTATCAGACTTTCAGATAGGGCAAATGTCAGTGAGCGTTCCAATTTCAGTTCCAGAGCGATTCGTCCAATGAGTCCTTGATATTTAGTCGTTTTCAGCCAATTTTCTGGATTTTTTAAAATTTCACTTTTTTGTGAAAATATCCACTAAATGAGGGAATAATATGTGTGAGGGTACCCCAGGAGAGTTCCCAATGTGTGTGGGTAGAATATATATCCCACGGGGGTAAAATTGAAAAAAGTTGAAAAAGATTTTTTTTTGGACTTAGTCATTTTTCCGGCGTTTATCAGACTTTCAGATAGGGCAAATGTCTGTGAGCGTTCCGATTTCAGTTCCAGAGCGATTCGCCCAATGAGTCCTTGATATTTAGTCGTTTTCAGCCAATTTTCTGGATTTTTGAAAATTTCACTTTTTTGTGAAAATATCCACTAAATGAGGGAATAATATGTGTGAGGGTTCCCCAGGAGAGTTCCCAATGTGTTTTGGTAAAATATATATCCCACAGGTGTAAAATTGAAAAAAGTTGAAAAAAATAGTTTTTTTTGGACTTAGTCATTTTTCCGGCGTTTATCAGACTTTCAGATAGGGCAAATGTCAGTGAGCGTTCCGATTTCAGTTCCAGAGCGATTCGCCCAATGAGTCCTTGATATTTAGTCGTTTTCAGCCATTTTCCTGGATTTTTGAAAATTTCACTTTTTTGTGAAAATATCCACTAAATGAGGGAATAATATGTGTGAGGGTACCCCAGGAGAGTTCCCAATATGTGTGGGTAGAATATATATCCCACGGGGTTAAAATTGAAAAAAGTTGAAAAATTTTTTCTTTTGGACTTAGTCATTTTTACGGCGTTTATCAGACTTTCAGATAGGGCAAATGTCAGTGAGAGTTGCAATTTCAGTTCCAGAGCGATTAGCCCAATGAGTCCTTGATATTTAGTCGTTTTCAGCCAATATTTTGGATTTTTGAAAATTTCACTTTTTTGTGAAAATATCCACTAAATGAGGGAATAATATGTGTGAGGGTTCCCCAGGAGAGTTCCCAATGTGTTTGGGTAAAATATATATCCCACGGGGGTAAAATTGAAAAAAGTTGAAAAAGATTTTTTTTTGGACTTAGTCATTTTTCCGGCGTTTATCAGACTTTCAGATAGGGCAAATGTCAGTGAGCATTCCGATTTCAGTTCCAAAGCAATTCGCCCAATGAGTCCTTGATATTTAGTCGTTTTCAGCCAATATTTTGGATTTTTGAAAATTTCACTTTTTTGTGAAAATATCCACTAAATGAGGGAATAATATGTGTGAGGGTTCCCCAGGAGAGTTCCCAATGTGTTTGGGTAAAATATATATCCCAAAGGTGTAAAATTGAAAAAAGTTGAAAAAAATTGTTTTTTTTGGACTTAGTCATTTTTCCGGCGTTTATCAGACTTTCAGATTGGGCAAATGTCAGTGAGCGTTCCGATTTCAGTTCCAGAGCGATTCGCCCAATGAGTCCTTGATATTTAGTCGTTTTCAGCCATTTTCCTGGATTTTTGAAAATTTCACTTTTTTGTGAAAATATCCACTAAATGAGGGAATAATATGTGTGAGGGTACCCCAGGAGAGTTCCCAATATGTGTGGGTAGAATATATATCCCACGGGGGTAAAATTGAAAAAAGTTGAAAAATTTTTTCTTTTGGACTTAGTCATTTTTCCGGCGTTTATCAGACTTTCAGATAGGGCAAATGTCAGTGAGCGTTGCAATTTCAGTTCCAGAGCGATTAGCCCAATGAGTCCTTGATATTTAGTCGTTTTCAGCCAATATTTTGGATTTTTGAAACTTTCACTTTTTTGTGAAAATATCCACTAAATGAGGGAATAATATGTGTGAGGGTTCCCCAGGAGAGTTCCCAATGTGTTTGGGTAAAATATATATCCCACGGGGGTAAAATTGAAAAAAGTTGAAAAAGATTTTTTTTTGGACTTAGTTATTTTTCCGGCGTTTATCAGACTTTCAGATAGGGCAAATGTCAGTGAGCGTTCCGATTTCAGTTCCAGAGCGATTCGCCCAATGAGTCCTTGATATTTAGTCGTTTTCAGCCAATTTTCTGGATTTTTGAAAATTTCACTTTTTTGTGAAAATATCCACTAAATGAGGGAATAATATGTGTGAGGGTACCCCAGGAGAGTTCCCAATGTCTGTGGGTAGAATATATATCTCACGGGGGTAAAATTGAAAAAAGTTGAAAAAATTTTTCTTTTGGACTTAGTCATTTTTCTGGCGTTTATCAGACTTTCAGATAGGGCAAATGTCAGTAAGCATTCAGATTTCAGATCCAGAGCGATTCGCCCAATGAGTCCTTGATATTTAGTCGTTTTCAGCCAATTTTCTGGATTTTTGAAAATTTCACTTTTTTGTGAAAATATCCACTAAATGAGGGAAAAATATGTGTGAGGGTACCCCAGGAGAGTTCCCAATGTGTTTGGGTAGAATATATATCCCAAGGGGGTAAAATTGAAAAAAGTTGAAACATTTTTTTTTTTTGACTTAGTCATTTTTCCGGCGTTTATCAGACTTTCAGAGAGGGCAAATGTCAGTGAGCATTCCAATTTCAGTTCCAGAGTGATTCGCCCAATGAGTCCTTGATATTTAGTCATTTTCAGCCAATTTTCTGGATTTTTGAAAATTTCACTTTTTTGTGAAAATATTTACTAAATGAGGGAATAATATGTGTGAGGGTACCCCAGGAGAGTTTCCAATGTGTGTGGGTAGAATATATATCCCACGGGGTAAAATTAAAAAAAATTGAAAAAAAAATATTTTTTTTGACATAGTCATTTTTCCGGCGTTTATCAGACTTTCAGATAGGGCAAATGTCAGTGAGCGTTCCGATTTCAGTTCCAGAGCGATTCGCCCAATGAGTCCTTGATATTTAGTCGTTTTAAGCCAATTTTCTGGATTTTTGAAAATTTCACTTTTTTGTGAAAATATCCACTAAATGAGGGAATAATATGTGTGAGGGTACCCCAGGAGAGTTCCGAATGTGTGTGGGTAGAATATATATCCCACGGGGGTAAAATTGAAAAAATTTTTCTTTTGGACTTAGTCATTTTTCCGGCGTTTATCAGACTTTCAGATAGGGCAAATGTCAGTGAGCGTTCCGATTTCAGTTCCAGAGCGATTCGCCCAATGAGTCCTTGATATTTAGTCGTTTTCAGCCAGTTTTCTGAATTTTTGAAAATTTCACTTTTTTGTGAAAATATCCACTAAATGAGGGAATAATATGTGTGAGGGTACCCCAGGAGAGTTCCCAATGTGTGTGGGTTGAATATATATCCCACGGGGGTAAAATTGAAAAAAGTTGAAATAATTTTTCTTTTGGACTTAGTCATTTTTCCAGCATTTATCATACTTTCAGATAGGGCAAATGTCAGTGAGCGTTCCGATTTCAGTTTCAGAGCGGTTCGCCCAATGAGTCCTTGATATTTAGTCGTTTTCAGCCAATATTTTGGATTTTTGAAAATTTCACTTTCTTGTGAAAATATCCACTAAATGAGGGAAAAATATGTGTGAGGGTACCCCAGGAGAGTTCCCAATGTGTGTGGGTAGAATATATATCCCACGGGGGTAAAATTGAAAAAAGTTGAAAAAATTTTTCTTTTGGACTTAGTCATTTTTCCGGCGTTTATCAGACTTTCAGATAGGGCAAATGTCAGTGAGCATTCCGATTTCAGTTCCAAAGCAATTCGCCCAATGAGTCCTTGATATTTAGTCGTTTTCAGCCAATTTCCTGGATTTTTGAAAATTTCACTTTTTTGTGAAAATATCCACTAAATGAGGGAATAATATGTTTGAGGGTACCCCAGGAGAGTTCCCAATGTGTGTGGGTAGAATTTATATCCCACGGGGGTAAAATTGAAAAAAGTTGAAAAAAAATTTTTTTTTTGGACTTAGTCATTTTTCCGGCGTTTATCAGACTTTCAGATAGGGCAAATGTCAGTGAGCGTTCCAATTTCAGTTCCAGAGCGATTCGTCCAATGAGTCCTTGATATTTAGTCGTTTTCAGCCAATTTTCTGGATTTTTTAAAATGTCACTTTTTTGTGAAAATATCCACTAAATGAGGGAATAATATGTGTGAGGGTACCCCAGGAGAGTTCCCAATGTGTGTGGGTAGAATATATATCCCACGGGGGTAAAATTGAAAAAAGTTGAAAAAATTTTTCTTTTGGACTTAGTCATTTTTCCGGCGTTTATCAGACTTTCAGATAGGGCAAATGTCAGTGAGCATTCCGATTTCAGTTCCAAAGCAATGCGCCCAATGAGTCCTTGATATTTAGTCGTTTTCAGCCAATATTTTGGATTTTTGAAAATTTCACTTTTTTGTGAAAATATCCACTAAATGAGGGAATAATATGTGTGAGGGTTCCCAAGGAGAGTTCCCAATGTGTTTTGGTAAAATATATATCCCACAGGTGTAAAATTGAAAAAAGTTGAAAAAAATTGTTTTTTTTGGACTTAGTCATTTTTCCGGCGTTTATCAGACTTTCAGATAGGGCAAATGTCAGTGAGCGTTCCGATTTCAGTTCCAGAGCGATTGGCCCAATGAGTCCTTGATATTTAGTCGTTTTCAGCCATTTTCCTGGATTTTTGAAAATTTCACTTTTTGGTGAAAATATCCACTAAATGAGGGAATAATATGTGTGAGGGTACCCCAGGAGAGTTCCCAATATGTGTGGATAGAATATATATCCCACGGGGTTAAAATTGAAAAAAGTTGAAAAATTTTTTCTTTTGGACTTAGTCATTTTTCCGGCGTTTATCAGACTTTCAGATAGGGCAAATGTCAGTGAGAGTTGCAATTTCAGTTCCAGAGCGATTAGCCCAATGAGTCCTTGATATTTAGTCGTTTTCAGCCAATATTTTGGATTTTTGAAAATTTCACTTTTTTGTGAAAATATCCACTAAATGAGGGAATAATATGTGTGAGGGTTCCCCAGGAGAGTTCCCAATGTGTTTGGGTAAAATATATATCCCACGGGGTAAAATTGAAAAAAGTTGAAAAAGATTTTTTTTTGGACTTAGTCATTTTTCCGGCGTTTATCAGACTTTCAGATAGGGCAAATGTCAGTGAGCGTTCCGATTTCAGTTCTAGAGCGATTCGCCCAATGAGTCCTTGATATTTAGTCGTTTTCAGCCAATATTTTGGATTTTTGAAAATTTCACTTTTTTGTGAAAATATCCACTAAATGAGGGAATAATATGTGTGAGGGTTCCCCAGGAGAGTTCCCAATGTGTTTGGGTAAAATATATATCCCACAGGTGTAAAATTGAAAAAAGTTGAAAAAAATTGTTTTTTTTGGACTTAGTCATTTTTCCGGCGTTTATCAGACTTTCAGATTGGGCAAATGTCAGTGAGCGTTCCGATTTCAGTTCCAGAGCGATTCGCCCAATGAGTCCTTGATATTTAGTCGTTTTCAGCCATTTTCCTGGATTTTTGAAAATTTCACTTTTTTGTGAAAATATCCACTAAATGAGGGAATAATATGTGTGAGGGTACCCCAGGAGAGTTCCCAATATGTGTGGGTAGAATATATATCCCACGGGGTTAAAATTGAAAAAAGTTGAAAAATTTTTTCTTTTGGACTTAGTCATTTTTACGGCGTTTATCAGACTTTCAGATAGGGCAAATGTCAGTGAGAGTTGCAATTTCAGTTCCAGAGCGATTAGCCCAATGAGTCCTTGATATTTAGTCGTTTTCAGCCAATATTTTGGATTTTTGAAAATTTCACTTTTTTGTGAAAATATCCACTAAATGAGGGAATAATATGTGTGAGGGTTCCCCAGGAGAGTTCCCAATGTGTTTGGGTAAAATATATATCCCACGGGGGTAAAATTGAAAAAAGTTGAAAAAGATTTTTTTTTTGGACTAAGTCATTTTTCCGGCGTTTATCAGACTTTCAGATAGGGCAAATGTCAGTGAGCATTCCGATTTCAGTTCCAAAGCAATTCGCCCAATGAGTCCTTGATATTTAGTCGTTTTCAGCCAATATTTTGGATTTTTGAAAATTTCACTTTTTTGTGAAAATATCCACTAAATGAGGGAATAATATGTGTGAGGGTTCCCCAGGAGAGTTCCCAATGTGTTTGGGTAAAATATATATCCCAAAGGTGTAAAATTGAAAAAAGTTGAAAAAAATTGTTTTTTTTGGACTTAGTCATTTTTCCGGCGTTTATCAGACTTTCAGATTGGGCAAATGTCAGTGAGCGTTCCGATTTCAGTTCCAGAGCGATTCGCCCAATGAGTCCTTGATATTTAGTCGTTTTCAGCCATTTTCCTGGATTTTTGAAAATTTCACTTTTTTGTGAAAATATCCACTAAATGAGGGAATAATATGTGTGAGGGTACCCCAGGAGAGTTCCCAATATGTGTGGGTAGAATATATATCCCACGGGGGTAAAATTGAAAAAAGTTGAAAAATTTTTTCTTTTGGACTTAGTCATTTTTCCGGCGTTTATCAGACTTTCAGATAGGGCAAATGTCAGTGAGCGTTGCAATTTCAGTTCCAGAGCGATTAGCCCAATGAGTCCTTGATATTTAGTCGTTTTCAGCCAATATTTTGGATTTTTGAAAATTTCACTTTTTTGTGAAAATATCCACTAAATGAGGGAATAATATGTGTGAGGGTTCCCCAGGAGAGTTCCCAATGTGTTTGGGTAAAATATATATCCCACGGGGGTAAAATTGAAAAAAGTTGAAAAAGATTTTTTTTTGGACTTAGTCATTTTTCCGGCGTTTATCAGACTTTCAGATAGGGCAAATGTCAGTGAGCGTTCCGATTTCAGTTCCAGAGCGATTCGCCCAATGAGTCCTTGATATTTAGTCGTTTTCAGCCAATTTTCTGGATTTTTGAAAATTTCACTTTTTTGTGAAAATATCCACTAAATGAGGGAAAAATATGTGTGAGGGTACCCCAGGAGAGTTCCCAATGTGTTTGGGTAGAATATATATCCCAAGGGGGTAAAATTGAAAAAAGTTGAAAAATTTTTTTTTTTTGACTTAGTCATTTTTCCGGCGTTTATCAGACTTTCAGAGAGGGCAAATGTCAGTGAGCATTCCAATTTCAGTTCCAGAGTGATTCGCCCAATGAGTCCTTGATATTTAGTCATTTTCAGCCAATTTTCTGGATTTTTGAAAATTTCACTTTTTTGTGAAAATATTTACTAAATGAGGGAATAATATGTGTGAGGGTACCCCAGGAGAGTTCCCAATGTGTGTGGGTAGAATATATATCCCACGGGGTAAAATTAAAAAAAATTGAAAAAAAAATATTTTTTTTGACATAGTCATTTTTCCGGCGTTTATCAGACTTTCAGATAGGGCAAATGTCAGTGAGCGTTCCGATTTCAGTTCCAGAGCGATTCGCCCAATGAGTCCTTGATATTTAGTCGTTTTAAGCCAATTTTCTGGATTTTTGAAAATTTCACTTTTTTGTGAAAATATCCACTAAATGAGGGAATAATATGTGTGAGGGTACCCCAGGAGAGTTCCGAATGTGTGTGGGTAGAATATATATCCCACGGGGGTAAAATTGAAAAAATTTTTCTTTTGGACTTAGTCATTTTTCCGGCGTTTATCAGACTTTCAGATAGGGCAAATGTCAGTGAGCGTTCCGATTTCAGTTCCAGAGCGATTCGCCCAATGAGTCCTTGATATTTAGTCGTTTTCAGCCAGTTTTCTGAATTTTTGAAAATTTCACTTTTTTGTGAAAATATCCACTAAATGAGGGAATAATATGTGTGAGGGTACCCCAGGAGAGTTCCCAATGTGTGTGGGTTGAATATATATCCCACGGGGGTAAAATTGAAAAAAGTTGAAATAATTTTTCTTTTGGACTTAGTCATTTTTCCAGCATTTATCATACTTTCAGATAGGGCAAATGTCAGTGAGCGTTCCGATTTCAGTTTCAGAGCGGTTCGCCCAATGAGTCCTTGATATTTAGTCGTTTTCAGCCAATATTTTGGATTTTTGAAAATTTCACTTTCTTGTGAAAATATCCACTAAATGAGGGAATAATATGTGTGAGGGTTCCCCAGGAGAGTTCCCAATGTGTTTGGGTAAAATATATATCCCACGGGGGTAAAATTGAAAAAAGTTGAAAAAAATTTTTTTTTGGACTTAGTCATTTTTCCAGCGTTTATCATACTTTCAGATAGGGCAAATGTCAGTGAGCGTTCCGATTTCAGTTTCAGAGCGGTTCGCCCAATGAGTCCTTGATATTTAGTCGTTTTCAGCCAATTTTCTGGATTTTTGAAAATTTCACTTTTTTGTGAAAATATCCACTAAATGAGGGAATAATATGTGTGAGGGTACCCCAGGAGAGTTCCCAATGTGTTTGGGTAAAATATATATCCCACGGGGGTAAAATTAAAAAAAGTTGAAAAAAAAATTTTTTTTTTGACTTAGTCATTTTTCCGGCGTTTATCAGACTTTCAGATAGGGCAAATGTCAGTGAGTGTTCCGATTGCAGTTCCAGAGCGATTCGCCCAATGAATCCTTGATATTTAGTCGTTTTCAGCCAATATTTTGGATTTTTGAAAATTTCACTTTCTTGTGAAAATATCCACTAAATGAGGGAATAATATGTGTGAGGGTTCCCCAGGAGAGTTCCCAATGTGTTTGGGTAAAATATATATCCCACGGGGGTAAAATTGAAAAAAGTTGAAAAAAATTTTTTTTTGGACTTAGTCATTTTTCCGGCGTTTATCAGACTTTCAGAGAGGGCAAATGTCAGTGAGCATTCCAATTTCAGTTCCAGAGCAATTCGCCCAATGAGTCCTTGATATTTAGTCGTTTTCAGCCAATTTTCTGGATTTTTGAAAATTTCACTTTTTTGTGAAAATATTTACTAAATGAGGGAATAATATGTGTGAGGGTACCCCAGGAGAGTTCCCAATGTGTGTGGGTAGAATATATATCCCACGGGGGTAAAATTGAAAAAATTTTTCTTTTGGACTTAGTCATTTTTCCGGCGTTTATCAGACTTTCAGATAGGGCAAATGTCAGTGAGCGTTGCAATTTCAGTTCCAGAGCGATTCGCCCAATGAGTCCTTGATATTTAGTCGTTTTCAGCCAATTTTCTGATTTTTTGAAAATTTCACTTTTTTGTGAAAATATCCACTAAATGAGGGAATAATATGTGTGAGGGTACCCCAGGAGAGTTCCCAATGTGTGTGGGTTGAATATATATCCCACGGGGGTAAAATTGAAAAAAGTTGAAATAATTTTTCTTTTGGACTTAGTCATTTTTCCAGCATTTATCATACTTTCAGATAGGGCAAATGTCAGTGAGCGTTCCGATTTCAGTTTCAGAGCGGTTCGCCCAATGAGTCCTTGATATTTAGTCGTTTTCAGCCAATATTTTGGATTTTTGAAAATTTCACTTTCTTGTGAAAATATCCACTAAATGAGGGAATAATATGTGTGAGGGTTCCCCAGGAGAGTTCCCAATGTGTTTGGGTAAAATATATATCCCACGGGGGTAAAATTGAAAAAAGTTGAAAAAAATTTTTTTTTGGACTTAGTCATTTTTCCGGCGTTTATCAGACTTTCAGAGAGGGCAAATGTCAGTGAGCATTCCAATTTCAGTTCCAGAGTGATTCGCCCAATGAGTCCTTGATATTTAGTCGTTTTCAGCCAATTTTCTGGATTTTTGAAAATTTCACTTTTTTGTGAAAATATTTACTAAATGAGGGAATAATATGTGTGAGGGTACCCCAGGAGAGTTCCCAATGTGTGTGGGTAGAATATATATCCCACGGGGGTAAAATTGAAAAAATTTTTCTTTTGGACTTAGTCATTTTTCCGGCGTTTATCAGACTTTCAGATAGGGCAAATGTCAGTGAGCGTTGCAATTTCAGTTCCAGAGCGATTCGCCCAATGAGTCCTTGATATTTAGTCGTTTTCAGCCAATTTTCTGAATTTTTGAAAATTTCACTTTTTTGTGAAAATATCCACTAAATGAGGGAATAATATGTGTGAGGGTACCCCAGGAGAGTTCCCAATGTGTGTGGGTTGAATATATATCCCACGGGGGTAAAATTGAAAAAAGTTGAAATAATTTTTCTTTTGGACTTAGTCATTTTTCCAGCGTTTATCATACTTTCAGATAGGGCAAATGTCAGTGAGCGTTCCGATTTCAGTTTCAGAGCGGTTCGCCCAATGAGTCCTTGATATTTAGTCGTTTTCAGCCAATTTTCTGGATTTTTGAAAATTTCACTTTTTTGTGAAAATATCCACTAAATGAGGGAATAATATGTGTGAGGGTACCCCAGGAGAGTTCCCAATGTGTGTGGGTAGAATATATATCCCACGGGGGTAAAATTGAAAAAAGTTGAAAAAAATTTTTTTTTTGGACTTAATCATTTTTCCGGCGTTTATCAGACTTTCAGATAGGGCAAATGTCAGTGAGCGTTCCGATTTCAGTTCCAGAGCGATTCGCCCAATGAGTCCTTGATATTTAGTCGTTTTCAGCCAATATTTTGGATTTTTGAAAATTTCACTTTCTTGTGAAAATATCCACTAAATGAGGGAATAATATGTGTGAGGGTTCCCCAGGAGAGTTCCCAATGTGTTTGGGTAAAATATATATCCCACGGGGGTAAAATTGAAAAAAGTTGAAAAAAATTTTTTTTTGGACTTAGTCATTTTTCCGGCGTTTATCAGACTTTCAGAGAGGGCAAATGTCAGTGAGCATTCCAATTTCAGTTCCAGAGTGATTCGCCCAATGAGTCCTTGATATTTAGTCGTTTTCAGACAATTTTCTGGATTTTTGAAAATTTCACTTTTTTGTGAAAATATTTACTAAATGAGGGAATAATATGTGTGAGGGTACCCCAGGAGAGTTCCCAATGTGTGTGGGTAGAATATATATCCCACGGGGGTAAAATTGAAAAAAATTTTCTTTTGGACTTAGTCATTTTTCCAGCATTTATCATACTTTCAGATAGGGCAAATGTCAGTGAGCGTTCCGATTTCAGTTTCAGAGCGATTCGCCCAATGAGTCCTTGATATTTAGTCGTTTTCAGCCAATATTTTGGATTTTTGAAAATTTCACTTTCTTGTGAAAATATCCACTAAATGAGGGAATAATATGTGTGAGGGTACCCCAGGAGAGTTCCCAATGTGTTTGGGTAGAATATATATCCCACGGGGGTAAAATTAAAAAAAGTTGAAAAAAAAATTTTTTTTTTCACTTAGTCATTTTTCCGGCGTTTATCAGACTTTCAGATAGGGCAAATGTCAGTGAGTGTTCCGATTGCAGTTCCAGAGCGATTTGCCCAATGAATCCTTGATATTTAGTCGTTTTCAGCCAATTTTCTGGATTTTTGAAGATTTCACTTTTTTGTGAAAATATCCACTAAATGAGGGAATAATATGTGTGAGGGTACCCCAGGAGAGTTCCCAATGTGTGTGGGTAGAATATATATCCCACGGGGGTAAAATTTAAAAAAGTTGAAAAAAATTTTTTTTTTGGACTTAATCATTTTTCGGGCGTTTATCAGAATTTCAGAGAGGGCAAATGTCAGTGAGCATTCCAATTTCAGTTCCAGAGTGATTCGCCCAATGAGTCCTTGATATTTAGTCGTTTTCAGCCAATTTTCTGGATTTTTGAAAATTTCACTTTTTTGTGAAAATATTTACTAAATGAGGGAATAATATGTGTGAGGGTACCCCAGGAGAGTTCCCAATGTGTGTGGGTAGAATATATATCCCACGGGGTAAAATTAAAAAAAGTTGAAAAAAAATATTTTTTTTGACTTAGTCATTTTTCCGGCGTTTATCAGACTTTCAGATAGGGCAAATGTCAGTGAGCGTTCCGATTTCAGTTCCAGAGCGATTCGCCCAATGAGTCCTTGATATTTAGTCGTTTTAAGCCAATTTTCTGGATTTTTGAAAATTTCACTTTTTTGTGAAAATATCCACTAAATGAGGGAATAATATGTGTGAGGGTACCCCAGGAGAGTTCCCAATGTGTGTGGGTAGAATATATATCCCACGGGGGTAAAATTGAAAAAAATTTTCTTTTACTTAGTCATTTTTCCGGCGTTTATCAGACTTTCAGATAGGGCAAATGTCAGTGAGCGTTGCAATTTCAGTTCCAGAGCGATTCGCCCAATGAGTCCTTGATATTTAGTCGTTTTCAGCCAATTTTCTGAATTTTTGAAAATTTCACTTTTTTGTGAAAATATCCACTAAATGAGGGAATAATATGTGTGAGGGTACCCCAGGAGAGTTCCCAATGTGTGTGGGTTGAATATATATCCCACGGGGGTAAAATTGAAAAAAGTGGAAATAATTTTTCTTTTGGACTTAGTCATTTTTCCAGCATATTTCATACTTTAAGATAGGGCAAATGTCAGTGAGCGTTCCGATTTCAGTTTCAGAGCGGTTCGCCCAATGAGTCCTTGATATTTAGTCGTTTTCAGCCAATATTTTGGATTTTTGAAAATTTCACTTTCTTGTGAAAATATCCACTAACTGAGGGAATAATATGTGTGAGGGTTCCCCAGGAGAGTTCCCAATGTGTTTGGGTAAAATATATATCCCACAGGGGTAAAATTAAAAAAAGTTGAAAAAAAAATTTTTTTTTTGACTTAGTCATTTTTCCGGCGTTTATCAGACTTTCAGATAGGGCAAATGTCAGTGAGTGTTCCGATTGCAGTTCCAGTGCGATTCGCCCAATGAATCCTTGATATTTAGTCGTTTTCAGCCAATTTTCTGGATTTTTGAAGATTTCACTTTTTTGTGAAAATATCCACTAAATGAGGGAATAATATGTGTGAGGGTACCCCAGGAGAGTTCCCAATGTGTGTGGGTAGAATATATATCCCACGGGGGTAAAATTGAAAAAAGTTGAAAAAAATTTTTTTTTTGGACTTAATCATTTTTCCGGCGTTTATCAGACTTTCAGATAGGGCAAATTTCAGTGAGCGTTCCGATTTCAGTTCCAGAGCGATTCGCCCAATGAGTCCTTGATATTTAGTCGTTTTCAGCCAATTTTCTGGATTTTTGAAAATTTCACTTTTTTTGTGAAAATATCCACTAAATGAGGGAATAATATGTGTGAGGGTTCCCCAGGAGTGTTCCCAATGTGTTTGGGTAAAATATATATCCCACGGGTGTAAAATTGAAAAAAGTTGAAAAAAATTTTTTTTTGGACTTAGTCATTTTTCTGGCGTTTATCAGACTTTCAGATAGGGCAAATGTCAGTGAGCGTTCCGATTTCAGTTCCAGAGCGATTCGCCCAATGAGTCCTTGATATTTAGTCGTTTTCAGCCAATTTTCTGGATTTTTGAAAATTTCACTTTTTTGTGAAAATATCCACTAAATGAGGGAATAATATGTGTGAGGGTACCCCAGGAGAGTTCCCAATGTGTGTGGGTAGAATATATATCCCACGGGGGTAAAATTGAAAAAAGTTGAAATAATTTTTCTTTTGGACTTAGTCATTTTTCCAGCGTTTATCATACTTTCAGATAGGGCAAATGTCAGTGAGCTTTCCGATTTCAGTTCCAGAGCGATTCGCCCAATGAGTCCTTGATATTTAGTCGTTTTCAGCCAATTTTCTGGATTTTTGAAAATTTCACTTTTTTTGTGAAAATATCCACTAAATGAGGGAATAATATGTGTGAGGGTTCCCCAGGAGTATTCCCAATGTGTGTGGGTAGAATATATATCCCACGGGGGTAAAATTGAAAAAAGTTGAAATAATTTTTCTTTTGGACTTAGTCATTTTTCCAGCGTTTATCATACTTTCAGATAGGGCAAATGTCAGTGAGTGTTCTGATTTCAATTTCAGAGCAGTTCGCCCAATGAGTCCTTGATATTTAGTCGTTTTCAGCCAATATTTTGGATTTTTGAAAATTTCACTTTTTTGTGAAAATATCCACTAAATGAGGGAATAATATGTGTGAGGGTTCCCCAGGAGAGTTCCCAATGTGTTTGGGTAAAATATATATCCCACGGGGGTAAAATTGAAAAAAGTTGAAAAAAATTTTTTTTTGGACTTAGTCATTTTTCCGGCGTTTATCAGACTTTCAGATAGGGCAAATGTCAGTGAGTGTTCCGATTTCAGTTCCAGAGCGATTCGCCCAATGAGTCCTTGATGTTTAGTCGTTTTCAGCCAATTTTCTGGATTTTTGAAAATTTCACTTTTTTGTGAAAATATCCGCTAAATGAGGGAATAATATGTGTGAGGGTACCCCAGGAGAGTTCCCAATGTGTGTGGGTAGAATATATATCCCACGGGGGTAAAATTGAAAAAAATTTTTTTTTTGGACTTAATCATTTTTCCGGCGTTTATCAGACTTTCAGATAGGGCAAATGTCAGTGAGCGTTCCGATTTCAGTTCCAGAGCGATTCGCCCAATGAGTCCTTGATATTTAGTCGTTTTCAGCCAATTTTCTGGATTTTTGAAAATTTCACTTTTTTGTGAAAATATCCACTAAATGAGGGAATAATATGTGTGAGGGTACCCCAGGAGAGTTCCCAATGTGTGTGGGTAGAATATATATCCCACGGGGGTAAAATTGAAAAAAATTTTTTTTTTGGACTTAATCATTTTTCCGGCGTTTATCAGACTTTCAGATAGGGCAAATGTCAGTGAGCGTTGCAATTTCAGTTCCAGAGCGATTCGCCCAATGAGTCCTTGATATTTAGTCGTTTTCAGCCAATTTTCTGAATTTTTGAAAATTTCACTTTTTTGTGAAAATATCCACTAAATGAGGGAATAATATGTGTGAGGGTACCCCAGGAGAGTTCCCAATGTGTGTGGGTTGAATATATATCCCACGGGGGTAAAATTGAAAAAAGTTGAAAAAAATTTTTTTTTGGACTTAGTCATTTTTCCAGCGTTTATCATACTTTCAGATAGGGCAAATGTCAGTGAGCGTTCCGATTTCAGTTTCAGAGCGGTTCGCCCAATGAGTCCTTGATATTTAGTCGTTTTCAGCCAATTTTCTGGATTTTTGAAAATTTCACTTTTTTGTGAAAATATCCACTAAATGAGGGAATAATATGTGTGAGGGTACCCCAGGAGAGTTCCCAATGTGTGTGGGTAGAATATATATCCCACAGGGGTAAAATTAAAAAAAGTTGAAAAAAAAATTTTTTTTTTGACTTAGTCATTTTTCCGGCGTTTATCAGACTTTCAGATAGGGCAAATGTCAGTGAGTGTTCCGATTGCAGTTCCAGAGCGATTCGCCCAATGAATCCTTGATATTTAGTCGTTTTCAGCCAATTTTCTGGATTTTTGAAGATTTCACTTTTTTGTGAAAATATCCACTAAATGAGGGAATAATATGTGTGAGGGTTCCCCAGGAGTGTTCCCAATGTGTGTGGGTAGAATATATATCCCACGGGGGTAAAATTGAAAAAAGTTGAAATAATTTTTCTTTTGGACTTAGTCATTTTTCCAGCGTTTATCATACTTTCAGATAGGGCAAATGTCAGTGAGTGTTCCGATTTCAATTTCAGAGCGGTTCGCCCAATGAGTCCTTGATATTTAGTCGTTTTCAGCCAATATTTTGGATTTTTGAAAATTTCACTTTTTTGTGAAAATATCCACTAAATGAGGGAATAATATGTGTGAGGGTTCCCCAGGAGAGTTCCCAATGTGTTTGGGTAAAATATATATCCCACGGGGGTAAAATTGAAAAAAGTTGAAAAAAATTTTTTTTTGGACTTAGTCATTTTTCCGGCGTTTATCAGACTTTCAGATAGGGCAAATGTCAGTGAGTGTTCCGATTTCAGTTCCAGAGCGATTCGCCCAATGAGTCCTTGATGTTTAGTCGTTTTCAGCCAATTTTCTGGATTTTTGAAAATTTCACTTTTTTGTGAAAATATCCGCTAAATGAGGGAATAATATGTGTGAGGGTACCCCAGGAGAGTTCCCAATGTGTGTGGGTAGAATATATATCCCACGGGGGTAAAATTGAAAAAAATTTTTTTTTTGGACTTAATCATTTTTCCGGCGTTTATCAGACTTTCAGATAGGGCAAATGTCAGTGAGCGTTCCGATTTCAGTTCCAGAGCGATTCGCCCAATGAGTCCTTGATATTTAGTCGTTTTCAGCCAATTTTCTGGATTTTTGAAAATTTCACTTTTTTGTGAAAATATCCACTAAATGAGGGAATAATATGTGTGAGGGTACCCCAAGAGAGTTCCCAATGTGTGTGGGTAGAATATATATCCCACGGGGGTAAAATTGAAAAAAGTTGAAAAAAATTTTTTTTTTGGACTTAATCATTTTTCCGGCGTTTATCAGACTTTCAGATAGGGCAAATGTCAGTGAGCGTTCCGATTTCAGTTCCAGAGCGATTCGCCCAATGAGTCCTTGATATTTAGTCGTTTTCAGCCAATTTTCTGGATTTTTGAAAATTTCACTTTTTTGTGAAAATATCCACTAAATGAGGGAATAATATGTGTGAGGGTACCCCAAGAGAGTTCCCAATGTGTGTGGGTAGAATATATATCCCACGGGGTAAAATTGAAAAAAGTTGAAATAATTTTTCTTTTGGACTTAGTCATTTTTCCAGCGTTTATCATACTTTCAGATAGGGCAAATGTCAGTGAGTGTTCCGATTTCAATTTCAGAGCGGTTCGCCCAATGAGTCCTTGATATTTAGTCGTTTTCAGCCAATATTTTGGATTTTTGAAAATTTCACTTTTTTGTGAAAATATCCACTAAATGAGGGAATAATATGTGTGAGGGTTCCCCAGGAGAGTTCCCAATGTGTTTGGGTAAAATATATATCCCACAGGGGTAAAATTGAAAAAAGTTGAAAAAAATTTTTTTTTTTGGACTTAGTCATTTTTCCGGCGTTTATCAGACTTTCAGATAGAGCAAATGTCAGTGAGCGTTCCGATTTCAGTTCCAGAGCGATTCGCCCAATGAGTCCTTGATATTTAATCGTTTTCAGCCAATATTTTGGATTTTTGAAAATTTCACTTTTTTGTGAAAATATCCTCTAAATGAGGGAATAATATGTGTGAGGATACCCCAGGAGAGTTCCAAATGTGTTTGGGTAGAATATATATCCCACGGGGGTAAAATTGAAAAAAGTTGAAAAAATTTTTCTTTTGGACTTAGTCATTTTTCCGGCGTTTATCAGACTTTCAGATAGGGCAAATGTCAGTGAGCGTTGCAATTTCAGTTCCAGAGCGATTCGCCCAATGAGTCCTTGATATTTAGTCGTTTTCAGCCAATTTTCTGAATTTTTGAAAATTTCACTTTTTTGTGAAAATATCCACCAAATGAGGGAATAATATGTGTGAGGGTACCCCAGGAGAGTTCCCAATGTGTGTGGGTAGAATATATATCCCACGGGGGTAAAATTGAAAAAAGTTGAAATAATTTTTCTTTTGGACTTAGTCATTTTTCCAGTGTTTATCATACTTTCAGATAGGGCAAATGTCAGTGAGCGTTCCGATTTCAGTTCCAGAGCGGTTCGCCCAATGAGTCCTTGATATTTAGTCGTTTTCAGCCAATTTTCTGGATTTTTGAAAATTTCACTTTTTTGTGAAAATATCCACTAAATGAGGGAATAATATGTGTGAGGGTACCCCAGGAGAGCTCCCAATGTGTTTGGGTAGAATATATATCCCACGGGGGTAAAATTAAAAAAAGCTGAAAAAAATTGTTTTTTTTTTACTTAGTCATTTTTCCGGCGTTTATCAGACTTTCAGATAGGGCAAATGTCAGTGAGCGTTCCAATTTCAGTTCCAGAGCGATTCGCCCAATGAGTCCTTGATATTTAGTCGTTTTCAGCCAATTTTCTGGATTTTTGAAAATTTCACTTTTTTGTGAAAATATCCACTAAATGAGGGAATAATATGTGTGAGGGTACCCCAGGAGAGCTCCCAATGTGTTTGGGTAGAATATATATCCCACGGGGGTAAAATTAAAAAAAGCTGAAAAAAATTGTTTTTTTTTTATTTAGTCATTTTTCCGGCGTTTATCAGACGTTCAGATAGGGCAAATGTCAGTGAGCGTTCCGATTTCAGTTCCAGAGCGATTCGCCCAATGAGTCCTTGATATTTAGTCGTTTTCAGCCAATATTTGGGATTTTTGAAAATTTCACTTTATTGTGAAAATATCCACTAAATGAGGGAATAATATGTGTGAGGGTTCCCCAGGAGAGTTTCCAATGTGCTTGGGTAAAATATATATCCCACGGGGGTAAAACTGAAAAAAGTTGTAAAAAATTGTTTTTTATTTACTTAGTCATTTTTCCGGTGTTTATCAGACTTTCAGATAGGGCAAATGTCAGTGAGCGTTCCGATTTCAGTTCCAGAGCGATTCGCCCAATGAGTCCTTGATATTTAGTCGTTTTCAGCCAATTTTCTGGATTTTTGAAAATTTCACTTTTTTGTGAAAATATCCACTAAATGAGGGAATAATATGTGTGAGGGTACCCCAGGAGAGCTCCCAATGTGTTTGGGTAGAATATATATCCCACGGGGTTAACATTGAAAAAAGTTGAAAAAATTTTTCTTTTGGACTTAGTCATTTTTCCGGCGTTTATCAGACTTTCAGATAGGGCAAATGTCAGTGAGCGTTCCGATTTCAGTTCCTGAGCGATTTGCCCAATGAGTCCTTGATATTTAATCGTTTTCAGCCAATTTTCTGGATTTTTGAAAATTTCACTTTTTTGTGAAAATATCCACTAAATGAGGGAATAATATGTGTGAGGGTTCCCCAGGAGAGTTCCCAATGTGTTTGGGTAAAATATATATCCCACAGGGGTAAAATTGAAAAAAGTTGAAAAAAATTTTTTTTTTTGGACTTAGTCATTTTTCCGGCGTTTATCAGACTTTCAGATAGAGCAAATGTCAGTGAGCGTTCCGATTTCAGTTCCAGAGCGATTCGCCCAATGAGTCCTTGATGTTTAGTCGTTTTCAGCCAATTTTCTGGATTTTTGAAAATTTCACTTTTTTGTGAAAATATCCGCTGAATGAGGGAATAATATGTGTGAGGGTACCCCAGGAGAGTTCCCAATGTGTGTGGGTAGAATATATATCCCACGGGGGTAAAATTGAAAAAAAATTTTTTTTTGAACTTAATCATTTTTCCGGCGTTTATCAGACTTTCAGATAGGGCAAATGTCAGTGAGCGTTCCGATTTCAGTTCCAGAGCGATTCGCCCAATGAGTCCTTGATATTTAGTCGTTTTCAGCCAATTTTCTGGATTTTTGAAAATTTCACTTTTTTGTGAAAATATCCACTAAATGAGGGAATAATATGTGTGAGGGTACCCCAAGAGAGTTCCCAATGTGTGTGGGTAGAATATATATCCCACGGGGGTAAAATTGAAAAAAGTTGAAAAAAATTTTTTTTTTGGACTTAATCATTTTTCCGGCGTTTATCAGACTTTCAGATAGGGCAAATGTCAGTGAGCGTTCCGATTTCAGTTCCAGAGCGATTCGCCCAATGAGTCCTTGATATTTAGTCGTTTTCAGCCAATTTTCTGGATTTTTGAAAATTTCACTTTTTTGTGAAAATATCCACTAAATGAGGGAATAATATGTGTGAGGGTACCCCAAGAGAGTTCCCAATGTGTGTGGGTAGAATATATATCCCACGGGGTAAAATTGAAAAAAGTTGAAATAATTTTTCTTTTGGACTTAGTCATTTTTCCAGCGTTTATCATACTTTCAGATAGGGCAAATGTCAGTGAGTGTTCCGATTTCAATTTCAGAGCGGTTCGCCCAATGAGTCCTTGATATTTAGTCGTTTTCAGCCAATATTTTGGATTTTTGAAAATTTCACTTTTTTGTGAAAATATCCACTAAATGAGGGAATAATATGTGTGAGGGTTCCCCAGGAGAGTTCCCAATGTGTTTGGGTAAAATATATATCCCACAGGGGTAAAATTGAAAAAAGTTGAAAAAAATTTTTTTTTTTGGACTTAGTCATTTTTCCGGCGTTTATCAGACTTTCAGATAGAGCAAATGTCAGTGAGCGTTCCGATTTCAGTTCCAGAGCGATTCGCCCAATGAGTCCTTGATATTTAATCGTTTTCAGCCAATATTTTGGATTTTTGAAAATTTCACTTTTTTGTGAAAATATCCACTAAATGAGGGAATAATATGTGTGAGGATACCCCAGGAGAGTTCCAAATGTGTTTGGGTAGAATATATATCCCACGGGGGTAAAATTGAAAAAAGTTGAAAAAATTTTTCTTTTGGACTTAGTCATTTTTCCGGCGTTTATCAGACTTTCAGATAGGGCAAATGTCAGTGAGCGTTGCAATTTCAGTTCCAGAGCGATTCGCCCAATGAGTCCTTGATATTTAGTCGTTTTCAGCCAATTTTCTGAATTTTTGAAAATTTCACTTTTTTGTGAAAATATCCACCAAATGAGGGAATAATATGTGTGAGGGTACCCCAGGAGAGCTCCCAATGTGTTTGGGTAGAATATATATCCCACGGGGGTAAAATTAAAAAAAGCTGAAAAAAATTGTTTTTTTTTTACTTAGTCATTTTTCCGGCGTTTATCAGACTTTCAGATAGGGCAAATGTCAGTGAGCGTTCCAATTTCAGTTCCAGAGCGATTCGCCCAATGAGTCCTTGATATTTAGTCGTTTTCAGCCAATTTTCTGGATTTTTGAAAATTTCACTTTTTTGTGAAAATATCCACTAAATGAGGGAATAATATGTGTGAGGGTACCCCAGGAGAGCTCCCAATGTGTTTGGGTAGAATATATATCCCACGGGGGTAAAATTAAAAAAAGCTGAAAAAAATTGTTTTTTTTTTACTTAGTCATTTTTCCGGCGTTTATCAGACGTTCAGATAGGGCAAATGTCAGTGAGCGTTCCGATTTCAGTTCCAGAGCGATTCGCCCAATGAGTCCTTGATATTTAGTCGTTTTCAGCCAATATTTGGGATTTTTGAAAATTTCACTTTATTGTGAAAATATCCACTAAATGAGGGAATAATATGTGTGAGGGTTCCCCAGGAGAGTTTCCAATGTGCTTGGGTAAAATATATATCCCACGGGGGTAAAATTGAAAAAAGTTGAAATAATTTTTCTTTTGGACTTAGTCATTTTTCCAGCGTTTATCATACTTTCAGATAGGGCAAATGTCAGTGAGCTTTCCGATTTCAGTTCCAGAGCGATTCGCCCAATGAGTCCTTGATATTTAGTCGTTTTCAGCCAATTTTCTGGATTTTTGAAAATTTCACTTTTTTTGTGAAAATATCCACTAAATGAGGGAATAATATGTGTGAGGGTTCCCCAGGAGTGTTCCCAATGTGTGTGGGTAAAATATATATCCCACGGGGGTAAAATTGAAAAAAGTTGAAATAATTTTTCTTTTGGACTTAGTCATTTTTCCAGCGTTTATCATACTTTCAGATAGGGCAAATGTCAGTGAGTGTTCCGATTTCAATTTCAGAGCGGTTCGCCCAATGAGTCCTTGATATTTAGTCGTTTTCAGCCAATATTTTGGATTTTTGAAAATTTCACTTTTTTGTGAAAATATCCACTAAATGAGGGAATAATATGTGTGAGGGTACCCCAGGAAAGTTCCCAATGTGTGTGGGTAGAATATATATCCCACGGGGGTAAAATTGAAAAAAGTTGAAAAAAATTTTTTTTTTTACTTAATCATTTTTCCGGCGTTTATCAGACTTTCAGATAGGGCAAATGTCAGTGAGCGTTCCGATTTCAGTTCCAGAGCGATTCGCCCAATGAGTCCTTGAAATTTAGTCGTTTTCAGCCAATTTTCTGGATTTTTGAAAATTTCACTTTTTTGTGAAAATATCCACTAAATGAGGGAATAATATGTGTGAGGGTACCCCAGGAGAGCTCCCAATGTGTTTGGGTAGAATATATATCCCACGGGGGTAACATTGAAAAAAGTTGAAAAAATTTTTCTTTTGGACTTAGTCATTTTTCCGGCGTTTATCAGACTTTCAGATAGGGCAAATGTCAGTGAGCGTTCCGATTTCAGTTCCAGAGCGATTTGCCCAATGAGTCCTTGATATTTAATCGTTTTCAGCCAATTTTCTGGATTTTTGAAAATTTCACTTTTTTGTGAAAATATCGACTAAATGAGGGAATAATATGTGTGAGGGTACCCAAGGAGAGTTCCCAATGTGTTTGGGTAGAATATATATCCCACGGGGGTAAAATTGAAAAAAGTTGAAAAATTTTTTTTTTTGGACTTAGTCATTTTTCCGGCGTTTATCAGACTTTCAGATAGGGCAAATGTCAGTGAGCATTCCAATTTCAGTTCCAGAGTGATTCGCCCAATGAGTCTTTGATATTTAGTCGTTTTCAGCCAATTTTCTGGATTTTTGAAAATTTCACTTTTTTGTGAAAATATCCACTAAATGAGGGAATAATATGTGTGAGGGTACCCCAGGAGAGTTCCCAATGTGTTTGGGTAGAATATATATCCCACAGGGGTAAAATTGAAAAAAGTTGAAAATTTTTTTTTTTTGGACTTAGTCATTTTTCCGGCGTTTATCAGACTTTCAGATAGGGCAAATGTCAGTGAGCGTTCCGATTTAAGTTCCAGAGCGATTCGCCCAATGAGTCCTTGATATTTAATCGTTTTCAGCCAATTTTCTGGATTTTTGAAAATTTCACTTTTTTGTGAAAATATCGACTAAATGAGGGAATAATATGTGTGAGGGTACCCCAGGAGAGTTCCCAATGTGTTTGGGTAGAATATATATCCCACGGGGGTAAAATTGAAAAAAGTTGAAAAAAATTTTTTTTTGGACTTAGTCATTTTTCTGGCGATTATCAGACTTTCAGATAGGGCAAATGTCAGTGAGCGTTCCAATTTCAGTTCCAGAGCGATTCGCCCAATGAGTCCTTGATATTTAGTCGTTTTCAGCCAATTTTCTGGATTTTTGAAAATTTCACTTTTTTGTGAAAATATCCACTAAATGAGGGAATAATATGTGTGAGGGTACCCCAGGAGAGTTCCCAATGTGTGTGGGTAGAATATATATCCCACAGGGGTAAAATTGAAAAAAGTTGAAAAATTTTTTTTTTTGGACTTAGTCATTTTTCCGGCGTTTATCAGACTTTCAGATAGGGCAAATGTCAGTGAGTATTCCAATTTCAGTTCCAGAGTGATTCGCCCAATGAGTCCTTGATATTTAGTCGTTTTCAGCCAATTTTCTGGATTTTTGAAAATTTCACTTTTTTGTAAAAATATCCACTAAATGAGGGAATAATATGTGTGAGGGTACCCCAGGAGAGTTCCCAATGTGTGTGGGTAGAATATATATCCCATGGGGGTAAAATTAAAAAAAGTTGAAAAAAATTGTTTTTTTTTTTACTTAGTCATTTTTCCGGCGTTTATCAGACTTTCAGATAGGGCAAATGTCAGTGAGTGTTCCAATTTCAGTTCCAGAGCGATTCGCCCAATGAGTCTTTGATATTTAGTCGTTTTCAGCCAATTTTCTGGATTTTTGAAAATTTCACTTTTTTGTGAAAATATCCACTAAATGAGGGAATAATATGTGTGAGGGTTCCCCAGGAGTGTTCCCAATGTGTTTGGGTAAAATATATATCCCACGGGGGTAAAATTGAAAAAAATTTTTTTTTGGACTTAGTCATTTTTCTGGCGATTATCAGACTTTCAGATAGGGCAAATGTCAGTGAGCGTTCCAATTTCAGTTCCAGAGCGATTCGCCCAATGAGTCCTTGATATTTAGTCGTTTTCAGCCAATTTTCTGGATTTTTGAAAATTTCACTTTTTTGTGAAAATATCCACTAAATGAGGGAATAATATGTGTGAGGGTACCCCAGGAGAGTTCCCAATGTGTTTGGGTAGAATATATATCCCACAGGGGTAAAATTGAAAAAAGTTGAAAATTTTTTTTTTTTGGACTTAGTCATTTTTCCGGCGTTTATCAGACTTTCAGATAGGGCAAATGTCAGTGAGCGTTCCGATTTAAGTTCCAGAGCGATTCGCCCAATGAGTCCTTGATATTTAATCGTTTTCAGCCAATTTTCTGGATTTTTGAAAATTTCACTTTTTTGTGAAAATATCGACTAAATGAGGGAATAATATGTGTGAGGGTACCCCAGGAGAGTTCCCAATGTGTTTGGGTAGAATATATATCCCACGGGGGTAAAATAGAAAAAAGTTGAAAAATTTTTTTTTTTGGACTTAGTCATTTTTCCGGCGTTTATCAGACTTTCAGATAGGGCAAATGTCAGTGAGCATTCCAATTTCAGTTCCAGAGTGATTCGCCCAATGAGTCTTTGATATTTAGTCGTTTTCAGCCAATTTTCTGGATTTTTGAAAATTTCACTTTTTTGTGAAAATATCCAATAAATGAGGGAATAATATGTGTGAGGGTTCCCCAGGAGTGTTCCCAAAGTGTTTGGGTAAAATATATATCCCACGGGGGTAAAATTGAAAAAAGTTGAAAAAAATTTTTTTTTGGACTTAGTCATTTTTCTGGCGATTATCAGACTTTCAGATAGGGCAAATGTCAGTGAGCGTTCCAATTTCAGTTCCAGAGCGATTCGCCCAATGAGTCCTTGATATTTAGTCGTTTTCAGCCAATTTTCTGGATTTTTGAAAATTTCACTTTTTTGTGAAAATATCCACTAAATGAGGGAATAATATGTGTGAGGGTACCCCAGGAGAGTTCCCAATGTGTGTGGGTAGAATATATATCCCACAGGGGTAAAATTGAAAAAAGTTGAAAAATTTTTTTTTTTGGACTTAGTCATTTTTCCGGCGTTTATCAGACTTTCAGATAGGGCAAATGTCAGTGAGTATTCCAATTTCAGTTCCAGAGTGATTCGCCCAATGAGTCCTTGATATTTAGTCGTTTTCAGCCAATTTTCTGGATTTTTGAAAATTTCACTTTTTTGTGAAAATATCCACTAAATGAGGGAATAATATGTGTGAGGGTACCCCAGGAGAGTTCCCAATGTGTGTGGGTAAAATATATATCCCACGGGGGTAAAATTGAAAAAAGTTGAAATAATTTTTCTTTTGGACTTAGTCATTTTTCCAGCGTTTATCATACTTTCAGATAGGGCAAATGTCAGTGAGTGTTCCGATTTCAATTTCAGAGCGGTTCGCCCAATGAGTCCTTGATATTTAGTCGTTTTCAGCCAATATTTTGGATTTTTGAAAATTTCACTTTTTTGTGAAAATATCCACTAAATGAGGGAATAATATGTGTGAGGGTACCCCAGGAGAGTTCCCAATGTGTGTGGGTAGAATATATATCCCACGGGGGTAAAATTGAAAAAAGTTGAAATAATTTTTCTTTTGGACTTAGTCATTTTTCCAGCGTTTATCATACTTTCAGATAGGGCAATTGTCAGTGAGCTTTCCGATTTCAGTTCCAGAGCGATTCGCCCAATGAGTCCTTGATATTTAGTCGTTTTCAGCCAATTTTCTGGATTTTTGAAAATTTCACTTTTTTTGTGAAAATATCCACTAAATGAGGGAATAATATGTGTGAGGGTTCCCCAGGAGTGTTCCCAATGTGTGTGGGTAAAATATATATCCCACGGGGGTAAAATTGAAAAAAGTTGAAATAATTTTTCTTTTGGACTTAGTCATTTTTCCAGCGTTTATCATACTTTCAGATAGGGCAAATGTCAGTGAGTGTTCCGATTTCAATTTCAGAGCGGTTCGCCCAATGAGTCCTTGATATTTAGTCGTTTTCAGCCAATATTTTGGATTTTTGAAAATTTCACTTTTTTGTGAAAATATCCACTAAATGAGGGAATAATATGTGTGAGGGTACCCCAGGAGAGTTCCCAATGTGTGTGGGTAGAATATATATCCCACGGGGGTAAAATTGAAAAAAGTTGAAAAAAATTTTTTTTTTGGACTTAATCATTTTTCCGGCGTTTATCAGACTTTCAGATAGGGCAAATGTCAGTGAGCGTTCCGATTTCAGTTCCAGAGCGATTCGCCCAATGAGTCCTTGATATTTAGTCGTTTTCAGCCAATTTTCTGGATTTTTGAAAATTTCACTTTTTAGTGAAAATATCCACTAAATGAGGGAATAATATGTGTGAGGGTACCCCAAGAGAGTTCCCAATGTGTGTGGGTAGAATATATATCCCACGGGGGTAAAATTGAAAAAAGTTGAAAAAAATTTTTTTTTTGGACTTAATCATTTTTCCGGCGTTTATCAGACTTTCAGATAGGGCAAATGTCAGTGAGCGTTCCGATTTCAGTTCCAGAGCGATTCGCCCAATGAGTCCTTGATATTTAGTCGTTTTCAGCCAATTTTCTGGATTTTTGAAAATTTCACTTTTTTGTGAAAATATCCACTAAATGAGGGAATAATATGTGTGAGGGTACCCCAAGAGAGTTCCCAATGTGTGTGGGTAGAATATATATCCCACGGGGGTAAAATTGAAAAAAGTTGAAATAATTTTTCTTTTGGACTTAGTCATTTTTCCAGCGTTTATCATACTTTCAGATAGGGCAAATGTCAGTGAGTGTTCCGATTTCAATTTCAGAGCGGTTCGCCCAATGAGTCCTTGATATTTAGTCGTTTTCAGCCAATATTTTGGATTTTTGAAAATTTCACTTTTTTGTGAAAATATCCACTAAATGAGGGAATAATATGTGTGAGGGTTCCCCAGGAGAGTTCCCAATGTGTTTGGGTAAAATATATATCCCACAGGGGTAAAATTGAAAAAAGTTGAAAAAAATTTTTTTTTTTGGACTTTGTCATTTTTCCGGCGTTTATCAGACTTTCAGATAGAGCAAATGTCAGTGAGCGTTCCGATTTCAGTTCCAGAGCGATTCGCCCAATGAGTCCTTGATATTTAATCGTTTTCAGCCAATATTTTGGATTTTTGAAAATTTCACTTTTTTGTGAAAATATCCACTAAATGAGGGAATAATATGTGCGAGGATACCCCAGGAGAGTTCCAAATGTGTTTGGGTAGAATATATATCCCACGGGGGTAAAATTGAAAAAAGTTGAAAAAATTTTTCTTTTGGACTTAGTCATTTTTCCGGCGTTTATCAGACTTTCAGATAGGGCAAATGTCAGTGAGCGTTGCAATTTCAGTTCCAGAGCGATTCGCCCAATGAGTCCTTGATATTTAGTCGTTTTCAGCCAATTTTCTGAATTTTTGAAAATTTCACTTTTTTGTGAAAATATCCACCAAATGAGGGAATAATATGTGTGAGGGTACCCCAGGAGAGTTCCCAATGTGTGTGGGTAGAATATATATCCCACGGGGGTAAAATTGAAAAAAGTTGAAATAATTTTTCTTTTGGACTTAGTCATTTTTCCAGTGTTTATCATACTTTCAGATAGGGCAAATGTCAGTGAGCGTTCCGATTTCAGTTCCAGAGCGGTTCGCCCAATGAGTCCTTGATATTTAGTCGTTTTCAGCCAATTTTCTGGATTTTTGAAAATTTCACTTTTTTGTGAAAATATCCACTAAATGAGGGAATAATATGTGTGAGGGTACCCCAGGAGAGCTCCCAATGTGTTTGGGTAGAATATATATCCCACGGGGGTAAAATTAAAAAAAGCTGAAAAAAATTGTTTTTTTTTTACTTAGTCATTTTTCCGGCGTTTATCAGACTTTCAGATAGGGCAAATGTCAGTGAGCATTCCGATTTCAGTTCCTGAGCGATTTGCCCAATGAGTCCTTGATATTTAATCGTTTTCAGCCAATTTTCTGGATTTTTGAAAATTTCACTTTTTTGTGAAAATATCCACTAAATGAGGGAATAATATGTGTGAGGGTTCCCCAGGAGTGTTCCCAAAGTGTTTGGGTAAAATATATATCCCACGGGGGTAAAATTGAAAAAAGTTGAAAAAAATTTTTTTTTGGACTTAGTCATTTTTCTGGCGATTATCAGACTTTCAGATAGGGCAAATGTCAGTGAGCGTTCCAATTTCAGTTCCAGAGCGATTCGCCCAATGAGTCCTTGATATTTAGTCGTTTTCAGCCAATATTTTGGATTTTTGAAAATTTCACTTTTTTGTGAAAATATCCACTAAATGAGGGAATAATATGTGTGAGGGTACCCCAGGAGAGTTCCCAATGTGTGTGGGTAGAATATATATCCCACGGGGGTAAAATTGAAAAAAGTTGAAAAAAATTTTTTTTTTGGACTTAATCATTTTTCCGGCGTTTATCAGACTTTCAGATAGGGCAAATGTCAGTGAGCGTTCCGATTTCAGTTCCAGAGCGATTCGCCCAATGAGTCCTTGAAATTTAGTCGTTTTCAGCCAATATTTTGGATTTTTGAAAATTACACTTTTTTGTGAAAATATCCACTAAATGAGGGAATAATATGTGTGAGGGTTCCCCAGGAGTGTTCCCAATGTGTTTGGGTAAAATATATATCCCACGGGGGTAAAATTGAAAAAAGTTGAAAAAAATTTTTTTTTGGACTTAGTCATTTTTCTGGCGATTATCAGACTTTCAGATAGGGCAAATGTCAGTGAGCGTTCCAATTTCAGTTCCAGAGCAATTCGCCCAATGAGTCCTTGATATTTAGTCGTTTTCAGCCAATTTTCTGGATTTTTGAAAATTTCACTTTTTTGTGAAAATATCCACTAAATGAGGGAATAATATGTGTGAGGGTACCCCAGTAGAGTTCCCAATGTGTTTGGGTAGAATATATATCCCACGGGGGTAAAATTAAAAAAAGTTGAAAAAAATAGTTTTTTTTTTACTTAGTCATTTTTCCGGCGTTTATCAGACTTTCAGATAGGGCAAATGTCAGTGAGCGTTCCGATTTCAGTTCCAGAGCGATTCGCCCAATGAGTCCTTGATATTTAGTCGTTTTCAGCCAATTTTCTGGATTTTTGAAAATTTCACTTTTTTGTGAAAATATCCACTAAATGAGGGAATAATATGTGTGAGGGTACCCCAGGAGAGCTCCCAATGTGTTTGGGTAGAATATATATCCCACGGGGGTAACATTGAAAAAAGTTGAAAAAATTTTTCTTTTGGACTTAGTCATTTTTCCGGCGTTTATCAGACTTTCAGATAGGGCAAATGTCAGTGAGCGTTCCGATTTCAGTTCCAGAGCGATTTGCCCAATGAGTCCTTGATATTTAATCGTTTTCAGCCAATTTTCTGGATTTTTGAAAATTTCACTTTTTTGTGAAAATATCGACTAAATGAGGGAATAATATGTGTGAGGGTACCCAAGGAGAGTTCCCAATGTGTTTGGGTAGAATATATATCCCACGGGGGTAAAATTGAAAAAAGTTGAAAAATTTTTTTTTTTGGACTTAGTCATTTTTCCGGCGTTTATCAGACTTTCAGATAGGGCAAATGTCAGTGAGCATTCCAATTTCAGTTCCAGAGTGATTCGCCCAATGAGTCTTTGATATTTAGTCGTTTTCAGCCAATTTTCTGGATTTTTGAAAATTTCACTTTTTTGTGAAAATATCCACTAAATGAGGGAATAATATGTGTGAGGGTACCCCAGGAGAGTTCCCAATGTGTGTGGGTAGAATATATATCCCACAGGGGTAAAATTGAAAAAAGTTGAAAAATTTTTTTTTTTGGACTTAGTCATTTTTCCGGCGTTTATCAGACTTTCAGATAGGGCAAATGTCAGTGAGTATTCCAATTTCAGTTCCAGAGTGATTCGCCCAATGAGTCCTTGATATTTAGTCGTTTTCAGCCAATTTTCTGGATTTTTGAAAATTTCACTTTTTTGTGAAAATATCCACTAAATGAGGGAATAATATGTGTGAGGGTACCCCAGGAGAGTTCCCAATGTGTGTGGGTAAAATATATATCCCACGGGGGTAAAATTGAAAAAAGTTGAAATAATTTTTCTTTTGGACTTAGTCATTTTTCCAGCGTTTATCATACTTTCAGATAGGGCAAATGTCAGTGAGTGTTCCGATTTCAATTTCAGAGCGGTTCGCCCAATGAGTCCTTGATATTTAGTCGTTTTCAGCCAATATTTTGGATTTTTGAAAATTTCACTTTTTTGTGAAAATATCCACTAAATGAGGGAATAATATGTGTGAGGGTACCCCAGGAGAGTTCCCAATGTGTGTGGGTAGAATATATATCCCACGGGGGTAAAATTGAAAAAAGTTGAAAAAAATTTTTTTTTTGGACTTAATCATTTTTCCGGCGTTTATCAGACTTTCAGATAGGGCAAATGTCAGTGAGCGTTCCGATTTCAGTTCCAGAGCGATTCGCCCAATGAGTCCTTGATATTTAGTCGTTTTCAGCCAATTTTCTGGATTTTTGAAAATTTCACTTTTTAGTGAAAATATCCACTAAATGAGGGAATAATATGTGTGAGGGTACCCCAAGAGAGTTCCCAATGTGTGTGGGTAGAATATATATCCCACGGGGGTAAAATTGAAAAAAGTTGAAAAAAATTTTTTTTTTGGACTTAATCATTTTTCCGGCGTTTATCAGACTTTCAGATAGGGCAAATGTCAGTGAGCGTTCCGATTTCAGTTCCAGAGCGATTCGCCCAATGAGTCCTTGATATTTAGTCGTTTTCAGCCAATTTTCTGGATTTTTGAAAATTTCACTTTTTTGTGAAAATATCCACTAAATGAGGGAATAATATGTGTGAGGGTACCCCAAGAGAGTTCCCAATGTGTGTGGGTAGAATATATATCCCACGGGGGTAAAATTGAAAAAAGTTGAAATAATTTTTCTTTTGGACTTAGTCATTTTTCCAGCGTTTATCATACTTTCAGATAGGGCAAATGTCAGTGAGTGTTCCGATTTCAATTTCAGAGCGGTTCGCCCAATGAGTCCTTGATATTTAGTCGTTTTCAGCCAATATTTTGGATTTTTGAAAATTTCACTTTTTTGTGAAAATATCCACTAAATGAGGGAATAATATGTGTGAGGGTTCCCCAGGAGAGTTCCCAATGTGTTTGGGTAAAATATATATCCCACAGGGGTAAAATTGAAAAAAGTTGAAAAAAATTTTTTTTTTTGGACTTTGTCATTTTTCCGGCGTTTATCAGACTTTCAGATAGAGCAAATGTCAGTGAGCGTTCCGATTTCAGTTCCAGAGCGATTCGCCCAATGAGTCCTTGATATTTAATCGTTTTCAGCCAATATTTTGGATTTTTGAAAATTTCACTTTTTTGTGAAAATATCCACTAAATGAGGGAATAATATGTGCGAGGATACCCCAGGAGAGTTCCAAATGTGTTTGGGTAGAATATATATCCCACGGGGGTAAAATTGAAAAAAGTTGAAAAAATTTTTCTTTTGGACTTAGTCATTTTTCCGGCGTTTATCAGACTTTCAGATAGGGCAAATGTCAGTGAGCGTTGCAATTTCAGTTCCAGAGCGATTCGCCCAATGAGTCCTTGATATTTAGTCGTTTTCAGCCAATTTTCTGAATTTTTGAAAATTTCACTTTTTTGTGAAAATATCCACCAAATGAGGGAATAATATGTGTGAGGGTACCCCAGGAGAGTTCCCAATGTGTGTGGGTAGAATATATATCCCACGGGGGTAAAATTGAAAAAAGTTGAAATAATTTTTCTTTTGGACTTAGTCATTTTTCCAGTGTTTATCATACTTTCAGATAGGGCAAATGTCAGTGAGCGTTCCGATTTCAGTTCCAGAGCGGTTCGCCCAATGAGTCCTTGATATTTAGTCGTTTTCAGCCAATTTTCTGGATTTTTGAAAATTTCACTTTTTTGTGAAAATATCCACTAAATGAGGGAATAATATGTGTGAGGGTACCCCAGGAGAGCTCCCAATGTGTTTGGGTAGAATATATATCCCACGGGGGTAAAATTAAAAAAAGCTGAAAAAAATTGTTTTTTTTTTACTTAGTCATTTTTCCGGCGTTTATCAGACTTTCAGATAGGGCAAATGTCAGTGAGCATTCCGATTTCAGTTCCTGAGCGATTTGCCCAATGAGTCCTTGATATTTAATCGTTTTCAGCCAATATTTTGGATTTTTGAAAATTTCACTTTTTTGTGAAAATATCCACTAAATGAGGGAATAATATGTGTGAGGGTACCCCAGGAGAGTTCCCAATGTGTGTGGGTAGAATATATATCCCACGGGGGTAAAATTGAAAAAAGTTGAAAAAAATTTTTTTTTTGGACTTAATCATTTTTCCGGCGTTTATCAGACTTTCAGATAGGGCAAATGTCAGTGAGCGTTCCGATTTCAGTTCCAGAGCGATTCGCCCAATGAGTCCTTGAAATTTAGTCGTTTTCAGCCAATATTTTGGATTTTTGAAAATTACACTTTTTTGTGAAAATATCCACTAAATGAGGGAATAATATGTGTGAGGGTTCCCCAGGAGTGTTCCCAATGTGTTTGGGTAAAATATATATCCCACGGGGGTAAAATTGAAAAAAGTTGAAAAAAATTTTTTTTTGGACTTAGTCATTTTTCTGGCGATTATCAGACTTTCAGATAGGGCAAATGTCAGTGAGCGTTCCAATTTCAGTTCCAGAGCAATTCGCCCAATGAGTCCTTGATATTTAGTCGTTTTCAGCCAATTTTCTGGATTTTTGAAAATTTCACTTTTTTGTGAAAATATCCACTAAATGAGGGAATAATATGTGTGAGGGTACCCCAGTAGAGTTCCCAATGTGTTTGGGTAGAATATATATCCCACGGGGGTAAAATTAAAAAAAGTTGAAAAAAATAGTTTTTTTTTTACTTAGTCATTTTTCCGGCGTTTATCAGACTTTCAGATAGGGCAAATGTCAGTGAGCGTTCCGATTTCAGTTCCAGAGCGATTCGCCCAATGAGTCCTTGATATTTAGTCGTTTTCAGCCAATTTTCTGGATTTTTGAAAATTTCACTTTTTTGTGAAAATATCCACTAAATGAGGGAATAATATGTGTGAGGGTACCCCAGGAGAGCTCCCAATGTGTTTGGGTAGAATATATATCCCACGGGGGTAACATTGAAAAAAGTTGAAAAAATTTTTCTTTTGGACTTAGTCATTTTTCCGGCGTTTATCAGACTTTCAGATAGGGCAAATGTCAGTGAGCGTTCCGATTTCAGTTCCAGAGCGATTTGCCCAATGAGTCCTTGATATTTAATCGTTTTCAGCCAATTTTCTGGATTTTTGAAAATTTCACTTTTTTGTGAAAATATCGACTAAATGAGGGAATAATATGTGTGAGGGTACCCAAGGAGAGTTCCCAATGTGTTTGGGTAGAATATATATCCCACGGGGGTAAAATTGAAAAAAGTTGAAAAATTTTTTTTTTTGGACTTAGTCATTTTTCCGGCGTTTATCAGACTTTCAGATAGGGCAAATGTCAGTGAGCATTCCAATTTCAGTTCCAGAGTGATTCGCCCAATGAGTCTTTGATATTTAGTCGTTTTCAGCCAATTTTCTGGATTTTTGAAAATTTCACTTTTTTGTGAAAATATCCACTAAATGAGGGAATAATATGTGTGAGGGTACCCCAGGAGAGTTCCCAATGTGTTTGGGTAGAATATATATCCCACAGGGGTAAAATTGAAAAAAGTTGAAAATTTTTTTTTTTTGGACTTAGTCATTTTTCCGGCGTTTATCAGACTTTCAGATAGGGCAAATGTCAGTGAGCGTTCCGATTTAAGTTCCAGAGCGATTTGCCCAATGAGTCCTTGATATTTAATCGTTTTCAGCCAATTTTCTGGATTTTTGAAAATTTCACTTTTTTGTGAAAATATCGACTAAATGAGGGAATAATATGTGTGAGGGTACCCCAGGAGAGTTCCCAATGTGTTTGGGTAGAATATATATCCCACGGGGGTAAAATTGAAAAAAGTTGAAAAAAATTTTTTTTTGGACTTAGTCATTTTTCTGGCGATTATCAGACTTTCAGATAGGGCAAATGTCAGTGAGCGTTCCAATTTCAGTTCCAGAGCGATTCGCCCAATGAGTCCTTGATATTTAGTCGTTTTCAGCCAATTTTCTGGATTTTTGAAAATTTCACTTTTTTGTGAAAATATCCACTAAATGAGGGAATAATATGTGTGAGGGTACCCCAGGAGAGTTCCCAATGTGTGTGGGTAGAATATATATCCCACAGGGGTAAAATTGAAAAAAGTTGAAAAATTTTTTTTTTTGGACTTAGTCATTTTTCCGGCGTTTATCAGACTTTCAGATAGGGCAAATGTCAGTGAGTATTCCAATTTCAGTTCCAGAGTGATTCGCCCAATGAGTCCTTGATATTTAGTCGTTTTCAGCCAATTTTCTGGATTTTTGAAAATTTCACTTTTTTGTGAAAATATCCACTAAATGAGGGAATAATATGTGTGAGGGTTCCCCAGGAGTGTTCCCAATGTGTTTGGGTAAAATATATATCCCACGGGGGTAAAATTGAAAAAAGTTGAAAAAAATTTTTTTTTGGACTTAGTCATTTTTCTGGCGATTATCAGACTTTCAGATAGGGCAAATGTCAGTGAGCGTTCCAATTTCAGTTCCAGAGTGATTCGCCCAATGAGTCCTTGATATTTAGTCGTTTTCAGCCAATTTTCTGGATTTTTGAAAATTTCACTTTTTTGTGAAAATATCCACTAAATGAGGGAATAATATGTGTGAGGGTACCCCAGGAGAGTTCCCAATGTGTTTGGGTAGAATATATATCCCACAGGGGTAAAATTGAAAAAAGTTGAAAATTTTTTTTTTTTGGACTTAGTCATTTTTCCGGCGTTTATCAGACTTTCAGATAGGGCAAATGTCAGTGAGTATTCCAATTTCAGTTCCAGAGTGATTCGCCCAATGAGTCCTTGATATTTAGTCGTTTTCAGCCAATTTTCTGGATTTTTGAAAATTTCACTTTTTTGTGAAAATATCCACTAAATGAGGGAATAATATGTGTGAGGGTACCCCAGGAGAGTTCCCAATGTGTGTGGGTAGAATATATATCCCACGGGGGTAAAATTAAAAAAAGTTGAAAAAAATTGTTTTTTTTTTTACTTAGTCATTTTTCCGGCGTTTATCAGACTTTCAGATAGGGCAAATGTCAGTGAGTGTTCCAATTTCAGTTCCAGAGCGATTCGCCCAATGAGTCTTTGATATTTAGTCGTTTTCAGCCAATTTTCTGGATTTTTGAAAATTTCACTTTTTTGTGAAAATATCCACTAAATGAGGGAATAATATGTGTGAGGGTACCCCAAGAGAGTTCCCAATGTGTGTGGGTAGAATATATATCCCACGGGGGTAAAATTGAAAAAAGTTGAAATAATTTTTATTTTGGACTTAGTCATTTTTCCAGCGTTTATCATACTTTCAGATAGGGCAAATGTCAGTGAGCTTTCCGATTTCAGTTCCAGAGCGATTCGCCCAATGAGTCCTTGATATTTAGTCGTTTTCAGCCAATTTTCTGGATTTTTGAAAATTTCACTTTTTTTGTGAAAATATCCACTAAATGAGGGAATAATATGTGTGAGGGTTCCCCAGGAGTGTTCCCAATGTGTGTGGGTAAAATATATATCCCACGGGGGTAAAATTGAAAAAAGTTGAAATAATTTTTCTTTTGGACTTAGTCATTTTTCCAGCGTTTATCATACTTTCAGATAGGGCAAATGTCAGTGAGTGTTCCGATTTCAATTTCAGAGCGGTTCGCCCAATGAGTCCTTGATATTTAGTCGTTTTCAGCCAATATTTTGGATTTTTGAAAATTTCACTTTTTTGTGAAAATATCCACTAAATGAGGGAATAATATGTGTGAGGGTACCCCAGGAGAGTTCCCAATGTGTGTGGGTAGAATATATATCCCACGGGGGTAAAATTGAAAAAAGTTGAAATAATTTTTCTTTTGGACTTAGTCATTTTTCCAGCGTTTATCATACTTTCAGATAGGGCAATTGTCAGTGAGCTTTCCGATTTCAGTTCCAGAGCGATTCGCCCAATGAGTCCTTGATATTTAGTCGTTTTCAGCCAATTTTCTGGATTTTTGAAAATTTCACTTTTTTTGTGAAAATATCCACTAAATGAGGGAATAATATGTGTGAGGGTTCCCCAGGAGTGTTCCCAATGTGTGTGGGTAAAATATATATCCCACGGGGGTAAAATTGAAAAAAGTTGAAATAATTTTTCTTTTGGACTTAGTCATTTTTCCAGCGTTTATCATACTTTCAGATAGGGCAAATGTCAGTGAGTGTTCCGATTTCAATTTCAGAGCGGTTCGCCCAATGAGTCCTTGATATTTAGTCGTTTTCAGCCAATATTTTGGATTTTTGAAAATTTCACTTTTTTTGTGAAAATATCCACTAAATGAGGGAGTAATATGTGTGAGGGTACCCCAGGAGAGTTCCCAATGTGTGTGGGTAGAATATATATCCCACGGGGGTAAAATTGAAAAAAGTTGAAAAAAATTTTTTTTTTGGACTTAATCATTTTTCCGGTGTTTATCAGACTTTCAGATAGGGCAAATGTCAGTGAGCATTCCGATTTCAGTTCCAGAGCGGTTCTCCCAATGAGTCCTTGATATTTAGTCGTTTTCAGCCAATTTTCTGGATTTTTGAAAATTTCACTTTTTTTGTGAAAATATCCACTAAATGAGGGAATAATATGTGTGAGGGTTCCCCAGGAGTGTTCCCAATGTGTGTGGGTAAAATATATATCCCACGGGGGTAAAATTGAAAAAAGTTGAAATAATTTTTCTTTTGGACTTAGTCATTTTTCTGGCGTTTATCAGACTTTCAGATAGAGCACATGTCAGTGAGTGTTCCGATTTCAGTTCCAGAGCGATTCGCCCAATGAGTCCTTGATATTTAGTCGTTTTCAGCCAATTTTCTGAATTTTTGAAAATTTCACTTTTTTGTGAAAATATCCACCAAATGAGGGAATAATATGTGTGAGGGTACCCCAGGAGAGTTCCCAATGTGTGTGGGTAGAATATATATCCCACGTGGGTAAAATTGAAAAAAGTTGAAATAATTTTTCTTTTGGACTTAGTCATTTTTCCAGTGTTTATCATACTTTCAGATAGGGCAAATGTCAGTGAACGTTCCGATTTCAGTTCCAGAGCGGTTCTCCCAATGAGTCCTTGATATTTAGTCGTTTTCAGCCAATATTTTGGATTTTTGAAAATTACACTTTTTTGTGAAAATATCCACTAAATGAGGGAATAATATGTGTGAGGGTTCCCCAGGAGTGTTCCCAATGTGTTTGGGTAAAATATATATCCCACGGGGGTAAAATTGAAAAAAGTTGAAAAAAATTTTTTTTTGGACTTAGTCATTTTTCTGGCGATTATCAGACTTTCAGATAGGGCAAATGTCAGTGAGCGTTCCAATTTCAGTTCCAGAGCAATTCGCCCAATGAGTCCTTGATATTTAGTCGTTTTCAGCCAATTTTCTGGATTTTTGAAAATTTCACTTTTTTGTGAAAATATCCACTAAATGAGGGAATAATATGTGTGAGGGTACCCCAGTAGAGTTCCCAATGTGTTTGGGTAGAATATATATCCCACGGGGGTAAAATTAAAAAAAGTTGAAAAAAATAGTTTTTTTTTTACTTAGTCATTTTTCCGGCATTTATCAGACTTTCAGATAGGGCAAATGTCAGTGAGCGTTCCGATTTCAGTTCCAGAGCGATTCGCCCAATGAGTCCTTGATATTTAGTCGTTTTCAGCCAATTTTCTGGATTTTTGAAAATTTCACTTTTTTGTGAAAATATCCACTAAATGAGGGAATAATATGTGTGAGGGTACCCCAGAAGAGCTCCCAATGTGTTTGGGTAGAATATATATCCCACGGGGGTAACATTGAAAAAAGTTGAAAAAATTTTTCTTTTGGACTTAGTCATTTTTCCGGCGTTTATCAGACTTTCAGATAGGGCAAATGTCAGAGAACGTTCCGATTCAGTTCCAGAGCGATTTGCCCAATGAGTCCTTGATATTTAATCGTTTTCAGCCAATTTTCTGGATTTTTGAAAATTTCACTTTTTTGTGAAAATATCAACTAAATGAGGGAATAATATGTGTGAGGGTACCCAAGGAGAGTTCCCAATGTGTTTGGGTAGAATATATATGCCACGGGGGTAAAATTGAAAAAAGTTGAAAAATTTTTTTTTTTGGACTTAGTCATTTTTCCGGCGTTTAACAGACTTTCAGATAGGGCAAATGTCAGTGAGCATTCCAATTTCAGTTCCAGAGTGATTCGCCCAATGAGTCTTTGATATTTAGTCGTTTTCAGCCAATTTTCTGGATTTTTGAAAATTTCACTTTTTTGTGAAAATATCCACTAAATGAGGGAATAATATGTGTGAGGGTTCCCCAGGAGTGTTCCCAAAGTGTTTGGGTAAAATATATATCCCACGGGGGTAAAATTGAAAAAAGTTGAAAAAAATTTTTTTTTGGACTTAGTCATTTTTCTGGCGATTATCAGACTTTCAGATAGGGCAAATGTCAGTGAGCGTTCCAATTTCAGTTCCAGAGCGATTCGCCCAATGAGTCCTTGATATTTAGTCGTTTTCAGCCAATTTTCTGGATTTTTGAAAATTTCACTTTTTTGTGAAAATATCCACTAAATGAGGGAATAATATGTGTGAGGGTACCCCAGGAGAGTTCCCAATGTGTTTGGGTAGAATATATATCCCACAGGGGTAAAATTGAAAAAAGTTGAAAAATTTTTTTTTTTGGGCTTACTCATTTTTCCGGCGTTTATCAGACTTTCAGATAGGGCAAATGTCAGTGAGCGTTCCGATTTAAGTTCCAGAGCGATTCGCCCAATGAGTCCTTGATATTTAATCGTTTTCAGCCAATTTTCTGGATTTTTGAAAATTTCACTTTTTTGTGAAAATATCGACTAAATGAGGGGATAATATGTGTGAGGGTACCCCAGGAGAGTTCCCAATGTGTTTGGGTAGAATATATATCCCACGGGGGTAAAATTGAAAAAAGTTGAAAAAATTTTTTTTTTGGACTTAGTCATTTTTCCGGCGTTTATCAGACTTTCAGATAGGGCAAATGTCAGTGAGCATTCCAATTTCAGTTCCAGAGTGATTCGCCCAATGAGTCTTTGATATTTAGTCGTTTTCAGCCAATTTTCTGGATTTTTGAAAATTTCACTTTTTTGTGAAAATATCCAATAAATGAGGGAATAATATGTGTGATGGTTCCCCAGGAGTGTTCCCAAAGTGTTTGGGTAAAATATATATCCCACGGGGGTAAAATTGAAAAAAGTTGAAAAAAATTTTTTTTTGGACTTAGTCATTTTTCTGGCGATTATCAGACTTTCAGATAGAGCAAATGTCAGTGAGCATTCCAATTTCAGTTCCAGAGCGATTCGCCCAATGAGTCCTTGATATTTAGTCGTTTTCAGCCAATTTTCTGGATTTTTGAAAATTTCACTTTTTTGTGAAAATATCCACTAAATGAGGGAATAATATGTGTGAGGGTACCCCAGGAGAGTTCCCAATATGTTTGGGTAGAATATATATCCCACAGGGGTAAAATTGAAAAAAGTTGAAAAATTTTTTTTTTTGGACTTAGTCATTTTTCCGGCGTTTATCAGACTTTCAGATAGGGCAAATGTCAGTGAGTATTCCAATTTCAGTTCCAGAGTGATTCGCCCAATGAGTCCTTGATATTTAGTCGTTTTCAGCCAATTTTCTGGATTTTTGAAAATTTCACTTTTTTGTGAAAATATCCACTAAATGAGGGAATAATATGTGTGAGGGTACCCCAGGAGAGTTCCCAATGTGTGTGGGTAGAATATATATCCCACGGGGGTAAAATTAAAAAAAGTTGAAAAAAATTGTTTTTTTTTTACTTAGTCATTTTTCCGGCGTTTTTCAGATTTTCAGATAGGGCAAATGTCAGTGACCGTTCCGATTTCAGTTCCAGAGCGATTTGCCCAATGAGTCCTTGATATTTAGTCGTTTTCAGCCAATTTTCTGGATTTTTGAAATTTTCATTTTTTTGTGAAAATATCCACTAAATGAGGGAATAATATGTGTGAGGGTACCCCAGGAGAGTTCCCAATGTGTGTGGGTAGAATATATATCCCACGGGGGTAAAATTAAAAAAAGTTGAAAAAAATTGTTTTTTTTTGACTTAGTCATTTTTCCGGCGTTTATCAGACGTTCAGATAGGGCAAATGTCAGTGAGCGTTCCGATTTCAGTTCCAGAGCGATTCGCCCAATGAGTCCTTGATATTTAGTCGTTTTCAGCCAATATTTTGGATTTTTGAAAATTTCACTTTTTTGTGAAAATATCCACTAAATGAGGGAATAATATGTGTGAGGGTTCCCCAGGAGAGTTTCCAATGTGCTTGGGTAAAATATATATCCCACGGGGGTAAAACTGAAAAAAGTTGAAAAAAATTGTTTTTTTTTTACTTAGTCATTTTTCCGGCGTTTATCAGATTTTCAGATAGGGCAAATGTCAGTGAGCGTTCCGATTTCAGTTCCAGAGCGATTTGCCCAATGAGTCCTTGATATTTAGTCGTTTTCAGCCAATTTTCTGGATTTTTGAAATTTTCATTTTTTTGTGAAAATATCCACTAAATGAGGGAATAATATGTGTGAGGGTACCGAAGGAGAGTTCCCAATGTGTGTGGGTAGAATATATATCCCACGGGGGTAAAATTAAAAAAAGTTGAAAAAAATTGTTTTTTTTTGACTTAGTCATTTTTCCGGCGTTTATCAGACGTTCAGATAGGGCAAATGTCAGTGAGCGTTCCAATTTCAGTTCCAGAGCGATTCGCCCAATGAGTCCGTGATATTTAGTCGTTTTCAGCCCATTTTCTGGATTTTTGAAAATTTCACTTTTTTGTGAAAATATCCACTAAATGAGGGAATAATATGTGTGAGGGTACCCCAGGAGAGTTCCCAATGTGTTTGGGTAGAATATATATCCCACAGGGGTAAAATTGAAAAAAGTTGAAAAATTTTTTTTTTTGGACTTAGTCATTTTTCCGGCGTTTATCAGACTTTCAGATAGGGCAAATGTCAGTGAGTATTCCAATTTCAGTTCCAGAGTGATTCGCCCAATGAGTCCTTGATATTTAGTCGTTTTCAGCCAATTTTCTGGATTTTTGAAAATTTCACTTTTTTGTGAAAATATCCACTAAATGAGGGAATAATATGTGTGAGGGTACCCCAGGAGAGTTCCCAATGTGTGTGGGTAGAATATATATCCCACGGGGGTAAAATTAAAAAAAGTTGAAAAAAATTGTTTTTTTTTTACTTAGTCATTTTTCCGGCGTTTATCAGATTTTCAGATAGGGCAAATGTGAGTGAGCATTCCGATTTCAGTTCCAGAGCGATTCGCCCAATGAGTCCTTGATATTTAGTCGTTTTCAGCCAATTTTCTGGATTTTTGAAATTTTCATTTTTTTGTGAAAATATCCACTAAATGAGGGAATAATATGTGTGAGGGTACCCCAGGAGAGTTCCCAATGTGTGTGGGTAGAATATATATCCCACGGGGGTAAAATTAAAAAAAGTTGAAAAAAATTGTTTTTTTTTTTACTTAGTAATTTTTCCGGCGTTTATCAGACTTTCAGATAGGGCAAATGTCAGTGAGTGTTCCAATTTCAGTTCCAGAGCGATTCGCCCAATGAGTCTTTGATATTTAGTCGATTTCAGCCAATTTTCTGGATTTTTGAAAATTTCACTTTTTTGTGAAAATATCCACTAAATGAGGGAATAATATGTGTGAGGGTTCCCCAGGAGTGTTCCCAATGTGTTTGGGTAAAATATATATCCCACGGGGGTAAAATTGAAAAAAGTTGAAAAAAATTTTTTTTTGGACTTAGTCATTTTTCTGGCGATTATCAGACTTTCAGATAGGGCAAATGTCAGTGAGTGTTCCAATTTCAGTTCCAGAGCGATTCGCCCAATGAGTCCTTGATTTTTAGTCATTTTCAGCCAATTTTCTGGATTTTTGAAAATTTCACTTTTTTGTGAAAATATCCACTAAATGAGGGAATAATATGTGTGAGGGTACCCCAGGAGAGTTCCCAATGTGTTTGGGTAGAATATATATCCCACAGGGGTAAAATTGAAAAAAGTTGAAAAATTTTTTTTTTTGGACTTAGTCATTTTTCCGGCATTTATCAGACTTTCAGATAGGGCAAATGTCAGTGAGTATTCCAATTTCAGTTCCAGAGTGATTCGCCCAATGAGTCCTTGATATTTAGTCGTTTTCAGCCAATTTTCTGGATTTTTGAAAATTTCACTTTTTTGTGAAAATATCCACTAAATGAGGGAATAATATGTGTGAGGGTACCCCAGGAGAGTTCCCAATGTGTGTGGGTAGAATATATATCCCACGGGGGTAAAATTAAAAAAAGTTGAAAAAAATTGTTTTTTTTTTACTTAGTCATTTTTCCGGCGTTTATCAGATTTTCAGATAGGGCAAATGTCAGTGAGCATTCCGATTTCAGTTCCAGAGCGATTCGCCCAATGAGTCCTTGATATTTAGTCGTTTTCAGCCAATTTTCTGGATTTTTGAAATTTTCATTTTTTTGTGAAAATATCCACTAAATGAGGGAATAATATGTGTGAGGGTACCCCAGGAGAGTTCCCAATGTGTGTGGGTAGAGTTTATATCCCACGGGGGTAAAATTAAAAAAAGTTGAAAAAAATTGTTTTTTTTTTTACTTAGTCATTTTTCCGGCGTTTATCAGACTTTCAGATAGGGCAAATGTCAGTGAGTGTTCCAATTTCAGTTCCAGAGCGATTCGCCCAATGAGTCTTTGATATTTAGTCGTTTTCAGCCAATTTTCTGGATTTTTGAAAATTTCACTTTTTTGTGAAAATATCCACTAAATGAGGGAATAATATGTGTGAGGGTTCCCCAGGAGTGTTCCCAATGTGTTTGGGTAAAATATATATCCCACGGGGGTAAAATTGAAAAAAGTTGAAAAAAATTTTTTTTTGGACTTAGTCATTTTTCTGGCGATTATCAGACTTTCAGATAGGGCAAATGTCAGTGAGCGTTCCAATTTCAGTTCCAGAGCGATTCGCCCAATGAGTCCTTGATATTTAGTCATTTTCAGCCAATTTTCTGGATTTTTGAAAATTTCACTTTTTTGTGAAAATATCCACTAAATGAGGGAATAATATGTGTGAGGGTACCCCAGGAGAGTTCCCAATGTGTTTGGGTAGAATATATATCCCACAGGGGTAAAATTGAAAAAAGTTGAAAAAATTTTTTTTTTGGACTTAGTCATTTTTTCGGCATTTATCAGACTTTCAGATAGGGCAAATGTCAGTGAGTATTCCAATTTCAGTTCCAGAGTGATTCGCCCAATGAGTCCTTGATATTTAGTCGTTTTCAGCCAATTTTCTGGATTTTTGAAAATTTCACTTTTTTGTGAAAATATCCACTAAATGAGGGAATAATATGTGTGAGGGTACCCCAGGAGAGTTCCCAATGTGTGTGGGTAGAATATATATCCCACGGGGGTAAAATTAAAAAAAGTTGAAAAAAATTGTTTTTTTTTTACTTAGTCATTTTTCCGGCGTTTTCAGATTTTCAGATAGGGCAAATGTCAGTGAGCGTTCCGATTTCAGTTCCAGAGCGATTTGCCCAATGAGTCCTTGATATTTAGTCGTTTTCAGCCAATTTTCTGGATTTTTGAAATTTTCATTTTTTTGTGAAAATATCCACTAAATGAGGGAATAATATGTGTGAGGGTACCCCAGGAGAGTTCCCAATGTGTGTGGGTAGAATATATATCCCACGGGGGTAAAATTAAAAAAAGTTGAAAAAAATTGTTTTTTTTTTTACTTAGTAATTTTTCCGGCGTTTATCAGACTTTCAGATAGGGCAAATGTCAGTGAGTGTTCCAATTTCAGTTCCAGAGCGATTCGCCCAATGAGTCTTTGATATTTAGTCGTTTTCAGCCAATTTTCTGGATTTTTGAAAATTTCACTTTTTTGTGAAAATATCCACTAAATGAGGGAATAATATGTGTGAGGGTTCCCCAGGAGTGTTCCCAATGTGTTTGGGTAAAATATATATCCCACGGGGGTAAAATTGAAAAAAGTTGAAAAAAATTTTTTTTTGGACTTAGTCATTTTTCTGGCGATTATCAGACTTTCAGATAGGGCAAATGTCAGTGAGCGTTCCAATTTCAGTTCCAGAGCGATTCGCCCAATGAGTCCTTGATATTTAGTAATTTTCAGCCAATTTTCTGGATTTTTGAAAATTTCACTTTTTTGTGAAAATATCCACTAAATGAGGGAATAATATGTGTGAGGGTACCCCAGGAGAGTTCCCAATGTGTTTGGGTAGAATATATATCCCACAGGGGTAAAATTGAAAAAAGTTGAAAAATTTTTTTTTTTGGACTTAGTCATTTTTCCGGCATTTATCAGACTTTCAGATAGGGCAAATGTCAGTGAGTATTCCAATTTCAGTTCCAGAGTGATTCGCCCAATGAGTCCTTGATATTTAGTCGTTTTCAGCCAATTTTCTGGATTTTTGAAAATTTCACTTTTTTGTGAAAATATCCACTAAATGAGGGAATAATATGTGTGAGGGTACCCCAGGAGAGTTCCCAATGTGTGTGGGTAGAATATATATCCCACGGGGGTAAAATTAAAAAAAGTTGAAAAAAATTGTTTTTTTTTTACTTAGTCATTTTTCCGGCGTTTATCAGATTTTCAGATAGGGCAAATGTCAGTGAGCGTTCCGATTTCAGTTCCAGAGCGATTTGCCCAATGAGTCCTTGATATTTAGTCGTTTTCAGCCAATTTTCTGGATTTTTGAAATTTTCATTTTTTTGTGAAAATATCCACTAAATGAGGGAATAATATGTGTGAGGGTACCCCAGGAGAGTTCCCAATGTGTGTGGGTAGAATATATATCCCACGGGGGTAAAATCAAAAAAAGTTGAAAAAAATTGTTTTTTTTTGACTTAGTCATTTTTCCGGCGTTTATCAGACGTTCAGATAGGGCAAATGTCAGTGAGCGTTCCGATTTCAGTTCCAGAGCGATTCGCCCAATGAGTCCTTGATATTTAGTCGTTTTCAGCCAATATTTTGGATATTTTAAAATTTCACTTTTTTGTGAAAATATCCACTAAATGAGGGAATAATATGTGTGAGGGTTCCCCAGGAGAGTTTCCAATGTGCTTGGGTAAAATATATATCCCACGGGGGTAAAACTGAAAAAAGTTGAAAAAAATAGTTTTTTTTTTACTTAGTCATTTTTCCGGCGTTTATCAGACTTTCAGATAGGGCAAATGTCAGTGAGCGTTCCGATTTCAGTTCCAGAGCGATTCGCCCAATGAGTCCTTGATATTTAGTCATTTTCAGCCAATTTTCTGGATTTTTGAAAATTTCACTTTTTTGTGAAAATATCCTCTAAATGAGGGAATAATATGTGTGAGGGTACCCCAGGAGAGCTCCCAATGTGTTTGGGTAGAATATATATCCCACGGGGGTAAAATTGAAAAAAGTTGAAAAATTTTTTTTTTGGACTTAGTCATTTTTCCGGCATTTATCAGACTTTCAGATAGGGCAAATGTCAGTGAGTATTCCAATTTCAGTTCCAGAGTGATTCGACCAATGAGTCCTTGATATTTAGTCGTTTTCAGCCAATTTTCTGGATTTTTGAAAATTTCACTTTTTTGTGAAAATATCCACTAAATGAGGGAATAATATGTGTGAGGGTACCCCAGGAGAGTTCCCAATGTGTGTGGGTAGAATATATATCCCACGGGGGTAAAATTAAAAAAAGTTGAAAAAAATTGTTTTTTTTTTACTTAGTCATTTTTCCGGCGTTTATCAGATTTTCAGATAGAGCAAATGTCAGTGAGCATTCCGATTTCAGTTCCAGAGCGATTCGCCCAATGAGTCCTTGATATTTAGTCGTTTTCAGCCAATATTTTGGATTTTTTAAAATTTCACTTTTTTGTGAAAATATCCACTAAATGAGGGAATAATATGTGTGAGGGTTCCCCAGGAGAGTTTCCAATGTGCTTGGGTAAAATATATATCCCACGGGGGTAAAACTGAAAAAAGTTGAAAAAAATTGTTTTTTTTTTACTTAGTCATTTTTCCGGCGTTTATCAGACTTTCAGATAGGGCAAATGTCAGTGAGTATTCCAATTTCAGTTCCAGAGTGATTCGCCCAATGAGTCCTTGATATTTAGTCGTTTTCAGCCAATTTTCTGGATTTTTGAAAATTTCACTTTTTTGTGAAAATATCCACTAAATGAGGGAATAATATGTGTGAGGGTACCCCAGGAGAGTTCCCAATGTGTGTGGGTAGAATATATATCCCACGGGGGTAAAATTAAAAAAAGTTGAAAAAAATTGTTTTTTTTTTACTTAGTCATTTTTCCGGCGTTTATCAGATTTTCAGATAGAGCAAATGTCAGTGAGCATTCCGATTTCAGTTCCAGATCGATTCGCCCAATGAGTCCTTGATATTTAGTCGTTTTCAGCCAATTTTCTGGATTTTTGAAATTTTCATTTTTTTGTGAAAATATCCACTAAATGAGGGAATAATATGTGTGAGGGTACCCCAGGAGAGTTCCCAATGTGTGTGGGTAGAATATATATCCCACGGGGGTAAAATTAAAAAAAGTTGAAAAAAATTGTTTTTTTTTTTACTTAGTCATTTTTCCGGCGTTTATCAGACTTTCAGATAGGGCAAATGTCAGTGAGTGTTCTAATTTCAGTTCCAGAGCGATTCGCCCAATGAGTCTTTGATATTTAGTCGTTTTCAGCCAATTTTCTGGATTTTTGAAAATTTCACTTTTTTGTGAAAATATCCACTAAATGAGGGAATAATATGTGTGAGGGTTCCCCAGGAGTGTTCCCAATGTGTTTGGGTAAAATATATATCCCACGGGGGTAAAATTGAAAAAAGTTGAAAAAAATTTTTTTTTGGACTTAGTCATTTTTCTGGCGATTATCAGACTTTCAGATAGGGCAAATGTCAGTGAGCGTTCCAATTTCAGTTCCAGAGCGATTCGCCCAATGAGTCCTTGATATTTAGTCATTTTCAGCCAATTTTCTGGATTTTTGAAAATTTCACTTTTTTGTGAAAATATCCACTAAATGAGGGAATAATATGTGTGAGGGTACCCCAGGAGAGTTCCCAATGTGTTTGGGTAGAATATATATCCCACAGGGGTAAAATTGAAAAAAGTTGAAAAAATTTTTTTTTTGGACTTAGTCATTTTTCCGGCATTTATCAGACTTTCAGATAGGGCAAATGTCAGTGAGTATTCCAATTTCAGTTCCAGAGTGATTCGCCCAATGAGTCCTTGATATTTAGTCGTTTTCAGCCAATTTTCTGGATTTTTGAAAATTTCACTTTTTTGTGAAAATATCCACTAAATGAGGGAATAATATGTGTGAGGGTACCCCAGGAGAGTTCCCAATGTGTGTGGGTAGAATATATATCCCACGGGGGTAAAATTAAAAAAAGTTGAAAAAAATTGTTTTTTTTTTACTTAGTCATTTTTCCGGCGTTTATCAGATTTTCAGATAGAGCAAATGTCAGTGAGCATTCCGATTTCAGTTCCAGAGCGATTCGCCCAATGAGTCCTTGATATTTAGTCGTTTTCAGCCAATATTTTGGATTTTTTAAAATTTCACTTTTTTGTGAAAATATCCACTAAATGAGGGAATAATATGTGTGAGGGTTCCCCAGGAGAGTTTCCAATGTGCTTGGGTAAAATATATATCCCACGGGGGTAAAACTGAAAAAAGTTGAAAAAAATTGTTTTTTTTTTACTTAGTCATTTTTCCGGCGTTTATCAGACTTTCAGATAGGGCAAATGTCAGTGAGTATTCCAATTTCAGTTCCAGAGTGATTCGCCCAATGAGTCCTTGATATTTAGTCGTTTTCAGCCAATTTTCTGGATTTTTGAAAATTTCACTTTTTTGTGAAAATATCCACTAAATGAGGGAATAATATGTGTGAGGGTACCCCAGGAGAGTTCCCAATGTGTGTGGGTAGAATATATATCCCACGGGGGTAAAATTAAAAAAAGTTGAAAAAAATTGTTTTTTTTTTACTTAGTCATTTTTCCGGCGTTTATCAGATTTTCAGATAGGGCAAATGTGAGTGAGCATTCCGATTTCAGTTCCAGAGCGATTCGCCCAATGAGTCCTTGATATTTAGTCGTTTTCAGCCAATTTTCTGGATTTTTGAAATTTTCATTTTTTTGTGAAAATATCCACTAAATGAGGGAATAATATGTGTGAGGGTACCCCAGGAGAGTTCCCAATGTGTGTGGGTAGAATATATATCCCACGGGGGTAAAATTAAAAAATGTTGAAAAAAATTGTTTTTTTTTTTACCTAGTAATTTTTCCGGCGTTTATCAGACTTTCAGATAGGGCAAATGTCAGTGAGTGTTCCAATTTCAGTTCCAGAGCGATTCGCCCAATGAGTCTTTGATATTTAGTCGTTTTCAGCCAATTTTCTGGATTTTTGAAAATTTCACTTTTTTGTGAAAATATCCACTAAATGAGGGAATAATATGTGTGAGGGTTCCCCAGGAGTGTTCCCAATGTGTTTGGGTAAAATATATATCCCACGGGGGTAAAATTGAAAAAAGTTGAAAAAAATTTTTTTTTGGACTTAGTCATTTTTCTGGCGATTATCAGACTTTCAGATAGGGCAAATGTCAGTGAGCGTTCCAATTTCAGTTCCAGAGCGATTCGCCCAATGAGTCCTTGATATTTAGTCATTTTCAGCCAATTTTCTGGATTTTTGAAAATTTCACTTTTTTGTGAAAATATTCACTAAATGAGGGAATAATATGTGTGAGGGTACCCCAGGAGAGTTCCCAATGTGTTTGGGTAGAATATATATCCCACAGGGGTAAAATTGAAAAAAGTTGAAAAAATTTTTTTTTTGGACTTAGTCATTTTTCCGGCATTTATCAGACTTTCAGATAGGGCAAATGTCAGTGAGTATTCCAATTTCAGTTCCAGAGTGATTCGCCCAATGAGTCCTTGATATTTAGTCGTTTTCAGCCAATTTTCTGGATTTTTGAAAATTTCACTTTTTTGTGAAAATATCCACTAAATGAGGGAATAATATGTGTGAGGGTACCCCAGGAGAGTTCCCAATGTGTGTGGGTAGAATATATATCCCACGGGGGTAAAATTAAAAAAAGTTGAAAAAAATTGTTTTTTTTTTACTTAGTCATTTTTCCGGCGTTTATCAGATTTTCAGATAGAGCAAATGTCAGTGAGCATTCCGATTTCAGTTCCAGATCGATTCGCCCAATGAGTCCTTGATATTTAGTCGTTTTCAGCCAATTTTCTGGATTTTTGAAATTTTCATTTTTTTGTGAAAATATCCACTAAATGAGGGAATAATATGTGTGAGGGTACCCCAGGAGAGTTCCCAATGTGTGTGGGTAGAATATATATCCCACGGGGGTAAAATTAAAAAAAGTTGAAAAAAATTGTTTTTTTTTTACTTAGTCATTTTTCCGGCGTTTATCAGATTTTCAGATAGGGCAAATGTGAGTGAGCATTCCGATTTCAGTTCCAGAGCGATTCGCCCAATGAGTCCTTGATATTTAGTCGTTTTCAGCCAATTTTCTGGATTTTTGAAATTTTCATTTTTTTGTGAAAATATCCACTAAATGAGGGAATAATATGTGTGAGGGTACCCCAGGAGAGTTCCCAATGTGTGTGGGTAGAATATATATCCCACGGGGGTAAAATTAAAAAATGTTGAAAAAAATTGTTTTTTTTTTTACCTAGTAATTTTTCCGGCGTTTATCAGACTTTCAGAAAGGGCAAATGTCAGTGAGTGTTCCAATTTCAGTTCCAGAGCGATTCGCCCAATGAGTCTTTGATATTTAGTCGTTTTCAGCCAATTTTCTGGATTTTTGAAAATTTCACTTTTTTGTGAAAATATCCACTAAATGAGGGAATAATATGTGTGAGGGTTCCCCAGGAGTGTTCCCAATGTGTTTGGGTAAAATATATATCCCACGGGGGTAAAATTGAAAAAAGTTGAAAAAAATTTTTTTTTGGACTTAGTCATTTTTCTGGCGATTATCAGACTTTCAGATAGGGCAAATGTCAGTGAGCGTTCCAATTTCAGTTCCAGAGCGATTCGCCCAATGAGTCCTTGATATTTAGTCATTTTCAGCCAATTTTCTGGATTTTTGAAAATTTCACTTTTTTGTGAAAATATCCACTAAATGAGGGAATAATATGTGTGAGGGTACCCCAGGAGAGTTCCCAATGTGTTTGGGTAGAATATATATCCCACAGGGGTAAAATTGAAAAAAGTTGAAAAAATTTTTTTTTTGGACTTAGTCATTTTTCCGGCATTTATCAGACTTTCAGATAGGGCAAATGTCAGTGAGTATTCCAATTTCAGTTCCAGAGTGATTCGCCCAATGAGTCCTTGATATTTAGTCGTTTTCAGCCAATTTTCTGGATTTTTGAAAATTTCACTTTTTTGTGAAAATATCCACTAAATGAGGGAATAATATGTGTGAGGGTACCCCAGGAGAGTTCCCAATGTGTGTGGGTAGAATATATATCCCACGGGGGTAAAATTAAAAAAAGTTGAAAAAAATTGTTTTTTTTTTACTTAGTCATTTTTCCGGCGTTTATCAGATTTTCAGATAGAGCAAATGTCAGTGAGCATTCCGATTTCAGTTCCAGATCGATTCGCCCAATGAGTCCTTGATATTTAGTCGTTTTCAGCCAATTTTCTGGATTTTTGAAATTTTCATTTTTTTGTGAAAATATCCACTAAATGAGGGAATAATATGTGTGAGGGTACCCCAGGAGAGTTCCCAATGTGTGTGGGTAGAATATATATCCCACGGGGGTAAAATTAAAAAAAGTTGAAAAAAATTGTTTTTTTTTTTACTTAGTCATTTTTCCGGCGTTTATCAGACTTTCAGATAGGGCAAATGTCAGTGAGTGTTCCAATTTCAGTTCCAGAGCGATTCGCCCAATGAGTCTTTGATATTTAGTCGTTTTCAGCCAATTTTCTGGATTTTTGAAAATTTCACTTTTTTGTGAAAATATCCACTAAATGAGGGAATAATATATGTGAGGGTTCCCCAGGAGTGTTCCCAATGTGTTTGGGTAAAATATATATCCCACGGGGGTAAAATTGAAAAAAGTTGAAAAAAATTTTTTTTTGGACTTAGTCATTTTTCTGGCGATTATCAGACTTTCAGATAGGGCAAATGTCAGTGAGCGTTCCAATTTCAGTTCCAGAGCGATTCGCCCAATGAGTCCTTGATATTTAGTCATTTTCAGCCAATTTTCTGGATTTTTGAAAATTTCACTTTTTTGTGAAAATATCCACTAAATGAGGGAATAATATGTGTGAGGGTACCCCAGGAGAGTTCCCAATGTGTTTGGGTAGAATATATATCCCACAGGGGTAAAATTGAAAAAAGTTGAAAAAATTTTTTTTTTGGACTTAGTCATTTTTCCGGCATTTATCAGACTTTCAGATAGGGCAAATGTCAGTGAGTATTCCAATTTCAGTTCCAGAGTGATTCGCCCAATGAGTCCTTGATATTTAGTCGTTTTCAGCCAATTTTCTGGATTTTTGAAAATTTCACTTTTTTGTGAAAATATCCACTAAATGAGGGAATAATATGTGTGAGGGTACCCCAGGAGAGTTCCCAATGTGTGTGGGTAGAATATATATCCCACGGGGGTAAAATTAAAAAAAGTTGAAAAAAATTGTTTTTTTTTTACTTAGTCATTTTTCCGGCGTTTATCAGATTTTCAGATAGAGCAAATGTCAGTGAGCATTCCGATTTCAGTTCCAGAGCGATTCGCCCAATGAGTCCTTGATATTTAGTCGTTTTCAGCCAATATTTTGGATTTTTTAAAATTTCACTTTTTTGTGAAAATATCCACTAAATGAGGGAATAATATGTGTGAGGGTTCCCCAGGAGAGTTTCCAATGTGCTTGGGTAAAATATATATCCCACGGGGGTAAAACTGAAAAAAGTTGAAAAAAATTGTTTTTTTTTTACTTAGTCATTTTTCCGGCGTTTATCAGACTTTCAGATAGGGCAAATGTCAGTGAGTATTCCAATTTCAGTTCCAGAGTGATTCGCCCAATGAGTCCTTGATATTTAGTCGTTTTCAGCCAATTTTCTGGATTTTTGAAAATTTCACTTTTTTGTGAAAATATCCACTAAATGAGGGAATAATATGTGTGAGGGTACCCCAGGAGAGTTCCCAATGTGTGTGGGTAGAATATATATCCCACGGGGGTAAAATTAAAAAAAGTTGAAAAAAATTGTTTTTTTTTTACTTAGTCATTTTTCCGGCGTTTATCAGATTTTCAGATAGGGCAAATGTGAGTGAGCATTCCGATTTCAGTTCCAGAGCGATTCGCCCAATGAGTCCTTGATATTTAGTCGTTTTCAGCCAATTTTCTGGATTTTTGAAATTTTCATTTTTTTGTGAAAATATCCACTAAATGAGGGAATAATATGTGTGAGGGTACCCCAGGAGAGTTCCCAATGTGTGTGGGTAGAATATATATCCCACGGGGGTAAAATTAAAAAATGTTGAAAAAAATTGTTTTTTTTTTTACCTAGTAATTTTTCCGGCGTTTATCAGACTTTCAGATAGGGCAAATGTCAGTGAGTGTTCCAATTTCAGTTCCAGAGCGATTCGCCCAATGAGTCTTTGATATTTAGTCGTTTTCAGCCAATTTTCTGGATTTTTGAAAATTTCACTTTTTTGTGAAAATATCCACTAAATGAGGGAATAATATGTGTGAGGGCTCCCCAGGAGTGTTCCCAATGTGTTTGGGTAAAATATATATCCCACGGGGGTAAAATTGAAAAAAGTTGAAAAAAATTTTTTTTTGGACTTAGTCATTTTTCTGGCGATTATCAGACTTTCAGATAGGGCAAATGTCAGTGAGCGTTCCAATTTCAGTTCCAGAGCGATTCGCCCAATGAGTCCTTGATATTTAGTCATTTTCAGCCAATTTTCTGGATTTTTGAAAATTTCACTTTTTTGTGAAAATATCCACTAAATGAGGGAATAATATGTGTGAGGGTACCCCAGGAGAGTTCCCAATGTGTGTGGGTAGAATATATATCCCACGGGGGTAAAATTAAAAAAAGTTGAAAAAAATTGTTTTTTTTTTACTTAGTCATTTTTCCGGCGTTTATCAGATTTTCAGATAGAGCAAATGTCAGTGAGCATTCCGATTTCAGTTCCAGAGCGATTCGCCCAATGAGTCCTTGATATTTAGTCGTTTTCAGCCAATATTTTGGATTTTTTAAAATTTCACTTTTTTGTGAAAATATCCACTAAATGAGGGAATAATATGTGTGAGGGTTCCCCAGGAGAGTTTCCAATGTGCTTGGGTAAAATATATATCCCACGGGGGTAAAACTGAAAAAAGTTGAAAAAAATTGTTTTTTTTTTACTTAGTCATTTTTCCGGCGTTTATCAGACTTTCAGATAGGGCAAATGTCAGTGAGTATTCCAATTTCAGTTCCAGAGTGATTCGCCCAATGAGTCCTTGATATTTAGTCGTTTTCAGCCAATTTTCTGGATTTTTGAAAATTTCACTTTTTTGTGAAAATATCCACTAAATGAGGGAATAATATGTGTGAGGGTACCCCAGGAGAGTTCCCAATGTGTGTGGGTAGAATATATATCCCACGGGGGTAAAATTAAAAAAAGTTGAAAAAAATTGTGTTTTTTTTACTTAGTCATTTTTCCGGCGTTTATCAGATTTTCAGATAGGGCAAATGTGAGTGAGCATTTCGATTTCAGTTCCAGAGCGATTCGCCCAATGAGTCCTTGATATTTAGTCGTTTTCAGCCAATTTTCTGGATTTTTGAAATTTTCATTTTTTTGTGAAAATATCCACTAAATGAGGGAATAATATGTGTGAGGGTACCCCAGGAGAGTTCCCAATGTGTGTGGGTAGAATATATATCCCACGGGGGTAAAATTAAAAAATGTTGAAAAAAATTGTTTTTTTTTTTACTTAGTAATTTTTCCGGCGTTTATCAGACTTTCAGATAGGGCAAATGTCAGTGAGTGTTCCAATTTCAGTTCCAGAGCGATTCGCCCAATGAGTCTTTGATATTTAGTCGTTTTCAGCCAATTTTCTGGATTTTTGAAAATTTCACTTTTTTGTGAAAATATCCACTAAATGAGGGAATAATATGTGTGAGGGTTCCCCAGGAGTGTTCCCAATGTGTTTGGGTAAAATATATATCCCACGGGGGTAAAATTGAAAAAAGTTGAAAAAAATTTTTTTTTGGACTTAGTCATTTTTCCGGCGTTTATCAGATTTTCAGATAGAGCAAATGTCAGTGAGCATTCCGATTTCAGTTCCAGATCGATTCGCCCAATGAGTCCTTGATATTTAGTCGTTTTCAGCCAATTTTCTGGATTTTTGAAATTTTCATTTTTTTGTGAAAATATCCACTAAATGAGGGAATAATATGTGTGAGGGTACCCCAGGAGAGTTCCCAATGTGTGTGGGTAGAATATATATCCCACGGGGGTAAAATTAAAAAAAGTTGAAAAAAATTGTTTTTTTTTTTACTTAGTCATTTTTCCGGCGTTTATCAGACTTTCAGATAGGGCAAATGTCAGTGAGTGTTCCAATTTCAGTTCCAGAGCGATTCGCCCAATGAGTCTTTGATATTTAGTCGTTTTCAGCCAATTTTCTGGATTTTTGAAAATTTCACTTTTTTGTGAAAATATCCACTAAATGAGGGAATAATATGTGTGAGGGTTCCCCAGGAGTGTTCCCAATGTGTTTGGGTAAAATATATATCCCACGGGGGTAAAATTGAAAAAAGTTGAAAAAATTTTTTTTTTGGACTTAGTCATTTTTCTGGCGATTATCAGACTTTCAGATAGGGCAAATGTCAGTAAGCGTTCCAATTTCAGTTCCAGAGCGATTCGCCCAATGAGTCCTTGATATTTAGTCATTTTCAGCCAATTTTCTGGATTTTTGAAAATTTCACTTTTTTGTGAAAATATCCACTAAATGAGGGAATAATATGTGTGAGGGTACCCCAGGAGAGTTCCCAATGTGTTTGGGTAGAATATATATCCCACAGGGGTAAAATTGAAAAAAGTTGAAAAAATTTTTTTTTTGGACTTAGTCATTTTTCCGGCATTTATCAGACTTTCAGATAGGGCAAATGTCAGTGAGTATTCCAATTTCAGTTCCAGAGTGATTCGCCCAATGAGTCCTTGATATTTAGTCGTTTTCAGCCAATTTTCTGGATTTTTGAAAATTTCACTTTTTTGTGAAAATATCCACTAAATGAGGGAATAATATGTGTGAGGGTACCCCAGGAGAGTTCCCAATGTGTGTGGGTAGAATATATATCCCACGGGGGTAAAATTAAAAAAAGTTGAAAAAAATTGTTTTTTTTTTACTTAGTCATTTTTCCGGCGTTTATCAGATTTTCAGATAGGGCAAATGTCAGTGAGCGTTCCGATTTCAGTTCCAGAGCGATTCGCCCAATGAGTCCTTGATATTTAGTCGTTTTCAGCCAATTTTCTGGATTTTTGAAATTTTCATTTTTTTGTGAAAATATCCACTAAATGAGGGAATAATATGTGTGAGGGAACCCCAGGAGAGCTCCCAATGTGTGTGGGTAGAATATATATCCCACGGGGGTAAAATTGAAAAAAGTTGAAAAAATTTTTCTTTTGGACTTAGTTATTTTTCCGGCGTTTATCAGACTTTCAGATAGGGCAAATGTCAGTGAGCGTTCCGATTTCAGTTCCAGAGCGATTCGCCCAATGAGTCCTTGATATTTAATCGTTTTCAGCCAATTTTCTGGAATTTTGAAAATTTCGCTTTTTTGTGAAAATATCGACTAAATGAGGGAATAATATGTGTGAGGGTACCCCAGGAGAGTTCCCAATGTGTTTGGGTAGAATATATATCCCACAGGGGTAAAATTGAAAAAAGCTGAAAAATTTTTTTTTTTGGACTTAGTCATTTTTCCGGCGTTTATCAGACTTTCAGATAGGGCAAATGTCAGTGAGTATTCCAGTTTCAGTTCCAGAGTGATTCGCCCAATGAGTCCTTGATATTTAGTCGTTTTCAGCCAATTTTCAGGATTTTTGACAATTTCACTTTTTTGTGAAAATATCCACTAAATGAGGGCATAATATGTGTGAGGGTACCCCAGGAGAGTTCCCAATGTGTGTGGGTAGAATATATATCCCACGGGGGTAAAATTAAAAAAAGTTGAAAAAAATTGTTTTTTTTTTACTTAGTCATTTTTCCGGCGTTTATCAGATTTTCAGATAGGGCAAATGTCAGTGAGCGTTCCGATTTCAGTTCCAGAGCGATTCGCCCAATGAGTCCTTGATATTTAGTCGTTTTCAGCCAATTTTCTGGATTTTTGAAATTTTCATTTTTTTGTGAAAATATCCACTAAATGAGGGAATAATATGTGTGAGGGTACCCCAGGAGAGTTCCCAATGTGTGTGGGTAGAATATATATCCCACGGGGGTAAAATTAAAAAAAGTTGAAAAAAATTGTTTTTTTTTACTTAGTCATTTTTCCGGCGTTTATCAGACTTTCAGATAGGGCAAATGTCAGTGAGCGTTCCAATTTCAGTTCCAGAGCGATTCGCCCAATGAGTCTTTGATATTTAGTCGTTTTCAGCCAATTTTCTGGATTTTTGAAAATTTCACTTTTTTGTGAAAATATCCACTAAATGAGGGAATAATATGTGTGAGGGTACCCCAGGAGAGTTCCCAATGTGTTTGGGTAGAATATATATCCCACAGGGGTAAAATTGAAAAAAGTTGAAAAAAATTGTTTTTTTTTTACTTAGTCATTTTTCCGGCATTTATCAGATTTTCAGGTAGGGCAAATGTCAGTGAGCGTTCCGATTTCAGTTCCAGAGCGATTTGCCCAATGAGTCCTTGATATTTAGTCGTTTTCAGCCAATTTTCTGGATTTTTGAAATTTTCATTTTTTTGTGAAAATATCCACTAAATGAGGGAGTAATATGTGTGAGGGTACCCCAGGAGAGTTCCCAATGTGTGTGGGTAGAATATATATCCCACGGGGGTAAAATTAAAAAAAGTTGAAAAAAATTGTTTTTTTTTGACTTAGTCATTTTTCCGGCGTTTATCAGACGTTCAGATAGGGCAAATGTCAGTGAGCGTTCCGATTTCAGTTCCAGAGCGATTCGCCCAATGAGTCCTTGATATTTAGTCGTTTTCAGCCAATATTTTGGATTTTTGAAAATTTCACTTTTTTGTGAAAATATCCACTAAATGAGGGAATAATATGTGTGAGGGTTCCCCAGGAGAGTTTCCAATGTGCTTGGGTAAAAGATATATCCCACGGGGGTAAAACTGAAAAAAGTTGAAAAAAATTGTTTTTTTTTTACTTAGTCATTTTTCCGGCGTTTATCAGACTTTCAGATAGGGCAAATGTCAGTGAGCATTCCGATTTCAGTTCCAGAGCGATTCGCCCAATGAGTCCTTGATATTTAGTCGTTTTCAGCTAATTTTCTAGATTTTTGAAAATTTCACTTTTTTGTGAAAATATCCTCTAAATGAGGGAATAATATGTGTGAGGGTACCCCAGGAGAGCTCCCAATGTGTTTGGGTAGAATATATATCCCACGGGGGTAAAATTGAAAAAAGTTGAAAAAATTTTTCTTTTGGACTTAGTCATTTTTCCGGCGTTTATCAGACTTTCAGATAGGGCAAATGTCAGTGAGCGTTCCGATTTCAGTTCCAGAGCGATTCGCCCAATGAGTCCTTGATATTTAATCGTTTTCAGCCAATTTTCTGGATTTTTGAAAATTTCACATTTTTGTGAAAATATCAACTAAATGAGGGAATAATATGTGTGAGGGTACCCCAGGAGAGTTCCCAATGTGTTTGGGTAGAATATATATCCCACGGGGGTAAAATTGAAAAAAGTTGAAAAATTTTTTTTTTTGGACTTAGTCATTTTTCCGGCGTTTATCAGACTTTCAGATAGGGCAAATGTCAGTGAGCATTCCAATTTCAGTTCCAGAGTGATTCGCCCAATGAGTCTTTGATATTTAGTCGTTTTCAGCCAATTTTCTGGATTTTTGAAAATTTCACTTTTTTGTGAAAATATCCACTAAATGAGGGAATAATATGTGTGAGGGTTCCCCAGGAGTGTTCCCAATGTGTTTGGGTAAAATATATATCCCACGGGAGTAAAATTGAAAAAAGTTGAAAAAAATTTTTTTTTGGACTTAGTCATTTTTCTGGCGATTATCAGACTTTCAGATAGGGCAAATGTCAGTGAGCGTTCCAATTTCAGTTCCAGAGCGATTCGCCCAATGAGTCCTTGATATTTAGTCGTTTTCAGCCAATTTTCTGGATTTTTGAAAATTTCACTTTTTTGTGAAAATATCCACTAAATGAGGGAATAATATGTGTGAGGGTACCCCAGGAGAGTTCCCAATGTGTTTGGGTAGAATATATATCCCACAGGGGTAAAATTGAAAAAAGTTGAACAATTGTTTTTTTTTTACTTAGTCATTTTTCCGGCGTTTATCAGATTTTCAGATAGGGCAAATGTCAGTGAGCGTTCCGATTTCAGTTCCAGAGCGATTTGCCCAATGAGTCCTTGATATTTAGTCGTTTTCAGCCAATTTTCTGGATTTTTGAAAATTTCACTTTTTTGTGAAAATATCCACTAAATGAGGGAATAATATGTGTGAGGGTACCCCAGGAGAGTTCCCAATGTGTGTGGGTAGAATATATATCCCACGGGGGTAAAATTAAAAAAAGTTGAAAAAAATTGTTTTTTTTTTACTTAGTCATTTTTCCGGCGTTTATCAGATTTTCAGACAGGGCAAATGTCAGTGAGCGTTCCGATTTCAGTTCCAGAGCGATTTGCCCAATGAGTACTTGATATTTAGTCGTTTTCAGCCAATTTTCTGGATTTTTGAAAATTTCACTTTTTTGTGAAAATATCCTCTAAATGAGGGAATAATATGTGTGAGGGTACCCCAGGAGAGCTCCCAATGTGTTTGGGTAGAATATATATCCCACGGGGGTAAAATTGAAAAAAGTTGAAAAAATTTTTCTTTTGGACTTAGTCATTTTTCCGGCGTTTATCAGACTTTCAGATAGGGCAAATGTCAGTGAGCGTTCCGATTTCAGTTCCAGAGCGATTCGCCCAATGAGTCCTTGATATTTAATCGTTTTCAGCCAATTTTCTGGATTTTTGAAAATTTCACTTTTTTGTGAAAATATCGACTAAATGAGGGAATAATATGTGTGAGGGTACCCCAGGAGAGTTCCCATTGTGTTTGGGTAGAATATATATCCCACGGGGGTAAAATTGAAAAAAGTTGAAAAATTTTTTTTTTTGGACTTAGTCATTTTTCCGGCGTTTATCAGACTTTCAGATAGGGCAAATGTCAGTGAGCATTCCAATTTCAGTTCCAGAGCGATTCGCCCAATGAGTCTTTGATATTTAGTCGTTTTCAGCCAATTTTCTGGATTTTTGAAAATTTCACTTTTTTGTGAAAATATCCACTAAATGAGGGAATAATATGTGTGAGGGTACCCCAGGAGAGTTCCCAATGTGTTTGGGTAGAATATATATCCCACAGGGGTAAAATTGAAAAAAGTTGAAAAATTTTTTTTTTTGGACTTAGTCATTTTTCCGGCGTTTATCAGACTTTCAGATAGGGCAAATATCAGTGAGTATTCCAATTTCAGTTCCAGAGTGATTCGCCCAATGAGTCCTTGATATTTAGTCGTTTTCAGCCAATTTTCTGGATTTTTGAAAATTTCACTTTTTTGTGAAAATATCCACTAAATGAGAGAATAATATGTGTGAGGGTACCCCAGGAGAGTTTCCAATGTGTGTGGGTAGAATATATATCCCACGGGGGTAAAATTAAAAAAAGTTGAAAAAAATTGTTTTTTTTTTACTTAGTCATTTTTCCGGCATTTATCAGATTTTCAGATAGGGCAAATGTCAGTGAGCGTTCCGATTTCAGTTCCAGAGCGATTTGCCCGATGAGTCCTTGATATTTAGTCGTTTTCAGCCAATTTTCTGGATTTTTGAAATTTTCATTTTTTTGTGAAAATATCCACTAAATGAGGGAATAATATGTGTGAGGGTACCCCAGGAGAGTTCCCAATGTGAGTGGGTAGAATATATATCCCACGGGGGTAAAATTAAAAAAAGTTGAAAAAAATTGTTTTTTTTTGACTTAGTCATTTTTCCGGCGTTTATCAGACGTTCAGATAGGGCAAATGTCAGTGAGCGTTCTGATTTCAGTTCCAGAGCGATTCGCCCAATGAGTCCTTGATATTTAGTCGTTTTCAGCCAATATTTTGGATTTTTGAAAATTTCACTTTTTTGTGAAAATATCCACTAAATGAGGGAATAATATGTGTGAGGGTTCCCCAGGAGAGTTTCCAATGTGCTTGGGTAAAATATATATCCCACGGGGGTAAAACTGAAAAAAGTTGAAAAAAATTGTTTTTTTTTTACTTAGTCATTTTTCCGGCGTTTATCAGACTTTCAGATAGGGCAAATGTCAGTGAGCGTTCCAATTTCAGTTCCAGAGCGATTCGCCCAATGAGTCCTTGATATTTAGTCGTTTTCAGCCAATTTTCTGGATTTTTGAAAATTTCACTTTTTTGTGAAAATATCGACTAAATGAGGGAATAATATGTGTGAGGGTACCCCAGGAGAGTTCCCAATGTGTTTGGGTAGAATATATATCCCACGGGGGTAAAATTGAAAAAAGTTGAAAAATTTTTTTTTTTGGACTTAGTCATTTTTCCGGCGTTTATCAGACTTTCAGATAGGGCAAATGTCAGTGAGCATAACAATTTCAGTTCCAGAGCGATTCGCCCAATGAGTCTTTGATATTTAGTCGTTTTCAGCCAATTTTCTGGATTTTTGAAAATTTCACTTTTTTGTGAAAATATCCACTAAATGAGGGAATAATATGTGTGAGGGTACCCCAGGAGAGTTCCCAATGTGTGTGGGTAGAATATATATCCCACGGGGGTAAAACTGAAAAAAGTTGAAAAAAATTGTTTTTTTTTTACTTAGTCATTTTTCCGGCGTTTATCAGACTTTCAGATAGGGCAAATGTCAGTGAGCGTTCCGATTTCAGTTCCAGAGCGATTCGCCCAATGAGTCCTTGATATTTAATCGTTTTCAGCCAATTTTCTGGATTTTTGAAAATTTCACTTTTTTGTGAAAATATCCACTAAATGAGGGAATAATATGTGTGAGGGTACCCCAGGAGAGTTCCCAATGTGTTTGGGTAGAATATATATCCCACAGGGGTAAAATTGAAAAAAGTTGAAAAATTTTTTTTTTTGGACTTAGTCATTTTTCCGGCGTTTATCAGACTTTCAGATAGGGCAAATGTCAGTGAGTATTCCAATTTCAGTTCCAGAGTGATTCGCCCAATGAGTCCTTGATATTTAGTCGTTTTCAGCCAATTTTCTGGATTTTTGAAAATTTCACTTTTTTGTGAAAATATCCACTAAATGAGGGAATAATATGTGTGAGGGTACCCCAGGAGAGTTCCCAATGTGTGTGGGTAGAATATATATCCCACGGGGGTAAAATTAAAAAAAGTTGAAAAAAATTGTTTTTTTTTTACTTAGTCATTTTTCCGACGTTTATCAGATTTTCAGATAGGGCAAATGTCAGTGAGCGTTCCGATTTCAGTTCCAGAGCGATTTGCCCAATGAGTCCTTGATATTTAGTCGTTTTCAGCAAATTTTCTGGATTTTTGAAATTTTCATTTTTTTGTGAAAATATCCACTAAATGAGGGAATAATATGTGTGAGGGTACCCCAGGAGAGTTCCCAATGTGTGTGGGTAGAATATATATCCCACGGGGGTAAAATTAAAAAAAGTTGAAAAAAATTGTTTTTTTTTGACTTAGTCATTTTTCCGGCGTTTATCAGACGTTCAGATAGGGCAAATGTCAGTGAGCGTTCCGATTTCAGTTCCAGAGCGATTCGCCCAATGAGTCCTTGATATTTAGTCGTTTTCAGCCAATATTTTGGATTTTTGAAAATTTCACTTTTTTGTGAAAATATCCACTAAATGAGGGAATAATATGTGTGAGGGTTCCCCAGGAGAGTTTCCAATGTGCTTGGGTAAAATATATATCCCACGGGGGTAAAACTGAAAAAAGTTGAAAAAAATTGTTTTTTTTTTACTTAGTCATTTTTCCGGCGTTTATCAGACTTTCAGATAGGGCAAATGTCAGTGAGCGTTCCGATTTCAGTTCCAGAGCGATTTGCCCAATGAGTACTTGATATTTAGTCGTTTTCAGCCAATTTTCTGGATTTTTGAAAATTTCACTTTTTTGTGAAAATATCCTCTAAATGAGGGAATAATATGTGTGAGGGTACCCCAGGAGAGCTCCCAATGTGTTTGGGTAGAATATATATCCCACGGGGGTAAAATTGAAAAAAGTTGAAAAAATTTTTCTTTTGGACTTAGTCATTTTTCCGGCGTTTATCAGACTTTCAGATAGGGCAAATGTCAGTGAGCGTTCCGATTTCAGTTCCAGAGCGATTCGCCCAATGAGTCCTTGATATTTAATCGTTTTCAGCCAATTTTCTGGATTTTTGAAAATTTCACTTTTTTGTGAAAATATCGACTAAATGAGGGAATAATATGTGTGAGGGTACCCCAGGAGAGTTCCCAATGTGTTTGGGTAGAATATATATCCCACGGGGGTAAAATTGAAAAAAGTTGAAAAATTTTTTTTTTTGGACTTAGTCATTTTTCCGGCGTTTATCAGACTTTCAGATATGGCAAATGTCAGTGAGCATTCCAATTTCAGTTCCAGAGCGATTCGCCCAAAGAGTCTTTGATATTTAGTCGTTTTCAGCCAATTTTCTGGATTTTTGAAAATTTCACTTTTTTGTGAAAATATCCACTAAATGAGGGAATAATATGTGTGAGGGTTCCCCAGGAGTGTTCCCAATGTGTTTGGGTAAAATATATATCCCACGGGGGTAAAATTGAAAAAAGTTGAAAAAAATTTTTTTTTGGACTTAGTCATTTTTCTGGCGATTATCAGACTTTCAGATAGGGCAAATGTCAGTGAGCGTTCCAATTTCAGTTCCAGAGCGATTCGCCCAATGAGTCCTTGATATTTAGTCGTTTTCAGCCAATTTTCTGGATTTTTGAAAATTTCACTTTTTTGTGAAAATATCCACTAAATGAGGGAATAATATGTGTGAGGGTACCCCAGGAGAGTTCCCAATGTGTTTGGGTAGAATATATATCCCACAGGGGTAAAATTGAAAAAAGTTGAACAATTGTTTTTTTTTTACTTAGTCATTTTTCCGGCGTTTATCAGATTTTCAGATAGGGCAAATGTCAGTGAGCGTTCCGATTTCAGTTCCAGAGCGATTTGCCCAATGAGTCCTTGATATTTAGTCGTTTTCAGCCAATATTTTGGATTTTTGAAAATTTCACTTTTTTGTGAAAATATCCACTAAATGAGGGAATAATATGTGTGAGGGTTCCCCAGGAGAGTTTCCAATGTGCTTGGGTAAAATATATATCCCACGGGGGTAAAACTGAAAAAAGTTGAAAAAAATTGTTTTTTTTTTACTTAGTCATTTTTCCGGCGTTTATCAGACTTTCAGATAGGGCAAATGTCAGTGAGCGTTTAGATTTCAGTTCCAGAGCGATTCGCCCAATGAGTCCTTGATATTTAGTCGTTTTCAGCCAATTTTCTGGATTTTTGAAAATTTCACTTTTTTGTGAAAATATCCTCTAAATGAGGGAATAATATGTGTGAGGGTACCCCAGGAGAGCTCCCAATGTGTTTGGGTAGAATATATATCCCACGGGGGTAAAATTGAAAAAAGTTGAAAAAATTTTTCTTTTGGACTTAGTCATTTTTCCGGCGTTTATCAGACTTTCAGATAGGGCAAATGTCAGTGAGCGTTCCGATTTCAGTTCCAGAGCGATTCGCCCAATGAGTCCTTGATATTTAATCGTTTTCAGCCAATTTTCTGGATTTTTGAAAATTTCACTTTTTTGTGAAAATATCGACTAAATGAGGGAATAATATGTGTGAGGGTACCCCAGGAGAGTTCCCAATGTGTTTGGGTAGAATATATATCCCACGGGGGTAAAATTGAAAAAAGTTGAAAAATTTTTTTTTTGGACTTAGTCATTTTTCCGGCGTTTATCAGACTTTCAGATAGGGCAAATGTCAGTGAGCATTCCAATTTCAGTTCCAGAGCGATTCGCCCAATGAGTCTTTGATATTTAGTCGTTTTCAGTCAATTTTCTGGATTTTTGAAAATTTCACTTTTTTGTGAAAATATCCACTAAATGAGGGAATAATATGTGTGAGGGTTCCCCAGGAGAGTTCCCAATGTGTTTGGGTAGAATATATATCCCACAGGGGTAAAATTGAAAAAAGTTGAAAAATTTATTTTTTTGGACTTAGTCATTTTTCCGGCGTTTATCAGACTTTCAGATAGGGCAAATGTCAGTGAGTATTCCAATTTCAGTTCCAGAGTGATTCGCCCAATGAGTCCTTGATATTTAGTCGTTTTCAGCCAATTTTCTGGATTTTTGAAAATTTCACTTTTTTGTGAAAATATCCACTAAATGAGGGAATAATATGTGTGAGGGTACCCCAGGAGAGTTCCCAATGTGTGTGGGTAGAATATATATCCCACGGGGGTAAAATTAAAAAAAGTTGAAAAAAATTGTTTTTTTTTTACTTAGTCATTTTTCCGACGTTTATCAGACGTTCAGATAGGGCAAATGTCAGTGAGCGTTCTGATTTCAGTTCCAGAGCGATTTGCCCAATGAGTCCTTGATATTTAGTCGTTTTCAGCCAATATTTTGGATTTTTGAAAATTTCACTTTTTTGTGAAAATATCCACTAAATGAGGGAATAATATGTGTGAGGGTTCCCCAGGAGAGTTTCCAATGTGCTTGGGTAAAATATATATCCCACGGGGGTAAAACTGAAAAAAGTTGAAAAAAATTGTTTTTTTTTTACTTAGTTATTTTTCCGGCGTTTATCAGACTTTCAGATAGGGCAAATGTCAGTGAGCGTTCCGATTTCAGTTCCAGAGCGATTCGACCAATGAGTCCTTGATATTTAGTCGTTTTCAGCCAATTTTCTGGATTTTTGAAAATTTCACTTTTTTGTGAAAATATCCACTAAATGAGGGAATAATATGTGTGAGGGTTCCCCAGGAGTGTTCCCAATGTGTTTGGGTAAAATATATATCCCACGGGGGTAAAATTGAAAAAAGTTGAAAAAAATTTTTTTTTGGACTTAGTCATTTTTCTGGCGATTATCAGACTTTCAGATAGGGCAAATGTCAGTGAGCGTTCCAATTTCAGTTCCAGAGCGATTCGCCCAATGAGTCCTTGATATTTAGTCGTTTTCAGCCAATTTTCTGGATTTTTGAAAATTTCACTTTTTTGTGAAAATATCCACTAAATGAGGGAATAATATGTGTGAGGGTACCCCAGGAGAGTTCCCAATTTGTGTGGGTAGAATATATATCCCACGGGGGTAAAATTAAAAAAAGTTGAAAAAAATTGTTTTTTTTTTACTTAGTCATTTTTCCGGCGTTTATCAGACTTTCAGATAGGGCAAATGTCAGTGAGCGTTCCGATTTCAGTTCCAGAGCGATTCGCCCAATGAGTCCTTGATATTTAGTCGTTTTCAGCCAATTTTCTGGATTTTTGAAAATTTCACATTTTTGTGAAAATATCGACTAAATGAGGGAATAATATGTGTGAGGGTACCCCAGGAGAGTTCCCAATGTGTTTGGGTAGAATATATATCCCACGGGGGTAAAATTGAAAAAAGTTGAAAAATTTTTTTTTTTGGACTTAGTCATTTTTCCGGCGTTTATCAGACTTTCAGATAGGGCAAATGTCAGTGAGCATTCCAATTTCAGTTCCAGAGTGATTCGCCCAATGAGTCCTTGATATTTAGTCGTTTTCAGCCAATTTTCTGGATTTTTGAAAATTTCACTTTTTTGTGAAAATATCCACTAAATGAGGGAATAATATGTGTGAGGGTACCCCAGGAGAGTTCCCAATGTGTGTGGGTAGAATATATATCCCACGGGGGTAAAATTAAAAAAAGTTGAAAAAAATTGTTTTTTTTTTACTTAGTCATTTTTCCGACGTTTATCAGATTTTCAGATAGGGCAAATGTCAGTGAGCGTTCCGATTTCAGTTCCAGAGCGATTTGCCCAATGAGTACTTGATATTTAGTCGTTTTCAGCAAATTTTCTGGATTTTTGAAATTTTCATTTTTTTGTGAAAATATCCACTAAATGAGGGAATAATATGTGTGAGGGTACCCCAGGAGAGTTCCCAATGTGTGTGGGTAGAATATATATCCCACGGGGGTAAAATTTAAAAAAGTTGAAAAAAATTGTTTTTTTTTTACTTAGTCATTTTTCCGGCGTTTATCAGACGTTCAGATAGGGCAAATGTCAGTGAGCGTTCCGATTTCAGTTCCAGAGCGATTCGCCCAATGAGTCCTTGATATTTAGTCGTTTTCAGCCAATATTTTAGATTTTTGAAAATTTCACTTTTTTGTGAAAATATCCACTAAATGAGGGAATAATATGTGTGAGGGTTCCCCAGGAGAGTTTCCAATGTGCTTGGGTAAAATATATATCCCACGGGGGTAAAACTGAAAAAAGTTGAAAAAAATTGTTTTTTTTTTACTTAGTCATTTTTCCGGCGTTTATCAGACTTTCAGATAGGGCAAATGTCAGTGAGCGTTCCGATTTCAGTTCCAGAGCGATTTGCCCAATGAGTACTTGATATTTAGTCGTTTTCAGCCAATTTTCTGGATTTTTGAAAATTTCACTTTTTTGTGAAAATATCCTCTAAATGAGGGAATAATATGTGTGAGGGTACCCCAGGAGAGCTCCCAATGTGTTTGGGTAGAATATATATCCCACGGGGGTAAAATTGAAAAAAGTTGAAAAAATTTTTCTTTTGGACTTAGTCATTTTTCCGGCGTTTATCAGACTTTCAGATAGGGCAAATGTCAGTGAGCGTTCCGATTTCAGTTCCAGAGCGATTCGCCCAATGAGTCCTTGATATTTAATCGTTTTCAGCCAATTTTCTGGATTTTTGAAAATTTCACTTTTTTGTGAAAATATCGACTAAATGAGGGAATAATATGTGTGAGGGTACCCCAGGAGAGTTCCCAATGTGTTTGGGTAGAATATATATCCCACGGGGGTAAAATTGAAAAAAGTTGAAAAATTTTTTTTTTTGGACTTAGTCATTTTTCCGGCGTTTATCAGACTTTCAGATATGGCAAATGTCAGTGAGCATTCCAATTTCAGTTCCAGAGCGATTCGCCCAAAGAGTCTTTGATATTTAGTCGTTTTCAGCCAATTTTCTGGATTTTTGAAAATTTCACTTTTTTGTGAAAATATCCACTAAATGAGGGAATAATATGTGTGAGGGTTCCCCAGGAGTGTTCCCAATGTGTTTGGGTAAAATATATATCCCACGGGGGTAAAATTGAAAAAAGTTGAAAAAAATTTTTTTTTGGACTTAGTCATTTTTCTGGCGATTATCAGACTTTCAGATAGGGCAAATGTCAGTGAGCGTTCCAATTTCAGTTCCAGAGCGATTCGCCCAATGAGTCCTTGATATTTAGTCGTTTTCAGCCAATTTTCTGGATTTTTGAAAATTTCACTTTTTTGTGAAAATATCCACTAAATGAGGGAATAATATGTGTGAGGGTGCCCCAGGAGAGTTCCCAATGTGTTTGGGTAGAATATATATCCCACAGGGGTAAAATTGAAAAAAGTTGAACAATTGTTTTTTTTTTACTTAGTCATTTTTCCGGCGTTTATCAGATTTTCAGATAGGGCAAATGTCAGTGAGCGTTCCGATTTCAGTTCCAGAGCGATTTGCCCAATGAGTCCTTGATATTTAGTCGTTTTCAGCCAATATTTTGGATTTTTGAAAATTTCACTTTTTTGTGAAAATATCCACTAAATGAGGGAATAATATGTGTGAGGGTTCCCCAGGAGAGTTTCCAATGTGCTTGGGTAAAATATATATCCCACGGGGGTAAAATTGAAAAAAGTTGAAAAAATTTTTCTTTTGGACTTAGTCATTTTTCCGGCGTTTATCAGACTTTCAGATAGGGCAAATGTCAGTGAGCGTTCCGATTTCAGTTCCAGAGCGATTCGCCCAATGAGTCCTTGATATTTAGTCGTTTTCAGCCAATTTTCTGGATTTTTGAAAATTTCACTTTTTTGTGAAAATATCCACTAAATGAGGGAATAATATGTGTGAGGGTACCCCAGGAGAGTTCCCAATGTGTGTGGGTAGAATATATATCCCACGGGGGTAAAATTAAAAAAAGTTGAAAAAAATTGTTTTTTTTTTACTTAGTCATTTTTCCGACGTTTATCAGACGTTCAGATAGGGCAAATGTCAGTGAGCGTTCCGATTTCAGTTCCAGAGCGATTTGCCCAATGAGTCCTTGATATTTAGTCGTTTTCAGCCAATATTTTGGATTTTTGAAAATTTCACTTTTTTGTGAAAATATCCACTAAATGAGGGAATAATATGTGTGAGGGTTCCCCAGGAGAGTTTCCAATGTGCTTGGGTAAAATATATATCCCACGGGGGTAAAACTGAAAAAAGTTGAAAAAAATTGTTTTTTTTTTACTTAGTTATTTTTCCGGCGTTTATCAGACTTTCAGATAGGGCAAATGTCAGTGAGCGTTCCGATTTCAGTTCCAGAGCGATTCGACCAATGAGTCCTTGATATTTAGTCGTTTTCAGCCAATTTTCTGGATTTTTGAAAATTTCACTTTTTTGTGAAAATATCCACTAAATGAGGGAATAATATGTGTGAGGGTTCCCCAGGAGTGTTCCCAATGTGTTTGGGTAAAATATATATCCCACGGGGGTAAAATTGAAAAAAGTTGAAAAAAATTTTTTTTTGGACTTAGTCATTTTTCTGGCGATTATCAGACTTTCAGATAGGGCAAATGTCAGTGAGCGTTCCAATTTCAGTTCCAGAGCGATTCGCCCAATGAGTCCTTGATATTTAGTCGTTTTCAGCCAATTTTCTGGATTTTTGAAAATTTCACTTTTTTGTGAAAATATCCACTAAATGAGGGAATAATATGTGTGAGGGTACCCCAGGAGAGTTCCCAATGTGTGTGGGTAGAATATATATCCCACGGGGGTAAAATTAAAAAAAGTTGAAAAAAATTGTTTTTTTTTTACTTAGTCATTTTTCCGGCGTTTATCAGACTTTCAGATAGGGCAAATGTCAGTGAGCGTTCCGATTTCAGTTCCAGAGCGATTCGCCCAATGAGTCCTTGATATTTAGTCGTTTTCAGCCAATTTTCTGGATTTTTGAAAATTTCACTTTTTTGTGAAAATATCCACTAAATGAGGGAATAATATGTGTGAGGGTACCCCAGGAGAGTTCCCAATGTGTTTGGGTAGAATATATATCCCACGGGAGTAAAATTGAAAAAAGTTGAAAAAATTTTTCTTTTGGACTTAGTCATTTTTCCGGCGTTTATCAGACTTTCAGATAGGGCAAATGTCAGTGAGCGTTCCGATTTCAGTTCCAGAGCGATTCGCCCAATGAGTCCTTGATATTTAATCGTTTTCAGCCAATTTTCTGGATTTTTGAAAATTTCACTTTTTTGTGAAAATATCCACTAAATGAGGGAATAATATGTGTGAGGGTACCCCAGGAGAGTTCCCAATGTGTTTGGGTAGAATATATATCCCACAGGGGTAAAATTGAAAAAAGTTGAACAATTTTTTTTTTTGGACTTAGTCATTTTTCCGGCGTTTATCAGACTTTCAGATAGGGCAAATGTCAGTGAGTATTCCAATTTCAGTTCCAGAGTGATTCGCCCAATGAGTCCTTGATATTTAGTCGTTTTCAGCCAATTTTCTGGATTTTTGAAAATTTCACTTTTTTGTGAAAATATCCACGAAATGAGGGAATAATATGTGTGAGGGTACCCCAGGAGAGTTCCCAATGTGTGTGGGTAGAATATATATCCCACGGGGGTAAAATTAAAAAAAGTTGAAAAAAATTGTTTTTTTTTTACTTAGTCATTTTTCCGGCGTTTATCAGATTTTCAGATAGGGCAAATGTCAGTGAGCGTTCCGATTTCAGTTCCAGAGCGATTTGCCCAATGAGTCCTTGATATTTAGTCGTTTTCAGCCAATTTTCTGGATTTTTGAAATTTTCATTTTTTTGTGAAAATATCCACTAAATGAGGGAATAATATGTGTGAGGGTACCCCAGGAGAGTTCCCAATGTGTGTGGGTAGAATATATATCCCACGGGGGTAAAATTAAAAAAAGTTGAAAAAAATAGTTTTTTTTTGACTTAGTCATTTTTCCGGCGTTTATCAGACGTTCAGATAGGGCAAATGTCAGTGAGCGTTCCGATTTCAGTTCCAGAGCGATTCGCCCAATGAGTCCTTGATATTTAGTCGTTTTCAGCCAATATTTTGGATTTTTGAAAATTTCACTTTTTTGTGAAAATATCCACTAAATGAGGGAATAATATGTGTGAGGGTTCCCCAGGAGAGTTTCCAATGTGCTTGGGTAAAATATATATCCCACGGGGGTAAAACTGAAAAAAGTTGAAAAAAATTGTTTTTTTTTTACTTAGTCATTTTTCCGGCGTTTATCAGACTTTCAGATAGGGCAAATGTCAGTGAGCGTTCCGATATCAGTTCCAGAGCGATTCGACCAATGAGTCCTTGATATTTAGTCGTTTTCAGCCAATTTTCTGGATTTTTGAAATTTTCATTTTTTTGTGAAAATATCCACTAAATGAGGGAATAATATGTGTGAGGGTACCCCAGGAGAGCTCCCAATGTGTTTGGGTAGAATATATATCCCACGGGGGTAAAATTGAAAAAAGTTGAAAAAATTTTTCTTTTGGACTTAGTCATTTTTCCGGCGTTTATCAGACTTTCAGATAGGGCAAATGTCAGTGAGCGTTCCGATTTCAGTTCCAGAGCGATTCGCCCAATGAGTCCTTGATATTTAATCGTTTTCAGCCAATTTTCTGGATTTTTGAAAATTTCACATTTTTGTGAAAATATTGACTAAATGAGGGAATAATATGTGTGAGGGTACCCCAGGAGAGTTCCCAATGTGTTTGGGTAGAATATATATCCCACGGGGGTAAAATTGAAAAAAGTTGAAAAATTTTTTTTTTTGGACTTAGTCATTTTTCCGGCGTTTATCAGACTTTCAGATAGGGCAAATGTCAGTGAGCATTCCAATTTCAGTTCCAGAGTGATTCGCCCAATGAGTCTTTGATATTTAGTCGTTTTCAGCCAATTTTCTGGATTTTTGAAAATTTCACTTTTTTGTGAAAATATCCACTAAATGAGGGAATAATATGTGTGAGGGTACCCCAGGAGAGTTCCCAATGTGTTTGGGTAGAATATATATCAAACAGGGGTAAAATTGAAAAAAGTTGAAAAATTTTTTTTTTTGGACTTAGTCATTTTTCCGCCGTTTATCAGACTTTCAGATAGGGCAAATGTCAGTGAGTATTCCAATTTCAGTTCCAGAGTGATTCGCCCAATGAGTCCTTGATATTTAGTCGTTTTCAGCCAATTTTCTGGATTTTTGAAAATTTCACTTTTTTGTGAAAATATCCACTAAATGAGGGAATAATATGTGTGAGGGTACCCCAGGAGAGTTCCCAATGTGTGTGGGTAGAATATATATCCCACGGGGGTAAAATTAAAAAAAGTTGAAAAAAATTGTTTTTTTTTTACTTAGTCATTTTTCCGGCGTTTATCAGATTTTCAGATAGGGCAAATGTCAGTGAGCGTTCCGATTTCAGTTCCAGAGCGATTCGCCCAATGAGTCCTTGATATTTAGTCGTTTTCAGCCAATTTTCTGGATTTTTGAAAATTTCACTTTTTTGTGAAAATATCCACTAAATGAGGGAATAATATGTGTGAGGGTACCCCAGGAGAGCTCCCAATGTGTTTGGGTAGAATATATATCCCACGGGGGTAAAATTGAAAAAAGTTGAAAAATTTTTTTTTTTGGACTTAGTCATTTTTCCGGCGTTTATCAGACTTTCAGATAGGGCAAATGTCAGTGAGCATTCCAATTTCAGTTCCAGAGTGATTCGCCCAATGAGTCTTTGATATTTAGTCGTTTTCAGCCAATTTTCTGGATTTTTGAAAATTTCACTTTTTTGTGAAAATATCCACTAAATGAGGGAATAATATGTGTGAGGGTACCCCAGGAGAGTTCCCAATGTGTTTGGGTAGAATATATATCCCACAGGGGTAAAATTGAAAAAAGTTGAACAATTTTTTTTTTTGGACTTAGTCATTTTTCCGGCGTTTATCAGACTTTCAGATAGGGCAAATGTCAGTGAGCATTCCAATTTCAGTTCCAGAGTGATTCGCCCAATGAGTCCTTGATATTTAGTCGTTTTCAGCCAATTTTCTGGATTTTTGAAAATTTCACTTTTTTGTGAAAATATCCACTAAATGAGGGAATAATATGTGTGAGGGTTCCCCAGGAGAGTTTCCAATGTGCTTGGGTAAAATATATATCCCACGGGGGTAAAACTGAAAAAAGTTGAAAAAAATTGTTTTTTTTTTACTTAGTCATTTTTCCGGCGTTTATCAGACTTTCAGATAGGGCAAATGTCAGTGAGCGTTCCGATTTCAGTTCCAGAGCGATTCGACCAATGAGTCCTTGGTATTTAGTCGTTTTCAGCCAATTTTCTGGATTTTTGAAAATTTCACTTTTTTGTGAAAATATCCACTAAATGAGGGAATAATATGTGTGAGGGTACCCCAGGAGAGCTCCCAATGTGTTTGGGTAGAATATATATCCCACGGGGGTAAAATTGAAAAAAGTTGAAAAATTTTTTTTTTTGGACTTAGTCATTTTTCCGGCGTTTATCAGACTTTCAGATAGGGCAAATGTCAGTGAGCATTCCAATTTCAGTTCCAGAGTGATTCGCCCAATGAGTCTTTGATATTTAGTCGTTTTCAGCCAATTTTCTGGATTTTTGAAAATTTCACTTTTTTGTGAAAATATCCACTAAATGAGGGAATAATATGTGTGAGGGTTCCCCAGGAGTGTTCCCAATGTGTTTGGGTAAAATATATATCCCACGGGGGTAAAATTGAAAAAAGTTGAAAAAAATTTTTTTTTGGACTTAGTCATTTTTCTGGCGATTATCAGACTTTCAGATAGGGCAAATGTCAGTGAGCGTTCGAATTTCAGTTCCAGAGCGATTCGCCCAAGGAGTTCTTGATATTTAGTCGTTTTCAGCCAATTTTCTGGATTTTTGAAAATTTCACTTTTTTGTGAAAATATCCACTAAATGAGGGAATAATATGTGTGAGGGTACCCCAGGAGAGTTCCCAATGTGTTTGGGTAGAATATATATCCCACAGGGGTAAAATTGAAAAAAGTTGAAAAATTTTTTTTTTTGGACTTAGTCATTTTTCCGGCGTTTATCAGACTTTCAGATAGGGCAAATGTCAGTGAGTATTCCAATTTCAGTTCCAGAGTGATTCGCCCAATGAGTCCTTGATATTTAGTCGTTTTCAGCCAATTTTCTGGATTTTTGAAAATTTCACTTTTTTGTGAAAATATCCACTAAATGAGGGAATAATATGTGTGAGGGTACCCCAGGAGAGTTCCCAATGTGTGTGGGTAGAATATATATCCCACGGGGGTAAAATTAAAAAAAGTTGAAAAAAATTGTTTTTTTTTTACTTAGTCATTTTTCCGGCGTTTATCAGACTTTCAGATAGGGCAAATGTCAGTGAGCGTTCCGATTTCAGTTCCAGAGCGATTCGACCAATGAGTCCTTGGTATTTAGTCGTTTTCAGCCAATTTTCTGGATTTTTGAAAATTTCACTTTTTTGTGAAAATATCCACTAAATGAGGGAATAATATGTGTGAGGGTACCCCAGGAGAGCTCCCAATGTGTTTGGGTAGAATATATATCCCACGGGGGTAAAATTGAAAAAAGTTGAAAAAATTTTTCTTTTGGACTTAGTCATTTTTCCGGCGTTTATCAGACTTTCAGGTAGGGTAAATGTCAGTGAGCGTTCCGATTTCAGTTCCAGAGCGATTCGCCCAATGAGTACTTGATATTTAATCGTTTTCAGCCAATTTTCTGGATTTTTGAAAATTTCACATTTTTGTGAAAATATCGACTAAATGAGGGAATAATATGTGTGAGGGTACCCCAGGAGAGTTCCCAATGTGTTTGGGTAGAATATATATCCCACGGGGGTAAAATTGAAAAAAGTTGAAAAATTTTTTTTTTTGGACTTAGTCATTTTTCCGGCGTTTATCAGACTTTCAGATAGGGCAAATGTCAGTGAGCATTCCAATTTCAGTTCCAGAGTGATTCGCCCAATGAGTCTTTGATATTTAGTCGTTTTCAGCCAATTTTCTGGATTTTTGAAAATTTCACTTTTTTGTGAAAATATCCACTAAATGAGGGAATAATATGTGTGAGGGTTCCCCAGGAGTGTTCCCAATGTGTTTGGGTAAAATATATATCCCACGGGGGTAAAATTGAAAAAAGTTGAAAAAAATTTTTTTTTGGACTTAGTCATTTTTCTGGCGATTATCAGACTTTCAGATAGGGCAAATGTCAGTGAGCGTTCGAATTTCAGTTCCAGAGCGATTCGCCCAAGGAGTTCTTGATATTTAGTCGTTTTCAGCCAATTTTCTGGATTTTTGAAAATTTCACTTTTTTGTGAAAATATCCACTAAATGAGGGAATAATATGTGTGAGGGTACCCCAGGAGAGTTCCCAATGTGTTTGGGTAGAATATATATCCCACAGGGGTAAAATTGAAAAAAGTTGAAAAATTTTTTTTTTTGGACTTAGTCATTTTTCCGGCGTTTATCAGACTTTCAGATAGGGCAAATGTCAGTGAGTATTCCAATTTCAGTTCCAGAGTGATTCGCCCAATGAGTCCTTGATATTTAGTCGTTTTCAGCCAATTTTCTGGATTTTTGAAAATTTCACTTTTTTGTGAAAATATCCACTAAATGAGGGAATAATATGTGTGAGGGTACCCCAGGAGAGTTCCCAATGTGTGTGGGTAGAATATATATCCCACGGGGGTAAAATTAAAAAAAGTTGAAAAAAAATGTTTTTTTTTTACTTAGTCATTTTTCCAGCGTTTATCAGATTTTCAGATAGGGCAAATGTCAGTGAGCGTTCCGATTTCAGTTCCAGAGCGATTCGCCCAATGAGTCCTTGATATTTAGTCGTTTTCAGCCAATTTTCTGGATTTTTGAAATTTTCATTTTTTTGTGAAAATATCCACTAAATGAGGGAATAATATGTGTGAGGGTACCCCAGGAGAGTTCCCAATGTGTGTGGGTAGAATATATATCCCACGGGGGTAAAATTAAAAAAAGTTGAAAAAAATTGTTTTTTTTTTACTTAGTCATTTTTCCGGCGTTTATCAGACTTTCAGATAGGGCAAATGTCAGTGAGCGTTCCGATTTCAGTTCCAGAGCGATTTGCCCAATGAGTCCTTGATATTTAGTCGTTTTCAGCCAATTTTCTGGATTTTTGAAAATTTCACTTTTTTGTGAAAATATCCACTAAATGAGGGAATAATATGTGTGAGGGTACCCCAGGAGAGCTCCCAATGTGTTTGGGTAGAATATATATCCCACTGGGGTAAAATTGAAAAAAGTTGAAAAAATTTTTCTTTTGGACTTAGTCATTTTTCCGGCGTTTATCAGACTTTCAGATAGGGCAAATGTCAGTGAGCGTTCCGATTTCAGTTCCAGAGCGATTCGCCCAATGAGTCCTTGATATTTAATCGTTTTCAGCCAATTTTCTGGATTTTTGAAAATTTCACATTTTTGTGAAAATATTGACTAAATGAGGGAATAATATGTGTGAGGGTACCCCAGGAGAGTTCCCAATGTGTTTGGGTAGAATATATATCCCACGGGGGTAAAATTGAAAAAAGTTGAAAAATTTTTTTTTTTGGACTTAGTCATTTTTCCGGCGTTTATCAGACTTTCAGATAGGGCAAATGTCAGTGAGCATTCCAATTTCAGTTCCAGAGTGATTCGCCCAATGAGTCTTTGATATTTAGTCGTTTTCAGCCAATTTTCTGGATTTTTGAAAATTTCACTTTTTTGTGAAAATATCCACTAAATGAGGGAATAATATGTGTGAGGGTTCCCCAGGAGTGTTCCCAATGTGTTTGGGTAAAATATATATCCCACGGGGGTAAAATTGAAAAAAGTTGAAAAAAATTTTTTTTTGGACTTAGTCATTTTTCTGGCGATTATCAGACTTTCAGATAGGGCAAATGTCAGTGAGCGTTCGAATTTCAGTTCCAGAGCGATTCGCCCAAGGAGTTCTTGATATTTAGTCGTTTTCAGCCAATTTTCTGGATTTTTGAAAATTTCACTTTTTTGTGAAAATATCCACTAAATGAGGGAATAATATGTGTGAGGGTACCCCAGGAGAGTTCCCAATGTGTTTGGGTAGAATATATATCCCACAGGGGTAAAATTAAAAAAAGTTGAAAAAAATTGTTTTTTTTTTACTTAGTCATTTTTCCGGCGTTTATCAGATTTTCAGATAGGGCAAATGTCAGTGAGCGTTCCGATTTCAGTTCCAGAGCGATTCGCCCAATGAGTCCTTGATATTTAGTCGTTTTCAGCCAATTTTCTGGATTTTTGAAATTTTCATTTTTTTGTGAAAATATCCACTAAATGAGGGAATAATATGTGTGAGGGTACCCCAGGAGAGTTCCCAATGTGTGTGGGTAGAATATATATCCCACGGGGGTAAAATTAAAAAAAGTTGAAAAAAATTTTTTTTTTTTACTTAGTCATTTTTCCGGCGTTTATCAGACTTTCAGATAGGGCAAATGTCAGTGAGTATTCCAATTTCAGTTCCAGAGTGATTCGCCCAATGAGTCCTTGATATTTAGTCGTTTTCAGCCAATTTTCTGGATTTTTGAAAATTTCACTTTTTTGTGAAAATATCCACTAAATGAGGGAATAATATGTGTGAGGGTACCCCAGGAGAGTTCCCAATGTGTGTGGGTAGAATATAAATCCCACGGGGGTAAAATTTAAAAAAGTTGAAAAAAATTGTTTTTTTTTTACTTAGTCATTTTTCCGGCGTTTATCAGATTTTCAGATAGGGCAAATGTCAGTGAGCGTTCCGATTTCAGTTCCAGAGCGATTCGCCCAATGAGTCCTTGATATTTAGTCGTTTTCCGTCAATTTTCTGGATTTTTGAAATTTTCATTTTTTTGTGAAAATATCCACTAAATGAGGGAATAATATGTGTGAGGGTACCCCAGGAGAGTTCCCAATGTGTGTGGGTAGAATATATATCCCACGGGGGTAAAATTAAAAAAAGTTGAAAAAAATTGTTTTTTTTTTACTTAGTCATTTTTCCGGCGTTTATCAGACTTTCAGATAGGGCAAATGTCAGTGAGCGTTCCGATTTCAGTTCCAGAGCGAATCGCCCAATGAGTCCTTGATATTTAGTCGTTTTCAGCCAATATTTTGGATTTTTGAAAATTTCACTTTTTTGTGAAAATATCCACTAAATGAGGGAATAATATGTGTGAGGGTTCCCCAGGAGAGTTTCCAATGTGTTTGGGTAAAATATATATCCCACGGGGGTAAAACTGAAAAAAGTTGAAAAAAATTGTTTTTTTTTTACTTAGTCATTTTTCCGGCGTTTATCAGACTTTCAGATAGGGCAAATGTCAGTGAGCGTTCCGATTTCAGTTCCAGAGCGATTCGCCCAATGAGTCCTTGATATTTAGTCGTTTTCAGCCAATATTTTGGATTTTTGAAAATTTCACTTTTTTGTGAAAATATCCACTATATGAGGGAATAATATGTGTGAGGGTACCCCAGGAGAGTTCCAAATGTGTTTGGGTAGAATATATATCCCACGGGTGTAAAATTGAAAAAAGTTGCAAAAAATTTTTTTTTGGACTTACTCATTTTTCCGGCGTTTATCAGACTTTCAGATAGGGCAAATGTCAGTGAGCGTTCCGATTTCAGTTCCAGAGCGATTCGCCCAATGAGTCCTTGATATTTAATCGTTTTCAGCCAATTTTCTGGATTTTTGAAAATTTCACATTTTTGTGAAAATATCGACTAAATGAGGGAATAATATGTGTGAGGGTACCCCAGGAGAGTTCCCAATGTGTTTGGGTAGAATATATATCCCACGTGGGTAAAATTGAAAAAAGTTGAAAAATTTTTTTTTTTGGACTTAGTCATTTTTCCGGCGTTTATCAGACTTTCAGATAGGGCAAATGTCAGTGAGCATTCCAATTTCAGTTCCAGAGTGATTCGCCCAATGAGTCTTTGATATTTAGTCGTTTTCAGCCAATTTTCTGGATTTTTGAAAATTTCACTTTTTTGTGAAAATATCCACTAAATGAGGGAATAATATGTGTGAGGGTTCCCCAGGAGTGTTCCCAATGTGTTTGGGTAAAATATATATCCCACGGGGGTAAAATTGAAAAAAGTTGAAAAAAATTTTTTTTTCGACTTAGTCATTTTTCTGGCGATTATCAGACTTTCAGATAGGGCAAATGTCAGTGAGCGTTCGAATTTCAGTTCCAGAGCGATTCGCCCAATGAGTTCTTGATATTTAGTCGTTTTCAGCCAATTTTCTGGATTTTTGAAAATTTCACTTTTTTGTGAAAATATCCACTAAATGAGGGAATAATATGTGTGAGGGTACCCCAGGAGAGTTCCCAATGTGTTTGGGTAGAATATATATCCCACACGGGTAAAATTGAAAAAAGTTGAAAAATTTTTTTTTTTGGACTTAGTCATTTTTCCGGCGTTTATCAGACTTTCAGATAGGGCAAATGTCAGTGAGTATTCCAATTTCAGTTCCAGAGTGATTCGCCCAATGAGTCCTTGATATTTAGTCGTTTTCTGCCAATTTTCTGGATTTTTGAAAATTTCACTTTTTTGTGAAAATATCCACTAAATGAGGGAATAATATGTGTGAGGGTACCCCAGGAGAGTTCCCAATGTGTGTGGGTAGAATATATATCCCACGGGGGTAAAATTAAAAAAAGTTGAAAAAAAATGTTTTTTTTTTACTTAGTCATTTTTCCAGCGTTTATCAGATTTTCAGATAGGGCAAATGTCAGTGAGCGTTCCGATTTCAGTTCCAGAGCGATTCGCCCAATGAGTCCTTGATATTTAGTCGTTTTCAGCCAATTTTCTGGATTTTTGAAATTTTCATTTTTTTGTGAAAATATCCACTAAATGAGGGAATAATATGTGTGAGGGTACCCCAGGAGAGTTCCCAATGTGTGTGGGTAGAATATATATCCCACGGGGGTAAAATTAAAAAAAGTTGAAAAAAATTGTTTTTTTTTTACTTAGTCATTTTTCCGGCGTTTATCAGACTTTCAGATAGGGCAAATGTCAGTGAGCGTTCCGATTTAAGTTCCAGAGCGATTCGCCCAATGAGTCCTTGATATTTAGTCGTTTTCAGCCAATTTTCTGGATTTTTGAAAATTTCACTTTTTTGTGAAAATATCCACTAAGTGAGGGAATAATATGTGTGAGGGTACCCCAGGAGAGCTCCCAATGTGTTTGGGTAGAATATATATCCCACGGGGGTAAAATTGAAAAAAGTTGAAAAAATTTTTCTTTTGGACTTAGTCATTTTTCCGGCGTTTATCAGACTTTCAGATAGGGCAAATGTCAGTGAGCGTTCCGATTTCAGTTCCAGAGCGATTCGCCCAATGAGTCCTTGATATTTAATCGTTTTCAGCCAATTTTCTGGATTTTTGAAAATTTCACATTTTTGTGAAAATATTGACTAAATGAGGGAATAATATGTGTGAGGGTACCCCAGGAGAGTTCCCAATGTGTTTGGGTAGAATATATATCCCACGGGGGTAAAATTGAAAAAAGTTGAAAAATTTTTTTTTTTGGACTTAGTCATTTTTCCGGCGTTTATCAGACTTTCAGATAGGGCAAATGTCAGTGAGCATTCCAATTTCAGTTCCAGAGTGATTCGCCCAATGAGTCTTTGATATTTAGTCATTTTCAGCCAATTTTCTGGATTTTTGAAAATTTCACTTTTTTGTGAAAATATCCACTAAATGAGGGAATAATATGTGTGAGGGTACCCCAGGAGAGTTCCCAATGTGTGTGGGTAGAATATAAATCCCACGGGGGTAAAATTTAAAAAAGTTGAAAAAAATTGTTTTTTTTTTACTTAGTCATTTTTCCGGCGTTTATCAGATTTTCAGATAGGGCAAATGTCAGTGAGCGTTCCGATTTCAGTTCCAGAGCAATTCGCCCAATGAGTCCTTGATATTTAGTCGTTTTCCGTCAATTTTCTGGATTTTTGAAATTTTCATTTTTTTGTGAAAATATCCACTAAATGAGGGAATAATATGTGTGAGGGTACCCCAGGAGAGTTCCCAATGTGTGTGGGTAGAATATATATCCCACGGGGGTAAAATTAAAAAAAGTTGAAAAAAATTGTTTTTTTTTTACTTAGTCATTTTTCCGGCGTTTATCAGACTTTCAGATAGGGCAAATGTCAGTGAGCGTTCCGATTTCAGTTCCAGAGCGATTCGCCCAATGAGTCCTTGATATTTAGTCGTTTTCAGCCAATATTTTGGATTTTTGAAAATTTCACTTTTTTGTGAAAATATCCACTATATGAGGGAATAATATGTGTGAGGGTACCCCAGGAGAGTTCCAAATGTGTTTGGGTAGAATATATATCCCACGGGGGTAAAATTGAAAAAAGTTGAAAAAATTTTTCTTTTGGACTTAGTCATTTTTACGGCGTTTATCAGACTTTCAGATAGGGCAAATGTCAGTGAGCGTTCCGATTTCAGTTCCAGAGCGATTCGCCCAATGAGTCCTTGATATTTAATCGTTTTCAGCCAATTTTCTGGATTTTTGAAAATTTCACTTTTTTGTGAAAATATCCACTAAATGAGGGAATAATATGTGTGAGGGTTCCCCAGGAGTGTTCCCAATGTGTTTGGGTAAAATATATATCCCACGGGGGTAAAATTGAAAAAAGTTGAAAAAAATTTTTTTTTCGACTTAGTCATTTTTCTGGCGATTATCAGACTTTCAGATAGGGCAAATGTCAGTGAGCGTTCGAATTTCAGTTCCAGAGCGATTCGCCCAATGAGTTCTTGATATTTAGTCGTTTTCAGCCAATTTTCTGGATTTTTGAAAATTTCACTTTTTTGTGAAAATATCCACTAAATGAGGGAATAATATGTGTGAGGGTACCCCAGGAGAGTTCCCAATGTGTTTGGGTAGAATATATATCCCACAGGGGTAAAATTGAAAAAAGTTGAAAAATTTTTTTTTTTGGACTTAGTCATTTTTCCGGCGTTTATCAGACTTTCAGATAGGGCAAATGTCAGTGAGTATTCCAATTTCAGTTCCAGAGTGATTCGCCCAATGAGTCCTTGATATTTAGTCGTTTTCTGCCAATTTTCTGGATTTTTGAAAATTTCACTTTTTTGTGAAAATATCCACTAAATGAGGGAATAATATGTGTGAGGGTACCCCAGGAGAGTTCCCAATGTGTGTGGGTAGAATATATATCCCACGGGGGTAAAATTAAAAAAAGTTGAAAAAAAATGTTTTTTTTTTACTTAGTCATTTTTCCAGCGTTTATCAGATTTTCAGATAGGGCAAATGTCAGTGAGCGTTCCGATTTCAGTTCCAGAGCGATTCGCCCAATGAGTCCTTGATATTTAGTCGTTTTCAGCCAATTTTCTGGATTTTTGAAATTTTCATTTTTTTGTGAAAATATCCACTAAATGAGGGAATAATATGTGTGAGGGTACCCCAGGAGAGTTCCCAATGTGTGTGGGTAGAATATATATCCCACGGGGGTAAAATTAAAAAAAGTTGAAAAAAATTGTTTTTTTTTTACTTAGTCATTTTTCCGGCGTTTATCAGACTTTCAGATAGGGCAAATGTCAGTGAGCGTTCCGATTTCAGTTCCAGAGCGATTCGCCCAATGAGTCCTTGATATTTAATCGTTTTCAGCCAATTTTCTGGATTTTTGAAAATTTCACATTTTTGTGAAAATATTGACTAAATGAGGGAATAATATGTGTGAGGGTACCCCAGGAGAGTTCCCAATGTGTTTGGATAGAATATATATCCCACGGGGGTAAAATTGAAAAAAGTTGAAAAATTTTTTTTTTTGGACTTAGTCATTTTTCCGGCGTTTATCAGACTTTCAGATAGGGCAAATGTCAGTGATCATTCCAATTTCAGTTCCAGAGTGATTCGCCCAATGAGTCTTTGATATTTAGTCGTTTTCAGCCAATTTTCTGGATTTTTGAAAATTTCACTTTTTTGTGAAAATATCCACTAAATGAGGGAATAATATGTGTGAGGGTACCCCAGGAGAGTTCCCAATGTGTTTGGGTAGAATATATATCCCACAGGGGTAAAATTGAAAAAAGTTGAAAAATTTTTTTTTTTGGACTTAGTCATTTTTCCGGCGTTTATCAGACTTTCAGATAGGGCAAATGTCAGTGAGTATTCCAATTTCAGTTCCAGAGTGATTCGCCCAATGAGTCCTTGATATTTAGTCGTTTTCAGCCAATTTTCTGGATTTTTGAAAATTTCACTTTTTTGTGAAAATATCCACTAAATGAGGGAATAATATGTGTGAGGGTACCCCAGGAGAGTTCCCAATGTGTGTGGGTAGAATATATATCCCACAGGGGTAAAATTAAAAAAAGTTGAAAAAAATTGTTTTTTTTTTACTTAGTCATTTTTCCGGCGTTTATCAGATTTTCAGATAGGGCAAATGTCAGTGAGCATTCCAATTTCAGTTCCAGAGCGATTCGCCCAATGAGTCTTTGATATTTAGTCGTTTTCAGCCAATTTTCTGGATTTTTGAAAATTTCACTTTTTTGTGAAAATATCCACTAAATGAGGGAATAATATGTGTGAGGGTACCCCAGGAGAGTTCCCAATGTGTGTGGGTAGAATATATATCCCACGGGGGTAAAATTAAAAAAAGTTGAAAAAAATTGTTTTTTTTTTACTTAGTCATTTTTCCGGCGTTTATCAGACGTTCAGTTAGGGCAAATGTCAGTGAGCGTTCCGATTTCAGTTCCAGAGCGATTCGCCCAATGAGTCCTTGATATTTAGTCGTTTTCAGCCAATATTTTGGATTTTTGAAAATTTCACTTTTTTGTGAAAATATCCACTAAATGAGGGAATAATATGTGTGAGGGTTCCCCAGGAGAGTTTCCAATGTGCTTGGGTAAAATATATATCCCACGGGGGTAAAACTGAAAAAAGTTGAAAAAAATTGTTTTTTTTTTACTTAGTCATTTTTCCGGCGTTTATCAGATTTTCAGATAGGGCAAATGTCAGTGAGCGTTCCGATTTCAGTTCCAGAGCGATTCGCCCAATGAGTCCTTGATATTTAGTCGTTTTCAGCCAATTTTCTGGATTTTTGAAATTTTCATTTTTTTGTGAAAATATCCACTAAATGAGGGAATAATATGTGTGAGGGTACCCCAGGAGAGTTCCCAATGTGTGTGGGTAGAATATATATCCCACGGGGGTAAAATTAAAAAAAGTTGAAAAAAATTGTTTTTTTTTTACTAAGTCATTTTTCCGGCGTTTATCAGACTTTCAGATAGGGCAAATGTCAGTGAGCGTTCCGATTTCAGTTCCAGAGCGATTCGCCCAATGAGTCCTTGATATTTAGTCGTTTTCAGCCAATATTTTGGATTTTTGAAAATTTCACTTTTTTGTGAAAATATCCACTAAATGAGGGAATAATATGTGTGAGGGTTCCCCAGGAGAGTTTCCAATGTGTTTGGGTAAAATATATATCCCACGGGGGTAAAACTGAAAAAAGTTGAAAAAAATTGTTTTTTTTGGACTTAGTCATTTTTCCGACGTTTATCAGACTTTCAGATAGGGCAAATGTCAGTGAGCGTTCCGATTTCAGTTCCAGAGCGATTCGCCCAATGAGTCCTTGATATTTAGTCATTTTCAGCCAATTTTCTGGATTTTTGAAAATTTCACTTTTTTGTGAAAATATCCACTAAATGAGGGAATAATATGTGTGAGGGTACCCCATGAGAGCTCCCAATGTGTTTGGGTAGAATATATATCCCACGGGGGTAAAATTGAAAAAAGTTGAAAAAATTTATCTTTTGGACTTAGTCATTTTTCCGGCGTTTATCAGACTTTCAGATAGGGCAAATGTCAGTGAGCATTACAATTTCAGTTCCAGAGCGATTCGCCCAATGAGTCCTTGATATTTAGTCGTTTTCAGCCAATTTTCTGGATTTTTGAAAATTTCACTTTTTTGTGAAAATATCCACTAAATGAGGGAATAATATGTGTGAGGGTTCCCCAGGAGTGTTCCCAATGTGTTTGGGTAAAATATATATCCCAGGGGGGTAAAATTGAAAAAAGTTTAAAAAAATTTTTTTTTGGACTTAGTCATTTTTCTGGCGATTATCAGACTTTCAGATAGGGCAAATGTCAGTGAGCATTCCAATTTCAGTTCCAGAGCGATTCGCCCAATGAGTCCTTGATATTTAGTCGTTTTCAGCCAATATTTTGGATTTTTGAAAATTTCACTTTTTTGTGAAAATATCCACTAAATGAGGGAATAATATGTGTGAGGGTTCCCCAGGAGAGTTTCCAATGTGTTTGGGTAAAATATATATCCCACGGGGGTAAAACTGAAAAAAGTTGAAAAAAATTGTTTTTTTTGGACTTAGTCATTTTTCCGACGTTTATCAGACTTTCAGATAGGGCAAATGTCAGTGAGCGTTCCGATTTCAGTTCCAGAGCGATTCGCCCAATGAGTCCTTGATATTTAGTCATTTTCAGCCAATTTTCTGGATTTTTGAAAATTTCACTTTTTTGTGAAAATATCCACTAAATGAGGGAATAATATGTGTGAGGGTACCCCATGAGAGCTCCCAATGTGTTTGGGTAGAATATATATCCCACGGGGGTAAAATTGAAAAAAGTTGAAAAAATTTATCTTTTGGACTTAGTCATTTTTCCGGCGTTTATCAGACTTTCAGATAGGGCAAATGTCAGTGAGCATTACAATTTCAGTTCCAGAGCGATTCGCCCAATGAGTCCTTGATATTTAGTCGTTTTCAGCCAATTTTCTGGATTTTTGAAAATTTCACTTTTTTGTGAAAATATCCACTAAATGAGGGAATAATATGTGTGAGGGTTCCCCAGGAGTGTTCCCAATGTGTTTGGGTAAAATATATATCCCAGGGGGGTAAAATTGAAAAAAGTTTAAAAAAATTTTTTTTTGGACTTAGTCATTTTTCTGGCGATTATCAGACTTTCAGATAGGGCAAATGTCAGTGAGCATTCCAATTTCAGTTCCAGAGCGATTCACCCAATGAGTCCTTGATATTTAGTCGTTTTCAGCCAATTTTCTGGATTTTTGAAAATTTCACTTTTTTGTAAAAATATCCACTAAATGAGGGAATAATATGTGTGAGGGTACCCCAGGAGAGTTCCCAATGTGTTTGGGTAGAATATATATCCCACAGGGGTAAAATTGAAAAAAGTTGAAAAATTTTTTTTTTTGGACTTAGTCATTTTTCCGGCGTTTATCAGATTTTCAGATAGGTCAAATGTCAGTGAGTATTCCAATTTCAGTTCCAGAGTGATTCGCCCAATGAGTCCTTGATATTTAGTCGTTTTCAGCCAATTTTCTGGATTTTTGTAAATTTCACTTTTTTGTGAAAATATCCACTAAATGAGGGAATAATATGTGTGAGGGTACCCCAGGAGAGTTCCCAATGTGTGTGGGTAGAATATATATCCCACGGGGGTAAAATTTAAAAAAGTTGAAAAAAATTATTTTTTGTTTACTTATTCATTTTTCCGGCGTTTATCAGATTTTGAGATAGGGCAAATGTCAGTGAGCGTTCCGATTTCAGTTCCAGAGCGATTCGCCCAATGAGTCCTTGATATTTAGTCGTTTTCAGCCAATATTTTGGATTTTTGAAAATTTCACTTTTTTGTGAAAATATCCACTAAATGAGGGAATAATATGTGTGAGGGTACCCCAGGAGAGTTCCCAATGTGTTTGGGTAGAATATATATCCCACAGGGGTAAAATTGAAAAAAGTTGAAAAATTTTTTTTTTTGGACTTAGTCATGTTTCCGGCGTTTATCAGACTTTCAGATAGAGCAAATGTCAGTGAGTATTCCAATTTCAGTTCCAGAGTGATTCGCCCAATGAGTCCTTGATATTTAGTCGTTTTCAGCCAATTTTCTGGATTTTTGAAAATTTCACTTTTTTGTGAAAATATCCACTAAATGAGGGAATAATATGTGTGAGGGTACCCCAGGAGAGTTCCCAATGTGTGTGGGTAGAATATAAATCCCACGGGGGTAAAATTTAAAAAAGTTGAAAAAAATTGTTTTTTTTTTACTTAGTCATTTTTCCGGCATTTATCAGATTTTCAGATAGGGCAAATGTCAGTGAGCGTTCCGATTTCAGTTCCAGAGCGATTCGCCCAATGAGTCCTTGATATTTAGTCGTTTTCAGCCAATATTTTGGATTTTTGAAAATTTCACTTTTTTGTGAAAATATCCACTAAATGAGGGAATAATATGTGTGAGGGTACCCCAGGAGAGTTCCAAATGTGTTTGGGTAGAATATATATCCCACGGGGGTAAAATTGAAAAAAGTTGAAAAAATTTTTTTTTTGGACTTAGTCATTTTTCCAGCGTTTATCAGACTTTCAGATAGGGCAAATGTCAGTGAGCGTTCCGATTTCAGTTCCAGAGCGATTCGCCCAATGAGTCCTTGATATTTAGTCATTTTCAGCCAATTTTCTGGATTTTTGAAAATTTCACTTTTTTGTGAAAATATCCACTAAATGAGGGAATAATATGTGTGAGGGTACCCCATGAGAGCTCCCAATGTGTTTGGGTAGAATATATATCCCACGGGGGTAAAATTGAAAAAAGTTGAAAAAATTTTTCTTTTGGACTTAGTCATTTTTCCGGCGTTTATCAGACTTTCAGATAGGGCAAATGTCAGTGAGCATTCCAATTTCAGTTCCAGAGCGATTCGCCCAATGAGTCCTTGATATTTAGTCGTTTTCAGCCAATTTTCTGGATTTTTGTAAATTTCACTTTTTTTTGAAAATATCCACTAAATGAGGGAATAATATGTGTGAGGGTACCCCAGGAGAGTTCCCAATGTGTGTGGGTAGAATATATATCCCACGGGGGTAAAATTTAAAAAAGTTGAAAAAAATTATTTTTTGTTTACTTATTCATTTTTCCGGCGTTTATCAGATTTTGAGATAGGGCAAATGTCAGTGAGCGTTCCGATTTCAGTTCCAGAGCGATTCGCCCAATGAGTCCTTGATATTTAGTCGTTTTCAGCCAATATTTTGGATTTTTGAAAATGTCACTTTTTTGTGAAAATATCCACTAAATGAGGGAATAATATGTGTGAGGGTACCCCAGGAGAGTTCCCAATGTGTTTGGGTAGAATATATATCCCACAGGGGTAAAATTGAAAAAAGTTGAAAAATTTTTTTTTTTGGACTTAGTCATTTTTCCGGCGTTTATCAGACTTTCAGATAGGGCAAATGTCAGTGAGTATTCCAATTTCAGTTCCAGAGTGATTCGCCCAATGAGTCCTTGATATTTAGTCGTTTTCAGCCAATTTTCTGGATTTTTGAAAATTTCACTTTTTTGTGAAAATATCCACTAAATGAGGGAATAATATGTGTGAGGGTACCCCAGGAGAGTTCCCAATGTGTGTGGGTAGAATATAAATCCCACGGGGGTAAAATTTAAAAAAGTTGAAAAAAATTGTTTTTTTTTTACTTAGTCATTTTTCCGGCGTTTATCAGATTTTCAGATAGGGCAAATGTCAGTGAGCGTTCCGATTTCAGTTCCAGAGTGATTCGCCCAATGAGTCCTTGATATTTAGTCGTTTTCAGGAAATTTTCTGGATTTTTGTAAATTTCACTTTTTTGTGAAAATATCCACTAAATGAGGGAATAATATGTGTGAGGGTACCCCAGGAGAGTTCCCAATGTGTGTGGGTAGAATATATATCCCACGGGGGTAAAATTTAAAAAAGTTGAAAAAAATTATTTTTTGTTTACTTATTCATTTTTCCGGCGTTTATCAGATTTTGAGATAGGGCAAATGTCAGTGAGCGTTCCGATTTCAGTTCCAGAGCGATTCGCCCAATGAGTCCTTGATATTTAGTCGTTTTCAGCCAATATTTTGGATTTTTGAAAATTTCACTTTTTTGTGAAAATATCCACTAAATGAGGGAATAATATGTGTGAGGGTACCCCAGGAGAGTTCCCAATGTGTTTGGGTAGAATATATATCCCACAGGGGTAAAATTGAAAAAAGTTGAAAAATTTTTTTTTTTGGACTTAGTCATTTTTCCGGCGTTTATCAGACTTTCAGATAGGGCAAATGTCAGTGAGTATTCCAATTTCAGTTCCAGAGTGATTCGCCCAATGAGTCCTTGATATTTAGTCGTTTTCAGCCAATTTTCTGGATTTTTGAAAATTTCACTTTTTTGTGAAAATATCCACTAAATGAGGGAATAATATGTGTGAGGGTACCCCAGGAGAGTTCCCAATGTGTGTGGGTAGAATATAAATCCCACGGGGGTAAAATTTAAAAAAGTTGAAAAAAATTGTTTTTTTTTTACTTAGTCATTTTTCCGGCGTTTATCAGATTTTCAGATAGGGCAAATGTCAGTGAGCGTTCCGATTTCAGTTCCAGAGTGATTCGCCCAATGAGTCCTTGATATTTAGTCGTTTTCAGGAAATTTTCTGGATTTTTGTAAATTTCACTTTTTTGTGAAAATATCCACTAAATGAGGGAATAATATGTGTGAGGGTACCCCAGGAGAGTTCCCAATGTGTGTGGGTAGAATATATATCCCACGGGGGTAAAATTTAAAAAAGTTGAAAAAAATTATTTTTTGTTTACTTATTCATTTTTCCGGCGTTTATCAGATTTTCAGATAGGGCAAATGTCAGTGAGCGTTCCGATTTCAGTTCCAGAGTGATTCGCCCAATGAGTCCTTGATATTTAGTCGTTTTCAGCCAATATTTTGGATTTTTGAAAATTTCACTTTTTTGTGAAAATATCCACTAAATGAGGGAATAATATGTGTGAGGGTACCCCAGGAGAGTTCCAAATGTGTTTGGGTAGAATATATATCCCACGGGGGTAAAATTGAAAAAAGTTGAAAAAAATTTTTTTTTGGACTTAGTCATTTTTCCGGCGTTTATCAGACTTTCAGATAGGGCAAATGTCAGTGAGCGTTCCAATTTCAGTTCCAGAGCGATTCGCCCAATGAGTCCTTGATATTTAGTCGTTTTCAGCCAATATTTTGGATTTTTGAAAATTTCACTTTTTTGTGAAAATATCCACTAAATGAGGGAATAATATGTGTGAGGGTACCCCAGGAGAGTTCCCAATGTGTGTGGGTAGAATATATATCCCACGGGGGTAAAATTTAAAAAAGTTGAAAAAAATTATTTTTTGTTTACTTATTCATTTTTCCGGCGTTTATCAGATTTTGAGATAGGGCAAATGTCAGTGAGCGTTCCGATTTCAGTTCCAGAGCGATTCGCCCAATGAGTCCTTGATATTTAGTCGTTTTCAGCCAATATTTTGGATTTTTGAAAATTTCACTTTTTTGTGAAAATATCCACTAAATGAGGGAATAATATGTGTGAGGGTACCCCAGGAGAGTTCCCAATGTGTGTGGGTAGAATATATATCCCACGGGGGTAAAATTTAAAAAAGTTGAAAAAAATTATTTTTTGTTTACTTATTCATTTTTCCGGCGTTTATCAGATTTTGAGATAGGGCAAATGTCAGTGAGCGTTCCGATTTCAGTTCCAGAGCGATTCGCCCAATGAGTCCTTGATATTTAGTCGTTTTCAGCCAATATTTTGGATTTTTGAAAATTTCACTTTTTTGTGAAAATATCCACTAAATGAGGGAATAATATGTGTGAGGGTACCCCAGGAGAGTTCCCAATGTGTTTGGGTAGAATATATATCCCACAGGGGTAAAATTGAAAAAAGTTGAAAAATTTTTTTTTTTGGACTTAGTCATTTTTCCGGCGTTTATCAGACTTTCAGATAGGGCAAATGTCAGTGAGTATTCCAATTTCAGTTCCAGAGTGATTCGCCCAATGAGTCCTTGATATTTAGTCGTTTTCAGCCAATTTTCTGGATTTTTGAAAATTTCACTTTTTTGTGAAAATATCCACTAAATGAGGGAATAATATGTGTGAGGGTACCCCAGGAGAGTTCCCAATGTGTGTGGGTAGAATATAAATCCCACGGGGGTAAAATTTAAAAAAGTTGAAAAAAATTGTTTTTTTTTTACTTAGTCATTTTTCCGGCGTTTATCAGATTTTCAGATAGGGCAAATGTCAGTGAGCGTTCCGATTTCAGTTCCAGAGTGATTCGCCCAATGAGTCCTTGATATTTAGTCGTTTTCAGCCAATATTTTGGATTTTTGAAAATTTCACTTTTTTGTGAAAATATCCACTAAATGAGGGAATAATATGTGTGAGGGTACCCCAGGAGAGTTCCAAATGTGTTTGGGTAGAATATATATCCCACGGGGTAAAATTGAAAAAAGTTGAAAAAAATTTTTTTTTGGACTTAGTCATTTTTCCGGCGTTTATCAGACTTTCAGATAGGGCAAATGTCAGTGAGCGTTCCAATTTCAGTTCCAGAGCGATTCGCCCAATGAGTCCTTGATATTTAGTCGTTTTCAGCCAATATTTTGGATTTTTGAAAATTTCACTTTTTTGTGAAAATATCCACTAAATGAGGGAATAATATGTGTGAGGGTACCCCAGGAGAGTTCCCAATGTGTTTGGGTAGAATATATATCCCACAGGGGTAAAATTGAAAAAAGTTGAAAAATTTTTTTTTTTGGACTTAGTCATTTTTCCGGCGTTAATCAGACTTTCAGATAGGGCAAATGTCAGTGAGTATTCCAATTTCAGTTCCAGAGTGATTCGCCCAATGAGTCCTTGATATTTAGTCGTTTTCAGCCAATTTTCTGGATTTTTGAAAATTTCACTTTTTTGTGAAAATATCCACTAAATGAGGGAATAATATGTGTGAGGGTACCCCAGGAGAGTTCCCAATGTGTGTGGGTAGAATATAAATCCCACGGGGGTAAAATTTAAAAAAGTTGAAAAAAATTGTTTTTTTTTTTACTTAGTCATTTTTCCGGCGTTTATCAGATTTTCAGATAGGGCAAATGTCAGTGAGCGTTCCGATTTCAGTTCCAGAGCGATTCGCCCAATGAGTCCTTGATATTTAGTCGTTTTCAGCCAATTTTCTGGATTTTTGAAATTTTCATTTTTTTGTGAAAATATCCACTAAATGAGGGAATAATATGTGTGAGGGTACCCCAGGAGAGTTCCCAATGTGTGTGGGTAGAATATATATCCCACGGGTTAAAATTAAAAAAAGTTGAAAAAAATTGTTTTTTTTTTACTTAGTCATTTTTCCGGCGTTTATCAGACTTTCAGATTGGGCAAATGTCAGTGAGCGTTCCGATTTCAGTTCCAGAGCGATTCGCCCAATGAGTCCTTGATATTTAGTCGTTTTCAGCCAATTTTCTGGATTTTTGAAAATTTCACTTTTTTGTGAAAATATCCACTAAATGAGGGAATAATATGTGTGAGGGTACCCCAGGAGAGTTCCAAATGTGTTTGGGTAGAATATATATCCCACGGGGGTAAAATTGAAAAAAGTTGAAAAAAATTTTTTTTTGGACTTAGTCATTTTTCCGGCGTTTATCAGACTTTCAGATAGGGCAAATGTCAGTGAGCATTCCGATTTCAGTTCCAGAGCGATTCGCCCAATGAGTCCTTGATATTTAGTCGTTTTCAGCCAATTTTCTGGATTTTTGAAAATTTCACTTTTTTGTGAAAATATTCACTAAATGAGGGAATAATATGTGTGAGGGTACCCCAGGAGAGTTCCCAATGTGTTTGGGTAGAATATATATCCCACAGGGGTAAAATTGAAAAAAGTTGAAAAATTTTTTTTTTTGTACTTAGTCATTTTTCCGGCGTTTATCAGATTTTCAGATAGGTCAAATGTCAGTGAGTATTCCAATTTCAGTTCCAGAGTGATTCGCCCAATGAGTCCTTGATATTTAGTCGTTTTCAGGAAATTTTCTGGATTTTTGTAAATTTCACTTTTTTGTGAAAATATCCACTAAATGAGGGAATAATATGTGTGAGGGTACCCCAGGAGAGTTCCCAATGTGTGTGGGTAGAATATATATCCCACGGGGGTAAAATTTAAAAAAGTTGAAAAAAATTATTTTTTGTTTACTTATTCATTTTTCCGGCGTTTATCAGATTTTCAGATAGGGCAAATGTCAGTGAGCGTTCCGATTTCAGTTCCAGAGCGATTCGCCCAATGAGTCCTTGATATTTAGTCGTTTTCAGCCAATATTTTGGATTTTTGAAAATTTCACTTTTTTGTGAAAATATCCACTAAATGAGGGAATAATATGTGTGAGGGTACCCCATGAGAGCTCCCCATGTGTTTGGGTAGAATATATATCCCACGGGGGTAAAATTGAAAAAAGTTGAAAAAATTTTTCTTTTGGACTTAGTCATTTTTCCGGCGTTTATCAGACTTTCAAATAGGGCAAATGTCAGTGAGCATTCCAATTTCAGTTCCAGAGCGATTCGCCCAATGAGTCCTTGATATTTAGTCGTTTTCAGCCAATATTTTGGATTTTTGAAAATTTCACTTTTTTGTGAAAATATCCACTAAATGAGGGAATAATATGTGTGAGGGTACCCCAGGAGAGTTCCCAATGTGTTTCGGTAGAATATATATCCCACAGGGGTAAAATTGAAAAAAGTTGAAAAATTTTTTTTTTTGGACTTAGTCATTTTTCCGGCGTTTATCAGACTTTCAGATAGGGCAAATGTCAGTGAGTATTCCAATTTCAGTTCCAGAGTGATTCGCCCAATGAGTCCTTGATATTTAGTCGTTTTCAGCCAATTTTCTGGATTTTTGAAAATTTCGCTTTTTTGTGAAAATATCCACTAAATGAGGGAATAATATGTGTGAGGGTACCCCAGGAGAGTTCCCAATGTGTGTGGGTAGAATATATATCCCACGGGGGTAAAATTAAAAAAAGTTGAAAAAAATTGTTTTTTTTTTACTTAGTCATTTTTCCGGCGTTTATCAGACTTTCAGATAGGGCAAATGTCAGTGAGCGTTCCGATTTCAGTTCCAGAGCGATTCGCCCAATGAGTCCTTGATATTTAGTCGTTTTCAGCCAATATTTTGGATTTTTGAAAATTTCACTTTTTTGTGAAAATATCCACTAAATGAGGGAATAATATGTGTGAGGGTTCCCCAGGAGAGTTTCCAATGTGTTTGGGTAAAATACATATCCCACGGGGGTAAAACTGAAAGAAGTTGAAAAAAATTGTTTTTTTTTTACTTAGTCATTTTTCCGGCGTTTATCAGACTTTCAGATAGGGCAAATGTCAGTGAGCGTTCCGATTTCAGTTCCAGAGCGATTCGCCCAATGAGTCCTTGATATTTAGTCGTTTTCAGCCAATATTTTGGATTTTTGAAAATTTCACTTTTTTGTGAAAATATCCACTAAATGAGGGAATAATATGTGTGAGGGTACCCCAGGAGAGTTCCCAATGTGTTTGGGTAGAATATATATCCCACAGGGGTAAAATTGAAAAAAGTTGAAAAATTATTTTTTTTTGACTTAGTCATTTTTCCGGCGTTTATCAGATTTTCAGATAGGTCAAATGTCAGTGAGTATTCCAATTTCAGTTCCAGAGTGATTCGCCCAATGAGTCCTTGATATTTAGTCGTTTTCAGCCAATTTTCTGGATTTTTGAAAATTTCACTTTTTTGTGAAAATATCCACTAAATGAGGGAATAATATGTGTGAGGGTACCCCAGGAGAGTTCCCAATGTGTGTGGGTAGAATATATATCCCACGGGGGTAAAATTTAAAAAAGTTGAAAAAAATTATTTTTTGTTTACTTATTCATTTTTCCGGCGTTTATCAGATTTTCAGATAGGGCAAATGTCAGTGAGCGTTCCGATTTCAGTTCCAGAGCGATTCGCCCAATGAGTCCTTGATATTTAGTCGTTTTCAGCCAATATTTTGGATTTTTGAAAATTTCACTTTTTTGTGAAAATATCCACTAAATGAGGGAATAATATGTGTGAGGGTACCCCAGGAGAGTTCCCAATGTGTTTGGGTAGAATATATATCCCACAGGGGTAAAATTGAAAAAAGTTGAAAAATTTTTTTTTTTGGACTTAGTCATTTTTCCGGCGTTTATCAGACTTTCAGATAGGGCAAATGTCAGTGAGTATTCCAATTTCAGTTCCAGAGTGATTCGCCCAATGAGTCCTTGATATTTAGTCGTTTTCAGCCAATTTTCTGGATTTTTGAAAATTTCACTTTTTTGTGAAAATATCCACTAAATGAGGGAATAATATGTGTGAGGGTACCCCAGGAGAGTTCCAAATGTGTTTGGGTAGAATATATATCCCACGGGGGTAAAATTGAAAAAAGTTGAAAAAAATTTTTTTTTGGACTTAGTCATTTTTCCGGCGTTTATCAGACTTTCAGATAGGGCAAATGTCAGTGAGCGTTCCGATTTCAGTTCCAGAGCGATTCGCCCAATGAGTCCTTGATATTTAGTCGTTTTCAGCCAATTTTCTGGATTTTTGAAAATTTCACTTTTTTGTGAAAATATCCACTAAATGAGGGAATAATATGTGTGAGGGTACCCCATGAGAGCTCCCAATGTGTTTGGGTAGAATATATATCCCACGGGGGTAAAATTGAAAAAAGTTGAAAAAATTTTTCTTTTGGACTTAGTCATTTTTCCGGCGTTTATCAGACTTTCAGATAGGGCAAATGTCAGTGAGCATTCCAATTTCAGTTCCAGAGCGATTCGCCCAATGAGTCCATGATATTTAATCGTTTTCAGCCAATTTTCTGGATTTTTGAAAATTTCACTTTTTTGTGAAAATATCCACTAAATGAGGGAATAATATGTGTGAGGGTACCCCATGAGAGCTCCCCATGTGTTTGGGTAGAATATATATCCCACGGGGGTAAAATTGAAAAAAGTTGAAAAAATTTTTCTTTTGGACTTAGTCATTTTTCCGGCGTTTATCAGACTTTCAGATAGGGCAAATGTCAGTGAGCATTCCAATTTCAGTTCCAGAGCGATTCGCCCAATGAGTCCTTGATATTTAGTCGTTTTCAGCCAATTTTCTGGATTTTTGAAAATTTCACTTTTTTGTGAAAATATCCAATAAATGAGGGAATAATATGTGTGAGGGTTCCCCAGGAGTGTTCCCAATGTGTTTGGGTAAAATATATATCCCACGGGGGTAAAATTGAAAAAAGTTTAAAAAAAATTTTTTTTGGACTTAGTCATTTTTCTGGCGATTATCAGACTTTCAGATAGGGCAAATGTCAGTGAGCATTCCAATTTCAGTTCCAGAGCGATTCGCCCAATGAGTCCTTGATATTTAGTCGTTTTCAGCCAATTTTCTGGATTTTTGAAAATTTCACTTTTTTGTGAAAATATCCACTAAATGAGGGAATAATATGTGTGAGGGTACCCCAGGAGAGTTCCCAATGTGTTTGGGTAGAATATATATCCCACAGGGGTAAAATTGAAAAAAGTTGAAAAATTATTTTTTTTTGACTTAGTCATTTTTCCGGCGTTTATCAGATTTTCAGATAGGTCAAATGTCAGTGAGTATTCCAATTTCAGTTCCAGAGTGATTCGCCCAATGAGTCCTTGATATTTAGTCGTTTTCAGCCAATTTTCTGGATTTTTGAAAATTTCACTTTTTTGTGAAAATATCCACTAAATGAGGGAATAATATGTGTGAGGGTACCCCAGGAGAGTTCCCAATGTGTGTGGGTAGAATATATATCCCACGGGGGTAAAATTTAAAAAAGTTGAAAAAAATTATTTTTTGTTTACTTATTCATTTTTCCGGCGTTTATCAGATTTTCAGATAGGGCAAATGTCAGTGAGCGTTCCGATTTCAGTTCCAGAGCGATTCGCCCAATGAGTCCTTGATATTTAGTCGTTTTCAGCCAATATTTTGGATTTTTGAAAATTTCACTTTTTTGTGAAAATATCCACTAAATGAGGGAATAATATGTGTGAGGGTACCCCAGGAGAGTTCCCAATGTGTTTCGGTAGAATATATATCCCACAGGGGTAAAATTGAAAAAAGTTGAAAAATTTTTTTTTTTGGACTTAGTCATTTTTCCGGCGTTTATCAGACTTTCAGATAGGGCAAATGTCAGTGAGTATTCCAATTTCAGTTCCAGAGTGATTCGCCCAATGAGTCCTTGATATTTAGTCGTTTTCAGCCAATTTTCTGGATTTTTGAAAATTTCGCTTTTTTGTGAAAATATCCACTAAATGAGGGAATAATATGTGTGAGGGTACCCCAGGAGAGTTCCCAATGTGTGTGGGTAGAATATATATCCCACGGGGGTAAAATTAAAAAAAGTTGAAAAAAATTGTTTTTTTTTTACTTAGTCATTTTTCCGGCGTTTATCAGACTTTCAGATAGGGCAAATGTCAGTGAGCGTTCCGATTTCAGTTCCAGAGCGATTCGCCCAATGAGTCCTTGATATTTAGTCGTTTTCAGCCAATATTTTGGATTTTTGAAAATTTCACTTTTTTGTGAAAATATCCACTAAATGAGGGAATAATATGTGTGAGGGTTCCCCAGGAGAGTTTCCAATGTGTTTGGGTAAAATACATATCCCACGGGGGTAAAACTGAAAGAAGTTGAAAAAAATTGTTTTTTTTTTACTTAGTCATTTTTCCGGCGTTTATCAGACTTTCAGATAGGGCAAATGTCAGTGAGCGTTCCGATTTCAGTTCCAGAGCGATTCGCCCAATGAGTCCTTGATATTTAGTCGTTTTCAGCCAATATTTTGGATTTTTGAAAATTTCACTTTTTTGTGAAAATATCCACTAAATGAGGGAATAATATGTGTGAGGGTACCCCAGGAGAGTTCCCAATGTGTTTGGGTAGAATATATATCCCACAGGGGTAAAATTGAAAAAAGTTGAAAAATTTTTTTTTTTGGACTTAGTCATTTTTCTGGCGATTATCAGACTTTCAGATAGGGCAAATGTCAGTGAGCATTCCAATTTCAGTTCCAGAGCGATTCGCCCAATGAGTCCTTGATATTTAGTCGTTTTCAGCCAATTTTCTGGATTTTTGAAAATTTCACTTTTTTGTGAAAATATCCACTAAATGAGGGAATAATATGTGTGAGGGTACCCCAGGAGAGTTCCCAATGTGTGTGGGTAGAATATATATCCCACGGGGGTAAAATTTAAAAAAGTTGAAAAAAATTATTTTTTGTTTACTTATTCATTTTTCCGGCGTTTATCAGATTTTCAGATAGGGCAAATGTCAGTGAGCGTTCCGATTTCAGTTCCAGAGCGATTCGCCCAATGAGTCCTTGATATTTAGTCGTTTTCAGCCAATATTTTGGATTTTTGAAAATTTCACTTTTTTGTGAAAATATCCACTAAATGAGGGAATAATATGTGTGAGGGTACCCCAGGAGAGTTCCCAATGTGTTTGGGTAGAATATATATCCCACAGGGGTAAAATTGAAAAAAGTTGAAAAATTTTTTTTTTTGGACTTAGTCATTTTTCCGGCGTTTATCAGACTTTCAGATAGGGCAAATGTCAGTGAGTATTCCAATTTCAGTTCCAGAGTGATTCGCCCAATGAGTCCTTGATATTTAGTCGTTTTCAGCCAATTTTCTGGATTTTTGAAAATTTCGCTTTTTTGTGAAAATATCCACTAAATGAGGGAATAATATGTGTGAGGGTACCCCAGGAGAGTTCCCAATGTGTGTGGGTAGAATATAAATCCCACGGGGGTAAAATTTAAAAAAGTTGAAAAAAATTGTTTTTTTTTTACTTAGTCATTTTTCCGGCGTTTATCAGATTTTCGGATAGGGCAAATGTCAGTGAGCGTTCCGATTTCAGTTCCAGAGCGATTCGCCCAATGAGTCCTTGATATTTAGTCGTTTTCAGCCAATTTGCTGGATTTTTGAAATTTTCATTTTTTTGTGAAAATATCCACTAAATGAGGGAATAATATGTGTGAGGGTACCCCAGGAGAGTTCCCAATGTGTGTGGGTAGAATATATATCCCACGGGGGTAAAATTAAAAAAAGTTGAAAAAAATTGTTTTTTTTTTACTTAGTCATTTTTCCGGCGTTTATCAGACTTTCAGATAGGGCAAATGTCAGTGAGCGTTCCGATTTCAGTTCCAGAGCGATTCGCCCAATGAGTCCTTGATATTTAGTCGTTTTCAGCCAATATTTTGGATTTTTGAAAATTTCACTTTTTTGTGAAAATATCCACTAAATGAGGGAATAATATATGTGAGGGTTCCCCAGGAGAGTTTCCAATGTGTTTGGGTAAAATACATATCCCACGGGGGTAAAACTGAAAGAAGTTGAAAAAAATTGTTTTTTTTTTACTTAGTCATTTTTCCGGCGTTTATCAGACTTTCAGATAGGGCAAATGTCAGTGAGCGTTCCGATTTCAGTTCCAGAGCGATTCGCCCAATGAGTCCTTGATATTTAGTCGTTTTCAGCCAATATTTTGGATTTTTGAAAATTTCACTTTTTTGTGAAAATATCCACTAAATGAGGGAATAATATGTGTGAGGGTACCCCAGGAGAGTTCCAAATGTGTTTGGGTAGAATATATATCCCACGGGGGTAAAATTGAAAAAAGTTTAAAAAAATTTTTTTTTGGACTTAGTCATTTTTCCGGCGTTTATCAGACTTTCAGATAGGGCAAATGTCAGTGAGCGTTCCGATTTCAGTTCCAGAGCGATTCACCCAATGAGTCCTTGATATTTAGTCGTTTTCAGACAATTTTCTGGAGTTTTGAAAATTTCACTTTTTTGTGAAAATATCCACTAAATGAGGGAATAATATGTGTGAGGGTACCCCATGAGAGCTCCCAATGTGTTTGGGTAGAATATATATCCCACGGGGGTAAAATTGAAAAAAGTTTAAAAAAATTTTTTTTTGGACTTAGTCATTTTTCTGGCGATTATCAGACTTTCAGATAGGGCAAATGTCAGTGAGCATTCCAATTTCAGTTCCAGAGCGATTCGCCCAATGAGTCCTTGATATTTAGTCGTTTTCAGCCAATTTTCTGGATTTTTGAAAATTTCACTTTTTTGTGAAAATATCCACTAAATGAGGGAATAATATGTGTGAGGGTACCCCAGGAGAGTTCCCAATGTGTTTGGGTAGAATATATATCCCACAGGGGTAAAATTGAAAAAAGTTGAAAAATTATTTTTTTTTTACTTAGTCATTTTTCCGGCGTTTATCAGATTTTCAGATAGGTCAAATGTCAGTGAGTATTCCAATTTCAGTTCCAGAGTGATTCGCCCAATGAGTCCTTGATATTTAGTCGTTTTCAGCCAATTTTCTGGATTTTTGTAAATTTCACTTTTTTGTGAAAATATCCACTAAATGAGGGAATAATATGTGTGAGGGTACCCCAGGAGAGTTCCCAATGTGTGTGGGTAGAATATATATCCCACGGGGGTAAAATTAAAAAAAGTTGAAAAAAATTGTTTTTTTTTTACTTAGTCATTTTTCCGGCGTTTATCAGATTTTCAGATAGGGCAAATGTCAGTGAGCGTTCCGATTTCAGTTCCAGAGCGATTCGCCCAATGAGTCCTTGATATTTAGTCGTTTTCAGCCAATATTTTGGATTTTTGAAAATTTCACTTTTTGGTGAAAATATCCACTAAATGAGGGAATAATATGTGTGAGGGTACCCCAGGAGAGTTCCCAATGTGTTTGGGTAGAATATATATCCCACAGGGGTAAAATTGAAAAAAGTTGAAAAATTTTTTTTTTTGGACTTAGTCATTTTTCCGGCGTTTATCAGACTTTCAGATAGGGCAAATGTCAGTGAGTATTCCAATTTCAGTTCCAGAGTGATTCGCCCAATGAGTCCTTGATATTTAGTCGTTTTCAGCCAATTTTCTGGATTTTTGTAAATTTCACTTTTTTGTGAAAATATCCACTAAATGAGGGAATAATATGTGTGAGGGTACCCCAGGAGAGTTCCCAATGTGTGTGGGTAGAATATATATCCCACGGGGGTAAAATTAAAAAAAGTTGAAAAAAATTGTTTTTTGTTTACTTATTCATTTTTCCGGCGTTTATCAGATTTTCAGATAGGGCAAATGTCAGTGAGCGTTCCGATTTCAGTTCCAGAGCGATTCGCCCAATGAGTCCTTGATATTTAGTCGTTTTCAGCCAATTTTCTGGATTTTTGAAATTTTCACTTTTTTGTGAAAATATCCACTAAATGAGGGAATAATATGTGTGAGGGTACCCCAGGAGAGTTCCCAATGTGTGTGGGTAGAATATATATCCCACGGGGGTAAAATTGAAAAAAGTTGAAAAAATATTTCTTTTGGACTTAGTCATTTTTCCGGCGTTTATCAGACTTTCAGATAGGGCAAATGTCAGTGAGCGTTCCGATTTCAGTTCCAGAGCGATTCGCCCAATGAGTCCTTGATATTTAGTCGTTTTCAGACAATATTTTGGATTTTTGAAAATTTCACTTTTTTGCGAAAATATCCACTAAATGAGGGAATAATATGTGTGAGGGTACCCCAGGAGAGTTCCAAATGTGTTTGGGTAGAATATATATCCCACGGGGGTAAAATTGAAAAAAGTTGAAAAAAATTTTTTGTTGGACTTAGTCATTTTTCCGGCGTTTATCAGACTTTCAGATAGGGCAAATGTTAGTGAGCATTCAGATTTCAGTTCCAGAGCGATTCGCCCAATGAGTCCTTGATATTTAGTCGTTTTCAGCCAATTTTCTGGATTTTTGAAAATTTCACTTTTTTGTGAAAATATCCACTAACTGAGGGAATAATATGTGTGAGGGTACCCCAGGAGAGCTCCCAATGTGTTTGGGTAGAATATATATCCCACGGGGGTAAAATTGAAAAAAGTTGAAAAAATTTTTCTTTTGGACTTAGTCATTTTTCCGGCGTTTATTAGACTTTCAGATAGGGCAAATGTTAGTGAGCATTCAGATTTCAGTTCCAGAGCGATTCGCCCAATGAGTCCTTGATATTTAGTCGTTTTCAGCCAATTTTCTGGATTTTTGAAAATTTCACTTTTTTGTGAAAATATCCACTAAATGAGGGAATAATATGTGTGAGGGTTCCCCAGGAGTGTTCCCAATGTGTTTGGGTAAAATATATATCCCACGGGGGTAAAATTGAAAAAAGTTTAAAAAAATTTTTTTTTGGACTTAGTCATTTTTCCAGCGTTTATCATACTTTCAGATAGGGCAAATGTCAGTGAGCATTCCAATTTCAGTTCCAGAGCGATTCGCCCAATGAGTCCTTGATATTTAGTCGTTTTCAGCCAATTTTCTGGATTTTTGAAAATTTCACTTTTTTATAAAAATATCCACTAAATGAGGGAATAATATGTGTGAGGGTACCCCAGGAGAGTTCCCAATGTGTGTGGGTAGAATATATATCCCACGGGGGTAAAATTAAAAAAAGTTGAAAAAAATTGTTTTTTTTTTACTTAGTCATTTTTCCGGCGTTTATCAGACTTTCAGATAGGGCAAATGTCAGTGAGCATTCCAATTTCAGTTCCAGAGCGATTCGCCCAATGAGTCCTTGATATTTAGTCGTTTTCAGCCAATTTTCTGGATTTTTGAAAATTTCACTTTTTTGTGAAAATATCCAATAAATGAGGGAATAATATCTGTGAGTGTTCCCCAGGAGTGTTCCCAATGTGTTTGGGTAAAATATATATCCCACGGGGGTAAAATTGAAAAAAGTTTAAAAAAATTTTTTTTTGGACTTAGTCATTTTTCTAGCGATTATCAGACTTTCAGATAGGGCAAATGTCAGTGAGCATTCCAATTTCAGTTCCAGAGCGATTCGCCCAATGAGTCCTTGATATTTAGTCGTTTTCAGCCAATTTTCTGAATTTTTGAAAATTTCACTTTTTTGTGAAAATATCCACTAAATGAGGGTGTGTAGAATATATATCCCACGGGGGTAAAATTGAAAAAAGTTGAAAAAATTTTTCTTTTGGACTTAGTCATTTTTCCGGCGTTTATCAGACTTTCAGATAGGGCAAATGTCAGTGAGCGTTCCGATTTCAGTTCCAGAGCGATTCGCCCAATGAGTCCTTGATATTTAGTCGTTTTCAGCCAATATTTTGGATTTTTGAAAATTTCACTTTTTTGTGAAAATATCCACTAAATGAGGGAATAATATGTGTGAGGGTACCCCAGGAGAGTTCCCAATGTGTGTGGGTAGAATATATATCCCACGGGGGTAAAATTAAAAAAGTTGAAAAAAATTGTTTTTTTTTTACTTAGTCATTTTTCCGGCGTTTATCAGATTTTCAGATAGGGCAAATGTCAGTGAGCGTTCCGATTTCAGTTCCAGAGCGATTCGCCCAATGAGTCCTTGATATTTAGTCGTTTTCAGCCAATTTTCTGGATTTTTGAAATGTTCACTTTTTTGTGAAAATATCCACTAAATGAGGGAATAATATGTGTGAGGGTACCCCAGGAGAGTTCCCAATGTGTGTGGGTAGAATATATATCCCACGGGGGTAAAATTAAAAAAAGTTGAAAAAAATTGTTTTTTTTTTACTTAGCCATTTTTCCGGCGTTTATCAGACTTTCAGATAGGGCAAATGTCAGTGAGCGTTCCGATTTCAGTTCCAGAGCGATTCGCCCAATGAGTCCTTGATATTTAGTCGTTTTCAGCCAATATTTTGGATTTTTGAAAATTTCACTTTTTTGTGAAAATATCCACTAAATGAGGGAATAATATGTGTGAGGGTACCCCAGGAGAGTTCCAAATGTGTTTGGGTATAATATATATCCCACGGGGGTAAAATTGAAAAAAGTTGAAAAAATTTTTTTTTTCACTTAGTCATTTTTCCGGCGTTTATCAGACTTTCAGATAGGGCAAATGTCAGTGAGCGTTCCGATTTCAGTTCCAGAGCGATTCGCCCAATGAGTCCTTGATGTTTAGTCATTTTCAGCCAATTTTCTAGATTTTTGAAAATTTCACTTTTTTGTGAAAATATCCACTAAATGAGGGAATAATATGTGTGAGGGTACCCCAGTAGAGTTCCCAATGTGTTTGGGTAGAATATATATCCCACAGGGGTAAAATTGAAAAAAGTTGAAAAATTTTTTTTTTTGGACTTAGTCATTTTTCCGGCGTTTATCAGATTTTCAGATAGGTCAAATGTCAGTGAGTATTCCAATTTCAGTTCCAGAGTGATTCGCCCAATGAGTCCTTGATATTTCTTCGTTTTCAGGCAATTTTCTGAATTTTTGAAAATTTCACTTTTTTGTGAAAATATCCACTAAATGAGGGAATAATATGTGTGAGGGTACCCCAGGAGAGTTCCAAATGTGTGTGGGTAGAATATATATCCCACAGGGTTAAAATAGAAAAAAGTTGAAAAAAATTTTTTTTTTGTACTTAGTCATTTTTCCGGCGTTTATGATACTTTCAGATAGTGGAAATGTCAGAGAGCATTCCGATTTCAGTTCCAGAGCGATTTGCCCAATGAGTCCTTGATATTTAGCCCTTTTTATCCAATTTTCTGGGTTTTTGAAAATTTCACTTTTTCGTGAAAATATCCACTAAATGAGGGAATAATATGTGTGGGGGTACCCCAGGAGAGTTCCAAATGTGTGTGGGTAGAATGTATATCCCACGTGGGTAAAATTGAAAAAAGTTGAAATTTTTTTTTTTTGGACTTAGTCATTTTTCCGGCGTTTATCAGACTTTCAGATAAGAGAAATGTCAGTGAGCCTTCCGATTTCAGTTCCAGAGCGATTCGCCGGATGAGTCCTTGATATTTCGTCGTTTTCAGGCAATTTTCTGAATTTTTGAAAATTTCACTTTTTTGTAAAAATGTCCACTAAATGAGGGAATAATATGTGTGAGGGTACCCCAGGAGAATTCCAAATGTGTGTGGGTAAAATATATATCCCACGGGGGTAAAATTGAAAAAAGTTGAAAAAAATTTCTTTTTTGTACTTAGTCATTTTTCCGGCGTTTATCAGACTTTCAGATAGGGCAAATGTCAGTGAGCGTTCTGATTTCAGTTCCAAAACAATTCGCCCAATGAGTCCTTGATATTTCGTCGTTTTCAGGCAATTTTCTGGATTTTTGAAAATGTCACTTTTTTGTGAAAATATCCACTAAATGAGGGAATAATACGTGTGAGGGTACCCCAGGAGAGTTCCAAATGTGTGTGGGTAGCATATATATCCCAAGGGGGTAAAATTGAAAAAATTTGAAAATTTATTTTTTCAACTTAGTCATTTTTCGGCGTTTATCAGACTTTCAGATAGGGGAAATGTCAGTGAGCATTCCGATTTCAGTTCCAGAGCGATTCGCCCAATGAATCCTTGATATTTAGTCGTTTTCAGCCAATTTTCTGGATTTTTGAAAATTTCACTTTTTTGTGAAAATATCCACTAAATGAGGGAATAATATGTGTGAGGGTACCCCAGGAGAGTTCCAAATGTGTGTGGGTAAAATATATATCCCACGGGGGTAAAATTGAAAAAAGTTGAAAACATTTTTTTTTTGGGACTTAGTCATTTTTCTGGCGTTTATCAGACTTTCATATAGGGGAAATGTCAATGAGCATTCCGATTTCAGTTCCAGAGCGATTTGCCCAGTGAGTCCTTGATATTTAGTCGTTTTCAGCCAATTTTCTGGATTTTTGAAAATTTCACTTTTTTGTGAAAATATCCACTAAATGAGGGAATAATATGTGTGAGGGTACCCCAGGAGAGTTCCAAATGTGTGTGGGTAGAATATATATCCTACGGGGGTAAAATTGAAAAAAGTTGAAATTTTTTTTTTTGTACTTAGTCATTTTTCCGGCGTTTATCAGACTTTCAGATAGGACAAATGTCTGTGAGCATTCCGATTTCAGTTCCAGAGCGATTCGCCCAATGAGTCCTTGATATTTAGTCGTTTTCAGCCAATTTTCTGGATTTTTGAAAATTTCACTTTTTTGTGAAAATATCCACTAAATGAGGGAATAATATGTGTGAGGGTACCCCAGGAGAGTTCCAAATGTGTGTGGGTAGAATATATATCCTACGGGGGTAAAATTGAAAAAAGGTGAAAAAAATTTTTTTTTGGACTTAGTCATTTTTCCGGCGCTTATCAGACTTTCAGATGGGGTAAATGTCAGTGAGTGTTCCGATTTCAATTCCAGAGCGATTCGCCGGATGAGTCCTTGATTTTTCGTCTTTTCAGGCAATTTTTTGAATTTTTGAAAATCTCACATTTTTGTGAAAATATCCACTAAATGAGGGAATAATATGTGTGAGGGTACCCCAGGAGAGTTCCAAATGTGTGTGGGTAGAATATATATCCCACGCGGGTAAAATTGAAAAAAGTTGAAAAATTTTTTTTTTTGGACTTAGTCATTTTTCCGGCGTTTATCAGACTTTCAGATAGGGGAAATGTCAGTGAGCGTTCCGATTTCAGTTCCAGAGCGATTTGCCGGATGAGTCCTTGATATTTCGTCGTTTTCAGGCAATTTTCTGAATTTTTGAATATTTCACTTTTTTGTGAAAATATTCACTAAATGAGGGAATAATATGTGTGAGGGTACCCCAGGAGAGTTCCAAATGTGTGTGGGTAAAATTGAAAAAAGTTGAAAAATTTTTTTTTTTGGACTTAGTCATTTTTCCGGCGTTTATCAGACTTTCAGATAGGGGAAATGTCAGTGAGCATTCCGAATTCAGTTCCAGAGCGATTCGCCCAATGAGTCCTTGATATTTAGCCCTTTTTATCCAATTTTCTGGGTTTTTGAAAATTTCACTATTTTTTGAAAATATCCACTAAATGAGGGAATAATATGTGTGAGTGTACCCCAGGAGAGTTCCAAATGTGTGTGGGTAGAATATATATCCCACAGGGTTAAAATTGAAAAAAGTTGAAAAAATTTTTTTTTTCGTACTTAGTCATTTTTCCGGCGCTTATCAGACTTTCAGATAGGGTAAATGTCAGTGAGTGTTCCGATTTCAATTCCAGAGCGATTCGCCGGATGAGTCCTTGATTTTTCGTCTTTTCAGGCAATTTTTTGAATTTTTGAAAATCTCACATTTTTGTGAAAATATCCACTAAATGAGGGAATAATATGTGTGAGGGTACCCCAGGAGAGTTCCAAATGTGTGGGGGTAGAATATATATCCCACGTGGGTAAAATTGAAAAAAGTTGAAAAAATTTTTTTTTCAACTTAGTCATTTTTCCGGCGTTTATCAGACTTTCAGATAGGGCAAATGTCAGTGAGCGTTCCGATTTCAGTTCCAAAGCGATTCGCCCAATGAGTCCTTGATATTTCGTCGTTTTCAGGCAATTTTCTGAATTTGTGAAAATTTCACTTTTTTGTGAAAATATCCACTAAATGAGGGAATAATATGTGTGAGGGTACCCCAGGAGAGTTCCAAATGTTTGTGGGTAGAATATATATCACACAGGGTTAAAATTGAAAAAAGTTAAAAAAAAATTTTTTTTTGTACTTAGTCATTTTTCCGGTGTTTATCAGACTTTCAGATAGGGGAAATGTTAGTGAGCATTCCGATTTCAGTTCCAGAGTGATTCGCCCAATGAGTCCTTGATATTTAGTCGTTTTCAGCCAATTTTCTGGATTTTTGAAAATTTCACTTTGTTGTGAAAATATCCACTAAATGAGGGAATAATATGTGTGAGGGTACCCCAGGAGAGTTCCAAATGTGTGCGTGTAGAATATATATCCCACGGGGGTAAAATTGAAAAAAGTTGAAAAATTTTTTTTTTTGGACTTAGTCATTTTTCCGGCGTTTATCAGACTTTCATAGAATCATAGAATCATAGAATGGTAGAGTTGGAAGGGACCTCCTGGGTCATCTGGTCCAACCCCCTGCTCAAAGCAGGATTCACTAAATCATCTCAGACAGATGTCTGTCCAGCCTCTGTTTGAAGACGTCCATTGAAGGGGAACTCACCACCTCTCGTGGCAGCCTGTTCCACTCATTAATCACCCTAACTGTCAAAAAGTTTTTTCTAATATCTAATCTGTGTCTCCTCCCATTTAGTTTCATCCCATTGCTTCTAGTCTTTCCTTGTGCAAATGAGAATAAAGATGATCCTTCTACAATGTGACAGCCCTTGACATATTTGTAGACAGCTATTAAGTCTCCTCTCAGTCTTCTTTTTTGCAAGCTAAACATTCCCAAATCCTGCAACCGTTCCTCATAGGACATGGTTTGCAGACCAGTCACCATTCTGGTCGCTCTTCTCTGAACTTGCTCCAGTTTGTCTATGTCTTTTTTAAAATGTGGTGCCCAAAACTGTACACAGTATTCCAGATGAGGTCTGACCAAAGAGGAGTAAAGACCGATAATGACTTCACGTGATCTAGACTGTATGCTTCTGTTAATACATCCCAGAATTGTATTTGCCTTTTTTGCTGCTGCATCACACTGTTGACTCATGTTCAGTCTATGATCTATTAGTATACCTAAGTCTTTTTCACATGTACTGTTGCTTAGCTCTATTCCTCCCATTCTGTATATGCTTTTTTCATTTTTATTGCCCAGATGTAGTGCTTTGCATTTTTCCCTGTTAAAAACCATTCTGTTGGTTGCTGCCCACTGCTCCAGTTTATTTAGGTCTTTTTGAATCCTCTCTCTCTCTTCTCTAGTATTAGCTATCCCTCCTACCTTTGTGTCATCAGCAAATTTAATCAGTTTACCCTCAATTCCTTCATCTAAATCATTGATAAAGATGTTGAACAATACAGGTCCCAGGACGGAGCCCTGTGGTACCCCACTTGAGACATTCATCCAGCTGGATGTGAAGCCATTTACAACCACCCTTTGAGTCCGATCACTAAGCCAGTTATGAATCCACCTAACAGTTGCCTGGTCCATTGCATACTTGGTCATTTTTTCAATAAGGATGGTGTGAGATACTTTGTCAAATGCTTTGCTGAAGTCAAGATATACTATATCTACAGCATTTCCCTGATCCACCCAGTCAGTGATTCTGTCATAGAAGGAAATTAAGTTAGTCTGACATGACTTGTTAGTTACAAACCCATGCTGACTCTGGTTAATCACTTCATTCTTATCCATGTACATAAATACATGTTGTTTAATAATTTGTTCAAAGATCTTTCCTGGTATAGAAGTCAGACTCACCGGCCTATAGTTCCCTGGGTCCACCTTCTTCCCCTTTTTGAAGATAGGAACAACATTTGCTCTTCTCCAGTCTTCTGGGACTTCTCCTGTTCTCCAAGAATTTTCAAAGATTATGGAGAGTGGTTCTAAAATTTCTTCTATGATCTCCTTCGGTACTCTGGGGTGTAATTCATCTGGACCTGGAGACTTGAACTCATTTATGTTAGCTAAATATTCCCTCACAATCTTTCTGTTTACAGATAACTTGGATTCCTCTATTCCTCTAAAAGGACAGTGAAGATCAGTTGATGTTACATTTTCTTTCTGAGAGAAAACAGATGCAAAATAGGAATTAAAAAGTTCGGCCTTCTCAACATCCTCTCTTACCATTTCTCCATTTTCATCCTGTAAAAATCCTATAGCATCTTTGACTTTTCTTTTACTTTTGACATACCCCCAAAATCCTTTTTTATTGCTTTTGACATCTCTTGCAAGCCTTAATTCATTGTCAGCTTTAGCTAACCTGATACGTGCCCTGCAGGATCTGCAGACTGCATTATAATCTTCTTTAGATATGCCTCCCTCTTTCCATTTAATAAACATTTCTTTCTTTCTTTTTAGCATGTGTTTAAGTTCTGTGTTCATCCATCCTGGTTTCCTTAAATGCTTCCCATTCTTCCTACTTTTCGGGATTGTTAACGATTGTGCTTTGAGAATCTCATTTTTAAAAATTTCCCATCCTTCCTGGACATTTTTGTCCTTAAGGACATCCAGCCATTGGATCCCTCCTATTCTCTTTCTGAGTCTCTTAAAATCTGCCTTTCTAAAATCTAACCTTGAAGTTTGAGTCTTCACATGGCTTCCTCCTCTAGTTATCCAAAATTCTATAATAGCATGATCGCTGCCTCCTAGCGTCCCAGCCACCTTTACCTCCTCAACCATTTCCTCCCTGTTTATAAGGATTAGATCCAAAGTAGCAGATCCCCTTGTTTTCTCCCCTACCTTTTGGAAGATAAAGTTGTCAGCAAGAGAGGATAAGAATTTGCTTGACCTGTTAGTTTTACTTGAGAGAGATTCCCAACAAATGTCTGGATAGTTGAAATCTCCCATGACCACTACGTCATATTTTTTGGAGAACTTGGTCATTTGATACATAAAGAGTTCATCCATATCTTCAGCTTGCCCAGGTGGCCTGTAGTAAATGCCTACAATGGTGTCCTTTCCGTTGTTCTCTCCTTGTATTCTTACCCAAACAGTTTCCACAGAACTCCCAGTCTCTGAAGCTTCAATCTCTGTGCAGATATACGCTTTTCTAACATACAATGCGACACCTCCTCCTCGTTTATCAAGTCTGTTTCTTGCAAATAAGTTGTATCCTTTTAGCCTTTTATTCCAATCATGTGTATTGTCCCACCAAGTTTCAGTGATTCCAATAACATCATATTCCTTTTCCTGCGTTAGTAGTTCCAATTCTCCTTGTTTGTTGCCCATGCTTTGTGCATTTGTATAAAAACATTTTAGTTTGTGATTGGTTTCTCTTCCTCCCATATTTTTATTATTTAAATTGTTTTGTCTTTGTTCTTCCTTTCCACTTCCAGTAGCAGAGATCTCAATAGTATTTGTCAGCTGTATGGCTTTTTCTGGCCTTTTGCTTCCCTTCCCACATTGTTCTAGTTTAAAGCTCTCCTGATGAGTGTAGCAAGGCGACTTCCAAATACATGTTTTCCAGTCTTCGTAAGGTGCACCCCATCTCTAGCAAGTAGTCCATCGTATAGGTAATTCATTCCGTGATCCAGAAATCCAAATCCTTGTTGACGGCACCATCGACGTAGCCAGTTGTTCACCTGTAGAATCTTTTTCCACCTCATTGTTCAATGGCCATCCACTGGGATGATGGATGAGAAGACCACCTGCGCTCCCAATTCTTTCACTTTCTTGCATAAGTCTTCAAAGTCACTGCAGATGGTTTCCAGGTCCTTTCTTGCGGTGTCATTTGTCCCCACATGTATTAGCAGGAATGGGTAGTGATCTGTAGGTCTGAAGAGTCTTGATATCCTGTCAGACACATCTTTAATTTTTGCTCCTGGAAGACAGCACATTTCTCTTGAGGTTATGTCTGGTCTGCAGATAGCGGCCTCTGTTCCTCTTAACAGGGAATCCCCCATGACCACCACTCTCCGTTTTTTCTTCACAACATTCTTCTTTCTCCATCCAGGAGGATTCTGAGGGCTTACAAGGTTATTCATTGCTGGCAAAGTCTTATTTTGCTGTATTTCTTCACAAAAAAGTGAAATTTTCAAAAATCCAGAAAATTGGCTGAAAACGACTAAATATCAACGACTCATTAGGCGAATCGCTCTGGAACTGAAATCGGAACGCTCACTGACATTTCCCCTATCTGAAAGTCTGATAAACGACGGAAAAATGACTAAGTCCAAAAAAAAATTTTTTAAACTTGATTCAATTTTACTTCCGTGGGATATATATTCTACCCACACACATTTGGAACTCTCCTGGGGTACCCTCACACATATTATTCCCTCATTTAGTGGATATTTTGACAAAAAAGTGAAATTTTCAAAAATCCAGAAAATTGGCTGAAAACGACTAAATATCAAGGACTCATTGGGCGAATCGCTCTGGAACTAAAATCTGAAAGCTCACTGACATTTCCCCTATCTGAAAGTCTGATAAACTCTGGAAAAATGACTAAGTCCAAAAAAAGTTTTTTTATCAATTTTACCCCCGTGGGATATATATTCTACCCACACACATTTGGAACTCTCCTGGGGTACCCTCACACATATTATTCCCTCATTTAGTGGATATTTTCACAAAAAAGTGAAATTTTCAAAAATCCAGAAAATTGGCTGAAAACGACTAAATATCAAGGACTCATTGGGCGAATCGCTCTGGAACTGAAATCGGAACGCTCACTGATATTTCCCCTATCTGAAAGTCTGATAAACGCCGGAAAAATGACTAAGTCCAAAGGATTTTTTTTTAAACTTGATTCAATTTTACTCCCGTGGGATATATATTCTACCCACACACATTTGGCACTCTCCTGGGGTACCCTCACACATATTATTCCCTCATTTAGTGGATATTTTCACAAAAAAGTGAAATTTTCAAAAATCCAGAAAATTGGCTGAAAACAACTAAATATCAAGGACTCATTGGGCGAATCGCTCTGGAACTGAAATCTGAAAGCTCACTGACATTTCCCCTATCTGAAAGTCTGATAAACTCTGGAAAAATGACTAAGTCCAAAAAAAGTTTTTTTATCAATTTTACCCCCGTGGGATATATATTCTACCCACACACATTTGGAACTCTCCTGGGGTACCCTCACACATATTATTCCCTCATTTAGTGGATATTTTCACAAAAAAGTGAAATTTTCAAAAATCCAGAAAATTGGCTGAAAACGACTAAATATCAAGGACTCATTGGGCGAATCGCTCTGGAACTGAAATCGGAACGCTCACTGATATTTCCCCTATCTGAAAGTCTGATAAACGCCGGAAAAATGACTAAGTCCAAAGGATTTTTTTTTAAACTTGATTCAATTTTACTCCCGTGGGATATATATTCTACCCACACACATTTGGCACTCTCCTGGGGTACCCTCACACATATTATTCCCTCATTTAGTGGATATTTTCACAAAAAAGTGAAATTTTCAAAAATCCAGAAAATTGGCTGAAAACAACTAAATATCAAGGACTCATTGGGCGAATCGCTCTGGAACTGAAATCGGAATGCTCACTGACATTTCCCCTATCTGAAAGTCTGATAAACTCTGGAAAAATGACTAAGTCCAAAAAAGTTTTTTTTATCAATTTTACCCCCGTGGGATATATATTCTACCCACACACATTTGGAACTCTCCTGGGGTACCCTCACACATATTATTCCCTCATTTAGTGGATATTTTCACAAAAAAGTGAAATTTTCAAAAATCCAGAAAATTGGCTGAAAACGACTAAATATCAAGGACTCATTGGGCGAATCGCTCTGGAACTGAAATCGGAACGCTCACTGACATTTCCCCTATCTGAAAGTCTGATAAACGCCGGAAAAATGACTAAGTCCAAAAACATTTTTTTTTAAACTTGATTCAATTTTACTCCCGTGGGATATATATTCTACCCACACACATTTGGAACTCTCCTGGGGTACCCTCACACATATTATTCCCTCATTTAGTGGATATTTTCACAAAAAAGTGAAATTTTCAAAAGTTCAGAAAATTGGCTGAAAACGACTAAATATCAAGGACTCATTGGGCGAATCGCTCTGGAACTGAAATCGGAACGCTCACTGACATTTCCCCTATCTGAAAGTCTGGTAAACGCCGGAAAAATGACTAAGTCCAAAAAATTTTTTTTTTAAACTTGATTCAATTTTACTCCCGTGGGATATATATTCTACCCACACACATTTGGAACTCTCCTGGGGTACCCTCACACATATTATTCCCTCATTTAGTGGATATTTTGACAAAAAAGTGAAATTTTCAAAAATCCAGAAAATTGGCTGAAAACGACTAAATATCAAGGACTCATTGGGCGAATCGCTCTGGAACTAAAATCTGAAAGCTCACTGACATTTCCCCTATCTGAAAGTCTGATAAACTCTGGAAAAATGACTAAGTCCAAAAAAAGTTTTTTTATCAATTTTACCCCCGTGGGATATATATTCTACCCACACACATTTGGAACTCTCCTGGGGTACCCTCACACATATTATTCCCTCATTTAGTGGATATTTTCACAAAAAAGTGAAATTTTCAAAAATCCAGAAAATTGGCTGAAAACAACTAAATATCAAGGACTCATTGGGCGAATCGCTCTGGAACTGAAATCGGAATGCTCACTGACATTTCCCCTATCTGAAAGTCTGATAAACTCTGGAAAAATGACTAAGTCCAAAAAAGTTTTTTTTATCAATTTTACCCCCGTGGGATATATATTCTACCCACACACATTTGGAACTCTCCTGGGGTACCCTCACACATATTATTCCCTCATTTAGTGGATATTTTCACAAAAAAGTGAAATTTTCAAAAATCCAGAAAATTGGCTGAAAACGACTAAATATCAAGGACTCATTGGGCGAATCGCTCTGGAACTGAAATCGGAACGCTCACTGACATTTCCCCTATCTGAAAGTCTGATAAACGCCGGAAAAATGACTAAGTCCAAAAACATTTTTTTTTAAACTTGATTCAATTTTACTCCCGTGGGATATATATTCTACCCACACACATTTGGAACTCTCCTGGGGTACCCTCACACATATTATTCCCTCATTTAGTGGATATTTTCACAAAAAAGTGAAATTTTCAAAAGTTCAGAAAATTGGCTGAAAACGACTAAATATCAAGGACTCATTGGGCGAATCGCTCTGGAACTGAAATCGGAACGCTCACTGACATTTCCCCTATCTGAAAGTCTGGTAAACGCCGGAAAAATGACTAAGTCCAAAAAATTTTTTTTTTAAACTTGATTCAATTTTACTCCCGTGGGATATATATTCTACCCACACACATTTGGAACTCTCCTGGGGTACCCTCACACATATTATTCCCTCATTTAGTGGATATTTTGACAAAAAAGTGAAATTTTCAAAAATCCAGAAAATTGGCTGAAAACGACTAAATATCAAGGACTCATTGGGCGAATCGCTCTGGAACTAAAATCTGAAAGCTCACTGACATTTCCCCTATCTGAAAGTCTGATAAACTCTGGAAAAATGACTAAGTCCAAAAAAAGTTTTTTTATCAATTTTACCCCCGTGGGATATATATTCTACCCACACACATTTGGAACTCTCCTGGGGTACCCTCACACATATTATTCCCTCATTTAGTGGATATTTTCACAAAAAAGTGAAATTTTCAAAAATCCAGAAAATTGGCTGAAAACGACTAAATATCAAGGACTCATTGGGCGAATCGCTCTGGAACTGAAATCGGAACGCTCACTGACATTTCCCCTATCTGAAAGTCTGATAAACGCCGGAAAAATGACTAAGTCCAAAGGATTTTTTTTAAACTTGATTCAATTTTACTCCCGTGGGATATATATTCTACCCACACACATTTGGCACTCTCCTGGGGTACCCTCACACATATTATTCCCTCATTTAGTGGATATTTTCACAAAAAAGTGAAATTTTCAAAAATCCAGAAAATTGGCTGAAAACAACTAAATATCAAGGACTCATTGGGTGAATCGCTCTGGAACTGAAATCGGAATGCTCACTGACATTTCCCCTATCTGAAAGTCTGATAAACTCTGGAAAAATGACTAAGTCCAAAAAAGTTTTTTTTTATCAATTTTACCCCCGTGGGATATATATTCTACCCACACACATTTGGAACTCTCCTGGGGTACCCTCACACATATTATTCCCTCATTTAGTGGATATTTTCACAAAAAAGTGAAATTTTCAAAAATCCAGAAAATTGGCTGAAAACGACTAAATATCAAGGACTCATTGGGTGAATCGCTCTGGAACTGAAATCGGAACGCTCACTGACATTTCCCCTATCTGAAAGTCTGATAAACGCCGGAAAAATGACTAAGTCCAAAAACATTTTTTTTTAAACTTGATTCAATTTTACTCCCGTGGGATATATATTCTACCCACACACATTTGGAACTCTCCTGGGGTACCCTCACACATATTATTCCCTCATTTAGTGGATATTTTAACAAAAAAGTGAAATTTTCAAAAGTTCAGAAAATTGGCTGAAAACGACTAAATATCAAGGACTCATTGGGCGAATCGCTCTTGAACTGAAATCGGAAAGCTCACTGACATTTCCCCTATCTGAAAGTCTGATAAACGCAAAAAAATGACTAAGAACAAAAAAAAATGTTTTCAACTTTTTTCAATTTTACCCCCGTGGGATATATATTCTACCCACAAACATTTGGAACTCTCCTGGTGTACCCTCACACATATTATTCCCTCATTTAGTGGATATTTTCACAAAAAAGTGAAATTTTCAAAAATTCAGAAAATTGGCTGAAAACAACTAATTATCAAGGACTCATCCGGCGAATCGCTCTGGAACTGAAATCGGAATGCTCACTGACATTTCCCCTATCTGAAAGTCTGATAAACGCTGGAAAAATGACTAAGTCCAAAAAAAGTTTTTTTTCAATTTTACCCCCGTGGGATATATATTCTACCCACAAACATTTGGAACTCTCCTGGTGTACCCTCACACATATTATTCCCTCATTTAGTGGATATTTTCACAAAAAAGTGAAATTTTCAAAAGTTCAGAAAATTGGCTGAAAACGACTAAATATCAAGGACTCATCCGGAGAATCGCTCTGGAACTGAAATCGGAATGCTCACTGACATTTCCCCTATCTGAAAGTCTGATAAACGCCGGAGAAATGACTAAGTCCAAAAAAATTTTTTTTTAAACTTTTTTCAATTTTACCCCCGTGGGATATATATTCTACCCACACACATTTGGAACTCTCCTGGGGTACCCTCACACATATTATTCCCTCATTTAGTGGATATTTTCACAAAAAAGTGAAATTTTCAAAAATCTAGAAAATTGGCTGAAAACGACTAAATATCAAGGACTCATAGGGCGAATCGCTCTGGAACTGAAATCGTAACGCTCACTGACATTTCCCCTATCTGAAAGTGTGATATACGCCGGAAAAATGACTAAGTCTAAAAAAATTTTTTTTTAAACTTGATTCAATTTTACTCCCGTGGGATATATATTCTACCCACACACATTTGGAACTCTCCTGATGTACCCTCACACATATTATTCCCTCATTTAGTGGATATTTTCACAAAAAAAGTGAAATTTTCAAAAATCCAGAAAACTGGCTGAAAACGACTAAATATCAAGCACTCATTGGGAGAATCGCTATGGAACTGAAATCGGAACGCTCACTGACATTTCCCCTATCTGAAAGTCTGATAAACGCCGGAAAAATGAGTAAGTACGAAAAAAAAAATTTTTCAAGTTTTTTCAATTTTAACCCTGTGGGAAATATATTCTACCCACACACATTTGGAACTCTCCTGGGGTACCCTCACACATATTATTCCCTCATTTAGTGGATATTTTCACAAAAAAGTGAAATTTTCAAAAATCCAGAAAATTGGCTGAAAACGACTAAATATCAAGGACTCATTGGGTGAATCGCTCTGGAACTGAAATCGGAAAGCTCACTGACATTTCCCCTATCTGAAAGTCTGATAAACGCCAGAAAAAATGACTAAGAACAAAAAAATTTTTTTTCCACTTTTTTCAATTTTACCCCTGTGGGATATATATTCTACCAACATACATTTGGAACTCTCCTGGTGTACCCTCACACATATTATTCCCTCATTTAGTGGATATTTTCACAAAAAAGTGAAATTTTCAAAAGTTCAGAAAATTGGCTGAAAACGACTAAATATCAAGGACTCATCCGGAGAATCGCTCTGGAACTGAAATCGGAATGCTCACTGACATTTCCCCTATCTGAAAGTCTGATAAACACCGGAGAAATGACTAAGTCCAAAAAAATTTTTTTTTAAACTTTTTTCAATTTTACCCTCGTGGGATATATATTCTACCCACACACATTTGGAACTCTCCTGGGGTACCCTCACACATATTATTCCCTCATTTAGTGGATATTTTCACAAAAAAGTGAAATTTTCAAAAATCCAGAAAATTGGCTGAAAACGACTAAATATCAAGGACTCATTCGGCGAATCGCTCTGAACTGAAATCGGAACGCTCACTGACATTTCCCCTATCTGAAAGTCTGATAAACGCCGGAAAAATGACTAAGTCCAAAAAATTTTTTTTTTAAACTTGATTCAATTTTACTCCCGTGGGATATATATTCTACCCACACACATTTGGAACTCTCCTGGTGTACCCTCACACATATTATTCCCTCATTTAGTGGATATTTTCACAAAAAAGTGAAATTTTCAAAAATCCAGAAAATTGGCTGAAAACGACTAAATATCAAGGACTCATCCGGCGAATTGCTCTGGAACTGAAATCAGAATGCTCACTGACATTTCCCCTATCTGAAAGTCTGATAAACGCCGGAAAAATGAGTAAGTACGAAAAAAAAAAATTTCAAGTTTTTTCAATTTTAACCCTGTGGGAAATATATTCTACCCACTCACATTTGGAACTCTCCTGGTGTACCCTCACACATATTATTCCCTCATTTAGTGGATATCGTCACAAAAAAGTGAAATTTTCAAAAATCCAGAAAATTGGCTGAAAACGACTAAATATTAAGCACTCATTGGGAGAATCGCTCTGGAACTGAAATCGGAACGCTCACTGACATTTCCCCTATCTGAAAGTCTGATAAACGCTGGAAAAATGACTAAGTCCAAAAAAAGTTTTTTTTTCAATTTTACCCCCGTGGGATATGTATTCTGCCCACACACATTTGGAACTCTTCTGGGGTACCCTCACACATATTATTCCCTCATTTAGTGGATATTTTCACAAAAAAAGTGAAATTTTCAAAAATCCAGAAAATTGGTTGAAAACGACTAAATATCAAGGACTCATCCGGCGAATTGCTCTGGAACTGAAATCGGAATGCTCTCTGACATTTCCCCTATCTGAAAGTCTGATAAACGCTGGAAAAATGACTAAGTCCAAAAAAAGTTTTTTTTCAATTTTACCCCCGTGGGATATATATTCTACCCACACACATTTGGAACTCTGCTGGGGTACCCTCACACATATTATTCCCTCATTTAGTGGATATTTTCACAAAAAAGTGAAATTTTCAAAAATCCAGAAAATTGGCTGAAAACGACTAAATATCAAGCACTCATTGGGCGAATCGCTCTGGAACTGAAATCGGAATGCTCACTGACATTTCCCCTATCTGAAAGTCTGATAAACGCCGGAAAAATGAGTAAGTACGAAAAAAAAAATTTTTCAAGTTTTTTCAATTTTAACCCTGTGGGAAATATATTCTACCCACACACATTTGGAACTCTCCTGGGGTACCCTCACACATATTATTCCCTCATTTAGTGGATATTTTCACAAGAAAGTGAAATTTTCAAAAATCCTGAAAATTGGCTGAAAACGACTAAATATCAAGGACTCATCCGGCCAATTGCTCTGGAACTGAAATCGGAATGCTCTCTGACATTTCCCCTATCTGAAAGTCTGTTAAATGCTGGAAAAATGGCTAAGTCAAAAAAAAGGTTTTTTTCAATTTTACCCCCGTGGGATATATATTCTACCCACACACATTTGGAACTCTCCTGGGGTACCCTCACACATATTATTCCCTCATTTAGTGGATATCTTCAAAAAAAAGTGAAATTTTCAAAAATCCAGAAAATTGGCTGAAAACGACTAAATATCAAGCACTCATTGGGCGAATCGCTCTGGAACTGAAATCGGAATTCTCACTGACATTTCCCCTCTCTGAAAGTCTGATAAAAGCCGTAAAAATGAGTAAGTACGAAAAAAAAAAAATGTCAAGTTCTTTCAATTTTAACCCTGTGGGAAATATATTCTACCCACACACATTTGGAACTCTCCTGGGGTACCCTCACATATATTATTCTCTCATTTAGTGGATATTTTCACAAGAAAGTGAAATTTTGAAAAATCCAGAAAATTGGCTGAAAACGACTAAATATCAAGGACTCATGGGCGAATCGCTCTGGAACTGAAATCGGAATGCTCACTGACATTTCCCCTATCTGAAAGTCTGATAAACGCCGGAAAAATGACTAAGTCCAAAAAAATTTTTTTTTAAACTTGATTCAATTTTACTCCCGTGGGATATATATTCTGCCCACACACATTTGGAACTCTCCTGGTGTACCCTCACACATATTATTTCCTCATTTAGTGGATATCTTCACAAAAAAGTGAAATTTTCAAAAATTCAGAAAATTGGCTGAAAACGACTAAATATCAAGGACTCATCCGGCGAATCGCTCTGCAACTGAAATCGGAACGCTCACTGACATTTCCCCTATCTGAAAGTCTGATAAACGCTGGAAAAATGGCTAAGTCAAAAAAAAGGTTTTTTTCAATTTTACCCCCGTGGGATATATATTCTACCCACACACATTTGGAACTCTCCTGGGGTACCCTCACACATATTATTCCCTCATTTAGTGGATATCTTCACAAAAAAGTGAAATTTTCAAAAATCCAGAAAAATGGCTGAAAACGAATAAATATCAAGCACTCATTGGGCGAATCGCTCTGGAACTGAAATCGGAAAGCTCACTGACATTTCTCCTATCTGAAAGTCTGATAAACGCCGGAAAAATGAGTAAGTACAAAAAAAAATTTTTTTCAAGTTTTTTCAATTTTAACCCTGTGGGAAATACATTCTACCCACAAACATTTGGAACTCTCCTGTGGTACCCTCACACATATTATTCCCTCATTTAGTGGATATCTTCACAAAAAAGTGAAATTTTCAAAAATTCAGTAAATTGGCTGAAAACGACTAAATATCAAGGACTCTTTGGGCGAATCGCTCTGGAACTGAAAGCGGAAAGCTCACTGACATTTCCCCTATCTGAAAGTCTGATAAACGCCGGAAAAATGACTAAGTACAAAAAAAAAATTTTTTCAACTTTTTTCAATTTTAACCCTGTGGGATATATATTCTACCCACACACATTTGGAACTCTCCTGGGGTACCCTCACACATATTATTCCCTCATTTAGTGGATATTTTCACAAAAAAGTGAAATTTTCAAAAATCCAGAAAATTGGCTGAAAACGACTAAATATCAAGCACTCATTGGGCGAATTGCTCTGGAACTGAAATCGGAACGCTCGCTGACGTTTCCCCTATCTGAAAGTCTGATAAACGCTGGAAAAATGACTAAGTCCAAAAAAAGTTTTTTTTCAATTTTACCCCCGTGGGATATATATTCTACCCACACACATTTGGAACTCTCCTGGAGTACCCTCACACATATTATTCCCTCATTTAGTGGATATTTTCACAAAAAAGTGAAATTTTCAAAAATCCAGAAAATTTGCTTAAAACGACGAAATATCAAGAACTCATTGGGCGAATCGCTCTTGAACTGAAATCGGAAAGCTCACTGACATTTCCCCTATCTGAAAGTCTGATAAACACGGGAAAAATGAGTAAGTACAAAAAAAAAATTTTTTCAACTTTTTTCAATTTTAACCCTGTGGGATATATATTCTACCCACACACATTTGGAACTCTCCTGGGGTACCCTCACACATATTATTCCCTCATTTAGTGGATATTTTCACAAAAAAGTGAAATTTTCAAAAATCAAGAAAATTGGCTGAAAACGACTAAATATCAAGCACTCATTGGGCGAATCGCTCTGGAACTGAAATCGGAACGCTCACTGACATTTCCCCTATCTGAAAGTCTGATAAACGCCGGAAAAATGACTAAGTCCAAAAAAAAATTTTTTCAACTTTTTTCCATTTTACCCCTGTGGGATATATATTCTACCCACACACATTTGGAAATCTCCTGGGGTACCCTCACACATATTATTCCCTCATTTAGTGGATATTTTCACAAAAAAGTGAAATTTTCAAAAATCCAGAAAAATGGCTGAAAACGACTAAATATCAAGCACTCATTGGGCGAATTGCTCTGGAACTGAAATCGGAACGCTCACTGACATTTCCCCTATCTGAAAGTCTGATAAACGCTGGAAAAATGACTAAGTCCAAAAAAAGTTTTTTTTCAATTTTACCCCCGTGGGATATATATTCTACCCACACACATTTGGAACTCTCCTGGTGTACCCTCACTCATATTATTCCCTCATTTAGTGGATATCTTCACAAAAAAGTGAAATTTTCAAAAATTCAGAAAATTGGCTGAAAACGACTAAATATCAAGGACTCATCCGGCGAATCGCTCTGGAACTGAAATCGGAATGCTCACTGACATTTCCCCTATCTGAAAGTCTGATAAACGCTGGAAAAATGGCTAAGTAAAAAAAAAGGGTTTTTTCAATTTTACCCCCGCGGGATATATATTCTACCCACACACATTTGGAACTCTCCTGGGGTACCCTCACACATATTATTCCCTCATTTAGTGGATATTTTCACAAAAAAAAGTGAAATTTTCAAAAATTCAGAAAATTGGCTGAAAACGACTAAATATCAAGGACTCATCCGGCGAATCGCTCTGGAACTGAAATCGGAACGCTCACTGACATTTCCCCTATCTGAAAGTCTGATAAACGCTAGAAAAATGACTAAGTCCAAAAATTGTTTTTTTTCAATTTTACCCCTCATGGGATATATATTCTACCCACACACATTTGGAACTCTCCTGGGTTACACATATTATTCCCTCATTTAGTGGATATTTTCACAAAAAAGTGAAATTTTCAAAAATCCAGAAAATTGGCTGAAAACGACTAAATATCAAGGACTCATTGGGTGAATCGCTCTGGAACTGAAATTGGAACCCTCACTGACATTTCCCCTATCTGAAAGTCTGATATACGCCGGAAAAATGACTAGTCCAAAAAAATTTTTTTTTAAACTTGATTCAATTTTACTCCCGTGGGATATATATTCTACCCACACACATTTGGAACTCTCCTGGTGTACCCTCACTCATATTATTCCCTCATTTAGTGGATATCTTCACAAAAAAGTGAAATTTTCAAAAATTCAGAAAATTGGCTGAAAACGACTAAATATCAAGGACTCATTGGGCGAATCGCTCTGGAACTGAAATCGGAATGCTCACTGACATTTCCCCTATCTGAATGTCTGATAAACGCCGGAAAAATGACTAAGTCCAAAAAAATTTTTTTTTAAACTTGATTAAATTTTACTCCCGTGGGATATATATTCTACCCACACACATTTGGAACTCTCCTGGGGTACCCTCACACATATTATTCCCTCATTTAGTGGATATTTTCACAAAAAAGTGAAATTTTCAAAAATCCAGAAAATTGGCTGAAAACGACTAAATATCAAGCACTCATTGGGCGAATCGCTCTGGAACTGAAATCGGAACGCTCACTGACATTTCCCCTATCTGAAAGTCTGATAAACGCTGGAAAAATGGCTAAGTCAAAAAAAAGGTTTTTTTCAATTTTACCCCCGTGGGATATATATTCTACCCACACACATTTGGAACTCTCCTGGTGTACCCTCACACATATTATTCCCTCATTTAGTGGATATTTTCAGAAAAAAAGTGAAATTTTCAAAAATTCAGAAAATTGCATGAAAACGACTAAATATCAAGGACTCATCCGGCTAATCACTCTGGAACTGAAATTGGAACGCTCACTGACATTTCCCCTATCTGAAAGTCTGATAAACGCTGGAAAAATGACTAAGTCCAAAAAAAGGTTTTTTTCAATTTTACCCCCGTGGGATATATATTCTACCCACACACATTTGGAACTCTGCTGGGTTACACATATTATTCCCTCATTTAGTGGATATTTTCACAAAAAAGTGAAATTTTCAAAAATCCAGAAAATTGGCTGAAAACGACTAAATATCAAGGACTCATTGGGTGAATCGCTCTGGAACTGAAATTGGAACCCTTACTGACATTTCCCCTATCTGAAAGTCTGATATACGCCGGAAAAATGACTAAGTCCAAAAAAATTTTTTTTTAAACTTTATTCAATTTTACTCCCGTGGGATATATATTCTACCCACACACATTTGGAACTCTCCTGGTGTACCCTCACTCATATTATTCCCTCATTTAGTGGATATCTTCACAAAAAAGTGAAATTTTCAAAAATTCAGAAAATTGGCTGAAAACGACTAAATATCAAGGACTCATCCGGTGAATCGCTCTGGAACTGAAATTGGAACGCTCACTGACATTTCCCCTATCTGAAAGTCTGATAAACGCTGGAAAAATGACTAAGTCCAAAAAAAGTTTTTTTTCAATTTTACCCCCGTGGGATATATATTCTACCCACACACATTTGGAACTCTGCTGGGGTACCCTCACACATATTATTCCCTCATTTAGTGGATATTTTCACAAAAAAGTGAAATTTTCAAAAATCCAGAAAATTGGCTGAAAACGACTAAATATCAAGGACTCATTGGGTGAATCGCTCTGGAACTGAAATTGGAACCCTTACTGACATTTCCCCTATCTGAAAGTCTGATATACGCCGGAAAAATGACTAAGTCCAAAAAAATTTTTTTTTAAACTTGATTCAATTTTACTCCCGTGGGATATATATTCTACCCACACACATTTGGAACTCTCCTGGTGTACCCTCACTCATATTATTCCCTCATTTAGTGGATATCTTCACAAAAAAGTGAAATTTTCAAAAATTCAGAAAATTGGCTGAAAACGACTAAATATCAAGGACTCAACCGGCGAATCACTCTGGAACTGAAATTGGAACGCTCACTGACATTTCCCCTATCTGAAAGTCTGATAAACGCCGGAAAAATGACTAAGTCCAAAAAAAAATTTTTTCAATTTTACCCCCGTGGGATATATATTCTACCCACACACATTTGGAACTCTGCTGGGGTACCCTCACACATATTATTCCCTCATTTAGTGGATATTTTCACAAAAAAGTGAAATTTTCAAAAATCCAGAAAATTTGCTTAAAACGACGAAATATCAAGAACTCATTGGGCGAATCGCTCTTGAACTGAAATCGGAAAGCTCACTGACATTTCCCCTATCTGAAAGTCTGATAAACACGGGAAAAATGAGTAAGTACAAAAAAATTTTTTTTTCAACTTTTTTCAATTTTAACCCTGTGGGATATATATTCTACCCACACACATTTGGAACTCTCCTGGGGTACCCTCACACGTATTATTCCCTCATTTAGTGGATATTTTCACAAAAAAGTGAAATTTTCAAATATCCAGAAAATTGGCTGAAAACGACTAAATATCAAGCACTCATTGGGCGAATCGCTCTGGAACTGAAATCGGAATGCTCACTGACATTTCCCCTATCTGAAAGTCTGATAAACGCTGGAAAAATGGCTAAGTCAAAAAAAAGGTTTTTTTCAATTTTACCCCCGTGGGATATATATTCTACCCACACACATTTGGAACTCTCCTGGGGTACCCTCACACATATTATTCCCTCATTTAGTGGATATTTTCACAAAAAAGTGAAATTTTCAAAAATCCAGAAAATTGGCTGAAAACGAATAAATATCAAGCACTCATTGGGCGAATCGCTCTGGAACTGAAATCGGAACGCTCACTGACATTTCCCCTATCTGAAAGTCTGATAAACGGCGGAAAAATGACTAAGTACAAAAAAAAAATTTTTCAAGTTTTTTCAATTTTACTCCTGTGGGATATATATTCTACCCACACACATTTGGAACTCTCCTGGGGTACCCTCACACATATTATTCCCTCATTTAATGGATATTTTCACAAAAAAGTGAAATTTTCAAAAATCCAGAAAATTGGCTGAAAACGAATAAATATCAAGGACTCATCCGGCGAATTGCTCTGGAACTGAAATCGGAACGCTCACTGACATTTCCCCTATCTGAAAGTCTGCTAAACGGCGGAAAAATGAGTAAGTACAAAAAAAAATTTTTTTCAACTTTTTTCAATTTTAACCCTGTGGGAAATATATTCTACCCACATACATTTGGAACTCTCCTGGGGTATCCTCACACATATTATTCCTTCATTTAGTGGATATTTTCACAAGAAAGTAAAATTTTCAAAAATCCAGAAAATTGGCTGAAAACGACTAAATATCAAGCACTCATTGGGCGAATCGCTCTAGAACTGAAATCGGAACGCTCACTGACATTTCCCCTATCTGAAAGTCTGATAAACGCCGGAAAAATGACTAAGTCCAAAAAAACATTTTTTTCAACTTTTTTCAATTTTACCCCTGTGGGATATATATTCTACCCACACACATTTGGAACTCTCCTGGTGTACCCTCACACATATTATTCCCTCATTTAGTGGATATTTTCAGAAAAAAAATGAAATTTTCAAAAATTCAGAAAATTGGCTGAAAACGACTAAATATCAAGAGCTCTTTGGGCGAATCGCTCTAGAACTGAAATCGGAATGCTCACTGACATTTCCCCTATCTGAAAGTCTGATAAACGCTGGAAAAATGACTAAGTCCAAAAAAAGTTTTTTTCCAATTTTACCTCGTGGGATGTATATTCTACCCACACACATTTGAAACTCTGCTGGGGTACCCTCACACATATTATTCCCTCATTTAGTGGATATTTTCATAAAAAAGTGAAATTTTCAAAAATCCAGAAAATTTGCTGAAAACGACGAAATATCAAGAACTCATTGGGCGAATCGCTCTGGAACTGAAATCGGAACGCTCACTGACATTTCCCCTATCTGAAAGTCTGATAAACGCCGGAAAAATGACTAAGTCCAAAAAAACATTTTTTTCAACTTGATTCAATTTTACTCCCGTGGGATATATATTCTACCCACACACATTTGGAACTCTCCTGGTGTACCCTCACTCATATTATTCCCTCATTTAGTGGATATCTTCACAAAAAAGTGAAATTTTCAAAAATTCAGAAAATTGGCTGAAAACGACTAAATATCAAGGACTCATCCGGCGAATCGCTCTGGAACTGAAATCGGAACGCTCACTGACATTTCCCCTATCTGAAAGTCTGATAAACGCTGGAAAAATGGCTAAGTCAAAAAAAACGTTTTTTTCAATTTTACCCCCGTGGGATATATATTCTACCCACACACATTTGGAACTCTCCTGGGGTACCCTCACACATATTATTCCCTCATTTAGTGGATATTTTCACAAAAAAGTGAAATTTTCAAAAATCCAGAAAATTGGCTGAAAACGAATAAATATCAAGCACTCATTGGGCGAATCGCTCTGGAACTGAAATCGGAACGCTCACTGACATTTCCCCTATCTGAAAGTCTGATAAAAGCCGGAAAAATGACTAAGTCCCAAAAAAAATTTTTTCAATTTTACCCCCGTGGGATATATATTCTACCCACACACATTTGGAACTCTGCTGGGGTACCCTCACACATATTATTCCCTCATTTAGTGGATATTTTCACAAAAAAGTGAAATTTTCAAAAATCCAGAAAATTTGCTTAAAACGACGAAATATCAAGAACTCATTGGGCGAATCGCTCTTGAACTGAAATCGGAAAGCTCACTGACATTTCCCCTAGCTGAAAGTCTGATAAACACGGGAAAAATGAGTAAGTACAAAAAAATTTTTTTTTCAACTTTTTTCAATTTTAACCCTGTGGGATATATATTCTACCCACACACATTTGGAACTCTCCTGGGGTACCCTCACACCTATTATTCCCTCATTTAGTGGATATTTTCACAAAAAAGTGAAATTTTCAAATATCCAGAAAATTGGCTGAAAACGACTAAATATCAAGCACTCATTGGGCGAATCGCTCTGGAACTGAAATCGGAACGCTCACTGACATTTCCCCTATCTGAAAGTCTGATAAACGCTGGAAAAATGGCTAAGTCAAAAAAAAGGTTTTTTTCAATTTTACCCCCGTGGGATATATATTCTACCCACACACATTTGGAACTCTCCTGGGGTACCCTCACACATATTATTCCCTCATTTAGTGGATATTTTCACAAAAAAGTGAAATTTTCAAAAATCCAGAAAATTGGCTGAAAACGAATAAATATCAAGCACTCATTGGGTGAATCGCTCTGGAACTGAAATCGGAACGCTCACTGACATTTCCCCTATCTGAAAGTCTGATAAACGCCGGAAAAATGACTAAGTCCAAAAAAAAATGTTTTCAACTTTTTTCCATTTTACCCCTGTGGGATATATATTCTACCCACACACATTTGGAACTCTCCTGGGGTACCCTCACACATATTATTCCCTCATTTAGTGGATATTTTCACAAAAAAGTGAAATTTTCAAAAATCCAGAAAATTTGCTTAAAACGACGAAATATCAAGAACTCATTGGGCGAATCGCTCTTGAACTGAAATCGGAAAGCTCACTGACATTTCCCCTATCTGAAAGTCTGATAAACACGGGAAAAATGAGTAAGTACAAAAAAAAAATTTTTCAAGTTTTTTCAATTTTACCCGTGGGATATATATTCTACCCAAACACATTTGGAACTCTCCTGGGGTACCCTCACACATATTATTCCCTCATTTAGTGGATATTTTCACAAAAAAGTGAAATTTTCAAAAATCCAGAAAATTGGCTGAAAACGACAAAATATCAAGAACTCATTGGGCGAATCGCTCTGTAACTGAAATCGGAACGCTCACTGACATTTCCCCTATCTGAAAGTCTGATAAACGCCGGAAAAATGAGTAAGTACAAAAAAAATTTTTTTCAAGTTTTTTCAATTTTTACCCTGTGGGAAATATATTCTACCCACACACATTTGGAACTCTCCTGGGGTACCCTCACACATATTATTCCCTCATTTAGTGGATATTTTCACAAAAAAGTGAAATTTTCCAAAATTCAGAAAATTGGCTGAAAACGACTAAATATCAAGGACTCATCCGGCGAATCGCTCTAGAACTGAAATCGGAATGCTCACTGACATTTCCCCTATCTGAAAGTCTGATAAACGCTGGAAAAATGACTAAGTCCAAAAAAAAGTTTTTTTCCAATTTTACCCCTGTGGGATGTATATTCTACCCACACACATTTGGAACTCTGCTGGGGTACCCTCACACATATTATTCCCTCATTTAGTGGATATTTTCACAAAAAAGTGAAATTTTCAAAAATCCAGAAAATTTGCTGAAAACGACGAAATATCAAGAACTCATTGGGCGAATCGCTCTGGAACTGAAATCGGAACGCTCACTGACATTTCCCCTATCTGAAAGTCTGATAAACGCCGGAAAAATGAGTAAGTACAAAAAAACATTTTTTTCAACTTTTTTCAATTTTACCCCTGTGGGATATATATTCTACCCACACACATTTGGAACTCTCCTTGCGTACCCTCACACATATTATTCCCTCATTTAGTGGATATTTTCACAAAAAAGTGAAATTTTCAAAAATCCAGAAAATTGGCTGAAAACGACTAAATATCAAGCACTCATTGGGCGAATCGCTCTAGAACTGAAATCGGAACGCTCACTGACATTTCCCCTATCTGAAAGTCTGATAAACGCCGGAAAAATGAGTAAGTACAAACAATCATTTTTTTCAACTTTAACCCTGTGGGAAATATATTCTACCCACACACATTTGGAACTCTCCTGGGGTACCCTCACACATATTATTCCCTCATTTAGTGGATATTTTCAGAAAAAAAGTGAAATTTTCAAAAATTCAGAAAATTGGCTGAAAACGACTAAATATCAAGAGCTCTTTGGGCGAATCGCTCTTGAACTGAAATCGGAAAGCTCACTGACATTTCCCCTATCTGAAAGTCTGATAAACACCGGAAAAATGAGTAAGTCCAAAAAAAAATTTTTTCAACTTGTCTCAATTTTACCCCTGTGGGATATATATTCTACCCACACACATTTGGAACTCTCCTGGGGTACCCTCACACATATTATTCCCTCATTTAGTGGATATTTTCACAAAAAAGTGAAATTTTCAAAAATTCTGAAAATTGGCTGAAAACGACTAAATATCAAGGACTTATCCGGCGAATCGCTCTAGAACTGAAATCGGAATGCTCACTGACATTTCCCCTATCTGAAAGTCTGATAAACGCTGGAAAAATGACTAAGTCCAAAAAAAGTTTTTTTCCAATTTTACCCCCGTGGGATGTATATTCTACCCACACACATTTGGAACTCTGCTGGGGTACCCTCACACGTATTATTCCCTCATTTAGTGGATATTTTCACAAAAAAGTGAAATTTTCAAAAATCCAGAAAATTTGCTGAAAACGACTAAATATCAAGCACTCATTGGGCGAATCGCTCTAGAACTGAAATCGGAACGCTCACTGACATTTCCCCTATCTGAAAGTCTGATAAACGCCGGAAAAATGAGTAAGTACAAAAAAACATTTTTTTCAACTTTTTTCAATTTTACCCCTGTGGGATATATATTCTACCCACACACATTTGGAACTCTCCTGGGTTACACATATTATTCCCTCATTTAGTGGATATTTTCACAAAAAAGTGAAATTTTCAAAAATCCAGAAAATTGGCTGAAAACGACTAAATATCAAGGACTCATTGGGTGAATCGCTCTGGAACTGAAATTGGAACCCTCACTGACATTTCCCCTATCTGAAAGTCTGATATACGCGGGAAAAATGACTAAGTCCAAAAAAATTTTTTTTTAAACTTGATTCAATTTTACTCCCGTGGGATATATATTCTACCCACACACATTTGGAACTCTCCTGGGGTACCCTCAAACATATTATTCCCTCATTTAGTGGATATTTTCACAAAAAAGTGAAATTTTCAAAAATCCAGAAAATTGGCTGAAAACGACGAAATATCAAGAACTCATTGGGCGAATCGCTCTGGAACTGAAATCGGAAAGCTCACTGACATTTCCCCTATCTGAAAGTCTGATAAACGCCGGAAAAATGAGTAAGTACAAAAAAAAAATTTTTTCAAGTTTTTTCAATTTTAACCCTGTGGGAAATATATTCTACCCACACACATTTGGAACTCTCCTGGGGTACCCTCACACATACTATTCCCTCATTTAGTGGATATTTTCACAAGAAAGTGAAATTTTCAAAAATCCAGAAAATTGTCTGAAAACGACTAAATATCAAGCACTCATTGGGCGAATCGCTCTGGAACTGAAATCGGAATGCTCACTGACATTTCCCCTATCTGAATGTCTGATAAACGCCGGAAAAATGACTAGGTCCAAAAAAATTTTTTTTTAAACTTGATTAAATTTTACTCCCGTGGGATATATATTCTACCCACACACATTTGGAACTCTCCTGGGGTACCCTCACACATATTATTCCCTCATTTAGTGGATATATTCACAAAAAAGTGAAATTTTCAAAAATCCAGAAAATTGGCTGAAAACGACTAAATATCAAGCACTCATTGGGCGAATTGCTCTGGAACTGAAATCGGAACGCTCACTGACATTTCCCCTATCTGAAAGTCTGATAAACGCTGGAAAAATGACTAAGTCCAAAAAAAGTTTTTTTTCAATTTTACCCCCGTGGGATATATATTCTACCCACACATATTTGGAACTCTGCTGGGGTACCCTCACACATATTATTCCCTCATTTAGTGGATATTTTCACAAAAAAGTGAAATTTTCAAAAATCCAGAAAATTTGCTTAAAACGACGAAATATCAAGAACTCATTGGGCGAATCGCTCTTGAACTGAAATCGGAAAGCTCATTGACATTTCCCCTATCTGAAAGTCTGATAAACACGGGAAAAATGAGTAAGTACAAAAAAAATTTTTTTTCAACTTTTTTCAATGTTAACCCTGTGGGATATATATTCTACCCACACACATTTGGAACTCTCCTGGGGTACCCTCACACATATTATTCCCTCATTTAGTGGATATTTTCACAAAAAAGTGAAATTTTCAAAAATCCAGAAAATTGGCTGAAAACGACTAAATATCAAGGACTCATCCGGCGAATTGCTCTGGAACTGAAATCGGAACGCTCACTGACATTTCCCCTATCTGAAAGTCTGATAAACGCTAGAAAAATGACTAAGTCCAAAAAAAGTTTTTTTTCAATTTTACCCCCATGGGATATATATTCTACCCACACACATTTGGAACTCTCCAGGGTTACCCGCACACATATTATTCCCTCATTTAGTGGATATTTTCACAAAAAAGTGAAATGTTCAAAAATTCAGAAAATTGGCTGAAAACGACTAAATATCAAGGACTCATTTGGCGAATCGCTCAGGAACTGAGATCGGAACACTCACTGACATTTCCCCTATCTGAAAGTCTGATAAACGCCGGAAAAATGACTAAGTCCAAAAAAAAATTTTTTTAAATTTTTTCAATTTTACCCCTGTGGGATATATATTCTACCCACACACATTTGGAACTCTCCTGGGGTACCCTCACACATATTATTCCCTCATTTAGTGGATATTTTCACAAAAAAGTGAAATTTTCAAAAATCCAGAAAATTGGCTGAAAACGACTACATATCAAGCACTCATTGGGCGAATCGCTCTGAAACTGAAATCGCAATGCTCACTGACATTTCCCCTATCTGAAAGTCTGATAAACGCCGGAAAAATGAGTAAGTACAAAAAAAAATTTTTTTCAATTTTAACCCTGTGGGAAATATATTCTACCCACACACATTTGGAACTCTCCTGGGGTACCCTCACACATATTATTCCCTCATTTAGTGGATATTTTCAGAAAAAAAGTGAAATTTTCAAAAATTCAGAAAATTGGCTGAAAACGACTAAATATCAAGAGCTCTTTGGGCGAATCGCTCTTGAACTGAAATCGGAAAGCTCACTGACATTTCCCCTATCTGAAAGTCTGATAAACACCGGAAAAATGAGTAAGTCCAAAAAAAAATTTTTTCAACTTGTCTCAATTTTACCCCTGTGGGATATATATTCTACCCACACACATTTGGAACTCTCCTGGGGTACCCTCACACATATTATTCCCTCATTTAGTGGATATTTTCACAAAAATTGAAATTTTCAAAAATTCAGAAAATTGGCTGAAAACGACTAAATATCAAGGACTTATCCGGCGAATCGCTCTAGAACTGAAATCGGAATGCTCACTGACATTTCCCCTATCTGAAAGTCTGATAAACGCTGGAAAAATGACTAAGTCCAAAAAAAGTTTTTTTCCAATTTTACCCCCGTGGGATGTATATTCTACCCACACACATTTGGAACTCTGCTGGGGTACCCTCACACGTATTATTCCCTCATTTAGTGGATATTTTCACAAAAAAGTGAAATTTTCAAAAATCCAGAAAATTTGCTGAAAACGACGAAATATCAAGAACTCATTGGGCGAATCGCTCTGGAACTGAAATCGGAATGCTCACTGACATTTCCCCTATCTGAAAGTCTGATAAACGCCGGAAAAATGAGTAAGTACAAAAAAACATTTTTTTCAACTTTTTTCAATTTTAACCCTGTGGGAAATATATTCTACCCACACACATTTGGAACTCTCCTTGCGTACCCTCACACATATTATTCCCTCATTTAGTGGATATTTTCACAAAAAAGTGAAATTTTCAAAAATCCAGAAAATTGGCTGAAAACGACTAAATATCAAGCACTCATTGGGCGAATCGCTCTGGAACTGAAATCGGAACGCTCACTGACATTTCCCCTATCTGAAAGTCTGATAAACGCCGGAAAAATGACTAAGTCCAAAAAAACATTTTTTTCAACTTTTTTCAATTTTACCCCTGTGGGATATATATTCTACCCACACACATTTGGAACTCTCCTGGTGTACCCTCACACATATTATTCCCTCATTTAGTGGATATTTTCAGAAAAAAAGTGAAATTTTCAAAAATTCAGAAAATTGCATGAAAACGACTAAATATCAAGGACTCATCCGGCGAATCACTCTGGAACTGAAATTGGAACGCTCACTGACATTTCCCCTATCTGAAAGTCTGATAAACGCTGGAAAAATGACTAAGTCCAAAAAAAGTTTTTTTTCAATTTTACCCCCGTGGGATGCATATTCTACCCACAGACATTTGGAACTCTGCTGGGGTACCCTCACACATATTATTCCCTTATTTAGTGGATATTTTCACAAAAAAGTGAAATTTTCAAAAATCCAGAAAATTTGCTGAAAACGACGAAATATCAAGAACTCATTGGACGAATCGCTCTGGAACTGAAATCGGAACGCTCACTGACATTTCCCCTATCTGAAAGTCTGATAAACGCCGGAAAAATGAGTAAGTACAAAAAAAATTTTTTTTCAACTTTTTTCAATTTTAACCCTGTGGGAAATATATTCTACCCACACACATTTGGAACTCTCCTTGCGTACCCTCACACATATTATTCCCTCATTTAGTGGATATTTTCACAAAAAAGTGAAATTTTCAAAAATCCAGAAAATTGGCTGAAAACGACTAAATATCAAGCACTCATTGGGTGAATCGCTCTGGAACTGAAATCGGAACGCTCACTGACATTTCCCCTATCTGAAAGACTGATAAACGCCGGAAAAATGACTAAGTCCAAAAAAAAAAATTTTCAACTTTTTTCAATTTTACCCCTGTAAGATATATATTCTACCCACACACATTTGGAACTCTCCTTGCGTACCCTCACACATATTATTCCCTCATTTAGTGGATATTTTCACAAAAAAGTGAAATTTTCAAAAATCCAGAAAATTGGCTGAAAACGACTAAATATCAAGCACTCATTGGGTGAATCGCTCTGGAACTGAAATCGGAACGCTCACTGACATTTCCCCTATATGAAAGTCTGATAAACGCTGGAAAAATGACTAAGTCCAAAAAAAGTTTTTTCTCAATTTTACCCCCGTGGGATATATATTCTACCCACACACATTTGGAACTCTCCTGGGGTAACCTCACACATATTATTCCCTCATTTATTGGATATTTTCACAAAAAAGTGAAATTTTCAAAAATCCAGAAAATTGGCTGAAAACGACTAAATATCAAGCACTCATTGGGCGAATCGCTCTAGAACTGAAATCGGAACGCTCACTGACATTTCCCCTATCTGAAAGACTGATAAACGCCGGAAAAATGACTAAGTCCGAAAAAACATTTTTTTCAACTTTTTTCAATTTTACCCCTGTGGGATATATATTCTACCCACACACATTTGGAACTCTCCTGGTGTACCCTCACACATATTATTCCCTCATTTAGTGGATATTTTCAGAAAAAAAGTGAAATTTTCAAAAATTCAGAAAATTGCATGAAAACGACTAAATATCAAGGACTCATCCGGCGAATCACTCTGGAACTGAAATTGGAACGCTCACTGACATTTCCCCTATCTGAAAGTCTGATAAACGCTGGAAAAATGACTAAGTCCAAAAAAAGTTTTTTTTCAATTTTACCCCCGTGGGATGCATATTCTACCCACAGACATTTGGAACTCTGCTGGGGTACCCTCACACATATTATTCCCTTATTTAGTGGATATTTTCACAAAAAAGTGAAATTTTCAAAAATCCAGAAAATTTGCTGAAAACGACGAAATATCAAGAACTCATTGGACGAATCGCTCTGGAACTGAAATCGGAACGCTCACTGACATTTCCCCTATCTGAAAGTCTGATAAACGCCGGAAAAATGAGTAAGTACAAAAAAAAATTTTTTTCAACTTTTTTTAATTTTAACCCTGTGGGAAATATATTCTACCCACACACATTTGGAACTCTCCTTGCGTACCCTCACACATATTATTCCCTCATTTAGTGGATATTTTCAGAAAAAAAGTGAAATTTTCAAAAATTCAGAAAATTGCATGAAAACGACTAAATATCAAGGACTCATCCGTTGAATCACTCTGGAACTGAAATCGGAACGCTCACTGACATTTCCCCTATCTGAAAGTCTGATAAACGCTGGAAAAATGACTAAGTCCAAAAAAAGTTTTTTTTCAATTTTACCCCCGTGGGATATATATTCTACCCACACACATTTGGAACTCTGCTGGGGTACCCTCACACATATTATTCCCTCGTTTAGTGGATATTTTCACAAAAAAGTGAAATTTTCAAAAATCCAGAAAATTTGCTGAAAATGACGAAATATCAAGAGCTCTTTGGGCGAATCGCTCTTGAACTAAAATCAGAAAGCTCACTGACATTTCCCCTATCTGAAAGTCTGATAAACACCGGAAAAATGAGTAAGTACAAAAAAAATTTTTTTTTAAGTTTTTTCAATTTTAACCCTGTGGGAATTATATTCTACCCACACACATTTGGAACTCTCCTTGCGTACCCTCACACATATTATTCCCTCATTTAGTGGATATTTTCACAAAAAAGTGAAATTTTCAAAAATCCAGAAAATTGGCTGAAAACGCCTAAATATCAAGCACTTATTGGGTGAAACGCTCTGGAACTGAAATCGGAACGCTCACTGACATTTCCCCTATCTGAAAGTCTGATAAACGCTGGAAAAATGACTAAGTCCAAAAAAAATTTTTTTCAACTTGTTTCAATTTTACCCCTGTGGGATATATATTCTACCCACACACATTTGGAACTCTCCTGGGGTACCCTCACACATATTATTCCCTCATTTATTGGATATTTTCACAAAAAAGTGAAATTTTCAAAAATTCAGAAAATTGGCTGAAAACGACTAAATATCAAGCACTCATTGGGTTAATCGCTCTGGAACTGAAATCGGAACGCTCACTGACATTTCCCCTATATGAAAGTCTGATAAACGCTGGAAAAATGACTAAGTCCAAAAAAAGTTTTTTTTCAATTTTACCCCCGTGGGATATATATTCTACCCACACACATTTGGAACTCTCCTGGGGTACCCTCACACATATTATTCCCTCATTTAGTGGATATTTTCACAAAAAAGTGAAATTTTCAAAAATCCAGAAAATTGGCTGAAAACGACTAAATATCAAGGACTCATTGGGCGAATTGCTCTGGAACTGAAATCGGAACGCTCACTGACATTTCCCCTATATGAAAGTCTGATAAACGCTGGAAAAATGACTAAGTCCAAAAAAAGTTTTTTTTCAATTTTACCCCTGTGGGATATATATTCTACCCACACACATTTGAAACTCTCCTGGGGTACCCTCACACATATTATTCCCTCATTTAGTGGATATTTTCACAAAAAAGTGAAATTTTCAAAAATCCAGAAAATTGTCTGAAAACGACGAAATAGCAAGAACTCATTGGGCGAATCGCTCTAGAACTGAAATCGGAAAGCTCACTGACATTTCCCCTATCTGAAAGTCTGATAAACACCGGAAAAATGAGTAAGTACAAAAAAATTTTTTTTTTAAGTTTTTTCAATTTTAACCCTGTGGGAAATATATTCTACCCACATACATTTGGAACTCTCCTTGCGTACCCTCACACATATTATTCCCTCATTTAGTGGATATTTTCACAAAAAAAGTGAAATTTTCAAAAATTATGAAAATTGGGTGAAAACGACGAAATATCAAGGACTCATCCGGCAAATCGCTCTGGAACTGAAATCGGAGTGCTCACTGACATTTCCCCTATCTGAAAGTCTGATAAATGCTGGAAAAATGACTAAGTCCAAAAAAAGGGTTTTTTCAATTTTACCCCCGTGGAATATATATTCTACCCACACACATTTGGAACTCTCCTGGGGTCCCCTCACACATATTATTCCCTCATTTAGTGGATATTTTCACAAAAAAGTGAAATTTTCAAAAATCCAGAAAATTGGCTGAAAACGACTAAATATCAAGCACTCATTGGGCGAATTGCTCTAGAACTGAAATCGGAGCGCTCACTGACATTTCCCCTATCTGAAAGTCTGATAAACGCTGGAAAAATGACTAAGTCCAAAAAGTTTTTTTTCAATTTTACCCCCGGGGGAAATATATTCTACCCACACACATTTGGAACTCTCCTGGGGTACCCTCACACATATTATTCCCTCATTTAGTGGATACTTTCAAAAAAAAGTGAAATTTTCAAAAATCCAGAAAATTGGCTGAAAACGACAAAATATCAAGAACTCATTGGGCGAATCGCTCTTGAACTGAAATCGGAAAGCTCACTGACATTTCCCCTATCTGAAAGTCTGATAAACGCCGGAAAAATGACTAAGTCCAAAAAAAAATTTTTTCAACTTTTTTCAATTTTACTCCCGTGGGATATATATTCTACCCACACACATTTGGAACTCTCCTGGGGTACCCTCACACATATTATTCCCTCATTTAGTGGATATTTTCACAAAAAAGTGAAATTTTCAAAAATCCAGAAAATTGGCTGAAAACGACTAAATATCAAGGACTCATTGGGCGAATCGCTCTGGAACTGAAATCGGAGAGCTCACTGACATTTCCCCTATCTGAAAGTCTGATAAACGCTGGAAAAATGACTAAGTCCAAAAAAAGTTTTTTTTCAATTTTACCCCCGTGGGATATATATTCTACCCACACACATTTGGAACTCTCCTGGGGTACCCTCACACATATTATTCCCTCATTTAGTGGATATTTTCACAAAAAAGTGAAATTTTCAAAAATCGAGAAAATTGGCTGAAAACGACTAAATATCAAGGACTCATTGGGCAAATCGCTCTGGAACTGAAATCGGAACGCTCACTGACATTTTATTATGATCTGCTACAGGGACTAAGGAAAGACAGGAGAACTGTCCCTACAATAGAACTAAACTAGATCCCTACGATGTAACGGGGAACCTGATCCTGCGATCAGACCCGCTAAAGTCCTCGGCTAGTCTGTACGAAGACCTGTAGATGTGAGGGAGGGATCCCTACAAGAACTATTGACTGGGATAAGTTGGACACCTCCTAGCAGAAATAGTAGCAGTCAAAGACAAACACACAACAAAAAGGATAGAGGTCAGAAGACCTAGCAAAACTAACAGAGAACGGCAACAGAGCACCAAGCTAGCTCAAGACTAGTAAATACAATGAAGTCCAGCAAGACCAGGAGGGCGGAGCTGGATTAAATAGGCAAAAATGGTCATGTGACCAGCAAACTAAAAAAAAACTAACAGGAGAGTTCTAACAGTGCCCCCTCTTCTAAGAGGATCCTCCGGATCCCCTAGGCCCAGGCTTACCAGGAAACCTCCTGTGAAACGCTCTGACAAGTCTGGAAGCAGAAACATTATCCGCCCTCACCCATGAGTTATCCTCAGGTCCGAAACCCTTCCAAGCGACGAGATACTGCAAACTCCCTCTATACCGTCTAGAATATAGGATGCGGGAAATTTCATATTCCCCGTCCTCCACCACCGGAGGAACAGTGGCAGAGGCGTCACCATCCGACACATCAGCTTTTTTCAACAGAGAAACATGAAACACCGGGTTAATCTTCCAGGACGTAGGAACCTCCAACCTAACAGCAGATTGGTTAACTATCTGAAGCACCTAAAAGGGCCCTCTGAACTTGGGACCCAATTTTTTAGAAGGAATCCTCAATCGCAGATTCTTAGAGGACAACCAAACCATGTCACCAACAGCAAACAAAACCTCTTGCCGTTTCCTATCAAAGTACCTCTTAGATTTTTTGTTAGCCTCCTGAAGATTACCACGCACATCCGTCCAAACTCTCTCCAAATCACCGGAAAAACTCTCCTCCTCAGGCACAGCCGAAACCAATTTGGAGAATGACCCAAAAGACGGATGTCTCCCAGAACAACAAAAAAAAGGCGAACACCCAGCAGAAGAGGATGTATGGTTGTTAAGAGCAAACTCAGCAAGTGGCAGAAACTCAGACCACCCCTCTTGATTGTCTGCCACAAAACAACGCTAGAACTGCTCAACATCCTGGTTCTTCCTTTCTGTCTGGCCATTAGACTCAGGATGATATCCAGATGAAAACGACAAATGAACTCCCAACCTGTCACAAAAGGCACGCCAAAAACGAGCCATGAACTGAGGTCCCCTATCAGAAACAATGTCAGTAGGAACACCGTGTAGTCTGACAATTTCCTTGACAAAGGCCTTAGCGAGTGTTTTAGCGCAAGGCAGTTTGATGAAGGGAACCAAGTGACACATCTTGCTAAAACGGTCCACGACCACCCAGATGACCGTGAAACCTTCAGAGGGGGGAAGGTCAGTAATAAAGTCCATAGCCAGATGTGTCCAAGGTGCACTAGGAACCTCCAGAGGGCAAAGCAACCCCGCAGCAGGAGCATGCGAAGACTTGGATCTAGCACACACAGTACATTGGCGCACCTACTTAATGACTTCCTTCTGCCATCCAGGCCACCAAAAACTGCGACCCACAAGTCTCTTGGTCTCAGAAATTCCTGGATGACCTGCCAACCGAGACTCATGACACTCAACAAACAAATCTCTCCTAAAGGTCCTAGGCACAAACAACCTCCCATGGGGAGTGTTAGATGGGGCATTCTCCTGAGCTTTAAGAATCTCATCCTCCAAAACGAGGGTCCAAAGCAGCAATCACAACACCTTCTTGTAAAATGCTCTCCTCTTCCTCCACAACACCGACCATGGGAGAAAAGCTGCGAGACAAAGCATTCGCTTTAACATTCTTGGTACCCGGGATGTAAGTAACGGAAAAATTAAACAGCGAGAAAAAAAGTGCCCACCTAACCTGACGGGCATTCAAGCGCTTGGCAGCATCAAGATAGATCAGATTTTTATGATTAGTGAAAACCTGAATGGGAAATTCAGCACCTTCCAAGAGGTGACGCCAGTGTTCACATGCGAGTTTAATCGCCAGCAATTCCCGATTACCAATATCGTAATAAAGTTCAGTCTCAGAAATTTTTTTTGAAAAAAAGGCACAGGGATGTACTCCATCCTTGTTTTCCTGAGACAACACCGCACCGACCCCCACCGAAGAAGCATCAACCTCAACCAAGAACGGCTTAGTCACATCAGACTGCATAAGGATGGGAGCAGAGGTGAACCTCTCCTTTAGAAACACAAAAGCTTCAATGGCCTCAGAGGTCCACTGAACCGCATTAGCACCTTTCCTGGTGAGATCGGTCAGCGGTTTGACAATAATAGAAAAATTTTTTATGACATTTCTGTAATAATTGGCGAAACCCAAAAACCTCTGTATCGATTTCAAACCAATAGGCCTAGGCCATTCCTGCACAGCTTGAACTTTAACCGGGTCCATCTCAAAACCTTCACTGGAGATAATGTAGCCCAAAAAACTAATTCTCTGTACAGCGAACTCACATTTCTCCAGCTTAGCAAAAAGCGAATTGTCCATTAATAACTGTAATACCTCACGTACGCTCCGCCAATGAGACTCCAGATCAGGCGAATAAATCAGAATGTCATCCAAATACACAACCACATTTTTGCCGATTAAAGGTCTAAGGATGTCATTAATAAGATTCTGAAAAAATGCTGGAGCATTGGTAAGACCAAAAGGCATAACCAGATTCTCAAAATGACCCACAGGAGTGTTAAAAGCAGTCTTCCAATCATCACCCTCCTTCATGCGCAACAAATTGTATGCCCCCCGGAGATCAATTTTAGAGAACCACTTGGCCCCCACTAACTGGTTAAATAGATCAGGAATCAATGGCAGTGGGTAAGGATTGCGTACAGTAATTTTATTAATCTCACGAAAGTCCAGACAAGGACGTAAACCGTCATCTTTTTTTTTACAAAAAAAAATCCAACAGCCACAGGAGACTTGGAAGGCCTAATGTGACCGGTGGCCAAGCTTGTCTGTATGTATTCCTCCAAAGCCTTTCTCTCAGGAATAGTAAGATTAAATAAACGACTTTTAGGAAGAGTCGCTCCAGGGACAAATTCAATGGTACAATCATAGTCTCTATGGGGAGGCAAAATTTGTGACTCCTCCTCAGAAAAAACTCTCCAAAAATCCTGAATAGGTACAGGCAATTCCGCTTTATCCACAGCAGCAATACGTCCGTTACAACACTTGTCATAACACTTAGGGCTCCAGGACTTAATTTCATTGGTAGACCAATCCAGTACAGGATTGTGCAATTTTAACCAGGGTAACCCCAATATTACTGGAGAAGGCAAATTATCCAATACCACCAAATCCAAATTTTCTTGGTGAATACCATTAATAGTGAGGGGAAATTCACAGACCTTATGAGTAACACTCTTCAAGGGAGAGCCATCAACAGAAACCACAGCAATAGGGGATGACAAAGTTTTTGTTCTAATCTAAGTTTTTCCAAGAATCCCCCATCAATCACATTCAGAGTAGAACCACAATCCACAAATACCCGAAATTCAATTAATTCATCCTGAGCAGCAGTAGTGGCAGATAGGAATACTCCCTTAGAATTTAAACAGGCAATACGGGCATAACTGACCATTTTTTTTTCTTTCTTCATACGAAGCACACAGTTCTTAATAAAATGACCAGAATTTCCGCAATAGAAGCACAAGCCTTCAGAAAGCCTGCGGTCTTTTTCCTGAGAGCGGGGTGTCATCGCCCCAATCTCCATCGGCTCTCCATTGTCAGCACAGACCCTCTCAGGACTCGGAGCTGACATAGCAGAGGATTTGCTCTCATTAACCCTTGCACGCAGTCTCCTGTCCACCCGTATAGCTAATTGCATTGCCTCCTGCAAGTTTCCAGGTGTGGGATAAGCAATCAGAAAATCCTTAACCATTTCACCTAGCCCTGCAAGAAACAAGCTTTTCAAAGCTGAATCGTTCCACCCCACCTGGGCAGACCACCGACGGAAGTGAGAACAATATTTTTCAGCCGATGAGACACAATCAGGATCATCATACAACAAACCCAAAGCAGAAAAAAAACTATCCACTGATCTAAAGCACGGATCACTAGGTTGGAGAGAGAAGGAGAGAGAAGGCCCATCCCTGAGGATCTTTGCGAAAAAGTGACATTATGAACCCTATGCGCTGTTTTTCATCACCAGAGGATCCGGGTCTCAAACGAAAATACAATAAACAAGCATTTTTAAAAGAAAAAAAATCTTGTTGTTCGCCAAAAAATAGATCAGGCAGACGTACCTTTGGTTCCACAAAATGCGCTCCAGAACAGCTACTCACGTGTTGTTGGAGCTCGGCCACCTCCAGAGAGAGTCCCTGCAAGCGTTGAGCCAAATCTTGAACCGAGACCATGATGGAAAACTGGAGGTCTTTCCTTAGAGAATTTTTTTTCTTTCTTTTAGGGCTGGACTTACTGTTATGATCTGCTACAGGGACTAAGGAAAGACAGGAGAACTGTCCCTACAATAGAACTAAACTAGATCCCTACGATGTAACGGGGAACCTGATCCTGCGATCAGACCCGCTAAAGTCCTCGGCTAGTCTGTATGAAGACCTATAGATGTGAGGGAGGGATCCCTACAAGAACTAGGGACTGGGATAAGTTGGAAACCTCCGAGCAGAAATAGTAGCAGTCAAAGACAAACACACAACAAAAAGCATAGAGGTCAGAAGACCTAGCAAAACTAACAGAGAACGGCAACAGAGCACCAAGCTAGCTCAAGAGTAGTAAATACAATGAAGTCCAGCAAGACCAGGAGGGCGGAGCCGGATTAAATAGGCAAAAATGGTCATGTGACCAGCAAACTTAAAAAAACCTAACAGGAGAGTTCTAACACATTTCCCCTATCTGAAAGTCTGATAAACGCCGGAAAAATGACTAAGTCCAAAAAAAATTTTTCTTAAACTTGATTCAATTTTACTCCCGTGGGATATATATTCTACCCACACACATTTGGAACTCTCCTGGGGTACCCTCACACATATTATTCCCTCATTTAGTGGATATTTTCACAAAAAAGTGAAATTTTCAAAAATCCAGAAAATTGGCTGAAAACGACTAAATATCAAGGACTCATTGGGCGAATCGCTCTGGAACTGAAATCGGAACGCTCACTGACATTTCCCCTATCTGAAAGTCTGATAAACGCTGGAAAAATGAGTAAGTCCAAAAAAAAGTTTTTTTAAAACATTTTTGAAATTTACTCCCGAGGGATATATATTCTACCCACACACATTTGGAACTCTCCTGGGGTACCCTCACACATATTATTCCCTCATTTAGTGGATATTTTCACAAAAAAGTGAAATTTTCAAAAATCCAGAAAATTGGCTGAAAACGACTAAATATCAAGGACTCATTGGGCGAAGCGCTCTGGAACTGAAATCGGAATGCTCACTGACATTTCCCCTATCTGAAAGTCTGATAAACGCCGGAAAAATGACTAAGTACAAAAAAAAAAATTTTTTTCAACTTTTTTCAATTTTAACCCTGTGGGATATGTATTCTACCCACACGCATTTGGAACTCTCCTGGGGTACCCTCACACATATCATTCCCTCATTTAGTGGATATTTTCACAATAAAGTGAAATTTTCAAAAATCCAGAAAGTTGGCTGAAAACGACTAAATATCAAGGACTCATTGGGCGAATCGCTCTGGAACTGAAATTGAAACGCTCACTGACATTTCCCCTATCTGAAAGTCTGATAAACGCCGGAAAAATGAGTAAGTAAAAAAAAAAATGTTTTCAACTTTTTTCAATTTTCCCACTGTGGGATATATATTCTACCCACACACATTTGGAACTCTCCTGGGGTACCCTCACACATATTATTCCCTCATTTAGTGGATATTTTCACAAAAAAGTGAAATTTTCAAAAATCCAGAAAATTGGCTGAAAACGACTAAATATCAAGGACTCATTGGGCGAAGCGCTCTGGAACTGAAATCGGAATGCTCACTGACATTTCCCCTATCTGAAAGTCTGATAAACGCCGGAAAAATGACTAAGTACAAAAAAAAAAATTTTTTTCAACTTTTTTCAATTTTAACCCTGTGGGATATGTATTCTACCCACACGCATTTGGAACTCTCCTGGGGTACCCTCACACATATCATTCCCTCATTTAGTGGATATTTTCACAAAAAAGTGAAATTTTCAAAAATCCAGAAAGTTGGCTGAAAACGACTAAATATCAAGGACTCATTGGGCGAATCGCTCTGGAACTGAAATTGAAACGCTCACTGACATTTCCCCTATCTGAAAGTCTGATAAACGCCGGAAAAATGAGTAAGTAAAAAAAAAAATGTTTTCAACTTTTTTCAATTTTCCCACTGTGGGATATATATTCTACCCACACACATTTGGAACTCTCCTGGGGTACCCTCACACATATTATTACCTCATTTAGTGGATATTTTCACAAAAAAGTGAAATTTTCAAAAATCCAGAAAATTGGCTGAAAACGACTAAATATCAAGGACTCATTGGGCGAATCGCTCTGGAACTGAAATCGGAACGCTCACTGACATTTCCCCTATCTGAAAGTCTGATAAATGCCAGAAAAATGACTAAGTCCAAAAAAAAACTTTTTTCAACTTTTTTCAATTTTACCCCCGTGGGATATATATTCTACCCATATACATTTGGAACTCTAATGGGGTACCCTCACACATATTATTCCCTAATTTAGTGGATATTTTCACAAAAAAGTGAAATTTTCAAAAATCCAGAAAATTGGCTGAAAACGACTAAATATCAAGGACTCATTGGGCGAAGCGCTCTGGAACTGAAATCGGAATGCTCACTGACATTTCCCCTATCTGAAAGTCTGATAAACGCCAGAAAAAAGACTAAGTACAAAAAAAAAATTTTTTTCAACTTTTTTCAATTTTACCCCCGTGGGATATATATTCTACCCACACACATTTGGAACTCTCCTGGGGTACCCTCACACATATTATTCCCTCATTCAGTGGATATTTTCACAAAAAAGTGAAATTTTCAAAAATTCAGAAAATTGGCTGAAAACGAGTAAATATCAAGGCCTCATTGGCCGAAATGCTCTGGAACTTAAATTGGAACGCTCACTGACATTTCCCCTATCTGAAAGTCTGATAAACCCTGGAAAAATGAGTAAGTAAAAAAAAAATTTTTTTCAACTTTTTTCAATTTTTCCCCTGTGGGATATATATTCTACCCACACACATTTGGAACTCTCCTGATGTACCCTCACACATATTATTCCTTCATTTAGTGGATATTTTCACAAAAAAGTGAAATTTTCAAAAATCCACAAAATTGGCTGAAAACAACTAAATATCAAGGACTGATTGGGCGAATCGCTCTGGAACTGAAATCGGAACGCTCACTGACATTTCCCCTATTTGAAAGTCTGATAAACGCCGGAAAAATGAGTTAGTCAAAAAAAAATGTTTTCAACTTTTTTCAGTTTTACCCCTGTGGGATATATATTCTACCCACACACATTTGGAACTCTCCTCGGGTACCCTCACACATATTATTCCCTCATTTAGTGGATATTTTCACAAAAAAGTGAAATTTTCAAAAATCCAGAAAATTGGCTGAAAACAACTAAATATCAAGGACTGATTGGCGAATCGCTCTGGAACTGAAATCGGAACGCTCACTGACATTTCCCCTATCTGAAAGTCTGATAAACCCTGGAAAAATGAGTAAGTAAAAAAAAAATTTTTTTCAACTTTTTTCAATTTTTCCCCTGTGGGATATATATTCTACCCACACACATTTGGAACTCTCCTGATGTACCCTCACACATATTATTCCTTCATTTAGTGGATATTTTCACAAAAAAGTGAAATTTTCAAAAATCCAGAAAATTGACTGAAAACGACTAAATATCAAGGCCTCATTGGCCGAAATGCTCTGGAACTTAAATTGGAACGCTCACTGACATTTCCCCTATCTGAAAGTCTGATAAACCCTGGAAAAATGAGTAAGTAAAAAAATATTTTTTTCAACTTTTTTCAATTTTTCCCCTGTGGGATATATATTCTACCCACACACATTTGGAACTCTCCTGATGTACCCTCACACATATTATTCCTTCATTTAGTGGATATTTTCACAAAAAAGTGAAATTTTCAAAAATCCAGAAAATTGGCTGAAAACGACTAAATATCAAGGCCTCATTGGCTGAAATGCTCTGGAACTTAAATTGGAACGCTCACTGACATTTCCCCTATCTGAAAGTCTGATAAACCCTGGAAAAATGAGTAAGTAAAAAAAAAATTTTTTTCAACTTTTTTCAATTTTTCCCCTGTGGGATATATATTCTACCCACACACATTTGGAACTCTCCTGATGTACCCTCACACATATTATTCCTTCATTTAGTGGATATTTTCACAAAAAAGTGAAATTTTAAAAAATCCAGAAAATTGGCTGAAAACGACTATATATCAAGGACTCATTGGGCGAATCGCTCTGGAATTGAAATCGGAATGCTCACTGAAATTTCCCCTATCTGAAAGTCTGATAAATGCCGGAAAAATGACTAAGTCCAAAAAAAAATTTTTTTAAACTTTTTTCAATTTTACCCCCGTGGGATATATATTCTACCCACACAAATTTGGAAATCTCCTGATGTACCCTCACACATATTATTCCCTCATTTAGTGGATATTTTCACAAAAAAGTGAAATTTTCAAAAATCAAGAAAATTGGCTGAAAACGACTAAATATCAAGGACTCATTGGGCGAATCGCTCTGGAACTGAAATCGGAATGCTCACTGACAATTCCCCTATCTGAAAGTCTGATAAACGCTGGAAAAATGAGTAAGTCCAAAAAAAAATTTTTTTAAAACATTTTTGAAATTTACTCCCGAGGGATATATATTCTACCCACACACATTTGGAACTCTCCTGGGGTACCCTCACACATATTATTCCCTCATTTACTGGATATTTTCACAAAAAAGTGAAATTTTCAAAAATTCAGAAAATTGGCTGAAAACAGCTAAATATCAAGGACTCATTGGGCGAATCGCTCTGGAACTGAAATCGAAACGGTCACTGACATTTCCCCTATCTGAAAGTCTGATAAACACTGGAAAATGACTAAGTCCCAAAAAATTTTTTTTTCAACTTTTTTCAATTTTACCCACTTGGGATATATATTCTACCCACACACATTTGAAACTCTCCTGGGGTACCTCACACATATTATTCCCTCATTTAGTGGATATTTTTACAAAAAAGTGAAATTTTCAAAAATCCATAAAATTGTCTGAAAACGACTAAATATCAAGGACTCATTGGGAGAATCGCTCTGGAACTGAAATCAGAACGCTCACTGACATTTCCCCTATCTAAATGTCTGTTAAATGCCTGAAAAATGACTAAGTCCAAAAAAAAATTTTTTTCAACTTATTTCAATTTTACCCCCGTGGGATATATATTCTACCCACACACATTTGGAACTCTCCTGGGGTACCCTCACACATATTATTCCCTCATTTAGTGTATAGTTTCACAAAAAAGAGAAATTTTCAAAAATCCAGAAAATTGGCTGAAAACGACTAAATATCAAGGACTCATTGGCCGAAATGATCTGGTACTTAAATCGGAATGCTCACTGACATTTCCCCTATCTGAAAGTCTGATAAACGCCGGAAAAATGAGTAAATATAAAAAAAAAAAAATTTCAACTTTTTTCAATTTTACCCCTGTGGGATATATATTCTACCCACACACATTTGGAACTCTCCTGGGGTACCCTCACACATATTATTCCCTCATTTAGTGGATATTTTCACAAAAAAGTGAAATTTTCAAAAACTCAGAAAAATGGCTGAAAATAACTAAATATCAAGGACTCATCCAGCGAATCACTCTGGAACTGAAATCGAAACGCTCACTGACATTTCCCCTATCTGAAAGTCTGATAAACTCCGGAAAAATGACTATGTACAAAAAAAAATTTTTTTTTAAACTTTTTTCAATTTTAACCCTGTGGGATATATATTCTACCCACACGCATTTGGAACTCTCCTGGGGTACCCTCACACATATTATTCCCTCATTTAGTGGATATTTTCACAAAAAAGTGAAATTTTCAAAAATTCAGAAAGTTTGCTGAAAGCGACTAAATATCAAGGACTCATTGGGCGAATCGCTGTGGAACTGAAATCATAACTCTCACTGACATTCCCCCATTTCTGAAAGTCTGATAAATGCCGGAAAAATGACTAAGTCCAAAAGAAAAATTTTTTCAACCTTTTTCAATTTTACCCCCGTGGGATATATTTTCTACCCACAGACATTTGGAACTCTCCTGGGGTACCCTCACACATATTATTCCCTCATTTAGTGGATATTTTCACAAAAAATTGAAATTTTCAAAAATCCAGAAAATTGGCTGAAAACGACTAAATATCAAGGACTCCTTGGGCGAAGCGCTCTGGAACTGAAATCGGAATGCTCACTGACATTTCCCCTATCTGAAAGTCTGATAAACGCCGGAAAAATGACTAAGTACAAAAAAAAAAAAATTTTTTCAACTTTTTTCAATTTTAACCCTGTGGGATATATATTCCACCCACACACATTTGGAACTCTCCTAGGGTACCCTCACACATATTATTCCCTCATTTAGTGTATAGTTTCACAAAAAAGAGAAATTTTCAAAAATCCAGAAAATTGGCTGAAAACGACTAAATATCAAGGACTCATTGGCCGAAATGATCTGGTACTTAAATCGGAATGCTCACTGACATTTCCCCTATCTGAAAGTCTGATAAACGCCGGAAAAATGAGTAAATATAAAAAAAAAAAAAATTTCAACTTTTTTCAATTTTACCCCTGTGGGATATATATTCTACCCACACACATTTGGAACTCTCCTGGGGTACCCTCACACATATTATTCCCTCATTTAGTGGATATTTTCACAAAAAAGTGAAATTTTCAAAAACTCAGAAAAATGGCTGAAAATAATTAAATATCAAGGACTCATCCAGCGAATCACTCTGGAACTGAAATCGAAACGCTCACTGACATTTCCCCTATCTGAAAGTCTGATAAACTCCGGAAAAATGACTATGTACAAAAAAAAATTTTTTTTTAAACTTTTTTCAATTTTAACCCTGTGGGATATATATTCTACCCACACGCATTTGGAACTCTCCTGGGGTACCCTCACACATATTATTCCCTCATTTAGTGGATATTTTCACAAAAAAGTGAAATTTTCAAAAATTCAGAAAGTTTGCTGAAAGCGACTAAATATCAAGGACTCATTGGGCGAATCGCTGTGGAACTGAAATCATAACTCTCACTGACATTCCCCCATTTCTGAAAGTCTGATAAATGCCGGAAAAATGACTAAGTCCAAAAGAAAAATTTTTTCAACCTTTTTCAATTTTACCCCCGTGGGATATATTTTCTACCCACAGACATTTGGAACTCTCCTGGGGTACCCTCACACATATTATTCCCTCATTTAGTGGATATTTTCACAAAAAATGGAAATTTTCAAAAATCCAGAAAATTGGCTGAAAACGACTAAATATCAAGGACTCCTTGGGCGAAGCGCTCTGGAACTGAAATCGGAATGCTCACTGACATTTCCCCTATCTGAAAGTCTGATAAACGCCGGAAAAATGACTAAGTACAAAAAAAAAAAAATTTTTTCAACTTTTTTCAATTTTAACCCTGTGGGATATATATTCCACCCACACACATTTGGAACTCTCCTAGGGTACCCTCACACATATTATTCCCTCATTTAGTGTATAGTTTCACAAAAAAGAGAAATTTTCAAAAATCCAGAAAATTGGCTGAAAACGACTAAATATCAAGGACTCATTGGGCGAATCGCTCTGGAACTGAAATCAGAACACTCACTGACATTTCCCCTATCTGAAAGTCTGATAAACGCTGGAAAAATGAGTAAGTAAAAAAAAAATTTTTTTCAACTTTTTTCAATTTTTCCCCTGTGGGATATATATTCTACCCACACACATTTGGAACTCTCCTGATGTACCCTCACACATATTATTCCTTCATTTAGTGGATATTTTCACAAAAAAGTGAAATTTTCAAAAATCCAGAAAATTGGCTGAAAACGACTAAATATCAAGGACTCATCCGCCCAATCACTCTGGAACTGAAATCGGAATGCTCAATGACATTTCCCCTATCTGAAAGTCTGATAAACACCGGAAAATGACTAAGTCCCAAAAAATTTTTTTTTAAACTTTTTTCAATTTTACCCCCGTGGGATATATATTCTACCCACACACATTTGAAACTCTCCTGGGGTACCTCACACATATTATTCCCTCATTTAGTGGATATTTTCACAAAAAAGTGAAATTTTCAAAAATCCATAAAATTGTCTGAAAACGACTAAATATCAAGGACTCATTGGGAGAATCGCTCTGGAACTGAAATCAGAACGCTCACTGACATTTCAACTATCTAAAAGTCTGTTAAATGCCTGAAAAATGACTAAGTCCAAAAAAAAATTTTTTTCAACTTTTTTCAATTTTACCCCCGTGGGATATATATTCTACCCACACACATTTGGAACTCTCCTGGTGTACCCTCACACATATTATTCCCTCATTTAGTGTATAGTTTCACAAAAAAGAGAAATTTTCAAAAATCCAGAAAATTGGCTGAAAACGACTAAATATCAAGGACTCATTGGCCGAAATGCTCTGGTACTTAAAGCGGAACGCTCACTGACATTTCCCCTATCTGAAGGTCTGATAAACGCCGGAAAAATGAGTAAATATAAAAAAAAAAAAATTTCAACTTTTTTTCAATTTTACCCCTGTGGGATATATATGCTACCCACACACATTTGGAACTCTCTTGGGGTACCCTCACACATATTATTCCCTCATTTAGTGGATATTTTCACAAAAAAGTGTAATTTTCAAAAATTCTGAAAAATGGCTGAAAACAACTAAATATCAAGGACTCATCCAGCGAATCGCTCTGGAGCTGAAATCGAAATGCTCACTGACATTTCCCCTATCTGAAAGTCTGATAAACGCCGGAAAAATGAGTAAGTAAAAAAAAAAATGTTTTCAACTTTTTTCAATTTTACCCCTGTGGGATATATATTCTACCCACACACATTTGGAACTCTCCTGGGGTACCCTCACACATATTATTCCCTCATTTAGTGGATATTTTCACAAAAAAGTGAAATTTTCAAAAATCCAGAAAATTGGCTGAAAACAACTAAATATCAAGGACTGATTGGGCGAAGCGCTCTGGAACTGAAATCGGAATGCTCACTGACATTTCCCCTATCTGAAAGTCTGATAAACTCCGGAAAAATGACTATGTACAAAAAAAAATTTTTTTTTCAACTTTTTTCAATTTTAACCCTGTGGGATATATATTCTACGCACACGCATTTGGAACTCTCCTGGGGTACCCTCACACATATTATTCCCTCATTTAGTGGATATTTTCACAAAAAAGTGAAATTTTCAAAAATCCAGAAAGTTGGCTGAAAGCGACTAAATATCAAGGACTCATTGGGCGAATCGCTCTGGAACTGAAATCATAACTCTCACTGACATTCCCCCATTTCTGAAAGTCTGATAAATGCCGGAAAAATGACTAAGTCCAAAAGAAAAATTTTTTCAACCTTTTTCAATTTTACCCCCGTGGGATATATTTTCTACCCACACACATTTGGAACTCTCCTGGGGTACCCTCACACATATTATTCCCTCATTTAGTGGATATTTTCACAAAAAATTGAAATTTTCAAAAATCCAGAAAATTGGCTGAAAACGACTAAATATCAAGGACTCCTTGGGCGAAGCGCTCTGGAACTGAAATCGGAATGCTCACTGACATTTCCCCTATCTGAAAGTCTGATAAACGCCGGAAAAATGACTAAGTACAAAAAAAAAAAAAAATTTTTTCAACTTTTTTCAATTTTAACCCTGTGGGATATATATTCTACCCACACACATTTGGAACTCTCCTGGGGTACCCTCACACATATTATTCTCTCATTTAGTGTATAGTTTCACAAAAAAGAGAAATTTTCAAAAATCCAGAAAATTGGCTGAAAACGACTAAATATCAAGGACTCATTGGCCGAAATGCTCTGGTACTTAAATCGGAACGCTCACTGACATTTCCCCTATCTGAAAGTCTGATAAACGCCGGAAAAATGAGTAAATATAAAAAAAAAAAAAATTTCAACTTTATTCAATTTTACCCCTGTGGGATATATATTCTACCCACACACATTTGGAACTCTCCTGGGGTACCCTCACACATATTATTCCCTCATTTAGTGGATATTTTCACAAAAAATTGAAATTTTCAAAAATCCAGAAAATTGGCTGAAAACGACTAATTATCAAGGACTCATTGGGCGAAGCGCTCTGGAACTGAAATCGGAATGCTCACTGACATTTCCCCTATCTGAAAGTGTGATAAACGCCGGAAAAATGACTAAGTACAAAAAAAAAAAAAAATTGTTTCAACTTTTTTCAATTTTAACCCTGTGGGATATATATTCTACCCACACACATTTGAAACTCTCCTGGGGTACCCTCACACATATTATTCCCTCATTTAGTGGATATTTTCGCAAAAAAGTGAAATTTTCAAAAATCCAGAAAATTGGCTGAAAACAACTAAATATCAAGGACTGATTGGGCGAATCGCTCTGGAACTGATATCGGAACGCTCACTGACATTTCCCCTATCTGAAAGTGTGATAAACGCCGGAAAAATGAGTAAGTCCAAAAAAAAATTTTTTTAAAACATTTTTGAAATTTACTCCCGAGGGATATATATTCTACCCACAAACATTTGGAACTCTCCTGGGGTACCCTCACACATATTATTCCCTCATTTAGTGGATATTTTCACAAAAAAGTGAAATTTTCAAAAATTCAGAAAAATGGCTGAAAACAACTAAATATCAAGGACTCATCCAGCGAATCGCTTTGGAACTGAAATCGAAACGCTCATTGACATTTCCCCTATCTGAAAGTCTGATAAACGCCGGAAAAATGAGTAAGTCAAAAAAAAAATGTTTTCAACTTTTTTCAATTTTACCCCTGTGGGATATATATTCTACCCACACACATTTGGAACTCTCCTGGGGTACCCTCACACATATTATTCCCTCATTTAGTGGATATTTTCACAAAAAAGTGAAATTTTCAAAAATACAGAAAATTGGCTGAAAACGATTAAATATCAAGGACTCATTGGGCGAATCGCTCTGGAACTGAAATCGGAACGCTCACTGACATTCCCCCTATCTGAAAGTCTGATAAATGGCGGAAAAATGACTAAGTCCAAAAAAAAATTTTTTTCAACTTTTTTTAATTTTACCCCCATGGGATATATATTCAACCCACACACATTTGGAACTCTCCTGGGGTACCCTCACACATATTATTCCCTCATTTAGTGGATATTTTCACAAAAAAGTGAAATTTTCAAAAATTCAGAAAATTGGCTGAAAACGACTAAATATCAAGGACTCATCCGGCCAATCGCTCTGGAACTGAAATCGGAATGCTCAATGACATTTCCCCTATCTGAAAGTGTGATAAACACCGGAAAAATGACTAAGTCCAAAAAAATTTTTTTTTCAACTTTTTTCAATTTTACCCCCGTGGGATATATATTCTACCCACACACATCTGGAACTCTCCTGGGGTACCCTCACACATATTATTCCCTCATTTAGTGGATATTTTCACAAAAAAGTGAAATTTTCAAAAATCCAGAAAATTGGCTGAAAACGACTAAATGTCAAGGACTCATTGGGCGAATTGCTCTGGAACTGAAATCGGAATGCTCACTGACATTTCCCCTATCTAAAAGTCTGATAAATGCCGGAAAAATGACTAAGTTCAAAAAAAAATTTTTTTCAACTTTTTTCAATTTTACCCCCATGGGATATATATTCTACTCACACACATTTGGAACTCTCCTGGGGTACCCTCACACATATTATCCCCTCATTTAGTGGATATTTTCACAAAAAAGTGAAATTTTCAAAAATCCAGAAAATTGGCTGAAAACGAATAAATATCAAGGACTCATTGGGCGAATCGCTCTGGAACTGAAATCGGAACGCTCACTGACATTTCCCCTATCTAAAAGTCTGATAAATGCCGGAAAAATGACTAAGTTAAAAAAAAAATTTTTTTCAACTTTTTTCAATTTTACCCCCATGGGATATGTATTCTACCCACACACATTTGGAACTCTCCTGGGGTACCCTCACACATATTATCCCCTCATTTAGTGGATATTTTCACAAAAAAGTGAAATTTTCAAAAATCCAGAAAATTGGCTGAAAACGAATAAATATCAAGGACTCATCCGGCGAATCGCTCTGGAACTGAAATCGAAATGCTCACTGACATTTCCCCTATCTGAAAGTCTGATAAATGCCGGAAAAATGACTAAGTCCCAAAAAAAAATTTTTCAACTTTTTTCAATTTTACCCCCATGGGATATATGTTCTACCCACACACATTTGGAACTCTCCTGATGTACCCTCACACATATTATTCCCTCATTTAGTGGATATTTTCACAAAAAAGTGAAATTTTCAAAAATCCAGAAAATTGGCTGAAAACGACTAAATATCAAGGACTCATTGACGAATCGCTCTGGAACTGAAATCAGAACGCTCACTGACATTTCCCCTATGTAAAAGACTGTTAAATGCGGGAAAAATGACTAAGTCCAAAAAAAAATTTTTTTCAACTTTTTTCAATTTTAACCCTGTGGGATATATATTCTACCCACACACATTTGGTACTCTCCTGGGGTACCCTCACACATATTATTCCCTCATTTAGTGGATATTTTCACAAAAAAGTGAAATTTTCAAAAATACAACAAATTGGCTGAAAACGACTAAATATCAAGGACTCATTGGGCGAATCGCTCTGGAACTGAAATCGGAATGCTCACTGACATTCCCCCTATCTGAAAGTCTGATAAATGGCGGAAAAATGACTAAGTCCAAAAAAAATTTTTTTTCAACTTTTTTCAATTTTACCCCCATGGGATATATATTCAACCCACACACATTTGGAACTCTCCTGGGGTACCCTCACACATATTATCCCATCATTTAGTGGATATTTTCAAAAAAAAGTGAAATTTTCAAAAATCCAGAAAATTGGCTGAAAACGAATAAATATCAAGGACTCATTGGGCAAATCGCTCTGGAACTGAAATCGAAACGCTCACTGACATTTCCCCTATCTGAAAGTCTGATAAATGGCGGAAAAATGACTAAGTCCAAAAAAATTTTTTTTTCAACTTTTTTCAATTTTACCCCCGTGGGATATATATTCTACCCACACACATCTGGAACTCTCCTGGGGTACCCTCACACATATTATTCCCTCGTTTAGTGGATATTTTCACAAAAAAAGTGAAATTTTCAAAAATCCAGAAAATTGGCTGAAAACAACTAAATATCAAGGATTGATTGGGCGAATCGCTCTGGAACAGAAATCGGAACGCTCACTGACATTTCCCCTATCTGAAAGTGTGATAAACGCCGGAAAAATGACTAAGTCCAAAAAAAAAATTTTTTCAACTTTTTTCAATTTTACCCCCGTTGGATATATATTCTACCCACACACATTTGGAACTCTCCTGGGGTACCCTCACACATATTATTCCCTCATTTAGTGGATATTTTCACAAAAAAGTGAAATTTTCAAAAATACTGAAAATTGTCTGAAAACGATGAAATATCAAGGACTCATCTGGCGAATCGCTCTGGAGCTGAAATTGGAACGCTCACTGACATTTCCCCTATCTGAAAGTCTGATAAACACCGGAAAAATGACTAAGTCCAAAAAAAAAATGTTTTCAACTTTTTTCATTTTTACCCCCATGGGATATATATTCTACCCGCACACATTTGGACCTCTCCTGGAGTACCCTCACACATATTATTCCCTCATTTAGTGGATATTTTCACAAAAAAGTTAAATTTTCAAAAATCCAGAAAATTGAATGAAAACGACTAAATATCAAGGACTCATTGAGTGAATCGCTCTGGAACTGAAATCGGAGCACTCACTGACCTTTCCCCTAGCTGAAAGTCTGATAAATGCCGGAAAAATTACTAAGTCCAAAAAAAATTTTTTTCAACTTTTTTAAATTTTACCCCCATGGGATATATATTCTACCCAAACACATTTGGAACTCTCCTGGGGTACCCTCACACATATTATTCCCTCATTTAGTGGATATTTTCACAAAAAAGTTAAATTTTCAAAAATCCAAAATATTGGCTGAAAACGACTAAATATCAAGGAATCATTGGGCGCATCGATCTGGTACTGAAATCGGAATGCTCACTGACATTTCCCCTATCTGAAAGTCTGATAAACGCCGGAAAAATGACTAAGTCCAAAAACAAAAATTTTTAACTTTTTTCAATTTTACCCCCGTGGGATATATATTCTACCCACCCACATTTGGAACTCTCCTGGGGTACCCTCACACATATTATTCCCTCATTTAGTGGATATTTTCACAAAAAAGTGAAATTTTCAAAAATTCTGAAAATTGGCTGACAAATACTAAATAGCAAGGACTCATTGGGAGAATCGCTCTGGAACTGAAATCGGAACGCTCACTGACATTTCCCCTATCTGAAAGTCTGATAAATGCCGGAAAAATGACTAAGTCCAAAAAAAATTTTTTCAAATTTTTTCAATTTTACCCCAGTAGGATATATATTCTACCCACACACATTTGGAACTCTCCTGGGGTACCCTCACACATATTATTCCCTCATTTAGTGGATATTTTCACAAAAAAGTGAAATTTTCAAAAATTCTGAAAATTGGCTGAAAAATACTAAATATCAAGGACTCATTGGGAGAATCGCTCTGGAACTGAAATCGGAACGCTCACTGACATTTCCCCTATCTGAAAGTCTGATGAACGCCGGAAAAATGACTAAGTCCAAAAAAAAAAATGTTTTCAACTTTTTTCAGTTTTACCCCCGTGGGATATATACAGTGCCTGCAAGTAGTATTCAACCCCCTGCAGATTTAGCTGGTTTGATAAGATGCAAATAAGTTAGAGCCTTCAAACTGCAAACGAGAGTAGGTTTTATGAACAGAAGCATAAATCTTACAAACCAAAAAATTATGTTGCTCAGTTGAATTTTATTAAATTTTAAACATAAAAGTGTGGGTCAATTATCATACAACCCCTATGTTTAATATTTTGTGGAATAACCCTTGTTTGCAATTACAGCTAATAATCGTCTTTTATAAGACCTGATCAGGCCGGCACAGGTCTGTGGAGTTATCTTGGCCCACTCCTCCATGCAGATCTTCTCCAAGTTATCTAGGTTCTTTGGGTGTCTCATGTGGACTTTATTCTTGAGCTCCTTCCACAAGTTTTCAATTGGGTTAAGGTCAGGAGACTGACTAGGCCTCTCCAACACCTTGACTTTTTCCCTCTTGAACCAGGCCTTGGTTTTCTTGGGTGTGTGCTTTGGGTCGTTGTCTTGTTGGAAGATGAAATTACAACCCATCTTAAGATACTTGATGGAGGAGCGGAGGTTCTTGGCCAAAATATCCAGGTAGGTCGTGCTATCCATCTTCCCATGGATGCGGACCAGATGGTCAGGCCCCTTGGCTGAGAAACAGCCCCACAGCATGATGCTGCCACCACCATGATTGACTGTAGGGATGGTATTCTTGGGGTCGTATGCAGTGCCATCCAGTCTCCAAACGTCACGTGTGTGGTTGGCACCAAAGATCTCGATCTTGGTCTCATCAGACCATAGAACCTTGAACAAGTCTGTCTCAGAGTCCTCCAAGTGATCATGAGCAAACTGTAGACGAGCCTTGACATGACGCTTTGAAAGTAAACGTACCATACAGGCTCGTCTGGAACGGAGACCATTGCAGTGGAGTACGTTACTTATGGTATTGACTGAAACCAATGTCCCCACTGCCATGAGATCTTCCCGGAGCTCCTAACTTGTTGTCCTTGGGTTAGCCTTGACTCTTCGGACAAGCCTGGCCTCGGCACGGGAGGACACTTTCAAAGGCTGTCCAGGCCTTGGAAGGCTAACAGTAGTTCCATAAGCCTTCCACTTACGGATGATGCTCCCAACAGTGGAGACAGGTAGGCCCAACTCCTTGGAAAGGGTTTTGTACCCCTTGCCAGCCTTGTGACCCTCCACGATCTTGTCTCTGATGGCCTTGGAATGTTCCTTTGTCTTTTCCATGTTGACCATGTCTGAGTGCTGTTCACAAGTTTGGGGAGGGTCTTAAATAGTCAGAAAAGGCTGGCAAAAGAGATCTTTAATCCACACATGTGAAGCTCATTATTCTTGGTGCCTGAACTACTTCTTAATACTTTAGGGGGACCAAACAGAATTCTTGTGGTTTGAGGGGTTGAATAATAAATGAAACGCTGAATTAACTTTTAACTTTTAAAAAAACAAAAAAATTGCTGCAGTGCATTTCCCACTTCCAGGCTGATCTACAGTACAAATGTCACAATGCCAAGTTAATTAGGCATGTGTCAACCAGCTAAATCTGCAGGGGGTTGAATACTACTTGTAGGCACTGTATTCTACCCACACACATTTGGAACACTCCTGGGGTACCCTCACACATATTATGCCCTCATTTAGTGGATATTTTCACAAAAAAGTTACATTTTCAAAAATCCAGAAAATTGGCTGAAAACAACTAAATATCAAGGACTCGTTGGGTGAATCGCTCTGGAACTGAAATCGGAAAGCTCACTGACATTTCCCCTATCTGAAAGTCTGATAAACGCCGGAAAAATGACTAAGTACAAAAAAAAAATTTTTTTCAACTTTTTTCAATTTTACCCTCGTGGGATATATATTCTACCCACACACATTTGGAACTCTCCTGGGGTACCCTCACACATATTATTCCCTCATTTAGTGGATATTTTCACAAAAAAGTGAAATTTTCAAAAATTCAGAAAATTGGCTGAAAACGACTAAATATCAAGGACTCATTGGGCGAATCGCTCTGGAACAGAAATCGGAACTCTCACTAACATTTTCCCTATCTGAAAGTCTGATAAATGCCGGAAAAATGACTAAGTCCAAAAAAAAATGTTTTTAACTTTTTTCAATTTTACCCCCGTGGGATATATATTCTACCCACACACATTTGGAACTCTCCTGGGGTACCCTCACACATATTATTCCCTCAGTTAGAGGATATTTTCACAAAACAGTGAAATTTTCAAAAGTCCAGAAAACTGGCTGAAAACGACTAAATATCAAGGACTCATTGGGCGAATCGCTCTGGAACTGAAATCGGAACGCTCACTGACATTTCCCCTATCTGAAAGTCTGATAAATGCCGGAAAAATGACTAAGTCCAAAAAAAAATGTTTTCAACTTTTTTCAATTTTACCCCCGTGGGACATATATTTTACCCACACACATTTGGAAAGCTCCTGGGGTACCCTCACACATATTATTCCCTCATTTAGTGGATATTTTTATAAAAAAGTGAAATTTTCTAAAATCCAGAAAATTGGCTGAAAACGACTAAATATCAAGGACTCATTGGGCGAATCGCTCTGGAACTGAAATTGGAACGCTCACTGACATTTCCCCTATCTGAAAGTCTGATAAACGCAAGAAAAATGACTAAGTCCAAAAAAAAAAATTTTTTCAACTTTTTTCAATTTTACCCTCGTGGGATATATATTCTACCCACACACATTTGGAACTCTCCTGGGGTACCCTCACACATATTATTCCCTCATTTAGTATATATTTTCACAAAAAAGTGAAATTTTCAAAAATCCAGAAAACTGGCTGAAAATGACTAAATATCAAGGACTCATTGGGCGAATCGCTCTGGAACTGAAATTGGAATGCTCACTAACATTTTCCCTATCTGAAAGTCTGATAAATGCCGGAAAAATGACTAAGTCCAAAAAAAAATGTTTTCAACTTTTTTCAATTTTACCCCCGTGGGATATATATTCTACCCACACACATTGGGAACTCTCCTGGGGTACCCTCACACATATTATTCCCTCATTTAGTGGATATTTTCACAAAAAAGTGAAATTTTCAAAAATCCAGAAAACTGGTTGAAAACGACTAAATATCAAGGACTCATTGGGCGAATCGCTCTGGAACTGAAATCGGAACGCTCACTGACATTTCCCCTATCTGAAAGTCTGATAAATGCCGGAAAAATGACTAAGTCCAAAAGAAAAATTTTTTCAACTTTTTTAAATTTTACCCCCGTGGGATATATATTTTACCCACACACATTTGGAACGCTCCTGGGGTACCCTCACACATATTATTCCCTCATTTAGTGGATATTTTTACAAAAAAGTGAAATTTTCAAAAATCCAGAAAATTGGCTGAAAACGACTAAATATCAAGGAATCATTGGGCGAATCGCTCTGGAACTGAAATCGGAACGCTCACTAACATTTTCCCTATCTGAAAGTCTGATAAATACCGGAAAAATGACTAAGTCCAAAAGAAAAATTTTTTCAACTTTTTTAAATTTTACCCCCGTGGGATATATATTTTACCCACACACATTTGGAACGCTCCTGGGGTACCCTCACACATATTATTCCCTCATTTAGTGGATATTTTTACAAAAAAGTGAAATTTTCAAAAATCCAGAAAATTGGCTGAAAACGACTAAATATCAAGGAATCATTGGGCGAATCGCTCTGGAACTGAAATCGGAACGCTCACTAACATTTTCCCTATCTGAAAGTCTGATAAATACCGGAAAAATGACTAAGTCCAAAAATAAATGTTTTCAACTTTTTTCAATTTTACCCCCGTGGGATATATATTCTACCCACACACATTTGGAACTCTCCTGGGGTACCCTCACACATATTATTCCCTCATTTAGTGGATATTTTCACAAAAAAGTGAAATTTTCAAAAATCCAGAAAACTGGCTGAAAACGACTAAATATGAAGGACTCATTGGGCGAATTGCTCTGGAACTGAAATCGGAACGCTCAATGACATTTCCCCTATTTGAAAGTCTGATAAACGCCGGAAAAATGACTAAGTCCAAAAGAAAAATTTTTTCAACTTTTTTCAATTTTAACCCCGTGGGATATATATTTTACCCACACACATTTGGAACGCTCCTGGGGTACCCTCACACATATTATTCCCTCATTTAGTGGATATTTTCACAAAAAAGTGAAATTTTCAAAAATCCAGAAAACTGGCTGAAAACGACTAAATATCAAGGACTCATTGGGCGAATCGCTCTGGAACTGAAATTGGAATGCTCACTAACATTTTCCCTATCTGAAAGTCTGATAAATGCCGGAAAAATGACTAAGTCCAAAAAAAAATGTTTTCAACTTTTTTCAATTTTACCCCCGTGGGATATATATTCTACCCACACACATTGGGAACTCTCCTGGGGTACCCTCACACATATTATTCCCTCATTTAGTGGATATTTTCACAAAAAAGTGAAATTTTCAAAAATCCAGAAAACTGGTTGAAAACGACTAAATATCAAGGACTCATTGGGCGACTCGCTCTGGAACTGAAATCGGAACGCTCACTGACATTTCCCCTATCTGAAAGTCTGATAAATGCCGGAAAAATGACTAAGTCCAAAAGAAAAATTTTTTCAACTTTTTTAAATTTTACCCCCGTGGGATATATATTTTACCCACACACATTTGGAAATCTCCTGGGGTACCCTCACACATATTATTCCCTCATTTAGTGGATATTTTCACAAAAAAGTGAAATTTTCAAAAATCCAGAAAATTGGCTGAAAACGACTAAATATCAAGGAATCATTGGGCGAATCGCTCTGGAACTGAAATCGGAACGCTCACTAACATTTTCCCTATCTGAAAGTCTGATAAATACCGGAAAAATGACTAAGTCCAAAAATAAATGTTTTCAACTTTTTTCAATTTTACCCCCGTGGGATATATATTCTACCCACACACATTTGGAACTCTCCTGGGGTACCCTCACACATATTATTCCCTCATTTAGTGGATATTTTCACAAAAAAGTGAAATTTTCAAAAATCCAGAAAACTGGCTGAAAACGACTAAATATGAAGGACTCATTGGGCGAATTGCTCTGGAAGTGAAATCGGAACGCTCACTGACATTTCCCCTATCTGAAAGTCTGATAAACGCCGGAAAAATGACTAAGTCCAAAAGAAAAATTTTTTCAACTTTTTTCAATTTTACCCCTGTGGGATATATATTTTACCCACACACATTTGGAACGCTCCTGGGGTACCCTCACACATATTATTCCCTCATTTAGTGGATATTTTCACAAAAAAGTGAAATTTTCAAAAATCCAGAAAACTGGCTGAAAACGACTAAATATCAAGGACTCATTGGGCGAATCGCTCTGGAACTGAAATTGGAATGCTCACTAACATTTTCCCTATCTGAAAGTCTGATAAATGCCGGAAAAATGACTAAGTCCAAAAAAAAATGTTTTCAACTTTTTTCAATTTTACCCCCGTGGGATATATATTCTACCCACACACATTGGGAACTCTCCTGGGGTACCCTCACACATATTATTCCCTCATTTAGTGGATATTTTCACAAAAAAGTGAAATTTTCAAAAATCCAGAAAACTGGTTGAAAACGACTAAATATCAAGGACTCATTGGGCGAATCGCTCTGGAACTGAAATCGGAACGCTCACTGACATTTCCCCTATCTGAAAGTCTGATAAATGCCGGAAAAATGACTAAGTCCAAAAGAAAAATTTTTTCAACTTTTTTAAATTTTACCCCCGTGGGATATATATTTTACCCACACACATTTGGAACGCTCCTGGGGTACCCTCACACATATTATTCCCTCATTTAGTGGATATTTTTACAAAAAAGTGAAATTTTCAAAAATCCAGAAAATTGGCTGAAAACGACTAAATATCAAGGAATCATTGGGCGAATCGCTCTGGAACTGAAATCGGAACGCTCACTAACATTTTCCCTATCTGAAAGTCTGATAAATACCGGAAAAATGACTAAGTCCAAAAATAAATGTTTTCAACTTTTTTCAATTTTTCCCCCGTGGGATATATATTCTACCCACACACATTTGGAACTCTCCTGGGGTACCCTCACACATATTATTCCCTCATTTAGTGGATATTTTCACAAAAAAGTGAAATTTTCAAAAATTCAGAAAATTGGCTGAAAACGACTAAATATCAAGGACTCATTGGGCGAATCGCTCTGGAACTGAAATCGGAACGCTCACTAACATTTTCCCTATCTGAAAGTCTGATAAACGCCGGAAAAATGACTAAGTACAAAAAAAAAATTTTGTTCAACTTTTTTCAATTTTAACCCTGTGGGATATATATTCTACCCACACACATTTGGAACTCTCCTGGGGTACCCTCACACATATTATTCCCTCGTTTAGTGGATATTTTCACAAAAAAGTGAAATTTTCAAAATTCCAAAACATTGGCTGAAAACGACTAAATATCAAGGACTCATTGGGCGAATCGCTCTGGAACTGAAATCGGAACGCTCACTAACATTTTCCCTATCTGAAAATCTGATAAATGCCGGAAAAATGACTAAGTCCAAAAAAAAATGTTTTCAACTTTTTTCAATTTTACCTCCGTGGGATATATATTCTACCCACACACATTTGGAACTCTCCTGGGGTACCCTCACACATATTATTCCCTCATTTAGTGGATATTTTCACAAAAAAGTGAAATTTTCAAAAATCCAGAAAATTGGCTGAAAACAACTAAATATCAAGGACTCATTGGGCGAATCACTCTGGAACAGAAATTGGAACGCTCACTGACATTTCCCCTCTCTGAAAGTCTGATAAACGCCGGAAAAATGACTAAGTCCAAAAAAAAAAATTTTTCAACTTTTTTCAATTTTATCCCCGTGGGATTTATATTCTACCTACACACATTTGGAACTCTCCTGGGGTACCCTCACACATATTATTCCCTCATTTAGTGGATATTTTCACAAAAAAGTGAAATTTTCAAAAATCCAGAAAATTGGGTGAAAACGACTAAATAACAAATACTCATTGGGCGAATCGCTCTGGAACAGAAATCGGAACGCTCACTGACATTTCCCCTATCTGAAAGTCTGATAAACGCCGGAAAAATGACTAAGTCCAAAAGAAAAAATTTTTTAAACTTTTTTCAATTTTACCCCCGTGGGATATATATTTTACCCACACACATTTGGAACTCTCCTGGTGTACCCTCACACATATTATTCCCTCATTTAGTGGATATTTTCACAAAAAAGTGAAATTTTCAAAAATTCTGAAAATTGGCTGAAAAATACTAAATATCAAGGACTCATTGGGAGAATCGCTCTGGAACTGAAATCGGAACGCTCACTGACATTTCCCCTATCTGAAAGTCTGATGAACGCCGGAAAAATGACTAAGTCCAAAAAAAAAATTTTTTCAACTTTTTTCAATTTTACCCCCGTGGGATATATACAGTGCCTACAAGTAGTATTCAACCCCCTGCAGATTTAGCTGGTTTGATAAGATGCAAATAAGTTAGAGCCTTCAAACTGCAAACGAGAGTAGGTTTTATGAACAGAAGCATAAATCTTACAAACCAAAAAATTATGTTGCTCAGTTGAATTTTATTAAATTTTAAACATAAAAGTGTGGGTCAATTATTATACAACCCCTATGTTTAATATTTTGTGGAATAACCCTTGTTTGCAATTACAGCTAATAATCGTCTTTTATAAGACCTGATCAGGCCGGCACAGGTCTGTGGAGTTATCTTGGCCCACTCCTCCATGCAGATCTTCTCCAAGTTATCTAGGTTCTTTGGGTGTCTCATGTGGACTTTATTCTTGAGCTCCTTCCACAAGTTTTCAATTGGGTTAAGGTCAGGAGACTGACTAGGCCTCTCCAACACCTTGACTTTTTCCCTCTTGAACCAGGCCTTGGTTTTCTTGGGTGTGTGCTTTGGGTCGTTGTCTTGTTGGAAGATGAAATTACGACCCATCTTAAGATACTTGATGGAGGAGCAGAGGTTCTTGGCCAAAATCTCCAGGTAGGCCGTGCTATCCATCTTCCCATGGATGCGGACCAGATGGCCAGGCCCCTTGGCTGAGAAACAGCCCCACAGCATGATGCTGCCACCACCATGTTTGACTGTAGGGATGGTATTCTTGGGGTCGTATGCAGTGCCATCCAGTCTCCAAACGTCACGTGTGTGGTTGGCACCAAAGATCTCGATCTTGGTCTCGTCAGACCATTGAACCTTGAACCAGTCTGTCTCAGAGTCCTCCAAGTGATCATGAGCAAACTGTAGACGAGCCTTGACATGACGCTTTGAAAGTAAACGTACCATACAGGCTCATCTGGAACGGAGACCATTGCGGTGGAGTACGTTACTTATGGTATTGACTGAAACCAATGTCCCCACTGCCATGAGATCTTCCCAGAGCTCCTTCCTTGTGGTCCTTGGGTTAGCCTTGACTCTTCGGACAAGCCTGGCCTCGGCATGGGAGGACACTTTCAAAGGCTGTCCAGGCCGTGGAATGCTAACAGTAGTTCCATAAGCCTTCCACTTACGGATGATGCTCCCAACAGTGGAGACAGGTAGGCCCAACTCCTTGGAAAGGGTTTTGTACCCCTTGCCAGCCTTGTGACCCTCCACGATCTTGTCTCTGATGGCCTTGGAATGCTCCTTTGTCTTTCCCATGTTGACCATGTCTGAGTGCTGTTCACAAGTTTGGGGAGGGTCTTAAATAGTCAGAAAAGGCTGGCAAAAGAGATCTTTAATCCACACATGTGAAGCTCATTATTCTTGGTGCCTGAACTACTTCTTAATACTTTAGGGGGACCAAACAGAATTCTTGTGGTTTGAGGGGTTGAATAATAAATGACACGCTGAATTAAATTTTAACTTTTAAAAAAAAAAAAAAAATTTACTGCAGTGCATTTCCCACTTCCAGGCTGATCTACAGTACAAATGTCACAATGTCAAGTTAATTAGGCATGTGTCAACCAGCTAAATCTGCAAGGGGTTGAATACTACTTGTACGCACTGTATTCTACCCACACACATTTGGAACTCTCCTGGGGTACCCTCACACATATTATGCCCTCATTTAGTGGATATTTTCACAAAAAAGTTAAATTTTCAAAAATCCAGAAAATTGGCTGAAAACGACTAAATATCAAGGACTCATTGGGTGAATCGCTCTGGAACTGAAAATCGGAAAGCTCACTGACATTTCCCCTATCTGAAAGTCTGATAAACGCCAGAAAAATGACTAAGTACAAAAAAAAAATTTTGTTCAACTTTTTTCAATTTTACCCCCGTGGGATATATATTCTACCCACACACATTTGGAACTCTCCTGGGGTACCCTCACACATATTATTCCCTCATTTAGTGGATATTTTCACAAAAAAGTGAAATTTTCAAAAATCCAGAAAATTAGCTGAAAACGACTAAATATCAAGGACTCATTGGGCGAATCGCTCTGGAACAGAAATCGGAACGCTCACTGACATTTCCCCTATCTGAAAGTCTGATAAATGCCTGAAAAATGACTAAGTCCAAAAAATAATGTTTTCAACTTTTTTCAATTTTACCCCCGTGGGATATATGTTCTACCTACACACATTTGGAACTCTCCTGGGTTACCCTCACACATATTATTCTCTCATTTAGTGGATATTTTCACAAAAAAGTGAAATTTTCAAAAATTCAGAAAATTGGCTGAAAACGACTAAATATCAAGGACTCATTGAGCGAATCGCTATGGAACTGAAATTGGATTTCTCACTGACATTTCCCCTATCTGAAAGTCTGATAAATGACGGAAAAATGACAGTCCAAAAAATAATGTTTTCAACTTTTTTCAATTTTTCCCCCGTGGGATATACATTCTACCCACACACATTTGGAACTCTCCTGGGGTACCCTCACACATATTATTCCCTCATTTAGTGGATATTTTCACAAAAAAGTGAAATTTTCAAAAATTCTGAAAATTGTCTGAAAACGACGAAATATCAAGGACTCATCTGGCGAATCGCTCTGGAACTGAAATTGGAACGCTCACTGACATTTCCCCTATCTGAAAGTCTGATAAATACCGGAAAAATGACTAAGTCCAAAAATAAATGTTTTCAACTTTTTTCAATTTTTCCCCCGTGGGATATATATTCTACCCACACACATTTGGAACTCTCCTGGGGTACAATCACACATATTATTCCCTCATTTAGGGGATATTTTCACAAAAAAGTGAAATTTTCAAAAATTCAGAAAATTGGCTGAAAACGACTAAATATCAAGGACTCATTGGGCGAATCGCTCTGGAACTGAAAATCAGAAAGCTCACTGACATTTCCCCTATCGGAAAGTCTGATAAACGCCAGAAAAATGACTAAGTACAAAAAAAAAATTTTGTTCAACTTTTTTCAATTTTACCCCCGTGGGATTTATATTCTACCCACACACTTTTGGAACTCTCCTGGGGTACCCTCACACATATTATTCCCTCATTTAGTGGATATTTTCACAAAAAAGTGAAATTTTCAAAAATTCAGAAAATTGGCTTAAAACGACTAAATATCAAGGACTCATTGAGCGAATCGCTCTGGAACTGAAATCGGAATTCTCACTGACATTTCCCCTATCTGAAAGTCTGATAAATGCCGGAAAAATGACTAAGTCCAAAAAATAATGTTTTCAACTTTTTTCAATTTTACCCCCGTGGGATATACATTTTACGCACACACATTTGGAAATCTCCTGGGGTACCGTCACACATATTATTCCCTCATTTAGTGGATATTTTCACAAAAAAGTGAAATTTTCAAAAATCCAGAAAATTGGCTGAAAACAACTAAATATCAAGGACTCATTGGGCGAATCGCTCTGGAACTGAAATCGGAATTCTCACTGACATTTCCCCTATCTGAAAGTCTGATAAACGCCGGAAAAATGACTAAGTCCAAAAAATAATGTTTTCAACTTTTTTCAATTTTACCCCCGTGGGATATATATTCTACCCACACACATTTGGAACTCTCCTGGGGTACCCTCACACATATTATTCCCTCATTTAGTGGATATTTTCACAAAAAAGTGAAATTTTAAAAAATCCAGAAAATTGGCTGAAAACGACGAAATATCACGGACTCATCTGGCGAATTGCTCTGGAACTGAAATCGGAACGCTCACTGACATTTCCCCTATCTGAAAGTCTGATAAACGCCGGAAAAATGACTAAGTCCAAAAGAAAAATTTTTTCAACTTTTTTCAATTTTACCCCCGTGGGATATATATTCTACCCACACACATTTGGAACTCTCCTGGGGTACCCTCACACATATTATTCACTCATTTAGTGGATATTTTCACAAAAAAGTGAAATTTTCAAAAATTCTGAAAATTGGCTGAAAAATACTAAATATCAAGGACTCATCTGGCGAATCGCTCTGGAACTGAAATTGGAACGCTCACTGACATTTCCCCTATCTGAAAGTCTGATAAACGCCGGAAAAAAGACTAAGTCCAAAAAAATTTTTTTTTCAATTTTACCCCCGTGGGATTTATATTCTACCCACACACATTTGGAACTCTCCTGGGGTACACCCACACATATTATTCCCTCATTTAGTGGATATTTTCACAAAAAAGTGAAATTTTCAAAAATCCAGAAAATTGGCTGAAAACGACTAAATATCAAGGACTCATCCGGCGAATCGCTCTGGAACTGAAATCGGAATTCTCACTGACATTTCCCCTATCTGAAAGTCTGATAAATGCCGGAAAAATGACTAAGTCCAAAAAATAATGTTTTCAACTTTTTTCAATTTTACCCCCGTGGGATATTTATTCTACCCACACACATTTGGAACTCTCCTGGGGTACCCTCACACATATTATTCCCTCATTTAGTGGATATTTTCACAAAAAAGTGAAATTTTCAAAAATCCAGAAAATTGGCTGAAAACGACTAAATATCAAGGACTCATCTGGCGAATCGCTCTGGAACTGAAATCGGAACGCTCACTGACATTTCCCCTATCTGAAAGTCTGATAAACGCTGGAAAAATGACCAAGTACAAAAAAAAAATTTTGTTCAACTTTTTTCAATTTTAACCCTGTGGGATATATATTCTACCCACACACATTTGGAACTCTCCTGGGGTACCCTCACACATATTATTCCCTCATTTAGTGGATATTTTCACAAAAAAGTGAAATTTTCAAAATTCCAGAAAATTGGCTGAAAACGACTAAATATCAAGGACTCATTGGGCGAATCGCTCTGGAACTGACATCGGAACGCTCACTGACATTTCCCCTATCTGAAAGTCTAATAAACGCCGGAAAAATGAGTAAGTCCAAAAAAAAAGTTTTTTCAACTTTTTTCAATTTTACCTCTGTGGGATGTATATTCTACCTACACACATTTGGAACTCTCCTGGGGTACCCTCACAAATATTATTCCCTCATTTAGTGGATATTTTCACAAAAAAGTGAAATTTTCAAAAATCCAGAAAATTGGCTGAAAACGACTAAATATCAAGGACTCATTGGGCGAATCGCTCTGGAACTGAAATCGAAATTCTCACTGACATTTCCCGTATCTGAAAGTCTGATAAATGCCGGAAAAATGACCAAGTCCAAAAAATAATGTTTTCAACTTTTTTCAATTTTACCCCCGTGGGATATATATTCTACCGACACACATTTGGAACTCTCCTGGGGTACCCTCACACATATTATTCCCTCATTTAGTGGATATTTTCACAAAAAAGTGAAATTTTCAAAAATTCTGAAAATTGGCTGAAAATACTAAATATCAAGGACTCATCTGGCGAATCGCTCTGGAACTGAAATTGGAACGCTCACTGACATTTCCCCTATCTGAAAGTCTGATAAATGCCTGAAAAATGACTAAGTCCAAAAAATAATGTTTTCAACTTTTTTCAATTTTACCCCCATGGGATATATATTCTACCTACACACATTTGGAACTCTCCTGGGTTACCCTCACACATATTATTCTCTCATTTAGTGGATATTTTCACAAAAAAGTGAAATTTTCAAAAATTCAGAAAATTGGCTGAAAACGACTAAATATCAAGGACTCATTGAGCGAATCGCTCTGGAACTGAAATCGGAATTCTCACTGACATTTCCCCTATGTGAAAGTCTGATAAATGCCGGAAAAATGACTAAGTCCAAAAAATAATGTTTTCAACTTTTTTCAATTTTACCCCCGTGGGATATATATTCTACCCACACACATTTGGAACTCTCCTGGGGTACCCTCACACATATTATTCCCTCATTTAGTGGATATTTTCACAAAAAAGTGAAATTTTAAAAAATCCAGAAAATTGGCTGAAAACGACGAAATATCACGGACTCATCTGGCGAATCGCTCTGGAACTGAAATCGGAACGCTCACTGACATTTCCCCTATCTGAAAGTCTGATAAACGCCGGAAAAATGACTAAGTCCAAAAGAAAAAATTTTTCAACTTTTTTCAATTTTACCCCCGTGGGATATATATTCTACCCACACACAATTGGAACTCTCCTGGGGTACCCTCACACATATTATTCCCTCATTTAGTGGATATTTTCACAAAAAAGTGAAATTTTCAAAAATTCTGAAAATTGGCTGAAAAATACTAAATATCAAGGACTCATCTGGCGAATCGCTCTGGAACTGAAATTGGAACGCTCACTGACATTTCCCCTATCTGAAAGTCTGATAAACGCCGGAAAAATGACTAAGTCCAAAAAAATTTTTTTTTCAATTTTACCCCCGTGGGATTTATATTCTACCCACACACATTTGGAACTCTCCTGGGGTACACTCACACATATTATTCCCTCATTTAGTGGATATTTTCACAAAAAAGTGAAATTTTCAAAAATCCAGAAAATTGGCTGAAAACGACTAAATATCAAGGACTCATCCGGCGAATCGCTCTGGAACTGAAATCGGAATTCTCACTGACATTTCCCCTATCTGAAAGTCTGATAAATGCCGGAAAAATGACTAAGTCCAAAAAATAATGTTTTCAACTTTTTTCAATTTTACCCCCGTGGGATATTTATTCTACCCACACACATTTGGAACTCTCCTGGGGTACCCTCACACATATTATGCCCTCATTTAGTGGATATTTTCACAAAAAAGTGAAATTTTCAAAAATCCAGAAAATTGGCTGAAAACGACTAAATATCAAGGACTCATCTGGCGAATCGCTCTGGAACTGAAATCGGAACGCTCACTGACATTTCCCCTATCTGAAAGTCTGATAAACGCTGGAAAAATGACCAAGTACAAAAAAAAAATTTTGTTCAACTTTTTTCAATTTTAACCCTGTGGGATATATATTCTACCCACACACATTTGGAACTCTCCTGGGGTACCCTCACACATATTATTCCCTCATTTAGTGGATATTTTCACAAAAAAGTGAAATTTTCAAAATTCCAGAAAATTGGCTGAAAACGACTAAATATCAAGGACTCATTGGGCGAATCGCTCTGGAACTGACATCGGAACGCTCACTGACATTTCCCCTATCTGAAAGTCTAATAAACGCCGGAAAAATGAGTAAGTCCAAAAAAAAAGTTTTTTCAACTTTTTTCAATTTTACCCCTGTGGGATGTATATTCTACCTACACACATTTGGAACTCTCCTGGGGTACCCTCACAAATATTATTCCCTCATTTAGTGGATATTTTCACAAAAAAGTGAAATTTTCAAAAATCCAGAAAATTGGCTGAAAACGACTAAATATCAAGGACTCATTGGGCGAATCGCTCTGGAACTGAAATCGAAATTCGCACTGACATTTCCCCTATCTGAAAGTCTGATAAATGCCGGAAAAATGACCAAGTCCAAAAAATAATGTTTTCAACTTTTTTCAATTTTACCCCCGTGGGATATATATTCTACCGACACACATTTGGAACTCTCCTGGGGTACCCTCACACATATTATTCCCTCATTTAGTGGATATTTTCACAAAAAAGTGAAATTTTCAAAAATCCAGAAAATTAGCTGAAAACGACGAAATTTCAAGGACTCATCTGGCGAATCGCTCTGGAACTGAAATCGGAACGCTCACTGACATTTCCCCTATCTGAAAGTCTGATAAACGCCGGAAAAATGACTAAGTCCAAAAGAAAAAATTTTTCAACTTTTTTCAATTTTACCCCCGTGGGATATATATTCTACCCACACACATTTGGAACTCTCCTGGGGTACCCTCACACATATTATTCCCTCATTTAGTGGATATTTTCACAAAAAAGTGAAATTTTCAAAAATTCTGAAAATTGGCTGAAAATACTAAATATCAAGGACTCAATCTGGCGAATCGCTCTGGAACTGAAATCGGAACGCTCACTGACATTTCCCCTATCTGAAAGTCTGATAAACGCTGGAAAAATGACCAAGTACAAAAAAAAATTTTGTTCAACTTTTTTCAATTTTAACCCTGTGGGATATATATTCTACCCACACACATTTGGAACTCTCCTGGGGTACCCTCACACATATTATTCCCTCATTTAGTGGATATTTTCACAAAAAAGTGAAATTTTCAAAATTCCAGAAAATTGGCTGAAAACGACTAAATATCAAGGACTCATCCGGCGAATCGCTCTGGAACTGACATCGGAACGCTCACTGACATTTCCCCTATCTGAAAGTCTAATAAACGCCGGAAAAATGAGTAAGTTCAAAAAAAAAAGTTTTTTCAACTTTTTTCAATTTTACCCCTGTGGGATATATATTCTACCTACACACATTTGGAACTCTCCTGGGGTACCCTCACACATATTATTCCCTCATTTAGTGGATATTTTCACAAAAAAGTGAAATTTTCAAAAATCCAGAAAATTGGCTGAAAACGACTAAATATCAAGGACTCATTGGGCGAATCGCTCTGGAACTGAAATGGGAACGCTCACTGACATTTCCCCTATCTGAAAGTCTGATAAACGCCGGAAAAATGACTAAGTCCAAAAGAAAATTTTTTTCAACTTTTTTCAATTTTACCCCCGTGGGATATATATTCTACCCACACACATTTGGAACGCTCCTGGGGTACCCTCACACATATTATTCCCTCTTTTAGTGGATATTTTCACAAAAAAGTGAAATTTTCAAAAATCCAGAAAATTGACTGAAAACAACTAAATATCAAGGACTCATTGGACGAATCGCTCTGGAACTGAAATCGGAACTCTCACTGACATTTCCCCTATCTGAAAGTCTGATAAACGCCGGAAAAATGACTAAGTCCAAAAAAAATTTTTTTAAAACTTTTTTAAATTTTACCCCCGTGGGATATATATTCTACCCACACACATTTGGAACTCTCATGGGATACCCTCACACATATTATTCCCTCATTTAGTGGATATTTTCACAAGAAAGTGAAATTTTCAAAAATCCAGAAAATTGGCTGAAAACAACTAAATATCAAGGACTTAATGGACGAATCGCCCTGGAACTGAAATCGGAACTCTCACTGACATTTCCGCTATCTGAAAGTCTGATAAAAGCCGTAAAAATGACTAAGTCCAAAAAATATATATTTTTCAACTTTTTTCAATTTTACCCCCATGGGATATATATTCTACCCACACACATTTGGAACTCTCCTGGGGTACCCTCACACATATTATTCCCTCATTTAGTGGATATTTTCACAAAAAAGTGAAATTTTCAAAAATTCTGAAAATTGTCTGAAAACGACTAAATATTAAGGACTCATTGCGCGAATCGCTCTGGAACTGAAATCGGAATTCTCACTGACATTTCCCCTATCTGAAAGTCTCATAAATGCCGGAAAAATGACTAAGTCCAAAAAATAATGTTTTCAACTTTTTTCAATTTTACCCCTGTGGGATATATATTCTACCCACACACATTTGGAACTCTCCTGGGGTACCCTCACACATATTATACCCTCATTTAGTGGATATTTTCACAAAAAAGTGAAATTTTCAAAAATTCTGAAAATTGGCTGATAACGACTAAATATCAAGGACTGATTGAGCGAATCGCTCTGGAACTGAAATCGTAATTCTCACTGACATTTCCCCTATCTGAAAGTCTCATAAATGCCGGAAAAATGACTAAGTCGAAAAAATAATGTTTTCAACTTTTTTCAATTTTACCCCCGTGGGATATACATTTTACCCACACACATTTGGAAATCTCCTGGGGTACCGTCACACATATTTTTTCCCTCATTTAGTGGATATTTTCACAAAAAAGTGAAATTTTCAAAAATCCAGAAAATTGGCTGAAAACAACTAAATATCAAGGACTCATTGGGCGAATCGCTCGGGAACTGAAATCGGAATGCTCACTGACATTTCCCCTATCTGAAAGACTGATAAACGCCGGAAAAATGACTAAGTCCCAAAAAAATTTTTTTTCAATTTTACCCCCGTGGGATTTATATTCTACCCACACACATTTGGAACTCTCCTGCTGTACACTCACATATATTATTCCTTCATTTAGTGGATATTTTCACAAAAAAGTGAAATTTTCAAAAATCCAGAAAATTGGCTGAAAACAACTAAATATCAAGGACTCAATGGAAAAATCGCCCTGGAACTGAAATCGGAATTCTCACTGACATTTCTGCTATCTGAAAGTCTGATAAACGCCGTAAAAATGACTAAGTCCAAAAAAAAATTTTTTTCAACTTTTTTCAATTTTACCCCCGTGGGATATATATTCTACCCACACACATTTGGAACTCTCCTGGGGTACCCTCACACATATTATTCCCTCATTTAGTGGATATTTTCACAAAAAAGTGACATTTTCAAAAATCCAGAAAATTGGCTGAAAACAACTAAATATAAAGGACTCATTGGACGAATCGCTCTGGAACTGAAATCGGAACTCTCACTGATATTTCCCCTATCTGAAAGTCTGATAAATTCCGGAAAAATGACTAAGTCGAAAAAAAGTTTTTTTTCAATTTTACCCCCGTGGGATATATATTCTACCCACACACATTTGGAACTCTCCTGGGGTACCCTCACACATACTCCCTCATTTAGTGGATATTTTCACAAAAAAGTAAAATTTTCAAAAATCCAAAATATTGGCAGAAAACGACTAAATATCAAGGACTCATTAGGCGAATCGCTCTGGAACTGAAATCGGAACTCTCACTGACATTTCCCCTATCTGAAAGTCTGATAAATGCCGGAAAAATGACTAAGTGCAAAAAAAAATTTTTTTCAATTTTACCCCCGTGGGATATATATTCTACCCCCATACATTTGGAACTCTCCTGGGGTACCCTCATGCATATTATTCCCTCATTTATTGGATATTTTCACAAAAAAGTGATATTTTCAAAAATCCAGAAAATTGGCTGAAAACGACTAAATATCAAGGACTCATTGGGCGAATCGCTCTGGAACTGAAATGGGAACGCTCACTGACATTTCCCCTATCTGAAAGTCTGATAAACGCCGGAAAAATGACTAAGTCCAAAAGAAAATTTTTTTCAATTTTACCTCCGTGGGATATATATTCTACCCACACACATTTGGAACGCTCCTGGGGTACCCTCACACATATTATTCCCTCTTTTAGTGGATATTTTCACAAAAAAGTGAAATTTTCAAAAATCCAGAAAATTGGCTGAAAACAACTAAATATCAAGGACTCATTGGACGAATCGCTCTGGTACTGAAATCGGAACTCTCACTGACATTTCCCCTATCTGAAAGTCTGATAAACGCCGGAAAAATGACTAAGTCCAAAAAAAATTTTTTTTCAACTTTTTTAAATTTTACCCCCGTGGGATATATATTCTACCCACTCACATTTGGAACTCTCATGGGATACCCTCACACATATTATTCCCTCATTTAGTGGATATTTTCACAAAAAAGTGAAATTTTCAAAAATCCAGAAAATTGGCTGAAAACGACTAAATATCAGGGACTCATTGGGCGAATCGCTCTGGAACTGAAATCGGAACGCTCACTGACATTTCCGCTATCTGAAAGTCTGATAAACGCCGGAAAAATAACTAAGTCCAAAAAAAAATTTTTTTCAACTTTTTTCAATTTTACCCCAGTTGGATATACATTCTACCCACACACATTTGGAACTCTCCTGGGGTACCCTCACGCATTTTATTCCCTCATTTAGTAAATATTTTCACAAAAAAAGTGAAATTTTCAAAAATCCAAAATATTGGCAGAAAATGACTAAATATCAAGGACTCATTGGGCGAATCGCTCTGGAACTGAAATCGGAACGCTCACTGACATTTCCCCTATCTGAAAGACTGATAAACGCCGGAAAAATGACTAAGTCCAAAAAAAAATTTTTTTCAACTTTTTGCAATTTTAGCCCCGTGGGATATATATTCTACCCACACACATTTGGAACTCTCCTGGGGTACCCTCATGCATATTATTCCCTCATTTAGTGGATATTTTCACAAAAAAGTGACATTTTCAAAAATCCAGAAAATTGGCTGAAAACAACTAAATATCAAGGACTCATTGGACGAATCGCTCTGGAACTGAAATCGGAACGATTACTGACATTTAACCTATCTGAAAGTCTGATAAACGCCGGAAAAATGACTAAGTCCCAAAAAATTTTTTTTTCAATTTTACCCCCGTGGGATATATATTCTACCCACACAAATTTGAAACTCTCCTGTGGTACCCTCACGCATATTATTCCCTCATTTAGTAAATATTTACACAAAAAAAGTGAAATTTTCAAAAATCCAGAAAATTGGCTGAAAACGACTAAATATCAGGGACTCATTGCGCTAATCGCTCTGGAACTGAAATCGGAACGCTCACTGACATTTCCCCTATCTGAAAGTCTGATAAACGCCGGAAAACTGACTAAGTCCAAAAAAAAAATTTTTTCAACTTTTTTCAATTTTACCCCCGTGGGATATATATTCTACCCACACACATTTGGAACTCTCCTGGGGTACCCTCATGCATATTTTTTCCTCATTTAGTGGATATTTTCACAAAAAAGTGACATTTTCAAAAATCCAGAAAATTGGCTGAAAACGACTAAATATCAACGACTCATCCGGCGAATCGCTCTGGAACTGAAATCGGAACACTCACTGACATTTCCCCTATCTGAAAGTCTGATAAACGCCGGAAAAATGACTAAGTCCAAAAAAAAATTTTTTTCAACTTTTTTCAATTTTACCCCCGTGGGATATATATTCTACCCACACACATTTGAAACTCTCCTCGGGTACCCTCACACATATTATTCCCTCATTTAGTGGATATTTTCACAAAAAAGTGACATTTTCAAAAATCCAGAAAATTGGCTGAAAACAACTAAATATCAAGGACTCATTGGACGAATCGCTCTGGAACTGAAATCGGAACTCTCACTGACATTTCCCCTATCTGAAAGTCTGATAAATTCCGGAAAAATGACTAAGTTGAAAAAAGTTTTTTTTCAATTTTACCCCCGTGGGATATATATTCTACCCACACACATTTGGAACTCTCCTCGGGTACCCTCACACATATTATTCCCTCATTTAGTGGATATTTTCACAAAAAAGTAAAATTTTCAAAAATCCAAAATATTGGCAGAAAACGACTAAATATCAAGGACTCATTAGGAGAATCGCTCTGGAACTGAAATCGGAACTCTCACTGACATTTCCCCTATCTGAAAGTCTGATAAATGCCGGAAAAATGACTAAGTCCAAAAAAAAATTTTTTTAAACTTTTTTAAATTTTACCCCCGTGGGATATATATTCTACCCACACACATTTGAAACTCTCCTGGGGTACCCTCACACATATTATTCACTCATTTAGTGGATATTTTCACAAAAAAGTGAAATTTTCAAAAATCCAGAAAATTGGCTGAAAACAACTAAATATCAAGGACTCAATGCACGAATCGCTCTGGAACTGAAATCGGAACGATTACTGACATTTAACCTATCTGAAAGTCTGATAAACGCCGGAAAAATGACTAAGTGCAAAAAATTTTTTTTTTCAATTTTACCCCCGTGGGATATATATTCTACCCCCATACATTTGGAACTCTCCTGGGGTACCCTCATGCATATTATTCCCTCATTTAGTGGATATTTTCACAAAAAAGTGATATTTTCAAAAATCCAGAAAATTGGCTGAAAACGACTAAATATCAAGGACTCATTGGGCGAATCGCTCTGGAACTGAAATGGGAACGCTCACTGACATTTCCCCTATCTGAAAGTCTGATAAACGCCGGAAAAATGACTAAGTCAAAAAAAAATTTTTTTTCAATTTTACCCCCGTGGGATATATATTCTACCCACACAAATTTGAAACTCTCCTGTGGTACCCTCACGCATATTATTCCCTCATTTAGTAAATATTAACACAAAAAAAGTGAAATTTTCAAAAATCCAGAAAATTGGCTGAAAACGACTAAATATCAGGGACTCATTGGGCGAATCGCTCTGGAACTGAAATCGGAACGCTCACTGACATTTCCGCTATCTGAAAGTCTGATAAACGCCGGAAAAATAACTAAGTCCAAAAAAAAATTTTTTTCAACTTTTTTCAATTTTACCCCAGTTGGATATACATTCTACCCACACACATTTGGAACTCTCCTGGGGTACCCTCACGCATTTTATTCCCTCATTTAGTAAATATTTTCACAAAAAAAGTGAAATTTTCAAAAATCCAAAATATTGGCAGAAAATGACTAAATATCAAGGACTCATTGGGCGAATCGCTCTGGAACTGAAATCGGAACGCTCACTGACATTTCCCCTATCTGAAAGACTGATAAACGCCGGAAAAATGACTAAGTCCAAAAAAAAATTTTTTTCAACTTTTTGCAATTTTAGCCCCGTGGGATATATATTCTACCCACACACATTTGGAACTCTCCTGGGGTACCCTCATGCATATTATTCCCTCATTTAGTGGATATTTTCACAAAAAAGTGACATTTTCAAAAATCCAGAAAATTGGCTGAAAACAACTAAATATCAAGGACTCATTGGACGAATCGCTCTGGAACTGAAATCGGAACGATTACTGACATTTAACCTATCTGAAAGTCTGATAAACGCCGGAAAAATGACTAAGTCCAAAAAAATTTTTTTTTCAATTTTACCCCCGTGGGATATATATTCTACCCACACAAATTTGAAACTCTCCTGTGGTACCCTCACGCATATTATTCCCTCATTTAGTAAATATTTACACAAAAAAAGTGAAATTTTCAAAAATCCAGAAAATTGGCTGAAAACGACTAAATATCAGGGACTCATTGCGCGAATCGCTCTGGAACTGAAATCGGAACGCTCACTGACATTTCCCCTATCTGAAAGTCTGATAAATTCCGGAAAAATGACAAAGTTGAAAAAAGTTTTTTTTCAATTTTACCCCCGTGGGATATATATTCTACCCACACACATTTGGAACTCTCCTCGGGTACCCTCACACATATTATTCCCTCATTTAGTGGATATTTTCACAAAAAAGTAAAATTTTCAAAAATCCAAAATATTGGCAGAAAACGACTAAATATCAAGGACTCATTAGGAGAATCGCTCTGGAACTGAAATCGGAACTCTCACTGACATTTCCCCTATCTGAAAGTCTGATAAATGCCGGAAAAATGACTAAGTCCAAAAAAAAATTTTTTTAAACTTTTTTAAATTTTACCCCCGTGGGATATATATTCTACCCACACACATTTGAAACTCTCCTGGGGTACCCTCACACATATTATTCACTCATTTAGTGGATATTTTCACAAAAAAGTGAAATTTTCAAAAATCCAGAAAATTGGCTGAAAACAACTAAATATCAAGGACTCAATGCACGAATCGCTCTGGAACTGAAATCGGAACGATTACTGACATTTAACCTATCTGAAAGTCTGATAAACGCCGGAAAAATGACTAAGTGCAAAAAATTTTTTTTTTCAATTTTACCCCCGTGGGATATATATTCTACCCCCATACATTTGGAACTCTCCTGGGGTACCCTCATGCATATTATTCCCTCATTTAGTGGATATTTTCACAAAAAAGTGATATTTTCAAAAATCCAGAAAATTGGCTGAAAACGACTAAATATCAAGGACTCATTGGGCGAATCGCTCTGGAACTGAAATGGGAACGCTCACTGACATTTCCCCTATCTGAAAGTCTGATAAACGCCGGAAAAATGACTAAGTCAAAAAAAAATTTTTTTTCAATTTTACCCCCGTGGGATATATATTCTACCCACACAAATTTGAAACTCTCCTGTGGTACCCTCACGCATATTATTCCCTCATTTAGTAAATATTAACACAAAAAAAGTGAAATTTTCAAAAATCCAGAAAATTGGCTGAAAACGACTAAATATCAGGGACTCATTGGGCGAATCGCTCTGGAACTGAAATCGGAACGCTCACTGACATTTCCGCTATCTGAAAGTCTGATAAACGCCGGAAAAATAACTAAGTCCAAAAAAAAATTTTTTTCAACTTTTTTCAATTTTACCCCAGTTGGATATACATTCTACCCACACACATTTGGAACTCTCCTGGGGTACCCTCACGCATTTTATTCCCTCATTTAGTAAATATTTTCACAAAAAAAGTGAAATTTTCAAAAATCCAAAATATTGGCAGAAAATGACTAAATATCAAGGACTCATTGGGCGAATCGCTCTGGAACTGAAATCGGAACGCTCACTGACATTTCCCCTATCTGAAAGACTGATAAACGCCGGAAAAATGACTAAGTCCAAAAAAAAATTTTTTTCAACTTTTTGCAATTTTAGCCCCGTGGGATATATATTCTACCCACACACATTTGGAACTCTCCTGGGGTACCCTCATGCATATTATTCCCTCATTTAGTGGATATTTTCACAAAAAAGTGACATTTTCAAAAATCCAGAAAATTGGCTGAAAACAACTAAATATCAAGGACTCATTGGACGAATCGCTCTGGAACTGAAATCGGAACGATTACTGACATTTAACCTATCTGAAAGTCTGATAAACGCCGGAAAAATGACTAAGTCCAAAAAAATTTTTTTTTCAATTTTACCCCCGTGGGATATATATTCTACCCACACAAATTTGAAACTCTCCTGTGGTACCCTCACGCATATTATTCCCTCATTTAGTAAATATTTACACAAAAAAAGTGAAATTTTCAAAAATCCAGAAAATTGGCTGAAAACGACTAAATATCAGGGACTCATTGCGCGAATCGCTCTGGAACTGAAATCGGAACGCTCACTGACATTTCCCCTATCTGAAAGTCTGATAAATTCCGGAAAAATGACTAAGTTGAAAAAAGTTTTTTTTCAATTTTACCCCCGTGGGATATATATTCTACCCACACACATTTGGAACTCTCCTCGGGTACCCTCACACATATTATTCCCTCATTTAGTGGATATTTTCACAAAAAAGTAAAATTTTCAAAAATCCAAAATATTGGCAGAAAACGACTAAATATCAAGGACTCATTAGGCGAATCGCTCTGGAACTGAAATCGGAACTCTCACTGACATTTCCCCTATCTGAAAGTCTGATAAATGCCGGAAAAATGACTAAGTCCAAAAAAAAATTTTTTTAAACTTTTTTAAATTTTACCCCCGTGGGATATATATTCTACCCACACACATTTGGAACTCTCCTGGGGTACCCTCACACATATTATTCACTCATTTAGTGGATATTTTCACAAAAAAGTGAAATTTTCAAAAATCCAGAAAATTGGCTGAAAACAACTAAATATCAAGGACTCAATGCACGAATCGCTCTGGAACTGAAATCGGAACGATTACTGACATTTAACCTATCTGAAAGTCTGATAAACGCCGGAAAAATGACTAAGTGCAAAAAATTTTTTTTTTCAATTTTACCCCCGTGGGATATATATTCTACCCCCATACATTTGGAACTCTCCTGGGGTACTCTCATGCATATTATTCCCTCATTTAGTGGATATTTTCACAAAAAAGTGATATTTTCAAAAATCCAGAAAATTGGCTGAAAACGACTAAATATCAGGGACTCATTGGGCGAATCGCTCTGGAACTGAAATAGGAACGCTCACTGACATTTCCGCTATCTGAAAGTCTGATAAACGCCGGAAAAATGACTAAGTCCAAAAAAATTTTTTTTTCAATTTTACCCCCGTGGGATATATATTCTACCCACACAAATTTGAAACTCTCCTGTGGTACCCTCAAGCATATTATTCCCTCATTTAGTAAATATTAACACAAAAAAAGTGAAATTTTCAAAAATCCAGAAAATTGGCTGAAAACGACTAAATATCAGGGACTCATTGGGCGAATCGCTCTGGAACTGAAATCGGAACGCTCACTGACATTTCCGCTATCTGAAAGTCTGATAAATGCCGGAAAAATAACTAAGTCCAAAAAAAAATTTTTTTCAACTTTTTTCAATTTTACCCCAGTTGGATATACATTCTACCCACACACATTTGGAACTCTCCTGGGGTACCCTCACGCATATTATTCCCTCATTTAGTAAATATTTTCACAAAAAAAGTGAAATTTTCAAAAATCCAAAATATTGGCAGAAAATGACTAAATATCAAGGACTCATTGGGCGAATCGCTCTGGAACTGAAATCGGAACGCTCACTGACATTTCCCCTATCTGAAAGTCTGATAAACGCCGGAAAAATGACTAAGTCCAAAAAAAAAATTTTTTCAACTTTTTTCAATTTTACCCCCGTGGGATATATATTCTACCCACACACATTTGGAACTCTCCTGGAGTACCCTCATGCATATTATTCCCTCATTTAGTAAATATTTTCACAAAAAAAGTGAAATTTTCAAAAATCCAGAAAATTGGCTGAAAACGACTAAATTTCAAGGACTCATTGGGCAAATCGCTCTGGAACTGAAATCGGAACGCTCACTGACATTTCCCCTTTCTGAAAGTGTGATAAACGCCGGAAAAATAACTAAGTCCCGAAAAAAATGTTTTAAACTTTTTTCAATTTTACCCGCGTGGGATATATATTCTACCCACACACATTTGGAACTCTCCTGGGGTAACCTCACACATATTATTCCCTCATTTAGTGGATATTTTCACAAAAAAGTGAAATTTTCAAACATCCAGAAAATTGGCTGAAAACGACTAAACATCAAGGACTCATTAGGCGAATAGCTCTGGAACTGAAATCTGAATGCTCACAGACATTTCTCTTATCTGAAAGTCTGATAAACGCCGGAAAAATGACAGTCCAAAAAAAAAATGTTTTCAACTTTTTTCAATTTTACCCCCGTGGGATATATATTCTACTCACACACATTTGGAACTCTCCTGGGGTATCCTCACACATATTATTCCCTCATTTAGTGGATATTTTCACAAAAAAGTGAAATTTTCAAAATCCAGAAAATTGGCTGAAAACGACTAAACATCAAGGACTCATTGGGCGAATCGCTCTGGAACTGAAATCGGAATGCTCACTGACATTTCCCCTATCTGAAAGTCTGATCAACGCTGGAAAAATTACTAATTCAAATAAAAAATTTTTTCAACTTTTTTCAATTTTACCCCCGTGGGATATATATTCTACCCACACACATTTGGAACTCTCCTGGGGTGCCCTCACACATATTATTCCCTCATTTAGTGGATATTTTCACAAAAAAGTGAAATTTTCAAAAATCCAGAAAGTTGGCTGAAAACGACTAAATATCAAGGACTCATTGAGCGAATCGCTCTGGAACTGAAATCGGAATGCTCACTGACATTTCTCTTATCTGAAAGTCTGATAAACGCCAGAAAAATGACTAAGTACAAAAAAAAAATTTTTTCAACTTTTTTCAATTTTACCCGTATGCGATATATATTCTACCCACACACATTTGGAACTCTCCTGGGGTACCCTCACACATATTATTCCCTCATTTAGTGGATATTTTCACAAAAAAGTGAAATTTTCAAAAATCCAGAAAATTTGATGAAAACGACTAAATACCATGGACTCATTGGGCAAATCGCTCTGGAACTGAAATCGGAATGCTCAATGACATTTCCCCTATCTGAAAGTCTGATAAACGCCGGAAAAATGACTAAGACCAAAAAAAAAATTTTTCAACTTTTTTCAATTTTACCCCCGTGGGATATATATTCTACCCACACACATTTGGAATTCTCCTGGGGTACCCTCACACATATTATTCCCTCATTTAGTGGATATTTTCACAAAAAAGTGAAATTTTCAAAAATCCAGAAAATTGGCTGAAAACGACTAAATATCAAGGACTCATTGGGCGAATCGCTCTGGAACTGAAATCGTAACGCTCCCTGACATTTCTCTTATCTGAAAGTCTGATAAACGCCGGAAAAATGACTAAGTCCAAAAAAAAAATTTTTTCAACTTTTTTCAATTTTACCTCCGTGGGATATATATTCTACCCACACACATTTGGAACTCTCCTGGGGTACCCTTACACATATTATTCCCTCATTTAGTGGATAATTTCACAAAAAAGGGAGATTTTCAAAAATCCAGAAAATTGGCAGAAAACGGCTTAATATCAAGGATTCATTGGGCGAATCGCTCTAAAACTGAAATCGGAATGTTCCCTGACATTTCCCCTCTCTGAAAGTCTGATAAACGCCAGAAAAATGACTACAAAAAAAAAAATTTTTTAAACTTTTTTCAATTTTAACCCTGTGGGATATATAGTCTACACACACACATTTGGAACTCTCCTGGGGTACCCTTACACATATTATTCCCTCATTTAGTGGATATTTTCACAAAAAAGTGAAATTTTCAAAAATCCAGAAAATTGGCTGAAAACGACTAAATATCATGGACTCATTGGGCGAATCGCTCTGGAACTGAAATCGTAACGCTCCCTGACATTTCTCTTATCTGAAAGTCTGATAAACGCCGGAAAAATGACTAAGTCCAAAAAAAAATATTTTTCAACTTTTTTCAATTTTACCCCCGTGGGATGTATATTCTACCCACACACATTTGGAACTCTCCTGGGGTGCCCTCACACATATTATTCCCTCATTTAGTGGATATTTTCACAAAAAAGTGAAATTTTCAAAAATCCAGAAAATTGGCTGAAAACGACTAAATATCAAGGACTCATTTGGCGAATCACTCTGGAACTGAAATCGGAATGCTCACTGACATTTCCCCTATCTGAAAGTCTGATAAACGCCGGAAAAATGACTAAGACCAAAAAAAAAAATTTTCAACTTTTTTCAATTTTACCCCCGTGGGATATATATTCTACCCACACACATTTGGATCTCTCCTGGGGTACCCTCACACATATTATTCCCTCATTTAGTGGATATTTTCACAAAAAAGGGAGATTTTCAAAAATCCAGAAAATTGGCTGAAAACGGCCAAATATCAAGGATTCATTGGGCGAATCGCTCTGGAACTGAAATCGGAATGCTCACTGACATTTCCCCTATCTGAAAGTCTGATAAACGCAGGAAAAATGACTAAGTCCAAAAAAATTTTTTTTTCAACTTTCTTCAATTTTACCCCCGTGGGATATATATTCTACCCACACACATTTGGAACTCTGCTGGGGTACCCTCACACATATTATTCCCTCATTAAGTGGATATTTTCACAAAAAAAGTGAAATTTTCAAAAATCCAGAAAATTGGCTGAAAACGACTAAATATCAAGGACTCATTGGGCGAATCGCTCTGGAACTGAAATTGAAATGCTCACTGACATTTCCCCTATCTGAAAGTCTGATAAACAACGGAAAAATGACTAAGACCAAAAAAAAAAATTTTTCAACTTTTTTCAATTTTACCCCCTTGGGATATATATTCTACCCACACACATTTGGAACTCTCCTGGGGTACCCTCACACATATTATTCCCTCATTTAGTGGATATTTTCACAAAAAAGTGAAATTTTCAAAAATCCAGAAAATTGGCTGAAAACGACTAAACATCAAGTACTCACTGGGCGAATCGCTCTGGAACTGAAATCGAAATGCTCACTGACATTTCTCCTATCTGAAAGTCTGATAAACGCCAGAAAAATGACTAAGCACAAAAAAAAATGTTTTTAAACTTTTTTCAATTTTAACCCCGTGGGATATATATTCTACCCACACACATTTGGAACTCTCCTGGGGTACCCTCACACATATTATTCCCTCATTTAGTGGATATTTTCACAAAAAAGTGAAATTTTCAAAAATCCAGAAAATTGGCTGAAAACGGCTAAATATCAAGGATTCATTGGACGAATCGCTCTGGAATTGAAATCGGAATGCTCACTGACATTTCCCCTATCTGAAAGTCTGATAAACGCCGGAAAAATGACTAAGACCAAAAAAAAAAATTTTTCAACTTTTTTCAATTTTACCCCCGTGGGATATATATTCTACCCACACACATTTGGAACTCTCCTGTGGTACCCTTACACATATTATTCCCTCATTTAGTGGATATTTTCACAAAAAACTGAAATTTTCAAAAATCCAGAAAATTGGCTGAAAACGACTAAATATCAAGTACTCATTGGGCGAATCGCTCTGGAACTGAATTCGAAAAGCTCACTGACATTTCCCCTATCTGAAAGTCTGATAAACGCCGGAAAAATGACTAAGTCCAAAAAAAAAATTTTTTTCAACTTTTTTCAATTTTACCTCCGTGGGATATATATTCTACCCACACACATTTGGAACTCTCCTGGGGTACCCTCACACATATTATTCCCTCATTTAGTGGATATTTTCACAAAAAAGTGAAATTTTAAAAAATTCAGAAAATTGCCTGAAAATGACGTAAAATCAAGGACTCATCTGGCGAATCGCTCTGGAACTGAAATCGGAACACTCACTGACATTTCACCTATCTGAAAGTCTGATAAACGCCGGAAAAATGACTAAGTCAAAAAAAATATTTTTTCAACTTTTTTCAATTTTACCTCCGTGGGATATATATTTTACCCACGCACATTTGGAACTCTCCTGGGGTACCCTCACACATATTATTCCCTCATTCAGTGGATATTTTCACAAAAAAGTGAAATTTTCAAAAATCCAGAAAATTGGATGAAAAGGGCTAAATATCAAGGATTCATTGGGCGAATCGCTCTGGAACTGAAATCGGAACGTTCACTGACATTTCCCCTATCTGAAAGTTTGATAAACGCCGGAAAAATGACTAAGTCCAAAAAAAAAATTTTTTTCAACTTATTTCAATTTTACCTCCGTGGGATATATATTCTACCCACACACATTTGGAACTCTCCTGGTGTACCCTCACACATATTATTCCCTCATTTAGTGGATATTTTCACAAAAAAAGTGAAATTTTCAAAAATCCAGAAAATTGGCTGAAAACAACTGAATATCAAGGACTCATTGGGCGAATTGCTCTGGAACTGAAATCGGAACGCTCACTGACATTTCCCCTATCTGAAAGTCTGATAAACGCCGGAAAAATGACTAATTCAAAAAAAAAAAAATTTTAAACTTTTTTCAATTTTACCCGCGTGGGATATATATTCTACCCACACACATTTGGAACTCTCCTGGGGTATCCTCACACATATTATTCCCTCATTTAGTGGATATTTTCACAAAAAAGTGAAATTTTCAAAAATCCAGAAAATTGGCTGAAAACGAATAAATATAAAGTATTCATTGGGCTAATCGCTCTGGAACTGAAATCGGAATGCTCACTGACATTTCCCCTATCTGAAAGTCTGATAAACGCCGGAGAAATGACTAAGTCCAAAAAAAACATTTTTTTCAACTTTTTTCAATTTTACCTCCGTGGGATATATATTCTACCCACACACATTTGGTACTCTCCTGGGGTAACATCACACATATTATTCCCTCATTTAGTGGATATTTTCACAAAAAAGTGAAATTTTAAAAAATCCAGAAAATTGGCTGAAAACGACTAAATATCATGGACTCATTGGGCAAATCGCTCTGGAACTGAAATCGGAATGCTCACTGACATTTCCCCTATCTGAAAGTCTGATAAACGCCGGAAAAATGACTAAGACCAAAAAAAAAATTTTCAACGTTATTCAATTTTACCCCCGTGGGATATATATTCTACCCACACACATTTGGAACTCTCCTGGGGTACCCTCACACATATTATTCCCTCATTTAGTGGATATTTTCACAAAAAAGGGAGATTTTCAAAAATCCAGAAAATTGGCTGAAAACGGCTAAATATCAAGGATTCATTGGGCGAATCGCTCTGGAACTGAAATCGGAATGCTCACTGACATTTCCCCTATCTGAAAGTCTGATAAACGCCGGAAAAATGACTAAGTCCAAAAAAAAATTTTTTTCAACTTTTTTCAATTTTACCCCCGTGGGATATATATTCTACCCACACACATTTGGAACTCTCCTGGGGTACCCTCACACATATTATTCCCTCATTAAGTGGATATTTTCACAAAAAAGTGAAATTTTCAAAAATCCAGAAAATTGGCTGAAAACGACTAAATATCATGGACTCATTGGGCAAATCGCTCTGGAACTGAAATCAGAATGCTCACTGACATTTCCCCTATCTGAAAGTCTGATAAACGCCGGAAAAATGACTAAGACCAAAAAAAAAAATTTTTCAACTTTTTTCAATTTTACCCCCATGGGATATATATTCTACCCACACACATTTGGAACTCTCCTGTGGTACCCTTACACATATTATTCCCTCATTTAGTGGATATTTTCACAAAAAACTGAAATTTTCAAAAATCCAGAAAATTGGCTGAAAACGACTAAATATCAAGTACTCATTGGGCGAATCGCTCTGGAACTGAATTCGAAAAGCTCACTGACATTTCCCCTATCTGAAAGTCTGATAAACGCCGGAAAAATGACTAAGTCCAAAAAAAAAATTTTTTTCAACTTTTTTCAATTTTACCTCCGTGGGATATATATTCTACCCACACACATTTGGAACTCTCCTGGGGTACCCTCACACATATTATTCCCTCATTTAGTGGATATTTTCACAAAAAAGTGAAATTTTAAAAAATTCAGAAAATTGCCTGAAAATGACGTAAAATCAAGGACTCATCTGGCGAATCGCTCTGGAACTGAAATCGGAACACTAACTGACATTTCACCTATCTGAAAGTCTGATAAACGCCGGAAAAATGACTAAGTACAAAAAAAATATTTTTTCAACTTTTTTCAATTTTACCTCCGTGGGATATATATTTTACCCACGCACATTTGGAACTCTCCTGGGGTACCCTCACACATATTATTCCCTCATTCAGTGGATATTTTCACAAAAAAGTGAAATTTTCAAAAATCCAGAAAATTGGATGAAAAGAGCTAAATATCAAGGATTCATTGGGCGAATTGCTCTGCAACTGAAATCGGAACGCTCACTGACATTTCCCCTATCTGAAAGTCTGATAAACGCCGGAAAAATGACTAATTCCAAAAAAAAAAATTTTTAAACTTTTTTCAATTTTACCCGCGTGGGATATATATTCTACCCACACACATTTGGAACTCTCCTGGGGTATCCTCACACATATTATTCCCTCATTTAGTGGATATTTTCACAAAAAAGTGAAATTTTCAAAAATCCAGAAAATTGGCTGAAAACGAATAAATATAAAGTATTCATTGGGCTAATCGCTCTGGAACTGAAATCGGAATGCTCACTGACATTTCCCCTATCTGAAAGTCTGATAAACGCCGGAGAAATGACTAAGTCCAAAAAAAAAATTTTTTTCAACTTTTTTCAATTTTACCTCCGTGGGATATATATTCTACCCACACACATTTGGTACTCTCCTGGGGTAACATCACACATATTATTCCCTCATTTAGTGGATATTTTCACAAAAAAGTGAAATTTTAAAAAATCCAGAAAATTGGCTGAAAACGACTAAATATCATGGACTCATTGGGCAAATCGCTCTGGAACTGAAATCGGAATGCTCACTGACATTTCCCCTATCTGAAAGTCTGATAAACGCCGGAAAAATGACTAAGACCAAAAAAAAAATTTTCAACGTTATTCAATTTTACCCCCGTGGGATATATATTCTACCCACACACATTTGGAACTCTCCTGGGGTACCCTCACACATATTATTCCCTCATTTAGTGGATATTTTCACAAAAAAGGGAGATTTTCAAAAATCCAGAAAATTGGCTGAAAACGGCTAAATATCAAGGATTCATTGGGCGAATCGCTCTGGAACTGAAATCGGAATGCTCACTGACATTTCCCCTATCTGAAAGTCTGATAAACGCCGGAAAAATGACTAAGTCCAAAAAAAAATTTTTTTCAACTTTTTTCAATTTTACCCCCGTGGGATATATATTCTACCCACACACATTTGGAACTCTCCTGGGGTACCCTCACACATATTATTCCCTCATTAAGTGGATATTTTCACAAAAAAGTGAAATTTTCAAAAATCCAGAAAATTGGCTGAAAACGACTAAATATCATGGACTCATTGGGCAAATCGCTCTGGAACTGAAATCGGAATGCTCACTGACATTTCCCCTATCTGAAAGTCTGATAAACGCCGGAAAAATGACTAAGACCAAAAAAAAAAATTTTTCAACTTTTTTCAATTTTACCCCCGTGGGATATATATTCTACCCACACACATTTGGAACTCTCCTGTGGTACCCTTACACATATTATTCCCTCATTTAGTGGATATTTTCACAAAAAACTGAAATTTTCAAAAATCCAGAAAATTGGCTGAAAACGACTAAATATCAAGTACTCATTGGGCGAATCGCTCTGGAACTGAATTCGAAAAGCTCACTGACATTTCCCCTATCTGAAAGTCTGATAAACGCCGGAAAAATGACTAAGTCCAAAAAAAAAATTTTTTTCAACTTTTTTCAATTTTACCTCCGTGGGATATATATTCTACCCACACACATTTGGAACTCTCCTGGGGTACCCTCACACATATTATTCCCTCATTTAGTGGATATTTTCACAAAAAAGTGAAATTTTAAAAAATTCAGAAAATTGCCTGAAAATGACGTAAAATCAAGGACTCATCTGGCGAATCGCTCTGGAACTGAAATCGGAACGTTCACTGACATTTCCCCTATCTGAAAGTCTGATAAACGCCGGAAAAATGACTAAGTACAAAAAAAATATTTTTTTCAACTTATTTCAATTTTACCTCCGTGGGATATATATTCTACCCACACACATTTGGAACTCTCCTGGTGTACCCTCACACATATTATTCCCTCATTTAGTGGATATTTTCACAAAAAAAGTGAAATTTTCAAAAATCCAGAAAATTGGCTGAAAACAACTGAATATCAAGGACTCATTGGGCGAATTGCTCTGGAACTGAAATCGGAACGCTCACTGACATTTCCCCTATCTGAAAGTCTGATAAACGCCGGAAAAATGACTAATTCCAAAAAAAAAAATTTTTAAACTTTTTTCAATTTTACCCGCGTGGGATATATATTCTACCCACACACATTTGGAACTCTCCTGGGGTATCCTCACACATATTATTCCCTCATTTAGTGGATATTTTCACAAAAAAGTGAAATTTTCAAAAATCCAGAAAATTGGCTGAAAACGAATAAATATAAAGTATTCATTGGGCTAATCGCTCTGGAACTGAAATCGGAATGCTCACTGACATTTCCCCTATCTGAAAGTCTGATAAACGCCGGAGAAATGACTAAGTCCAAAAAAAACATTTTTTTCAACTTTTTTCAATTTTACCTCCGTGGGATATATATTCTACCCACACACATTTGGTACTCTCCTGGGGTAACATCACACATATTATTCCCTCATTTAGTGGATATTTTCACAAAAAAGTGAAATTTTAAAAAATCCAGAAAATTGGCTAAAAACGGCTAAATATCAAGGATTCATTGGGCGAATCGCTCTGGAACTGAAATCGGAATGCTCACTGACATTTCCCCTATCTGAAATTCTGTTAAACGCAGGAAAAATGACTAAGTCCAAAAAAAAATTTTTTTTAAACTTTTTTCAATTTTAACCCTGTGGGAAATATATTCTACCCACACACATTTGGAACTCTCTTGGGGTACCCTCACACATATTATTCCCTCATTTAGTGGATATTTTCGCAAAAAAGTGAAATTTTCAAAAATCCAGAAAATTGGCTGAAAACGACTAAATATAAAGGATTCATTGGGCGAATCGCTCTGGATCTGAAATCGGAATGCTCACTGACATTTCCCCTATGTGAAAGTCTGATAAACGCCGGAAAAATGACTAAGTCCAAAAAAAAATTTTTTTTCAACTTTTTTCAATTTTACCTCCGTGGGATATATATTCTACCCACACACATTTGGAACTCTCCTGGGGTACCCTCACACATATTATTCCCTCATTTAGTGGATATTTTCACAAAAAAGTGAAATTTTCAAAAATCCAGAAAATTGGCTGAAAACGACTAAATATAAAGGATTCATTGGGCGAATCGCTCTGGAACTGAAATCGGAATGCTCACTGACATTTCCCCTATCTGAAAGTCTGATAAACGCCGGAAAAATGACTAAGTCCAAAAAAAAAATTTTTTTCAATTTTTTCAATTTTACCTCCGTGGGATATATATTCTACCCACACACATTTGGAACTCTCTTGGGGTACCCTCACACATATTATTCCCTCATTTAGTGGATATTTTCACAAAAAAAGTGAAATTTTCAAAAATCCAAAAAATTGGCTGAAAACGGCTAAATATCAAGAATTCATTGGGCGAATCGCTCTGGAACTGAAATCGGAATGCTCACTGACATTTCCCCTATCTGAAAGTCTAATAAACGCCGGAAAAATGACTAAGTTAAAAAAAAAATAATTTTTTCAACTTTTTTCAATTTTACCCGCGTGGGATATATATTCTACCTACACACATTTGGAACTCTCCTGGGGTACCCTCACACATATTATTCCCTCATTTAGTGGATATTTTCACAAAAAAGTGAAATTTTAAAAAATTCAGAAAATTGGCTAAAAACGGCTAAATATCAAGGATTCATTGGGCAAATCGCTCTGGAACTGAAATCGGAATGCTCACTGACATTTCCCCTATCTGAAATTCTGTTAAACGCAGGAAAAATGAATAAGTCCAAAAAAAAAATTTTTTTTATCTTTTTTCAATTTTAACCCTGTGGGATATATATTCTACCCAAACACATTTGGAACTCTCCTGGGGTACCCTCACAGATATTATTCCCTCATTTAGTGGATATTTTCACAAAAAAGTGAAATTTTCAAAAATCCAGAAAATTGGCTGAAAACGACTAAATATAAAGGATTCATTGGGCGAATCGCTCTGGAACTGAAATCGGAATGCTCACTGACATTTCCCCTATCTGAAAGTCTGATAAACGCCGGAAAAATGACTAAGTCCAAAAAAAAAATTTTTTTCAACTTTTTTCAATTTTACCTCCGTGGGATATATATTCTACCCAGGGCCGGCGTGAGCACCCGGCGCACCCGGGCAAATGCCGGGGCCCTGAGCAGGCAGAGGGGCCCACTGGCGGTCGTGCACCCCGCTGGGCTATGGGCGGAGGAGAGCGGTGTCAGCGCCCGCCCTTCTCCGCCGCTTGCTCAGGGCCCCAGCAGCCCGATATTTACCTCTCCCCGTGCCTCCGCAGATCAGCTGTCTTCCTGCTCTGCGCTCCCTGTGACGTCTCAGGTCAGAGGGCGCGGTGACGTCTTTACACCGCGCCCTCCCCTGAGCCGTCACAGGGAGCGCTGAGCGGGAAGACGCCGACAACGCTGGAGTTTGGAGCCGAGCAGCGAGCGGCGAGCAGCAGGCAGCGGGCAGCAGGTAGCAGTTGAGGAGAAGGGAGGTGAGTATTTGATTTTTTTTTTTTTTTTAATGTATGGAGGCATGGGGCATTATAAAGAGGGGAGGGGGGGGCATCCTGCATGGGGCATTATAAGGTGGGGACAAGCCTGCATGGGGCATTATAAGGTGGGGAACAGCCTGCACGGGGCATTATAAAGAGAGGGGTGGACATCCTGCATGGGGCATTATAAAGAGGAGGGTTGACAGCCTGCATGGGGCAGTATAAAGAGGAGGGGTGACAGCCTGCATGGGGCATTATAAAGAGGAGGGGTGACAGCCTGCATGGGGCATTATAAAGAGGAGGGGTGACAGCCTGCATGGGGCATTATAAGGTGGGGAACAGCCTGCATGGGGCATTATAAAGAGGGGGTATTCCTGCTTGGGGCATTATAATGAGGAGGGGTGACAGCCTGCATGGGGCATTATAAGGTGGGGACCAGCCTGCATGGGGCATTATAAGGTGGGGAACAGCCTGCACGGGGCATTATAAAGAGAGGGGGGGACATCCTGCATGGGGCATTATAAAGAGGAGGGGTGACAGCCTGCATGGGGCAGTATAAAGAGGAGGGGTGACAGCTTGCATGGAGCAGTATAAAGAGGAGGGGTGACAGCCTGCATGGGGCAGTATAAAGAGGAGGGGTGACAGCCTGCATGGGGCATTATAAGGTGGGGAACAGCCTGCATGGGGCATTATAAGGTGGGGAACAGCCTGCACGGGGCATTATAAAGAGAGGGGGGGACAGCCTGCATGGGGCAGTATAAAGAGGAGGGGTGACAGCCTGCATGGAGCATTATAAAGAGGAGGGGTGACAGCCTGCATGGGGCATTATAAAGAGGGGGAGCAGCCTGTATGGGGCATTATGTGGGGTGTAACAGCCTGCATGGAGCATTAAAAGGGGGGGCCTGTATGGGGCATTCTGTGGGGGGGAACAGCCTGCATGGAGCATTATAAGGGGGGGGCAGCCTGTATGGTGCATGATGTGGGGGGTAACAGCCTGCATGGAGCATTAAAAGGGGGGGCCTGTATGGGGCATTATGTGGGGGGTAACAGCCTGCATGGAGCATTATAAGGGGGGGCAGCCTGTATGGGGCATTATGTGGGGGGTAACAACCTGCATGGAGCATTAAAAGGGAGGGGCCTGTATGGGGCATTATGTGGGGGGTAACAGCCTGCATGGAGCATTATAAGGGGGGGACAGCCTGTATGGGGCATTATGTGGGGGGTAACAGCCTGCATGCAGCATTATATGGGGACCGGTATCCTGTATGGAGCGTTATATGGGGGCCAGTATCCTGTATGGAGCGTTATATGGGGGCCAGTATTCTGTATGGAGCCTTATATGGAAGCCAGTATTCCGTATGGAGCCTTATATGGAAGCCAGTATTCCGTATGGAGCCTTATATGGGGGCCAGTATTCCATATGGGGGCCAGTATTCCGTATGGAGCCTTATATGGGGGCCAGTATTCCGTATGGAGCCTTATATGGGGGCCAGTATTCCGTATGGAGCCTTATATGGGGGCCAGTATTCCATATGGAGCCTTATATAGGGGCCAGTATTCCATATGGGGCCTTATATGGGGGCCAGTATTCCGTATGGAGCCTTATATGGGGGCCAGTATTCCGTATGGAGCCTTATATGGGGGCCAGTATTCCGCATGGAGCCTTATATGGGGGTCAGTATTCCGCATGGAGCCTTATAAGGGGGGTCAGTATTCCGCATGGAGCCTTATATGGGGGTCAGTATTCCGTATGGGGCCTTATATTGGGGCCAGTATTCCGTATGGGGTCATATATGGGGGCCAGTATTCTGTATGGGGTCTTATATGGGGGCTAGTATTCCGTATGGGGTCTTATATGGGGGCCAGTATTCCGTATGGGGCCTTATATGGGGGCCAGTATTCCGTATGGGGTCTTATATGGGGGCCAGTATTCCGTATGGGGCCTTATATGGGGGCAAGTATTCCGTATGGGGCCTTATATGGGGGCCAGTATTCCGTATGAAGCGTTATATGGGGGCCAGTATTCCGTATGGGCGTTATATGGGGACCAGTATTCCGTATGGAGCCTTATATGGGGGCCACTATTCTGTGTGGAGCGATTCACCGGTTTCTGAGCTATTGTGGAATTTACAATAGATATCACTCATGAAGTGAAATCTTTGTATTGTACTATATATATATATATTTCTCCGCCGTATCTCTGCATCATGAATCGTGGTATGTGTTAAAGGGGCCCACTGAGACTCTTTCGCCCGGGGCCCAGAAAAACCTGGAGCCGGCCCTGATTCTACCCACATACATTTGGAACTCTCCTGGGGTACCCTCACACATATTATTCCCTCATTTAGTGGATATTTTCACAAAAAAAGTGAAATTTTCAAAAATCCAAAAAATTGGCTGAAAACGGCTAAATATCAAGGATTCATTGGGTGAATCGCTCTGTAACTGAAATCGGAATGCTCACTGACATTTCCCCTATCTGAAAGTCTGATAAACGCCGGAAAAATGACTAAGTCAAAAAAAAATAATTTTTTCAACTTTTTTCAATTTTACCCGCGTGGGATATATATTCTACCCACACACATTTGGAACTCTCCTGGGGTACCCTCACACATATTATTCCCTCATTTAGTGGATATTTTCACAAAAAAGTGAAATTTTAAAAAATTCAGAAAATTGCCTGAAAATGACGAAAAATCAAGGACTCATCCGGCGAATCGCTCTGGAACTGAAATCGGAACACTCACTGACATTTCCTCTATCTGAAAGTCTGATAAATGCCGGAAAAATGACTAAGTACAAAAAAAAAATTTTTTCAACTTTTTTTCAATTTTACCTCCGTGGGATATATATTCTACCCACGCACATTTGGAACTCTCCTGGGGTACCCTCACACATATTATTCCCTCATTTAGTGGATATTTTCACAAAAAAGTGTAATTTTCAAAAATTCTGAAAATTGCCTGAAAATGAAGAAATATCAAGGACTCATCCAGCGAATCGCTCTGGAACTGAAATCGGAATGCTCACTGACATTTCCCCTATCTGAAAGTCTGATAAAACGCCGGAAAAATGACTAAGTACAAAAAAAAAAAATTTTCAACTTTTTTAAATTTTACCCCGTGGGATATATATTCTACCCACACACATCTGGAACTCTCCTGGGGTAACATCACACATATTCTTCCCTCATTTAGTGGATATTGTCACAAAAAAGTGAAATTTTCAAAAATCCAGAAAATTGGATGAAAAGGGCTAAATATCAAGGACTCATTGGGCAAATCGCTCTGGAACTGAAATCGGAATGCTCACTGACATTTCCCCTATCTGAAAGTCTGATAAACGCAGGAAAAATGACTAAGACCAAAAAAAAAATTTTTCAACTTTTTTCAATTTTACCCCCGTGGGATCTATATTCTACCCACACACATTTGGAACTCTCCTGGGGTACCCTCACACATATTATTCCCTCATTTAGTGGATATTTTCACAAAAAAGTGAAATTTTAAAAAATTCAGAAAATTGCCTGAAAATGACGAAAAATCAAGGACTCATCCGGCGAATCGCTCTGGAACTGAAATCGGAACACTCACTGACATTTCCTCTATCTGAAAGTCTGATAAACGCCGAAAAAATGACAGTCCAAAAAAAAAATTTTTTTCAACTCATTTCAATTTTACCTCCGTGGGATATATATTCTACCCACACACATTTGGAACTCTCCTGGGGTACCCTCACACATATTATTCCCTCATTTAGTGGATATTTTCACAAAAAAGTGAAATTTTCAAAAATCCAGAAAATTGGCTGAAAACGACTAAATATAAAGGATTCATTGGGCGAATCGCTCTGGAACTGAAATCGGAATGCTCACTGACATTTCCCCTATCTGAAAGCCTGATAAACGCCGGAAAAATGACTAAGTCAAAAAAAAAAAAATTATTTCAACTTTTTTCAATTTTACCCCCGTGGGATATACATTCTACCCACACACATTTGGAACTCTCCTGGGGTACCCTCACACATATTATTCCCTCATTTAGTGGATATTTTCACAAAAAAGTGAAATTTTCAAAAATTCAGAAAATTGCCTGAAAATGACGAAAAATCAAGGACTCATCCGGCGAATCGCTCTGGAACTGAAATCGGAATGCTCACTGACATTTCCCCTATCTGAAAGTCTGATAAACGCCGGAAAAATGACTAAGACCAAAAAAAAAAATTTTTCAACTTTTTTCAATTTTACCCCCGTGGGATATATATTCTACCCACACACATTTGGAACTCTCCTGGGGTACCCTCACACATATTATTCCCTCATTTAGTGGATATTTTCACAAAAAAAGTGAAATTTTCAAAAATCCAAAAAATTGGCTGAAAACGGCTAAATATCAAGGATTCATTGGGTGAATCGCTCTGTAACTGAAATCGGAATGCTCACTGACATTTCCCCTATCTGAAAGTCTGATAAACGCCGGAAAAATGACTAAGTAAAAAAATAATAATTTTTTCAACTTTTTTCAATTTTACCCGCGTGGGATATATATTCTACCCACACACATTTGGAACTCTCCTGGGGTACCCTCACACATATTATTCCCTCATTTAGTGGATATTTTCACAAAAAAGTGAAATTTTAAAAAATTCAGAAAATTGCCTGAAAATGACGAAAAATCAAGGACTCATCCGGCGAATCGCTCTGGAACTGAAATCGGAACACTCACTGACATTTCCCCTATCTGAAAGTCTGATAAATGCCGGAAAAATGACTAAGTACAAAAAAAAAAATTTTTCAACTTATTTCAATTTTACCTCCGTGGGATATATATTTTATCCACGCACATTTGGAACTCTCCTGGGGTACCCTCACACATATTATTCCCTCATTTAGTGGATATTTTCACAAAAAAGTGTAAATTTCAAAAATTCAGAAAATTGCCTGAAAATGACGAAATATCAAGGACTCATCCAGCGAATCGCTCTGGAACTGAAATCGGAATGCTCACTGACATGTCCCCTATCTGAAAGTCTGATAAAACGCCGGAAAAATGACTAAGTACAAAAAAAAAAAATTTCAACTTTTTTAAATTTTACCCCGTGGGATATATATTCTACCCACACACATCTGGAACTCTCCTGGGGTAACATCACACATATTCTTCCCTCATTTAGTGGATATTGTCACAAAAAAGTGAAATTTTCAAAAATCCAGAAAATTGGATGAAAAGGGCTAAATATCAAGGACTCATCCGGCGAATCGCTCTGGAACTGAAATCGGAACACTCACTGACATTTCCTCTATCTGAAAGTCTGATAAACGCCGAAAAAATGACTAAGTCCAAAAAAAAAATTTTTTTCAACTCATTTCAATTTTACCTCCGTGGGATATATATTCTACCCACACACATTTGGAACTCTCCTGGGGTACCCTCACACATATTATTCCCTCATTTAGTGGATATTTTCGCAAAAAAGTGAAATTTTCAAAAATCCAGAAAATTGGCTGAAAACGACTTAATATAAAGGATTCATTGGGCGAATCGCTCTGGAACTGAAATCGGAATGCTCACTGACATTTCCCCTATCTGAAAGTCTGATAAACGCCGGAAAAATGACTAAGTCCAAAAAAAAAAATTTTTTCAACCTTTTTCAATTTTTCCTCCGTGGGATATATATTTTACCCACGCACATTTGGAACTCTCCTGGGGTACCCTCACACACATTATTCCCTCATTTAGTGGATATTTTCACAAAAAAGTGTAATTTTCAAAAATTCAGAAAATTGTCTGAAAATGAAGAAATATCAAGGACTCATCCTGCGAATCGCTCTGTAACTGAAATCGGAATGCTCACTGACATTTCCCCTATCTGAAAGTCTGATAAAACGCCGGAAAAATGACTAAGTACAAAAAAAAAAAATTTTCAACTTTTTTCAATTTTACCCCCGTGGGATATATATTCTACCCACACACATTTGGAACTCTCCTGGGGTACCCTCACACATATTATTCCCTCATTTAGTGGATATTTTCACAAAAAAGTGAAATTTTCAAAAATCCAGAAAATTGGCTGAAAACGACTAAATATCAAGGACTCATTGGGTGAATCGCTCTGGAACTAAAATCGAAATGCTCACTGACATTTCCCCTATCTGAAAGTCTGATAAACGCCAGAAAAATGACTAAGTACAAAAAAAAATTTTTTTTCAACTTTTTTCAATTTTACCTCCGTGGGATATATATTCTACCCACACACATTTGGAACTCTCCTGGGGTACCCTCACACATATTATTCCCTCATTTAGTGGATATTTTCACAAAAAAGTGAAATTTTCCAAAATCCAGAAAATTGGCTGAAAACGACTAAATATCAAGGACTCATTGGGGGAATCGCTCTGGAACTGAAATCGGAATGCTCACTGACATTTCTCTTATCTGAAAGTCTGATAAACGCCGGAAAAATGACTAAGTCCAAAAAAAAATTTTTTTAAACTTTTTTCAATTTTACCCCTGTAGGATATATATTCTACCCACACACATTTGGAACCATCCTGGGGTACCCTCACACATATTATTCCCTCATTTAGTGGATATTTTCACAAAAAAGTGAAATTTTCAAAAATACAGAAAATTGGCTGAAAACGACTAAATATCAAGGACTCATTGGGCAAATCGCTCTGGAACTGAAATCGGAATGCTCATTGACATTTCCCCTATCTGAAAGTCTGATAAACGCCAGAAAAATGACTAAGTCCCAAAAAAAAAATGTTTTCAATTTTTTTCAATTTTACCCCCGTGGGATTTATATTCTACCCACACACATTTGGAACTCTCCTGGGGTACCCTCACACATATTATTCCCTCATTTAGTGGATATTTTCACAAAAAAGTGAAATTTTCCAAAATCCAGAAAATTGGCTGAAAACGACTAAATATCAAGGACTCATTGGGGGAATCGCTCTGGAACTGAAATCGGAATGCTCACTGACATTTCTCTTATCTGAAAGTCTGATAAACGCCGGAAAAATGACTAAGTCCAAAAAAAAATTTTTTTAAACTTTTTTCAATTTTACCCCTGTAGGATATATATTCTACCCACACACATTTGGAACCATCCTGGGGTACCCTCACACATATTATTCCCTCATTTAGTGGATATTTTCACAAAAAAGTGAAATTTTCAAAAATACAGAAAATTGGCTGAAAACGACTAAATATCAAGGACTCATTGGGCAAATCGCTCTGGAACTGAAATCGGAATGCTCATTGACATTTCCCCTATCTGAAAGTCTGATAAACGCCAGAAAAATGACTAAGTCCCAAAAAAAAAATGTTTTCAATTTTTTTCAATTTTACCCCCGTGGGATTTATATTCTACCCACACACATTTGGAACTCTCCTGGGGTACCCTCACACATATTATTCCCTCATTTAGTGGATATTTTCACAAAAAAGTGAAATTTTCAAAAATTCTGAAAATTGCCTGAAAACGACGAAAAATCAAAGACTCATCCGGCGAATCGCTCTGGAACTGAAATCGGAACGCTCACTGACATTTCCCCTTTCTGAAAGTCTGATAAACGCCGGAAAAATGAGTAAGTCCAAAAAAATAAAATTTTCAACTTTTTTCAATTTTACCCCCGTGGGATATATATTCTACCCACACACATTTGGAACTCTCCTGGGGTACCCTCACACATATTATTCCCTCATTTAGTGGATATTTTCACAAAAAAGTGAAATTTTCAAAAATCCAGAAAATTGGCTGAAAACGACTAAATATCAAGGACTCATTGGGTGAATCGCTCTGGAACTGAAATCGAAATGCTCACTGACATTTCCCCTATCTGAAAGTCTGATAAACGCCGGAAAAATGACTAAGTCCAAAAAAAAAATGTTTTCAACTTTTTTCAATTTTACCACCGTGGGATATATATTCTACCCACACACATTTGGAATTCTCCTGGCGTACCCTCACACATATTATTCCCTCATTTAGTGGATATTTTCGCAAAAAAGTGAAATTTTCAAAAATCCAGAAAATTGGCTGAAAACGACTTAATATAAAGGATTCATTGGGCGAATCGCTCTGGAACTGAAATCGGAATGCTCACTGACATTTCCCCTATCTGAAAGTCTGATAAACGCCGGAAAAATGACTAAGTCCAAAAAAAAAAATTTTTTCAACCTTTTTCAATTTTTCCTCCGTGGGATATATATTTTACCCACGCACATTTGGAACTCTCCTGGGGTACCCTCACACACATTATTCCCTCATTTAGTGGATATTTTCACAAAAAAGTGTAATTTTCAAAAATTCAGAAAATTGTCTGAAAATGAAGAAATATCAAGGACTCATCCTGCGAATCGCTCTGTAACTGAAATCGGAATGCTCACTGACATTTCCCCTATCTGAAAGTCTGATAAAACGCCGGAAAAATGACTAAGTACAAAAAAAAAATTTTCAACTTTTTTCAATTTTAGCCCCGTGGGATATATATTCTACCCACACACATTTGGAACTCTCCTGGGGTACCCTCACACATATTATTCCCTCATTTAGTGGATATTTTCACAAAAAAGTGAAATTTTCAAAAATTCTGAAAATTGCCTGAAAACGACGAAAAATCAAAGACTCATCCTGCGAATCGCTCTGGAACTGAAATCGGAACGCTCACTGACATTTCCCCTATCTGAAAGTCTGATAAACGCCGGAAAAATGAGTAAGTCCAAAAAAATAAAATTTTCAACTTTTTTCAATTTTACCCCCGTGGGATATATATTCTACCCACACACATTTGGAACTCTCCTGGGGTACCCTCACACATATTATTCCCTCATTTAGTGGATATTTTCACAAAAAAGTGAAATTTTCAAAAATCCAGAAAATTGGCTGAAAACGACTAAATATCAAGGACTCATTGGGTGAATCGCTCTGGAACTAAAATCGAAATGCTCACTGACATTTCCCCTATCTGAAAGTCTGATAAACGCCAGAAAAATGACTAAGTACAAAAAAAAATTTTTTTTCAACTTTTTTCAATTTTACCTCCGTGGGATATATATTCTACCCACACACATTTGGAACTCTCCTGGGGTACCCTCACACATATTATTCCCTCATTTAGTGGATATTTTCACAAAAAAGTGAAATTTTCCAAAATCCAGAAAATTGGCTGAAAACGACTAAATATCAAGGACTCATTGGGGGAATCGCTCTGGAACTGAAATCGGAATGCTCACTGACATTTCTCTTATCTGAAAGTCTGATAAACGCCGGAAAAATGACTAAGTCCAAAAAAAAATTTTTTTAAACTTTTTTCAATTTTACTCTTGTGGGATACATATTCTACCCACACACATTTGGAACTCTCCTGGGGTACCCTCACACATATTATTCCCTCATTTAGTGGATATTTTCACAAAACAGTGAAATTTTCAAAAATCCAGAAAATTGGCTGAAAACGGCTAAATATCAAGGATTCATTGGGAAAATCGCTCTGGAACTGAAATCGGAATGCTCATTGACATTTCCCCTATCTGAAAGTCTGATAAACGCCAGAAAAATGACTAAGTCCCAAAAAAAAAATGTTTTCAATTTTTTTCAATTTTACCCCCGTGGGATTTATATTCTACCCACACACATTTGGAACTCTCCTGGGGTACACTCACACATATTATTCCCTCATTTAGTGGATATTTTCACAAAAAAGTGAAATTTTCAAAAACCCAGAAAATTGAATGAAAAGGGCTAAATATCAAGGACTCAATGGGCGAATCGCTCTGGAACTGAAATCGGAATGCTCACTGACATTTCCCCTATCTGAAAGTCTGATAAACGCCGGAAAAATGACTAAGTCAAAAAAAAAAATTTTTCAACTTTTTTCAATTTTACCCACACACATTTGGAACTCTCCTGGGGTACCCTCACACATATTATTCCCTCATTTAGTGGATATTTTCACAAAAAAGTGAAATTTTCAAAAACCCAGAAAATTGAATGAAAAGGGCTAAATATCAAGGACTCATTGGGCGAATCGCTCTGGAACTGAAATCGGAATGCTCACTGACATTTCCCCTATCTGAAAGTCTGATAAACGCCGGAAAAATGACTAAGTCCAAAAAAAAAATTTTTTCAACTTTTTTCAATTTTACCACCGTGGGATATATATTCTACCCACACACATTTGGAATTCTCCTGGCGTACCCTCACACATATTATTCCCTCATTTAGTGGATATTTTCACAAAAAAGTGAAATTTCAAAAATCTAGAAAATTGGCTGAAAACGGCTAAATATCAAGGACTCATTGGGCGAATCGCTCTGGAACTGAAATCGGAATGCTCACTGACATTTCCCCTATCTGAAAGTCTGATAAACGCCGGAAAAATGACTAAGTCAAAAAAAAAATTTTTTTAAACTTTTTTCAATTTTACTCTTGTGGGATACATATTCTACCCACACACATTTGGAACTCTCCTGGGGTACCCTCACACATATTATTCCCTCATTTAGTGGATATTTTCACAAAAAAGTGACATTTTCAAAAATCCAGAAAATTGGCTGAAAACGACTAAATATCAAGGACTCAATGGGCGAATCGCTCTGGAACTGAAATCGGAATGCTCACTGACATTTCCCCTATCTGAAAGTCTGATAAACGCCGGAAAAATGACTAAGTAAAAAAAAAAACTTTTTTCAACTTTTTTCAATTTTAACCCTGTGGGATATATATTCTACCCACACACATTTGGAACTCTCCTGGGGTACCCTCACACATATTATTCCCTCATTTAGTGGATATTTTCACAAAACAGTGAAATTTTCAAAAATCCAGAAAATTAGCTGAAAATGACTAAATATCAAGTACTCATTGGGCGAATCACTCTGGAACTGAAATCGTAATGCTCACTGACATTTCCCCTATCTGAAAGTCTGATAAACGCCGATAAAATGACGAAGTCCAAAAAAAAAATTTTTTCAACTTTTTTCAATTTTACCACCGTGGGATATATATTCTACCCACACACATTTGGAATTCTCCTGGCGTACCCTCACACATATTGTTCCCTCATTTAGTGGATATTTTCACAAAAAAGTGAAATTTCAAAAATCTAGAAAATTGGCTGAAAACGGCTAAATATCAAGGACTCATTGGGCGAATCGCTCGGGAACTGAAATCGGAACGCTCACTGACATTTCTCTTATCTGAAAGTCTGATAAATGCTGGAAAAATGACTAAGTCCAAAAAAAACCTTTTTTCACCTTTTTTCAATTTTACCCCCGTTGGATATATATTCTACCCACACACATTTGGAACTATCCTGGGGTACCCTCACACATATTATTCCCTCATTTAGTGGATATTTTCACAAAAAAGTGAAATTTTCAAAAATCCAGAAAATCGGCTGAAAACGACTAAATATCAAGTACTCATTGGGCGAATTGCTCTGGAACTGAAATCGGAATGCTCACTGACATTTCCCCTATCTGAAAGTCTGATAAACGCCGGAAAAATGACTAAGTCCAAAAAAAAAAAATTTTTCAACTTTTTTCAATTTTACCCGCGTGGGATATATATTCTAACCACACACATTTGGAACTCTCCTGGGGTACCCTCACACATATTATTCCCTCATTTAGTGGATATTTTCAGAAAAAACTGAAATTTTCAAAAATCCAGAAAATTGTCTGAAAACGACTAAATATCAAGGACTCAATGGGCGAATCGCTCTGGAACTGAAATCGGAATGCTCACTGACATTTCCCCTATCTGAAAGTCTGATAAACGCCGGAAAAATGACTAAGTAAAAAAAAAAACTTTTTTCAACTTTTTTCAATTTTAACCCTGTGGGATATATATTCTACCCACACACATTTGGAACTCTCCTGGGGTACCCTCACACATATTATTCCCTCATTTAGTGGATATTTTCACAAAAAAGTGAAATTTCAAAAATCTAGAAAATTGGCTGAAAACGGCTAAATATCAAGGACTCATTGGGCGAATCGCTCTGGAACTGAAATCGGAATGCTCACTGACATTTCCCCTATCTGAAAGTCTGATAAACGCCGGAAAAATGACTAAGTCCAAAAAAAAAATTTTTTAAACTTTTTTCAATTTTACCACCGTGGGATATATATTCTACCCACACACATTTGGAAATCTCCTGGCATACCCTCACACATATTATTCCCTCATTTAGTGGATATTTTCACAAAAAAGTGAAATTTCAAAAATCTAGAAAATTGGCTGAAAACGGCTAAATATCAAGGACTCATTGGGCGAATCGCTCTGGAATTGAAATCGGAATGCTCACTGACATTTCCCCTATCTGAAAGTCTGATAAACGCCAGAAAAATGACTAAGTCAAAAAAAAAATTTTTTTCAACTGTTTTCAATTTTACTCGCGTGGGATATATATTCTACCCACACACATTTGGAACTCTCCTGGGGTACCCTCACACATATTATTCCCTCATTTAGTGGATATTTTCACAAAAAAGTGAAATTTTCAAAAATCCAGAAAATCGGCTGAAAACGACTAAATATCAAGGACTCATTGGGCGAATCGCTCTGGAACTGAAATCGGAACGCTCACTGACATTTCTCTTATCTGAAAGTCTGATAAATGCTGGAAAAATGACTAAGTCCAAAAAAAAACTTTTTTCACCTTTTTTCAATTTTACCCCCGTTGGATATATATTCTACCCACACACATTTGGAACTATCCTGGGGTACCCTCACACATATTATTCCCTCATTTAGTGGATATTTTCACAAAAAAGTGAAATTTTCAAAAATCCAGAAAATCGGCTGAAAACGACTAAATATCAAGTACTCATTGGGCGAATTGCTCTGGAACTGAAATCGGAATGCTCACTGACATTTCCCGTATCTGAAAGTCTGATAAACGCCGGAAAAATGACTAAGTCCAAAAAAAAAAAATTTTTCAACTTTTTTCAATTTTACCCCGTGGGATATATATTCTACCCACACACATTTGGAACTCTCCTGGGGTACCCTCACACATATTATTCCCTCATTTAGTGGATATTTTCATAAAAAAGTGAAATTTTCAAAAATCTAGAAAATTGGCTGAAAACGGCTAAATATCAAGGACTCATTGGGCGAATCGCTCTGGATCTGAAATCGGAATGCTCACTGACATTTCCCCTATCTGAAAGTCTGATAAACGCTGGAAAAATGACTAAGTCCAAAAAAAAAAAATTTTTCAACTTTTTTCAATTTTACCCGCGTGGGATATATATTCTACCCACACACATTTGGAACTCTCCTGGGGTACCCTCACACATATTATTCCCTCATTTAGTGGATATTTTCAGAAAAAACTGAAATTTTCAAAAATCCAGAAAATTGTCTGAAAACGACTAAATATCAAGGACTCAATGGGCGAATCGCTCTGGAACTGAAATCGGAATGCTCACTGACATTTCCCCTATCTGAAAGTCTGATAAACGCCGGAAAAATGACTAAGTAAAAAAAAAAACTTCTTTCAACTTTTTTCAATTTTAACCCTGTGGGATATATATTCTACCCACACACATTTGGAACTATCCTGGGGTACCCTCACACATATTATTCCCTCATTTAGTGGATATTTTCACAAAAAAGTGAAATTTTCAAAAATCCAGAAAATCGGCTGAAAACGACTAAATATCAAGGACTCATTGGGCGAATTGCTCTGGAACTGAAATCGGAACGCTCACTGACATTTCTCTTATCTGAAAGTCTGATAAATCCCGGAAAAATGACTAAGTCGAAAAAAAAAAATTTTTCACCTTTTTTCAATTTTACCCCCGTAGGATATATATTCTACCCACACACATTTGGAACTATCCTGGGGTACCCTCACACATATTATTCCCTCATTTAGTGGATATTTTCACAAAAAAGTGAAATTTTCAAAAATCCAGAAAATTGGCTGAAAACGACTAAATATAAAGTACTCATTGGGCGAATCGCTCTGGAACTGAAATCGGAATGCTCACTGACATTTCCCCTATCTGAAAGTCTGATAAACGCCGGAAAAATGACTAAGTCCAAAAAAAAAAAAATTTTCAACTTTTTTAAATTTTACCCCCGTGGGATATATATTCTACCCACACACATTTGGAACTCTCCTGGGGTACCCTCACACATATTATTCCCTCATTTAGTGGATATTTTCACAAAAAAGTGAAATTTTCAAAAATCCCGAAAATCGGCTGAAAACGACTAAATATCACGGACTCATTGGGCGAATCGCTCTGGAACTGAAATCGGAACGCTCACTGACATTTCCCCTATCTGAAAGTCTGATAAACGCCGGAAAAATGACTAAGCAAAAAAAAAACTTTTTTCAACTTTTTTCAATTTTAACCCTGTGGGATATATATTCTACCCACACACATTTGGAATTCTCCTGGTGTACCCTCACACATATTATTCCCTCATTTAGTGGATATTTTCACAAAAAAAGTGAAATTTTCAAAAATCCAGAAAATTAGCTGAAAACGGCTAAATATCAAGGACTCATTGGGCGAATCACTCTGGAACTGAAATCGGAATGCTCACTGACATTTCCCCTATCTGAAAGTCTGATAAACGCCGGAAAAATGACTAAGTCCAAAAAAAAAATTTTTTCAACTTTTTTCAATTTTACTCGCGTGGGATATATATTCTACCCACACACATTTGGAACTCTCCTGGGGTACCCTCACACATATTATTCCCTCATTTAGTGGATATTTTCACAAAAAAGTGAAATTTTCAAAAATCCAGAAAATTGGCTGAAAACGACTAAATATCAAGTACTCATTGGGCGAATCGCTCTGGAACTGAAATCGAAATGCTCACTGACATTTCCCCTATCTGAATGTCTGATAAACGCCAGAAAAATGACTAAGTACAAAAAAAAATTTTTTTTCAACTTTTTTCAATTTTACCTCCGTGGGATATATATTCTACCCACACACATTTGGAACTCTCCTGGGGTACCCTCACACATATTATTCCCTCATTTAGTGGATATTTTCACAAAAAAGTGAAATTTTCAAAAATCCAGAAAATTGGCTGAAAACGACTAAATATCAAGGACTCATTGGGCGAATCGCTCTGGAATTGAAATCGGAACGCTCACTGACATTTCTCTTATCTGAAAGTCTGATAAATGCCGGAAAAATGACTAAGTAAAAAAAAAAACTTTTTTCAACTTTTTTCAATTTTAACCCTGTGGGATATATATTCTACCCACACACATTTGGAATTCTCCTGGCGTACCCTCACACATATTATTCCCTCATTTAGTGGATATTTTCACAAAAAAGAGAAATTTTCAAAAATCTAGAAAATTTGCTGAAAACGGCTAAATATCAAGGACTCATTGGGCGAATCGCTCTGGAACTGAAATCGGAATGCTCACTGACATTTCCCCTATCTGAAAGTCTGATAAACGCCGGAAAAATGACAGTCCAAAAAAAAAAAATTTTTCAACTTTTTTCAATTTTACCCACGTGGGATATATATTCTACCCACACACATTTGGAACTCTCCTGGGGTACCCTCACACATATTATTCCCTCATTTAGTGGATATTTTCACAAAAAAGTGAAATTTTCAAAAATCCAGAAAATTGGCTGAAAACGACTAAATATCAAGGACTCATTGGGGGAATCGCTCTGGAAATGAAATCGGAATGCTCACTGACATTTCTCTTATCTGAAAGTCTGATAAACGCCGGAAAAATGACTAAGTCCAAAAAAAAATTTTTTTAAACTTTTTTCAATTTTACCCCTGTAGGATATATATTCTACCCACACACATTTGGAACTATCCTGGGGTACCCTCACACATATTATTCCCTCATTTAGTGGATATTTTCACAAAAAAGTGAAATTTTCAAAAATACAGAAAATTGGCTGAAAACGACTAAATATCAAGGACTCATTGGGCGAATCGCTCTGGAACTGAAATCAGAACGCTCACTGACATTTCCCCTATCTGAAAGTCTGATAAACGCCGGAAAAATGACTAAGTACAAAAAAAAATGTTTTCAACTTTTTTCAATTTTACCCCCGTGGGATAAATATTCTACCCACACACATTTGGAACTCTCCTGGGGTACCCTCACACATATTATTCCCTCATTTAGTGGATATTTTCACAAAAAAGTGAAATTTTCAAAAACCCAGAAAATTGAATGAAAAGGGCTAAATATCAAGGACTCATTGGGCGAATCGCTCTGGAACTGAAATCGGAATGCTCACTGACATTTCCCCTATCTGAAAGTCTGATAAACGCCGGAAAAATGACTGAGTCCAAAAAAAAAATTTTTTCAACTTTTTTCAATTTTACCACCGTGGGATATATATTCTACCCACACACATTTGGAATTCTCCTGGCGTACCCTCACACATATTATTCCCTCATTTAGTGGATATTTTCACAAAAAAGTGAAATTTCAAAAATCTAGAAAATTGGCTGAAAACGGCTAAATATCAAGGACTCATTGGGCGAATCGCTCTGGAACTGAAATCGGAATGCTCACTGACATTTCCCCTATCTGAAAGTCTGATAAACGCCGGAAAAATGACTAAGTCAAAAAAAAAATTTTTTTAAACTTTTTTCAATTTTACTCTTGTGGGATACATATTCTACCCACACACATTTGGAACTCTCCTGGGGTACCCTCACACATATTATTCCCTCATTTAGTGGATATTTTCACAAAACAGTGAAATTTTCAAAAATCCAGAAAATTAGCTGAAAATGACTAAATATCAAGGATTCATTGGGCAAATCGCTCTGGAACTGAAATCGGAATGCTCATTGACATTTCCCCTATCTGAAAGTCTGATAAACGCCAGAAAAATGACTAAGTCCCAAAAAAAAAATGTTTTCAATTTTTTTCAATTTTACCCCCGTGGGATTTATATTCTACCCACACACATTTGGAACTCTCCTGGGGTACCCTCACACATATTATTCCCTCATTTAGTGGATATTTTCACAAAAAAGTGACATTTTCAAAAATCCAGAAAATTGGCTGAAAACGACTAAATATCAAGGACTCAATGGGCGAATCGCTCTGGAACTGAAATCGGAATGCTCACTGACATTTCCCCTATCTGAAAGTCTGATAAACGCCGGAAAAATGACTAAGTAAAAAAAAAAACTTTTTTCAACTTTTTTCAATTTTAACCCTGTGGGATATATATTCTACCCACACACATTTGGAACTCTCCTGGGGTACCCTCACACATATTATTCCCTCATTTAGTGGATATTTTCACAAAACAGTGAAATTTTCAAAAATCCAGAAAATTAGCTGAAAATGACTAAATATCAAGTACTCATTGGGCGAATCGCTCTGGAACTGAAATCGGAATGCTCACTGACATTTCCCCTATCTGAAAGTCTGATAAACGCGGGAAAAATAACTAAGTCCAAAAAAAAAAAATTTTTCAACTGTTTTCAATTTTACCCCCGTGGGATATATATTCTACCCACACACATTTGGAACTCTCCTGGGGAACCCTCACACATATTATTCCCTCATTTAGTGGATATTTTCACAAAAAAGTGACATTTTCAAAAATCCAGAAAATTAGCTGAAAATGACTAAATATCAAGTACTCATTGGGCGAACCACTCTGGAACTGAAATCGGAATGCTCACTGACATTTCCCCTATCTGAAAGTCTGATAAACGCCGGAAAAATAACTAAGTCCAAAAAAAAAATTTTTTCAACTTTTTTCAATTTTACCACCGTGGGATATATATTCTACCCACACACATTTCGAATTCTACTGGCGTACCCTCACACATATTATTCCCTCATTTAGTGGATATTTTCACAAAAAAGTGAAATTTTCAAAAATCCAGAAAATCGGCTGAAAACGACTAAATATCAAGGACTCATTGGGCGAATCGCTCTGGAACTGAAATCGGAATGCTCACTGACATTTCTCTTATCTGAAAGTCTGATAAATGCCGGAAAAATGACTAAGTCCAAAAAAAAATTTTTTCACCTTTTTTCAATTTTACCCTCGTAGGATATATATTCTACCCACACACATTTGGAACTATCCTGGGGTACCCTCACACATATTATTCCCTCATTTAGTGGATATTTTCATAAAAAAGTGAAATTTTCAAAAATCCAGAAAATTGGCTGAAAACGACTAAATATCAAGGACTCATTGGGCGAATCGCTCTGGAACTGAAATCGGAATGCTCACTGACATTTCCCCTATCTGAAAGTCTGATAAACGCCGGAAAAATGACTAAGTCCAAAAAAAAAAAATTTTTCAACTTTTTTCAATTTTACCCCTGTGGGATATATATTCTACCCACACACATTTGGAACTCTCCTGGGGTACCCTCACACATATTATTCCCTCATTTAGTGGATATTTTCACAAAAAAGTGAAATTTCAAAAATCTAGAAAATTGGCTGAAAAAGGCTAAATATCAAGGACTCATTGGGCGAATCGCTCTGGAACTGAAATCGGAATGCTCACTGACATTTCCCCTATCTGAAAGTCTGATAAACGCCAGAAAAATGACTAAGTCAAAAAAAAAATTTTTTTCAACTCTTTTCAATTTTACTCGCGTGGGATATATATTCTACCCACACACATTTGGAACTATTCTGGGGTACCCTCACACATATTATTCCCTCATTTAGTGGATATTTTCACAAAAAAGTGAAATTTTCAAAAATCCAGAAAATCGGCTGAAAACGACTAAATATCAAGTACTCATTGGGCGAATTGCTCTGGAACTGAAATCGGAATGCTCACTGACATTTCCCCTATCTGAAAGTCTGATAAACGCCGGAAAAATGACTAAGTCCAAAAAAAAAAAATTTTTCAACTTTTTTCAATTTTACCCCCGTGGGATATATATTCTACCCACACACATTTGGAACTCTCCTGGGGTACCCTCACACATATTATTCCCTCATTTAGTGGATATTTTCATAAAAAAGTGAAATTTTCAAAAATCTAGAAAATTGGCTGAAAACGGCTAAATATCAAGGACTCATTGGGCGAATCGCTCTGGAACTGAAATCGGAATGCTCACTGACATTTCCCCTATCTGAAAGTCTGATAAACGCCGGAAAAATGACTAAGTCAAAAAAAAAATTTTTCAACTTTTTTCAATTTTACCCACACACATTTGGAACTCTCCTGGGGTACCCTCACACATATTATTCCCTCATTTAGTGGATATTTTCACAAAAAAGTGAAATTTTCAAAAACCCAGAAAATTGAATGAAAAGGGCTAAATATCAAGGACTCATTGGGCGAATCGCTCTGGAACTGAAACGGAATGCTCACTGACATTTCCCCTATCTGAAAGTCTGATAAACGCCGGAAAAATGACTAAGTCCAAAAAAAAAAATTTTTCAACTTTTTTCAATTTTACCACCGTGGGATATATATTCTACCCACACACATTTGGAATTCTCCTGGCGTACCCTCACACATATTATTCCCTCATTTAGTGGATATTTTCACAAAAAAGTGAAATTTCAAAAATCTAGAAAATTGGCTGAAAACGGCTAAATATCAAGGACTCATTGGGCGAATCGCTCTGGAACTGAAATCGGAATGCTCACTGACATTTCCCCTATCTGAAAGTCTGATAAACGCCGGAAAAATGACTAAGTCAAAAAAAAAATTTTTTTAAACTTTTTTCAATTTTACTCTTGTGGGATACATATTCTACCCACACACATTTGGAACTCTCCTGGGGTACCCTCACACATATTATTCCCTCATTTAGTGGATATTTTCACAAAACAGTGAAATTTTCAAAAATCCAGAAAATTAGCTGAAAATGACTAAATATCAAGTACTCATTGGGCGAATCGCTCTGGAACTGAAATCGGAACGCTCACTGACATTTCTCTTATCTGAAAGTCTGATAAATGCTGGAAAAATAACTAAGTCCAAAAAAAAACTTTTTTCACCTTTTTTCAATTTTACCCCCGTTGGATATATATTCTACCCACACACATTTGGAACTATCCTGGGGTACCCTCACACATATTATTCCCTCATTTAGTGGATATTTTCACAAAAAAGTGAAATTTTCAAAAATCCAGAAAATCGGCTGAAAACGACTAAATATCAAGTACTCATTGGGCGAATTGCTCTGGAACTGAAACCGGAATGCTCACTGACATTTCCCCTATCTGAAAGTCTGATAAACGCCGGAAAAATGACTAAGTCCAAAAAAAAAAAATTTTTCAACTTTTTTCAATTTTACCCCCGTGGGATATATATTCTACCCACACACATTTGGAACTCTCCTGGGGTACCCTCACACATATTATTCCCTCATTTAGTGGATATTTTCATAAAAAAGTGAAATTTTCAAAAATCTAGAAAATTGGCTGAAAACGGCTAAATATCAAGGACTCATTGGGTGAATCGCTCTGGAACTGAAATCGGAATGCTCACTGACATTTCCCCTATCTGAAAGTCTGATAAACGCTGGAAAAATGACTAAGTCCAAAAAAAAAAAATTTTTCAACTTTTTTCAATTTTACCCGCGTGGGATATATATTCTACCCACACACATTTGGAACTCTCCTGGGGTACCCTCACACATATTATTCCCTCATTTAGTGGATATTTTCAGAAAAAACTGAAATTTTCAAAAATCCAGAAAATTGGCTGAAAACGACTAAATATCAAGGATTCAATGGGCGAATCGCTCTGGAACTGAAATCGGAATGCTCACTGACATTTCCCCTATCTGAAAGTCTGATAAACGCCAGAAAAATGACTAAGTCAAAAAAAAAATTTTTTTCAACTGTTTTCAATTTTACTCGCGTGGGATATATATTCTACCCACACACATTTGGAACTATTCTGGGGTACCCTCACACATATTATTCCCTCATTTAGTGGATATTTTCACAAAAAAGTGAAATTTTCAAAAATCCAGAAAATCGGCTGAAAACGACTAAATATCAAGTACTCATTGGGCGAATTGCTCTGGAACTGAAATCGGAATGCTCACTGACATTTCCCCTATCTGAAAGTCTGATAAACGCCGGAAAAATGACTAAGTCCAAAAAAAAAAAATTTTTCAACTTTTTTCAATTTTACCCCCGTGGGATATATATTCTACCCACACACATTTGGAACTCTCCTGGGGTACCCTCACACATATTATTCCCTCATTTAGTGGATATTTTCATAAAAAAGTGAAATTTTCAAAAATCTAGAAAATTGGCTGAAAACGGCTAAATATCAAGGACTCATTGGGCGAATCGCTCTGGAACTGAAATCGGAATGCTCACTGACATTTCCCCTATCTGAAAGTCTGATAAACGCCGGAAAAATGACTAAGTCAAAAAAAAAATTTTTCAACTTTTTTCAATTTTACCCACACACATTTGGAACTCTCCTGGGGTACCCTCACACATATTATTCCCTCATTTAGTGGATATTTTCACAAAAAAGTGAAATTTTCAAAAACCCAGAAAATTGAATGAAAAGGGCTAAATATCAAGGACTCATTGGGCGAATCGCTCTGGAACTGAAACGGAATGCTCACTGACATTTCCCCTATCTGAAAGTCTGATAAACGCCGGAAAAATGACTAAGTCCAAAAAAAAAAATTTTTCAACTTTTTTCAATTTTACCACCGTGGGATATATATTCTACCCACACACATTTGGAATTCTCCTGGCGTACCCTCACACATATTATTCCCTCATTTAGTGGATATTTTCACAAAAAAGTGAAATTTCAAAAATCTAGAAAATTGGCTGAAAACGGCTAAATATCAAGGACTCATTGGGCGAATCGCTCTGGAACTGAAATCGGAATGCTCACTGACATTTCCCCTATCTGAAAGTCTGATAAACGCCGGAAAAATGACTAAGTCAAAAAAAAAATTTTTTTAAACTTTTTTCAATTTTACTCTTGTGGGATACATATTCTACCCACACACATTTGGAACTCTCCTGGGGTACCCTCACACATATTATTCCCTCATTTAGTGGATATTTTCACAAAACAGTGAAATTTTCAAAAATCCAGAAAATTAGCTGAAAATGACTAAATATCAAGTACTCATTGGGCGAATCGCTCTGGAACTGAAATCGGAACGCTCACTGACATTTCTCTTATCTGAAAGTCTGATAAATGCTGGAAAAATAACTAAGTCCAAAAAAAAACTTTTTTCACCTTTTTTCAATTTTACCCCCGTTGGATATATATTCTACCCACACACATTTGGAACTATCCTGGGGTACCCTCACACATATTATTCCCTCATTTAGTGGATATTTTCACAAAAAAGTGAAATTTTCAAAAATCCAGAAAATCGGCTGAAAACGACTAAATATCAAGTACTCATTGGGCGAATTGCTCTGGAACTGAAACCGGAATGCTCACTGACATTTCCCCTATCTGAAAGTCTGATAAACGCCGGAAAAATGACTAAGTCCAAAAAAAAAAAATTTTTCAACTTTTTTCAATTTTACCCCCGTGGGATATATATTCTACCCACACACATTTGGAACTCTCCTGGGGTACCCTCACACATATTATTCCCTCATTTAGTGGATATTTTCAGAAAAAACTGAAATTTTCAAAAATCCAGAAAATTGGCTGAAAACGACTAAATATCAAGGATTCAATGGGCGAATCGCTCTGGAACTGAAATCGGAATGCTCACTGACATTTCCCCTATCTGAAAGTCTGATAAACGCCAGAAAAATGACTAAGTCCAAAAAAAATTTTTTTTCAACTGTTTTCAATTTTACTCGCGTGGGATATATATTCTACCCACACACATTTGGAACTCTCCTGGGGTACCCTCACACATATTATTCCCTCATTTAGTGGATATTTTCACAAAAAAGTGAAATTTTCAAAAATCCAGAAAATCGGCTGAAAACGACTAAATATCAAGGACTCATTGGGCGAATTGCTCTGGAACTGAAATCGGAACGCTCACTGACATTTCTCTTATCTGAAAGTCTGATAAATGCCGGAAAAATGACTAAGTCGAAAAAAAAAATTTTTTCACCTTTTTTCAATTTTACCCCCGTAGGATATATATTCTACCCACACACATTTGGAACTATCCTGGGGTACCCTCACACATATTATTCCCTCATTTAGTGGATATTTTCACAAAAAAGTGAAATTTTCAAAAATCCAGAAAATTGGCTGAAAACGACTAAATATCAAGTACTCATTGGGCGAATCGCTCTGGAACTGAAATCGGAATGCTCACTGACATTTCCCCTATCTGAAAGTCTGATAAACGCCGGAAAAATGACTAAGTCCAAAAAAAAAAAATTTTTCAACTTTTTTAAATTTTACCCCCGTGGGATATATATTCTACCCACACACATTTGGAACTCTCCTGGGGTACCCTCACACATATTATTCCCTCATTTAGTGGATATTTTCACAAAAAAGTGAAATTTTCAAAAATCCAGAAAATCGGCTGAAAACGACTAAATATCACGGACTCATTGGGCGAATCGCGCTGGAACTGAAAACGGAACGCTCACTGACATTTCCCCTATCTGAAAGTCTGATAAACGCCGGAAAAATGACTAAGTAAAAAAAAAACTTTTTTCAACTTTTTTCAATTTTAACCCTGTGGGATATATATTCTACCCACACACATTTGGAATTCTCCTGGTGTACCCTCACACATATTATTCCCTCATTTAGTGGATATTTTCACAAAAAAAGTGAAATTTTCAAAAATCCAGAAAATTAGCTGAAAATGGCTAAATATCAAGGACTCATTGGGCGAATCACTCTGGAACTGAAATCGGAATGCTCACTGACATTTCCCCTATCTGAAAGTCTGATAAACGCCGGAAAAATGACTAAGTCCAAAAAAAAAATTTTTTCAACTTTTTTCAATTTTACTCGCGTGGGATATATATTCTACCCACACACATTTGGAACTCTCCTGGGGTACCGTCACACATATTATTCCCTCATTTAGTGGATATTTTCACAAAAAAAGTGAAATTTTCAAAAATCCAGAAAATCGGCTGAAAACGACTAAATATCAAGGACTCATTGGGCGAATCGCTCTGGAATTGAAATCGGAACGCTCACTGACATTTCTCTTATCTGAAAGTCTGATAAATGCCGGAAAAATGACTAAGTAAAAAAAAAAACTTTTTTCAACTTTTTTCAATTTTAACCCTGTGGGATATATATTCTACCCACACACATTTGGAATTCTCCTGGCGTACCCTCACACATATTATTCCCTCATTTAGTGGATATTTTCACAAAAAAGAGAAATTTTCAAAAATCCAGAAAATTTGCTGAAAACGGCTAAATATCAAGGACTCATTGGGCGAATCGCTCTGGAACTGAAATCGGAATGCTCACTGACATTTCCCCTATCTGAAAGTCTGATAAACGCCGGAAAAATGACAGTCCAAAAAAAAAAAATTTTTCAACTTTTTTCAATTTTACCCACGTGGGATATATATTCTACCCACACACATTTGGAACTCTCCTGGGGTACCCTCACACATATTATTCCCTCATTTAGTGGATATTTTCACAAAAAAGTGAAATTTTCAAAAATCCAGAAAATTGGCTGAAAACGACTAAATATCAAGGACTCATTGGGCGAATCGCTCTGGAACTGAAATTGGAATGCTCACTGACATTTCTCTTATCTGAAAGTCTGATAAATGCCGGAAAAATGACTAAGTCCAAAAAAAAATTTTTTTCACCTTTTTTCAATTTTACCCCCGTAGGATATATATTCTACCCACACACATTTGGAACTCTCCTGGGGTACCCTCACACATATTATTCCCTCATTTAGTGGATATTTTCACAAAAAAGTGAAATTTTCAAAAATCCAGAAAATTGGCTGAAAACGACTAAATATCAAGTACTCATTGGGCGAATCGCTCTGGAACTGAAATCGGAATGCTCACTGACATTTCCCCTATCTGAAAGTCTGATAAACGCCGGAAAAATGATTAAGTCCAAAAAAAAAAAATTTTCAACTTTTTTCAATTTTACTCGCGTGGGATATATATTCTACCCACACACATTTGGAACTCTCCTGGGGTACCCTCACACATATTATTCCCTCATTTAGTGGATATTTTCACAAAAAAGTGAAATTTTCAAAAATCCAGAAAATCGGCTGAAAACGACTAAATGTCACGGACTCATTGGGCGAATCGCTCTGGAACTGAAATCGGAACGCTCACTGACATTTCCCCTATCTGAAAGTCTGATAAACGCCGGAAAAATGACTAAAAAAAAAAACTTTTTTCAACTTTTTTCAATTTTAACCCTGTGGGATATATATTCTACCCACACACATTTGGAATTCTCCTGGCGTACCCTCACACATATTATTCCCTCATTTAGTGGATATTTTCACAAAAAATTGAAATTTTCAAAAATCCAGAAAATTAGCTGAAAATGACTAAATATCAAGTACTCATTGGGCGAATCACTCTGGAACTGAAATCGGAATGCTCACTGACATTTCCCCTATCTGAAAGTCTGATAAACGCCGGAAAAATAACTAAGTCCAAAAAAAAAATTTTTTCAACTTTTTTCAATTTTACCACCGTGGGATATATATTCTACCCACACACATTTGGAACTCTCCTCGGGTACCCTCACACATATTATTCCCTCATTTAGTGGATATTTTCACAAAAAAGTGAAATTTTCAAAAATCCAGAAAATTGGCTGAAAACGACTAAATATCATGGACTCATTGGGCAAATCGCTCTGGAACTGAAATCGGAACGCTCACTGACATTTCCCCTATCTGAAAGTCTGATAAACGCCGGAAAAATGACTAAGTCAAAAAAAAAAAAAAAAATTTTCAACTTTTTTCAATTTTACCCCTGTGGGATATATATTCTACCCACACACATTTGGAATTCTCCTGGCGTACCCTCACACATATTATTCCCTCATTTAGTGGATATTTTCACAAAAAAGTGAAATTTCAAAAATCTAGAAAATTGGCTGAAAACGGCTAAATATCAAGGACTCATTGGGCAAATCGCTCTGGAACTGAAATCGGAATGCTCACTGACATTTCCCCTATCTGAAAGTCTGATAAACGCCGGAAAAATGATTAAGTCCAAAAAAAAAAAATTTTCAACTTTTTTCAATTTTACTCGCGTGGGATATATATTCTACCCACACACATTTGGAACTCTCCTGGGGTACCCTCACACATATTATTCCCTCATTTAGTGGATATTTTCACAAAAAAGTGAAATTTTCAAAAATCCAGAAAATTGGCTGAAAACGACTAAATATCAAGGACTCAATGGGCGAATCGCTCTGGAACTGAAATCGGAATGCTCACTGACATTTCCCCTATCTGAAAGTCTGATAAACGCCGGAAAAATGACTAATTAAAAAAAAAAACTTTTTTCAACTTTTTTCAATTTTACCACCGTGGGATATATATTCTACCCACACACATTTGGAACTCTCCTGGGGTACCCTCACACATATTATTCCCTCATTTAGTGGATATTTTCACAAAAAAGTGAAATTTTCAAAAATCCAGAAAATTGGCTGAAAACGACTAAATATCAAGGACTCAATGGGCGAATCGCTCTGGAACTGAAATCGGAATGCTCACTGACATTTCCCCTATCTGAAAGTCTGATAAACGCCGGAAAAATGACTAAGTCCAAAAAAAAAAAAATTTTTAACTTTTTTCAATTTTACCCCCGTGGGATATATATTCTACCCACACACATTTGGAACTCTCCTGGGGTACCCTCACACATATTATTCCCTCATTTAGTGGATATTTTCACCAAAAAGTGAAATTTTCAAAAATCCAGAAAATTGGCTGAAAACGACTAAATATCAAGGACTCAATGGGCGAATCGCTCTGGAACTGAAATCGGAATGCTCACTGACATTTCCCCTATCTGAAAGTCTGATAAACGCCGGAAAAATGACTAAGTCCAAAAAAAAAAAAATTTTTAACTTTTTTCAATTTTACCCCCGTGGGATATATATTCTACCCACACACATTTGGAACTCTCCTGGGGTACCCTCACACATATTATTCCCTCATTTAGTGGATATTTTCACAAAAAAGTGAAATTTTCAAAAATCCAGAAAATCGGCTGAAAACGACTAAATATCACGGACTCATTGGGCGAATCGCTCTGGAACTGAAATCGGAACGCTCACTGACATTTCCCCTATCTGAAAGTCTGATAAACGCCGGAAAAATGACTAAAAAAAAAAACTTTTTTCAACTTTTTTCAATTTTAACCCTGTGGGATATATATTCTACCCACACACATTTGGAATTCTCCTGGCGTACCCTCACACATATTATTCCCTCATTTAGTGGATATTTTCACAAAAAATTGAAATTTTCAAAAATCCAGTAAATTAGCTGAAAATGACTAAATATCAAGTACTCATTGGGCGAATCACTCTGGAACTGAAATCGGAATGCTCACTGACATTTCCCCTATCTGAAAGTCTGATAAACGCCGGAAAAATAACTAAGTCCAAAAAAAAAATTTTTTCAACTTTTTTCAATTTTACCACCGTGGGATATATATTCTACCCACACACATTTGGAACTCTCCTCGGGTACCCTCACACATATTATTCCCTCATTTAGTGGATATTTTCACAAAAAAGTGAAATTTTCAAAAATCCAGAAAATTGGCTGAAAACGACTAAATATCATGGACTCATTGGGCAAATCGCTCTGGAACTGAAATCGGAACGCTCACTGACATTTCCCCTATCTGAAAGTCTGATAAACGCCGGAAAAATGACTAAGTCAAAAAAAAAAAAAAAAATTTTCAACTTTTTTCAATTTTACCCCCGTGGGATATATATTCTACCCACACACATTTGGAATTCTCCTGGCGTACCCTCACACATATTATTCCCTCATTTAGTGGATATTTTCACAAAAAAGTGAAATTTCAAAAATCTAGAAAATTGGCTGAAAACGGCTAAATATCAAGGACTCATTGGGCAAATCGCTCTGGAACTGAAATCGGAATGCTCACTGACATTTCCCCTATCTGAAAGTCTGATAAACGCCGGAAAAATGATTAAGTCCAAAAAAAAAAAATTTTCAACTTTTTTCAATTTTACTCGCGTGGGATATATATTCTACCCACACACATTTGGAACTCTCCTGGGGTACCCTCACACATATTATTCCCTCATTTAGTGGATATTTTCACAAAAAAGTGAAATTTTCAAAAATCCAGAAAATTGGCTGAAAACGACTAAATATCAAGGACTCAATGGGCGAATCGCTCTGGAACTGAAATCGGAATGCTCACTGACATTTCCCCTATCTGAAAGTCTGATAAACGCCGGAAAAATGACTAATTAAAAAAAAAAACTTTTTTCAACTTTTTTCAATTTTAACCCTGTGGGATATATATTCTACCCACACACATTTGGAATTCTCCTGGCATACCCTCACACATATTATTCCCTCATTTAGTGGATATTTTCACAAAAAATTGAAATTTTCAAAAATCCAGAAAATTAGCTGAAAATGACTAAATATCAAGTACTCATTGGGCGAATCACTCTGGAACTGAAATCGGAATGCTCACTGACATTTCCCCTATCTGAAAGTCTGATAAACGCCGGAAAAATAACTAAGTCCAAAAAAAAAATTTTTTCAACTTTTTTCAATTTTACCACCGTGGGATATATATTCTACCCACACACATTTGGAACTCTCCTGGGGTACCCTCACACATATTATTCCCTCATTTAGTGGATATTTTCACAAAAAAGTGAAATTTTCAAAAATCCAGAAAATTGGCTGAAAACGACTAAATATCAAGTACGCATTGGGCAAATCGCTCTGGAACTGAAATCGGAATGCTCACTGACATTTCCCCTATCTGAAAGTCTGATAAACGCCGGAAAAATGACTAAGTCAAAAAAAAAAAAAAATTTTCAACTTTTTTCAATTTTACCCCCGTGGGATATATATTCTACCCACACACATTTGGAACTCTCCTGGGGTACCCTCACACATATTATTCCCTCATTTAGTGGATATTTTCACAAAAAAGTGAAATTTTCAAAAATCCAGAAAATTGGCTGAAAACGACTAAATATCAAGTACTCATTGGGCGAATCGCTCTGGAACTGAAATCGGAATGCTCACTGACATTTCCCCTATCTGAAAGTCTGATAAACGCCGGAAAAATGATTAAGTCCAAAAAAAAATAATTTTCAACTTTTTTCAATTTTACTCGCGTGGGATATATATTCTACCCACACACATTTGGAACTCTCCTGGGGTACCCTCACACATATTATTCCCTCATTTAGTGGATATTTTCACAAAAAAGTGAAATTTCAAAAATCTAGAAAATTGGCTGAAAACGGCTAAATATCAAGGACTCATTGGGCAAATCGCTCTGGAACTGAAATCGGAATGCTCACTGACATTTCCCCTATCTGAAAGTCTGATAAACGCCGGAAAAATGACTAAGTCCAAAAAAAAAAATTTTTCAACTTTTTTCAATTTTACCCACGTGGGATATATATTCTACCCACACACATTTGGAACTCTCCTGGGGTACCCTCACACATATTATTCCCTCATTTAGTGGATATTTTCACAAAAAAGTGAAATTTTCAAAAATCCAGAAAATTGGCTGAAAACGACTAAATATCAAGGACTCATTGGGCGAATCGCTCTGGAACTGAAATCGGAATGCTCACTTACATTTCTCTTATATGAAAGTCTGATAAATGCCGGAAAAATGACTAAGTCCAAAAAAATATTTTTTTCACCTTTTTTCAATTTTACCCCCGTAGGATATATATTCTACCCACACACATTTGGAACTATCCTGGGGTACCCTCACACATATTATTCCCTCATTTAGTGGATATTTTCACAAAAAAGTGAAATTTTCAAAAATCCAGAAAATCGGCTGAAAACGACTAAATATCACGGACTCATTGGGCGAATCGCTCTGGAACTGAAATCGGAACGCTCACTGACATTTCCCCTATCTGAAAGTCTGATAAACGCCGGAAAAATGACTAAAAAAAAAAACTTTTTTCAACTTTTTTCAATTTTAACCCTGTGGGATATATATTCTACCCACACACATTTGGAATTCTCCTGGGGTACCCTCACACATATTATTCCCTCATTTAGTGGATATTTTCACAAAAAAGTGAAATTTTCAAAAATCCAGAAAATTGGCTGAAAATGACTAAATATCAAGTACTCATTGGGCGAATCACTCTGGAACTGAAATCGGAATGCTCACTGACATTTCCCCTATCTGAAAGTCTGATAAACGCCGGAAAAATAACTAAGTCCAAAAAAAAAATTTTTTCAACTTTTTTCAATTTTACCACCGTGGGATATATATTCTACCCACACACATTTGGAACTCTCATCGGGTACCCTCACACATATTATTCCCTCATTTAGTGGATATTTTCACAAAAAAGTGAAATTTTCAAAAATCCAGAAAATTGGCTGAAAACGACTAAATATCATGGACTCATTGGGCAAATCGCTCTGGAACTGAAATCGGAACGCTCACTGACATTTCCCCTATCTGAAAGTCTGATAAACGCCGGAAAAATGACTAAGTCAAAAAAAAAAAAAAAATTTTTCAACTTTTTTCAATTTTACCCCCGTGGGATATATATTCTACCCACACACATTTGGAATTCTCCTGGCGTACCCTCACACATATTATTCCCTCATTTAGTGGATATTTTCACAAAAAAGTGAAATTTTCAAAAATCCAGAAAATTGGCTGAAAACGACTAAATATCAAGGACTCAATGGGCGAATCGCTCTGGAACTGAAATCGGAATGCTCACTGACATTTCCCCTATCTGAAAGTCTGATAAACGCCGGAAAAATGACTAAGTCCAAAAAAAAAAAAATTTTTAACTTTTTTCAATTTTACCCCCGTGGGATATATATTCTACCCACACACATTTGGAACTCTCCTGGGGTACCCTCACACATATTATTCCCTCATTTAGTGGATATTTTCACAAAAAAGTGAAATTTTCAAAAATCCAGAAAATTGGCTGAAAACGACTAAATATCAAGTACTCATTGGGCGAATCGCTCTGGAACTGAAATCGGAATGCTCACTGACATTTCCCCTATCTGAAAGTCTGATAAACGCCGGAAAAATGATTAAGTCCAAAAAAAAAAAATTTTCAACTTTTTTCAATTTTACTCGCGTGGGATATATATTCTACCCACACACATTTGGAACTCTCCTGGGGTACCCTCACACATATTATTCCCTCATTTAGTGGATATTTTCACAAAAAAGTGAAATTTTCAAAAATCCAGAAAATCGGCTGAAAACGACTAAATATCACAGACTCATTGGGCGAATCGCTCTGGAACTGAAATCGGAACGCTCACTGACATTTCCCCTATCTGAAAGTCTGATAAACGCCGGAAAAATGACTAAAAAAAAAAACTTTTTTCAACTTTTTTCAATTTTAACCCTGTGGGATATATATTCTACCCACACACATTTGGAATTCTCCTGGCGTACCCTCACACATATTATTCCCTCATTTAGTGGATATTTTCACAAAAAATTGAAATTTTCAAAAATCCAGAAAATTAGCTGAAAATGACTAAATATCAAGTACTCATTGGGCGAATCACTCTGGAACTGAAATCGGAATGCTCACTGACATTTCCCCTATCTGAAAGTCTGATAAACGCCGGAAAAATAACTAAGTCCAAAAAAAAAATTTTTTCAACTTTTTTCAATTTTACCACCGTGGGATATATATTCTACCCACACACATTTGGAACTCTCCTCGGGTACCCTCACACATATTATTCCCTCATTTAGTGGATATTTTCACAAAAAAGTGAAATTTTCAAAAATCCAGAAAATTGGCTGAAAACGACTAAATATCATGGACTCATTGGGCAAATCGCTCTGGAACTGAAATCGGAACGCTCACTGACATTTCCCCTATCTGAAAGTCTGATAAACGCCGGAAAAATGACTAAGTCAAAAAAAAAAAAAAAATTTTTCAACTTTTTTCAATTTTACCCCCGTGGGATATATATTCTACCCACACACATTTGGAATTCTCCTGGCGTACCCTCACACATATTATTCCCTCATTTAGTGGATATTTTCACAAAAAAGTGAAATTTCAAAAATCTAGAAAATTGGCTGAAAACGGCTAAATATCAAGGACTCATTGGGCAAATCGCTCTGGAACTGAAATCGGAATGCTCACTGACATTTCCCCTATCTGAAAGTCTGATAAACGCCGGAAAAATGATTAAGTCCAAAAAAAAAAAATTTTCAACTTTTTTCAATTTTACTCGCGTGGGATATATATTCTACCCACACACATTTGGAACTCTCCTGGGGTACCCTCACACATATTATTCCCTCATTTAGTGGATATTTTCACAAAAAAGTGAAATTTTCAAAAATCCAGAAAATTGGCTGAAAACGACTAAATATCAAGGACTCAATGGGCGAATCGCTCTGGAACTGAAATCGGAATGCTCACTGACATTTCCCCTATCTGAAAGTCTGATAAACGCCGGAAAAATGACTAATTAAAAAAAAAAACTTTTTTCAACTTTTTTCAATTTTAACCCTGTGGGATATATATTCTACCCACACACATTTGGAATTCTCCTGGCATACCCTCACACATATTATTCCCTCATTTAGTGGATATTTTCACAAAAAATTGAAATTTTCAAAAATCCAGAAAATTAGCTGAAAATGACTAAATATCAAGTACTCATTGGGCGAATCACTCTGGAACTGAAATCGGAATGCTCACTGACATTTCCCCTATCTGAAAGTCTGATAAACGCCGGAAAAATGACTAATTAAAAAAAAAAACTTTTTTCAACTTTTTTCAATTTTAACCCTGTGGGATATATATTCTACCCACACACATTTGGAATTCTCCTGGCATACCCTCACACATATTATTCCCTCATTTAGTGGATATTTTCACAAAAAATTGAAATTTTCAAAAATCCAGAAAATTAGCTGAAAATGACTAAATATCAAGTACTCATTGGGCGAATCACTCTGGAACTGAAATCGGAATGCTCACTGACATTTCCCCTATCTGAAAGTCTGATAAACGCCGGAAAAATGACTAAGTCCAAAAAAAAAAAAAATTTTCAACTTTTTTCAATTTTACCCCCGTGGGATATATATTCTACCCACACACATTTGGAACTCTCCTGGGGTACCCTCACACATATTATTCCCTCATTTAGTGGATATTTTCACAAAAAAGTGAAATTTTCAAAAATCCAGAAAATTGGCTGAAAACGACTAAATATCAAGTACTCATTGGGCGAATCGCTCTGGAACTGAAATCGGAATGCTCACTGACATTTCCCCTATCTGAAAGTCTGATAAACGCCGGAAAAATGATTAAGTCCAAAAAAAAATAATTTTCAACTTTTTTCAATTTTACTCGCGTGGGATATATATTCTACCCACACACATTTGGAACTCTCCTGGGGTACCCTCACACATATTATTCCCTCATTTAGTGGATATTTTCACAAAAAAGTGAAATTTCAAAAATCTAGAAAATTGGCTGAAAACGGCTAAATATCAAGGACTCATTGGGCAAATCGCTCTGGAACTGAAATCGGAATGCTCACTGACATTTCCCCTATCTGAAAGTCTGATAAACGCCGGAAAAATGACTAAGTCCAAAAAAAAAAATTTTTCAACTTTTTTCAATTTTACCCACGTGGGATATATATTCTACCCACACACATTTGGAACTCTCCTGGGGTACCCTCACACATATTATTCCCTCATTTAGTGGATATTTTCACAAAAAAGTGAAATTTTCAAAAATCCAGAAAATTGGCTGAAAACGACTAAATATCAAGGACTCATTGGGCGAATCGCTCTGGAACTGAAATCGGAATGCTCACTTACATTTCTCTTATATGAAAGTCTGATAAATGCCGGAAAAATGACTAAGTCCAAAAAAAAAAAAATTTTCAACTTTTTTCAATTTTACCCCCGTGGGATATATATTCTACCCACACACATTTGGAACTCTCCTGGGGTACCCTCACACATATTATTCCCTCATTTAGTGGATATTTTCACAAAAAAGTGAAATTTTCAAAAATCCAGAAAATTGGCTGAAAACGACTAAATATCAAGTACTCATTGGGCGAATCGCTCTGGAACTGAAATCGGAATGCTCACTGACATTTCCCCTATCTGAAAGTCTGATAAACGCCGGAAAAATGATTAAGTCCAAAAAAAAAAAATTTTCAACTTTTTTCAATTTTACTCGCGTGGGATATATATTCTACCCACACACATTTGGAACTCTCCTGGGGTACCCTCACACATATTATTCCCTCATTTAGTGGATATTTTCACAAAAAAGTGAAATTTTCAAAAATCCAGAAAATCGGCTGAAAACGACTAAATATCACGGACTCATTGGGCGAATCGCTCTGGAACTGAAATCGGAACGCTCACTGACATTTCCCCTATCTGAAAGTCTGATAAACGCCGGAAAAATGACTAAAAAAAAACACTTTTTTCAACTTTTTTCAATTTTAACCCTGTGGGATATATATTCAACCCACACACATTTGGAATTCTCCTGGGGTACCCTCACACATATTATTCCCTCATTTAGTGGATATTTTCACAAAAAAGTGAAATTTTCAAAAATCCAGAAAATTGGCTGAAAATGACTAAATATCAAGTACTCATTGGGCGAATCACTCTGGAACTGAAATCGGAATGCTCACTGACATTTCCCCTATCTGAAAGTCTGATAAACGCCGGAAAAATAACTAAGTCCAAAAAAAAAATTTTTTCAACTTTTTTCAATTTTACCACCGTGGGATATATATTCTACCCACACACATTTGGAACTCTCATCGGGTACCCTCACACATATTATTCCCTCATTTAGTGGATATTTTCACAAAAAAGTGAAATTTTCAAAAATCCAGAAAATTGGCTGAAAACGACTAAATATCATGGACTCATTGGGCAAATCGCTCTGGAACTGAAATCGGAACGCTCACTGACATTTCCCCTATCTGAAAGTCTGATAAACGCCGGAAAAATGACTAAGTCAAAAAAAAAAAAAAAAATTTTCAACTTTTTTCAATTTTACCCCCGTGGGATATATATTCTACCCACACACATTTGGAATTCTCCTGGCGTACCCTCACACATATTATTCCCTCATTTAGTGGATATTTTCACAAAAAAGTGAAATTTCAAAAATCTAGAAAATTGGCTGAAAACGGCTAAATATCAAGGACTCATTGGGCAAATCGCTCTGGAACTGAAATCGGAATGCTCACTGACATTTCCCCTATCTGAAAGTCTGATAAACGCCGGAAAAATGACTAAGTCCAAAAAAAAAAATTTTTCAACTTTTTTCAATTTTACCCACGTGGGATATATATTCTACCCACACACATTTGGAACTCTCCTGGGGTACCCTCACACATATTATTCCCTCATTTAGTGGATATTTTCACAAAAAAGGGAAATTTTCAAAAATCCAGAAAATTGGCTGAAAACGACTAAATATCAAGGACTCATTGGGCGAATCGCTCTGGAACTGAAATCGGAATGCTCACTTACATTTCTCTTATATGAAAGTCTGATAAATGCCGGAAAAATGACTAAGTCCAAAAAAAAATTTTTTTCACCTTTTTTCAATTTTACCCCCGTAGGATATATATTCTACCCACACACATTTGGAACTCTCCTGGGGTACCCTCACACATATTATTCCCTCATTTAGTGGATATTTTCACAAAAAAGTGAAATTTTCAAAAATCCAGAAAATTGGCTGAAAACGACTAAATATCATGGACTCATTGGGCAAATCGCTCTGGAACTGAAATCGGAACGCTCACTGACATTTCCCCTATCTGAAAGTCTGATAAATGCCGGAAAAATGACTAAGTCCAAAAAAAAAAAATTTTCAACTTTTTTCAATTTTACTCGCGTGGGATATATATTCTACCCACACACATTTGGAACTCTCCTGGGGTACCCTCACACATATTATTCCCTCATTTAGTGGATATTTTCACAAAAAAGTGAAATTTTCAAAAATCCAGAAAATTGGCTGAAAACGACTAAATATCAAGGACTCAATGGGCGAATCGCTCTGGAACTGAAATCGGAATGCTCACTGACATTTCCCCTATCTGAAAGTCTGATAAACGCCGGAAAAATGACTAATTAAAAAAAAAAACTTTTTTCAACTTTTTTCAATTTTAACCCTGTGGGATATATATTCTACCCACACACATTTGGAATTCTCCTGGCATACCCTCACACATATTATTCCCTCATTTAGTGGATATTTTCACAAAAAATTGAAATTTTCAAAAATCCAGAAAATTAGCTGAAAATGACTAAATATCAAGTACTCATTGGGCGAATCACTCTGGAACTGAAATCGGAATGCTCACTGACATTTCCCCTATCTGAAAGTCTGATAAACGCCGGAAAAATGACTAATTAAAAAAAAAAACTTTTTTCAACTTTTTTCAATTTTAACCCTGTGGGATATATATTCTACCCACACACATTTGGAACTCTCCTGGGGTACCCTCACACATATTATTCCCTCATTTAGTGGATATTTTCACAAAAAAGTGAAATTTTCAAAAATCCAGAAAATTGGCTGAAAACGACTAAATATCAAGTACTCATTGGGCGAATCGCTCTGGAACTGAAATCGGAATGCTCACTGACATTTCCCCTATCTGAAAGTCTGATAAACGCCGGAAAAATAACTAAGTCCAAAAAAAAAATTTTTTCAACTTTTTTCAATTTTACCACCGTGGGATATATATTCTACCCACACACATTTGGAACTCTCATCGGGTACCCTCACACATATTATTCCCTCATTTAGTGGATATTTTCACAAAAAAGTGAAATTTTCAAAAATCCAGAAAATTGGCTGAAAACGACTAAATATCATGGACTCATTGGGCAAATCGCTCTGGAACTGAAATCGGAACGCTCACTGACATTTCCCCTATCTGAAAGTCTGATAAACGCCGGAAAAATGACTAAGTCAAAAAAAAAAAAAAAAATTTTCAACTTTTTTCAATTTTACCCCCGTGGGATATATATTCTACCCACACACATTTGGAATTCTCCTGGCGTACCCTCACACATATTATTCCCTCATTTAGTGGATATTTTCACAAAAAAGTGAAATTTCAAAAATCTAGAAAATTGGCTGAAAACGGCTAAATATCAAGGACTCATTGGGCAAATCGCTCTGGAACTGAAATCGGAATGCTCACTGACATTTCCCCTATCTGAAAGTCTGATAAACGCCGGAAAAATGACTAAGTCCAAAAAAAAAAATTTTTCAACTTTTTTCAATTTTACCCACGTGGGATATATATTCTACCCACACACATTTGGAACTCTCCTGGGGTACCCTCACACATATTATTCCCTCATTTAGTGGATATTTTCACAAAAAAGTGAAATTTTCAAAAATCCAGAAAATTGGCTGAAAACGACTAAATATCAAGGACTCATTGGGCGAATCGCTCTGGAACTGAAATCGGAATGCTCACTTACATTTCTCTTATATGAAAGTCTGATAAATGCCGGAAAAATGACTAAGTCCAAAAAAAAATTTTTTTCACCTTTTTTCAATTTTACCCCCGTAGGATATATATTCTACCCACACACATTTGGAACTATCCTGGGGTACCCTCACACATATTATTCCCTCATTTAGTGGATATTTTCACAAAAAAGTGAAATTTTCAAAAATCCAGAAAATTGTCTGAAAACGACTAAATATCAAGTACTCATTGGGCGAATCACTCTGGAACTGAAATCGGAATGCTCACTGACATTTCCCCTATCTGAAAGTCTGATAAACGCCGGAAAAATGACTAAGTCCAAAAAAAAAAAATTTTCAACTTTTTTCAATTTTACCCCCGTGGGATATATATTCTACCCACACACATTTGGAACTCTCCTGGGGTACCCTCACACATATTATTCCCTCATTTAGTGGATATTTTCACAAAAAAGTGAAATTTTCAAAAATCCAGAAAATTGGCTGAAAACGACTACATATCAAGTACTCATTGGGCGAATCGCTCTGGAACTGAAATCGGAATGCTCACTGACATTTCCCCTATCTGAAAGTCTGATAAACGCCGGAAAAATGATTAAGTCCAAAAAAAAAAAATTTTCAACTTTTTTCAATTTTACTCGCGTGGGATATATATTCTACCCACACACATTTGGAACTCTCCTGGGGTACCCTCACACATATTATTCCCTCATTTAGTGGATATTTTCACAAAAAAGTGAAATTTTCAAAAATCCAGAAAATCGGCTGAAAACGACTAAATATCACGGACTCATTGGGCGAATCGCTCTGGAACTGAAATCGGAACGCTCACTGACATTTCCCCTATCTGAAAGTCTGATAAACGCCGGAAAAATGACTAAAAAAAAAAACTTTTTTCAACTTTTTTCAATTTTAACCCTGTGGGATATATATTCTACCCACACACATTTGGAATTCTCCTGGCGTACCCTCACACATATTATTCCCTCATTTAGTGGATATTTTCACAAAAAATTGAAATTTTCAAAAATCAAGAAAATTAGCTGAAAATGACTAAATATCAAGTACTCATTGGGCGAATCACTCTGGAACTGAAATCGGAATGCTCACTGACATTTCCCCTATCTGAAAGTCTGATAAACGCCGGAAAAATAACTAAGTCAAAAAAAAAAAATTTTTCAACTTTTTTCAATTTTACCACCGTGGGATATATATTCTACCCACACACATTTGGAACTCTCATCGGGTACCCTCACACATATTATTCCCTCATTTAGTGGATATTTTCACAAAAAAGTGAAATTTTCAAAAATCCAGAAAATTGGCTGAAAACGACTAAATATCATGGACTCATTGGGCAAATCGCTCTGGAACTGAAATCGGAACGCTCACTGACATTTCCCCTATCTGAAAGTCTGATAAACGCCGGAAAAATGACTAAGTCAAAAAAAAAAAAAAAAATTTTCAACTTTTTTCAATTTTACCCCCGTGGGATATATATTCTACCCACACACATTTGGAATTCTCCTGGCGTACCCTCACACATATTATTCCCTCATTTAGTGGATATTTTCACAAAAAAGTGAAATTTCAAAAATCTAGAAAATTGGCTGAAAACGGCTAAATATCAAGGACTCATTGGGCAAATCGCTCTGGAACTGAAATCGGAATGCTCACTGACATTTCCCCTATCTGAAAGTCTGATAAACGCCGGAAAAATGACTAAGTCCAAAAAAAAAAATTTTTCAACTTTTTTCAATTTTACCCACGTGGGATATATATTCTACCCACACACATTTGGAACTCTCCTGGGGTACCCTCACACATATTATTCCCTCATTTAGTGGATATTTTCACAAAAAAGTGAAATTTTCAAAAATCCAGAAAATTGGCTGAAAACGACTAAATATCAAGGACTCATTGGGCGAATCGCTCTGGAACTGAAATCGGAATGCTCACTTACATTTCTCTTATATGAAAGTCTGATAAATGCCGGAAAAATGACTAAGTCCAAAAAAAAATTTTTTTCACCTTTTTTCAATTTTACCCCCGTAGGATATATATTCTACCCACACACATTTGGAACTATCCTGGGGTACCCTCACACATATTATTCCCTCATTTAGTGGATATTTTCACAAAAAAGTGAAATTTTCAAAAATCCAGAAAATTGGCTGAAAACGACTAAATATCAAGTACTCATTGGGCGAATCGCTCTGGAACTGAAATCGGAATGCTCACTGACATTTCCCCTATCTGAAAGTCTGATAAACGCCGGAAAAATGACTAAGTCCAAAAAAAAAAAAATTTTCAACTTTTTTCAATTTTACCCCCGTGGGATATATATTCTACCCACACACATTTGGAACTCTCCTGGGGTACCCTCACACATATTATTCCCTCATTTAGTGGATATTTTCACAAAAAAGTGAAATTTTCAAAAATCCAGAAAATTGGCTGAAAACGACTAAATATCAAGTACTCATTGGGCGAATCGCTCTGGAACTGAAATCGGAATGCTCACTGACATTTCCCCTATCTGAAAGTCTGATAAACGCCGGAAAAATGATTAAGTCCAAAAAAAAAAAATTTTCAACTTTTTTCAATTTTACTCGCGTGGGATATATATTCTACCCACACACATTTGGAACTCTCCTGGGGTACCCTCACACATATTATTCCCTCATTTAGTGGATATTTTCACAAAAAAGTGAAATTTTCAAAAATCCAGAAAATCGGCTGAAAACGACTAAATATCACGGACTCATTGGGCGAATCGCTCTGGAACTGAAATCGGAACGCTCACTGACATTTCCCCTATCTGAAAGTCTGATAAACGCCGGAAAAATGACTAAAAAAAAAAACTTTTTTCAACTTTTTTCAATTTTAACCCTGTGGGATATATATTCTACCCACACACATTTGGAATTCTCCTGGCGTACCCTCACACATATTATTCCCTCATTTAGTGGATATTTTCACAAAAAATTGAAATTTTCAAAAATCCAGAAAATTAGCTGAAAATGACTAAATATCAAGTACTCATTGGGCGAATCACTCTGGAACTGAAATCGGAATGCTCACTGACATTTCCCCTATCTGAAAGTCTGATAAACGCCGGAAAAATAACTAAGTCCAAAAAAAAAATTTTTTCAACTTTTTTCAATTTTACCACCGTGGGATATATATTCTACCCACACACATTTGGAACTCTCATCGGGTACCCTCACACATATTATTCCCTCATTTAGTGGATATTTTCACAAAAAAGTGAAATTTTCAAAAATCCAGAAAATTGGCTGAAAACGACTAAATATCATGGACTCATTGGGCAAATCGCTCTGGAACTGAAATCGGAACGCTCACTGACATTTCCCCTATCTGAAAGTCTGATAAACGCCGGAAAAATGACTAAGTCAAAAAAAAAAAAAAAAATTTTCAACTTTTTTCAATTTTACCCCCGTGGGATATATATTCTACCCACACACATTTGGAATTCTCCTGGCGTACCCTCACACATATTATTCCCTCATTTAGTGGATATTTTCACAAAAAAGTGAAATTTCAAAAATCTAGAAAATTGGCTGAAAACGGCTAAATATCAAGGACTCATTGGGCAAATCGCTCTGGAACTGAAATCGGAATGCTCACTGACATTTCCCCTATCTGAAAGTCTGATAAACGCCGGAAAAATGACTAAGTCCAAAAAAAAAAATTTTTCAACTTTTTTCAATTTTACCCACGTGGGATATATATTCTACCCACACACATTTGGAACTCTCATCGGGTACCCTCACACATATTATTCCCTCATTTAGTGGATATTTTCACAAAAAAGTGAAATTTTCAAAAATCCAGAAAATTGGCTGAAAACGACTAAATATCATGGACTCATTGGGCAAATCGCTCTGGAACTGAAATCGGAACGCTCACTGACATTTCCCCTATCTGAAAGTCTGATAAACGCCGGAAAAATGACTAAGTCAAAAAAAAAAAAAAAAATTTTCAACTTTTTTCAATTTTACCCCCGTGGGATATATATTCTACCCACACACATTTGGAATTCTCCTGGCGTACCCTCACACATATTATTCCCTCATTTAGTGGATATTTTCACAAAAAAGTGAAATTTCAAAAATCTAGAAAATTGGCTGAAAACGGCTAAATATCAAGGACTCATTGGGCAAATCGCTCTGGAACTGAAATCGGAATGCTCACTGACATTTCCCCTATCTGAAAGTCTGATAAACGCCGGAAAAATGACTAAGTCCAAAAAAAAAAATTTTTCAACTTTTTTCAATTTTACCCACGTGGGATATATATTCTACCCACACACATTTGGAACTCTCCTGGGGTACCCTCACACATATTATTCCCTCATTTAGTGGATATTTTCACAAAAAAGTGAAATTTTCAAAAATCCAGAAAATTGGCTGAAAACGACTAAATATCAAGGACTCATTGGGCGAATCGCTCTGGAACTGAAATCGGAATGCTCACTTACATTTCTCTTATATGAAAGTCTGATAAATGCCGGAAAAATGACTAAGTCCAAAAAAAAATTTTTTTCACCTTTTTTCAATTTTACCCCCGTAGGATATATATTCTACCCACACACATTTGGAACTATCCTGGGGTACCCTCACACATATTATTCCCTCATTTAGTGGATATTTTCACAAAAAAGTGAAATTTTCAAAAATCCAGAAAATTGTCTGAAAACGACTAAATATCAAGTACTCATTGGGCGAATCACTCTGGAACTGAAATCGGAATGCTCACTGACATTTCCCCTATCTGAAAGTCTGATAAACGCCGGAAAAATGACTAAGTCCAAAAAAAAAAAATTTTCAACTTTTTTCAATTTTACCCCCGTGGGATATATATTCTACCCACACACATTTGGAACTCTCCTGGGGTACCCTCACACATATTATTCCCTCATTTAGTGGATATTTTCACAAAAAAGTGAAATTTTCAAAAATCCAGAAAATTGGCTGAAAACGACTACATATCAAGTACTCATTGGGCGAATCGCTCTGGAACTGAAATCGGAATGCTCACTGACATTTCCCCTATCTGAAAGTCTGATAAACGCCGGAAAAATGATTAAGTCCAAAAAAAAAAAATTTTCAACTTTTTTCAATTTTACTCGCGTGGGATATATATTCTACCCACACACATTTGGAACTCTCCTGGGGTACCCTCACACATATTATTCCCTCATTTAGTGGATATTTTCACAAAAAAGTGAAATTTTCAAAAATCCAGAAAATCGGCTGAAAACGACTAAATATCACGGACTCATTGGGCGAATCGCTCTGGAACTGAAATCGGAACGCTCACTGACATTTCCCCTATCTGAAAGTCTGATAAACGCCGGAAAAATGACTAAAAAAAAAAACTTTTTTCAACTTTTTTCAATTTTAACCCTGTGGGATATATATTCTACCCACACACATTTGGAATTCTCCTGGCGTACCCTCACACATATTATTCCCTCATTTAGTGGATATTTTCACAAAAAATTGAAATTTTCAAAAATCAAGAAAATTAGCTGAAAATGACTAAATATCAAGTACTCATTGGGCGAATCACTCTGGAACTGAAATCGGAATGCTCACTGACATTTCCCCTATCTGAAAGTCTGATAAACGCCGGAAAAATAACTAAGTCAAAAAAAAAAAATTTTTCAACTTTTTTCAATTTTACCACCGTGGGATATATATTCTACCCACACACATTTGGAACTCTCATCGGGTACCCTCACACATATTATTCCCTCATTTAGTGGATATTTTCACAAAAAAGTGAAATTTTCAAAAATCCAGAAAATTGGCTGAAAACGACTAAATATCATGGACTCATTGGGCAAATCGCTCTGGAACTGAAATCGGAACGCTCACTGACATTTCCCCTATCTGAAAGTCTGATAAACGCCGGAAAAATGACTAAGTCAAAAAAAAAAAAAAAAATTTTCAACTTTTTTCAATTTTACCCCCGTGGGATATATATTCTACCCACACACATTTGGAATTCTCCTGGCGTACCCTCACACATATTATTCCCTCATTTAGTGGATATTTTCACAAAAAAGTGAAATTTCAAAAATCTAGAAAATTGGCTGAAAACGGCTAAATATCAAGGACTCATTGGGCAAATCGCTCTGGAACTGAAATCGGAATGCTCACTGACATTTCCCCTATCTGAAAGTCTGATAAACGCCGGAAAAATGACTAAGTCCAAAAAAAAAAATTTTTCAACTTTTTTCAATTTTACCCACGTGGGATATATATTCTACCCACACACATTTGGAACTCTCCTGGGGTACCCTCACACATATTATTCCCTCATTTAGTGGATATTTTCACAAAAAAGTGAAATTTTCAAAAATCCAGAAAATTGGCTGAAAACGACTAAATATCAAGTACTCATTGGGCGAATCGCTCTGGAACTGAAATCGGAATGCTCACTGACATTTCCCCTATCTGAAAGTCTGATAAACGCCGGAAAAATGACTAAGTCCAAAAAAAAAAAAATTTTCAACTTTTTTCAATTTTACCCCCGTGGGATATATATTCTACCCACACACATTTGGAACTCTCCTGGGGTACCCTCACACATATTATTCCCTCATTTAGTGGATATTTTCACAAAAAAGTGAAATTTTCAAAAATCCAGAAAATTGGCTGAAAACGACTAAATATCAAGTACTCATTGGGCGAATCGCTCTGGAACTGAAATCGGAATGCTCACTGACATTTCCCCTATCTGAAAGTCTGATAAACGCCGGAAAAATGATTAAGTCCAAAAAAAAAAAATTTTCAACTTTTTTCAATTTTACTCGCGTGGGATATATATTCTACCCACACACATTTGGAACTCTCCTGGGGTACCCTCACACATATTATTCCCTCATTTAGTGGATATTTTCACAAAAAAGTGAAATTTTCAAAAATCCAGAAAATCGGCTGAAAACGACTAAATATCACGGACTCATTGGGCGAATCGCTCTGGAACTGAAATCGGAACGCTCACTGACATTTCCCCTATCTGAAAGTCTGATAAACGCCGGAAAAATGACTAAAAAAAAAAACTTTTTTCAACTTTTTTCAATTTTAACCCTGTGGGATATATATTCTACCCACACACATTTGGAATTCTCCTGGCGTACCCTCACACATATTATTCCCTCATTTAGTGGATATTTTCACAAAAAATTGAAATTTTCAAAAATCCAGAAAATTAGCTGAAAATGACTAAATATCAAGTACTCATTGGGCGAATCACTCTGGAACTGAAATCGGAATGCTCACTGACATTTCCCCTATCTGAAAGTCTGATAAACGCCGGAAAAATAACTAAGTCCAAAAAAAAAATTTTTTCAACTTTTTTCAATTTTACCACCGTGGGATATATATTCTACCCACACACATTTGGAACTCTCATCGGGTACCCTCACACATATTATTCCCTCATTTAGTGGATATTTTCACAAAAAAGTGAAATTTTCAAAAATCCAGAAAATTGGCTGAAAACGACTAAATATCATGGACTCATTGGGCAAATCGCTCTGGAACTGAAATCGGAACGCTCACTGACATTTCCCCTATCTGAAAGTCTGATAAACGCCGGAAAAATGACTAAGTCAAAAAAAAAAAAAAAAATTTTCAACTTTTTTCAATTTTACCCCCGTGGGATATATATTCTACCCACACACATTTGGAATTCTCCTGGCGTACCCTCACACATATTATTCCCTCATTTAGTGGATATTTTCACAAAAAAGTGAAATTTCAAAAATCTAGAAAATTGGCTGAAAACGGCTAAATATCAAGGACTCATTGGGCAAATCGCTCTGGAACTGAAATCGGAATGCTCACTGACATTTCCCCTATCTGAAAGTCTGATAAACGCCGGAAAAATGACTAAGTCCAAAAAAAAAAATTTTTCAACTTTTTTCAATTTTACCCACGTGGGATATATATTCTACCCACACACATTTGGAACTCTCATCGGGTACCCTCACACATATTATTCCCTCATTTAGTGGATATTTTCACAAAAAAGTGAAATTTTCAAAAATCCAGAAAATTGGCTGAAAACGACTAAATATCATGGACTCATTGGGCAAATCGCTCTGGAACTGAAATCGGAACGCTCACTGACATTTCCCCTATCTGAAAGTCTGATAAACGCCGGAAAAATGACTAAGTCAAAAAAAAAAAAAAAAATTTTCAACTTTTTTCAATTTTACCCCCGTGGGATATATATTCTACCCACACACATTTGGAATTCTCCTGGCGTACCCTCACACATATTATTCCCTCATTTAGTGGATATTTTCACAAAAAAGTGAAATTTCAAAAATCTAGAAAATTGGCTGAAAACGGCTAAATATCAAGGACTCATTGGGCAAATCGCTCTGGAACTGAAATCGGAATGCTCACTGACATTTCCCCTATCTGAAAGTCTGATAAACGCCGGAAAAATGACTAAGTCCAAAAAAAAAAATTTTTCAACTTTTTTCAATTTTACCCACGTGGGATATATATTCTACCCACACACATTTGGAACTCTCCTGGGGTACCCTCACACATATTATTCCCTCATTTAGTGGATATTTTCACAAAAAAGTGAAATTTTCAAAAATCCAGAAAATTGGCTGAAAACGACTAAATATCATGGACTCATTGGGCAAATCGCTCTGGAACTGAAATCGGAACGCTCACTGACATTTCCCCTATCTGAAAGTCTGATAAACGCCGGAAAAATGACTAAGTCAAAAAAAAAAAAAAAAATTTTCAACTTTTTTCAATTTTACCCCCGTGGGATATATATTCTACCCACACACATTTGAAATTCTCCTGGCGTACCCTCACACATATTATTCCCTCATTTAGTGGATATTTTCACAAAAAAGTGAAATTTCAAAAATCTAGAAAATTGGCTGAAAACGGCTAAATATCAAGGACTCATTGGGCAAATCGCTCTGGAACTGAAATCGGAATGCTCACTGACATTTCCCCTATCTGAAAGTCTGATAAACGCCGGAAAAATGACTAAGTCCAAAAAAAAAAATTTTTCAACTTTTTTCAATTTTACCCACGTGGGATATATATTCTACCCACACACATTTGGAACTCTCATCGGGTACCCTCACACATATTATTCCCTCATTTAGTGGATATTTTCACAAAAAAGTGAAATTTTCAAAAATCCAGAAAATTGGCTGAAAACGACTAAATATCATGGACTCATTGGGCAAATCGCTCTGGAACTGAAATCGGAACGCTCACTGACATTTCCCCTATCTGAAAGTCTGATAAACGCCGGAAAAATGACTAAGTCAAAAAAAAAAAAAAAATTTTCAACTTTTTTCAATTTTACCCCCGTGGGATATATATTCTACCCACACACATTTGGAATTCTCCTGGCGTACCCTCACACATATTATTCCCTCATTTAGTGGATATTTTCACAAAAAAGTGAAATTTCAAAAATCTAGAAAATTGGCTGAAAACGGCTAAATATCAAGGACTCATTGGGCAAATCGCTCTGGAACTGAAATCGGAATGCTCACTGACATTTCCCCTATCTGAAAGTCTGATAAACGCCGGAAAAATGACTAAGTCCAAAAAAAAAAATTTTTCAACTTTTTTCAATTTTACCCACGTGGGATATATATTCTACCCACACACATTTGGAACTCTCCTGGGGTACCCTCACACATATTATTCCCTCATTTAGTGGATATTTTCACAAAAAAGTGAAATTTTCAAAAATCCAGAAAATTGGCTGAAAACGACTAAATATCATGGACTCATTGGGCAAATCGCTCTGGAACTGAAATCGGAATGCTCACTGACATTTCCCCTATCTGAAAGTCTGATAAACGCCGGAAAAATGACTAAGTCAAAAAAAAAAAAAAAAATTTTCAACTTTTTTCAATTTTACCCCCGTGGGATATATATTCTACCCACACACATTTGGAATTCTCCTGGCGTACCCTCACACATATTATTCCCTCATTTAGTGGATATTTTCACAAAAAAGTGAAATTTCAAAAATCTAGAAAATTGGCTGAAAACGGCTAAATATCAAGGACTCATTGGGCAAATCGCTCTGGAACTGAAATCGGAATGCTCACTGACATTTCCCCTATCTGAAAGTCTGATAAACGCCGGAAAAATGACTAAGTCCAAAAAAAAAAATTTTTCAACTTTTTTCAATTTTACCCACGTGGGATATATATTCTACCCACACACATTTGGAACTCTCATCGGGTACCCTCACACATATTATTCCCTCATTTAGTGGATATTTTCACAAAAAAGTGAAATTTTCAAAAATCCAGAAAATTGGCTGAAAACGACTAAATATCATGGACTCATTGGCAAATCGCTCTGGAACTGAAATCGGAACGCTCACTGACATTTCCCCTATCTGAAAGTCTGATAAACGCCGGAAAAATGACTAAGTCAAAAAAAAAAAAAAAAATTTTCAACTTTTTTCAATTTTACCTCCGTGGGATATATATTCTACCCACACACATTTGGAATTCTCCTGGCGTACCCTCACACATATTATTCCCTCATTTAGTGGATATTTTCACAAAAAAGTGAAATTTCAAAAATCTAGAAAATTGGCTGAAAACGGCTAAATATCAAGGACTCATTGGGCAAATCGCTCTGGAACTGAAATCGGAATGCTCACTGACATTTCCCCTATCTGAAAGTCTGATAAACGCCGGAAAAATGACTAAGTCCAAAAAAAAAAATTTTTCAACTTTTTTCAATTTTACCCACGTGGGATATATATTCTACCCACACACATTTGGAACTCTCCTGGGGTACCCTCACACATATTATTCCCTCATTTAGTGGATATTTTCACAAAAAAGTGAAATTTTCAAAAATCCAGAAAATTGGCTGAAAACGACTAAATATCAAGGACTCATTGGGCGAATCGCTCTGGAACTGAAATCGGAATGCTCACTTACATTTCTCTTATATGAAAGTCTGATAAATGCCGGAAAAATGACTAAGTCCAAAAAAAAATTTTTTTCACCTTTTTTCAATTTTACCCCCGTAGGATATATATTCTACCCACACACATTTGGAACTATCCTGGGGTACCCTCACACATATTATTCCCTCATTTAGTGGATATTTTCACAAAAAAGTGAAATTTTCAAAAATCCAGAAAATTGGCTGAAAACGACTAAATATCAAGTACTCATTGGGCGAATCGCTCTGGAACTGAAATCGGAATGCTCACTGACATTTCCCCTATCTGAAAGTCTGATAAACGCCGGAAAAATGATTAAGTCCAAAAAAAAAAAATTTTCAACTTTTTTCAATTTTACTCGCGTGGGATATATATTCTACCCACACACATTTGGAACTCTCCTGGGGTACCCTCACACATATTATTCCCTCATTTAGTGGATATTTTCACAAAAAAGTGAAATTTTCAAAATTCCAGAAAATCGTCTGAAAACGACTAAATATCACGGACTCATTGGGCGAATCGCTCTGGAACTGAAATCGGAACGCTCACTGACATTTCCCCTATCTGAAAGTCTGATAAACGCCGGAAAAATGACTAAAAAAAATAACTTTTTTCAAATTTTTTCAATTTTAACCCTGTGGGATATATATTCTACCCACACACATTTGGAATTCTCCTGGCGTACCCTCACACATATTATTCCCTCATTTAGTGGATATTTTCACAAAAAATTGAAATTTTCAAAAATCCAGAAAATTAGCTGAAAATGACTAAATATCAAGTACTCATTGGGCGAATCACTCTGGAACTGAAATCGGAATGCTCACTGACATTTCCCCTATCTGAAAGTCTGATAAACGCCGGAAAAATAACTAAGTCCAAAAAAAAAATTTTTTCAACTTTTTTCAATTTTACCACCGTGGGATATATATTCTACCCACACACATTTGGAACTCTCATCGGGTACCCTCACACATATTATTCCCTCATTTAGTGGATATTTTCACAAAAAAGTGAAATTTCAAAAATCTAGAAAATTGGCTGAAAACGGCTAAATATCAAGGACTCATTGGGCAAATCGCTCTGGAACTGAAATCGGAATGCTCACTGACATTTCCCCTATCTGAAAGTCTGATAAACGCCGGAAAAATGACTAAGTCCAAAAAAAAAAATTTTTCAACTTTTTTCAATTTTACCCACGTGGGATATATATTCTACCCACACACATTTGGAACTCTCATCGGGTACCCTCACACATATTATTCCCTCATTTAGTGGATATTTTCACAAAAAAGTGAAATTTTCAAAAATCCAGAAAATTGGCTGAAAACGACTAAATATCATGGACTCATTGGGCAAATCGCTCTGGAACTGAAATCGGAACGCTCACTGACATTTCCCCTATCTGAAAGTCTGATAAACGCCGGAAAAATGACTAAGTCAAAAAAAAAAAAAAAATTTTCAACTTTTTTCAATTTTACCCCCGTGGGATATATATTCTACCCACACACATTTGGAATTCTCCTGGCGTACCCTCACACATATTATTCCCTCATTTAGTGGATATTTTCACAAAAAAGTGAAATTTCAAAAATCTAGAAAATTGGCTGAAAACGGCTAAATATCAAGGACTCATTGGGCAAATCGCTCTGGAACTGAAATCGGAATGCTCACTGACATTTCCCCTATCTGAAAGTCTGATAAACGCCGGAAAAATGACTAAGTCCAAAAAAAAAAATTTTTCAACTTTTTTCAATTTTACCCACGTGGGATATATATTCTACCCACACACATTTGGAACTCTCCTGGGGTACCCTCACACATATTATTCCCTCATTTAGTGGATATTTTCACAAAAAAGTGAAATTTTCAAAAATCCAGAAAATTGGCTGAAAACGACTAAATATCATGGACTCATTGGGCAAATCGCTCTGGAACTGAAATCGGAATGCTCACTGACATTTCCCCTATCTGAAAGTCTGATAAACGCCGGAAAAATGACTAAGTCAAAAAAAAAAAAAAAAATTTTCAACTTTTTTCAATTTTACCCCCGTGGGATATATATTCTACCCACACACATTTGGAATTCTCCTGGCGTACCCTCACACATATTATTCCCTCATTTAGTGGATATTTTCACAAAAAAGTGAAATTTCAAAAATCTAGAAAATTGGCTGAAAACGGCTAAATATCAAGGACTCATTGGGCAAATCGCTCTGGAACTGAAATCGGAATGCTCACTGACATTTCCCCTATCTGAAAGTCTGATAAACGCCGGAAAAATGACTAAGTCCAAAAAAAAAAATTTTTCAACTTTTTTCAATTTTACCCACGTGGGATATATATTCTACCCACACACATTTGGAACTCTCATCGGGTACCCTCACACATATTATTCCCTCATTTAGTGGATATTTTCACAAAAAAGTGAAATTTTCAAAAATCCAGAAAATTGGCTGAAAACGACTAAATATCATGGACTCATTGGCAAATCGCTCTGGAACTGAAATCGGAACGCTCACTGACATTTCCCCTATCTGAAAGTCTGATAAACGCCGGAAAAATGACTAAGTCAAAAAAAAAAAAAAAAATTTTCAACTTTTTTCAATTTTACCTCCGTGGGATATATATTCTACCCACACACATTTGGAATTCTCCTGGCGTACCCTCACACATATTATTCCCTCATTTAGTGGATATTTTCACAAAAAAGTGAAATTTCAAAAATCTAGAAAATTGGCTGAAAACGGCTAAATATCAAGGACTCATTGGGCAAATCGCTCTGGAACTGAAATCGGAATGCTCACTGACATTTCCCCTATCTGAAAGTCTGATAAACGCCGGAAAAATGACTAAGTCCAAAAAAAAAAATTTTTCAACTTTTTTCAATTTTACCCACGTGGGATATATATTCTACCCACACACATTTGGAACTCTCCTGGGGTACCCTCACACATATTATTCCCTCATTTAGTGGATATTTTCACAAAAAAGTGAAATTTTCAAAAATCCAGAAAATTGGCTGAAAACGACTAAATATCAAGGACTCATTGGGCGAATCGCTCTGGAACTGAAATCGGAATGCTCACTTACATTTCTCTTATATGAAAGTCTGATAAATGCCGGAAAAATGACTAAGTCCAAAAAAAAATTTTTTTCACCTTTTTTCAATTTTACCCCCGTAGGATATATATTCTACCCACACACATTTGGAACTATCCTGGGGTACCCTCACACATATTATTCCCTCATTTAGTGGATATTTTCACAAAAAAGTGAAATTTTCAAAAATCCAGAAAATTGGCTGAAAACGACTAAATATCAAGTACTCATTGGGCGAATCGCTCTGGAACTGAAATCGGAATGCTCACTGACATTTCCCCTATCTGAAAGTCTGATAAACGCCGGAAAAATGATTAAGTCCAAAAAAAAAAAATTTTCAACTTTTTTCAATTTTACTCGCGTGGGATATATATTCTACCCACACACATTTGGAACTCTCCTGGGGTACCCTCACACATATTATTCCCTCATTTAGTGGATATTTTCACAAAAAAGTGAAATTTTCAAAATTCCAGAAAATCGTCTGAAAACGACTAAATATCACGGACTCATTGGGCGAATCGCTCTGGAACTGAAATCGGAACGCTCACTGACATTTCCCCTATCTGAAAGTCTGATAAACGCCGGAAAAATGACTAAAAAAAATAACTTTTTTCAAATTTTTTCAATTTTAACCCTGTGGGATATATATTCTACCCACACACATTTGGAATTCTCCTGGCGTACCCTCACACATATTATTCCCTCATTTAGTGGATATTTTCACAAAAAATTGAAATTTTCAAAAATCCAGAAAATTAGCTGAAAATGACTAAATATCAAGTACTCATTGGGCGAATCACTCTGGAACTGAAATCGGAATGCTCACTGACATTTCCCCTATCTGAAAGTCTGATAAACGCCGGAAAAATAACTAAGTCCAAAAAAAAAATTTTTTCAACTTTTTTCAATTTTACCACCGTGGGATATATATTCTACCCACACACATTTGGAACTCTCATCGGGTACCCTCACACATATTATTCCCTCATTTAGTGGATATTTTCACAAAAAAGTGAAATTTTCAAAAATCCAGAAAATTGGCTGAAAACGACTAAATATCATGGACTCATTGGGCAAATCGCTCTGGAACTGAAATCGGAACGCTCACTGACATTTCCCCTATCTGAAAGTCTGATAAACGCCGGAAAAATGACTAAGTCAAAAAAAAAAAAAAAAATTTTCAACTTTTTTCAATTTTACCCCCGTGGGATATATATTCTACCCACACACATTTGGAATTCTCCTGGCGTACCCTCACACATATTATTCCCTCATTTAGTGGATATTTTCACAAAAAAGTGAAATTTCAAAAATCTAGAAAATTGGCTGAAAACGGCTAAATATCAAGGACTCATTGGGCAAATCGCTCTGGAACTGAAATCGGAATGCTCACTGACATTTCCCCTATCTGAAAGTCTGATAAACGCCGGAAAAATGACTAAGTCCAAAAAAAAAAATTTTTCAACTTTTTTCAATTTTACCCACGTGGGATATATATTCTACCCACACACATTTGGAACTCTCCTGGGGTACCCTCACACATATTATTCCCTCATTTAGTGGATATTTTCACAAAAAAGTGAAATTTTCAAAAATCCAGAAAATTGGCTGAAAACGACTAAATATCAAGGACTCATTGGGCGAATCGCTCTGGAACTGAAATCGGAATGCTCACTGACATTTCCCCTATCTGAAAGTCTGATAAACGCCGGAAAAATGATTAAGTCCAAAAAAAAAAAATTTTCAACTTTTTTCAATTTTACTCGCGTGGGATATATATTCTACCCACACACATTTGGAACTCTCCTGGGGTACCCTCACACATATTATTCCCTCATTTAGTGGATATTTTCACAAAAAAGTGATATTTTCAAAAATCCAGAAAATCGGCTGAAAACGACTAAATATCACGGACTCATTGGGCGAATCGCTCTGGAACTGAAATCGGAACGCTCACTGACATTTCCCCTATCTGAAAGTCTGATAAACGCCGGAAAAATGACTAAAAAAAAAAACTTTTTTCAACTTTTTTCAATTTTAACCCTGTGGGATATATATTCTACCCACACACATTTGGAATTCTCCTGGCGTACCCTCACACATATTATTCCCTCATTTAGTGGATATTTTCACAAAAAAGTGAAATTTTCAAAAATCCAGAAAATCGGCTGAAAACGGCTAAATATCAAGGACTCATTGGGCGAATCGCTCTGGAACTGAAATCGGAACGCTCACTGACATTTCCGCTATCTGAAAGTCTGATAAATGCCGGAAAAATAACTAAGTCCAAAAAAAATTTTTTTTCAACTTTTTTCAATTTTACCCCAGTTGGATATACATTCTACCCACACACATTTGGAACTCTCCTGGGGTACCCTCACGCATATTATTCCCTCATTTAGTAAATATTTTCACAAAAAAAGTGAAATTTTCAAAAATCCAAAATATTGGCAGAAAACGACTAAATATCAAGGACACATTGGGCGAATCGCTCTGGAACTGAAATCGGAACGCTCACTGACATTTCCCCTATCTGAAAGTCTGATAAACGCCGGAAAAATGACTAAGTCCAAAAAAAAAAAATTTTTCAACTTTTTTCAATTTTACCCCCGTGGGATATATATTCTACCCACACACATTTGGAACTCTCCTGGGGAACCCTCACACATTTTATTCCCTCATTTAGTGGATATTTTCACAAAAAAGTGAAATTTCAAAAATCCAGAAAATTGGCTGAAAACGACGAAATATCAAGGACTCATTGGGCGAATCGCTCTGGAACTGAAATCGGAATGCTCACTGACATTTCCCCTATCTGAAAGTCTGATAAACGCCGGAAAAATGACTAAGTCCAAAAAAAAAAAATTTTTCATCTTTTTTCAATTTTACCCCCGTGGGATATATATTCTACCCACACACATTTGGAACTCTCCTGGGGTACCCTCACACATATTATTCCCTCATTTAGTGGATATTTTCACAAAAAAGTGAAATTTTCAAAAATCCAGAAAATCGGCTGAAAACGGCTAAATATCAAGGACTCATTGGGCGAATCGCTCTGGAACTGAAATCGGAACGCTCACTGACATTTCTCTTATCTGAAAGTCTGATAAATGCCGGAAAAATGACTAAGTCCAAGAAAAATTTTTTTTCACCTTTTTTCAATTTTACCCCCGTAGGATATATATTCTACCCACACACATTTGGAACTCTCCTGGGGTACCCTCACACATATTATTCCCTCATTTAGTGGATATTTTCACAAAAAAGTGAAATTTTCAAAAATCCAGAAAATTGGCTGAAAACGACTAAATATCAAGTACTCATTGGGCGAATCGCTCTGGAACTGAAATCGGAATGCTCACTGACATTTCCCCTATCTGAAAGTCTGATAAACGCCGGAAAAATGACTAAGTCCAAAAAAAAAATTTTTTCAACTTTTTTCAATTTTACTCGCGTGGGATATATATTCTACCCACAAACATTTGGAACTCTCCAGGTGCACCCTCACACATATTATTCCCTCATTTAGTGGATATTTTCACAAAAAAGTGAAATTTTCAAAAATCCAGAAAATTAGCTGAAAATGACTAAATATCAAGTACTCATTGGGCGAATCACTCTGGAATTGAAATCGGAATGCTCACTGACATTTCCCCTATTTGAAAGTCTGATAAACGCCGGAAAAATGACTAAGTTCAATAAAAAAAAATTTTCAACTTTTTTCAATTTTACCACCGTGGGATATATTTTCTACCCACACACATTTGGAACTCTCCTGGGGTACCCTCACACATATTATTCCCTCATTTAGTGGATATTTTCACAAAAAAGTGAAATTTTCAAAAATCCAGAAAATTGGCTGAAAACGACTAAATATCAGGGACTCATTGGGCGAATCGCTCTGGAACTGAAATCGGAACGCTCACTGACATTTCCGCTATCTGAAAGTCTGATAAATGCCGGAAAAATAACTAAGTCCAAAAAAAATTTTTTTTCAACTTTTTTCAATTTTACCCCAGTTGGATATACATTCTACCCACACACATTTGGAACTCTCCTGGGGTACCCTCACGCATATTATTCCCTCATTTAGTAAATATTTTCACAAAAAAAGTGAAATTTTCAAAAATCCAAAATATTGGCAGAAAACGACTAAATATCAAGGACTCATTGGGCGAATCGCTCTGGAACTGAAATCGGAACGCTCACTGACATTTCCCCTATCTGAAAGTCTGATAAACGCCGGAAAAATGACTAAGTCCAAAAAAAAAATTTTTTCAACTTTTTTCAATTTTACCCCCGTGGGATATATATTCTACCCACACACATTTGGAACTCTCCTGGAGTACCCTCATGCATATTATTCCCTCATTTAGTAAATATTTTCACAAAAAAAGTGAAATTTTCAAAAATCCAGAAAATTGGCAGAAAACGACTAAATATCAGGGACTCATTGGGCGAATCGCTCTGGAACTGAAATCGGAACGCTCACTGACATTTCCGCTATCTGAAAGTCTGATAAATGCCGGAAAAATGACTAAGTCCAAAAAAATTTTTTTTCAACTTTTTTCAATTTTACCCCCGTGGGATATATATTCTACCAACACACATTTGGAACTCTCCTGGGGTACCTTCACACAAATTATTCCCTCATTTAGTGAATATTTTCACAAAAAAGTGAAATTTTCAAAAATCCAGAAAATTGGCTGAAAGCGACTATCAAGGAGTCATTGGGCGAATCGCTCTGGAACTGAAATCGGAATGCTCACTGACATTTCTCTTATCTGAAAGTCTGATAAACGCCGGTAAAATGACTAAGTCCAAAAAAAAAAATTTTTCAACTTTTTTCAATTTTACCCCCGTGGGATATACATTCTACCCACACACATTTGGAACTCTCCTGGGGTAACCTCACACATATTATTCCCTCATTTAGTGGATATTTCACAAAAAAGTGAAATTTTCAAAAATCCAAAAAATTGACTGAAAACAACAAAATATCAAGGACTCATTGAGCGAATCGCTCTGGAACTGAAATCGGAACGCTCACTGACATTTCTCTTATCTGAAAGTCTGATAAACGCCGGAAAAATGACTAAGTACAAAAAAAAAATTTTTTCAACTTTTTTCAATTTTACCCGTATGCGATATATATTCTACCCACACACATTTGGAACTCTCCTGGGGTACCCTCACACATATTATTCCCTCATTTAGTGGATATTTTCACAAAAAAGTGAAATTTTCAAAAATCCAGAAAATTGGCTGAAACGACAAAATATCAAGGACTCATTGGGCGAATCGCTCTGGAACTGAAATCGCAACGCTCACTGACATTTCTCTTATCTGAAAGTCTGATTAACGCTGGAAAAATGACTAAGTCCAAAAAAAAATTTTTTAAACTTTTTTCAATTTTACCCCTATGGGATATATATTCTACCCACACACATTTGGAACTCTCTTGGGGTACCCTCACACATATTATTCCCTCATTTAGTGGATATTTTCACAAAAAAGTGAAATTTTCAAAAATCCAGAAAATTGGCTGAAAACGACTAAATATGAAAGACTCATTGGGCAAATCGCTCTGGAACTGAAATCAGAACGCTCACTGACATTTCCCCTATCTGAAAATCTGATAAACGCCAGAAAAATGACTAAGTACAAAAAAAAAATGTTTTTAAACTTTTTCAATTTTAACCCTGTGGGATATATATTCTACCCACACACATTTGGAACTCTCCTGGGGTACCCTCACACATATTATTCCCTCATTTAGTGGATATTTTCACAAAAAAGTGAAATTTTCAAAAATCCAGAAAATTTGATGAAAACGACTAAATACCATGGACTCATTGGGCAAATCGCTCTGGAACTGAAATCGGAATGCTCAATGACATTTCCCCTATCTGAAATTCTGATAAACGCCAGAAAAATGACTACAAAAAAAAAATTTTTTTAAACTTTTTTCAATTTTAACCCTGTGGGATATATAGTCTACACACACACATTTGGAACTCTCCTGGGGTACCCTTACACATATTATTCCCTCATTTAGTGGATATTTTCACAAAAAAGTGAAATTTTCAAAAATCCAGAAAATTGGCTGAAAATGACTAAATATCATGGACTCAGTGGGCGAATCGCTCTGGAACTGAAATCGTAACGCTCCCTGACATTTCTCTTATCTGAAAGTCTGATAAACGCCGGAAAAATGACTAAGTCCAAAAAAAAATATTTTTCAACTTTTTTCAATTTTACCCCCGTGGGATATATATTCTACCCACACACATTTGGAACTCTCCTGGGGAACCCTCACACATTTTATTCCCTCATTTAGTGGATATTTTCACAAAAAAGTGAAATTTTCAAAAATCCAGAAAATCGGCTGAAAACGGCTAAATATCAAGGACTCATTGGGCGAATCGCTCTGGAACTGAAATCGGAATGCTCACTGACATTTCTCTTATCTGAAAGTCTGATAAATGCCGGAAAAATGACTAAGTCCAAGAAAAAAATTTTTTCACCTTTTTTCAATTTTACCCCCGTAGGATATATATTCTACCCACACACATTTGGAACTCTCCTGGGGTACCCTCACACATATTATTCCCTCATTTAGTGGATATTTTCACAAAAAAGTGAAATTTTCAAAAATCCAGAAAATTGGCTGAAAACGACTAAATATCAAGTACTCATTGGGCGAATCGCTCTGGAACTGAAATCGGAATGCTCACTGACATTTCCCCTATCTGAAAGTCTGATAAACGCCGGAAAAATGACTAAGTCCAAAAAAAAAATTTTTTCAACTTTTTTCAATTTTACTCGCGTGGGATATATATTCTACCCACAAACATTTGGAACTCTCCAGGTGCACCCTCACACATATTATTCCCTCATTTAGTGGATATTTTCACAAAAAAGTGAAATTTTCAAAAATCCAGAAAATTAGCTGAAAATGACTAAATATCAAGTACTCATTGGGCGAATCACTCTGGAATTGAAATCGGAATGCTCACTGACATTTCCCCTATTTGAAAGTCTGATAAACGCCGGAAAAATGACTAAGTTCAATAAAAAAAAATTTTCAACTTTTTTCAATTTTACCACCGTGGGATATATTTTCTACCCACACACATTTGGAACTCTCCTGGGGTACCCTCACACATATTATTCCCTCATTTAGTGGATATTTTCACAAAAAAGTGAAATTTTCAAAAATCCAGAAAATTGGCTGAAAACGACTAAATATCAGGGACTCATTGGGCGAATCGCTCTGGAACTGAAATCGGAACGCTCACTGACATTTCCGCTATCTGAAAGTCTGATAAATGCCGGAAAAATAACTAAGTCCAAAAAAAATTTTTTTTCAACTTTTTTCAATTTTACCCCAGTTGGATATACATTCTACCCACACACATTTGGAACTCTCCTGGGGTACCTTCACACAAATTATTCCCTCATTTAGTGAATATTTTCACAAAAAAGTGAAATTTTCAAAAATCCAGAAAATTGGCTGAAAGCGACTATCAAGGAGTCATTGGGCGAATCGCTCTGGAACTGAAATCGGAACGCTCACTGACATTTCCCCTATCTGAAAGTCTGATAAACGCCGGAAAAATGACTAAGTCCAAAAAAAATTTTTTTTCAACTTTTTTAAATTTTATCCCCTTGGGATATATATTCTACCCAAACACATTTGGAACTCTCCTGGAGTACCCTCATGCATATTATTCCCTCATTTAGTAAATATTTTCACAAAAAAAGTGAAATTTTCAAAAATCCAGAAAATTGGCAGAAAACGACTAAATATCAGGGACTCATTGGGCGAATCGCTCTGGAACTGAAATCGGAATGCTCACTGACATTTCCGCTATCTGAAAGTCTGATAAATGCCGGAAAAATGACTAAGTCCAAAAAAATTTTTTTTCAACTTTTTTCAATTTTACCCCCGTGGGATATATATTCTACCAACACACATTTGGAACTCTCCTGGGGTACCTTCACACAAATTATTCCCTCATTTAGTGAATATTTTCACAAAAAAGTGAAATTTTCAAAAATCCAAAAAATTGGCTGAAAACAACAAAATATCAAGGACTCATTGAGCGAATCGCTCTGGAACTGAAATCGGAACGCTCACTGACATTTCTCTTATCTGAAAGTCTGATAAACGCCGGAAAAATGACTAAGTACAAAAAAAAAATTTTTTCAACTTTTTTCAATTTTACCCGTATGCGATATATATTCTACCCACACACATTTGGAACTCTCCTGGGGTACCCTCACACATATTATTCCCTCATTTAGTGGATATTTTCACAAAAAAGTGAAATTTTCAAAAATCCAGAAAATTGGCTGAAACGACAAAATATCAAGGACTCATTGGGCGAATCGCTCTGGAACTGAAATCGCAACGCTCACTGACATTTCTCTTATCTGAAAGTCTGATTAACGCTGGAAAAATGACTAAGTCCAAAAAAAATTTTTTTAAACTTTTTTCAATTTTACCCCTATGGGATATATATTCTACCCACACACATTTGGAACTCTCTTGGGGTACCCTCACACATATTATTCCCTCATTTAGTGGATATTTTCACAAAAAAGTGAAATTTTCAAAAATCCAGAAAATTGGCTGAAAACGACTAAATATGAAAGACTCATTGGGCAAATCGCTCTGGAACTGAAATCAGAACGCTCACTGACATTTCCCCTATCTGAAAATCTGATAAACGCCAGAAAAATGACTAAGTACAAAAAAAAAATGTTTTTAAACTTTTTCAATTTTAACCCTGTGGGATATATATTCTACCCACACACATTTGGAACTCTCCTGGGGTACCCTCACACATATTATTCCCTCATTTAGTGGATATTTTCACAAAAAAGTGAAATTTTCAAAAATCCAGAAAATTTGATGAAAACGACTAAATACCATGGACTCATTGGGCAAATCGCTCTGGAACTGAAATCGGAATGCTCAATGACATTTCCCCTATCTGAAATTCTGATAAACGCCAGAAAAATGACTACAAAAAAAAAATTTTTTTAAACTTTTTTCAATTTTAACCCTGTGGGATATATAGTCTACACACACACATTTGGAACTCTCCTGGGGTACCCTTACACATATTATTCCCTCATTTATTGGATATTTTCACAAAAAAGTGAAATTTTCAAAAATCCAGAAAATTGGCTGAAAATGACTAAATATCATGGACTCAGTGGGCGAATCGCTCTGGAACTGAAATCGTAACGCTCCCTGACATTTCTCTTATCTGAAAGTCTGATAAACGCCGGAAAAATGACTAAGTCCAAAAAAAAATATTTTTCAACTTTTTTCAATTTTACCCCCGTGGGATATATATTCTACCCACACACATTTGGATCTCTCCTGGGGTACCCTCACACATATTATTCCCTCATTTAGTGGATATTTTCACAAAAAAGGGAGATTTTCAAAAATCCAGAAAATTGGCTGAAAACGGCCAAATATCAAGGATTCATTGGGCGAATCGCTCTGGAACTGAAATCGGAATGCTCACTGACATTTCCCCTATCTGAAAGTCTGATAAACGCAGGAAAAATGACTAAGTCCAAAAAAATTTTTTTTTCAACTTTCTTCAATTTTACCCCCGTGGGATATATATTCTACCCACACACATTTGGAACTCTGCTGGGGTACCCTCACACATATTATTCCCTCATTAAGTGGATATTTTCACAAAAAAGTGAAATTTTCAAAAATCCAGAAAATTGGCTGAAAACGACTAAAAATCATGGACTCATTGGGCAAATCGCTCTGGAACTGAAATCAGAATGCTCACTGACATTTCCCCTATCTGAAAGTCTGATAAACGCCGGAAAAATGACTAAGACCAAAAAAAAAAATTTTTCAACTTTTTTCAATTTTACCCCCGTGGGATATATATTCTACCCACACACATTTGGAACTCTCCTGGGGTACCCTCACACATATTATTCCCTCATTTAGTGGATATTTTCACAAAAAAGTGAAATTTTCAAAAATCCAGAAAATTGGCTGAAAACGACTACATATCAAGGACTCATTGGGCGAATCGCTCTGGAACTGAAATTGAAATGCTCCCTGACATTTCCCCTCTCTGAAAGTCTGATAAACGCCAGAAAAATGACTACAAAAAAAAAAATGTTTTAAACTTTTTTCAATTTTAACCCTGTGGGATATATAGTCTACACACACACATTTGGAACTCTCCTGGGGTACCCTTACACATATTATTCCCTCATTTAGTGGATATTTTCACAAAAAAGTGAAATTTTCAAAAATCCAGAAAATTGGCTGAAAATGACTAAATATCATGGACTCATTGGGCGAATCGCTCTGGAACTGAAATCGTAACGCTCCCTGACATTTCTCTTATCTGAAAGTCTGATAAACGCCGGAAAAATGACTAAGTCCAAAAAAAAATATTTTTCAACTTTTTTCAATTTTACCCCCGTGGGATGTATATTCTACCCACACACATTTGGAACTCTCCTGGGGTGCCCTCACACATATTATTCCCTCATTTAGTGGATATTTTCACAAAAAAGTGAAATTTTCAAAAATCCAGAAAATTGGCTGAAAACGACTAAATATCAAGGACTCATTTGGCGAATCGCTCTGGAACTGAAATCGGAATGCTCACTGACATTTCCCCTATCTGAAAGTCTGATAAACGCCGGAAAAATGACTAAGACCAAAAAAAAAAATTTTCAACTTTTTTCAATTTTACCCCCGTGGGATATATATTCTACCCACACACATTTGGATCTCTCCTGGGGTACCCTCACACATATTATTCCCTCATTTAGTGGATATTTTCACAAAAAAGGGAGATTTTCAAAAATCCAGAAAATTGGCTGAAAACGGCCAAATATCAGGGATTCATTGGGCGAATCGCTCTGGAACTGAAATCGGAATGCTCACTGAAATTTCCCCTATCTGAAAGTCTGATAAACGCAGGAAAAATGACTAAGTCCAAAAAAATTTTTTTTTCAACTTTCTTCAATTTTACCCCCGTGGGATATATATTCTACCCACACACATTTGGAACTCTCCTGGGGTACCCTCACACATATTATTCCCTCATTAAGTGGATATTTTCACAAAAAAGTGAAATTTTCAAAAATCCAGAAAATTGGCTGAAAACGACTAAAAATCATGGACTCATTGGGCAAATCGCTCTTGAACTGAAATCGGAATGCTCACTGACATTTCCCCTATCTGAAAGTCTGATAAACGCCGGAAAAATGACTAAGACCAAAAAAAAAAATTTTTCAACTTTTTTCAATTTTACCCCCGTGGGATATATATTCTACCCACACACATTTGGAACTCTCCTGGGGTACCCTCACACATATTATTCCCTCATTTAGTGGATATTTTCACAAAAAAGTGAAATTTTCAAAAATCCAGAAAATTGGCTGAAAACGACTAAATATCAAGGACTCAATGGGCGAATCGCTCTGGAACTGAAATTGAAATGCTCACTGACATTTCCCCTATCTGAAAGTCTGATAAACAACGTAAAAATGACTAAGTCCTAAAAAAAAATTTTTTCAACTTTTTTCAATTTTACCCCCATGGGATATATATTCTACCCACACACATTTGGAACTCTCCTGGGGTACCCTCACACATATTATTCCCTCATTTAGTGGATATTTTCACAAAAAAGTGAAATTTTCAAAAATCCAGAAAATTGGCTGAAAACGACTAAATATCAAGTACTCATTGGGCAAATCGCTCTGGAACTGAATTCGAAAAGCTCACTGACATTTCCCCTATCTGAAAGTCTGATAAACGCCGGAAAAATGACTAAGACCAAAAAAAAAAATTTTTCAACTTTTTTCAATTTTACCCCCTTGGGATATATATTCTACCCACACACATTTGGAACTCTCCTGGGGTACCCTCACACATATTATTCCCTCATTTAGTGGATATTTTCACAAAAAAGTGAAATTTTCAAAAATCCAGAAAATTGGCTGAAAACGACTAAACATCAAGTACTCACTGTGCGAATCGCTCTGGAACTGAAATCGAAATGCTCACTGACATTTCTCCTATCTGAAAGTCTGATAAACGCCAGAAAAATGACTAAGCACAAAAAAAATGTTTTTAAACTTTTTTCAATTTTAACCCCGTGGGATATATATTCTACCCAAACACATTTGGAACTCTCCTGGGGTACCCTCACATATATTATTCCCTCATTTAGTGGATATTTTCACAAAAAAGTGAAATTTTCAAAAATCCAGAAAATTGGCTGAAAACGACTAAATATCAAGGACTCATTGGGCGAATCGCTCTGGAACTGAACTCGGAATGCTCACTGACATTTCCCCTATCTGAAAGTCTGATAAACGCCGGAAAAATGACTAAGAGCAAAAAAAAAAAATTTTCAACTTTTTTCAATTTTACCCCCGTGGGATATATATTCTACCCACACACATTTGGCACTCTCCTGGGGTACCCTCACACATATTATTCCCTCATTTAGTGGATATTTTCACAAAAAAGTGAAATTTTCAAAAATCCAGAAAATTGGCTGAAAACGGCTAAATATCAAGGATTCATTGGGCGAATCGCTCTGGAATTGAAATCGGAATGCTCACTGACATTTCCCCTATCTGAAAGTCTGATAAACGCCAGAAAAATGACTACAAAAAAAAATGTTTCAACTTTTTTCAATTTTACCCCGTGGGATATATATTCTACCCACACACATATGGAACTCTCCTGGGGTACCCTCACACATATTATTCCCTCATTTAGTGGATATTTTCACAAAAAAGTGAAATTTTCAAAAATCCAGAAAATTGGCTGAAAACGACTAAATATCATGGACTCATTGGGCAAATCGCTCTGGAACTGAAATCGGAATGCTCACTGACATTTCCCCTATCTGAAAGTCTGATAAACGCCGGAAAAATGACTAAGACCAAAAAAAAAATTTTCAACGTTATTCAATTTTACCCCCGTGGGATATATATTCTACCCACACACATTTGGAACTCTCCTGGGGTACCCTCACACATATTATTCCCTCATTTAGTGGATATTTTCACAAAAAAGTGAAATTTTCAAAAATCCAGAAAATTGGCTGAAAACGACTAAATATCAAGTACTCATTGGGCAAATCGCTCTGGAACTGAATTCGCAAAGCTCACTGACATTTCCCCTATCTGAAAGTCTGATAAACGCCGGAAAAATGACTAAGACCAAAAAAAAAAAATTTTTCAACTTTTTTCAATTTTACCCCCTTGGGATATATATTCTACCCACACACATTTGGAACTCTCCTGGGGTACCCTCACACATATTATTCCCTCATTTAGTGGTTATTTTCACAAAAAAGTGAAATTTTCAAAAATCCAGAAAATTGGCTGAAAACGACTAAACATCAAGTACTCACTGTGCGAATCGCTCTGGAACTGAAATCGAAATGCTCACTGACATTTCTCCTATCTGAAAGTCTGATAAACGCCAGAAAAATGACTAAGCACAAAAAAAATGTTTTTAAACTTTTTTCAATTTTAACCCCGTGGGATATATATTCTACCCAAACACATTTGGAACTCTCCTGGGGTACCCTCACATATATTATTCCCTCATTTAGTGGATATTTTCACAAAAAAGTGAAATTTTCAAAAATCCAGAAAATTGGCTGAAAACGACTAAATATCAAGGACTCATTGGGCGAATCGCTCTGGAACTGAACTCGGAATGCTCACTGACATTTCCCCTATCTGAAAGTCTGATAAACGCCGGAAAAATGACTAAGAGCAAAAAAAAAAAATTTTCAACTTTTTTCAATTTTACCCCCGTGGGATATATATTCTACCCACACACATTTGGAACTCTCCTGGGGTACCCTCACACATATTATTCCCTCATTTAGTGGATATTTTCACAAAAAAGTGAAATTTTCAAAAATCCAGAAAATTGGCTGAAAACGGCTAAATATCAAGGATTCATTGGGCGAATCGCTCTGGAATTGAAATCGGAATGCTCACTGACATTTCCCCTATCTGAAAGTCTGATAAACGCCAGAAAAATGACTACAAAAAAAAATGTTTCAACTTTTTTCAATTTTACCCCGTGGGATATATATTCTACCCACACACATATGGAACTCTCCTGGGGTACCCTCACACATATTATTCCCTCATTTAGTGGATATTTTCACAAAAAAGTGAAATTTTCAAAAATCCAGAAAATTGGCTGAAAACGACTAAATATCATGGACTCATTGGGCAAATCGCTCTGGAACTGAAATCGGAATGCTCACTGACATTTCCCCTATCTGAAAGTCTGATAAACGCCGGAAAAATGACTAAGACCAAAAAAAAAATTTTCAACGTTATTCAATTTTACCCCCGTGGGATATATATTCTACCCACACACATTTGGAACTCTCCTGGGGTACCCTCACACATATTATTCCCTCATTTAGTGGATATTTTCACAAAAAAGTGAAATTTTCAAAAATCCAGAAAATTGGCTGAAAACGACTAAATATCAAGGACTCATTTGGCGAATCGCTCTGGAACTGAAATCGGAATGCTCACTGACATTTCCCCTATCTGAAAGTCTGATAAACGCCGGAAAAATGACTAAGACCAAAAAAAAAAATTTTCAACTTTTTTCAATTTTACCCCCGTGGGATATATATTCTACCCACACACATTTGGATCTCTCCTGGGGTACCCTCACACATATTATTCCCTCATTTAGTGGATATTTTCACAAAAAAGTGAAATTTTCAAAAATCCAGAAAATTGGCTGAAAATGACTAAATATCATGGACTCATTGGGCAAATCGCTCTGGAACTGAAATCGGAATGCTCACTGACATTTCCCCTATCTGAAAGTCTGATAAACGCCGGAAAAATGACTAAGACCAAAAAAAAAAATTTTTCAACTTTTTTCAATTTTACCCCCGTGGGATATATATTCTACCCACACACATTTGGAACTCTCCTGGGGTACCCTCACACATATTATTCCCTCATTAAGTGGATATTTTCACAAAAAAGTGAAATTTTCAAAAATCCAGAAAATTGGCTGAAAACGACTAAATATCAAGGACTCATTGGGCGAATCGCTCTGGAACTGAAATCGGAATGCTCACTGACATTTCCCCTATCTGAAGGTCTGATAAACGCCGGAAAAATGACTAAGTCCTAAAAAAAAAAATTTTCAACTTTTTTCAATTTTCCCCCACGGGATATTTATTCTACCCACACACATTTGGAACTCTCCTGTGGTAACCTTACACATATTATTCCCTCATTTAGTGGATATTTTCACAAAAAACTGAAATTTTCAAAAATCCAGAAAATTGGCTGAAAACGACTAAATATCAAGTACTCATTGGGCGAATCGCTCTGGAACTGAATTCGAAAAGCTCACTGACATTTCCCCTATCTGAAAGTCTGATAAACGCCGGAAAAATGACTAAGTCCAAAAAAAAAATTTTTTTCAACTTTTTTCAATTTTACCTCCGTGGGATATATATTCTACCCACACACATTTGGAACTCTCCTGGGGTACCCTCACACATATTATTCCCTCATTTAGTGGATATTTTCACAAAAAAGTGAAATTTTAAAAAATTCAGAAAATTGCCTGAAAATGACGTAAAATCAAGGACTCATCTGGCGAATCGCTCTGGAACTGAAATCGGAACACTCACTGACATTTCACCTATCTGAAAGTCTGATAAACGCCGGAAAAATGACTAAGTACAAAAAAAATATTTTTTCAACTTTTTTCAATTTTACCTCCGTGGGATATATATTTTACCCACGCACATTTGGAACTCTCCTGGGGTACCCTCACACATATTATTCCCTCATTCAGTGGATATTTTCACAAAAAAAGTGAAATTTTCAAAAATCCAGAAAATTGGCTGAAAACAACTGAATATCAAGGACTCATTGGGCGAATTGCTCTGGAACTGAAATCGGAACGCTCACTGAGATTTCCCCTATCTGAAAGTCTGATAAACGCCGGAAAAATGACTAATTCCAAAAAAAAAAATTTTTTAACTTTTTTCAATTTTACCCGCGTGGGATATATATTCTACCCACACACATTTGGAACTCTCCTGGGGTATCCTCACACATATTATTCCCTCATTTAGTGGATATTTTCACAAAAAAGTGAAATTTTCAAAAATCCAGAAAATTGGCTGAAAACGACTAAATATAAAGTATTCATTGGGCTAATCGCTCTGGAACTGAAATCGGAATGCTCACTGACATTTCCCCTATCTGAAAGTCTGATAATCGCCGGAGAAATGACTAAGTCCAAAAAAAACATTTTTTTCAACTTTTTTCAATTTTACCTCCGTGGGATATATATTCTACCCACACACATTTGGTACTCTCCTGGGGTAACATCACACATATTATTCCCTCATTTAGTGGATATTTTCACAAAAAAGTGAAATTTTAAAAAATCCAGAAAATTGGCTAAAAACGGCTAAATATCAAGGATTCATTGGGCGAATCGCTCTGGAACTGAAATCGGAATGCTCACTGACATTTCCCCTATCTGAAATTCTGTTAAACGCAGGAAAAATGACTAAGTCCAAAAAAAAATTTTTTTTAAACTTTTTTCAATTTTAACCCTGTGGGAAATATATTCTACCCACACACATTTGGAACTCTCTTGGGGTACCCTCACACATATTATTCCCTCATTTAGTGGATATTTTCGCAAAAAAGTGAAATTTTCAAAAATCCAGAAAATTGGCTGAAAACGACTAAATATAAAGGATTCATTGGGCGAATCGCTCTGGAACTGAAATCGGAATGCTCACTGACATTTCCCCTATGTGAAAGTCTGATAAACGCCGGAAAAATGACTAAGTCCAAAAAAAAATTTTTTTTCAACTTTTTTCAATTTTACCTCCGTGGGATATATATTCTACCCACACACATTTGGAACTCTCCTGGGGTACCCTCACACATATTATTCCCTCATTTAGTGGATATTTTCACAAAAAAGTGAAATTTTCAAAAATCCAGAAAATTGGCTGAAAACGACTAAATATAAAGGATTCATTGGGCGAATCGCTCTGGAACTGAAATCGGAATGCTCACTGACATTTCCCCTATCTGAAAGTCTGATAAACGCCGGAAAAATGACTAAGTCCAAAAAAAAAATTTTTTTCAATTTTTTCAATTTTACCTCCGTGGGATATATATTCTACCCACACACATTTGGAACTCTCTTGGGGTACCCTCACACATATTATTCCCTCATTTAGTGGATATTTTCACAAAAAAAGTGAAATTTTCAAAAATCAAAAAAATTGGCTGAAAACGGCTAAATATCAAGAATTCATTGGGCGAATCGCTCTGGAACTGAAATCGGAATGCTCACTGACATTTCCCCTATCTGAAAGTCTAATAAACGCCGGAAAAATGACTAAGTTAAAAAAAAAATAATTTTTTCAACTTTTTTCAATTTTACCCGCGTGGGATATATATTCTACCCACACACATTTGGAACTCTCCTGGGGTACCCTCACACATATTATTCCCTCATTTAGTGGATATTTTCACAAAAAAGTGAAATTTTAAAAAATTCAGAAATTTGCCTGAAAATGACGAAAAATCAAGGACTCATCCGGCGAATCGCTCTGGAACTGAAATCGGAACACTCACTGACATTTCCCCTATCTGAAAGTCTGATAAACGCCGGAAAAATGACTAAGTCCAAAAAAAAAATTTTTTTTAACTTTTTTCAATTTTAACCCTGTGGGATATATATTTTACCTACGCTCATTTGGAACTCTCCAGGGGTAACATCACACATATTATTCCCTCATTTAGTGGATATTTTCGCAAAAAAGTGAAATTTTCAAAAATCCAGAAAATTGGCTGAAAACGACTAAATATAAAGGATTCATTGGGCGAATCGCTCTGGAACTGAAATCGGAATGCTCACTGACATTTCCCCTATCTGAAAGTCTACTAAACGCCGGAAAAATGACTAAGTCAAAAAAAAAAAAAATTTTTCAACTTTTTCAATTTTACCCGCGTGGGATATATATTCTACCCACACACATTTGGAACTCTCCTGGGGTACCATCACACATATTATTCCCTCATTTAGTGGATATTTTCACAAAAAAGTGAAATTTTAAAAAATTCAGAAAATTGCCTGAAAATGACGAAAAATCAAGGACTCATCCGGCGAATCGCTCTGGAACTGAAATCGGAACACTCACTGACATTTCCCCTATCTGAAAGTCTGATAAACGCCGGAAAAATGACTAAGTACAAAAAAATTTTTTTTTCAACTTTTTTCAATTTTACCTCCGTGGGATATATATTCTACCCACACACATTTGGAACTCTCCTGGGGTACCCTCACAGATATTATTCCCTCATTTAGTGGATATTTTCACAAAAAAGTGAAATTTTCAAAAATCCAGAAAATTGGCTGAAAACGACTAAATATAAAGGATTCATTGGGCGAATCGCTCTGGAACTGAAATCGGAATGCTCACTGACATTTCCCCTATCTGAAAGTCTGATAAACGCCGGAAAAATGACTAAGTCCAAAAAAAAAATTTTTTTCAACTTTTTTCAATTTTACCTCCGTGGGATATATATTCTACCCAGGGCCGGCGTGAGCACCCGGCGCACCCGGGCAAATGCCGGGGCCCTGAGCAGGCAGAGGGGCCCACTGGCGGTCGTGCACCCCGCTGGGCTATGGGCGGAGGAGAGCGGTGTCAGCGCCCGCCCTTCTCCGCCGCTTGCTCAGGGCCCTGGCAGCCCGATATTTACCTCTCCCCGTGCCTCCGCAGATCAGCTGTCTTCCTGCTCTGCGCTCCCTGTGACGTCTCAGGTCAGAGGGCGCGGTGACGTCTTTACACCGCGCCCTCCCCTGAGCCGTCACAGAGAGCGCTGAGCGGGAAGACGCCGACAACGCTGGAGTTTGGAGCCGAGCAGCGAGCGGCGGGCAGCAGGCAGCGGGCAGCAGGTAGCAGGTGAGGAGAAGGGAGGTGAGTATTTGATTTTTTTTTTTTTTTTAATGTATGGAGGCATGGGGCATTATAAAGAGGGGAGGGGGGGGCATCCTGCATGGGGCATTATAAGGTGGGGACAAGCCTGCATGGGGCATTATAAGGTGGGGAACAGCCTGCACGGGGCATTATAAAGAGAGGGGGGGACATCCTGCATGGGGCATTATAAAGAGGAGGGTTGACAGCCTGCATGGGGCAGTATAAAGAGGAGGGGTGACAGCCTGCATGGGGCATTATAAAGAGGAGGGGTGACAGCCTGCATGGGGCATTATAAAGAGGAGGGGTGACAGCCTGCATGGGGCATTATAAGGTGGGGAACAGCCTGCATGGGGCATTATAAAGAGGGGGGGATTCCTGCTTGGGGCATTATAATGAGGAGGGGTGACAGCCTGCATGGGGCATTATAAGGTGGGGACCAGCCTGCATGGGGCATTATAAGGTGGGGAACAGCCTGCACGGGGCATTATAAAGAGAGGGGGGGACATCCTGCATGGGGCATTATAAAGAGGAGGGGTGACAGCCTGCATGGGGCAGTATAAAGAGGAGGGGTGACAGCCTGCATGGAGCAGTATAAAGAGGAGGGGTGACAGCCTGCATGGGGCAGTATAAAGAGGAGGGGTGACAGCCTGCATGGGGCATTATAAGGTGGGGAACAGCCTGCATGGGGCATTATAAGGTGGGGAACAGCCTGCACGGGGCATTATAAAGAGAGGGGGGGACAGCCTGCATGGGGCAGTATAAAGAGGAGGGGTGACAGCCTGCATGGAGCATTATAAAGAGGAGGGGTGACAGCCTGCATGGGGCATTATAAAGAGGGGGGGTAGCCTGTATGGGGCATTATGTGGGGTGTAACAGCCTGCATGGAGCATTAAAAGGGGGGGCCTGTATGGGGCATTATGTGGGGGGGAACAGCCTGCATGGAGCATTATAAGGGGGGGGCAGCCTGTATGGGGCATTATGTGGGGGGTAACAGCCTGCATGGAGCATTAAAAGGGGGGGCCTGTATGGGGCATTATGTGGGGGGTAACAGCCTGCATGGAGCATTATAAGGGGGGGCAGCCTGTATGGGGCATTATGTGGGGGGTAACAGCCTGCATGGAGCATTAAAAGGGAGGGGCCTGTATGGGGCATTATGTGGGGGGTAACAGCCTGCATGGAGCATTATAAGGGGGGGACAGCCTGTATGGGGCATTATGTGGGGGGTAACAGCCTGCATGCAGCATTATATGGGGACCGGTATCCTGTATGGAGCGTTATATGGGGGCCAGTATCCTGTATGGAGCGTTATATGGGGGCCAGTATTCTGTATGGAGCCTTATATGGAAGCCAGTATTCCGTATGGAGCCTTATATGGAAGCCAGTATTCCGTATGGAGCCTTATATGGGGGCCAGTATTCCATATGGGGGCCAGTATTCCGTATGGAGCCTTATATGGGGGCCAGTATTCCGTATGGAGCCTTATATGGGGGCCAGTATTCCGTATGGAGCCTTATATGGGGGCCAGTATTCCATATGGAGCCTTATATAGGGGCCAGTATTCCATATGGGGCCTTATATGGGGGCCAGTATTCCGTATGGAGCCTTATATGGGGGCCAGTATTCCGTATGGAGCCTTATATGGGGGCCAGAATTCCGCATGGAGCCTTATATGGGGGTCAGTATTCCGCATGGAGCCTTATATGGGGGTCAGTATTCCGCATGGAGCCTTATATGGGGGTCAGTATTCCGTATGGGGCCTTATATGGGGGCCAGTATTCCGTATGGGGTCATATATGGGGGCCAGTATTCTGTATGGGGTCTTATATGGGGGCCAGTATTCCGTATGGGGTCTTATATGGGGGCCAGTATTCCGTATGGGGCCTTATATGGGGGCCAGTATTCCGTATGGGGTCTTATATGGGGGCCAGTATTCCGTATGGGGCCTTATATGGGGGCAAGTATTCCGTATGGGGCCTTATATGGGGGCCAGTATTCCATATGAAGCGTTATATGGGGGCCAGTATTCCGTATGGGCGTTATATGGGGACCAGTATTCCGTATGGAGCCTTATATGGGGGCCACTATTCTGTGTGGAGCGATTCACCGATTTCTGAGCTATTGTGGAATTTACAATAGATATCACTCATGAAGTGAAATCTTTGTATTGTACTATATATATATATATTTCTCCGCCGTATCTCTGCATCATGAATCGTGGTATGTGTTAAAGGGGCCCACTGAGACTCTTTCGCCCGGGGCCCAGAAAAACCTGGAGCCGGCCCTGATTCTACCCACATACATTTGGAACTCTCCTGGGGTACCCTCACACATATTATTCCCTCATTTAGTGGATATTTTCACAAAAAAAGTGAAATTTTCAAAAATCCAAAAAATTGGCTGAAAACGGCTAAATATCAAGGATTCATTGGGTGAATCGCTCTGTAACTGAAATCGGAATGCTCACTGACATTTCCCCTATCTGAAAGTCTGATAAACGCCGGAAAAATGACTAAGTCAAAAAAAAATAATTTTTTCAACTTTTTTCAATTTTACCCGCGTGGGATATATATTCTACCCACACACATTTGGAACTCTCCTGGGGTACCCTCACACATATTATTCCCTCATTTAGTGGATATTTTCACAAAAAAGTGAAATTTTAAAAAATTCAGAAAATTGCCTGAAAATGACGAAAAATCAAGGACTCATCCGGCGAATCGCTCTGGAACTGAAATCGGAACACTCACTGACATTTCCTCTATCTGAAAGTCTGATAAATGCCGGAAAAATGACTAAGTACAAAAAAAAAATTTTTTCAACTTTTTTTCAATTTTACCTCCGTGGGATATATATTCTACCCACGCACATTTGGAACTCTCCTGGGGTACCCTCACACATATTATTCCCTCATTTAGTGGATATTTTCACAAAAAAGTGTAATTTTCAAAAATTCAGAAAATTGCCTGAAAATGAAGAAATATCAAGGACTCATCCAGCGAATCGCTCTGGAACTGAAATCGGAATGCTCACTGACATTTCCCCTATCTGAAAGTCTGATAAAACGCCGGAAAAATGACTAAGTACAAAAAAAAAAAATTTTCAACTTTTTTCAATTTTACCCCCGTGGGATATATATTCTACCCACACACATTTGGAACTCTCCTGGGGTACCCTCACACATATTATTCCCTCATTTAGTGGATATTTTCGCAAAAAAGTGAAATTTTCAAAAATCCAGAAAATTGGATGAAAAGGGCTAAATATCAAGGACTCATTGGGCAAATCGCTCTGGAACTGAAATCGGAATGCTCACTGACATTTCCCCTATCTGAAAGTCTGATAAACGCAGGAAAAATGACTAAGACCAAAAAAAAAAATTTTTCAACTTTTTTCAATTTTACCCCCGTGGGATATATATTCTACCCACACACATTTGGAACTCTCCTGGGGTACCCTCACACATATTATTCCCTCATTTAGTGGATATTTTCGCAAAAAAGTGAAATTTTCAAAAATCCAGAAAATTGGCTGAAAACGACTAAATATAAAGGATTCATTGGGCGAATCGCTCTGGAACTGAAATCGGAATGCTCACTGACATTTCACCTATCTGAAAGTCTGATAAACGCCGGAAAAATGACTAAGTCAAAAAAAAAAATTTTTTTTCAACTTTTTTCAATTTTACCCCCGTGGGATATACATTCTACCCACACACATTTGGAACTCTCCTGGGGTACCCTCACACATATTATTCCCTCATTTAGTGGATATTTTCACAAAAAAGTGAAATTTTAAAAAATTCAGAAAATTGCCTGAAAATGACGAAAAATCAAGGACTCATCCGGCGAATCGCTCTGGAACTGAAATCGGAACACTCCCTGACATTTCCTCTATCTGAAAGTCTGATAAACGCCGAAAAAATGACTAAGTCCAAAAAAAAAATTTTTTTCAACTCATTTCAATTTTACCTCCGTGGGATATATATTCTACTCACACACATTTGGAACTCTCCTGGGGTACCCTCACACATATTATTCCCTCATTTAGTGGATATTTTCACAAAAAAGTGAAATTTTCAAAAATCCAGAAAATTGGCTGAAAACGACTAAATATCAAGGACTCATTGGGCAAATCGCTCTGGAACTGAAATCGGAATGCTCACTGACATTTCCCCTATCTGAAAGTCTGATAAACGCCGGAAAAATGACTAAGACCAAAAAAAAAAATTTTTCAACTTTTTTCAATTTTACCCCCGTGGGATATATATTCTACCGACACACATTTGGAACTCTCCTGGGGTACCCTCACACATATTATTCCCTCATTTAGTGGATATTTTCACAAAAAAAGTGAAATTTTCAAAAATCCAAAAAATTGGCTGAAAACGGCTAAATATCAAGGATTCATTGGGTGAATCGCTCTGTAACTGAAATCGGAATGCTCACTGACATTTCCCCTATCTGAAAGTCTGATAAACGCCGGAAAAATGACTAAGTAAAAAAAAAATAATTTTTTCAACTTTTTTCAATTTTACCCGCGTGGGATATATATTCTACCTACACACATTTGGAACTCTCCTGGGGTACCCTCACACATATTATTCCCTCATTTAGTGGATATTTTCACAAAAAAAGTGAAATTTTCAAAAATCCAAAAAATTGGCTGAAAACGGCTAAATATCAAGGATTCATTGGGCGAATCGCTCTGGAACTGAAATCGGAATGCTCACTGACATTTCCCCTATCTGAAAGTCTACTAAACGCCGGAAAAATGACTAAGTCAAAAAAAAAAAAAATTTTTTCAACTTTTTTCAATTTTACCCGCGTGGGATATATATTCTACCCACACACATTTGGAACTCTCCTGGGGTACCCTCACACATATTATTCCCTCATTTAGTGGATATTTTCACAAAAAAGTGAAATTTTAAAAAATTCAGAAAATTGCCTGAAAATGACGAAAAATCAAGGACTCATCCGGAGAATCGCTCTGGAACTGAAATCGGAACACTCACTGACATTTCCCCTATCTGAAAGTCTGATAAACGCCGGAAAAATGACTAAGTACAAAAAAATTTTTTTTTCAACTTTTTTCAATTTTACCTCCGTGGGATATATATTCTACCCACACACATTTGGAACTCTCCTGGGGTACCCTCACAGATATTATTCCCTCATTTAGTGGATATTTTCACAAAAAAGTGAAATTTTAAAAAATCCAGAATATTGGCTAAAAACGGCTAAATATCAAGGATTCATTGGGCAAATCGCTCTGGAACTGAAATCGGAATGCTCACTGACATTTCCCCTATCTGAAATTCTGTTAAACGCAATAAAAATGAATAAGTCCAAAAAAAAAATTTTTTTTATCTTTTTTCAATTTTAACCCTGTGGGATATATATTCTACCCACACACATTTGGAACTCTCCTGGGGTACCCTCACAGATATTATTCCCTCATTTAGTGGATATTTTCACAAAAAAGTGAAATTTTCAAAAATCCAGAAAATTGGCTGAAAACGACTAAATATAAAGGATTCATTGGGCGAATCGCTCTGGAACTGAAATCGGAATGCTCACTGACATTTCCTCTATCTGAAAGTCTGATAAACGCCGGAAAAATGACTAAGTCCAAAAAAAAAATTTTTTTCAACTTTTTTCAATTTTACCTCCGCGGGATATATATTCTACCCAGGGCCGGCGTGAGCACCCGGCGCACCCGGGCAAATGCCGGGGCCCTGAGCAGGCAGAGGGGCCCACTGGCGGTCGTGCACCCCGCTGGGCTATGGGCGGAGGAGAGCGGTGTCAGCGCCCGCCCTTCGCCGCTTGCTCAGGGCCCCGGCAGCCCGATATTTACCTCTCCCCGTGCCTCCGCAGATCAGCTGTCTTCCTGCTCTGCGCTCCCTGTGACGTCTCAGGTCAGAGGGCGCGGTGACGTCTTTACACCGCGCCCTCCCCTGAGCCGTCACAGAGAGCGCTGAGCGGGAAGACGCCGACAACGCTGGAGTTTGGAGCCGAGCAGCGAGCGGCGGGCAACAGGCAGCGGGCAGCAGGTAGCAGGTGAGGAGAAGGGAGGTGAGTATTTGATTTTTTTTTTTTTTTTAATGTATGGAGGCATGGGGCATTATAAAGAGGGGAGGGGGGGCATCCTGCATGGGGCATTATAAGGTGGGGACAAGCCTGCATGGGGCATTATAAGGTGGGGAACAGCCTGCACGGGGCATTATAAAGAGAGGGGGGGACATCCTGCATGGGGCATTATAAAGAGGAGGGTTGACAGCCTGCATGGGGCAGTATAAAGAGGAGGGGTGACAGCCTGCATGGGGCATTATAAAGAGGAGGGGTGACAGCCTGCATGGGGCATTATAAAGAGGAGGGGTGACAGCCTGCATGGGGCATTATAAGGTGGGGAACAGCCTGCATGGGGCATTATAAAGAGGGGGGGATTCCTGCTTGGGGCATTATAATGAGGAGGGGTGACAGCCTGCATGGGGCATTATAAGGTGGGGACCAGCCTGCATGGGGCATTATAAGGTGGGGAACAGCCTGCATGGGGCATTATAAGGTGGGGAACAGCCTGCACGGGGCATTATAAAGAGAGGGGGGGACAGCCTGCATGGGGCAGTATAAAGAGGAGGGGTGACAGCCTGCATGGAGCATTATAAAGAGGAGGGGTGACAGCCTGCATGGGGCATTATAAAGAGGGGGGGCAGCCTGTATGGGGCATTATGTGGGGTGTAACAGCCTGCATGGAGCATTAAAAGGGGGGGCCTGTATGGGGCATTATGTGGGGGGAAACAGCCTGCATGGAGCATTATAAGGGGGGGGCAGCCTGTATGGGGCATTATGTGGGGGGTAACAGCCTGCATGGAGCATTAAAAGGGGGGGCCTGTATGGGGCATTATGTGGGGGGTAACAGCCTGCATGGAGCATTATAAGGGGGGGCAGCCTGTATGGGGCATTATGTGGGGGGTAACAGCCTGCATGGAGCATTAAAAGGGAGGGGCCTGTATGGGGCATTATGTGGGGGGTAACAGCCTGCATGGAGCATTATAAGGGGGGGACAGCCTGTATGGGGCATTATGTGGGGGGTAACAGCCTGCATGCAGCATTATATGGGGACCGGTATCCTGTATGGAGCGTTATATGGGGGCCAGTATCCTGTATGGAGCGTTATATGGGGGCCAGTATTCTGTATGGAGCCTTATATGGAAGCCAGTATTCCGTATGGAGCCTTATATGGAAGCCAGTATTCCGTATGGAGCCTTATATGGGGGCCAGTATTCCATATGGGGGCCAGTATTCCGTATGGAGCCTTATATGGGGGCCAGTATTCCGTATGGAGCCTTATATGGGGGCCAGTATTCCGTATGGAGCCTTATATGGGGGCCAGTATTCCATATGGAGCCTTATATAGGGGCCAGTATTCCATATGGGGCCTTATATGGGGGCCAGTATTCCGTATGGAGCCTTATATGGGGGCCAGTATTCCGTATGGAGCCTTATATGGGGGCCAGTATTCCGCATGGAGCCTTATATGGGGGTCAGTATTCCGCATGGAGCCTTATATGGGGGTCAGTATTCCGCATGGAGCCTTATATGGGGGTCAGTATTCCGTATGGGGCCTTATATGGGGGCCAGTATTCCGTATGGGGTCATATATGGGGGCCAGTATTCTGTATGGGGTCTTATATGGGGGCCAGTATTCCGTATGGGGTCTTATATGGGGGCCAGTATTCCGTATGGGGCCTTATATGGGGGCCAGTATTCCGTATGGGGTCTTATATGGGGGCCAGTATTCCGTATGGGGCCTTATATGGGGGCAAGTATTCCGTATGGGGCCTTATATGGGGGCCAGTATTCCATATGAAGCGTTATATGGGGGCCAGTATTCCGTATGGGCGTTATATGGGGACCAGTATTCCGTATGGAGCCTTATATGGGGGCCACTATTCTGTGTGGAGCGATTCACCGGTTTCTGAGCTATTGTGGAATTTACAATAGATATCACTCATGAAGTGAAATCTTTGTATTGTACTATATATATATATATTTCTCCGCCGTATCTCTGCATCATGAATCGTGGTATGTGTTAAAGGGGCCCACTGAGACTCTTTCGCCCGGGGCCCAGAAAAACCTGGAGCCGGCCCTGATTCTACCCACATACATTTGGAACTCTCCTGGGGTACCCTCACACATATTATTCCCTCATTTAGTGGATATTTTCACAAAAAAGTGAAATTTTCAAAAATCCAAAAAATTGGCTGAAAACGGCTAAATATCAAGGATTCATTGGGTGAATCGCTCTGTAACTGAAATCGGAATGCTCACTGACATTTCCCCTATCTGAAAGTCTGATAAACGCCGGAAAAATGACTAAGTCAAAAAAAAATAATTTTTTCAACTTTTTTCAATTTTACCCGCGTGGGATATATATTCTACCCACACACATTTGGAACTCTCCTGGGGTACCCTCACACATATTATTCCCTCATTTAGTGGATATTTTCACAAAAAAGTGAAATTTTAAAAAATTCAGAAAATTGCCTGAAAATGACGAAAAATCAAGGACTCATCCGGCGAATCGCTCTGGAACTGAAATCGGAACACTCACTGACATTTCCTCTATCTGAAAGTCTGATAAATGCCGGAAAAATGACTAAGTACAAAAAAAAAATTTTTTCAACTTTTTTTCAATTTTACCTCCGTGGGATATATATTCTACCCACGCACATTTGGAACTCTCCTGGGGTACCCTCACACATATTATTCCCTCATTTAGTGGATATTTTCACAAAAAAGTGTAATTTTCAAAAATTCAGAAAATTGCCTGAAAATGAAGAAATATCAAGGACTCATCCAGCGAATCGCTCTGGAACTGAAATCGGAATGCTCACTGACATTTCCCCTATCTGAAAGTCTGATAAAACGCCGGAAAAATGACTAAGTCCAAAAAAAAAATTTTTTCAACTTATTTCAATTTTACCTCCGTGGGATATATATTTTACCCACGCACATTTGGAACTCTCCTGGGGTACCCTCAAACATATTATTCCCTCATTTAGTGGATATTTTCACAAAAAAGTGTAATTTTCAAAAATTCAGAAAATTGCCTGAAAATGACGAAATATCAAGGACTCATCCGGCGAATCGCTCTGGAACTGAAATCGGAATGCTCACTGACATTTCCCCTATCTGAAAGTCTGATAAAACGTGGGAAAAATGACTAAGTACAAAAAAAAAAAATTTCAACTTTTTTCAATTTTACCCCCGTGGGATATATATTCTACCCACACACATTTGGAACTCTCCTGGGGTAACATCACACATATTATTCCCTCATTTAGTGGATATTTTCACAAAAAAGTGAAATTTTAAAAAATCCAGAAAATTGGCTGAAAACGACTAAATATAAAGGATTCATTGGGCGAATCGCTCTGGAACTGAAATCGGAATGCTCACTGACATTTCCCCTATCTGAAAGCCTGATAAACGCCGGAAAAATGACTAAGTCAAAAAAAAAAAAATTTTTTCAACTTTTTTCAATTTTACCCCCGTGGGATATACATTCTACCCACACACATTTGGAACTCTCCTGGGGTACCCTCACACATATTATTCCCTCATTTAGTGGATATTTTCACAAAAAAGTGAAATTTTCAAAAATTCAGAAAATTGCCTGAAAATGACGAAAAATCAAGGACTCATCCGGCGAATCGCTCTGGAACTGAAATCGGAATGCTCACTGACATTTCCCCTATCTGAAAGTCTGATAAACGCCGGAAAAATGACTAAGTCAAAAAAAAAAAAAATTTTTCAACTTTTTTCAATTTTACCCCCGTGGGATATACATTCTACCCACACACATTTGGAACTCTCCTGGGGTACCCTCACACATATTATTCCCTCATTTAGTGGATATTTTCACAAAAAAGTGAAATTTTCAAAAATTCAGAAAATTGCCTGAAAATGACGAAAAATCAAGGACTCATCCGGCGAATCGCTCTGGAACTGAAATCGGAACACTCACTGACATTTCCTCTATCTGAAAGTCTGATAAATGCCGGAAAAATGACTAAGTACAAAAAAAAAATTTTTTCAACTTTTTTTCAATTTTACCTCCGTGAGATATATATTCTACCCACGCACATTTGGAACTCTCCTGGGGTACCCTCACACATATTATTCCCTCATTTAGTGGATATTTTCACAAAAAAGTGTAATTTTCAAAAATTCAGAAAATTGGCTGAAAACGACTAAATATCAAGGACTCATTGGGCAAATCGCTCTGGAACTGAAATCGGAATGCTCACTGACATTTCCCCTATCTGAAAGTCTGATAAACGCCGGAAAAATGACTAAGACCAAAAAAAAAATTTTTTCAACTTTTTTCAATTTTACCCCCGTGGGATATATATTCTACCCACACACATTTGGAACTCTCCTGGGGTACCCTCACAGATATTATTCCCTCATTTAGTGGATATTTTCACAAAAAAGTGAAATTTTCAAAAATCCAGAAAATTGGCTGAAAACGACTAAATATAAAGGATTCATTGGGCGAATCGCTCTGGAACTGAAATCGGAATGCTCACTGACATTTCCTCTATCTGAAAGTCTGATAAACGCCGGAAAAATGACTAAGTCCAAAAAAAAAATTTTTTTCAACTTTTTTCAATTTTACCTCCGCGGGATATATATTCTACCCAGGGCCGGCGTGAGCACCCGGCGCACCCGGGCAAATGCCGGGGCCCTGAGCAGGCAGAGGGGCCCACTGGCGGTCGTGCACCCCGCTGGGCTATGGGCGGAGGAGAGCGGTGTCAGCGCCCGCCCTTCGCCGCTTGCTCAGGGCCCCGGCAGCCCGATATTTACCTCTCCCCGTGCCTCCGCAGATCAGCTGTCTTCCTGCTCTGCGCTCCCTGTGACGTCTCAGGTCAGAGGGCGCGGTGACGTCTTTACACCGCGCCCTCCCCTGAGCCGTCACAGAGAGCGCTGAGCGGGAAGACGCCGACAACGCTGGAGTTTGGAGCCGAGCAGCGAGCGGCGGGCAACAGGCAGCGGGCAGCAGGTAGCAGGTGAGGAGAAGGGAGGTGAGTATTTGATTTTTTTTTTTTTTTTAATGTATGGAGGCATGGGGCATTATAAAGAGGGGAGGGGGGGCATCCTGCATGGGGCATTATAAGGTGGGGACAAGCCTGCATGGGGCATTATAAGGTGGGGAACAGCCTGCACGGGGCATTATAAAGAGAGGGGGGGACATCCTGCATGGGGCATTATAAAGAGGAGGGTTGACAGCCTGCATGGGGCAGTATAAAGAGGAGCGGTGACAGCCTGCATGGGGCATTATAAAGAGGAGGGGTGACAGCCTGCATGGGGCATTATAAAGAGGAGGGGTGACAGCCTGCATGGGGCATTATAAGGTGGGGAACAGCCTGCATGGGGCATTATAAAGAGGGGGGGATTCCTGCTTGGGGCATTATAATGAGGAGGGGTGACAGCCTGCATGGGGCATTATAAGGTGGGGACCAGCCTGCATGGGGCATTATAAGGTGGGGAACAGCCTGCATGGGGCATTATAAGGTGGGGAACAGCCTGCACGGGGCATTATAAAGAGAGGGGGGGACAGCCTGCATGGGGCAGTATAAAGAGGAGGGGTGACAGCCTGCATGGAGCATTATAAAGAGGAGGGGTGACAGCCTGCATGGGGCATTATAAAGAGGGGGGGCAGCCTGTATGGGGCATTATGTGGGGTGTAACAGCCTGCATGGAGCATTAAAAGGGGGGGCCTGTATGGGGCATTATGTGGGGGGGAACAGCCTGCATGGAGCATTATAAGGGGGGGGCAGCCTGTATGGGGCATTATGTGGGGGGTAACAGCCTGCATGGAGCATTAAAAGGGGGGGCCTGTATGGGGCATTATGTGGGGGGTAACAGCCTGCATGGAGCATTATAAGGGGGGGCAGCCTGTATGGGGCATTATGTGGGGGGTAACAGCCTGCATGGAGCATTAAAAGGGAGGGGCCTGTATGGGGCATTATGTGGGGGGTAACAGCCTGCATGGAGCATTATAAGGGGGGGACAGCCTGTATGGGGCATTATGTGGGGGGTAACAGCCTGCATGCAGCATTATATGGGGACCGGTATCCTGTATGGAGCGTTATATGGGGGCCAGTATCCTGTATGGAGCGTTATATGGGGGCCAGTATTCTGTATGGAGCCTTATATGGAAGCCAGTATTCCGTATGGAGCCTTATATGGAAGCCAGTATTCCGTATGGAGCCTTATATGGGGGCCAGTATTCCATATGGGGGCCAGTATTCCGTATGGAGCCTTATATGGGGGCCAGTATTCCGTATGGAGCCTTATATGGGGGCCAGTATTCCGTATGGAGCCTTATATGGGGGCCAGTATTCCATATGGAGCCTTATATAGGGGCCAGTATTCCATATGGGGCCTTATATGGGGGCCAGTATTCCGTATGGAGCCTTATATGGGGGCCAGTATTCCGTATGGAGCCTTATATGGGGGCCAGTATTCCGCATGGAGCCTTATATGGGGGTCAGTATTCCGCATGGAGCCTTATATGGGGGTCAGTATTCCGCATGGAGCCTTATATGGGGGTCAGTATTCCGTATGGGGCCTTATATGGGGGCCAGTATTCCGTATGGGGTCATATATGGGGGCCAGTATTCTGTATGGGGTCTTATATGGGGGCCAGTATTCCGTATGGGGTCTTATATGGGGGCCAGTATTCCGTATGGGGCCTTATATGGGGGCCAGTATTCCGTATGGGGTCTTATATGGGGGCCAGTATTCCGTATGGGGCCTTATATGGGGGCAAGTATTCCGTATGGGGCCTTATATGGGGGCCAGTATTCCATATGAAGCGTTATATGGGGGCCAGTATTCCGTATGGGCGTTATATGGGGACCAGTATTCCGTATGGAGCCTTATATGGGGGCCACTATTCTGTGTGGAGCGATTCACCGGTTTCTGAGCTATTGTGGAATTTACAATAGATATCACTCATGAAGTGAAATCTTTGTATTGTACTATATATATATATATTTCTCCGCCGTATCTCTGCATCATGAATCGTGGTATGTGTTAAAGGGGCCCACTGAGACTCTTTCGCCCGGGGCCCAGAAAAACCTGGAGCCGGCCCTGATTCTACCCACATACATTTGGAACTCTCCTGGGGTACCCTCACACATATTATTCCCTCATTTAGTGGATATTTTCACAAAAAAGTGAAATTTTCAAAAATCCAAAAAATTGGCTGAAAACGGCTAAATATCAAGGATTCATTGGGTGAATCGCTCTGTAACTGAAATCGGAATGCTCACTGACATTTCCCCTATCTGAAAGTCTGATAAACGCCGGAAAAATGACTAAGTCAAAAAAAAATAATTTTTTCAACTTTTTTCAATTTTACCCGCGTGGGATATATATTCTACCCACACACATTTGGAACTCTCCTGGGGTACCCTCACACATATTATTCCCTCATTTAGTGGATATTTTCACAAAAAAGTGAAATTTTAAAAAATTCAGAAAATTGCCTGAAAATGACGAAAAATCAAGGACTCATCCGGCGAATCGCTCTGGAACTGAAATCGGAACACTCACTGACATTTCCTCTATCTGAAAGTCTGATAAATGCCGGAAAAATGACTAAGTACAAAAAAAAAATTTTTTCAACTTTTTTTCAATTTTACCTCCGTGGGATATATATTCTACCCACGCACATTTGGAACTCTCCTGGGGTACCCTCACACATATTATTCCCTCATTTAGTGGATATTTTCACAAAAAAGTGTAATTTTCAAAAATTCAGAAAATTGCCTGAAAATGAAGAAATATCAAGGACTCATCCAGCGAATCGCTCTGGAACTGAAATCGGAATGCTCACTGACATTTCCCCTATCTGAAAGTCTGATAAAACGCCGGAAAAATGACTAAGTCCAAAAAAAAAATTTTTTCAACTTATTTCAATTTTACCTCCGTGGGATATATATTTTACCCACGCACATTTGGAACTCTCCTGGGGTACCCTCAAACATATTATTCCCTCATTTAGTGGATATTTTCACAAAAAAGTGTAATTTTCAAAAATTCAGAAAATTGCCTGAAAATGACGAAATATCAAGGACTCATCCGGCGAATCGCTCTGGAACTGAAATCGGAATGCTCACTGACATTTCCCCTATCTGAAAGTCTGATAAAACGTGGGAAAAATGACTAAGTACAAAAAAAAAAAATTTCAACTTTTTTCAATTTTACCCCCGTGGGATATATATTCTACCCACACACATTTGGAACTCTCCTGGGGTAACATCACACATATTATTCCCTCATTTAGTGGATATTTTCACAAAAAAGTGAAATTTTAAAAAATCCAGAAAATTGGCTGAAAACGACTAAATATAAAGGATTCATTGGGCGAATCGCTCTGGAACTGAAATCGGAATGCTCACTGACATTTCCCCTATCTGAAAGCCTGATAAACGCCGGAAAAATGACTAAGTCAAAAAAAAAAAAATTTTTTCAACTTTTTTCAATTTTACCCCCGTGGGATATACATTCTACCCACACACATTTGGAACTCTCCTGGGGTACCCTCACACATATTATTCCCTCATTTAGTGGATATTTTCACAAAAAAGTGAAATTTTCAAAAATTCAGAAAATTGCCTGAAAATGACGAAAAATCAAGGACTCATCCGGCGAATCGCTCTGGAACTGAAATCGGAATGCTCACTGACATTTCCCCTATCTGAAAGTCTGATAAACGCCGGAAAAATGACTAAGTCAAAAAAAAAAAAAATTTTTCAACTTTTTTCAATTTTACCCCCGTGGGATATACATTCTACCCACACACATTTGGAACTCTCCTGGGGTACCCTCACACATATTATTCCCTCATTTAGTGGATATTTTCACAAAAAAGTGAAATTTTCAAAAATTCAGAAAATTGCCTGAAAATGACGAAAAATCAAGGACTCATCCGGCGAATCGCTCTGGAACTGAAATCGGAACACTCACTGACATTTCCTCTATCTGAAAGTCTGATAAATGCCGGAAAAATGACTAAGTACAAAAAAAAAATTTTTTCAACTTTTTTTCAATTTTACCTCCGTGAGATATATATTCTACCCACGCACATTTGGAACTCTCCTGGGGTACCCTCACACATATTATTCCCTCATTTAGTGGATATTTTCACAAAAAAGTGTAATTTTCAAAAATTCAGAAAATTGGCTGAAAACGACTAAATATCAAGGACTCATTGGGCAAATCGCTCTGGAACTGAAATCGGAATGCTCACTGACATTTCCCCTATCTGAAAGTCTGATAAACGCCGGAAAAATGACTAAGACCAAAAAAAAAATTTTTTCAACTTTTTTCAATTTTACCCCCGTGGGATATATATTCTACCCACACACATTTGGAACTCTCCTGGGGTACCCTCACACATATTATTCCCTCATTTAGTGGATATTTTCACAAAAAAGTGAAATTTTCAAAAACCCAGAAAATTGAATGAAAAGGGCTAAATATCAAGGACTCAATGGGCGAATCGCTCTGGAACTGAAATCGGAATGCTCACTGACATTTCCCCTATCTGAAAGTCTGATAAACGCCGGAAAAATGACTAAGTAAAAAAAAAAACTTTTTTCAACTTTTTTCAATTTTAACCCTGTGGGATATATATTCTACCCACACACATTTGGAACTCTCCTGGGGTACCCTCACACATATTATTCCCTCATTTAGTGGATATTTTCACAAAACAGTGAAATTTTCAAAAATCCAGAAAATTAGCTGAAAATGACTAAATATCAAGTACTCATTGGGCGAATCACTCTGGAACTGAAATCGGAATGCTCACTGACATTTCCCCTATCTGAAAGTCTGATAAACGCCGATAAAATGACTAAGTCCAAAAAAAAAATTTTTTCAACTTTTTTCAATTTTACCACCGTGGGATATATATTCTACCCACACACATTTGGAATTCTCCTGGCGTACCCTCACACATATTGTTCCCTCATTTAGTGGATATTTTCACAAAAAAGTGAAATTTCAAAAATCTAGAAAATTGGCTGAAAACGGCTAAATATCAAGGACTCATTGGGTGAATCGCTCTGGAACTGAAATCGGAATGCTCACTGACATTTCCCCTATCTGAAAGTCTGATAAACGCGGGAAAAATTACTAAGTCCAAAAAAAAAAAGTTTTTCAACTGTTTTCAATTTTACCCCCGTGGGATATATATTCTACCCACACACATTTGGAACTCTCCTGGGGTACCCTCACACATATTATTCCCTCATTTAGTGGATATTTTCACAAAACAGTGAAATTTTCAAAAATCCAGAAAATTAGCTGAAAATGACTAAATATCAAGTACTCATTGGGCGAATCACTCTGGAACTGAAATCGGAATGCTCACTGACATTTCCCCTATCTGAAAGTCTGATAAACGCCGATAAAATGACTAAGTCCAAAAAAAAAATTTTTTCAACTTTTTTCAATTTTACCACCGTGGGATATATATTCTACCCACACACATTTGGAATTCTCCTGGCGTACCCTCACACATATTGTTCCCTCATTTAGTGGATATTTTCACAAAAAAGTGAAATTTCAAAAATCTAGAAAATTGGCTGAAAACGGCTAAATATCAAGGACTCATTGGGTGAATCGCTCTGGAACTGAAATCGGAATGCTCACTGACATTTCCCCTATCTGAAAGTCTGATAAACGCCGGAAAAATGACTAAGTCCAAAAAAAAAAAATTTTTCAACTTTTTTCAATTTTACCCCCGTGGGATATATATTCTACCCACACACATTTGGAACTCTCCTGGGGTACCCTCACACATATTATTCCCTCATTTAGTGGATATTTTCACAAAAAAGTGAAATTTTCAAAAATCTAGAAAATTGGCTGAAAACGGCTAAATATCAAGGACTCATTGGGCGAATCGCTCTGGAACTGAAATCGGAATGCTCACTGACATTTCCCTATCTGAAAGTCTGATAAACGCCAGAAAAATGACTAAGTCCAAAAAAATTTTTTTTTCAACTTTTTTCAATTTTACTCGCGTGGGATATATATTCTACCCACACACATTTGGAACTCTCCTGGGGTACCCTCACACATATTATTCCCTCATTTAGTGGATATTTTCACAAAAAAAGTGAAATTTTCAAAAATCCAGAAAATTGGCTGAAAACGACTAAATATCAAGGACTCATTGGGGGAATCGCTCTGGAACTGAAATCGGAATGCTCACTGACATTTCTCTTATCTGAAAGTCTGATAAACGCCGGAAAAATGACTAAGTCCAAAAAAAAATTTTTTTAAACTTTTTTCAATTTTACCCCTGTAGGATATATATTCTACCCACACACATTTGGAACTATCCTGGGGTACCCTCACACATATTATTCCCTCATTTAGTGGATATTTTCACAAAAAAGTGAAATTTTCAAAAATACAGAAAATTGGCTGAAAACGACTAAATATCAAGGACTCATTGGGCAAATCGCTCTGGAACTGAAATAGGAATGCTCATTGACATTTCCCCTATCTGAAAGTCTGATAAACGCCAGAAAAATGACTAAGTCCCAAAAAAAAAATGTTTTCAATTTTTTTCAATTTTACCCCCGTGGGATTTATATTCTACCCACACACATTTGGAACTCTCCTGGGGTACACTCACACATATTATTCCCTCATTTAGTGGATATTTTCACAAAAAAGTGAAATTTTCAAAAACCCAGAAAATTGAATGAAAAGGGCTAAATATCAAGGACTCATTGGGCGAATCGCTCTGGAACTGAAATCGGAATGCTCACTGACATTTCCCCTATCTGAAAGTCTGATAAACGCCGGAAAAATGACTAAGTCAAAAAAAAAATTTTTTTAAACTTTTTTCAATTTTACTCTTGTGGGATACATATTCTACCCACACACATTTGGAACTCTCCTGGGGTACCCTCACACATATTATTCCCTCATTTAGTGGATATTTTCACAAAAAAGTGACATTTTCAAAAATCCAGAAAATTGGCTGAAAACGACTAAATATCAAGGACTCAATGGGCGAATCGCTCTGGAACTGAAATCGGAATGCTCACTGACATTTCCCCTATCTGAAAGTCTGATAAACGCCGGAAAAATGACTAAGTAAAAAAAAAAATTTTTTCAACTTTTTTCAATTTTACCACCGTGGGATATATATTCTACCCACACACATTTGGTATTCTCCTGGCGTACCCTCACACATATTGTTCCCTCATTTAGTGGATATTTTCACAAAAAAGTGAAATTTCAAAAATCTAGAAAATTGGCTGAAAACGGCAAAATATCAAGGACTCATTGGGCGAATCACTCTGGAACTGAAATCGGAATGCTCACTGACATTTCCCCTATCTGAAAGTCTGATAAACGCCGGAAAAATGAGTAAGTCCAAAAAAATAAAATTTTCAACTTTTTTCAATTTTACCCCCGTGGGATATATATTCTACCCACACACATTTGGAACTCTCCTGGGGTACCCTCACACATATTATTCCCTCATTTAGTGGATATTTTCACAAAAAAGTGAAATTTTCAAAAATCCAGAAAATTGGCTGAAAACGACTAAATATCAAGGACTCATTGGGGGAATCGCTCTGGAACTGAAATCGGAATGCTCACTGACATTTCTCTTATCTGAAAGTCTGATAAACGCCGGAAAAATGACTAAGTTCAAAAAAAAATTTTTTTAAACTTTTTTCAATTTTACCCCTGTAGGATATATATTCTACGCACACACATTTGGAACTATCCTGGGGTACCCTCACACATATTATTCCCTCATTTAGTGGATATTTTCACAAAAAAGTGAAATTTTCAAAAATACAGAAAATTGGCTGAAAACGACTAAATATCAAGGACTCATTGGGCGAATCGCTCTGGAACTGAAATCAGAACGCTCACTGACATTTCCCCTATCTGAAAGTCTGATAAACGCCGGAAAAATGACTAAGTACAAAAAAAAATGTTTTCAACTTTTTTCAATTTTACCCCCGTGGGATAAATATTCTACCCACACACATTTGGAACTCTCCTGGGGTACACTCACACATATTATTCCCTCATTTAGTGGATATTTTCACCAAAAAGTCAAATTTTCAAAAATCCAGAAAATTGGCTGAAAACGGCTAAATATCAAGGATTCATTGGGCAAATCGCTCTGGAACTGAAATCGGAATGCTCATTGACATTTCCCCTATCTGAAAGTCTGATAAACGCCAGAAAAATGACTAAGTCCCAAAAAAAAAATGTTTTCAATTTTTTTCAATTTTACCCCCGTGGGATTTATATTCTACCCACACACATTTGGAACTCTCCTGGGGTACACTCACACATATTATTCCCTCATTTAGTGGATATTTTCACAAAAAAGTGAAATTTTCAAAAACCCAGAAAATTGAATGAAAAGGGCTAAATATCAAGGACTCAATGGGCGAATCGCTCTGGAACTGAAATCGGAATGCTCACTGACATTTCCCCTATCTGAAAGTCTGATAAACGCCGGAAAAATGACTAAGTCAAAAAAAATAATTTTTCAACTTTTTTCAATTTTACCCACACACATTTGGAACTCTCCTGGGGTACCCTCACACATATTATTCCCTCATTTAGTGGATATTTTCACAAAAAAGTGAAATTTTCAAAAACCCAGAAAATTGAATGAAAAGGGCTAAATATCAAGGACTCATTGGGCGAATCGCTCTGGAACTGAAATCGGAATGCTCACTGACATTTCCCCTATCTGAAAGTCTGATAAACACGGAAAAATGACTAAGTCCAAAAAAAAAATTTTTTAAACTTTTTTCAATTTTACCACCGTGGGATATATATTCTACCCACACACATTTGGAAATCTCCTGGCATACCCTCACACATATTATTCCCTCATTTAGTGGATATTTTCACAAAAAAGTGAAATTTCAAAAATCTAGAAAATTGGCTGAAAACGGCTAAATATCAAGGACTCATTGGACGAATCGCTCTGGAACTGAAATCGGAATGCTCACTGACATTTCCCCTATCTGAAAGTCTGATAAACGCCAGAAAAATGACTAAGTCAAAAAAAATTTTTTTTTCAACTTTTTTCAATTTTACTCGCGTGGGATATATATTCTACCCACACACATTTGGAACTCTCCTGGGGTACCCTCACACATATTATTCCCTCATTTAGTGGATATTTTCACAAAAAAGTGAAATTTTCAAAAATCCAGAAAATCGGCTGAAAACGACTAAATATCAAGGACTCATTGGGCGAATCGCTCTGGAACTGAAATCGGAACGCTCACTGACATTTCTCTTATCTGAAAGTCTGATAAATGCCGGAAAAATGACTAAGTCCAAAAAAAAATTTTTTCACCTTTTTTCAATTTTACCCTCGTAGGATATATATTCTTCCCACACACATTTGGAACTATCCTGGGGTACCCTCACACATATTATTCCCTCATTTAGTGGATATTTTCATAAAAAAGTGAAATTTTCAAAAATCCAGAAAATTGGCTGAAAACGACTAAATATCAAGTACTCATTGGGCGAATCGCTCTGGAACTGAAATCGGAATGCTCACTGACATTTCCCCTATCTGAAAGTCTGATAAACGCCGGAAAAATGACTAAGTCCAAAAAAAAAAATTTTTTCAACTTTTTTCAATTTTACCCCTGTGGGATATATATTCTACCCACACACATTTGGAACTCTCCTGGGGTACCCTCACACATATTATTCCCTCATTTAGTGGATATTTTCACAAAAAAGTGAAATTTTCAAAAATCCAGAAAATTGGCTGAAAATGACTAAATATCAAGGACTCAATCGGCGAATCGCTCTGGAACTGAAATAGGAATGCTCACTGACATTTCCCCTATCTGAAAGTCTGATAAACGCCGGAAAAATGACTAAGTAAAAAAAAAAACTTTTTTCAACTTTTTTCAATTTTAACCCTGTGGGATATATATTCTACCCACACACATTTGGAACTCTCCTGGGGTACCCTCACACATATTATTCCCTCATTTAGTGGATATTTTCATAAAAAAGTGAAATTTTCAAAAATCTAGAAAATTGGCTGAAAACGGCTAAATATCAAGGACTCATTGGGCGAATCGCTCTGGAACTGAAATCGGAATGCTCACTGACATTTCCCCTATCTGAAAGTCTGATAAACGCCAGAAAAATGACTAAGTCAAAAAAAATTTTTTTTTCAACTTTTTTCAATTTTACTCGCGTGGGATATATATTCTACCCACACACATTTGGAACTCTCCTGGGGTACCCTCACACATATTATTCCCTCATTTAGTGGATATTTTCACAAAAAAGTGAAATTTTCAAAAATCCAGAAAATCGGCTGAAAACGACTAAATATCAAGGACTCATTGGGCGAATCGCTCTGGAACTGAAATCGGAACGCTCACTGACATTTCTCTTATCTGAAAGTCTGATAAATGCCGGAAAAATGACTAAGTCCAAAAAAAAATTTTTTCACCTTTTTTCAATTTTACCCTCGTAGGATATATATTCTACCCACACACATTTGGAGCTATCCTGGGGTACCCTCACACATATTATTCCCTCATTTAGTGGATATTTTCATAAAAAAGTGAAATTTTCAAAAATCCAGAAAATTGGCTGAAAACGACTAAATATCAAGTACTCATTGGGCGAATCGCTCTGGAACTGAAATCGGAATGCTCACTGACATTTCCCCTATCTGAAAGTCTGATAAACGCCGGAAAAATGACTAAGTCCAAAAAAAAAAAATTTTTCAACTTTTTTCAATTTTACCCCTGTGGGATATATATTCTACCCACACACATTTGGAACTCTCCTGGGGTACCCTCACACATATTATTCCCTCATTTAGTGGATATTTTCACAAAAAAGTGAAATTTTCAAAAATCCAGAAAATTGGCTGAAAATGACTAAATATCAAGGACTCAATCGGCGAATCGCTCTGGAACTGAAATAGGAATGCTCACTGACATTTCCCCTATCTGAAAGTCTGATAAACACGGAAAAATGACTAAGTCCAAAAAAAAAATTTTTTAAACTTTTTTCAATTTTACCACCGTGGGATATATATTCTACCCACACACATTTGGAAATCTCCTGGCATACCCTCACACATATTATTCCCTCATTTAGTGGATATTTTCACAAAAAAGTGAAATTTCAAAAATCTAGAAATTTGGCTGAAAACGGCTAAATATCAAGGACTCATTGGGCGAATCGCTCTGGAACTGAAATCGGAATGCTCACTGACATTTCCCCTATCTGAAAGTCTGATAAACGCCAGAAAAATGACTAAGTCAAAAAAAATTTTTTTTTCAACTTTTTTCAATTTTACTCGCGTGGGATATATATTCTACCCACACACATTTGGAACTCTCCTGGGGTACCCTCACACATATTATTCCCTCATTTAGTGGATATTTTCACAAAAAAGTGAAATTTTCAAAAATCCAGAAAATCGGCTGAAAACGACTAAATATCAAGGACTCATTGGGGGAATCGCTCTGGAACTGAAATCGGAACGCTCACTGACATTTCTCTTATCTGAAAGTCTGATAAATGCCGGAAAAATGACTAAGTCCAAAAAAAAATTTTTTCACCTTTTTTCAATTTTACCCTCGTAGGATATATATTCTACCCACACACATTTGGAACTATCCTGGGGTACCCTCACACATATTATTCCCTCATTTAGTGGATATTTTCATAAAAAAGTGAAATTTTCATAAATCCAGAAAATTGGCTGAAAACGACTAAATATCAAGTACTCATTGGGCGAATTGCTCTGGAACTGAAATCGGAATGCTCACTGACATTTCCCCTATCTGAAAGTCTGATAAACGCCGGAAAAATGACTAAGTCCAAAAAAAAAAAATTTTTCAACTTTTTTCAATTTTACCCCCGTGGGATATATATTCTACCCACACACATTTGGAACTCTCCTGGGGTACCCTCACACATATTATTCCCTCATTTAGTGGATATTTTCATAAAAAAGTGAAATTTTCAAAAATCTAGAAAATTGGCTGAAAACGGCTAAATATCAAGGACTCATTGGGCGAATCGCTCTGGAACTGAAATCGGAATGCTCACTGACATTTCCCTATCTGAAAGTCTGATAAACGCCAGAAAAATGACTAAGTCAAAAAAAATTTTTTTTTCAACTTTTTTCAATTTTACTCGCGTGGGATATATATTCTACCCACACACATTTGGAACTCTCCTGGGGTACCCTCACACATATTATTCCCTCATTTAGTGGATATTTTCACAAAAAAGTGAAATTTTCAAAAATCCAGAAAATCGGCTGAAAACCACTAAATATCAAGGACTCATTGGGCGAATCGCTCTGGAACTGAAATCGGAACGCTCACTGACATTTCTCTTATCTGAAAGTCTGATAAATGCCGGAAAAATGACTAAGTCCAAAAAAAAATTTTTTTCAACTTTTTTCAATTTTACCCCCGTAGGATATATATTCTACCCACACACATTTGGAACTATCCTGGGGTACCCTCACACATATTATTCCCTCATTTAGTGGATATTTTCACAAAAAAGTGAAATTTTCAAAAATCCAGAAAATTGGCTGAAAACGACTAAGTATCAAGTACTCATTGGGCGAATCGCTCTGGAACTGAAATCGGAATGCTCACTGACATTTCCCCTATCTGAAAGTCTGATAAACGCTGGAAAAATGACTAAGTCCAAAAAAAAAAAATTTTTCAACTTTTTTCAATTTTACCCGCGTGGGATATATATTCTACCCACACACATTTGGAACTCTCCTGGGGTACCCTCACACATATTATTCCCTCATTTAGTGGATATTTTCAGAAAAAACTGAAATTTTCAAAAATCCAGAAAATTGGCTGAAAACGACTAAATATCAAGGACTCAATGGGCGAATCGCTCTGGAACTGAAATCGGAATGCTCACTGACATTTCCCCTATCTGAAAGTCTGATAAACGCCGGAAAAATGACTAATTAAAAAAAAAAACTTCTTTCAACTTTTTTCAATTTTAACCCTGTGGGATATATATTCTACCCACACACATTTGGAACTCTCCTGGGGTACCCTCACACATATTATTCCCTCATTTAGTGGATATTTTCATAAAAAAGTGAAATTTTCATAAATCCAGAAAATTGGCTGAAAACGACTAAATATCAAGTACTCATTGGGCGAATTGCTCTGGAACTGAAATCGGAATGCTCACTGACATTTCCCCTATCTGAAAGTCTGATAAACGCCGGAAAAATGACTAAGTCCAAAAAAAAAAAATTTTTCAACTTTTTTCAATTTTACCCCCGTGGGATATATATTCTACCCACACACATTTGGAACTCTCCTGGGGTACCCTCACACATATTATTCCCTCATTTAGTGGATATTTTCATAAAAAAGTGAAATTTTCAAAAATCTAGAAAATTGGCTGAAAACGGCTAAATATCAAGGACTCATTGGGCGAATCGCTCTGGAACTGAAATCGGAATGCTCACTGACATTTCCCTATCTGAAAGTCTGATAAACGCCAGAAAAATGACTAAGTCAAAAAATTTTTTTTTTTCAACTTTTTTCAATTTTACTCGCGTGGGATATATATTCTACCCACACACATTTGGAACTCTCCTGGGGTACCCTCACACATATTATTCCCTCATTTAGTGGATATTTTCACAAAAAAGTGAAATTTTCAAAAATCCAGAAAATCGGCTGAAAACCACTAAATATCAAGGACTCATTGGGCGAATCGCTCTGGAACTGAAATCGGAACGCTCACTGACATTTCTCTTATCTGAAAGTCTGATAAATGCCGGAAAAATGACTAAGTCCAAAAAAAAATTTTTTTCAACTTTTTTCAATTTTACCCCCGTAGGATATATATTCTACCCACACACATTTGGAACTATCCTGGGGTACCCTCACACATATTATTCCCTCATTTAGTGGATATTTTCACAAAAAAGTGAAATTTTCAAAAATCCAGAAAATTGGCTGAAAACGACTAAGTATCAAGTACTCATTGGGCGAATCGCTCTGGAACTGAAATCGGAATGCTCACTGACATTTCCCCTATCTGAAAGTCTGATAAACGCTGGAAAAATGACTAAGTCCAAAAAAAAAAAATTTTTCAACTTTTTTCAATTTTACCCGCGTGGGATATATATTCTACCCACACACATTTGGAACTCTCCTGGGGTACCCTCACACATATTATTCCCTCATTTAGTGGATATTTTCAGAAAAAACTGAAATTTTCAAAAATCCAGAAAATTGGCTGAAAACGACTAAATATCAAGGACTCAATGGGCGAATCGCTCTGGAACTGAAATCGGAATGCTCACTGACATTTCCCCTATCTGAAAGTCTGATAAACGCCGGAAAAATGACTAAGTAAAAAAAAAAACTTCTTTCAACTTTTTTCAATTTTAACCCTGTGGGATATATATTCTACCCACACACATTTGGAACTCTCCTGGGGTACCCTCACACATATTATTCCCTCATTTAGTGGATATTTTCACAAAAAAGTGAAATTTCAAAAATCTAGAAAATTGGCTGAAAACGGCTAAATATCAAGGACTCATTAGGCGAATCGCTCTGGAACTGAAATCGGAATGCTCACTGACATTTCCCCTATCTGAAAGTCTGATAAACGCCGGAAAAATGACTAAGTCCAAAAAAATATTTTTTTCAACTTTTTTCAATTTTACCACCGTGGGATATATATTCTACCCACACACATTTAGAATTCTCCTGGCATACCCTCACACATATTATTCCCTCATTTAGTGGATATTTTCACAAAAAAGTGAAATTTTCAAAAATCCAGAAAATCGGCTGAAAACGACTAAATATCAAGGACTCATTGGGCGAATCGCTCTGGAACTAAAATCGGAACGCTCACTGACATTTCTCTTATCTGAAAGTCTGATAAACGCTGGAAAAATGACTAAGTCCAAAAAAAAACTTTTTTCACCTTTTTTCAATTTTGACCCCGTTGGATATATATTCTACCCACACACATTTGGAATTCTCCTGGCGTACCCTCACACATATTATTCCCTCATTTAGTGGATATTTTCACAAAAAAGAGAAATTTTCAAAAATCCAGAAAATTTGCTGAAAACGGCTAAATATCAAGGACTCATTGGGCGAATCGCTCTGGAACTGAAATCGGAATGCTCACTGACATTTCCCCTATCTGAAAGTCTGATAAACGCCGGAAAAATGACAGTCCAAAAAAAAAAAATTTTTCAACTTTTTTCAATTTTACCCCCGTGGGATATATATTCTACCCACACACATTTGCATCTATCCTGGGGTACCCTCACACATATTATTCCCTCATTTAGTGGATATTTTCACAAAAAAGTGAAATTTTCAAAAATCCAGAAAATTGGCTGAAAACGACTAAATATCAAGTACTCATTGGGCGAATCGCTCTGGAACTGAAATCGGAATGCTCACTGACATTTCCCCTATCTGAAAGTCTGATAAACGCCGGAAAAATGACTAAGTCCAAAAAAAAAAAAATTTTCAACTTTTTTCAATTTTACCCCCGTGGGAAATATATTCTACCCACACACATTTGGAACTCTCCTGGGGTACCCTCACACATATTATTCCCTCATTTAGTGGATATTTTCACCAAAAATTGAAATTTTCAAAAATCCAGAAAATTGGCTGAAAACAACTAAATATCAAGTACTCATTGGGCGAATCGCTCTGGAACTGAAATCGGAATGCTCACTGACATTTCCCCTATCTGAAAGTCTGATAAACGCTGGAAAAATGACTAAGTCCAAAAAAAAACTTTTTTCACCTTTTTTCAATTTTAACCCCGTTGGATATATATTCTACCCACACACATTTGGAATTCTCCTGGCGTACGCTCACACATATTATTCCCTCATTTAGTGGATATTTTCACAAAAAAGAGAAATTTTCAAAAATCCAGAAAATTTGCTGAAAACGGCTAAATATCAAGGACTCATTGGGCGAATCGCTCTGGAACTGAAATCGGAATGCTCACTGACATTTCCCCTATCTGAAAGTCTGATAAACGCCGGAAAAATGACAGTCCAAAAAAAAAAAAATTTTCAACTTTTTTCAATTTTACCCCCGTGGGATATATATTCTACCCACACACATTTGCATCTATCCTGGGGTAGCCTCACACATATTATTCCCTCATTTAGTGGATATTTTCACAAAAAAGTGAAATTTTCAAAAATCCAGAAAATTGGCTGAAAACGACTAAATATCAAGTACTCATTGGGCGAATCGCTCTGGAACTGAAATCGGAATGCTCACTGACATTTCCCCTATCTGAAAGTCTGATAAACGCCAGAAAAATGACTAAGTCCAAAAAAAAAAAATTTTTCAACTTTTTTCAATTTTACCCCCGTAGGATATATATTCTACCCACACACATTTGGAACTCTCCTGGGGTACCCTCACACATATTATTCCCTCATTTAGTGGATATTTTCACAAAAAAGTGAAATTTTCAAAAATCCAGAAAATCGTCTGAAAACGACTAAATATCACGGACTCATTGGGCGAATCGCTCTGGAACTGAAATCGGAACGCTCACTGACATTTCCCGTATCTGAAAGTCTGATAAACGCCGGAAAAATGACTAAGTCCAAAAAAAAAAAATTTTTCAACTTTTTTCAATTTTACCCCCGTGGGATATATATTCTACCCACACACATTTGGAACTCTCCTGGGGTACCCTCACACATATTATTCCCTCATTTAGTGGATATTTTCACAAAAAAGTGAAATTTTCAAAAATCCAGAAAATTGGCTGAAAACAACTAAATATCAAGGACTCAATGGGCGAATCGCTCTGGAACTGAAATCGGAATGCTCACTGACATTTCCCCTACCTGAAAGTCTGATAAACGCCGGAAAAATGACTAATTAAAAAAAAAAACTTTTTTCAACTTTTTTCAATTTTAACCCTGTGGGATATATATTCTACCCACACACATTTGGAATTCTCCTGGCGTACCCTCACACATATTATTCCCTCATTTAGTGGATATTTTCACAAAAAATTGAAATTTTCAAAAATCCAGAAAATTAGCTGAAAATGACTAAATATCAAGTACTCATTGGGCGAATCACTCTGGAACTGAAATCGGAATGCTCACTGACATTTCCCCTATCTGAAAGTCTGATAAACGCCGGAAAAATAACTAAGTCCAAAAAAAAAATTTTTTCAACTTTTTTCAATTTTACCACCGTGGGATATATATTCTACCCACACACATTTGGAACTCTCCTCGGGTACCCTCACACATATTATTCCCTCATTTAGTGGATATTTACACAAAAAAGTGAAATTTTCAAAAATCCAGAAAATTGGCTGAAAACGACTAAATATCATGGACTCATTGGGCAAATCGCTCTGGAACTGAAATCGGAACGCTCACTGACATTTCCCCTATCTGAAAGTCTGATAAACGCCGGAAAAATGACTAAGTCAAAAAAAAAAAAAAAATTTTCAACTTTTTTCAATTTTACCCCCGTGGGATATATATTCTACCCACACACATTTGGAATTCTCCTGGCGTACCCTCACACATATTATTCCCTCATTTAGTGGATATTTTCACAAAAAAGTGAAATTTCAAAAATCTAGAAAATTGGCTGAAAACGGCTAAATATCAAGGACTCATTGGGCGAATCGCTCTGGAACTGAAATCGGAACGCTCACTGACATTTCTCTTATCTGAAAGTCTGATAAATGCCGGAAAAATGACTAAGTCCAAAAAAAATTTTTTTCACCTTTTTTCAATTTTACCCTCGTACGATATATATTCTACCCACACACATTTGGAACTATCCTGGGGTACCCTCACACATATTATTCCCTCATTTAGTGGATATTTTCATAAAAAAGTGAAATTTTCAAAAATCCAGAAAATTGGCTGAAAACGACTAAATATCAAGTACTCATTGGGCGAATCGCTCTGGAACTGAAATCGGAATGCTCACTGACATTTCCCCTATCTGAAAGTCTGATAAACGCCGGAAAAATGACTAAGTCCAAAAAAAAAAAATTTTTCAACTTTTTTCAATTTTACCCCCGTGGGATATATATTCTACCCACACACATTTGGAACTCTCCTGGGGTACCCTCACACATATTATTCCCTCATTTAGTGGATATTTTCACAAAAAAGTGAAATTTTCAAAAATCCAGAAAATTGGCTGAAAATGACTAAATATCAAGGACTCAATAGGCGAATCGCTCTGGAACTGAAATAGGAATGCTCACTGACATTTCCCCTATCTGAAAGTCTGATAAACGCCGGAAAAATGACTAAGTAAAAAAAAAAACTTTTTTCAACTTTTTTCAATTTTAACCCTGTGGGATATATATTCTACCCACACACATTTGGAACTCTCCTGGGGTACCCTCACACATATTATTCCCTCATTTAGTGGATATTTTCACAAAAAAGTGAAATTTCAAAAATCTAGAAAATTGGCTGAAAACGGCTAAATATCAAGGACTCATTGGGCGAATCGCTCTGGAACTGAAATCGGAATGCTCACTGACATTTCCCCTATCTGAAAGTCTGATAAACGCCGGAAAAATGACTAAGTCCAAAAAAAAAATTTTTTAAACTTTTTTCAATTTTACCACCGTGGGATATATATTCTACCCACACACATTTGGAAATCTCCTGGCATACCCTCACACATATTATTCCCTCATTTAGTGGATATTTTCACAAAAAAGTGAAATTTCAAAAATCTAGAAAATTGGCTGAAAACGGCTAAATATCAAGGACTCATTGGGCGAATCGCTCTGGAACTGAAATCGGAATGCTCACTGACATTTCCCCTATCTGAAAGTCTGATAAACGCCAGAAAAATGACTAAGTCAAAAAAAATTTTTTTTTCAACTTTTTTCAATTTTACTCGCGTGGGATATATATTCTACCCACACACATTTGGAACTCTCCTGGGGTACCCTCACACATATTATTCCCTCATTTAGTGGATATTTTCACAAAAAAGTGAAATTTTCAAAAATCCAGAAAATCGGCTGAAAACGACTAAATATCAAGGACTCATTGGGCGAATCGCTCTGGAACTGAAATCGGAACGCTCACTGACATTTCTCTTATCTGAAAGTCTGATAAATGCCGGAAAAATGACTAAGTCCAAAAAAAAAATTTTTTCAACTTTTTTCAATTTTACCACCGTGGGATATATATTCTACCCACACACATTTAGAATTCTCCTGGCATACCCTCACACATATTATTCCCTCATTTAGTGGATATTTTCACAAAAAAGTGAAATTTTCAAAAATCCAGAAAATCGGCTGAAAACGACTAAATATCAAGGACTCATTGGGCGAATCGCTCTGGAACTAAAATCGGAACGCTCACTGACATTTCTCTTATCTGAAAGTCTGATAAACGCTGGAAAAATGACTAAGTCCAAAAAAAAACTTTTTTCACCTTTTTTCAATTTTGACCCCGTTGGATATATATTCTACCCACACACATTTGGAATTCTCCTGGCGTACCCTCACACATATTATTCCCTCATTTAGTGGATATTTTCACAAAAAAGAGAAATTTTCAAAAATCCAGAAAATTTGCTGAAAACGGCTAAATATCAAGGACTCATTGGGCGAATCGCTCTGGAACTGAAATCGGAATGCTCACTGACATTTCCCCTATCTGAAAGTCTGATAAACGCCGGAAAAATGACAGTCCAAAAAAAAAAAATTTTTCAACTTTTTTCAATTTTACCCCCGTGGGATATATATTCTACCCACACACATTTGCATCTATCCTGGGGTACCCTCACACATATTATTCCCTCATTTAGTGGATATTTTCACAAAAAAGTGAAATTTTCAAAAATCCAGAAAATTGGCTGAAAACGACTAAATATCAAGTACTCATTGGGCGAATCGCTCTGGAACTGAAATCGGAATGCTCACTGACATTTCCCCTATCTGAAAGTCTGATAAACGCCGGAAAAATGACTAAGTCCAAAAAAAAAAAAATGTTCAACTTTTTTCAATTTTACCCCCGTGGGAAATATATTCTACCCACACACATTTGGAACTCTCCTGGGGTACCCTCACACATATTATTCCCTCATTTAGTGGATATTTTCACCAAAAATTGAAATTTTCAAAAATCCAGAAAATTGGCTGAAAACAACTAAATATCAAGTACTCATTGGGCGAATCGCTCTGGAACTGAAATCGGAATGCTCACTGACATTTCCCCTATCTGAAAGTCTGATAAACGCTGGAAAAATGACTAAGTCCAAAAAAAAACTTTTTTCACCTTTTTTCAATTTTAACCCCGTTGGATATATATTCTACCCACACACATTTGGAATTCTCCTGGCGTACCCTCACACATATTATTCCCTCATTTAGTGGATATTTTCACAAAAAAGAGAAATTTTCAAAAATCCAGAAAATTTGCTGAAAACGGCTAAATATCAAGGACTCATTGGGCGAATCGCTCTGGAACTGAAATCGGAATGCTCACTGACATTTCCCCTATCTGAAAGTCTGATAAACGCCGGAAAAATGACAGTCCAAAAAAAAAAAATTTTTCAACTTTTTTCAATTTTACCCCCGTGGGATATATATTCTACCCACACACATTTGCATCTATCCTGGGGTAGCCTCACACATATTATTCCCTCATTTAGTGGATATTTTCACAAAAAAGTGAAATTTTCAAAAATCCAGAAAATTGGCTGAAAACGACTAAATATCAAGTACTCATTGGGCGAATCGCTCTGGAACTGAAATCGGAATGCTCACTGACATTTCCCCTATCTGAAAGTCTGATAAACGCCAGAAAAATGACTAAGTCCAAAAAAAATAAATTTTTCAACTTTTTTCAATTTTACCCCCGTAGGATATATATTCTACCCACACACATTTGGAACTCTCCTGGGGTACCCTCACACATATTATTCCCTCATTTAGTGGATATTTTCACAAAAAAGTGAAATTTTCAAAAATCCAGAAAATCGTCTGAAAACGACTAAATATCACGGACTCATTGGGCGAATCGCTCTGGAACTGAAATCGGAACGCTCACTGACATTTCCCGTATCTGAAAGTCTGATAAACGCCGGAAAAATGACTAAGTCCAAAAAAAAAAAATTTTTCAACTTTTTTCAATTTTACCCCCGTGGGATATATATTCTACCCACACACATTTGGAACTCTCCTGGGGTACCCTCACACATATTATTCCCTCATTTAGTGGATATTTTCACAAAAAAGTGAAATTTTCAAAAATCCAGAAAATTGGCTGAAAACGACTAAATATCAAGGACTCAATGGGCGAATCGCTCTGGAACTGAAATCGGAATGCTCACTGACATTTCCCCTATCTGAAAGTCTGATAAACGCCGGAAAAATGACTAATTAAAAAAAAAAAACTTTTTTCAACTTTTTTCAATTTTAACCCTGTGGGATATATATTCTACCCACACACATTTGGAATTCTCCTGGCGTACCCTCACACATATTATTCCCTCATTTAGTGGATATTTTCACAAAAAATTGAAATTTTCAAAAATCCAGAAAATTAGCTGAAAATGACTAAATATCAAGTACTCATTGGGCGAGTCACTCTGGAACTGAAATCGGAATGCTCACTGACATTTCCCCTATCTGAAAGTCTGATAAACGCCGGAAAAATAACTAAGTCCAAAAAAAAAATTTTTTCAACTTTTTTCAATTTTACCACCGTGGGATATATATTCTACCCACACACATTTGGAACTCTCCTCGGGTACCCTCACACATATTATTCCCTCATTTAGTGGATATTTTCACAAAAAAGTGAAATTTTCAAAAATCCAGAAAATTGGCTGAAAACGACTAAATATCATGGACTCATTGGGCAAATCACTCTGGAACTGAAATCGGAACGCTCACTGACATTTCCCCTATCTGAAAGTCTGATAAACGCCGGAAAAATGACTAAGTCAAAAAAAAAAAAAAAATTTTCAACTTTTTTCAATTTTACCCCCGTGGGATATATATTCTACCCACACACATTTGGAATTCTCCTGGCGTACCCTCACACATATTATTCCCTCATTTAGTGGATATTTTCACAAAAAAGTGAAATTTCAAAAATCTAGAAAATTGGCTGAAAACGGCTAAATATCAAGGACTCATTGGGCGAATCGCTCTGGGACTGAAATCGGAACGCTCACTGACATTTCTCTTATCTGAAAGTCTGATAAATGCCGGAAAAATGACTAAGTCCAAAAAAAAATTTTTTCACCTTTTTTCAATTTTACCCTCGTAGGATATATATTCTACCCACACACATTTGGAGCTATCCTGGGGTACCCTCACACATATTATTCCCTCATTTAGTGGATATTTTCATAAAAAAGTGAAATTTTCAAAAATCCAGAAAATCGTCTGAAAACGACTAAATATCACGGACTCATTGGGCGAATCGCTCTGGAACTGAAATCGGAACGCTCACTGACATTTCCCGTATCTGAAAGTCTGATAAACGCCGGAAAAATGACTAAGTCCAAAAAAAAAAAATTTTTCAACTTTTTTCAATTTTACCCCCGTGGGATATATATTCTACCCACACACATTTGGAACTCTCCTGGGGTACCCTCACACATATTATTCCCTCATTTAGTGGATATTTTCACAAAAAAGTGAAATTTTCAAAAATCCAGAAAATTGGCTGAAAACGACTAAATATCAAGGACTCAATGGGCGAATCGCTCTGGAACTGAAATCGGAATGCTCACTGACATTTCCCCTATCTGAAAGTCTGATAAACGCCGGAAAAATGACTAATTAAAAAAAAAAAACTTTTTTCAACTTTTTTCAATTTTAACCCTGTGGGATATATATTCTACCCACACACATTTGGAATTCTCCTGGCGTACCCTCACACATATTATTCCCTCATTTAGTGGATATTTTCACAAAAAATTGAAATTTTCAAAAATCCAGAAAATTAGCTGAAAATGACTAAATATCAAGTACTCATTGGGCGAGTCACTCTGGAACTGAAATCGGAATGCTCACTGACATTTCCCCTATCTGAAAGTCTGATAAACGCCGGAAAAATAACTAAGTCCAAAAAAAAAATTTTTTCAACTTTTTTCAATTTTACCACCGTGGGATATATATTCTACCCACACACATTTGGAACTCTCCTCGGGTACCCTCACACATATTATTCCCTCATTTAGTGGATATTTTCACAAAAAAGTGAAATTTTCAAAAATCCAGAAAATTGGCTGAAAACGACTAAATATCATGGACTCATTGGGCAAATCGCTCTGGAACTGAAATCGGAACGCTCACTGACATTTCCCCTATCTGAAAGTCTGATAAACGCCGGAAAAATGACTAAGTCAAAAAAAAAAAAAAAATTTTCAACTTTTTTCAATTTTACCCCCGTGGGATATATATTCTACCCACACACATTTGGAATTCTCCTGGCGTACCCTCACACATATTATTCCCTCATTTAGTGGATATTTTCACAAAAAAGTGAAATTTCAAAAATCTAGAAAATTGGCTGAAAACGGCTAAATATCAAGGACTCATTGGGCGAATCGCTCTGGAACTGAAATCGGAACGCTCACTGACATTTCTCTTATCTGAAAGTCTGATAAATGCCGGAAAAATGACTAAGTCCAAAAAAAAATTTTTTCACCTTTTTTCAATTTTACCCTCGTAGGATATATATTCTACCCACACACATTTGGAGCTATCCTGGGGTACCCTCACACATATTATTCCCTCATTTAGTGGATATTTTCATAAAAAAGTGAAATTTTCAAAAATCCAGAAAATTGGCTGAAAACGACTAAATATCAAGTACTCATTGGGCGAATCGCTCTGGAACTGAAATCGGAATGCTCACTGACATTTCCCCTATCTGAAAGTCTGATAAACGCCGGAAAAATGACTAAGTCCAAAAAAAAAAAATTTTTCAACTTTTTTCAATTTTACCCCTGTGGGATATATATTCTACCCACACACATTTGGAACTCTCCTGGGGTACCCTCACACATATTATTCCCTCATTTAGTGGATATTTTCACAAAAAAGTGAAATTTTCAAAAATCCAGAAAATTGGCTGAAAATGACTAAATATCAAGGACTCAATCGGCGAATCGCTCTGGAACTGAAATAGGAATGCTCACTGACATTTCCCCTATCTGAAAGTCTGATAAACGCCGGAAAAATGACTAAGTAAAAAAAAAAACTTTTTTCAACTTTTTTCAATTTTAACCCTGTGGGATATATATTCTACCCACACACATTTGGAACTCTCCTGGGGTACCCTCACACATATTATTCCCTCATTTAGTGGATATTTTCACAAAAAACTGAAATTTCAAAAATCTAGAAAATTGGCTGAAAACGGCTAAATATCAAGGACTCATTGGGCGAATCGCTCTGGAACTGAAATCGGAATGCTCACTGACATTTCCCCTATCTGAAAGTCTGATAAACGCCGGAAAAATGACTAAGTCCAAAAAAAAAATTTTTTAAACTTTTTTCAATTTTACCACCGTGGGATATATATTCTACCCACACACATTTGGAAATCTCCTGGCATACCCTCACACATATTATTCCCTCATTTAGTGGATATTTTCACAAAAAAGTGAAATTTCAAAAATCTAGAAAATTGGCTGAAAACGGCTAAATATCAAGGACTCATTGGGCGAATCGCTCTGGAACTGAAATCGGAATGCTCACTGTCATTTCCCCTATCTGAAAGTCTGATAAACGCCAGAAAAATGACTAAGTCAAAAAAATTTTTTTTTTCAACTTTTTTCAATTTTACTCGCGTGGGATATATATTCTACCCACACACATTTGGAACTCTCCTGGGGTACCCTCACACATATTATTCCCTCATTTAGTGGATATTTTCACAAAAAAGTGAAATTTTCAAAAATCCAGAAAATCGGCTGAAAACGACTAAATATCAAGGACTCATTGGGCGAATCGCTCTGGAACTGAAATCGGAACGCTCACTGCCATTTCTCTTATCTGAAAGTCTGATAAATGCCGGAAAAATGACTAAGTCCAAAAAAAATTTTTTTCACCTTTTTTCAATTTTACCCTCGTACGATATATATTCTACCCACACACATTTGGAACTATCCTGGGGTACCCTCACACATATTATTCCCTCATTTAGTGGATATTTTCATAAAAAAGTGAAATTTTCAAAAATCCAGAAAATTGGCTGAAAACGACTAAATATCAAGTACTCATTGGGCGAATCGCTCTGGAACTGAAATAGGAATGCTCACTGACATTTCCCCTATCTGAAAGTCTGATAAACGCCGGAAAAATGACTAAGTCCAAAAAAAAAAAATTTTTCAACTTTTTTCAATTTTACCCCTGTGGGATATATATTCTACCCACACACATTTGGAACTCTCCTGGGGTACCCTCACACATATTATTCCCTCATTTAGTGGATATTTTCACAAAAAAGTGAAATTTTCAAAAATCCAGAAAATTGGCTGAAAATGACTAAATATCAAGGACTCAATCGGCGAATCGCTCTGGAACTGAAATAGGAATGCTCACTGACATTTCCCCTATCTGAAAGTCTGATAAACGCCGGAAAAATAACTAAGTCCAAAAAAAAAATTTTTTCAACTTTTTTCAATTTTACCACCGTGGGATATATATTCTACCCACACACATTTGGAACTCTCCTCGGGTACCCTCACACATATTATTCCCTCATTTAGTGGATATTTTCACAAAAAAGTGAAATTTTCAAAAATCCAGAAAATTGGCTGAAAACGACTAAATATCATGGACTCATTGGGCAAATCGCTCTGGAACTGAAATCGGAACGCTCACTGACATTTCCCCTATCTGAAAGTCTGATAAACGCCGGAAAAATGACTAATTAAAAAAAAAAAACTTTTTTCAACTTTTTTCAATTTTAACCCTGTGGGATATATATTCTACCCACACACATTTGGAATTCTCCTGGCGTACCCTCACACATATTATTCCCTCATTTAGTGGATATTTTCACAAAAAATTGAAATTTTCAAAAATCCAGAAAATTAGCTGAAAATGACTAAATATCAAGTACTCATTGGGCGAGTCACTCTGGAACTGAAATCGGAATGCTCACTGACATTTCCCCTATCTGAAAGTCTGATAAACGCCGGAAAAATAACTAAGTCCAAAAAAAAAATTTTTTCAACTTTTTTCAATTTTACCACCGTGGGATATATATTCTACCCACACACATTTGGAACTCTCCTCGGGTACCCTCACACATATTATTCCCTCATTTAGTGGATATTTTCACAAAAAAGTGAAATTTTCAAAAATCCAGAAAATCGGCTGAAAACGACTAAATATCAAGGACTCATTGGGCGAATCGCTCTGGAACTGAAATCGGAATGCTCACTGACATTTCTCTTATCTGAAAGTCTGATAAATGCTGGAAAAATGACTAAGTCCAAAAAAAAACTTTTTTCACCTTTTTTCAATTTTACCCCCGTTGGATATATATTCTACCCACACACATTTGGAACTATCCTGGGGTACCCTCACACATATTATTCCCTCATTTAGTGGATATTTTCACAAAAAAGTGAAATTTTCAAAAATCCAGAAAATCGGCTGAAAACGACTAAATATCAAGTACTCATTGGGCGAATTGCTCTGGAACTGAAATCGGAATGCTCACTGACATTTCCCCTATCTGAAAGTCTGATAAACGCCGGAAAAATGACTAAGTAAAAAAAAAAACTTTTTTCAACTTTTTTCAATTTTAACCCTGTGGGATATATATTCTACCCACACACATTTGGAACTCTCCTGGGGTACCCTCACACATATTATTCCCTCATTTAGTGGATATTTTCATAAAAAAGTGAAATTTTCAAAAATCCAGAAAATTGGCTGAAAACGACTAAATATCAAGGACTCAATGGGCGAATCGCTCTGGAACTGAAATCGGAATGCTCACTGACATTTCCCCTATCTGAAAGTCTGATAAACGCCGGAAAAATGACTAAGTAAAAAAAAAAACTTTTTTCAACTTTTTTCAATTTTAACCCTGTGGGATATATATTCTACCCACACACATTTGGAACTCTCCTGGGGTACCCTCACACATATTATTCCCTCATTTAGTGGATATTTTCACAAAAAAGTTAAATTTTCAAAAATCCAGAAAATTGGCTGAAAACGACTAAATATCAAGGACTCAATGGGCGAATCGCTCTGGAACTGAAATCGGAATGCTCACTGACATTTCCCCTATCTGAAAGTCTGATAAACGCCGGAAAAATGACTAAATCCAAAAAAAAAAAATTTTTCAACTTTTTTCAATTTTACCCCCGTGGGATATATATTCTACCCACACACATTTGGAACTCTCCTGGGGTACCCTCACACATATTATTCCCTCATTTAGTGGATATTTTCACAAAAAAGTGAAATTTTCAAAAATCTAGAAAATTGGCTGAAAACGGCTAAATATCAAGGACTCATTGGGCGAATCGCTCTGGAACTGAATTCGGAAGGCTCACTTACATTTCCCTATCTGAAAGTCTGATAAACGCCAGAAAAATGACTAAGTCAAAAAAAATTTTTTTTTCAACTTTTTTCAATTTTACTCGCGTGGGATATATATTCTACCCACACACATTTGGAACTCTCCTGGGGTACCCTCACACATATTATTCCCTCATTTAGTGGATATTTTCACAAAAAGGTGAAATTTTCAAAAATCCAGAAAATCGGCTGAAAACGACTAAATATCAAGGACTCATTGGGCGAAACGCTCTGGAACTGAAATCGGAACGCTCACTGACATTTCTCTTATCTGAAAGTCTGATAAATGCCGGAAAAATGACTAAGTCCAAAAAAAAATTTTTTCACCTTTTTTCAATTTTACCCTCGTAGGATATATATTCTACCCACACACATTTGGAACTATCCTGGGGTACCCTCACACATATTATTCCCTCATTTAGTGGATATTTTCATAAAAAAGTGAAATTTTCAAAAATCCAGAAAATTGGCTGAAAACGACTAAATATCAAGTACTCATTGGGCGAATTGCTCTGGAACTGAAATCGGAATGCTCACTGACATTTCCCCTATCTGAAAGTCTGATAAACGCCGGAAAAATGACTAAGTCCAAAAAAAAAAAATTTTTCAACTTTTTTCAATTTTACCCCCGTGAGATATATATTCTACCCACACACATTTGGAACTCTCCTGGGGTACCCTCACACATATTATTCCCTCATTTAGTGGATATTTTCATAAAAAAGTGAAATTTTCAAAAATCTAGAAAATTGGCTGAAAACGGCTAAATATCAAGGACTCATTGGGCGAATCGCTCTGGAACTGAAATCGGAATGCTCACTGACATTTCCCTATCTGAAAGTCTGATAAACGCCAGAAAAATGACTAAGTGAAAAAAAATTTTTTTTTCAACTTTTTTCAATTTTACTCGCGTGGGATATATATTCTACCCACACACATTTGGAACTCTCCTGGGGTACCCTCACACATATTATTCCCTCATTTAGTGGATATTTTCATAAAAAAGTGAAATTTTCAAAAATCCAGAAAATTGGCTGAAAACGACTAAATATCAAGGACTCAATGGGCGAATCGCTCTGGAACTGAAATCGGAATGCTCACTGACATTTCCCCTATCTGAAAGTCTGATAAACGCCGGAAAAATGACTAAGTAAAAAAAAAAACTTTTTTCAACTTTTTTCAATTTTAACCCTGTGGGATATATATTCTACCCACACACATTTGGAACTCTCCTGGGGTACCCTCACACATATTATTCCCTCATTTAGTGGATATTTTCACAAAAAAGTTAAATTTTCAAAAATCCAGAAAATTGGCTGAAAACGACTAAATATCAAGGACTCAATGGGCGAATCGCTCTGGAACTGAAATCGGAATGCTCACTGACATTTCCCCTATCTGAAAGTCTGATAAACGCCGGAAAAATGACTAAATCCAAAAAAAAAAAATTTTTCAACTTTTTTCAATTTTACCCCCGTGGGATATATATTCTACCCACACACATTTGGAACTCTCCTGGGGTACCCTCACACATATTATTCCCTCATTTAGTGGATATTTTCACAAAAAGGTGAAATTTTCAAAAATCCAGAAAATCGGCTGAAAACGACTAAATATCAAGGACTCATTGGGCGAAACGCTCTGGAACTGAAATCGGAACGCTCACTGACATTTCTCTTATCTGAAAGTCTGATAAATGCCGGAAAAATGACTAAGTCCAAAAAAAAATTTTTTCACCTTTTTTCAATTTTACCCTCGTAGGATATATATTCTACCCACACACATTTGGAACTATCCTGGGGTACCCTCACACATATTATTCCCTCATTTAGTGGATATTTTCATAAAAAAGTGAAATTTTCAAAAATCCAGAAAATTGGCTGAAAACGACTAAATATCAAGTACTCATTGGGCGAATTGCTCTGGAACTGAAATCGGAATGCTCACTGACATTTCCCCTATCTGAAAGTCTGATAAACGCCGGAAAAATGACTAAGTCCAAAAAAAAAAAATTTTTCAACTTTTTTCAATTTTACCCCCGTGGGATATATATTCTACCCACACACATTTGGAACTCTCCTGGGGTACCCTCACACATATTATTCCCTCATTTAGTGGATATTTTCATAAAAAAGTGAAATTTTCAAAAATCTAGAAAATTGGCTGAAAACGGCAAAAATATCAAGGACTCATTGGGCGAATCGCTCTGGAACTGAAATCGGAATGCTCACTGACATTTCCCTATCTGAAAGTCTGATAAACGCCAGAAAAATGACTAAGTCAAAAAAAATTTTTTTTTCAACTTTTTTCAATTTTACTCGCGTGGGATATATATTCTACCCACACACATTTGGAACTCTCCTGGGGTACCCTCACACATATTATTCCCTCATTTAGTGGATATTTTCAGAAAAAATTGAAATTTTCAAAAATCCAGAAAATTGGCTGAAAACGACTAAATATCAAGGACTCAATGGGCGAATCGCTCTGGAACTGAAATCGGAATGCTCACTGACATTTCCCCTATCTGAAAGTCTGATAAACGCCGGAAAAATGACTAAGTAAAAAAAAAAACTTCTTTCAACTTTTTTCAATTTTAACCCTGTGGGATATATATTCTACCCACACACATTTGGAACTCTCCTGGGGTACCCTCACACATATTATTCCCTCATTTAGTGGATATTTTCACAAAAAAGTGAAATTTCAAAAATCTAGAAAATTGGCTGAAAACGGCTAAATATCAAGGACTCATTAGGCGAATCGCTCTGGAACTGAAATCGGAATGCTCACTGACATTTCCCCTATCTGAAAGTCTGATAAACGCCGGAAAAATGACTAAGTCCAAAAAAAAATTTTTTTCAACTTTTTTCAATTTTACCACCGTGGGATATATATTCTACCCACACACATTTAGAATTCTCCTGGCATACCCTCACACATATTATTCCCTCATTTAGTGGATATTTTCACAAAAAAGTGAAATTTTCAAAAATCCAGAAAATCGGCTGAAAACGACTAAATATCAAGGACTCATTGGGCGAATCGCTCTGGAACTAAAATCGGAACGCTCACTGACATTTCTCTTATCTGAAAGTCTGATAAACGCTGGAAAAATGACTAAGTCCAAAAAAAAACTTTTTTCACCTTTTTTCAATTTTGACCCCGTTGGATATATATTCTACCCACACACATTTGGAATTCTCCTGGCGTACCCTCACACATATTATTCCCTCATTTAGTGGATATTTTCACAAAAAAGAGAAATTTTCAAAAATCCAGAAAATTTGCTGAAAACGGCTAAATATCAAGGACTCATTGGGCGAATCGCTCTGGAACTGAAATCGGAATGCTCACTGACATTTCCCCTATCTGAAAGTCTGATAAACGCCGGAAAAATGACAGTCCAAAAAAAAAAAATTTTTCAACTTTTTTCAATTTTACCCCCGTGGGATATATATTCTACCCACACACATTTGCATCTATCCTGGGGTACCCTCACACATATTATTCCCTCATTTAGTGGATATTTTCACAAAAAAGTGAAATTTTCAAAAATCCAGAAAATTGGCTGAAAACGACTAAATATCAAGTACTCATTGGGCGAATCGCTCTGGAACTGAAATCGGAATGCTCACTGACATTTCCCCTATCTGAAAGTCTGATAAACGCCGGAAAAATGACTAAGTCCAAAAAAAAAAAAATTTTCAACTTTTTTCAATTTTACCCCCGTGGGAAATATATTCTACCCACACACATTTGGAACTCTCCTGGGGTACCCTCACACATATTATTCCCTCATTTAGTGGATATTTTCACCAAAAATTGAAATTTTCAAAAATCCAGAAAATTGGCTGAAAACAACTAAATATCAAGTACTCATTGGGCGAATCGCTCTGGAACTGAAATCGGAATGCTCACTGACATTTCCCCTATCTGAAAGTCTGATAAACGCTGGAAAAATGACTAAGTCCAAAAAAAAACTTTTTTCACCTTTTTTCAATTTTAACCCCGTTGGATATATATTCTACCCACACACATTTGCATCTATCCTGGGGTACCCTCACACATATTATTCCCTCATTTAGTGGATATTTTCACAAAAAAGTGAAATTTTCAAAAATCCAGAAAATTGGCTGAAAACGACTAAATATCAAGTACTCATTGGGCGAATCGCTCTGGAACTGAAATCGGAACGCTCACTGACATTTCCCGTATCTGAAAGTCTGATAAACGCCGGAAAAATGACTAAGTCCAAAAAAAAATAATTTTTCAACTTTTTTCAATTTTACCCCCGTGGGATATATATTCTACCCACACACATTTGGAACTCTCCTGGGGTACCCTCACACATATTATTCCCTCATTTAGTGGATATTTTCACAAAAAAGTGAAATTTTCAAAAATCCAGAAAATTGGCTGAAAACGACTAAATATCAAGGACTCAATGGGCGAATCGCTCTGGAACTGAAATCGGAATGCTCACTGACATTTCCCCTATCTGAAAGTCTGATAAACGCCGGAAAAATGACAGTCCAAAAAAAAAAAATTTTTCAACTTTTTTCAATTTTACCCCCGTGGGATATATATTCTACCCACACACATTTGCATCTATCCTGGGGTAGCCTCACACATATTATTCCCTCATTTAGTGGATATTTTCACAAAAAAGTGAAATTTTCAAAAATCCAGAAAATTGGCTGAAAACGACTAAATATCAAGTACTCATTGGGCGAATCGCTCTGGAACTGAAATCGGAACGCTCACTGACATTTCCCGTATCTGAAAGTCTGATAAACGCCGGAAAAATGACTAAGTCCAAAAAAAAAAAATTTTTCAACTTTTTTCAATTTTACCCCCGTGGGATATATATTCTACCCACACACATTTGGAACTCTCCTGGGGTACCCTCACACATATTATTCCCTCATTTAGTGGATATTTTCACAAAAAAGTGAAATTTTCAAAAATCCAGAAAATTGGCTGAAAACGACTAAATATCAAGGACTCAATGGGCGAATCGCTCTGGAACTGAAATCGGAATGCTCACTGACATTTCCCCTATCTGAAAGTCTGATAAACGCCGGAAAAATGACTAATTAAAAAAAAAAACTTTTTTCAACTTTTTTCAATTTTAACCCTGTGGGATATATATTCTACCCACACACATTTGGAATTCTCCTGGCGTACCCTCACACATATTATTCCCTCATTTAGTGGATATTTTCACAAAAAATTGAAATTTTCAAAAATCCAGAAAATTAGCTGAAAATGACTAAATATCAAGTACTCATTGGGCGAATCACTCTGGAACTGAAATCGGAATGCTCACTGACATTTCCCCTATCTGAAAGTCTGATAAACGCCGGAAAAATAACTAAGTCCAAAAAAAAAATTTTTTCAACTTTTTTCAATTTTACCACCGTGGGATATATATTCTACCCACACACATTTGGAACTCTCCTCGGGTACCCTCACACATATTATTCCCTCATTTAGTGGATATTTTCACAAAAAAGTGAAATTTTCAAAAATCCAGAAAATTGGCTGAAAACGACTAAATATCATGGACTCATTGGGCAAATCGCTCTGGAACTGAAATCGGAACGCTCACTGACATTTCCCCTATCTGAAAGTCTGATAAACGCCGGAAAAATGACTAAGTCAAAAAAAAAAAAAAAATTTTCAACTTTTTTCAATTTTACCCCCGTGGGATATATATTCTACCCACACACATTTGGAATTCTCCTGGCGTACCCTCACACATATTATTCCCTCATTTAGTGGATATTTTCACAAAAAAGTGAAATTTCAAAAATCTAGAAAATTGGCTGAAAACGGCTAAATATCAAGGACTCATTGGGCAAATCGCTCTGGAACTGAAATCGGAATGCTCACTGACATTTCCCCTATCTGAAAGTCTGATAAACGCCGGAAAAATGACTAAGTCCAAAAAAAAATAATTTTTCAACTTTTTTCAATTTTACCCACGTGGGATATATATTCTACCCACACACATTTGGAACTCTCCTGGGGTACCCTCACACATATTATTCCCTCATTTAGTGGATATTTTCACAAAAAAGTGAAATTTTCAAAAATCCAGAAAATTGGCTGAAAACGACTAAATATCAAGGACTCATTGGGCGAATCGCTCTGGAACTGAAATCGGAATGCTCACTGACATTTCTCTTATCTGAAAGTCTGATAAATGCCGGAAAAATGACTAAGTCCAAAAAAAAATTTTTTTCACCTTTTTTCAATTTTACCCCCGTAGGATATATATTCTACCCACACACATTTGGAACTCTCCTGGGATACCCTCACACATATTATTCCCTCATTTAGTGGATATTTTCACAAAAAAGTGAAATTTTCAAAAATCCAGAAAATTGGCTGAAAACGACTAAATATCAAGTACTCATTGGGCGAATCGCTCTGGAACTGAAATCGGAATGCTCACTGACATTTCCCCTATCTGAAAGTCTGATAAACGCCGGAAAAATGACTAAGTCCAAAAAAAAAAAAATTTTCAACTTTTTCAATTTTACCCCCGTGGGATATATATTCTACCCACACACATTTGGAACTCTCCTGGGGTACCCTCACACATATTATTCCCTCATTTAGTGGATATTTTCACCAAAAAGTGAAATTTTCAAAAATCCAGAAAATTGGCTGAAAACAACTAAATATCAAGTACTCATTGGGCGAATCGCTCTGGAACTGAAATCGGAATGCTCACTGACATTTCCCCTATCTGAAAGTCTGATAAACGCCGGAAAAATGATTAAGTCCAAAAAAAAAAAATTTTGAACTTTTTTCAATTTTACTCGCGTGGGATATATATTCTACCCACACACATTTGGAACTCTCCTGGGGTACCCTCACACATATTATTCCCTCATTTAGTGGATATTTTCACAAAAAAGTGAAATTTTCAAAAATCCAGAAAATCGTCTGAAAACGACTAAATATCACGGACTCATTGGGCGAATCGCTCTGGAACTGAAATCGGAACGCTCACTGACATTTCCCGTATCTGAAAGTCTGATAAACGCCGGAAAAATGACTAAGTCCAAAAAAAAAAAATTTTTCAACTTTTTTCAATTTTACCCCCGTGGGATATATATTCTACCCACACACATTTGGAACTCTCCTGGGGTACCCTCACACATATTATTCCCTCATTTAGTGGATATTTTCACAAAAAAGTGAAATTTTCAAAAATCCAGAAAATTGGCTGAAAACGACTAAATATCAAGGACTCAATGGGCGAATCGCTCTGGAACTGAAATCGGAATGCTCACTGACATTTCCCCTATCTGAAAGTCTGATAAACGCCGGAAAAATGACTAATTAAAAAAAAAAACTTTTTTCAACTTTTTTCAATTTTAACCCTGTGGGATATATATTCTACCCACACACATTTGGAACTCTCCTGGGGTACCCTCACACATATTATTCCCTCATTTAGTGGATATTTTCACAAAAAAGTGAAATTTTCAAAAATCCAGAAAATTGGCTGAAAACGACTAAATATCATGGACTCATTGGGCAAATCGCTCTGGAACTGAAATCGGAACGCTCACTGACATTTCCCCTATCTGAAAGTCTGATAAACGCCGGAAAAATGACTAAGTCAAAAAAAAAAAAAAAATTTTCAACTTTTTTCAATTTTACCCCCGTGGGATATATATTCTACCCACACACATTTGGAATTCTCCTGGCGTACCCTCACACATATTATTCCCTCATTTAGTGGATATTTTCACAAAAAAGTGAAATTTCAAAAATCTAGAAAATTGGCTGAAAACGGCTAAATATCAAGGACTCATTGGGCAAATCGCTCTGGAACTGAAATCGGAATGCTCACTGACATTTCCCCTATCTGAAAGTCTGATAAACGCCGGAAAAATGACTAAGTCCAAAAAAAAATAATTTTTCAACTTTTTTCAATTTTACCCACGTGGGATATATATTCTACCCACACACATTTGGAACTCTCCTGGGGTACCCTCACACATATTATTCCCTCATTTAGTGGATATTTTCACAAAAAAGTGAAATTTTCAAAAATCCAGAAAATTGGCTGAAAACGACTAAATATCAAGGACTCATTGGGCGAATCGCTCTGGAACTGAAATCGGAACGCTCTCTGATATTTCTCTTATCTGAAAGTCTGATAAATGCCGGAAAAATGAGTAAGTCCAAAAAAAAATTTTTTTCACCTTTTTTCAATTTTACCCCCGTAGGATATATATTCTACCCACACACATTTGGAACTATCCTGGTGTACCCTCACACATATTATTCCCTCATTTAGTGGATATTTTCACAAAAAAGTGAAATTTTCAAAAATCCAGAAAATTGGCTGAAAACGACTAAATATCAAGTACTCATTGGGCGAATCGCTCTGGAACTGAAATCGGAATGCTCACTGACATTTCCCCTATCTGAAAGTCTGATAAACGCCAGAAAAATGACTAAGTCCAAAAAAAAAAAATTTTTCAACTTTTTTCAATTTTACCCCCGTGGGATATATATTCTACGCACACACATTTGGAACTCTCCTGGGGTACCCTCACACATATTATTCCCTCATTTAGTGGATATTTTCACAAAAAAGTGAAATTTTCAAAAATCTAGAAAATTGGCTGAAAACGGCTAAATATCAAGTACTCATTGGGCGAATCGCTCTGGAACTGAAATCGGAATGCTCACTGACATTTCCCATATCTGAAAGTCTGATAAACGCCAGAAAAATGACTAAGTAAAAAAAAAATTTTTTTTCAACTGTTTTCAATTTTACTCGCGTGGGATATATATTCTACCCACACACATTTGGAACTCTCCTGGGGTACCCTCACACATATTATTACCTCATTTAGTGGATATTTTCACAAAAAAGTGAAATTTTCAAAAATCCAGAAAATCGGCTGAAAACGACTAAATATCAAGGACTCATTGGGCGAATCGCTCTGGAACTGAAATCGGAATGCTCACTGACATTTCTCTTATCTGAAAGTCTGATAAATGCTGGAAAAATGACTAAGTCCAAAAAAAAAATTTTTTTCACCTTTTTTCAATTTTACCCCCGTTGGATATATATTCTACCCACACACATTTGGAACTATCCTGGGGTACCCTCACACATATTATTCCCTCATTTAGTGGATATTTTCACAAAAAAGTGAAATTTTTAAAAATTCAGAAAATTGCCTAAAAACGACTAACTATTAAGGACTCATTGGGCGAATCGCTCTGGAACTGAAATCGGAATGCTCACTGACATTTCCCCCATCTGAAAGTCTGATAAACGCCGGAAAAATGACTAAGTACAAAAAAAAATGTTTTCAACTTTTTTCAATTTTCCCCGGGTGGGATATATATTCTACCCACACACATTTGGAACTCTCCTGGGGTACCCTCACACATATTATTCCCTCATTTAGTGGATATTTTCACAAAAAAGTGAAATTTTCAAAAATTCAGAAAATTGCCTGAAAATTGCGAAATATCAAGGATTCATCCGGCGAATTGCTATGGAACTGAAATCGGAACGCTCACTGACATTTCCCCTATTTGAAAGTCTGATAAACGCCAGAAAAATGACTAAGTCCAAAAAAATAAAATTTTCAACTTTTTTCAATTTTGCCCCCGTGGGATATATATTCTACCCACACACATTTGGAACTCTCCTGGGGTACCTTCACACATATTATTCCCACATTTAGTGGATATTTTCACAAAAAAGTGAAATTTTAAAAAATCCAGAAAATTGGCTGAAAACGACTAAATATCAAGGACTCATTAGGTGAATAGCTCTGGAACTGAAATCGAAATGCTCACTGACATTTACCCTATCTGAAAGTCTGATAAACGCCAGAAAAATGATTAAGTACAAAAAAAAAAATTTTTTCAACTTTTTTCAATTTTACCTCCGTGGGATATATATTCTACCCACACACATTTGGAACTCTCCTGGGGTACCCTCACACATATTATTCCCTCATTTAGTGGATATTTTCACAAAAAAAGTGAAATTTTCAAAAATCTAGAAAATTGGCTGAAAACGACTAAATATCAAGTACTCATTGGGCGAATCGCTCTCGAACTGAAATCGGAATGCTCACTGACATTTCCCCTATCTGAAAGTCTGATAAACGCCGGAAAAATGACTAAGTCCAAAAAAAAAAAATTTTTTAACTTTTTTCAATTTTACCACCGTCGGATATATATTCTACCCACACACATTTGGAATTCTCCTGGCGTACCCTCACACATATTATTCCCTCATTTAGTGGATATTTTCACAAAAAAGTGTAATTTTCAAAAATTCAGAAAATTGCCTGAAAATGATGAAATATCAAGGATTCATCCGGCGAATCGCTCTGGAACTGAAATCGGAATGCTCACTGACATTTCCCCTATCTGAAAGTCTGATAAACGCCGGAAAAATGACTAAGTACAAAAAAAAATGTTTTCAACTTTTTTCAATTTTCCCCGGGTGGGATATATATTCTACCCACACACATTTGGAACTCTCCTGGGGTACCCTCACACATATTATTCCCTCATTTAGTGGATATTTTCACAAAAAAGTGAAATTTTCAAAAATTCTGAAAATGACGAAATATCAAGGATTCATCCGGCGAATTGCTCTGGAACTGAAATCGGAACGCTCACTTACATTTCCCCTATCTGAAAGTCTGATAAACGCCGGAAAAATGACTAAGTACAAAAAAAAGTTTTCAAATTTTTTCAATTTTACGCGCGTGGGATATATATTCTACCCACACACATTTGGAACTCTCCTGGGGTACCCTCACACATATTATTCCCTCATTTAGTGGATATTTTCACAAAAAAGTGAAATTTCCAAAAATTCAGAAAATTGCCTGAAAACGACTAAATATCAAGGACTCATTGGGCGAATCGCTCTGGAACGGAAATCGGAATGCTCACTGACATTTCCCCTATCTGAAAGTCTGATAAACGCCGGAAAAATGACTAAGTCCAAAAAAAAAAATTTTTCAACTTTTTTCAATTATACCCACACACATTTGGAACTCTCCTGGGGTACCCTCACACATATTATTCCCTCATTTAGTGGATATTTTCACAAAAAAGTGAAATTTTCAAAAATCAAGAAAATTGGCTGAAAACGACTAAATATCAAGGACTCATTGGGCAAATCGCTCTGGAACTGAAATCGGAATGCTCACTGACATTTCCCCTATCTGAAAGTCTGATAAACGCCAGAAAAATGACTACGTCCAAAAAAAAAATGTTTTCAACTTTTTTCAATTTTACCCGCGTGGGATATATATTCTACCCACACACATTTGGAACTCTCCTGGGGTACCCTCACACCTATTATTCCCTCATTTAGTGGATATTTTCACAAAAATGTGAAATTTTCAAAAATTCAGAAAATTGCCTGAAAACGATGAAAAAGCAAGGACTCATCCGGCGAATCGCTCTGGAACTGAAATCGGAACACTCACTGACATTTCCCCTATCTGAAAGTCTGATAAGCGCCGGAAAAATGACTAAGTACGAAAAAAAATTTTTTTCAACTTCTTTCAATTTTAACCCTGTGGGATATATATTCTACCCACACACATTTGGATCTCTCCTGGGGTACCCTCACACATATTATTCCCTCATTTAGTGGATATTTTCACAAAAAAAGTGAAATTTTCAAAAATCCAGAAAATTGGCTGAAAACGGCTAAATATCAAGGATTCATTGGGCGAATCGCTCTTGAACTGAAATCGGAACGCTCACTGACATTTCCCGTATCTGAAAGTCTGATAAACGCCGGAAAAATGACTAAGTCCAAAAAAAAATAATTTTTCAACTTTTTTCAATTTTACCCCCGTGGGATATATATTCTACCCACACACATTTGGAACTCTCCTGGGGTACCCTCACACATATTATTCCCTCATTTAGTGGATATTTTCACAAAAAAGTGAAATTTTCAAAAATCCAGAAAATTGGCTGAAAACGACTAAATATCAAGGACTCAATGGGCGAATCGCTCTGGAACTGAAATCGGAATGCTCACTGACATTTCCCCTATCTGAAAGTCTGATAAACGCCGGAAAAATGACAGTCCAAAAAAAAAAAATTTTTCAACTTTTTTCAATTTTACCCCCGTGGGATATATATTCTACCCACACACATTTGCATCTATCCTGGGGTAGCCTCACACATATTATTCCCTCATTTAGTGGATATTTTCACAAAAAAGTGAAATTTTCAAAAATCCAGAAAATTGGCTGAAAACGACTAAATATCAAGTACTCATTGGGCGAATCGCTCTGGAACTGAAATCGGAACGCTCACTGACATTTCCCGTATCTGAAAGTCTGATAAACGCCGGAAAAATGACTAAGTCCAAAAAAAAAAAATTTTTCAACTTTTTTCAATTTTACCCCCGTGGGATATATATTCTACCCACACACATTTGGAACTCTCCTGGGGTACCCTCACACATATTATTCCCTCATTTAGTGGATATTTTCACAAAAAAGTGAAATTTTCAAAAATCCAGAAAATTGGCTGAAAACGACTAAATATCAAGGACTCAATGGGCGAATCGCTCTGGAACTGAAATCGGAATGCTCACTGACATTTCCCCTATCTGAAAGTCTGATAAACGCCGGAAAAATGACTAATTAAAAAAAAAAACTTTTTTCAACTTTTTTCAATTTTAACCCTGTGGGATATATATTCTACCCACACACATTTGGAATTCTCCTGGCGTACCCTCACACATATTATTCCCTCATTTAGTGGATATTTTCACAAAAAATTGAAATTTTCAAAAATCCAGAAAATTAGCTGAAAATGACTAAATATCAAGTACTCATTGGGCGAATCACTCTGGAACTGAAATCGGAATGCTCACTGACATTTCCCCTATCTGAAAGTCTGATAAACGCCGGAAAAATAACTAAGTCCAAAAAAAAAATTTTTTCAACTTTTTTCAATTTTACCACCGTGGGATATATATTCTACCCACACACATTTGGAACTCTCCTCGGGTACCCTCACACATATTATTCCCTCATTTAGTGGATATTTTCACAAAAAAGTGAAATTTTCAAAAATCCAGAAAATTGGCTGAAAACGACTAAATATCATGGACTCATTGGGCAAATCGCTCTGGAACTGAAATCGGAACGCTCACTGACATTTCCCCTATCTGAAAGTCTGATAAACGCCGGAAAAATGACTAAGTCAAAAAAAAAAAAAAAATTTTCAACTTTTTTCAATTTTACCCCCGTGGGATATATATTCTACCCACACACATTTGGAATTCTCCTGGCGTACCCTCACACATATTATTCCCTCATTTAGTGGATATTTTCACAAAAAAGTGAAATTTCAAAAATCTAGAAAATTGGCTGAAAACGGCTAAATATCAAGGACTCATTGGGCAAATCGCTCTGGAACTGAAATCGGAATGCTCACTGACATTTCCCCTATCTGAAAGTCTGATAAACGCCGGAAAAATGACTAAGTCCAAAAAAAAATAATTTTTCAACTTTTTTCAATTTTACCCACGTGGGATATATATTCTACCCACACACATTTGGAACTCTCCTGGGGTACCCTCACACATATTATTCCCTCATTTAGTGGATATTTTCACAAAAAAGTGAAATTTTCAAAAATCCAGAAAATTGGCTGAAAACGACTAAATATCAAGGACTCATTGGGCGAATCGCTCTGGAACTGAAATCGGAATGCTCACTGACATTTCTCTTATCTGAAAGTCTGATAAATGCCGGAAAAATGACTAAGTCCAAAAAAAAATTTTTTTCACCTTTTTTCAATTTTACCCCCGTAGGATATATATTCTACCCACACACATTTGGAACTCTCCTGGGATACCCTCACACATATTATTCCCTCATTTAGTGGATATTTTCACAAAAAAGTGAAATTTTCAAAAATCCAGAAAATTGGCTGAAAACGACTAAATATCAAGTACTCATTGGGCGAATCGCTCTGGAACTGAAATCGGAATGCTCACTGACATTTCCCCTATCTGAAAGTCTGATAAACGCCGGAAAAATGACTAAGTCCAAAAAAAAAAAAATTTTCAACTTTTTCAATTTTACCCCCGTGGGATATATATTCTACCCACACACATTTGGAACTCTCCTGGGGTACCCTCACACATATTATTCCCTCATTTAGTGGATATTTTCACCAAAAAGTGAAATTTTCAAAAATCCAGAAAATTGGCTGAAAACAACTAAATATCAAGTACTCATTGGGCGAATCGCTCTGGAACTGAAATCGGAATGCTCACTGACATTTCCCCTATCTGAAAGTCTGATAAACGCCGGAAAAATGATTAAGTCCAAAAAAAAAAAATTTTGAACTTTTTTCAATTTTACTCGCGTGGGATATATATTCTACCCACACACATTTGGAACTCTCCTGGGGTACCCTCACACATATTATTCCCTCATTTAGTGGATATTTTCACAAAAAAGTGAAATTTTCAAAAATCCAGAAAATCGTCTGAAAACGACTAAATATCACGGACTCATTGGGCGAATCGCTCTGGAACTGAAATCGGAACGCTCACTGACATTTCCCGTATCTGAAAGTCTGATAAACGCCGGAAAAATGACTAAGTCCAAAAAAAAAAAATTTTTCAACTTTTTTCAATTTTACCCCCGTGGGATATATATTCTACCCACACACATTTGGAACTCTCCTGGGGTACCCTCACACATATTATTCCCTCATTTAGTGGATATTTTCACAAAAAAGTGAAATTTTCAAAAATCCAGAAAATTGGCTGAAAACGACTAAATATCAAGGACTCAATGGGCGAATCGCTCTGGAACTGAAATCGGAATGCTCACTGACATTTCCCCTATCTGAAAGTCTGATAAACGCCGGAAAAATGACTAATTAAAAAAAAAAACTTTTTTCAACTTTTTTCAATTTTAACCCTGTGGGATATATATTCTACCCACACACATTTGGAACTCTCCTGGGGTACCCTCACACATATTATTCCCTCATTTAGTGGATATTTTCACAAAAAAGTGAAATTTTCAAAAATCCAGAAAATTGGCTGAAAACGACTAAATATCATGGACTCATTGGGCAAATCGCTCTGGAACTGAAATCGGAACGCTCACTGACATTTCCCCTATCTGAAAGTCTGATAAACGCCGGAAAAATGACTAAGTCAAAAAAAAAAAAAAAATTTTCAACTTTTTTCAATTTTACCCCCGTGGGATATATATTCTACCCACACACATTTGGAATTCTCCTGGCGTACCCTCACACATATTATTCCCTCATTTAGTGGATATTTTCACAAAAAAGTGAAATTTCAAAAATCTAGAAAATTGGCTGAAAACGGCTAAATATCAAAGACTCATTGGGCAAATCGCTCTGGAACTGAAATCGGAATGCTCACTGACATTTCCCCTATCTGAAAGTCTGATAAACGCCGGAAAAATGACTAAGTCCAAAAAAAAATAATTTTTCAACTTTTTTCAATTTTACCCACGTGGGATATATATTCTACCCACACACATTTGGAACTCTCCTGGGGTACCCTCACACATATTATTCCCTCATTTAGTGGATATTTTCACAAAAAAGTGAAATTTTCAAAAATCCAGAAAATTGGCTGAAAACGACTAAATATCAAGGACTCATTGGGCGAATCGCTCTGGAACTGAAATCGGAACGCTCTCTGATATTTCTCTTATCTGAAAGTCTGATAAATGCCGGAAAAATGAGTAAGTCCAAAAAAAAATTTTTTTCACCTTTTTTCAATTTTACCCCCGTAGGATATATATTCTACCCACACACATTTGGAACTATCCTGGTGTACCCTCACACATATTATTCCCTCATTTAGTGGATATTTTCACAAAAAAGTGAAATTTTCAAAAATCCAGAAAATTGGCTGAAAACGACTAAATATCAAGTACTCATTGGGCGAATCGCTCTGGAACTGAAATCGGAATGCTCACTGACATTTCCCCTATCTGAAAGTCTGATAAACGCCAGAAAAATGACTAAGTCCAAAAAAAAAAAATTTTTCAACTTTTTTCAATTTTACCCCCGTGGGATATATATTCTACGCACACACATTTGGAACTCTCCTGGGGTACCCTCACACATATTATTCCCTCATTTAGTGGATATTTTCACAAAAAAGTGAAATTTTCAAAAATCTAGAAAATTGGCTGAAAACGGCTAAATATCAAGTACTCATTGGGCGAATCGCTCTGGAACTGAAATCGGAATGCTCACTGACATTTCCCATATCTGAAAGTCTGATAAACGCCAGAAAAATGACTAAGTCAAAAAAAAATTTTTTTTCAACTGTTTTCAATTTTACTCGCGTGGGATATATATTCTACCCACACACATTTGGAACTCTCCTGGGGTACCCTCACACATATTATTACCTCATTTAGTGGATATTTTCACAAAAAAGTGAAATTTTCAAAAATCCAGAAAATCGGCTGAAAACGACTAAATATCAAGGACTCATTGGGCGAATCGCTCTGGAACTGAAATCGGAATGCTCACTGACATTTCTCTTATCTGAAAGTCTGATAAATGCTGGAAAAATGACTAAGTCCAAAAAAAAAATTTTTTTCACCTTTTTTCAATTTTACCCCCGTTGGATATATATTCTACCCACACACATTTGGAACTATCCTGGGGTACCCTCACACATATTATTCCCTCATTTAGTGGATATTTTCACAAAAAAGTGAAATTTTTAAAAATTCAGAAAATTGCCTAAAAACGACTAACTATTAAGGACTCATTGGGCGAATCGCTCTGGAACTGAAATCGGAATGCTCACTGACATTTCCCCCATCTGAAAGTCTGATAAACGCCGGAAAAATGACTAAGTACAAAAAAAAATGTTTTCAACTTTTTTCAATTTTCCCCGGGTGGGATATATATTCTACCCACACACATTTGGAACTCTCCTGGGGTACCCTCACACATATTATTCCCTCATTTAGTGGATATTTTCACAAAAAAGTGAAATTTTCAAAAATTCAGAAAATTGCCTGAAAATTGCGAAATATCAAGGATTCATCCGGCGAATTGCTATGGAACTGAAATCGGAACGCTCACTGACATTTCCCCTATTTGAAAGTCTGATAAACGCCAGAAAAATGACTAAGTCCAAAAAAATAAAATTTTCAACTTTTTTCAATTTTGCCCCCGTGGGATATATATTCTACCCACACACATTTGGAACTCTCCTGGGGTACCTTCACACATATTATTCCCACATTTAGTGGATATTTTCACAAAAAAGTGAAATTTTAAAAAATCCAGAAAATTGGCTGAAAACGACTAAATATCAAGGACTCATTAGGTGAATAGCTCTGGAACTGAAATCGAAATGCTCACTGACATTTACCCTATCTGAAAGTCTGATAAACGCCAGAAAAATGATTAAGTACAAAAAAAAAAATTTTTTCAACTTTTTTCAATTTTACCTCCGTGGGATATATATTCTACCCACACACATTTGGAACTCTCCTGGGGTACCCTCACACATATTATTCCCTCATTTAGTGGATATTTTCACAAAAAAAGTGAAATTTTCAAAAATCTAGAAAATTGGCTGAAAACGACTAAATATCAAGTACTCATTGGGCGAATCGCTCTCGAACTGAAATCGGAATGCTCACTGACATTTCCCCTATCTGAAAGTCTGATAAACGCCGGAAAAATGACTAAGTCCAAAAAAAAAAAATTTTTTAACTTTTTTCAATTTTACCACCGTCGGATATATATTCTACCCACACACATTTGGAATTCTCCTGGCGTACCCTCACACATATTATTCCCTCATTTAGTGGATATTTTCACAAAAAAGTGTAATTTTCAAAAATTCAGAAAATTGCCTGAAAATGATGAAATATCAAGGATTCATCCGGCGAATCGCTCTGGAACTGAAATCGGAATGCTCACTGACATTTCCCCTATCTGAAAGTCTGATAAACGCCGGAAAAATGACTAAGTACAAAAAAAAATGTTTTCAACTTTTTTCAATTTTCCCCGGGTGGGATATATATTCTACCCACACACATTTGGAACTCTCCTGGGGTACCCTCACACATATTATTCCCTCATTTAGTGGATATTTTCACAAAAAAGTGAAATTTTCAAAAATTCTGAAAATGACGAAATATCAAGGATTCATCCGGCGAATTGCTCTGGAACTGAAATCGGAACGCTCACTTACATTTCCCCTATCTGAAAGTCTGATAAACGCCGGAAAAATGACTAAGTACAAAAAAAAGTTTTCAAATTTTTTCAATTTTACGCGCGTGGGATATATATTCTACCCACACACATTTGGAACTCTCCTGGGGTACCCTCACACATATTATTCCCTCATTTAGTGGATATTTTCACAAAAAAGTGAAATTTCCAAAAATTCAGAAAATTGCCTGAAAACGACTAAATATCAAGGACTCATTGGGCGAATCGCTCTGGAACGGAAATCGGAATGCTCACTGACATTTCCCCTATCTGAAAGTCTGATAAACGCCGGAAAAATGACTAAGTCCAAAAAAAAAAATTTTTCAACTTTTTTCAATTATACCCACACACATTTGGAACTCTCCTGGGGTACCCTCACACATATTATTCCCTCATTTAGTGGATATTTTCACAAAAAAGTGAAATTTTCAAAAATCAAGAAAATTGGCTGAAAACGACTAAATATCAAGGACTCATTGGGCAAATCGCTCTGGAACTGAAATCGGAATGCTCACTGACATTTCCCCTATCTGAAAGTCTGATAAACGCCAGAAAAATGACTACGTCCAAAAAAAAAATGTTTTCAACTTTTTTCAATTTTACCCGCGTGGGATATATATTCTACCCACACACATTTGGAACTCTCCTGGGGTACCCTCACACCTATTATTCCCTCATTTAGTGGATATTTTCACAAAAATGTGAAATTTTCAAAAATTCAGAAAATTGCCTGAAAACGATGAAAAAGCAAGGACTCATCCGGCGAATCGCTCTGGAACTGAAATCGGAACACTCACTGACATTTCCCCTATCTGAAAGTCTGATAAGCGCCGGAAAAATGACTAAGTACGAAAAAAAATTTTTTTCAACTTCTTTCAATTTTAACCCTGTGGGATATATATTCTACCCACACACATTTGGATCTCTCCTGGGGTACCCTCACACATATTATTCCCTCATTTAGTGGATATTTTCACAAAAAAAGTGAAATTTTCAAAAATCCAGAAAATTGGCTGAAAACGGCTAAATATCAAGGATTCATTGGGCAAATCGCTCTGGAACTGACATCGTAATGCTCATTGACATTTTACCTATCTGAAAGTCTGATAAACGCCAGAAAAATGACTAAGTCCCCAAAAAAAAAATGTTTTCAATTTTTTTCAATTTTACCCCCGTGGGATATTTATTCTTCCCACACATATTTGGAACTCTCCTGGGGTACCCTCACACATATTATTCCCTCATTTAGTGGATATTTTCACAAAAAAGTAAAATTTTCAAAAATCCAGAAAATTGGCTGAAAACGACTAAATATCAAGGACTCATCCGTCAAATCGCTCTGGAACTGAAATCGGAATGCTCACTGACATTTCCCCTATCTGAAAGTCTCATGAACGCCGGAAAAATGACTAAGTACAAAAAAAAATTTTTTTTCAACTTTTTTCAATTTTAACCATGTGGGATATATATTCTACTCACACACATTTGGAACTCTCCTGGGGTACCCTCACACATATTATTCGCTCATTTAGTGGATATTTTCACAAAAAAAGTGAAATTTTCAAAAATCCAGAAAATTGGCTGAAAACGACTAAATATCAAGGACTCATTGGGCGAATCGCTCTGGAACTGAAATCGGAACGCTCACTGACATTTCCCCTATCTGAAAGTCTGATAAACGCCGGAAAAATGACTAAGTCCAAAAAAAAAAATTTTTTAACTTTTTTCAATTTTACCCCCGTGGGATATATATTCTACCCACACACATTTGGAACTCTCCTGGGGTACCCTCACACATATTATTCCCTCATTTAGTGGATATTTTCACAAAAATGTGAAATTTTCAAATATCCAGAAAATTGGCTGAAAACGACTAAATATCAAGGACTCATTGGGCAAATCGCTCTGGAACTGAAATCGGAATGCTCATTGACATTTCCCCTATATGAAAGTCTGATAAACGCCAGAAAAATGACTAAGTACAAAAAAAAAAAATTTTTTCAACTTTTTTCAATTTTACCCCCGTGGGATATATATTCTACCCACACACATTTGGAACTCTCCTGGGGTACCCTCACACATATTATTCCCTCATTTAGTGGATATTTTCACAAAAAAGTGAAATTTTCAAAAATCCAGAAAATTGGCTGAAAACGACTAAATATCAGGGACTCATCCGGCAAATCGCTCTGGAACTGAAATCGGAATGCTCCCTGACATTTCCCCTATCTGAAAGTCTCATGAACGCCGGAAAAATGACTAAGTACAAAAAAAAAAATTTTTTCAACTTTTTTCAATTTTAACCCTGTGGGATATATATTCTACCCACACACATTTGGATCTCTCCTGGGGTACCCTCACACATATTATTCCCTCATTTAGTGGATATTTTCACAAAAAAGTAAAATTTTCAAAAATCCAGAAAATTGGCTGAAAACGACTAAATATCAAGGACTCATCCGTCAAATCGCTCTGGAACTGAAATCGGAATGCTCACTGACATTTCCCCTATCTGAAAGTCTCATGAACGCCGGAAAAATGACTAAGTACAAAAAAAAATTTTTTTTCAACTTTTTTCAATTTTAACCATGTGGGATATATATTCTACTCACACACATTTGGAACTCTCCTGGGGTACCCTCACACATATTATTCCCTCATTTAGTGGATATTTTCACAAAAAAGTGAAATTTTCAAAAATTCAGAAAATTGCCTGAAAACGACGAAATATCAAGGACTCAACCGGCGAATAGCTCTGGAACTGAAATCGGAATGCTCACTGACATTTCCCCTATCTGAAAGTCTGATAAACGCCGGAAAAATGACTAAGTACAAAAAAAAAAAATTTCAACTTTTTACAATTTTACCCCTGTGGGATATATATTCTACCCACACACATTTGGAACTCTCCTGGGGTACCCTCACACATATTATTCCCTCATTTAGTGGATATTTTCACAAAAAAAGTGAAATTTTCAAAAATCCAGAAAATTGGCTGAAAACGACTAAATATCAAGGACTCATTGGGCAAATCGCTCTGGAACTGAAATCGAAATGCTCATTGACATTTCCCCTATATGAAAGTATGATAAACGCCAGAAAAATGACTAAGTCCAAAAAAAAGAATGTTTTCAACTTTTTTCAATTTTACCCCCGTGGGATATATATTTTACCCACACACATTTGGAACTCTCCTGGGGTACCCTCACACATATTATTCCCTCATTTAGTGGATATTTTCAGAAAAAAGTGAAATTTTCAAAAATTCAGAAAATTGCCTGAAAACGAAGAAATATCAAGGACTCATCCGGCGAATCGCTCTGGAACTGAAATCGGAAGGCTCACTGACATTTCTCTTATCTGAAAGTCTCATAAACGCCAGAAAAATGACTAAGTACAAAAAAAAATTTTTTTTCAACTTTTTTCAATTTTAACCCTGTGGGATATATATTCTACCCACACACATTTGGAACTCTCCTGGGGTACCCTCACACATATTATTCCCTCATTTAGTGGATATTTTCACAAAAAAGTGAAATTTGCAAAAATCCAGAAAATTGGCTGAAAACGACTAAATATCAAGGACTCATTGGGCGAATCGCTCTGGAACTGAAATCGGAACGCTCACTGACATTTCCCCTATCTGAAAGTCTGATAAACGCCGGAAAAATGACTAAGTCCAAAAAAAAAAATTTTTTAACTTTTTTCAATTTTACCCCCGTGGGATATATATTCTACCCACACACATTTGGAACTCTCCTGGGGTACCCTCACACATATTATTCCCTCATTTAGTGGATATTTTCACAAAAAAGTGAAATTTTCAAAAATCCAGAAAATTGCCTGAAAACGACTAAATATCAAGGACTCATCTGTTGAATAGCTCTGGAACTGAAATCGGAACGCTCACTGACATTTCCCCTATCTGAAAGTCTGATAAACGCCGGAAAAATGACTAAGTACAAGAAAAAAAAATTTTTCTACTTTTTTATATTTTAACCCTGTGGGATATATATTCTACCCAAACACATTTGGAATGGTCCTGGGGTACCCTCACACATATTATTCCCTCATTTAGTGGATATTTTCACAAAAAAGTGAAATTTTCAAAAATCCAGAAAATTGGCTGAAAACGACTAAATATCAAGTACTCATTGGGCGAATCACTCTGGAACTGAAATCGGAATGCTCACTGACATTTCCCCTATCTGAAAGTCTGATAAACGCCAGAAAAATGACTAAGTCAAAAAAAAAATTTTTTTCAACTTTTTTCAATTTTACCCCCGTGGGATGTATATTCTACCCACACATTTGGAATACTCCTGGGGTACACTCACACATATTATTCCCTCATTTAGTGGATATTTTCACAAAAAAGTGAAATTTTCAAAAATCCAGAAAATTGGCTGAAAACGACTAAATATCAAGGACTCATTGGGCGAATCACTCTGGAACTGAAATCGGAACGCTCACTGACATTTCTCTTATCTGAAAGTCTGATAAACGGCAGAAAATGACTAAGTACAAAGAAAAATTTTTTTTCACCTTTTTTTCAATTTTAACCCTGTGGGATATATATTCTACCCACACACATTTGGAACTCTCCTGGGGTACGCTCACATATATTATTCCCTCATTTAGTGGATATTTTCACAAAAAAGTGAAATTTTCAAAAATCTAGAAAATTGCCTGAAAACGACTAAATATCAAGGACTCATTGGGTGAATCGCTCTGGATCTGAAATCAGAACACTCATTGACATTTCCACTATCTGAAAGTCTGATAAACGCCAGAAAAATGACTAAGTCCCAAAAAAAATTTTTTAAAACTTTTTTCAATTTTAACCCTGTGGGATATATATTCTACCCATACACATTTGGAACTCTCCTGGGGTACCCTCACACATATTCCGTCATTTAGTGGATATTTTCACAAAAAAGTGAAATTTTCAAAAATCAAGAAAATTGGCTGAAAACGACTAAATATCAAGGACTCATTGGGTGAATCGCTCTGGAACTGAAATCAGAACGCTCACTGACATTTTCCCTATGTGAAAGTCTGATAAACGCCGGAAAAATGACTTAGTCCCAAAAAAAATTTTTTCAAACTTTTTTCAATTTTAACCCTGTGGGATATATATTCTACCCACACACATTTGGAACTCTCCTGGGGTACCCTCACACATATTATGCCCTCATTTAGTGGATATTTTCACAAAAAAGTGAAATTTTCAAAAATTCAGAAAATTGCCTGAAAACGACGAATTATCAAGGACTCATCCGGCGAATCGCTCTGGAACTGAAATCGGAATGCTCACTGACATTTCTCCTATCTGAAAGTCTGATAAACGGCGGAAAAATGACTAAGTCCAAAAAAAAATTTTTTCAACTTTTTTCAATTTTACCCCCATGGGATATATATTGTGCCCACACACATTTGGAACTCTCCTGGGGTAACCTGACACATGTTATTCCCTCATTTAGTGGATATTTTCACAAAAAAGTGAAATTTTCAAAAATCCAGAAAATTGGCTGAAAACGACTAAATATTAAGGACTCGTTAGGTGAATCGCTCTGGAACTGAAATCAGAATGCTCACTGACATTTCCCCTATCTGAAAGTCTGATAAACGCCGGAAAAATGACTAAGTACAAGAAAAAAAATTTTTTCTACTTTTTTATATTTTAACCCTGTGGGATATATATTCTACCCAAACACATTTGGAATGGTCCTGGGGTACCCTCACACATATTATTCCCTCATTTAGTGGATATTTTCACAAAAAAGTGAAATTTTCAAAAATCCAGAAAATTGGCTGAAAACGACTAAATATCAAGTACTCATTGGGCGAATCACTCTGGAACTGAAATCGGAATGCTCACTGACATTTCCCCTATCTGAAAGTCTGATAAACGCCAGAAAAATGACTAAGTCAAAAAAAAAATTTTTTTCAACTTTTTTCAATTTTACCCCCGTGGGATGTATATTCTACCCACACATTTGGAATACTCCTGGGGTACACTCACACATATTATTCCCTCATTTAGTGGATATTTTCACAAAAAAGTGAAATTTTCAAAAATCCAGAAAATTGGCTGAAAACGACTAAATATCAAGGACTCATTGGGCGAATGACTCTGGAACTGAAATCGGAACGCTCACTGACATTTCTCTTATCTGAAAGTCTGATAAACGGCAGAAAATGACTAAGTACAAAGAAAAATTTTTTTTCACCTTTTTTTCAATTTTAACCCTGTGGGATATATATTCTACCCACACACATTTGGAACTCTCCTGGGGTACGCTCACATATATTATTCCCTCATTTAGTGGATATTTTCACAAAAAAGTGAAATTTTCAAAAATCTAGAAAATTGCCTGAAAACGACTAAATATCAAGGACTCATTGGGTGAATCGCTCTGGATCTGAAATCAGAACACTCATTGACATTTCCACTATCTGAAAGTCTGATAAACGCCAGAAAAATGACTAAGTCCCAAAAAAAATTTTTTAAAACTTTTTTCAATTTTAACCCTGTGGGATATATATTCTACCCATACACATTTGGAACTCTCCTGGGGTACCCTCACACATATTCCGTCATTTAGTGGATATTTTCACAAAAAAGTGAAATTTTCAAAAATCAAGAAAATTGGCTGAAAACGACTAAATATCAAGGACTCATTGGGTGAATCGCTCTGGAACTGAAATCAGAACGCTCACTGACATTTTCCCTATGTGAAAGTCTGATAAACGCCGGAAAAATGACTTAGTCCCAAAAAAAATTTTTTCAAACTTTTTTCAATTTTAACCCTGTGGGATATATATTCTACCCACACACATTTGGAACTCTCCTGGGGTACCCTCACACATATTATGCCCTCATTTAGTGGATATTTTCACAAAAAAGTGAAATTTTCAAAAATTCAGAAAATTGCCTGAAAACGACGAATTATCAAGGACTCATCCGGCGAATCGCTCTGGAACTGAAATCGGAATGCTCACTGACATTTCTCCTATCTGAAAGTCTGATAAACGGCGGAAAAATGACTAAGTCCAAAAAAAAATTTTTTCAACTTTTTTCAATTTTACCCCCATGGGATATATATTGTGCCCACACACATTTGGAACTCTCCTGGGGTAACCTGACACATGTTATTCCCTCATTTAGTGGATATTTTCACAAAAAAGTGAAATTTTCAAAAATCCAGAAAATTGGCTGAAAACGACTAAATATTAAGGACTCGTTAGGTGAATCGCTCTGGAACTGAAATCAGAATGCTCACTGACATTTCCCCTATCTGAAAGTCTGATAAACGCTGGAAAAATGACTAAGTCCAAAAAAAAATTTTTTTCAACTTTTTTCAATTTTAACCCTGTGGTATATATATTCTACCCATACACATTTGGAACTCTCCTGGGGTACCCTCACACATATTCCGTCATTTAGTGGATATTTTCACAAAAAAGTGAAATTTTCAAAAATCAAGAAAATTGGCTGAAAACGACTAAATATCAAGGACTCATTGGGTGAATCGCTCTGGAACTGAAATCAGAACGCTCACTGACATTTTCCCTATCTGAAAGTCTGATAAACGCCGGAAAAATGACTTAGTCCCAAAAAAAAATTTTTAAAACTTTTTTCAATTTTAACCCTGTGGGATATATATTCTACCCACACACATTTGGAACTCTCCTGGGGTACCCTCACACATATTATTCCCTCATTTAGTGGATATTTTCACAAAAAAGTGAAATTTTCAAAAATCCAGAAAATTGACTGAAAACGACTAAATATCAAGGACTCATTTTGCGAATCGCTCTGGAACTGAAATCGGAACGCTCACTGACATTTCTCTTATCTGAAAGTCTGATAAACGGCAGAAAATGACTAAGTACAAAGAAAAAATTTTTTTCACCTTTTTTCAATTTTAACCCTGTGGGATATATATTCTACCCACACACATTTGGAACTCTCCTGGGGTACCCTCACACATATTATTCCCTCATTTAGTGGATATTTTCACAAAAAAGTGAAATTTTCAAAAATCCTGAAAATTGGCTGAAAACGACTAAATATCAAGGACTCATCTGGCTAATCGCTCTGGAACTGAAATCGGAACGCTCACTGACATTTCCCCTATCTGAAAGTCTGATAAACGCCGGAAAAATGACTAAGTACAAGAAAAAAAAAATTTTCAAATTTTTTATATTTTAACCCTGTGGGATATATATTCTGCCCACACACATTTGGAACTCTCCTGGGGTACCCTCACACATATTATTCCCTCATTTAGTGGATATTTTCACAAAAAAGTGAAATTTTCAAAAATCCAGAAAATTGGCTGAAAACGACTAAATATCAAGGACTCATCCGGCAAATCGCTCTGGAACTGAAATCGGAATGCTCACTGACATTTCCCCTATCTGAAAGTCTCATGAACGCCGGAAAAATGACTAAGTACAAAAAAATTTTTTTTTTCAACTTTTTACAATTTTACTCGTGTGAGATATATATTCTACCCACACACATTTGGAACTCTCCTGGGGTACCCTCACACATATTATTCCCTCATTTAGTGGATATTTTCACAAAAAAGTGAAATTTTCAAAAATCCAGAAAATTGGCTGAAAACGACGAAATATCAAGGACTCATCTGTTGAATAGCTCTGGAACTGAAATCGGAACGCTCACTGACATTTCCCCTATCTGAAAGTCTGATAAACGCCGGAAAAATGACTAAGTACAAGAAAAAAAATTTTTTCTACTTTTTTATATTTTAACCCTGTGGGATATATATTCTACCCAAACACATTTGGAATGGTCCTGGGGTACCCTCACACATATTATTCCCTCATTTAGTGGATATTTTCACAAAAAAGTGAAATTTTCAAAAATCCAGAAAATTGGCTGAAAACGACTAAATATCAAGTACTCATTGGGCGAATCACTCTGGAACTGAAATCGGAATGCTCACTGACATTTCCCCTATCTGAAAGTCTGATAAACGCCAGAAAAATGACTAAGTCAAAAAAAAAATTTTTTTCAACTTTTTTCAATTTTACCCCCGTGGGATGTATATTCTACCCACACATTTGGAATACTCCTGGGGTACACTCACACATATTATTCCCTCATTTAGTGGATATTTTCACAAAAAAGTGAAATTTTCAAAAATCCAGAAAATTGGCTGAAAACGACTAAATATCAAGGACTCATTGGGCGAATCACTCTGGAACTGAAATCGGAACGCTCACTGACATTTCTCTTATCTGAAAGTCTGATAAACGGCAGAAAATGACTAAGTACAAAGAAAAATTTTTTTTCACCTTTTTTTCAATTTTAACCCTGTGGGATATATATTCTACCCACACACATTTGGAACTCTCCTGGGGTACGCTCACATATATTATTCCCTCATTTAGTGGATATTTTCACAAAAAAGTGAAATTTTCAAAAATCTAGAAAATTGCCTGAAAACGACTAAATATCAAGGACTCATTGGGTGAATCGCTCTGGATCTGAAATCAGAACACTCATTGACATTTCCACTATCTGAAAGTCTGATAAACGCCAGAAAAATGACTAAGTCCCAAAAAAAATTTTTTAAAACTTTTTTCAATTTTAACCCTGTGGGATATATATTCTACCCATACACATTTGGAACTCTCCTGGGGTACCCTCACACATATTCCGTCATTTAGTGGATATTTTCACAAAAAAGTGAAATTTTCAAAAATCAAGAAAATTGGCTGAAAACGACTAAATATCAAGGACTCATTGGGTGAATCGCTCTGGAACTGAAATCAGAACGCTCACTGACATTTTCCCTATGTGAAAGTCTGATAAACGCCGGAAAAATGACTTAGTCCCAAAAAAAATTTTTTCAAACTTTTTTCAATTTTAACCCTGTGGGATATATATTCTACCCACACACATTTGGAACTCTCCTGGGGTACCCTCACACATATTATGCCCTCATTTAGTGGATATTTTCACAAAAAAGTGAAATTTTCAAAAATTCAGAAAATTGCCTGAAAACGACGAATTATCAAGGACTCATCCGGCGAATCGCTCTGGAACTGAAATCGGAATGCTCACTGACATTTCTCCTATCTGAAAGTCTGATAAACGGCGGAAAAATGACTAAGTCCAAAAAAAATTTTTTTCAACTTTTTTCAATTTTACCCCCATGGGATATATATTGTGCCCACACACATTTGGAACTCTCCTGGGGTAACCTGACACATGTTATTCCCTCATTTAGTGGATATTTTCACAAAAAAGTGAAATTTTCAAAAATCCAGAAAATTGGCTGAAAACGACTAAATATTAAGGACTCGTTAGGTGAATCGCTCTGGAACTGAAATCAGAATGCTCACTGACATTTCCCCTATCTGAAAGTCTGATAAACGCTGGAAAAATGACTAAGTCCAAAAAAAAATTTTTTTCAACTTTTTTCAATTTTAACCCTGTGGTATATATATTCTACCCATACACATTTGGAACTCTCCTGGGGTACCCTCACACATATTCCGTCATTTAGTGGATATTTTCACAAAAAAGTGAAATTTTCAAAAATCAAGAAAATTGGCTGAAAACGACTAAATATCAAGGACTCATTGGGTGAATCGCTCTGGAACTGAAATCAGAACGCTCACTGACATTTTCCCTATCTGAAAGTCTGATAAACGCCGGAAAAATGACTTAGTCCCAAAAAAAAATTTTTAAAACTTTTTTCAATTTTAACCCTGTGGGATATATATTCTACCCACACACATTTGGAACTCTCCTGGGGTACCCTCACACATATTATTCCCTCATTTAGTGGATATTTTCACAAAAAAGTGAAATTTTCAAAAATCCAGAAAATTGACTGAAAACGACTAAATATCAAGGACTCATTTTGCGAATCGCTCTGGAACTGAAATCGGAACGCTCACTGACATTTCTCTTATCTGAAAGTCTGATAAACGGCAGAAAATGACTAAGTACAAAGAAAAAATTTTTTTCACCTTTTTTCAATTTTAACCCTGTGGGATATATATTCTACCCACACACATTTGGAACTCTCCTGGGGTACCCTCACACATATTATTCCCTCATTTAGTGGATATTTTCACAAAAAAGTGAAATTTTCAAAAATCCAGAAAATTGGCTGAAAACGACTAAATATCAAGGACTCATCCGGCAAATCGCTCTGGAACTGAAATCGGAATGCTCACTGACATTTCCCCTATCTGAAAGTCTCATGAACGCCGGAAAAATGACTAAGTACAAAAAAATTTTTTTTTTCAACTTTTTACAATTTTACTCGTGTGAGATATATATTCTACCCACACACATTTGGAACTCTCCTGGGGTACCCTCACACATATTATTCCCTCATTTAGTGGATATTTTCACAAAAAAGTGAAATTTTCAAAAATCCAGAAAATTAGCTGAAAACTACTAAATATCAAGGACTCATCTGTCGAATCGCTCTGGAACTGTAATCAGAACGCTCACTGACATTTCCCCTATCTGAAAGTCTGATAAACGCCGGAAAAATGACTAAGTACAAAAAAAATTTTTTTTGCAATTTTAACCCTGTGGGATATATATTCTACCCACACACATTTGGAACTCTCCTGGGGTACCCTCACACATATTATTCCCTCATTTAGTGGATATTTTCACAAAAAAGTGAAATTTTCAAAAATCCAGAAAATTGGCTGAAAACGACTAAATATCAAGGACTCATTAGGCGAATTGCTCTCGAACTGAAATCGGAACGCTCACTGACATTTCTCTTATCTGAAAGTCTGATAAACGGCAGAAAATGACTAAGTACAAAGAAAAATTTTTTTTCACCTCTTTTTCAATTTTAACCCTGTGGGATATATATTCTACCCACACACATTTGGAACTCTCCTGGGGTACCCTCACACATATTATTCCCTCATTTAGTGGATATTTTCAAAAAAAAGTGAAATTTTCAAAAATCCAGAAAATTGGCTGAAAATGACTAAATATCAAGGACTCATCCAGCGAATCGCTCTGGAACTGAAATCGGAACGCTCACTGACATTTCCCCTATCTGAAAGTCTGATAAACGCTGGAAAAATGACTAAGTCCAAAAAAAAATTTTTTTCAACTTTTTTCAATTTTACCCCCGTGGGATATATATTCTACCCACACACATTTGGAACTCTCCTGGGGTACCCTCACACATATTATTCCCTCATTTAGTGGATATTTTCACAAAAAAGTGAAATTTTCAAAAACCAAGAAAATTGCCTGAAAACGACTAAATATCAAGGACTCATTGGGTGAATCGCTCTGGAACTGAAATCAGAACGCTCACTGACATTTTCCCTATCTGAAAGTCTGATAAACGCCGGAAAAATGACTCAGTCCAAAAAAAAAATTTTTTCAACTTTTTTCAATTTTAACCCTGTGGGATATATATTCTACCCACACACATTTGGAACTCTCCTGGGGTACCCTCACACATATTATTCCCTCATTTAGTGGATATTTTCACAAAAAAAGTGAAATTTTCAAAAATCCAGAAAATTGGCTGAAAACGACTAAATATGAAGTACTCATTGGGCGAATCACTCTGGAACTGAAATCGGAATGCTCACTGCCATTTCCCCTATCTGAAAGTCTGATAAACGCCGGAAAAATGACTAAGTCCAAAAAAAAAAATTTTTCAAATTTTTTCAATTTTACCCGCGTGGGATATATTTTCTACCCACACACATTTGGAACTCTCCTGGGGTACCCTCACACATATTATTCCCTCATTTAGTGGATATTTTCACAAAAAAGTGAAATTTTCAAAAATTCAGAAAATTGCCTGAAAACGACGAAATATCAAGGACTCATCCGGCGAATCGCTCTGGAACTGAAATCGGAATGCTCACTGACATTTCTACTATCTGAAAGTCTGATAAACGCCGGAAAAATGAGTAAGTCCAAAAAAAATTTTTTTAAACTTTTTTCAATTTTACCCCCATGGGATATATATTCTACCCACACACATTTGGAACTCTCCTGGGGTACCCTCACACATGTTATTCACTCATTTAGTGGATATTTTCACAAAAAAGTGAAATTTTCAAAAATCCCGAAAATTGGCTGAAAACGACTAAATGTCAAGGACTCATTAGGTGAATCGCTCTAGAACTGAAATCAGAATGCTCACTGACATTTCCCCTATCTGAAAGTCTGATAAACGCTGGAAAAATGACTAAGTACAAAAAAAAATTTTTTTCAACTTTTTTAAATTTTACCCCCGTGGGATATATATTCTACCCACACACATTTGGAACTCTCCTGGGGTAACCTCACACATATTATTCCCTCATTTAGTGGATATTTTCACAAAAAAGTGAAATTTTCAAAAATCCAGAAAATTGCCTGAAAACGACTAAATATCAAGGACTCATTGGGTGAATAGCTCTGGAACTGAAATTGGAATGCTCACTGACATTTCACGTATCTGAAAGTCTGATAAATGCCGGAAAAATGACTAAGTCCAAAAAAAAAAAATTTTTCAACTTTTTTCAATTTTACCCGCGTGAGATATATTTTCTACCCTCACACATTTGCAACTCTCCTGGGGTACCCTCACACATATTATTCCCTCATTTAGTGGATATTTTCACAAAAAAGTGAAATTTTCAAAAATTCAGAAAATTGCCTGAAAACGACGAAATATCAAGGACTCATGCGGCGAATCGCTCTGGAACTGAAATCGGAATGCTCACTGACATTTCTCCTATCTGAAAGTCTGATAAACGCCGGAAAAAAGACTAAGTACAAAAAAAAAAATTTTTTCAACTTTTTTCAATTTTAACCCTGTGGGATATATATTCTACCCACACACATTTGGAACTCTCCTGGGGTACCCTCACACATATTATTCCCTCATTTAGTGGATATTTTCACAAAAAAGTGAAATTTTCAAAAATTCAGAAAATTGCCTGAAAACGACTAAATATCAAGGACGCATCCGGCGAATCGCTCTGGAACTGAAATCGGAATGATCACTGACATTTCCCCTATCTGAAAGTCTGAGAAACGCCGGAAAAATGACTAAGTACAAAAAATTTTTTTTTTTCAATTTTAACCCTGTGGGATATATATTCTACACACACACATTTGGAACTCTTCTTTGGTACCCTCACACATATTATTCCCTCATTTAGTGGATATTTTCACAAAAAAGTGACATTTTCAAAAATAGAAAATATTGGCTGAAAACGACTAAATATAAAGGAATCATTGGGCGAATCGCTCTGGAACTGAAATCGGAACACTCACTTACATTTCCCCTATCTGAAAGTCTGATAAACGCCGGAAAAATGACTAAGTACAAAACAAAAATTTTTTTCAACTTTTTTCAATTTTAACCCTGTGGGATATATATTCTACCCACACACATTTGTAAATCTCCTGGGGTACCCTCACACCTATTATTCCCTCATTTAGTGGATATTTTCACAAAAAAGTGAAATTTTCAAAAATCCAGAAAATTGCCTGAAAACGACTAAATATCACGGGCTCATTGGGCGAATCGCTCTGGAACTGAAATCGGAACGCTCACTGACATTTCCCCTATCTGAAAGTCTGATAAAAGCCGGAAAAATGACTGAGTCCAAAAAAAATATTTTTTCAACTTTTTTCAATTTTACCCCCGTGTGATATATATTCTAGCCACACACATTTGGAATTCTCCTGGGGTACCCTCACACATATTATTCCCTCACTTAATGGATATTTTCACAAAAAAGTGAAATTTTCAAAAATTCAGAAAATTGCATGAAAACGACGAAATATCAAGGACTCATCCGGTGAATCGCTCTGGAACTGAAATCGGAACGCTCACTGACATTTCCCCTATCTGAAAGTCTGCTAAACGCCGGAAAAATGACTAAGTACAAAACAAAAATTTTTTTCAACTTTTTTCAATTTTACCCCCGTGGGATATATATTTTACCCACACACATTTGGAACTCTCCTGGGATACCCTCACACATATTATTCCCTCATTTAGTGGATATTTTCACAAAAAAGTGAAATTTTCAAAAATCAGAAATTTGCCTGAAAATGACGAAATATCAAGAACTTATGGCGCGAATCGCTCTGGAACTGAAATCGGAATGCTCACTGACATTTCCCCTATCTGAAAGTCTGATAAACGCCGGAAAAATGACTAAGTACAAAACAAAAATTTTTTTCAACTTTTTTCAATTTTAACCCTGTGGGATATATATTCTACCCACACACATTTGTAAATCTGTTGGGGTACCCTCACACATATTATTCCCTCATTTAGTGGATATTTTCACAAAAAAGTGAAATTTTCAAAAATCCAGAAAATTGCCTGAAAATGACCAAATATGAAGGACTCATTGCGCGAATTGCTCTGGAACTGAAATTGGAACGCTCACTAACATTTCTCCTGTCTGAAAGTCTGATAAACGGCGGAAAAATGACTAAGTCCAAAAGAAAAATTTTTTCAACTATTTTCAATTTTACCCCCGTGGGATATATATTCTACCCACACACATTTGAAACTCTCCTGGGGTACCCTCACACATATTATTCCCTCATTTAGTGGATATTTTCACAAAAAAGTGAAATTTTCAAACATCCAGAAAATTGGCTGAAAACGACTAAATATCAAGGACTCATTGGGCAAATCGCTCTGGAACTGAAATTGGAATGCTCACTGACATTTGCCCTATCTGAAAGTCTGATAAACGCCGGAAAAATGACTAAGTCCAAAAAAAAAAAATTTTTTTCAACTTTTTTCAATTTTACCCCCGTGGGATATATATTCTACCCACACACATTTGGAACTCTCCTGGGGTACCCTCACACATATTATTCCCTCATTTAGTGGATATTTTCACAAAAAAGTGAAATTTTCAAAAATCCAGAAAATTGGCTGAAAACGACTAAATATCAAGGACTCATTGGGCGAATCGCTCTGGAACTGAAATTGGAATGCTCACTGACATTTGCCCTATCTGAAAGTCTGATAAACACCGGAAAAATGACTAAGTCCAAAAAAAAATTTTTTTTTAATTTTTTCAATTTTACGCCGTGGGATATATGTTCTACCCACACACATTTGGAACTCTCCTGGGGTACCCTCACACATATTATTCCCTCATTTAGTGGATATTTTCACAAAAAACTGAAATTTTTGAAAAATCCAGAAAATTGCCTGAAAACGACGAAATATCAAGGACTTATTGCGCGAATCGCTCTGGAACTGAAATCGGAACGCTCACTGACATTTCCCCTATCTGAAAGTCTGATAAACGCCGGAAAAATGACTAAGTCCAAAAAAAAAAAAATTTTTCAATTTTACCCCCGTGGGATATATATTCTACCCACACACATTTGGAACTCTCCTGGGGTACCCTCACACATATTATTCCCTCAATTAGTGGATATTTTCACAAAAAAGTGAAATTTTCAAAAATTCTAAATATTGGCTGAAAACGACTAAATATCAAGGACTCATTGGGCGAATGGCTCTTGAACTGAAATTGGAACGCTCACTGACATTTCCCCTATCTGAAAGTCTGATAAACGCCGGAAAAATGAGTAAGTACAAAAAAAAAATTTTTTTCAACTTTTTTCAATTTTAACCCTGTGGGATATATAGTCTACTCACACACATTTGTAACTCTCCTGGGGTACCCTCACACATAGTATTCCCTCATTTAGTGGATATTTTCACAAAAAAGTAAAATTTTCAAAAATCCAGAAAATTGGCTGAAAACGACTAAATATCAATGAATCATTGGGCGAATCGTTCTGGAACTGAAATCGGAACGCTCACTGACATTTCCCCTATCTGAAAGTCTGATAAACGCCAGAAAAATGACTAAGTCCAAAAAAAAAAATGTTTTTAACTTTTTTAAATTTTACCCCCGTGGGATATATATTCTACCCACACACATTGGGAACTCTCCTGGGGTACCCTCACACATATTATTCCCTCATTTAGTGGATATTTTCACAAAAAAGTGAAATTTTCAAAAATCCAGAAAATTGGCTGAAAACGACTAAATATCAAGGACTCATTGGGCGAATCGCTCTGGAACTGAAATTTGAATGCTCACTGACATTTGCCCTATCTGAAAGTCTGATAAACGCCGGAAAAATGACTAAGTCCAAAAAAAATAATTTTTTTTAAACTTTTTTTAATTTTAACCCTGTGGGATGTATATTCTGCCCACACACATTTGGAACTCTCCTGTGGTACCCTCACACATATTATTCCCTCAATTAGTGGATATTTTCACAAAAAAGTGAAATTTTCAAAAATTCTAAATATTGGCTGAAAACGACTAAATATCAAGGACTCATTGGGCGAAACGCTCTTGAACTGAAATCGGAACGCTCACTGACATTTCCCCTATTTGAAAGTCTGATAAACGCCAGAAAAATGAGTAAGTACAAAAAAAAAATTTTTTTCAACTTTTTTCAATTTTAACCCTGAGGGATATATAGTCTACTCACACACATTTGTAACTCTCCTGGGGTACCCTCACACATAGTATTCCCTCATTTAGTGGATATTTTCACAAAAAAGTGAAATTTTCAAAAATCCAGAAATTTGGCTGAAAATGACTAAATATCAATGAATCATTGGGCGAATCGTTCTGGAACTGAAATCGGAACGCTCACTGACATTTCCCCTATCTGAAAGTCTGATAAACGGCAGAAAAATGATTAAGTACAAAAAAAAATTTTTTTTAAACTTTTTTCAATTTTAACCCTGTGGGATATATATTCTGCCCACACACATTTGGAACTCTCCTGTGGTACCCTCACACATATTATTCCCTCATTTAGTGGATATTTTCACAAAAAAGTGAAATTTTCAAACATCCAGAAAATTGGCTGAAAACGACTAAATATCAAGGACTCATTGGGCAAATCGCTCTGGAACTGAAATTGGAATGCTCACTGACATTTGCCCTATCTGAAAGTCTGATAAACGCCGGAAAAATGACTAAGTCCAAAAAAAAAAAATTTTTTTCAACTTTTTTCAATTTTACCCCCGTGGGATATATATTCTACCCACACACATTTGGAACTCTCCTGGGGTACCCTCACACATATTATTCCCTCATTTAGTGGATATTTTCACAAAAAAGTGAAATTTTCAAAAATCCAGAAAATTGGCTGAAAACGACTAAATATCAAGGACTCATTGGGCGAATCGCTCTGGAACTGAAATTGGAATGCTCACTGACATTTGCCCTATCTGAAAGTCTGATAAACACCGGAAAAATGACTAAGTCCAAAAAAAAATTTTTTTTTAATTTTTTCAATTTTACGCCGTGGGATATATGTTCTACCCACACACATTTGGAACTCTCCTGGGGTACCCTCACACATATTATTCCCTCATTTAGTGGATATTTTCACAAAAAAGTGAAATTTTTGAAAAATCCAGAAAATTGCCTGAAAACGACGAAATATCAAGGACTTATTGCGCGAATCGCTCTGGAACTGAAATCGGAACGCTCACTGACATTTCCCCTATCTGAAAGTCTGATAAACGCCGGAAAAATGACTAAGTCCAAAAAAAAAAAAATTTTTCAATTTTACCCCCGTGGGATATATATTCTACCCACACACATTTGGAACTCTCCTGGGGTACCCTCACACATATTATTCCCTCAATTAGTGGATATTTTCACAAAAAAGTGAAATTTTCAAAAATTCTAAATATTGGCTGAAAACGACTAAATATCAAGGACTCATTGGGCGAATGGCTCTTGAACTGAAATTGGAACGCTCACTGACATTTCCCCTATCTGAAAGTCTGATAAACGCCGGAAAAATGAGTAAGTACAAAAAAAAAATTTTTTTCAACTTTTTTCAATTTTAACCCTGTGGGATATATAGTCTACTCACACACATTTGTAACTCTCCTGGGGTACCCTCACACATAGTATTCCCTCATTTAGTGGATATTTTCACAAAAAAGTAAAATTTTCAAAAATCCAGAAAATTGGCTGAAAACGACTAAATATCAATGAATCATTGGGCGAATCGTTCTGGAACTGAAATCGGAACGCTCACTGACATTTCCCCTATCTGAAAGTCTGATAAACGCCAGAAAAATGACTAAGTCCAAAAAAAAAAATGTTTTTAACTTTTTTAAATTTTACCCCCGTGGGATATATATTCTACCCACACACATTGGGAACTCTCCTGGGGTACCCTCACACATATTATTCCCTCATTTAGTGGATATTTTCACAAAAAAGTGAAATTTTCAAAAATCCAGAAAATTGGCTGAAAACGACTAAATATCAAGGACTCATTGGGCGAATCGCTCTGGAACTGAAATTTGAATGCTCACTGACATTTGCCCTATCTGAAAGTCTGATAAACGCCGGAAAAATGACTAAGTCCAAAAAAAATAATTTTTTTTAAACTTTTTTTAATTTTAACCCTGTGGGATGTATATTCTGCCCACACACATTTGGAACTCTCCTGTGGTACCCTCACACATATTATTCCCTCAATTAGTGGATATTTTCACAAAAAAGTGAAATTTTCAAAAATTCTAAATATTGGCTGAAAACGACTAAATATCAAGGACTCATTGGGCGAATCGCTCTTGAACTGAAATCGGAACGCTCACTGACATTTCCCCTATTTGAAAGTCTGATAAACGCCAGAAAAATGAGTAAGTACAAAAAAAAAATTTTTTTCAACTTTTTTCAATTTTAACCCTGAGGGATATATAGTCTACTCACACACATTTGTAACTCTCCTGGGGTACCCTCACACATAGTATTCCCTCATTTAGTGGATATTTTCACAAAAAAGTGAAATTTTCAAAAATCCAGAAATTTGGCTGAAAATGACTAAATATCAATGAATCATTGGGCGAATCGTTCTGGAACTGAAATCGGAACGCTCACTGACATTTCCCCTATCTGAAAGTCTGATAAACGGCAGAAAAATGATTAAGTACAAAAAAAAATTTTTTTTAAACTTTTTTCAATTTTAACCCTGTGGGATATATATTCTGCCCACACACATTTGGAACTCTCCTGTGGTACCCTCACACATATTATTCCCTCATTTAGTGGATATTTTCACAAAAAAGTGAAATTTTCAAAAATTCAAAATATTGGCTGAAAACGATTAAATATCAAGGACTCATTGGGCGAATCGCTCTTGAACTGAAATCGGAACGCTCACTGACATTTCCCCTATCTGAAAGTCTGATAAACGCCAGAAAAATGACTAAGTCCAAAAAAAAAATGTTTTTAACTTTTTTAAATTTTACCCCCGTGGGATATATATTCTACCCACACACATTGGGAACTCTCCTGGGGTACCCTCACACATATTATTCCCTCATTTAGTGGATATTTTCACAAAAAAGTGAAATTTTCAAAAATCCAGAAAATTGGCTGAAAACGACTAAATATCAAGGACTCATTGGGCGAATCGCTCTGGAACTGAAATTGGAATTCTCACTGACATTTGCCCTATCTGAAAGTCTGATAAACGCCGGAAAAATGACTAAGTCCAAAAAAAAAAATTTTTTTTCAACTTTTTTCAATTTTACCCCCGTGGGATATATATTCTATCCACACACATTGGGAACTCTCCTGGGGTACCCTCACACATATTATTCCCTCATTTAGTGGATATTTTCACAAAAAAGTGAAATTTTCAAAAATCCAGAAAATGGCTGAAAACGACTAAATATCAAGGACTCATTGGGCGAATCGCTCTGGAACTGAAATTGGAATGCTCACTGACATTTGCCCTATCTGAAAGTCTGATAAACGCCGGAAAAATGACTAAGTCCAAAAAAAAAAAATTTTTTTCAACTTTTTTCAATTTTACCCCCGTGGGATATATATTCTACCCACACACATTTGGAACTCTCCTGGGGTACCCTCACACATATTATTCCCTCATTTAGTGGATATTTTCACAAAAAAGTGAAATTTTCAAAAATCCAGAAAATTGGCTGAAAACGAATAAATATCAAGGACTCATTGGGTGAATCGCTCTGGAACTGATATCGGAACGCTCACTGACATTTGCCCTATCTGAAAGTCTGATAAACGCCGGAAAAATGACAAAGTCCAAAAGAAAAATTTTTTCAACTATTTTCAATTTTACCCCCGTGGGATATATATTCTACCCACACACATCGGGAACTCTCCTGGGGTACCCTCACACATATTATTCCCTCATTTAGTGGATATTTTCACAAAAAAGTGAAATTTTCAAAAATCCAGAAAATTGGCTGAAAACGACTAAATATCAAGGACTCATTGGGCGAATCGCTCTGGAACTGAAATTGGAATGCTCACTGACATTTGCCCTATCTGAAAGTCTGATAAACGCCGGAAAAATGAGTAAGTCCAAAAAAAAAATTTTTTTCAACTTTTTTCAATTTTACCCCCGTGGGATATATATTCTACCCAAACACATTGGGAACTCTCCTGGGGTACCCTCACACATATTATTCCCTCATTTAGTGGATATTTTCACAAAAAAGTGAAATTTTCAAAAATCCAGAAAATTGACTGAAAACGACTAAATATCAAGGACTCATTGGGCGAATCATTCTGGAACTGAAATTGGAATGCTCACTGACATTTGCCCTATCTGAAAGTCTGATAAACGCCGGAAAAATGACTAAGTCCAAAAAAAAAAGTTTTCAACTTTTTTCAATTTTACCCCCGTGGGATATATATTCTACCCAAACACATTGGGAACTCTCCTGGGGTACCCTCACACATATTATTCCCTCATTTAGTGGATATTTTCACAAAAAAGTGAAATTTTCAAAAATCCAGAAAATTGGCTGAAAACGACTAAATATCATGGACTCATTGGGCGAATCGCTTTGGAACTGAAATCGGAATGCTCACTGACATTTGCCCTATCTGAAAGTCTGATAAACGCCGGAAAAATGACTAAGTCCAAAAAAAATATATTTTTTTTCAACTTTTTTCAATTTTACCCCCGTGGGATATATATTCTACCCACACACATTTGAAACTCTCCTGGGGTACCCTCACACATATTATTCCCTCATTTAGTGGATATTTTCACAAAAAAGTGAAATTTTCAAAAATCCAGAAAATTGGCTGAAAACGACTAAATATCAAGGACTCATTGGGCAAATCGCTCTGGAACTGAAATTGGAATGCTCACTGACATTTGCCCTATCTGAAAGTCTGATAAACGCCGGAAAAATGACTAAGTCCAAAAAAAAAAAATTTTTTTCAACTATTTTCAATTTTACCCCCGTGGGATATATATTCTACCCACACACATTGGGAACTCTCCTGGGGTACCCTCACACATATTATTCCCTCATTTAGTGGATATTTTCACAAAAAAGTGAAATTTTCAAAAATCCAGAAAATTGGCTGAAAACGACTAAATATCAAGGACTCATTGGGCGAATCGCTCTGGAACTGAAATTTGAATGCTCACTGACATTTGCCCTATCTGAAAGTCTGATAAACACCGGAAAAATGACTAAGTCCAAAAAAAATAATTTTTTTTTCAACTTTTTTCAATTTTACCCCCGTGGGATATATATTCTACCCACACACATTTGAAACTCTCCTGGGGTACCCTCACACATTTTATTCCCTCATTTAGTGGATATTTTCACAAAAAAGTGAAATTTTCAAAAATTCTAAATATTGGCTGAAAACGACTAAATATCAAGGACTCATTGGGCGAATCGCTCTTGAACTGAAATCGGAATGCTCACTGACATTTCCCCTATCTGAAAGTCTGATAAACGCCGGAAAAATGAGTAAGTACAAAAAAAAAATTTTTTTCAACTTTTTTCAATTTTAACCCTGTGGGATATATAGTCTACTCACACACATTTGTAACTCTCCTGGGGTACCCTCACACATAGTATTCCCTCATTTAGTGGATATTTTCACAAAAAAAGTGAAATTTTCAAAAATCCAGAAAATTCGCTGAAAACGACTAAATATCAATGAATCATTGGGCGAATCGTTCTGGAACTGAAATCGGAACGCTCACTGACATTTCCCCTATCTGAAAGTCTGATAAACGCCGGAAAAATGACTAAGTCCAAAAGAAAATTTTTTTCAGCTATTTTCAATTTTACCCCCGTGGGATATATATTCTACCCACACACATTGGGAACTCTCCTGGGGTACCCTCACACATATTATTCCCTCATTTAGTGGATATTTTCACAAAAAAGTGAAATTTTCAAAAATCCAGAAAATTGGCTGAAAACGACTAAATATCAAGGACTCATTGGGCGAATCGCTCTGGAACTGAAATTGGAATGCTCACTGACATTTGCCCTATCTGAAAGTCTGATAAACGCCGGAAAAATGACTAAGTCTAAAAGAAAATTTTTTTCAACTTTTTTCAATTTTACCCCCGTGGGATATATATTCTACCCACACACATCGGGAACTCTCCTGGGGTACCCTCACACATATTATTCCCTCATTTAGTGGATATTTTCACAAAAAAGTGAAATTTTCAAAAATCCAGAAAATTGGCTGAAAACGACTAAATATCAAGGACTCATTGGGCGAATCGCTCTGGAACTGAAATTGGAATGCTCACTGACATTTGCCCTATCTGAAAGTCTGATAAACGCCGGAAAAATGACTAAATCTAAAAGAAAATTTTTTTCAACTTTTTTCAATTTTACCCCCGTGGGATATATATTCTACCCACACACATCGGGAACTCTCCTGGGGTACCCTCACACATATTATTCCCTCATTTAGTGGATATTTTCACAAAAAAGTGAAATTTTCAAAAATCCAGAAAATTGGCTGAAAACGACTAAATATCAAGGACTCATTGGGCGAATCGCTCTGGAACTGAAATTGGAATGCTCACTGACATTTGCCCTATCTGAAAGTCTGATAAACGCCGGAAAAATGACTAAGTCCAAAAAAAAAAAGTTTTCAACTTTTTTCAATTTTACCCCCGTGGGATATATATTCTACCCAAACACATTGGGAACTCTCCTGGGGTACCTTCACACATATTATTCCCTCATTTAGTGGATATTTTCACAAAAACGTGAAATTTTCAAAAATCCAGAAAATTGGCTGAAAACGACTAAATATCAAGGACTCATTGGGCAAATTGCTCTGGAACTGAAATTGGAATGCTCACTGGCATTTGCCCTATCTGAAAGTCTGATAAACGCCGGAAAAATGACTAAGTCCAAAAAAAAAAATTTTTTTCAACTTTTTTCAATTTTACCCCCGTGGGATATATATTCTACCCACACACATTGGGAACTCTCCTGGGGTACCCTCACACATATTATTGCCTCATTTAGTGGATATTTTCACAAAAAAATGAAATTTTCAAAAATCCAGAAGATTGGCTGAAAACGACTAAATATCAAGGACTCATTGGGTGAATCGCTCTGGAACTGAAATCGGAACGCTCACTGACATTTGCCCTATCTGAAAGTCTGATAAACGCCGGAAAAATGACTAAGTCCAAAAAAAAAATTTTTTTTCAACTTTTTCAATTTTAACCCTGTGGTATATATATTCTACCCATACACATTGGGAACTCTCCTGGGGTACCCTCACACATATTATTCCCTCATTTAGTGGATATTTTCCAAAAAAAGTGAAATTTTCAAAAATCCAGAAAATTGGCTGAAAACGATTAAATATCAAGGACTCATTGGGCGAATCGCTCTGTTACTGAAATTGGAATGCTCACTGACATTTGCCCTATCTGAAAGTCTGATAAACGCCGGAAAAATGACCAAGTCCAAAAAAAATTGTTTTCAACTTTTTTCAATTCTACCCCCGTGGGATATATATTCTACCCAAACACATTGGGAACTCTCATGGGGTGCCCTCACACATATTATTCCTTCATTTAGTGGATATTTTCACAAAAACGTGAAATTTTCAAAAATCCAATATATTGGCTGAAAACGACTAAATATCAAGGACGCATTGGGCGAATCGCTCTGGAACTGAAATCGGAACGCTCACTGACATTTGCCCTATCTGAAAGTCTGATAAACGCCAGAAAAATGACTAAGTCTCAAAAAAAAATTTTTTCAACTTTTTTCAATTTTACCCCCGTGGGATATATATTCTACCCACACACATTTGGAACTCTCCTGGGGTACCTTGACACATATTATTCCCTCATTTAGTGGATATTTTCACAAAAAAGAGAAATTTTCAAAAATCCAGAAAATTGGCTGAAAACGACTAAATATCAAGGACTCATTGGGCGAATCGCTCTGGAACTGAAATCGGAATGCTCACTGACATTTGCCCTATGTGAAAGTCTGATAAACGCCGGAAAAATGACAGTCCAAAAAAAAACTTTTTTTAACTTTTTTCAATTTTACCCCCGTGGGATATATATTCTACCCACACACATTGGGAACTCTCCTGGGGTACCCTCACACATATTATTCCCTCATTTAGTGGATATTTTCACAAAAACGTGAAATTTTCAACAATCCAGAAAATTGGCTGAAAACGACTAAATATCAAGGACTCATTGGGTGAATCGCTCTGGAACTGAAATCGGAATGCGCACTGACATTTGCCCTATCTGAAAGTCTGATAAACGCCGGAAAAATGACTAAGTCCAAAAAAAATATTTTTTTTCAACTTTTTTCAATTTTACCCCCGTGGGATATATATTCTACCCAAACACATTGGGAACTCTCCTGGGGTACCCTCACACATATTATTCCCTCATTTAGTGGATATTTTCACAAAAAAGTGAAATTTTCAAAAATCCAGAAAATTGGCTGAAAACGACTAAATATCAATGACTCATTGGGCGAATCGCTCTGGAACTGAAATCGGAATGCTCACTGACATTTGCCCTATCTGAAAGTCTGATAAACGCCGGAAAAATGACTAAGTCCAAAAGAAAAATTTTTTCAACTTTTTTCAATTTTACCCCCGTGGGATATATATTCTACCCACACACATTGGGAACTCTCCTGGGGTACCCTCACACATATTATTCCCTCATTTAGTGGATATTTTCACAAAAAAGTGAAATTTTCAAAAATCCAGAAAATTGGCTGAAAACGACTAAATATAAAGGACTCATTGGGTGAATCGCTCTGGAACTGAAATCGGAACGCTCACTGACATTTGCCCTATCTGAAAGTCTGATAAACGCCGGAAAAATGACTAAGTCCAAAAAAAAAATTTTTTTTCAACTTTTTCAATTTTAACCCTGTGGTATATATATTCTACCCATACACATTGGGAACTCTCCTGGGGTACCCTCACACATATTATTCCCTCATTTAGTGGATATTTTCCAAAAAAAGTGAAATTTTCAAAAATCCAGAAAATTGGCTGAAAACGATTAAATATCAAGGACTCATTGGGCAAATCGCTCTGTTACTGAAATTGGAATGCTCACTGACATTTGCCCTATCTGAAAGTCTGATAAACGCCGGAAAAATGACCAAGTCCAAAAAAAATTGTTTTCAACTTTTTTCAATTCTACCCCCGTGGGATATATATTCTACCCAAACACATTGGGAACTCTCCTGGGGTACCATCACACATATTATTCCCTCATTTAGTGGATATTTTCACAAAAAAGTGAAATTTTCAAAAATCCAGAAAATTGGCTGAAAACGACTAAATATCAAGGACTCATTGGGCGAATCGCTCTGTAACTGAAATTGGAATGCTCACTGACATTTGCCCTATCTGAAAGTCTGATAAACGCCGGAAAAATGACTAAGTCCAAAAAAAAATTTTTTTCAACTTTTTTCAATTTTACCCCCGTGGGATATATATTCTGCCCAAACACATTGGGAAGTCTCCTGGGGTACCCTCACACATATTATTCCCTCATTTAGTGGATATTTTCACAAAAAAGTGAAATTTTCAAAAATCCAACATATTGGCTGAAAACGACTAAATATCAAGGACTAATTGGGCGAATCGCTCTGGAACTGAAATCGAAACGCTCACTGACATTTGCCCTTTCTGAAAGTCTGATAAACGCCGGAAAAATGACTAAGTCCAAAAAAAATTTTTTTTCAACTTTTTTCAATTTTAATCCCGTGGGATATATATTCTACCCACACACATTGGGAACTCTCCTGGGGTACCCTCACACATATTATTCCCTCATTTAGTGGATATTTTCACAAAAAAGTGAAATTTTCAAAAATCCAGAAAATTGGCTGAAAACGACTAAATATCAAGGACTCATTGGGCGAATCGCTCTGGAACTGAAATTGGAATGGTCACTGACATTTGCCCTATCTGAAAGTCTGATAAACGCCGGAAAAATGAGTAAGTCCAAAAAAAAAATTTTTTTCAACTTTTTTCAATTTTACCCCCGTGGGATATATATTCTACCCAAACACATTGGGAACTCTCCTGGGGTACCCTCACACATATTATTCCCTCATTTAGTGGATATTTTCACAAAAAAGTGAAATTTTCAAAAATCCAGAAAATTGACTGAAAACGACTAAATATCAAGGACTCATTGGGCGAATCATTCTGGAACTGAAATTGGAATGCTCACTGATATTTGCCCTATCTGAAAGTCTGATAAACGCCGGAAAAATGACTAAGTCCAAAAAAAAAAGTTTTCAACTTTTTTCAATTTTACCCCCGTGGGATATATATTCTACCCAAACACATTGGGAACTCTCCTGGGGTACCCTCACACATATTATTCCCTCATTTAGTGGATATTTTCACAAAAAAGTGAAATTTTCAAAAATCCAGAAAATTGGCTGAAAACGACTAAATATCATGGACTCATTGGGCGAATCGCTTTGGAACTGAAATCGGAATGCTCACTGACATTTGCCCTATCTGAAAGTCTGATAAACGCCGGAAAAATGACTAAGTCCAAAAAAAATATATTTTTTTTCAACTTTTTTCAATTTTACCCCCGTGGGATATATATTCTACCCACACACATTTGAAACTCTCCTGGGGTACCCTCACACATATTATTCCCTCATTTAGTGGATATTTTCACAAAAAAGTGAAATTTTCAAAAATCCAGAAAATTGGCTGAAAACGACTAAATATCAAGGACTCATTGGGCAAATCGCTCTGGAACTGAAATTGGAATGCTCACTGACATTTGCCCTATCTGAAAGTCTGATAAACGCCGGAAAAATGACTAAGTCCAAAAAAAAAAAATTTTTTTCAACTATTTTCAATTTTACCCCCGTGGGATATATATTCTACCCACACACATTGGGAACTCTCCTGGGGTACCCTCACACATATTATTCCCTCATTTAGTGGATATTTTCACAAAAAAGTGAAATTTTCAAAAATCCAGAAAATTGGCTGAAAACGACTAAATATCAAGGACTCATTGGGCGAATCGCTCTGGAACTGAAATTTGAATGCTCACTGACATTTGCCCTATCTGAAAGTCTGATAAACACCGGAAAAATGACTAAGTCCAAAAAAAATAATTTTTTTTTCAACTTTTTTCAATTTTACCCCCGTGGGATATATATTCTACCCACACACATTTGAAACTCTCCTGGGGTACCCTCACACATTTTATTCCCTCATTTAGTGGATATTTTCACAAAAAAGTGAAATTTTCAAAAATTCTAAATATTGGCTGAAAACGACTAAATATCAAGGACTCATTGGGCGAATCGCTCTTGAACTGAAATCGGAATGCTCACTGACATTTCCCCTATCTGAAAGTCTGATAAACGCCGGAAAAATGAGTAAGTACAAAAAAAAAATTTTTTTCAACTTTTTTCAATTTTAACCCTGTGGGATATATAGTCTACTCACACACATTTGTAACTCTCCTGGGGTACCCTCACACATAGTATTCCCTCATTTAGTGGATATTTTCACAAAAAAAGTGAAATTTTCAAAAATCCAGAAAATTCGCTGAAAACGACTAAATATCAATGAATCATTGGGCGAATCGTTCTGGAACTGAAATCGGAACGCTCACTGACATTTCCCCTATCTGAAAGTCTGATAAACGGCAGTAAAATGATTAAGTACAAAAAAAAATTTTTTTTAAACTTTTTTCAATTTTAACCCTGTGGGATATATATTCTGCCCACACACATTTGGAACTCTCCTGTGGTACCCTCACACATATTATTCCCTCATTTAGTGGATATTTTCACAAAAAAGTGAAATTTTGAAAAATTCAAAATATTGGCTGAAAACGACTAAATATCAAGGACTCATTGGGTGAATCGCTCTTGAACTGAAATCGGAACGCTCACTGACATTTCCCCTATCTGAAAGTCTGACAAACGCCAGAAAAATGACTAAGTCCAAAAAAAAAAATGTTTTCAACTTTTTTAAATTTTACCCCCGTGGAATATATATTCTACCCCAACACATTGGGAGCTCTCCTGGGGTACCCTCACACATATTATTCCCTCATTTAGTGGATATTTTCACAAAAAAGTGAAATTTTCAAAAATCCAGAAAATTGGCTGAAAACGACTAAATATCAAGGACTCATTGGGCGAATCGCTCTGGAACTGAAATCGGAACGCTCACTGACATTTCCCCTATCTGAAAGTCTGATAAACGCCGGAAAAATGAGTAAGTACAAAAAAAAAATTTTTTTCAACTTTTTTCAATTTTAACCCTGTGGGATATATAGTCTACTCACACACATTTGTAACTCTCCTGGGGTACCCTCACACATAGTATTCCCTCATTTAGTGGATATTTTCACAAAAAAGTGAAATTTTCAAAAATCCAGAAAATTGGCTGAAAACGACTAAATATCAATGAATCATTGGGCGAATCGTTCTGGAACTGAAATCGGAACGCTCACTGACATTTCCCCTATCTGAAAGTCTGATAAACGGCAGAAAAATGATTAAGTACAAAAAAAAATTTTTTTTAAACTTTTTTCAATTTTAACCCTGTGGGATATATATTCTGCCCACACACATTTGGAACTCTCCTGTGGTACCCTCACACATATTATTCCCTCATTTAGTGGATATTTTCACAAAAAAGTGAAATTTTCAAAAATTCAAAATATTGGCTGAAAACGATTAAATATCAAGGACTCATTGGGCGAATCGCTCTTGAACTGAAATCGGAACGCTCACTGACATTTCCCCTATCTGAAAGTCTGATAAACGCCAGAAAAATGACTAAGTCCAAAAAAAAAAATGTTTTCAACTTTTTTAAATTTTACCCCCGTGGAATATATATTCTACCCAAACACATTGGGAGCTCTCCTGGGGTACCCTCACACATATTATTCCCTCATTTAGTGGATATTTTCACAAAAAAGTGAAATTTTCAAAAATCCAGAAAATTGGCTGAAAACGACTAAATATCAAGGACTCATTGGGCGAATCGCTCTGGAACTGAAATCGGAACGCTCACTGACATTTCCCCTATCTGAAAGTCTGATAAACGCCGGAAAAATGAGTAAGTACAAAAAAAAAATTTTTTTCAACTTTTTTCAATTTTAACCCTGTGGGATATATAGTCTACTCACACACATTTGTAACTCTCCTGGGGTACCCTCACACATAGTATTCCCTCATTTAGTGGATATTTTCACAAAAAAGTGAAATTTTCAAAAATCCAGAAAATTGGCTGAAAACGACTAAATATCAATGAATCATTGGGCGAATCGTTCTGGAACTGAAATCGGAACGCTCACTGACATTTCCCCTATCTGAAAGTCTGATAAACGGCAGAAAAATGATTAAGTACAAAAAAAATTTTTTTTTTAACTTTTTTCAATTTTAACCCTGTGGGATATATATTCTGCCCACACACATTTGGAACTCTCCTGTGGTACCCTCACACTTATTATTCCCTCATTTAGTGGATATTTTCACAAAAAAGTGAAATTTTCAAAAATTCAAAATATTGGCTGAAAACGATTAAATATCAAGGACTCATTGGGCGAATTGCTCTTGAACTGAAATCGGAACGCTCACTGACATTTCCCCTATCTGAAAGTCTGATAAACGCCAGAAAAATGACTAAGTCCAAAAAAAAAAATGTTTTTAACTTTTTTAAATTTTACCCCCGTGGGATATATATTCTACCCAAACACATTGGAAGCTCTCCTGGGGTACCCTCACACATATTATTCCCTCATTTAGTGGATATTTTCACAAAAAAGTGAAATTTTCAAAAATCCAGAAAATTGGCTTAAAACGACTAAATATCAAGGACTCATTGGGCGAATCGCTCTGGAACTGAAATTGGAATGCTCACTGACATTTGCCCTATCTGAAAGTCTGATAAACGTCGGAAAAATGACTAAGTCCAAAAAAAAAAATTTTTTTTCAACTTTTTTCAATTTTACCCCCGTGGGATATATATTCTACCCACACACATTGGGAACTCTCCTGGGGTACCCTCACACATATTATTCCCTCATTTAGTGGATATTTTCACAAAAAAGTGAAATTTTCAAAAATCCAGAAAATTGGCTGAAAACGACTAAATATCAAGGACTCATTGGGCGAATCGCTCTGGAACTGAAATTGGAATGCTCACTGACATTTGCCCTATCTGAAAGTCTGATAAACGCCGGAAAAATGACTAAGTCCAAAAAAAATAATTTATTTTCAACTTTTTTCAATTTTACCCCCGTGGGATATATATTCTACCCACACACATTTGAAACTCTCCTGGGGTACCCTCACACATATTATTCCCTCATTTAGTGGATATTTTCACAAAAAAGTGAAATTTTCAAAAATCCAGAAAATTGGCTGAAAACGACTAAATATCAAGGACTCATTGGGCAAATCGCTCTGGAACTGAAATTGGAATGCTCACTGACATTTGCCCTATCTGAAAGTCTGATAAACGCCGGAAAAATGACTAAGTCCAAAAAAAAAAAAATTTTTTTTCAACTTTTTTCAATTTTACCCCCGTGGGATATATATTCTACCCACACACATTTGGAACTCTCCTGGGGTACCCTCACACATATTATTCCCTCATTTAGTGGATATTTTCACAAAAAAGTGAAATTTTCAAAAATCCAGAAAATTGGCTGAAAACGAATAAATATCAAGGACTCATTGGGTGAATCGCTCTGGAACTGATATCGGAACGCTCACTGACATTTGCCCTATCTGAAAGTCTGATAAACGCCGGAAAAATGACTAAGTCCAAAAGAAAATTTTTTTCAGCTATTTTCAATTTTACCCCCGTGGGATATATATTCTACCCACACACATTGGGAACTCTCCTGGGGTACCCTCACACATATTATTCCCTCATTTAGTGGATATTTTCACAAAAAAGTGAAATTTTCAAAAATCCAGAAAATTGGCTGAAAACGACTAAATATCAAGGACTCATTGGGCGAATCGCTCTGGAACTGAAATTGGAATGCTCACTGACATTTGCCCTATCTGAAAGTCTGATAAACGCCGGAAAAATGACTAAGTCTAAAAGAAAATTTTTTTCAACTTTTTTCAATTTTACCCCCGTGGGATATATATTCTACCCACACACATCGGGAACTCTCCTGGGGTACCCTCACACATATTATTCCCTCATTTAGTGGATATTTTCACAAAAAAGTGAAATTTTCAAAAATCCAGAAAATTGGCTGAAAACGACTAAATATCAAGGACTCATTGGGCGAATCGCTCTGGAACTGAAATTGGAATGCTCACTGACATTTGCCCTATCTGAAAGTCTGATAAACGCCGGAAAAATGACTAAATCTAAAAGAAAATTTTTTTCAACTTTTTTCAATTTTACCCCCGTGGGATATATATTCTACCCACACACATCGGGAACTCTCCTGGGGTACCCTCACACATATTATTCCCTCATTTAGTGGATATTTTCACAAAAAAGTGAAATTTTCAAAAATCCAGAAAATTGGCTGAAAACGACTAAATATCAAGGACTCATTGGGCGAATCGCTCTGGAACTGAAATTGGAATGCTCACTGACATTTGCCCTATCTGAAAGTCTGATAAACGCCGGAAAAATGACTAAGTCCAAAAAAAAAAAGTTTTCAACTTTTTTCAATTTTACCCCCGTGGGATATATATTCTACCCAAACACATTGGGAACTCTCCTGGGGTACCTTCACACATATTATTCCCTCATTTAGTGGATATTTTCACAAAAACGTGAAATTTTCAAAAATCCAGAAAATTGGCTGAAAACGACTAAATATCAAGGACTCATTGGGCAAATTGCTCTGGAACTGAAATTGGAATGCTCACTGGCATTTGCCCTATCTGAAAGTCTGATAAACGCCGGAAAAATGACTAAGTCCAAAAAAAAAAATTTTTTTCAACTTTTTTCAATTTTACCCCCGTGGGATATATATTCTACCCACACACATTGGGAACTCTCCTGGGGTACCCTCACACATATTATTGCCTCATTTAGTGGATATTTTCACAAAAAAATGAAATTTTCAAAAATCCAGAAGATTGGCTGAAAACGACTAAATATCAAGGACTCATTGGGTGAATCGCTCTGGAACTGAAATCGGAACGCTCACTGACATTTGCCCTATCTGAAAGTCTGATAAACGCCGGAAAAATGACTAAGTCCAAAAAAAAAATTTTTTTTCAACTTTTTCAATTTTAACCCTGTGGTATATATATTCTACCCATACACATTGGGAACTCTCCTGGGGTACCCTCACACATATTATTCCCTCATTTAGTGGATATTTTCCAAAAAAAGTGAAATTTTCAAAAATCCAGAAAATTGGCTGAAAACGATTAAATATCAAGGACTCATTGGGCGAATCGCTCTGTTACTGAAATTGGAATGCTCACTGACATTTGCCCTATCTGAAAGTCTGATAAACGCCGGAAAAATGACCAAGTCCAAAAAAAATTGTTTTCAACTTTTTTCAATTCTACCCCCGTGGGATATATATTCTACCCACACACATTTGGAACTCTCCTGGGGTACCTTGACACATATTATTCCCTCATTTAGTGGATATTTTCACAAAAAAGAGAAATTTTCAAAAATCCAGAAAATTGGCTGAAAACGACTAAATATCAAGGACTCATTGGGCGAATCGCTCTGGAACTGAAATCGGAATGCTCACTGACATTTGCCCTATGTGAAAGTCTGATAAACGCCGGAAAAATGACAGTCCAAAAAAAAACTTTTTTTAACTTTTTTCAATTTTACCCCCGTGGGATATATATTCTACCCACACACATTGGGAACTCTCCTGGGGTACCCTCACACATATTATTCCCTCATTTAGTGGATATTTTCACAAAAACGTGAAATTTTCAACAATCCAGAAAATTGGCTGAAAACGACTAAATATCAAGGACTCATTGGGTGAATCGCTCTGGAACTGAAATCGGAATGCGCACTGACATTTGCCCTATCTGAAAGTCTGATAAACGCCGGAAAAATGACTAAGTCCAAAAAAAATATTTTTTTTCAACTTTTTTCAATTTTACCCCCGTGGGATATATATTCTACCCAAACACATTGGGAACTCTCCTGGGGTACCCTCACACATATTATTCCCTCATTTAGTGGATATTTTCACAAAAAAGTGAAATTTTCAAAAATCCAGAAAATTGGCTGAAAACGACTAAATATCAATGACTCATTGGGCGAATCGCTCTGGAACTGAAATCGGAATGCTCACTGACATTTGCCCTATCTGAAAGTCTGATAAACGCCGGAAAAATGACTAAGTCCAAAAGAAAAATTTTTTCAACTTTTTTCAATTTTACCCCCGTGGGATATATATTCTACCCACACACATTGGGAACTCTCCTGGGGTACCCTCACACATATTATTCCCTCATTTAGTGGATATTTTCACAAAAAAGTGAAATTTTCAAAAATCCAGAAAATTGGCTGAAAACGACTAAATATAAAGGACTCATTGGGTGAATCGCTCTGGAACTGAAATCGGAACGCTCACTGACATTTGCCCTATCTGAAAGTCTGATAAACGCCGGAAAAATGACTAAGTCCAAAAAAAAAATTTTTTTTCAACTTTTTCAATTTTAACCCTGTGGTATATATATTCTACCCATACACATTGGGAACTCTCCTGGGGTACCCTCACACATATTATTCCCTCATTTAGTGGATATTTTCCAAAAAAAGTGAAATTTTCAAAAATCCAGAAAATTGGCTGAAAACGATTAAATATCAAGGACTCATTGGGCAAATCGCTCTGTTACTGAAATTGGAATGCTCACTGACATTTGCCCTATCTGAAAGTCTGATAAACGCCGGAAAAATGACCAAGTCCAAAAAAAATTGTTTTCAACTTTTTTCAATTCTACCCCCGTGGGATATATATTCTACCCAAACACATTGGGAACTCTCCTGGGGTACCATCACACATATTATTCCCTCATTTAGTGGATATTTTCACAAAAAAGTGAAATTTTCAAAAATCCAGAAAATTGGCTGAAAACGACTAAATATCAAGGACTCATTGGGCGAATCGCTCTGTAACTGAAATTGGAATGCTCACTGACATTTGCCCTATCTGAAAGTCTGATAAACGCCGGAAAAATGACTAAGTCCAAAAAAAAATTTTTTTCAACTTTTTTCAATTTTACCCCCGTGGGATATATATTCTACCCAAACACATTGGGAAGTCTCCTGGGGTACCCTCACACATATTATTCCCTCATTTAGTGGATATTTTCACAAAAAAGTGAAATTTTCAAAAATCCAACATATTGGCTGAAAACGACTAAATATCAAGGACTAATTGGGCGAATCGCTCTGGAACTGAAATCGAAACGCTCACTGACATTTGCCCTTTCTGAAAGTCTGATAAACGCCGGAAAAATGACTAAGTCCAAAAAAAATTTTTTTTCAACTTTTTTCAATTTTAATCCCGTGGGATATATATTCTACCCACACACATTGGGAACTCTCCTGGGGTACCCTCACACATATTATTCCCTCATTTAGTGGATATTTTCACAAAAAAGTGAAATTTTCAAAAATCCAAAATATTGGCTGAAAACGACTAAATATCAAGGACTAATTGGGCGAATCGCTCTGGAACTGAAATCGAAACGCTCACTGACATTTGCCCTTTCTGAAAGTCTGATAAACGCCGGAAAAATGACTAAGTCCAAAAAAAATTTTTTTTCAACTTTTTTCAATTTTAATCCCGTGGGATATATATTCTACCCAAACACATTGGGAACTCTCCCACACATATTATTCCCTCATTTAGTGGATATTTTCACAAAAAAGTGAAATTTTCAAAAATCCAAAATATTGTCTGAAAACGACTAAATATCAAGGACTCATTGGGCGAATCGCTCTGGAACTGAAATCGAAACGCTCACTGACATTTGCCCTAACTGAAAGTCTGATAAACGCCGGAAAAATGACTAAGTCCAAAAAAAAAAAAATTTTTCAACTTTTTTCAATTTTACCCCCGTGGGATATATATTCTACCCACACACATTTGGAACTCTCCTGGGGTACCTTGACACATATTATTCCCTCATTTAGTGGATATTTTCACAAAAAAGTGAAATTTTCAAAAATCCAATATATTGGCTGAAAACGACTAAATATCAAGGACGCATTGGGCGAATCGCTCTGGAACTGAAATCGGAACGCTCACTGACATTTGCCCTATCTGAAAGTCTGATAAACGCCAGAAAAATGACTAAGTCTCAAAAAAAATTTTTTTCAACTTTTTTCAATTTTACCCCCGTGGGATATATATTCTACCCACACACATTTGGAACTCTCCTGGGGTACCTTGACACATATTATTCCCTCATTTAGTGGATATTTTCACAAAAAAGAGAAATTTTCAAAAATCCAGAAAATTGGCTGAAAACGACTAAATATCAAGGACTCATTGGGCGAATCGCTCTGGAACTGAAATCGGAATGCTCACTGACATTTGCCCTATGTGAAAGTCTGATAAACGCCGGAAAAATGACAGTCCAAAAAAAAACTTTTTTTAACTTTTTTCAATTTTACCCCCGTGGGATATATATTCTACCCACACACATTGGGAACTCTCCTGGGGTACCCTCACACATATTATTCCCTCATTTAGTGGATATTTTCACAAAAAAGTGAAATTTTCAACAATCCAGAAAATTGGCTGAAAACGACTAAATATCAAGGACTCATTGGGTGAATCGCTCTGGAACTGAAATCGGAATGCGCACTGACATTTGCCCTATCTGAAAGTCTGATAAACGCCGGAAAAATGACTAAGTCCAAAAGAAAAATTTTTTCAACTTTTTTCAATTTTACCCCCGTGGGATATATATTCTACCCACACACATTGGGAACTCTCCTGGGGTACCCTCACACATATTATTCCCTCATTTAGTGGATATTTTCACAAAAAAGTGAAATTTTCAAAAATCCAGAAAATTGGCTGAAAACGACTAAATATCAAGGACTCATTGGGCGAATCATTCTGGAACTGAAATTGGAATGCTCACTGACATTTGCCCTATGTGAAAGTCTGATAAACGCCGGAAAAATGACAGTCCAAAAAAAAAATTTTTTCAACTTTTTTCAATTTTACCCCTGTGGGATATATATTCTACCCAAACACATTGGGTACTCTCCTGGGGTACCCTCACACATATTATTCCTCATTTAGTGGATATTTTCACAAAAAAGTGAAATTTTCAAAAATCCAGAAAATTGGCTGAAAACGACTAAATATAAAGGACTCATTGGGCGAATCGCTCTGGAACTGAAATTGGAACGCTCACTGACATTTGCCCAATCTGAAAGTCTGATAAACGCCGGAAAAATGACAGTCCAAAAAAAAAATTTTTTTTTACTTTTTTCAATTTTACCCCCGTGGGATATATATTCTACCCACACACATTGGGAACTCTCCTGGGGTACCCTCACACATATTATTCCCTCATTTAGTGGATATTTTCACAAAAACGTGAAATTTTCAACAATCCAGAAAATTGGCTGAAAACGACTAAATATCAAGGACTCATTGGGTGAATCGCTCTGGAACTGAAATCGGAATGCGCACTGACATTTGCCCTATCTGAAAGTCTGATAAACGCCGGAAAAATGACTAAGTCCAAAAAAAATATTTTTTTTCAACTTTTTTCAATTTTACCCCCGTGGGATATATATTCTACCCACACACATTTGGAACTCTCCTGGGGTACCCTCACACATATTATTCCCTCATTTAGTGGATATTTTCACAAAAAAGTGAAATTTTCAAAAATCCAGAAAATTGGCTGAAAAAGACTAAATATCAAGGACTCATTGGGCGAATCGCTCTGGAACTGAAATCGGAATGCTCACTGACATTTGCCCTATCTGAAAGTCTGATAAACGCAGGAAAAATGACTAAGTCCAAAAAAAAAATTTTTTCAACTTTTTTAAATTTTACCCCGTGGGATATATATTCTACCCACACACATTTGGAACTCTCCTGGGGTACCTTGACACATATTATTCCCTCATTTAGTGGATATTTTCACAAAAAAGTGAAATTTTCAAAAATCCAGAAAATTGGCTGAAAACGACTAAATATCATGGACTCATTCACCGAATCGCTCTGGAACTGAAATTGGAATGCTCACTGACATTTGCCCTATCTGAAAGTCTGATAAACGCCGGAAAAATGACTAAGTCCAAAAAAAAATTTTTTCAACTTTTTTCAATTTTACCCCCGTGGGATATATATTCTACCCACACACATTTGGAACTCTCCTGGGGTACCCTCACACATATTATTCCCTCATTTAGTGGATATTTTCACAAAAAAGTGAAATTTTCAAAAATCCAGAAAATTGGCTGAAAACGACTAAATATCAAGGACTCATTGGGCGAATCGCTCTGTAACTGAAATTGGAATGCTCACTGACATTTGCTCTATCTGAAAGTCTGATAAACGCAGGAAAAATGACTAAGTCCAAAAAAAAATTTTTTTCAACTTTTTTCAATTTTACCCCCGTGGGATATATATTCTACCCACACACATTTGGAACTCTCCTGGGGTACCCTCACACATATTATTCCCTCATTTAGTGGATATTTTCACAAAAAAGTGAAATTTTCAAAAATCCAAAATATTGGCTGAAAACGACTATATATCAAGGATTCATTGGGCGAATCGCTCTGGAACTGAAATCGGAATGCTCACTGACATTTGCCCTATCTGAAAGTCTGATGAACGCCGGAAAAATTACTAAGTCCAAAAAAAAAATGTTTTCAACTTTGTTCAATTTTACCCCCGTGGGATATATAATCTACCCACACACATTTGGAACTCTCCTGGGGTACCTTGACACATATTATTCCCTCATTTAGTGGATATTTTCACAAAAAAGTGAAATTTTCAAAAATCCACAAAATTGGCTGAAAACAACTAAATATCAAGTGATCATTGGGCGAATCGCTCTGGAACTGAAATCGTAACACTCAGTGACATTTGCCCTTTCTGAAAGTCTGATAAACGCAGGAAAAATGACTAAGTCCAAAAAAAATTTTTTTTCAATTTTACCCCCGTGGGATATATATTCTACCCACACACATTTGGAACTCTCCTGGGGTACCCTCACACTTATTATTCCCTCATTTAGTGGATATTTTCACAAAAAAGTGAAATTTTCAAAAATCCAGAAAATTGGCTGAAAACGACTAAATATCAAGGATTCATTGGGCGAATCGCTCTGAAATTGAAATCGGAATGCTCACTGATATTTGCCCTATCTGAAAGTCTGATATACGCCGGAAAAATGACTAAGTCCAAAAAAAAATTTTTTTCAACTTTTTTAAATTTTACCCCGTGGGATATATATTCTACCCACACACATTTGGAACTCTCCTGGGGTACCTTGACACATATTATTCCCTCATTTAGTGGATATTTTCACAAAGAAGTGAAATTTTCAAAAATCCAGAAAATTGGCTGAAAACGACTAAATATCATGGACTCATTCGCCGATTCGCTCTGGAACTGAAATTGGAATGCTCACTGACATTTGCCCTATCTGAAAGTCTGATAAACGCCGGAAAAATGACTAAGTCCAAAATAAATTTTTTTTCAACTTTTTTCAATTTTACCCCCGTGGGATATATATTCTACCCCAACACATTTGGAACTCTCCTGGGGTACCCTCACACATATTATTCCCTCATTTAGTGGATATTTTCACAAAAAAGTGAAATTTTCAAAAATCCAAAATATTGGCTGAAAATGACTAAATATCAAGGACTCATTGGGCGAATCACTCTGGAACTGAAATCGGAATGCTCACTGTCATTTGCCCTATCTGAAAGTCTGATAAACGCAGGAAAAATGACTAAGTCCAAAAAAAAAATTTTTTTCAATTTTACCCCCGTGGGATATATATTCTACCCACACACATTTGGAACTCTCCTGGGGTACCTTGACACATATTATTCCCTCATTTAGTGGATATTTTCACAAAGAAGTGAAATTTTCAAAAATCCAGAAAATTGGCTGAAAACGACTAAATATCATGGACTCATTCGCCGAATCGCTCTGGAACTGAAATTGGAATGCTCACTGACATTTGCCCTATCTGAAAGTCTGATAAACGCCGGAAAAATGACTAAGTCCAAAATAAATTTTTTTTCAACTTTTTTCAATTTTACCCCCGTGGGATATATATTCTACCCCAACACATTTGGAACTCTCCTGGGGTACCCTCACACATATTATTCCCTCATTTAGTGGATATTTTCACAAAAAAGTGAAATTTTCAAAAATCCAAAATATTGGCTGAAAATGACTAAATATCAAGGACTCATTGGGCTAATCACTCTGGAACTGAAATCGGAATGCTCACTGTCATTTGCCCTATCTGAAAGTCTGATAAACGCAGGAAAAATGACTAAGTCCAAAAAAAAAATTTTTTTCAATTTTACCCCCGTGGGATATATATTCTACCCACACACATTTGGAACTCTCCTGGGGTACCTTGACACATATTATTCCCTCATTTAGTGGATATTTTCACAAAAAAGTGAAATTTTCAAAAATCCACAAAATTGGCTGAAAACGACTAAATATCAAGGACTCATTGGGCGAATCGCTCTGGAACTGAAATCGTAACACTCACTGACATTTGCCCTATCTGAAAGTCTGATAAACGCCGGAAAAATTACTAAGACCAAAAAAAAAATTTTATTCAACTTTTTTCAATTTTACCCCCGTGGGATATATATTCTACCCACACACATTTGGAACTCTCCTGGGGTACCCTCACACATATTATTCCCTCATTTAGTGGATATTTTCACAAAAAAGTGAAATTTTCAAAAATCCAGAAAATAGGCTGAAAACAACTAAATATCAAGGACTCATTGGGTGAATAACTCTGGAACTGAAATCTGAATGCTCACTGACATTTGCTCTATCTGAAAGTCTGATAAACGCAGGAAAAATGACTAAGTCCAAAAAAAAATTTTTTTCAACTTTTTTCAATTTTACCCCCGTGGGATATATATTCTACCCACACACATTTGGAACTCTCCTGGGGTACCCTCACACTTATTATTCTCTCATTTAGTGGATATTTTCACAAAAAAGAGAAATTTTCAAAAATCCAGAAAATTGGCTGAAAACGACTAAATATCAAGGATTCATTGGGCGAATCGCTCTGGAACTGAAATCGGAATGCTCACTGACATTTGCCCTATCTGAAAGTCTGATAAACGCCGGAAAAATTACTAAGTCCAAAAAAAAAATGTTTTCAACTTTTTTCAATTTTACCCCCGTGGGATATATATTCTACCCACACACATTTGGAACTCTCCTGGGGTACCCTCACACATATTATTCCCTCATTTAGTGGATATTTTCACAAAAAAGTGAAATTTTCAAAAATCCAAAATATTGGCTGAAAATGACTAAATATCAAGGACTCATTGGGCGAATCACTCTGGAACTGAAATCGGAATGCTCACTGTCATTTGCCCTATCTGAAAGTCTGATAAACGCAGGAAAAATGACTAAGTCCAAAAAAAAAATTTTTTTCAATTTTACCCCCGTGGGATATATATTCTACCCACACACATTTGGAACTCTCCTGGGGTACCCTCACACATATTATCCTCACACATATTATTCCCTCATTTAGTGGATATTTTCACAAAAAAGTGAAATTTTCAAAAATCCAGAAAATAGGCTGAAAACAACTAAATATCAAGGACTCATTGGGTGAATAACTCTGGAACTGAAATCGGAATGCTCCTTGACATTTGCCCTATCTGAAAGTCTGATAAAAGCAGGAAAAATGACTAAGTCCAAAAAAAAAATGTTTTCAACTTTGTTCAATTTTACCCCCGTGGGATATATAATCTACCCACACACATTTGGAACTCTCCTGGGGTAGCTTGACACATATTATTCCCTCATTTAGTGGATATTTTCACAAAAAAGTGAAATTTTCAAAAATCCACAAAATTGGCTGAAAACAACTAAATATCAAGTGATAATTGGGCGAATCGCTCTGGAACTGAAATCGTAAAACTCAGTGACATTTGCCCTTTCTGAAAGTCTGATAAACGCAGGAAAAATGACTAAGTCCAAAAAAAAAATTTTTTTCAATTTTACCCCCGTGGGATATATATTCTACCCACACACATTTGGAACTCTCCTGGGGTACCCTCACACATATTATCCTCACACATATTATTCCCTCATTTAGTGGATATTTTCACAAAAAAGTGAAATTTTCAAAAATCCAGAAAATAGGCTGAAAACAACTAAATATCAAGGACTCATTGGGTGAATAACTCTGGAACTGAAATCGGAATGCTCCTTGACATTTGCCCTATCTGAAAGTCTGATAAAAGCAGGAAAAATGACTAAGTCCAAAAAAAAAATGTTTTCAACTTTGTTCAATTTTACCCCCGTGGGATATATAATCTACCCACACACATTTGGAACTCTCCTGGGGTAGCTTGACACATATTATTCCCTCATTTAGTGGATATTTTCACAAAAAAGTGAAATTTTCAAAAATCCACAAAATTGGCTGAAAACAACTAAATATCAAGTGATAATTGGGCGAATCGCTCTGGAACTGAAATCGTAAAACTCAGTGACATTTGCCCTTTCTGAAAGTCTGATAAACGCAGGAAAAATGACTAAGTCCAAAAAAAATTTTTTTTCAATTTTACCCCCGTGGGATATATATTCTACCCACACACATTTGGAACTCTCCTGGGGTACCCTCACACTTATTATTCCCTCATTTAGTGGATATTTTCACAAAAAAGTGAAATTTTCAAAAATCCAGAAAATTGGCTGAAAACGACTAAATATCAAGGATTCATTGGGCGAATCGCTCTGAAATTGAAATCGGAATGCTCACTGATATTTGCCCTATCTGAAAGTCTGATATACGCCGGAAAAATGACTAAGTCCAAAAAAAAATTTTTTTCAACTTTTTTAAATTTTACCCCGTGGGATATATATTCTACCCACACACATTTGGAACTCTCCTGGGGTACCTTGACACATTTTATTCCCTCATTTAGTGGATATTTTCACAAAGAAGTGAAATTTTCAAAAATCCAGAAAATTGGCTGAAAACGACTAAATATCATGGACTCATTCGCCGAATCGCTCTGGAACTGAAATTGGAATGCTCACTGACATTTGCCCTATCTGAAAGTCTGATAAACGCCGGAAAAATGACTAAGTCCAAAATAAATTTTTTTTCAACTTTTTTCAATTTTACCCCCGTGGGATATATATTCTACCCCAACACATTTGGAACTCTCCTGATGTACCCTCACACATATTATTCCCTCATTTAGTGGATATTTTCACAAAAAAGTGAAATTTTCAAAAATCCAAAATATTGGCTGAAAATGACTAAATATCAAGGACTCATTGGGCGAATCACTCTGGAACTGAAATCGGAATGCTCACTGTCATTTGCCCTATCTGAAAGTCTGATAAACGCAGGAAAAATGACTAAGTCCAAAAAAAAAATTTTTTTCAATTTTACCCCCGTGGGATATATATTCTACCCACACACATTTGGAACTCTCCTGGGGTACCTTGACACATATTATTCCCTCATTTAGTGGATATTTTCACAAAAAAGTGAAATTTTCAAAAATCCAGAAAATTGGCTGAAAACGACTAAATATCATGGACTCATTCACCGAATCGCTCTGGAACTGAAATTGGAATGCTCACTGACATTTGCTCTATCTGAAAGTCTGATAAACGCAGGAAAAATGACTAAGTCCAAAAAAAAATTTTTTTCAACTTTTTTCAATTTTACCCCCGTGGGATATATATTCTACCCACACACATTTGGAACTCTCCTGGGGTACCCTCACACTTATTATTCTCTCATTTAGTGGATATTTTCACAAAAAAGAGAAATTTTCAAAAATCCAGAAAATTGGCTGAAAACGACTAAATATCAAGGATTCATTGGGCGAATCGCTCTGGAACTGAAATCGGAATGCTCACTGACATTTGCCCTATCTGAAAGTCTGATAAACGCCGGAAAAATTACTAAGTCCAAAAAAAAAATGTTTTCAACTTTTTTCAATTTTACCCCCGTGGGATATATATTCTACCCACACACATTTGGAACTCTCCTGGGGTACCCTCACACATATTATTCCCTCATTTAGTGGATATTTTCACAAAAAAGTGAAATTTTCAAAAATCCAAAATATTCCCTGAAAATGACTAAATATCAAGGACTCATTGGGCGAATCACTCTGGAACTGAAATCGGAATGCTCACTGTCATTTGACCTATCTGAAAGTCTGATAAACGCAGGAAAAATGACTAAGTCCAAAAAAAAAATTTTTTTCAATTTTACCCCCGTGGGATATATATTCTACCCACACACATTTGGAACTCTCCTGGGGTACCCTCACACATATTATTCCCTCATTTAGTGGATATTTTCACAAAAAAGTGAAATTTTCAAAAATCCAGAAAATAGGCTGAAAACAACTAAATATCAAGGACTCATTGGGTGAATAACTCTGGAACTGAAATCGGAATGTTCCTTGACATTTGCCCTATCTGAAAGTCTGATAAAAGCAGGAAAAATGACTAAGTCCAAAAAAAAAATGTTTTCAACTTTTTTCAATTTTACCCCCGTGGGATATATAATCTACCCACACACATTTGGAACTCTCCTGGGGTACCTTGACACATATTATTCCCTCATTTAGTGGATATTTTCACAAAAAAGTGAAATTTTCAAAAATCCACAAAATTGGCTGAAAACAACTAAATATCAAGTGATCATTGGGCGAATCGCTCTGGAACTGAAATCGTAACACTCAGTGACATTTGCCCTTTCTGAAAGTCTGATAAACGCAGGAAAAATGACTAAGTCCAAAAAAAATTTTTTTTCAATTTTACCCCCGTGGGATATATATTCTACCCACACACATTTGGAACTCTCCTGGGGTACCCTCACACTTATTATTCCCTCATTTAGTGGATATTTTCACAAAAAAGTGAAATTTTCAAAAATCCAGAAAATTGGCTGAAAACGACTAAATATCAAGGATTCATTGGGCGAATCGCTCTGAAATTGAAATCGGAATGCTCACTGATATTTGCCCTATCTGAAAGTCTGATATACGCCGGAAAAATGACTAAGTCCAAAAAAAAACTTTTTTCAACTTTTTTAAATTTTACCCCGTGGGATATATATTCTACCCACACACATTTGGAACTCTCCTGGGGTACCTTGACACATATTATTCCCTCATTTAGTGGATATTTTCACAAAGAAGTGAAATTTTCAAAAATCCAGAAAATTGGCTGAAAACGACTAAATATCATGGACTCATTCGCCGAATCGCTCTGGAACTGAAATTGGAATGCTCACTGACATTTGCCCTATCTGAAAGTCTGATAAACGCCGGAAAAATGACTAAGTCCAAAATAAATTTTTTTTCAACTTTTTTCAATTTTACCCCCGTGGGATATATATTCTACCCACACACATTTGGAACTCTCCTGGGGTACCTTGACACATATTATTCCCTCATTTAGTGGATATTTTCACAAAAAAGTGAAATTTTCAAAAATCCACAAAATTGGCTGAAAACGACTAAATATCAAGGACTCATTGGGCGAATCGCTCTGGAACTGAAATCGTAACACTCACTGACATTTGCCCTATCTGAAAGTCTGATAAACGCCGGAAAAATGACTAAGACCAAAAAAAAAATTTTATTCAACTTTTTTCAATTTTACCCCCGTGGGATATATATTCTACCCACACACATTTGGAACTCTCCTGGGGTACCCTCACACATATTATTACCTCATTTAGTGGATATTTTCACAAAAAAGTGAAATTTTCAAAAATCCAGAAAATTGGCTGAAAAAGACTAAATATCAAGGACTCATTGGGCGAATCGCTCTGGAACTGAAATCGGAATGCTCACTGACATTTGCCCTATCTGAAAGTCTGATAAACGCAGGAAAAATGACTAAGTCCAAAAAAAAAATTTTTTCAACTTTTTTAAATTTTACCCCGTGGGATATATATTCTACCCACACACATTTGGAACTCTCCTGGGGTACCTTGACACATATTATTCCCTCATTTAGTGGATATTTTCACAAAAAAGTGAAATTTTCAAAAATCCACAAAATTGGCTGAAAACAACTAAATATCAAGTGATCATTGGGCGAATCGCTCTGGAACTGAAATCGTAACACTCACTGACATTTGCCCTATCTGAAAGTCTGATAAACGCCGGAAAAATGACTAAGTCCAAAAAAAAATTTTTTCAACTTTTTTCAATTTTACCCCCGTGGGATATATATTCTACCCACACACATTTGGAACTCTCCTGGGGTACCCTCACACATATTATTCCCTCATTTAGTGGATATTTTCACAAAAAAGTGAAATTTTCAAAAATCCAGAAAATAGGCTGAAAACGACTAAATATCAAGGACTCATTGGGTGAATAACTCTGGAACTGATATCTGAATGCTCACTGACATTTGCCCTATCTGAAAGTCTGATAAACGCAGGAAAAATGACTAAGAGCAAAAAAAAAATTTTATTAAACTTTTTTCAATTTTACCCCCGTGGGATATATATTCTACCCACACACATTTGGAACTCTCCTGGGGTACCCTCACACTTATTATTCCCTCATTTAGTGGATATTTTCACAAAAAAGTGAAATTTTCAAAAATCCAGAAAATTGGCTGAAAACGACTAAATATCAAGTGATCATTGGGCGAATCGCTCTGGAACTGAAATCGGAACACTCAGTGACATTTGCCCTATCTGAAAGTCTGATAAACGGCGGAAAAATGTCTAAGACCAAAAAAAAAAATTTTTTCAACTTTTTTCAATTTTACCCCCGTGGGATATATATTCTACCCACACACATTTGGAACTCTCCTGGGGTACCTTGACACATATTATTCCCTCATTTAGTTGATATTTTCACAACAAAGAGAAATTTTCAAAAATACAGAAAATTGGCTGAAAACGACTAAATATCAAGGACTCATTGGGCGAATCGCTCTGGAACTGAAATCGGAATGCTGACTGACATTTGCCCTATCTGAAAGTCTGATAAACGCCGGAAAAATGACTAAGTCCAAAAAAAACAATTTTTTCAACTTTTTTCAATTTTACCCCCGTGGGATATATATTCTACCCACACACATTGGGAACTCTCCTGGGGTACCCTCACACATATTATTCCCTCATTTAGTGGATATTTTCACAAAAAAGTGAAATTTTCAAAAATCCAGAAAATTGGCTGAAAACGACTAAATATCAAGTGATCATTGGGCGAATCGCTCTGGAACTGAAATCGTAACACTCACTGACATTTGCCCTATCTGAAAGTCTGATAAACGCAGGAAAAATGACTAAGTCCAAAAAAAAAATTTTTTCAACTTTTTTAAATTTTACCCCGTGGGATATATATTCTACCCACACACATTTGGAACTCTCCTGGGGTACCTTGACACATATTATTCCCTCATTTAGTGGATATTTTCACAAAGAAGTGAAATTTTCAAAAATCCAGAAAATTGGCTGAAAACGACTAAATATCATGGACTCATTCGCCGAATCGCTCTGGAACTGAAATTGGAATGCTCACTGACATTTGCCCTATCTGAAAGTCTGATAAACGCCGGAAAAATGACTAAGTCCAAAAAAAAATTTTTTCAACTTTTTTCAATTTTACCCCCGTGGGATATATATTCTACCCACACACATTTGGAACTCTCCTGGGGTACCCTCACACATATTATTCCCTCATTTAGTGGATATTTTCACAAAAAAGTGAAATTTTCAAAAATCCAGAAAATAGGCTGAAAACAACTAAATATGAAGGACTCATTGGGTGAATAACTCTGGAACTGATATCTGAATGCTCACTGACATTTGCCCTATCTGAAAGTCTGATAAACGCAGGAAAAATAACTAAGTCCAAAAAAAAATTTTTTTCAACTTTTTTCAATTTTACCCCCGTGGGATATATATTCTACCCACACACATTTGGAACTCTCCTGGGGTACCCTCACACTTATTATTCTCTCATTTAGTGGATATTTTCACAAAAAAGAGAAATTTTCAAAAATTGACAAAATTGGCTGAAAACGACTAAATATCAAGGACTCATTGGGCGAATCGCTCTGGAACTGAAATCGGAACACTCACTGACATTTGCCCTATCTGAAAGTCTGATAAACGCCGGAAAAATGACTAAGACCAAAAAAAAAATTTTATTAAACTTTTTTCAATTTTACCCCCGTGGGATATATATTCTACCCACACACATTTGGAACTCTCCTGGGGTACCCTCACACTTATTATTCCCTCATTTAGTGGATATTTTCACAAAAAAGTGAAATTTTCAAAAATCCAGAAAATAGGCTGAAAACGACTAAATATCAAGTGATCATTGGGCGAATCGCTCTGGAACTGAAATCGGAACACTCAGTGACATTTGCCCTATCTGAAAGTCTGATAAACGGCGGAAAAATGTCTAAGACCAAAAAAAAAATTTTTTTCAACTTTTTTCAATTTTACCCCCGTGGGATATATATTCTACCCACACACATTTGGAACTCTCCTGGGGTACCTTGACACATATTATTCCCTCATTTAGTTGATATTTTCACAACAAAGAGAAATTTTCAAAAATACAGAAAATTGGCTGAAAACGACTAAATATCAAGGACTCATTGGGCGAATCGCTCTGGAACTGAAATCGGAATGCTGACTGACATTTGCCCTATCTGAAAGTCTGATAAACGCCGGAAAAATGACTAAGTCCAAAAAAAACAATTTTTTCAACTTTTTTCAATTTTACCCCCGTGGGATATATATTCTACCCACACACATTGGGAACTCTCCTGGGGTACCCTCACACATATTATTCCCTCATTTAGTGGATATTTTCACAAAAAAGTGAAATTTTCAAAAATCCAGAAAATTGGCTGAAAACGACTAAATATCAAGTGATCATTGGGCGAATCGCTCTGGAACTGAAATCGTAACACTCACTGACATTTGCCCTATCTGAAAGTCTGATAAACGCAGGAAAAATGACTAAGTCCAAAAAAAAAATTTTTTCAACTTTTTTAAATTTTACCCCGTGGGATATATATTCTACCCACACACATTTGGAACTCTCCTGGGGTACCTTGACACATATTATTCCCTCATTTAGTGGATATTTTCACAAAGAAGTGAAATTTTCAAAAATCCAGAAAATTGGCTGAAAACGACTAAATATCATGGACTCATTCGCCGAATCGCTCTGGAACTGAAATTGGAATGCTCACTGACATTTGTCCTATCTGAAAGTCTGATAAACGCCGGAAAAATGACTAAGTCCAAAAAAAAATTTTTTCAACTTTTTTCAATTTTACCCCCGTGGGATATATATTCTACCCACACACATTTGGAACTCTCCTGGGGTACCCTCACACATATTATTCCCTCATTTAGTGGATATTTTCACAAAAAAGTGAAATTTTCAAAAATCCAGAAAATAGGCTGAAAACAACTAAATATCAAGGACTCATTGGGTGAATAACTCTGGAACTGATATCTGAATGCTCACTGACATTTGCCCTATCTGAAAGTCTGATAAACGCAGGAAAAATAACTAAGTCCAAAAAAAAATTTTTTTCAACTTTTTTCAATTTTACCCCCGTGGGATATATATTCTACCCACACACATTTGGAACTCTCCTGGGGTACCCTCACACTTATTATTCTCTCATTTAGTGGATATTTTCACAAAAAAGAGAAATTTTCAAAAATTGACAAAATTGGCTGAAAACGACTAAATATCAAGGACTCATTGGGCGAATCGCTCTGGAACTGAAATCGGAACACTCACTGACATTTGCCCTATCTGAAAGTCTGATAAACGCCGGAAAAATGACTAAGACCAAAAAAAAAATTTTATTAAACTTTTTTCAATTTTACCCCCGTGGGATATATATTCTACCCACACACATTTGGAACTCTCCTGGGGTACCTTGACACATATTATTCCCTCATTTAGTGGATATTTTCACAAAGAAGTGAAATTTTCAAAAATCCAGAAAATTGGCTGAAAACGACTAAATATCATGGACTCATTCGCCGAATCGCTCTGGAACTGAAATTGGAATGCTCACTGACATTTGCCCTATCTGAAAGTCTGATAAACGCCGGAAAAATGACTAAGTCCAAAAAAAAATTTTTTCAACTTTTTTCAATTTTACCCCCGTGGGATATATATTCTACCCACACACATTTGGAACTCTCCTGGGGTACCCTCACACATATTATTCCCTCATTTAGTGGATATTTTCACAAAAAAGTGAAATTTTCAAAAATCCAGAAAATAGGCTGAAAACAACTAAATATCAAGGACTCATTGGGTGAATAACTCTGGAACTGATATCTGAATGCTCACTGACATTTGCCCTATCTGAAAGTCTGATAAACGCAGGAAAAATAACTAAGTCCAAAAAAAAATTTTTTTCAACTTTTTTCAATTTTACCCCCGTGGGATATATATTCTACCCACACACATTTGGAACTCTCCTGGGGTACCCTCACACTTATTATTCTCTCATTTAGTGGATATTTTCACAAAAAAGAGAAATTTTCAAAAATTGACAAAATTGGCTGAAAACGACTAAATATCAAGGACTCATTGGGCGAATCGCTCTGGAACTGAAATCGGAACACTCACTGACATTTGCCCTATCTGAAAGTCTGATAAACGCCGGAAAAATGACTAAGACCAAAAAAAAAATTTTATTAAACTTTTTTCAATTTTACCCCCGTGGGATATATATTCTACCCACACACATTTGGAACTCTCCTGGGGTACCTTGACACATATTATTCCCTCATTTAGTGGATATTTTCACAAAGAAGTGAAATTTTCAAAAATCCAGAAAATTGGCTGAAAACGACTAAATATCATGGACTCATTCGCCGAATCGCTCTGGAACTGAAATTGGAATGCTCACTGACATTTGCCCTATCTGAAAGTCTGATAAACGCCGGAAAAATGACTAAGTCCAAAAAAAAATTTTTTCAACTTTTTTCAATTTTACCCCCGTGGGATATATATTCTACCCACACACATTTGGAACTCTCCTGGGGTACCTTGACACATATTATTCCCTCATTTAGTTGATATTTTCACAACAAAGAAAAATTTTCAAAAATCCAGAAAATTGGCTGAAAATGACTAAATATCAAGGACTCATTGGGCGAATCGCTCTGGAACTGAAATTGGAATGCTCACTGACATTTGCCCTATCTGAAAGTCTGATAAACGCCGGAAAAATGACTAAGTCCAAAAGAAAAATTTTTTCAATATTTTTAAATTTTACCCCCGTGGGATATATATTCTACCCACACACATTGGGAACTCTCCAGGGGTACCCTCACACATATTATTCCCTCATTTAGTGGATATTTTCACAAAAAAGTGACATTTTCAAAAATCCAGAAAATTGGCTGAAAACGACTAAATATCAAGGACTCATTGGGCGAATCGCTATGGAACTGAAATTGGAATGCTCACTGACATTTGCCCTATCTGAAAGTCTGATAAACGCCGGAAAAATGACTAAGACCAAAAAAAACAATTTTTTCAACTTTTTTCAATTTTACCCCCGTGGGATATATATTCTACCCACACACATTGGGAACTCTCCTGGGGTACCCTCACACATATTATTCCCTCATTTAGTGGATATTTTCACAAAAAAGTGAAATTTTCAAAAATCCATAAAATTGGCTGAAAACGATTAAATATCAAGGACTCATTGGGCGAATCACTATGGAACTGAAATTGGAATGCTCACTGACATTTGCCCTATCTGAAAGTCTGATAAACGCCGGAAAAATGACTAAGACCAAAAAAAAAATTTTTTTCAACTTTTTTCAATTTTACCCCGTGGGATATATATTCTACCCACACACATTTGGAACTCTCCTGGGGTACCCTCACACATATTATTCCCTCATTTAGTGGATATTTTCACAAAAAAGTGAAATTTTCAAAAATCCAGAAAATAGGCTGAAAACAACTAAATATCAAGGACTCATTGGGTGAATAACTCTGGAACTGATATCTGAATGCTCACTGACATTTGCCCTATCTGAAAGTCTGATAAACGCAGGAAAAATGACTAAGTCCAAAAAAAAATTTTTTTCAACTTTTTTCAATTTTACCCCCGTGGGATATATATTCTACCCACACACATTTGGAACTCTCCTGGGGTACCTTGACACATATTATTCCATCATTTAGTGGATATTTTCACAAAAAAGTGAAATTTTCAAAAATCCACAAAATTGGCTGAAAACGACTAAATATCAAGGACTCATTGGGCGAATCGCTCTGGAACTGAAATCGGAACACTCACTGACATTTTCCCTATCTGAAAGTCTGATAAACGCCGGAAAAATGACTAAGACCAAAAAAAAAATTTTATTAAACTTTTTTCAATTTTACCCCCTTGGGATATATATTCTACCCACACACATTTGGAACTCTCCTGGGGTACCCTCACACATATTATTCCCTCATTTAGTGGATATTTTCACAAAAAAGTGAAATTTTCAAAAATCCAGAAAATTGGCTGAAAACGACTAAATATCAAGGACTCATTCGGCGAATCACTCTGGAACTGAAATTGGAATGCTCACTGACATATGCCCTATCTGAAAGTCTGATAAACTCCGGAAAAATGACTAAGTCCAAAAAAAAATTTTTTTAAACTTTTTTCAATTTTACCCCCGTGGGATATATATTCTACCCACACACATTTGGAACTCTCCTGGGGTACCCTCACACTTATTATTCCCTCATTTAGTGGATATTTTCACAAAAAAGTGAAATTTTCAAAAATCCAGAAAATTGGCTGAAAACGACTAAATATCAAGTGATCATTGGGCGAATCGCTCTGGAACTGAAATCGGAACACTCAGTGACATTTGCCCTATCTGAAAGTCTGATAAATGGCGGAAAAATGTCTAAGACCAAAAAAAACAATTTTTTCAACTTTTTTCAATTTTACCCCCGTGGGATATATATTCTACCCACACACATTGGGAACTCTCCTGGGGTACCCTCACACATATTATTCCCTCATTTAGTGGATATTTTCACAAAAAAGTGAAATTTTCAAAAATCCAGAAAATTGGCTGAAAACGACTAAATATCAAGGACTCATTGGGTGAATCGCTCTGGAACTGAAATTGGAATGCTCACTGACATTTGCCCTATCTGAAAGTCTGATAAACGCCGGAAAAATGACTAAGACCAAAAAAAAAATTTTTTCAATATTTTTAAATTTTACCCCCGTGGGATATATATTCTACCCACACACATTGGGAACTCTCCAGGGGTACCCTCACACATATTATTCCCTCCTTTAGTGGATATTTTCACAAAAAAGTGAAATTTTCAAAAATCCAGAAAATAGGCTGAAAACAACTAAATATCAAGGACTCATTGGGTGAATAACTCTGGAACTGATATCTGAATGCTCACTGACATTTGCCCTATCTGAAAGTCTGATAAACGCAGGAAAAATGACTAAGTCCAAAAAAAAATTTTTTTCAACTTTTTTCAATTTTACCCCCGTGGGATATATATTCTACCCACACACATTTGGAACTCTCCTGGGTTACCCTCACACTTATTATTCTCTCATTTAGTGGATATTTTCACAAAAAAGAGAAATTTTCAAAAATCCAGAAAATTGGCTGAAAACGACTAAATATCAAGGATTCATTGGGCGAATCGCTCTGGAACTGAAATCGGAATGCTCACTGACATTTGCCCTATCTGAAAGTCTGATAAACGCCGGAAAAATGACTAAGTCCAAAAAAAAAATGTTTTCAACTTTTTTCAATTTTACCCCCGTGGGATATATATTCTACCCACACACATTTGGAACTCTCCTGGGGTACCCTCACACATATTATTCCCTCATTTAGTGGATATTTTCACAAAAAAGTGAAATTTTCAAAAATCCAGAAAATTGGCTGAAAACGACTAAATATCAAGGACTCATTCGGCGAATCGCTCTGGAACTGAAATCGGAATGCTCACTGACATTTGCCCTATCTGAAAGTCTGATAAACGCCGGAAAAATGACTAAGTCCAAAAAAAATTTTTTTTCAACTTTTTTAAATTTTACCCCGTGGGATATATATTCTACCCACACACATTTGAACCTCTCCTGGGGTACCTTGACACATATTATTCCCTCATTTAGTGGATATTTTCACAAAAAAGTGAAATTTTGAAAAATCCAAAATATTGGCTGAAAATGACTAAATATCAAGGACTCATTGGGCGAATCACTCTGGAACTGAAATCGGAACTCTCACTGACATTTGCCCTATCTGAAAGTCTGATAAACGCCGGAAAAATGACTAAGTCCAAAAAAAAAATTTTTTTAACTTTTTTCAAATTTACCCCCGTGGGATATATATTCTACCCACACACATATGGAACTCTCCTGGGGTACACCCACACTTATTATTCCCTCATTTAGTGGATATTTTCACAAAAAAGTGAAATTTTCAAAAATCCAGAAAATTGGCTGAAAACGACTAAATATCAAGTACTCATTCGGCGAATCACTCTGGAACTGAAATTGGAATGCTCACTGACATATGCCCTATCTGAAAGTCTGATAAACTCCGGAAAAATGACTAAGTCCAAAAAAAAAATTTTTTTCAATTTTACCCCCGTGGGATATATATTCTACCCACACACATTTGGAACTCTCCTGGGGTACCCTCACACATATTATTCCCTCATTTAGTGGATATTTTCACAAAAAAGTGAAATTTTCAAAAATCCAGAAAATAGGCTGAAAACAACTAAATATCAAGGACTCATTCGGCGAATCGCTCTGGAACTGAAATCGGAACTCTCACTGACATTTGCCCTATCTGAAAGTCTGATAAACGCCGGAAAAATGACTAAGTCCAAAAAAAAAATTTTTTTAACTTTTTTGAAATTTACCCCCGTGGGATATATATTCTACCCACACACATATGGAACTCTCCTGGGGTACACCCACACTTATTATTCCCTCATTTAGTGGATATTTTCACAAAAAAGTGAAATTTTCAAAAATCCAGAAAATTGGCTGAAAACGACTAAATATCAAGTACTCATTCGGCGAATCACTCTGGAACTGAAATTGGAATGCTCACTGACATATGCCCTATCTGAAAGTCTGATAAACTCCGGAAAAATGACTAAGTCCAAAAAAAAATTTTTTTTCAATTTTACCCCCGTGGGATATATATTCTACCCACACACATTTGGAACTCTCCTGGGGTACCCTCACACATATTATTCCCTCATTTAGTGGATATTTTCACAAAAAAGTGAAATTTTCAAAAATCCAGAAAATAGGCTGAAAACAACTAAATATCAAGGACTCATTGGGTGAATAACTCTGGAACTGATATCTGAATGCTCACTGACATTTGCCCTATCTGAAAGTCTGATAAACGCAGGAAAAATGACTAAGTCCAAAAAAAATTTTTTTTCAACTTTTTTCAATTTTACCCCCGTGGGATATATATTCTACCCACACACATTTGGAACTCTCCTGGGGTACCCTCACACTTATTATTCTCTCATTTAGTGGATATTTTCACAAAAAAGAGAAATTTTCAAAAATCCAGAAAATTGGCTGAAAACGACTAAATATCAAGGATTCATTGGGCGAATCGCTCTGGAACTGAAATCGGAATGCTCACTGACATTTGCCCTATCTGAAAGTCTGATAAACGCCGGAAAAATGACTAAGTCCAAAAAAAAAATGTTTTCAACTTTTTTCAATTTTACCCCCGTGGGATATATATTCTACCCACACACATTTGGAACTCTCCTGGGGTACCCTCACACTTATTATTCCCTCATTTAGTGGATATTTTCACAAAAAAGTGAAATTTTCAAAAATCCAGAAAATTGGCTGAAAACGACTAAATATCAAGTGATCATTGGGCGAATCGCTCTGGAACTGAAATCGGAATGCTGACTGACATATGCCCTATCTGAAAGTCTGATAAACTCCGGAAAAATGACTAAGTCCAAAAAAAAATTTTTTTAAACTTTTTTCAATTTTACCCCCGTGGGATATATATTCTACCCACACACATTTGGAACTCTCCTGGGGTACCCTCACACTTATTATTCCCTCATTTAGTGGATATTTTCACAAAAAAGTGAAATTTTCAAAAATCCAGAAAATTGGCTGAAAACGACTAAATATCAAGTGATCATTGGGCGAATCGCTCTGGAACTGAAATCGGAATGCTGACTGACATTTGCCCTATCTGAAAGTCTGATAAACGCCGGAAAAATGACTAAGTCCAAAAAAAACAATTTTTTCAACTTTTTTCAATTTTACCCCCGTGGGATATATATTCTACCCACACACATTGGGAACTCTCCTGGGGTACCCTCACACATATTATTCCCTCATTTAGTGGATATTTTCACAAAAAAGAGAAATTTTCAAAAATCCAGAAAATTGGCTGAAAACGACTAAATATCAAGGATTCATTGGGCGAATCGCTCTGGAACTGAAATCGGAATGCTCACTGACATTTGCCCTATCTGAAAGTCTGATAAACGCCGGAAAAATGACTAAGTCCAAAAAAAAAATGTTTTCAACTTTTTTCAATTTTACCCCCGTGGGATATATATTCTACCCACACACATTTGGAACTCTCCTGGGGTACCCTCACACATATTATTCCCTCATTTAGTGGATATTTTCACAAAAAAGTGAAATTTTCAAAAATCCAGAAAATTGGCTGAAAACGACTAAATATCAAGGACTCATTCGGCGAATCGCTCTGGAACTGAAATCGGAATGCTCACTGACATTTGCCCTATCTGAAAGTCTGATAAACGCCGGAAAAATGACTAAGTCCAAAAAAAATTTTTTTTCAACTTTTTTAAATTTTACCCCGTGGGATATATATTCTACCCACACACATTTGAACCTCTCCTGGGGTACCTTGACACATATTATTCCCTCATTTAGTGGATATTTTCACAAAAAAGTGAAATTTTGAAAAATCCAAAATATTGGCTGAAAATGACTAAATATCAAGGACTCATTGGGCGAATCACTCTGGAACTGAAATCGGAACTCTCACTGACATTTGCCCTATCTGAAAGTCTGATAAACGCCGGAAAAATGACTAAGTCCAAAAAAAAATTTTTTTTAACTTTTTTCAAATTTACCCCCGTGGGATATATATTCTACCCACACACATATGGAACTCTCCTGGGGTACACCCACACTTATTATTCCCTCATTTAGTGGATATTTTCACAAAAAAGTGAAATTTTCAAAAATCCAGAAAATTGGCTGAAAACGACTAAATATCAAGTACTCATTCGGCGAATCACTCTGGAACTGAAATTGGAATGCTCACTGACATATGCCCTATCTGAAAGTCTGATAAACTCCGGAAAAATGACTAAGTCCAAAAAAAAAATTTTTTTCAATTTTACCCCCGTGGGATATATATTCTACCCACACACATTTGGAACTCTCCTGGGGTACCCTCACACATATTATTCCCTCATTTAGTGGATATTTTCACAAAAAAGTGAAATTTTCAAAAATCCAGAAAATAGGCTGAAAACAACTAAATATCAAGGACTCATTCGGCGAATCGCTCTGGAACTGAAATCGGAACTCTCACTGACATTTGCCCTATCTGAAAGTCTGATAAACGCCGGAAAAATGACTAAGTCCAAAAAAAAAATTTTTTTAACTTTTTTGAAATTTACCCCCGTGGGATATATATTCTACCCACACACATATGGAACTCTCCTGGGGTACACCCACACTTATTATTCCCTCATTTAGTGGATATTTTCACAAAAAAGTGAAATTTTCAAAAATCCAGAAAATTGGCTGAAAACGACTAAATATCAAGTACTCATTCGGCGAATCACTCTGGAACTGAAATTGGAATGCTCACTGACATATGCCCTATCTGAAAGTCTGATAAACTCCGGAAAAATGACTAAGTCCAAAAAAAAATTTTTTTTCAATTTTACCCCCGTGGGATATATATTCTACCCACACACATTTGGAACTCTCCTGGGGTACCCTCACACATATTATTCCCTCATTTAGTGGATATTTTCACAAAAAAGTGAAATTTTCAAAAATCCAGAAAATAGGCTGAAAACAACTAAATATCAAGGACTCATTGGGTGAATAACTCTGGAACTGATATCTGAATGCTCACTGACATTTGCCCTATCTGAAAGTCTGATAAACGCAGGAAAAATGACTAAGTCCAAAAAAAATTTTTTTTCAACTTTTTTCAATTTTACCCCCGTGGGATATATATTCTACCCACACACATTTGGAACTCTCCTGGGGTACCCTCACACTTATTATTCTCTCATTTAGTGGATATTTTCACAAAAAAGAGAAATTTTCAAAAATCCAGAAAATTGGCTGAAAACGACTAAATATCAAGGATTCATTGGGCGAATCGCTCTGGAACTGAAATCGGAATGCTCACTGACATTTGCCCTATCTGAAAGTCTGATAAACGCCGGAAAAATGACTAAGTCCAAAAAAAAATTTTTTTAAACTTTTTTCAATTTTACCCCCGTGGGATATATATTCTACCCACACACATTTGGAACTCTCCTGGGGTACCCTCACACTTATTATTCCCTCATTTAGTGGATATTTTCACAAAAAAGTGAAATTTTCAAAAATCCAGAAAATTGGCTGAAAACGACTAAATATCAAGTGATCATTGGGCGAATCGCTCTGGAACTGAAATCGGAATGCTGACTGACATTTGCCCTATCTGAAAGTCTGATAAACGCCGGAAAAATGACTAAGTCCAAAAAAAACAATTTTTTCAACTTTTTTCAATTTTACCCCCGTGGGATATATATTCTACCCACACACATTGGGAACTCTCCTGGGGTACCCTCACACATATTATTCCCTCATTTAGTGGATATTTTCACAAAAAAGTGAAATTTTCAAAAATCCAGAAAATTGGCTGAAAACGACTAAATATCAAGGACTCATTGGGCGAATCGCTCTGGAACTGAAATTGGAATGCTCACTGACATTTGCCCTATCTGAAAGTCTGATAAACGCCGGAAAAATGACTAAGTCCAAAAAAATTTTTTTTTAAACTTTTTTCAATTTTACCCCCGTGGGATATATATTCTACCCACACACATTTGGAACTCTCCTGGGGTACCTTGACACATATTATTCCCTCATTTAGAGGATATTTTCACAAAAAAGTGAAATTTTCAAAAATCCACAAAATTGGCTGAAAACGACTAAATATCAAGGACTCATTGGGCGAATCGCTCTGGAACTGAAATCGGAACACTCACTGACATTTGCCCTATCTGAAAGTCTGATAAACGCCGGAAAAATGACTAAGACCAAAAAAAAAATTTTATTAAACTTTTTTCAATTTTACCCCCGTGGGATATATATTCTACCCACACACATTTGGAACTCTCCTGGGGTACCCTCACACATATTATTCCCTCATTTAGTGGATATTTTCACAAAAAAGTGAAAATTTTCAAAAATCCAGAAAATTGGCTGAAAACGACTAAATATCAAGGACTCATTCGGCGAATCACTCTGGAACTGAAATTGGAATGCTCACTGACATATGCCCTATCTGAAAGTCTGATAAACTCCGGAAAAATGACTAAGTCCAAAAAAAAAATTTTTTTAAACTTTTTTCAATTTTACCCCCGTGGGATATATATTCTGCCCACACACATTTGGAACTCTCCTGGGGTACCCTCACACTTATTATTCCCTCATTTAGTGGATATTTTCACAAAAAAGTGAAATTTTCAAAAATCCAGAAAATTGGCTGAAAACGACTAAATATCAAGTACTCATTCGGCGAATCACTCTGGAACTGAAATTGGAATGCTCACTGACATATGCCCTATCTGAAAGTCTGATAAACTCTGGAAAAATGACTAAGTCCAAAAAAAAATTTTTTTTCAATTTTACCCCAGTGGGATATATATTCTACCCACACACATTTGGAACTCTCCTGGGGTACCCTCACACATATTATTCCCTCATTTAGTGGATATTTTCACAAAAAAGTGAAATTTTCAAAAATCCAGAAAATAGGCTGAAAACAACTAAATATCAAGGACTCATTGGGTGAATAACTCTGGAACTGATATCTGAATGCTCACTGACATTTGCCCTATCTGAAAGTCTGATAAACGCAGGAAAAATGACTAAGTCCAAAAAAAAATTTTTTTCAACTTTTTTCAATTTTACCCCCGTGGGATATATATTCTACCCACACACATTTGGAACTCTCCTGGGGTACCCTCACACTGATTATTCTCTCATTTAGTGGATATTTTCACAAAAAAGAGAAATTTTCAAAAATCCAGAAAATTGGCTGAAAACGACTAAATATCAAGTGATCATTGTGCGAATCGCTCTGGAACTGAAATCGGAATGCTGACTGACATATGCCCTATCTGAAAGTCTGATAAACTCCGGAAAAATGACTAAGTCCAAAAAAAAATTTTTTTAAACTTTTTTCAATTTTACCCCCGTGGGATATATATTCTACCCCCACACATTTGGAACTCTCCTGGGGTACCTTGACACATATTATTCCCTCATTTAGTGGATATTTTCACAAAAAAGTGAAATTTTCAAAAATCCAGAAAATTGGCTGAAAACGACTAAATATCAAGGACTCATTGGGCGAATCGCTCTGGAACTGAAATTGGAATGCTCACTGACATTTGCCCTATCTGAAAGTCTGATAAACGCCGGAAAAATGACTAAGTCCAAAAGAAAAATTTTTTCAATATTTTTAAATTTTACCCCCGTGGGATATATATTCTACCCACACACATTGGGAACTCTCCAGGGGTACCCTCACACATATTATTCCCTCATTTAGTGGATATTTTCACAAAAAAGTGACATTTTCAAAAATCCAGAAAATTGGCTGAAAACGACTAAATATCAAGGACTCATTGGGCAAATCGCTATGGAACTGAAATTGGAATGCTCACTGACATTTGCCCTATCTGAAAGTTTGATAAACGCAGGAAAAATGACTAAGTCCAAAAAAAACAATTTTTTAAACTTTTTTCAATTTTACCCCCGTGGGATATATATTCTACCCACACACATTGGGAACTCTCCTGGGGTACCTTGACACATATTATTCCCTCATTTAGTGGATATTTTCACAAAAAAGAGAAATTTTCAAAAATCCAGAAAATTGGCTGAAAACGACTAAATATCAAGGACTCATTGGGCGAATCGCTCTGGAACTGAAATTGGAATGCTCACTGACATTGGCCCTATCTGAAAGTCTGATAAACGCCGGAAAAATGACTAAGTCCAAAAAAATTTTTTTTTAAACTTTTTTCAATTTTACCCCCGTGGGATATATATTCTACCCACACACATTGGGAACTCTCCTGGGGTACCCTCACACATATTATTCCCTCATTTAGTGGATATTTTCACAAAAAAGTGAAATTTTCAAAAATCCATAAAATTGGCTGAAAACGACTAAATATCAAGGACTCATTGGGCGAATCACTATGGAACTGAAATTGGAATGCTCACTGACATTTGCCCTATCTGAAAGTCTGATAAACGCCGGAAAAATGACTAAGACCAAAAAAAAAAATTTTTTCAACTTTTTTCAATTTTACCCCCTTGGGATATATATTCTACCCACACACATTTGGAACTCTCCTGGGGTACCTTGACACATATTATTCCCTCATTTAGAGGATATTTTCACAAAAAAGTGAAATTTACAAAAATCCAAAATTTTGGCTGAAAACGACTAAATATCAAGGACTCATTGGGCGAATCGCTCTGGAACTGAAATTGGAATGCTCACTGACATTTGCCCTATCTGAAAGTCTGATAAACGCAGGAAAAATGACTAAGTCCAAAAAAAACAATTTTTTCAACTTTTTTCAATTTTACCCCCTTGGGATATATATTCTACCCACACACATTGGGAACTCTCCTGGGGTACCCTCACACATATTATTCCCTCATTTAGTGGATATTTTCACAAAAAAGTGAAATTTTCAAAAATCCAGAAAATTGGCTGAAAACGACTAAATATCAAGGACTCATTGGGCGAATCGCTCCGGAACTGAAACCGGAACGCTCACTGACATTTGCCTTATCTGAAAGTCTGATAAACGCCGGAAAAATGACTAAGTCCAAAAAAAAATTTTTTTCAACTTTTTTCAATTTTACCCCCGTGGGATATATATTCTACCCACACACATTTGGAACTCTCCTGGGGTACCTTCACACATATTATTCCCTCATTTAGTGGATATTTTCACAAAAAAGAGAAATTTTCAAAAATCCAGAAAATTGGCTGAAAACGACTAAATATCAAGGACTCATTGGGCGAATCGCTCTGGAACTGAAATCGGAACGCTCACTGACATTTGCCCTATCTGAAAGTCTGATAAACGAAGGAAAAATGACTAAGTCCAAAAAAAACAATTTTTTCAACTTTTTTAAATTTTACCCCCGTGGGATATATATTCTACCCACACACATTGGGAACTCTCCTGGGGTACCCTCACACATATTATTCCCTTATTTAGTGGATATTTTCACAAAAAAGTGAAATTTTCAAAAATCCAAAATATTGGCTGAAAACGACTAAATATCAAGGACTCATTGGGCGAATCGCTCTGGAACTGAAATCGGAACGCTCACTGACATTTGCCCTATCTGAAAGACTGATAAACGCCGGAAAAATGTCTAAGACCAAAAAAAAATTTTTTTTCAACTTTTTTCAATTTTACCCCCGTGGGATATATATTCTACCCACACACATTTGGAACTCTCCTGGGGTACCTTGACACATATTATTCCCTCATTTAGTGGATATTTTCACAAAAAAGAGAAATTTTCAAAAATCCAGAAAATTGGCTGAAAACGACTAAATATCAAGGACTCATTGGGCGAATCGCTCTGGAACTGAAATCGGAATGCTGACTGACATTTGCCCTATCTGAAAGTCTGATAAACGCCGGAAAAATGACTAAGACGAAAAAAAAAAATTTTTTCAACTTTTTTCAATTTTACCCCCGTGGGATATATATTCTACCCACACACATTTGGAACTCTCCTGGGGTACCTTGACACATATTATTCCCTCATTTAGAGGATATTTTCACAAAAAAGTGAAATTTTCAAAAATCCAAAATATTGGCTGAAAACGACTAAATATCAAGGACTCATTGGGCGAATCGCTCTGGAACTGAAATTGGAATGCTCACTGACATTTGCCCTATCTGAAAGTCTGATAAACGCAGGAAAAATGACTAAGTCCAAAAAAAACAATTTTTTCAACTTTTTTCAATTTTACCCCCGTGGGATATATATTCTACCCACACACATTGGGAACTCTCCTGGGGTACCCTCACACATATTATTCCCTTATTTAGTGGATATTTTCACAAAAAAGTGAAATTTTCAAAAATCCAAAATATTGGCTGAAAACGACTAAATATCAAGGACTCATTGGGCGAATCGCTCTGGAACTGAAATCGGAACGCTCACTGACATTTGCCCTATCTGAAAGACTGATAAACGCCGGAAAAATGTCTAAGACCAAAAAAAAATTTTTTTTCAACTTTTTTCAATTTTACCCCCGTGGGATATATATTCTACCCACACACATTTGGAACTCTCCTGGGGTACCTTGACACATATTATTCCCTCATTTAGTGGATATTTTCACAACAAAGAGAAATTTTCAAAAATCCAGAAAATTGGCTGAAAACGACTAAATATCAATGACTCATTGGGCGAATCGCTCTGGAACTGAAATCGGAATGCTGACTGACATTTGCCCTATCTGAAAGTCTGATAAACGCCGGAAAAATGACTAAGTCCAAAAAAAACAATTTTTTCAACTTTTTTCAATTTTACCCCCGTGGGATATATATTCTACCCACACACATTGGGAACTCTCCTGGGGTACCCTCACACATATTATTCCCTCATTTAGTGGATATTTTCACAAAAAAGTGAAATTTTCAAAAATCCAGAAAATTGGCTGAAAACGACTAAATATCAAGGACTCATTGGGCGAATCACTATGGAACTGAAATTGGAATGCTCACTGACATTTGCCCTATCTGAAAGTCTGATAAACGCCGGAAAAATGACTAAGACCAAAAAAAAAAATTTTTTCAACTTTTTTCAATTTTACCCCCTTGGGATATATATTCTACCCACACACATTTGGAACTCTCCTGGGGTACCTTGACACATATTATTCCCTCATTTAGAGGATATTTTCACAAAAAAGTGAAATTTTCAAAAATCCAAAATATTGGCTGAAAACGACTAAATATCAAGGACTCATTGGGCGAATCGCTCTGGAACTGAAATTGGAATGCTCACTGACATTTGCCCTATCTGAAAGTCTGATAAACGCAGGAAAAATGACTAAGTCCAAAAAAAACAATTTTTTCAACTTTTTTCAATTTTACCCCCTTGGGATATATATTCTACCCACACACATTGGGAACTCTCCTGGGGTACCCTCACACATATTATTCCCTCATTTAGTGGATATTTTCACAAAAAAGTGAAATTTTCAAAAATCCAGAAAATTGGCTGAAAACGACTAAATATCAAGGACTCATTGGGCGAATCGCTCCGGAACTGAAACCGGAACGCTCACTGACATTTGCCTTATCTGAAAGCCTGATAAACGCCGGAAAAATGACTAAGTCCAAAAAAAAATTTTTTTCAACTTTTTTCAATTTTACCCCCGTGGGATATATATTCTACCCACACACATTTGGAACTCTCCTGGGGTACCTTCACACATATTATTCCCTCATTTAGTGGATATTTTCACAAAAAAGAGAAATTTTCAAAAATCCAGAAAATTGGCTGAAAACGACTAAATATCAAGGACTCAATGGGCGAATCGCTCTGGAACTGAAATCGGAACGCTCACTGACATTTGCCCTATCTGAAAGTCTGATAAACGAAGGAAAAATGACTAAGTCCAAAAAAAACAATTTTTTCAACTTTTTTAAATTTTACCCCCGTGGGATATATATTCTACCCACACACATTGGGAACTCTCCTGGGGTACCCTCACACATATTATTCCCTTATTTAGTGGATATTTTCACAAAAAAGTGAAATTTTCAAAAATCCAAAATATTGGCTGAAAACGACTAAATATCAAGGACTCATTGGGCGAATCGCTCTGGAACTGAAATCGGAACGCTCACTGACATTTGCCCTATCTGAAAGACTGATAAACGCCGGAAAAATGTCTAAGACCAAAAAAAAATTTTTTTTCAACTTTTTTCAATTTTACCCCCGTGGGATATATATTCTACCCACACACATTTGGAACTCTCCTGGGGTACCTTGACACATATTATTCCCTCATTTAGAGGATATTTTCACAAAAAAGTGAAATTTTCAAAAATCCAAAATATTGGCTGAAAACGACTAAATATCAAGGACTCATTGGGCGAATCGCTCTGGAACTGAAATTGGAATGCTCACTGACATTTGCCCTATCTGAAAGTCTGATAAACGCAGGAAAAATGACTAAGTCCAAAAAAAACAATTTTTTCAACTTTTTTCAATTTTACCCCCGTGGGATATATATTCTACCCACACACATTGGGAACTCTCCTGGGGTACCCTCACACATATTATTCCCTTATTTAGTGGATATTTTCACAAAAAAGTGAAATTTTCAAAAATCCAAAATATTGGCTGAAAACGACTAAATATCAAGGACTCATTGGGCGAATCGCTCTGGAACTGAAATCGGAACGCTCACTGACATTTGCCCTATCTGAAAGACTGATAAACGCCGGAAAAATGTCTAAGACCAAAAAAAAATTTTTTTTCAACTTTTTTCAATTTTACCCCCGTGGGATATATATTCTACCCACACACATTTGGAACTCTCCTGGGGTACCTTGACACATATTATTCCCTCATTTAGTGGATATTTTCACAACAAAGAGAAATTTTCAAAAATCCAGAAAATTGGCTGAAAACGACTAAATATCAATGACTCATTGGGCGAATCGCTCTGGAACTGAAATCGGAATGCTGACTGACATTTGCCCTATCTGAAAGTCTGATAAACGCCGGAAAAATGACTAAGTCCAAAAAAAACAATTTTTTCAACTTTTTTCAATTTTACCCCCGTGGGATATATATTCTACCCACACACATTGGGAACTCTCCTGGGGTACCCTCACACATATTATTCCCTCATTTAGTGGATATTTTCACAAAAAAGTGAAATTTTCAAAAATCCAGAAAATTGGCTGAAAACGACTAAATATCAAGGACTCATTGGGCGAATCGCTCTGGAACTGAAATTGGAATGCTCACTGACATTTGCCCTATCTGAAAGTCTGATAAACGCCGGAAAAATGACTAAGTCCAAAAAAATTTTTTTTTAAACTTTTTTCAATTTTACCCCCGTGGGATATATATTCTACCCACACACATTGGGAACTCTCCTGGGGTACCCTCACACATATTATTCCCTCATTTAGTGGATATTTTCACAAAAAAGTGAAATTTTCAAAAATCCAGAAAATTGGCTGAAAACGACTAAATATCAAGGACTCATTGGGCGAATCGCTCCGGAACTGAAACCGGAACGCTCACTGACATTTGCCCTATCTGAAAGACTGATAAACGCCGGAAAAATGTCTAAGAACAAAAAAAAAATTGTTTTCAACTTTTTTCAATTTTACCCCCGTGGGATATATATTCTACCCACACACATTTGGAACTCTCCTGGGGTACCTTGACACATATTATTCCCTCATTTAGTGGATATTTTCACAACAAAGAGAAATTTTCAAAAATCCAGAAAATTGGCTGTAAACGACTAAATATCAATGACTCATTGGGCGAATCGCTCTGGAACTGAAATCGGAATGCTGACTGACATTTGCCCTATCTGAAAGTCTGATAAACGCCGGAAAAATGACTAAGTCCAAAAAAAACAATTTTTTCAACTTTTTTCAATTTTACCCCCGTGGGATATATATTCTACCCACACACATTGGGAACTCTCCTGGGGTACCCTCACACATATTATTCCCTCATTTAGTGGATATTTTCACAAAAAAGAGAAATTTTCAAAAATCCAGAAAATTGGCTGAAAACGACTAAATATCAAGGACTCATTGGGCGAATCGCTCTGGAACTGAAATCGGAATGCTGACTGACATTTGCCCTATCTGAAAGTCTGATAAACGCCGGAAAAATGACTAAGACGAAAAAAAAAATTTTTTTCAACTTTTTTCAATTTTACCCCCGTGGGATATATATTCTACCCACACACATTTGGAACTCTCCTGGGGTACCTTGACACATATTATTCCCTCATTTAGAGGATATTTTCACAAAAAAGTGAAATTTTCAAAAATCCAAAATATTGGCTGAAAACGACTAAATATCAAGGACTCATTGGGCGAATCGCTCTGGAACTGAAATCGGAACGCTCACTGACATTTGCCCTATCTGAAAGACTGATAAACGCCGGAAAAATGTCTAAGACCAAAAAAAAAATTTTTTTCAACTTTTTTCAATTTTACCCCCGTGGGATATATATTCTACCCACACACATTTGGAACTCTCCTGGGGTACCTTGACACATATTATTCCCTCATTTAGTGGATATTTTCACAACAAAGAGAAATTTTCAAAAATCCAGAAAATTGGCTGAAAACGACTAAATATCAATGACTCATTGGGCGAATCGCTCTGGAACTGAAATCGGAATGCTGACTGACATTTGCCCTATCTGAAAGTCTGATAAACGCCGGAAAAATGACTAAGTCCAAAAAAAACAATTTTTTCAACTTTTTTCAATTTTACCCCCGTGGGATATATATTCTACCCACACACATTGGGAACTCTCCTGGGGTACCCTCACACATATTATTCCCTCATTTAGTGGATATTTTCACAAAAAAGTGAAATTTTCAAAAATCCAGAAAATTGGCTGAAAACGACTAAATATCAAGGACTCATTGGGCGAATCGCTCTGGAACTGAAATTGGAATGCTCACTGACATTTGCCCTATCTGAAAGTCTGATAAACGCCGGAAAAATGACTAAGTCCAAAAAAATTTTTTTTTAAACTTTTTTCAATTTTACCCCCGTGGGATATATATTCTACCCACACACATTGGGAACTCTCCTGGGGTACCCTCACACATATTATTCCCTCATTTAGTGGATATTTTCACAAAAAAGTGAAATTTTCAAAAATCCAGAAAATTGGCTGAAAACGACTAAATATCAAGGACTCATTGGGCGAATCGCTCTGGAACTGAAATCGGAACGCTCACTGACATTTGCCCTATCTGAAAGTCTGATAAACGCAGGAAAAATGACTAAGTCCAAAAAAAACAATTTTTTCAACTTTTTTAAATTTTACCCCCGTGGGATATATATTCTACCCACACACATTGGGAACTCTCCTGGGGTACCCTCACACATATTATTCCCTCATTTAGTGGATATTTTCACAAAAAAGTGAAATTTTCAAAAATCCAGAAAATTGGCTGAAAACGACTAAATATCAAGGACTCATTGGGCGAATCGCTCTGGAACTGAAATTGGAATGCTCACTGACATTTGCCCTATCTGAAAGTCTGATAAACGCCGGAAAAATGACTAAGTCCAAAAAAATTTTTTTTTAAACTTTTTTCAATTTTACCCCCGTGGGATATATATTCTACCCACACACATTGGGAACTCTCCTGGGGTACCCTCACACATATTATTCCCTCATTTAGTGGATATTTTCACAAAAAAGTGAAATTTTCAAAAATCCAGAAAATTGGCTGAAAACGACTAAATATCAAGGACTCATTGGGCGAATCGCTCCGGAACTGAAACCGGAACGCTCACTGACATTTGCCCTATCTGAAAGACTGATAAACGCCGGAAAAATGTCTAAGAACAAAAAAAAAATTGTTTTCAACTTTTTTCAATTTTACCCCCGTGGGATATATATTCTACCCACACACATTTGGAACTCTCCTGGGGTACCTTGACACATATTATTCCCTCATTTAGTGGATATTTTCACAACAAAGAGAAATTTTCAAAAATCCAGAAAATTGGCTGTAAACGACTAAATATCAATGACTCATTGGGCGAATCGCTCTGGAACTGAAATCGGAATGCTGACTGACATTTGCCCTATCTGAAAGTCTGATAAACGCCGGAAAAATGACTAAGTCCAAAAAAAACAATTTTTTCAACTTTTTTCAATTTTACCCCCGTGGGATATATATTCTACCCACACACATTGGGAACTCTCCTGGGGTACCCTCACACATATTATTCCCTCATTTAGTGGATATTTTCACAAAAAAGAGAAATTTTCAAAAATCCAGAAAATTGGCTGAAAACGACTAAATATCAAGGACTCATTGGGCGAATCGCTCTGGAACTGAAATCGGAATGCTGACTGACATTTGCCCTATCTGAAAGTCTGATAAACGCCGGAAAAATGACTAAGACGAAAAAAAAAATTTTTTTCAACTTTTTTCAATTTTACCCCCGTGGGATATATATTCTACCCACACACATTTGGAACTCTCCTGGGGTACCTTGACACATATTATTCCCTCATTTAGAGGATATTTTCACAAAAAAGTGAAATTTTCAAAAATCCAAAATATTGGCTGAAAACGACTAAATATCAAGGACTCATTGGGCGAATCGCTCTGGAACTGAAATCGGAACGCTCACTGACATTTGCCCTATCTGAAAGACTGATAAACGCCGGAAAAATGTCTAAGACCAAAAAAAAATTTTTTTTCAACTTTTTTCAATTTTACCCCCGTGGGATATATATTCTACCCACACACATTTGGAACTCTCCTGGGGTACCTTGACACATATTATTCCCTCATTTAGTGGATATTTTCACAACAAAGAGAAATTTTCAAAAATCCAGAAAATTGGCTGAAAACGACTAAATATCAATGACTCATTGGGCGAATCGCTCTGGAACTGAAATCGGAATGCTGACTGACATTTGCCCTATCTGAAAGTCTGATAAACGCCGGAAAAATGACTAAGTCCAAAAAAAACAATTTTTTCAACTTTTTTCAATTTTACCCCCGTGGGATATATATTCTACCCACACACATTGGGAACTCTCCTGGGGTACCCTCACACATATTATTCCCTCATTTAGTGGATATTTTCACAAAAAAGTGAAATTTTCAAAAATCCAGAAAATTGGCTGAAAACGACTAAATATCAAGGACTCATTGGGCGAATCGCTCTGGAACTGAAATTGGAATGCTCACTGACATTTGCCCTATCTGAAAGTCTGATAAACGCCGGAAAAATGACTAAGTCCAAAAAAATTTTTTTTTAAACTTTTTTCAATTTTACCCCCGTGGGATATATATTCTACCCACACACATTGGGAACTCTCCTGGGGTACCCTCACACATATTATTCCCTCATTTAGTGGATATTTTCACAAAAAAGTGAAATTTTCAAAAATCCAGAAAATTGGCTGAAAACGACTAAATATCAAGGACTCATTGGGCGAATCGCTCTGGAACTGAAATCGGAACGCTCACTGACATTTGCCCTATCTGAAAGTCTGATAAACGCAGGAAAAATGACTAAGTCCAAAAAAAACAATTTTTTCAACTTTTTTAAATTTTACCCCCGTGGGATATATATTCTACCCACACACATTGGGAACTCTCCTGGGGTACCTTCACACATATTATTCCCTCATTTAGTGGATATTTTCACAAAAAAGAGAAATTTTCAAAAATCCAGAAAATTGGCTGAAAACGACTAAATATCAAGGACTCATTGGGCGAATCGCTCTGGAACTGAAATCGGAACGCTCACTGACATTTGCCCTATCTGAAAGTCTGATAAACGCCGGAAAAATGACTAAGTCCAAAAAAAACAATTTTTTCAACTTTTTTCAATTTTACCCCCGTGGGATATATATTCTACCCACACACATTGGGAACTCTCCTGGGGTACCCTCACACATATTATTCCCTCATTTAGTGGATATTTTCACAAAAAAGTGAAATTTTCAAAAATCCAGAAAATTGGCTGAAAACGACTAAATATCAAGGACTCATTGGGCGAATCGCTCTGGAACTGAAATTGGAATGCTCACTGACATTTGCCCTATCTGAAAGTCTGATAAACGCCGGAAAAATGACTAAGTCCAAAAAAATTTTTTTTTAAACTTTTTTCAATTTTACCCCCGTGGGATATATATTCTACCCACACACATTGGGAACTCTCCTGGGGTACCCTCACACATATTATTCCCTCATTTAGTGGATATTTTCACAAAAAAGTGAAATTTTCAAAAATCCAGAAAATTGGCTGAAAACGACTAAATATCAAGGACTCATTGGGCGAATCGCTCCGGAACTGAAACCGGAACGCTCACTGACATTTGTCCTATCTGAAAGTCTGATAAACGCCGGAAAAATGACTAAGTCCAAAAAAAAAATTTTTTCAACTTTTTTCAATTTTACCCCCGTGGGATATATATTCTACCCACACACATTTGGAACTCTCCTGGGGTACCTTCACACATATTATTCCCTCATTTAGTGGATATTTTCACAAAAAAGAGAAATTTTCAAAAATCCAGAAAATTGGCTGAAAACGACTAAATATCAAGGACTCATTGGGTGAATCGCTCTGGAACTGAAATCGGAACGCTCACTGACATTTGCCCTATCTGAAAGTCTGATAAACGCAGGAAAAATGACTAAGTCCAAAAAAAACAATTTTTTCAACTTTTTTAAATTTTACCCCCGTGGGATATATATTCTACCCACACACATTGGGAACTCTCCTGGGGTACCCTCACACATATTATTCCCTCATTTAGTGGATATTTTCACAAAAAAGAGAAATTTTCAAAAATCCAGAAAATTGGCTGAAAACGACTAAATATCAAGGACTCATTGGGCGAATCGCTCTGGAACTGAAATCGGAATGCTGACTGACATTTGCCCTATCTGAAAGTCTGATAAACGCCGGAAAAATGACTAAGACGAAAAAAAAAATTTTTTTCAACTTTTTTCAATTTTACCCCCGTGGGATATATATTCTACCCACACACATTTGGAACTCTCCTGGGGTACCTTGACACATATTATTCCCTCATTTAGAGGATATTTTCACAAAAAAGTGAAATTTTCAAAAATCCAAAATATTGGCTGAAAACGACTAAATATCAAGGACTCATTGGGCGAATCGCTCTGGAACTGAAATCGGAACGCTCACTGACATTTGCCCTATCTGAAAGACTGATAAACGCCGGAAAAATGTCTAAGACCAAAAAAAAAATTTTTTTCAACTTTTTTCAATTTTACCCCCGTGGGATATATATTCTACCCACACACATTTGGAACTCTCCTGGGGTACCTTGACACATATTATTCCCTCATTTAGTGGATATTTTCACAACAAAGAGAAATTTTCAAAAATCCAGAAAATTGGCTGAAAACGACTAAATATCAATGACTCATTGGGCGAATCGCTCTGGAACTGAAATCGGAATGCTGACTGACATTTGCCCTATCTGAAAGTCTGATAAACGCCGGAAAAATGACTAAGTCCAAAAAAAACAATTTTTTCAACTTTTTTCAATTTTACCCCCGTGGGATATATATTCTACCCACACACATTGGGAACTCTCCTGGGGTACCCTCACACATATTATTCCCTCATTTAGTGGATATTTTCACAAAAAAGTGAAATTTTCAAAAATCCAGAAAATTGGCTGAAAACGACTAAATATCAAGGACTCATTGGGCGAATCGCTCTGGAACTGAAATTGGAATGCTCACTGACATTTGCCCTATCTGAAAGTCTGATAAACGCCGGAAAAATGACTAAGTCCAAAAAAATTTTTTTTTAAACTTTTTTCAATTTTACCCCCGTGGGATATATATTCTACCCACACACATTGGGAACTCTCCTGGGGTACCCTCACACATATTATTCCCTCATTTAGTGGATATTTTCACAAAAAAGTGAAATTTTCAAAAATCCAGAAAATTGGCTGAAAACGACTAAATATCAAGGACTCATTGGGCGAATCGCTCTGGAACTGAAATCGGAACGCTCACTGACATTTGCCCTATCTGAAAGTCTGATAAACGCAGGAAAAATGACTAAGTCCAAAAAAAACAATTTTTTCAACTTTTTTAAATTTTACCCCCGTGGGATATATATTCTACCCACACACATTGGGAACTCTCCTGGGGTACCCTCACACATATTATTCCCTCATTTAGTGGATATTTTCACAAAAAAGTGAAATTTTCAAAAATCCAGAAAATTGGCTGAAAACGACTAAATATCAAGGACTCATTGGGCGAATCGCTCTGGAACTGAAATTGGAATGCTCACTGACATTTGCCCTATCTGAAAGTCTGATAAACGCCGGAAAAATGACTAAGTCCAAAAAAATTTTTTTTTAAACTTTTTTCAATTTTACCCCCGTGGGATATATATTCTACCCACACACATTGGGAACTCTCCTGGGGTACCCTCACACATATTATTCCCTCATTTAGTGGATATTTTCACAAAAAAGTGAAATTTTCAAAAATCCAGAAAATTGGCTGAAAACGACTAAATATCAAGGACTCATTGGGCGAATCGCTCCGGAACTGAAACCGGAACGCTCACTGACATTTGCCCTATCTGAAAGACTGATAAACGCCGGAAAAATGTCTAAGAACAAAAAAAAAATTGTTTTCAACTTTTTTCAATTTTACCCCCGTGGGATATATATTCTACCCACACACATTTGGAACTCTCCTGGGGTACCTTGACACATATTATTCCCTCATTTAGTGGATATTTTCACAACAAAGAGAAATTTTCAAAAATCCAGAAAATTGGCTGTAAACGACTAAATATCAATGACTCATTGGGCGAATCGCTCTGGAACTGAAATCGGAATGCTGACTGACATTTGCCCTATCTGAAAGTCTGATAAACGCCGGAAAAATGACTAAGTCCAAAAAAAACAATTTTTTCAACTTTTTTCAATTTTACCCCCGTGGGATATATATTCTACCCACACACATTGGGAACTCTCCTGGGGTACCCTCACACATATTATTCCCTCATTTAGTGGATATTTTCACAAAAAAGAGAAATTTTCAAAAATCCAGAAAATTGGCTGAAAACGACTAAATATCAAGGACTCATTGGGCGAATCGCTCTGGAACTGAAATCGGAATGCTGACTGACATTTGCCCTATCTGAAAGTCTGATAAACGCCGGAAAAATGACTAAGACGAAAAAAAAAATTTTTTTCAACTTTTTTCAATTTTACCCCCGTGGGATATATATTCTACCCACACACATTTGGAACTCTCCTGGGGTACCTTGACACATATTATTCCCTCATTTAGAGGATATTTTCACAAAAAAGTGAAATTTTCAAAAATCCAAAATATTGGCTGAAAACGACTAAATATCAAGGACTCATTGGGCGAATCGCTCTGGAACTGAAATCGGAACGCTCACTGACATTTGCCCTATCTGAAAGACTGATAAACGCCGGAAAAATGTCTAAGACCAAAAAAAAATTTTTTTTCAACTTTTTTCAATTTTACCCCCGTGGGATATATATTCTACCCACACACATTTGGAACTCTCCTGGGGTACCTTGACACATATTATTCCCTCATTTAGTGGATATTTTCACAACAAAGAGAAATTTTCAAAAATCCAGAAAATTGGCTGAAAACGACTAAATATCAATGACTCATTGGGCGAATCGCTCTGGAACTGAAATCGGAATGCTGACTGACATTTGCCCTATCTGAAAGTCTGATAAACGCCGGAAAAATGACTAAGTCCAAAAAAAACAATTTTTTCAACTTTTTTCAATTTTACCCCCGTGGGATATATATTCTACCCACACACATTGGGAACTCTCCTGGGGTACCCTCACACATATTATTCCCTCATTTAGTGGATATTTTCACAAAAAAGTGAAATTTTCAAAAATCCAGAAAATTGGCTGAAAACGACTAAATATCAAGGACTCATTGGGCGAATCGCTCTGGAACTGAAATTGGAATGCTCACTGACATTTGCCCTATCTGAAAGTCTGATAAACGCCGGAAAAATGACTAAGTCCAAAAAAATTTTTTTTTAAACTTTTTTCAATTTTACCCCCGTGGGATATATATTCTACCCACACACATTGGGAACTCTCCTGGGGTACCCTCACACATATTATTCCCTCATTTAGTGGATATTTTCACAAAAAAGTGAAATTTTCAAAAATCCAGAAAATTGGCTGAAAACGACTAAATATCAAGGACTCATTGGGCGAATCGCTCTGGAACTGAAATCGGAACGCTCACTGACATTTGCCCTATCTGAAAGTCTGATAAACGCAGGAAAAATGACTAAGTCCAAAAAAAACAATTTTTTCAACTTTTTTAAATTTTACCCCCGTGGGATATATATTCTACCCACACACATTGGGAACTCTCCTGGGGTACCTTCACACATATTATTCCCTCATTTAGTGGATATTTTCACAAAAAAGAGAAATTTTCAAAAATCCAGAAAATTGGCTGAAAACGACTAAATATCAAGGACTCATTGGGCGAATCGCTCTGGAACTGAAATCGGAACGCTCACTGACATTTGCCCTATCTGAAAGTCTGATAAACGCCGGAAAAATGACTAAGTCCAAAAAAAACAATTTTTTCAACTTTTTTCAATTTTACCCCCGTGGGATATATATTCTACCCACACACATTGGGAACTCTCCTGGGGTACCCTCACACATATTATTCCCTCATTTAGTGGATATTTTCACAAAAAAGTGAAATTTTCAAAAATCCAGAAAATTGGCTGAAAACGACTAAATATCAAGGACTCATTGGGCGAATCGCTCTGGAACTGAAATTGGAATGCTCACTGACATTTGCCCTATCTGAAAGTCTGATAAACGCCGGAAAAATGACTAAGTCCAAAAAAATTTTTTTTTAAACTTTTTTCAATTTTACCCCCGTGGGATATATATTCTACCCACACACATTGGGAACTCTCCTGGGGTACCCTCACACATATTATTCCCTCATTTAGTGGATATTTTCACAAAAAAGTGAAATTTTCAAAAATCCAGAAAATTGGCTGAAAACGACTAAATATCAAGGACTCATTGGGCGAATCGCTCCGGAACTGAAACCGGAACGCTCACTGACATTTGTCCTATCTGAAAGTCTGATAAACGCCGGAAAAATGACTAAGTCCAAAAAAAAAATTTTTTCAACTTTTTTCAATTTTACCCCCGTGGGATATATATTCTACCCACACACATTTGGAACTCTCCTGGGGTACCTTGACACATATTATTCCCTCATTTAGTGGATATTTTCACAACAAAGAGAAATTTTCAAAAATCCAGAAAATTGGCTGAAAACGACTAAATATCAATGACTCATTGGGCGAATCGCTCTGGAACTGAAATCGGAATGCTGACTGACATTTGCCCTATCTGAAAGTCTGATAAACGCCGGAAAAATGACTAAGTCCAAAAAAAACAATTTTTTCAACTTTTTTCAATTTTACCCCCGTGGGATATATATTCTACCCACACACATTGGGAACTCTCCTGGGGTACCCTCACACATATTATTCCCTCATTTAGTGGATATTTTCACAAAAAAGTGAAATTTTCAAAAATCCAGAAAATTGGCTGAAAACGACTAAATATCAAGGACTCATTGGGCGAATCGCTCTGGAACTGAAATTGGAATGCTCACTGACATTTGCCCTATCTGAAAGTCTGATAAACGCCGGAAAAATGACTAAGTCCAAAAAATTTTTTTTTTAAACTTTTTTCAATTTTACCCCCGTGGGATATATATTCTACCCACACACATTGGGAACTCTCCTGGGGTACCCTCACACATATTATTCCCTCATTTAGTGGATATTTTCACAAAAAAGTGAAATTTTCAAAAATCCAGAAAATTGGCTGAAAACGACTGAATATCAAGGACTCATTGGGCGAATCGCTCCGGAACTGAAACCGGAACGCTCACTGACATTTGTCCTATCTGAAAGTCTGATAAACGCCGGAAAAATGACTAAGTCCAAAAAAAAAATTTTTTCAACTTTTTTCAATTTTACCCCCGTGGGATATATATTCTACCCACACACATTTGGAACTCTCCTGGGGTACCTTCACACATATTATTCCCTCATTTAGTGGATATTTTCACAAAAAAGAGAAATTTTCAAAAATCCAGAAAATTGGCTGAAAACGACTAAATATCAAGGACTCATTGGGCGAATCGCTCTGGAACTGAAATCGGAACGCTCACTGACATTTGCCCTATCTGAAAGTCTGATAAACGCAGGAAAAATGACTAAGTCCAAAAAAAACAATTTTTTCAACTTTTTTAAATTTTACCCCCGTGGGATATATATTCTACCCACACACATTGGGAACTCTCCTGGGGTACCCTCACACATATTATTCCCTCATTTAGTGGATATTTTCACAAAAAAGTGAAATTTTCAAAAATCCAAAATATTGGCTGAAAACGACTAAATATCAAGGACTCATTGGGCGAATCGCTCTGGAACTGAAATCGGAACGCTCACTGACATTTGCCCTATCTGAAAGACTGAAAAACGCCGGAAAAATGTCTAAGACCAAAAAAAAATTTTTTTTCAACTTTTTTCAATTTTACCCCCGTGGGATATATATTCTACCCACACACATTTGGAACTCTCCTGGGGTACCTTGACACATATTATTCCCTCATTTAGTGGATATTTTCACAACAAAGAGAAATTTTCAAAAATCCAGAAAATTGGCTGAAAACGACTAAATATCAATGACTCATTGGGCGAATCGCTCTGGAACTGAAATCGGAATGCTGACTGACATTTGCCCTATCTGAAAGTCTGATAAACGCCGGAAAAATGACTAAGTCCAAAAAAAACAATTTTTTCAACTTTTTTCAATTTTACCCCCGTGGGATATATATTCTACCCACACACATTGGGAACTCTCCTGGGGTACCCTCACACATATTATTCCCTCATTTAGTGGATATTTTCACAAAAAAGTGAAATTTTCAAAAATCCAGAAAATTGGCTGAAAACGACTAAATATCAATGACTCATTGGGCGAATCGCTCTGGAACTGAAATCGGAATGCTGACTGACATATGCCCTATCTGAAAGTCTGATAAACGCCGGAAAAATGACTAAGTCCAAAAAAAAAATTTTTTCAACTATTTTCAATTTTACCCCCGTGGGATATATATTCTACCCACACACATTTGGAACTCTCCTGGGGTACCTTCACACATATTATTCCCTCATTTAGAGGATATTTTCACAAAAAAGAGAAATTTTCAAAAATCCAGAAAATTGGCTGAAAACGACTAAATATCAAGGACTCATTGGGCGAATCGCTCCGGAACTGAAACCGGAACGCTCACTGACATTTGTCCTATCTGAAAGTCTGATAAACGCCGGAAAAATGACTAAGTCCAAAAAAAAAATTTTTTCAACTTTTTTCAATTTTACCCCCGTGGGATATATATTCTACCCACACACATTTGGAACTCTCCTGGGGTACCTTCACACATATTATTCCCTCATTTAGTGGATATTTTCACAAAAAAGAGAAATTTTCAAAAATCCAGAAAATTGGCTGAAAACGACTAAATATCAAGGACTCATTGGGCGAATCGCTCTGGAACTGAAATCGGAACGCTCACTGACATTTGCCCTATCTGAAAGTCTGATAAACGCCGGAAAAATGACTAAGTCCAAAAAAAACAATTTTTTCAACTTTTTTCAATTTTACCCCCGTGGGATATATATTCTACCCACACACATTGGGAACTCTCCTGGGGTACCCTCACACATATTATTCCCTCATTTAGTGGATATTTTCACAAAAAAGTGAAATTTTCAAAAATCCAGAAAATTGGCTGAAAACGACTAAATATCAAGGACTCATTGGGCGAATCGCTCTGGAACTGAAATTGGAATGCTCACTGACATTTGCCCTATCTGAAAGTCTGATAAACGCCGGAAAAATGACTAAGTCCAAAAAAATTTTTTTTTAAACTTTTTTCAATTTTACCCCCGTGGGATATATATTCTACCCACACACATTGGGAACTCTCCTGGGGTACCCTCACACATATTATTCCCTCATTTAGTGGATATTTTCACAAAAAAGTGAAATTTTCAAAAATCCAGAAAATTGGCTGAAAACGACTAAATATCAAGGACTCATTGGGCGAATCGCTCCGGAACTGAAACCGGAACGCTCACTGACATTTGTCCTATCTGAAAGTCTGATAAACGCCGGAAAAATGACTAAGTCCAAAAAAAAAATTTTTTCAACTTTTTTCAATTTTACCCCCGTGGGATATATATTCTACCCACACACATTTGGAACTCTCCTGGGGTACCTTCACACATATTATTCCCTCATTTAGTGGATATTTTCACAAAAAAGAGAAATTTTCAAAAATCCAGAAAATTGGCTGAAAACGACTAAATATCAAGGACTCATTGGGTGAATCGCTCTGGAACTGAAATCGGAACGCTCACTGACATTTGCCCTATCTGAAAGTCTGATAAACGCAGGAAAAATGACTAAGTCCAAAAAAAACAATTTTTTCAACTTTTTTAAATTTTACCCCCGTGGGATATATATTCTACCCACACACATTGGGAACTCTCCTGGGGTACACTCACACATATTATTCCCTCATTTAGTGGATATTTTCACAAAAAAGTGAAATTTTCAAAAATCCAAAATATTGGCTGAAAACGACTAAATATCAAGGACTCATTGGGCGAATCGCTCTGGAACTGAAATCGGAACGCTCACTGACATTTGCCCTATCTGAAAGACTGATAAACGCCGGAAAAATGTCTAAGACCAAAAAAAAATTTTTTTTCAACTTTTTTCAATTTTACCCCCGTGGGATATATATTCTACCCACACACATTTGGAACTCTCCTGGGGTACCTTGACACATATTATTCCCTCATTTAGTGGATATTTTCACAACAAAGAGAAATTTTCAAAAATCCAGAAAATTGGCTGAAAACGACTAAATATCAATGACTCATTGGGCGAATCGCTCTGGAACTGAAATCGGAATGCTGACTGACATTTGCCCTATCTGAAAGTCTGATAAACGCCGGAAAAATGACTAAGTCCAAAAAAAACAATTTTTTCAACTTTTTTCAATTTTACCCCCGTGGGATATATATTCTACCCACACACATTGGGAACTCTCCTGGGGTACCCTCACACATATTATTCCCTCATTTAGTGGATATTTTCACAAAAAAGTGAAATTTTCAAAAATCCAGAAAATTGGCTGAAAACGACTAAATATCAATGACTCATTGGGCGAATCGCTCTGGAACTGAAATCGGAATGCTGACTGACATATGCCCTATCTGAAAGTCTGATAAACGCCGGAAAAATGACTAAGTCCAAAAAAAAAATTTTTTCAACTTTTTTCAATTTTACCCCCGTGGGATATATATTCTACCCACACACATTTGGAACTCTCCTGGGGTACCTTCACACATATTATTCCCTCATTTAGAGGATATTTTCACAAAAAAGAGAAATTTTCAAAAATCCAGAAAATTGGCTGAAAACGACTAAATATCAAGGACTCATTGGGCGAATCGCTCTGAAACTGAAATCGGAACGCTCACTGACATTTGCCCTATCTGAAAGTCTGATAAACGCAGGAAAAATGACTAAGTCCAAAAAAAACAATTTTTTCAACTTTTTTAAATTTTACCCCCGTGGGATATATATTCTACCCACACACATTGGGAACTCTCCTGGGGTACCCTCACACATATTATTCCCTCATTTAGTGGATATTTTCACAAAAAAGTGAAATTTTCAAAAATCCAAAATATTGGCTGAAAACGACTAAATATCAAGGACTCATTGGGCGAATCGCTCTGGAACTGAAATCGGAACGCTCACTGACATTTGCCCTATCTGAAAGACTGATAAACGCCGGAAAAATGTCTAAGACCAAAAAAAAATTTTTTTTCAACTTTTTTCAATTTTACCCCCGTGGGATATATATTCTACCCACACACATTTGGAACTCTCCTGGGGTACCTTGACACATATTATTCCCTCATTTAGTGGATATTTTCACAACAAAGAGAAATTTTCAAAAATCCAGAAAATTGGCTGAAAACGACTAAATATCAATGACTCATTGGGCGAATCGCTCTGGAACTGAAATCGGAATGCTGACTGACATTTGCCCTATCTGAAAGTCTGATAAACGCCGGAAAAATGACTAAGTCCAAAAAAAACAATTTTTTCAACTTTTTTCAATTTTACCCCCGTGGGATATATATTCTACCCACACACATTGGGAACTCTCCTGGGGTACCCTCACACATATTATTCCCTCATTTAGTGGATATTTTCACAAAAAAGTGAAATTTTCAAAAATCCAGAAAATTGGCTGAAAATGACTAAATATCAATGACTCATTGGGCGAATCGCTCTGGAACTGAAATCGGAATGCTGACTGACATTTGCCCTATCTGAAAGTCTGATAAATGCCGGAAAAATGACTAAGTCCAAAAAAAACAATTTTTTCAACTTTTTTCAATTTTACCCCAGTGGGATATATATTCTACCCACACACATTGGGAACTCTCCTGGGGTACCCTCACACATATTATTCCCTCATTTAGTGGATATTTTCACAAAAAAGTGAAATTTTCAAAAATCCAGAAAATTGGCTGAAAACGACTAAATATCAAGGACTCATTGTGCGAATCGCTCTGGAACTGAAATTGGAATGCTCACTGACATTTGCCCTATCTGAAAGTCTGATAAACGCAGGAAAAATGACTAAGTCCAAAAAAAACAATTTTTTCAACTTTTTTAAATTTTACCCCCGTGGGATATATATTCTACCCACACACATTGGGAACTCTCCTGGGGTACCCTCACACATATTATTCCCTCATTTAGTGGATATTTTCACAAAAAAGTGAAATTTTCAAAAATCCATAAAATTGGCTGAAAACGACTAAATATCAAGGACTCATTGGGCGAATCACTATGGAACTGAAATTGGAATGCTCACTGACATTTGCCCTATCTGAAAGTCTGATAAACGCCGGAAAAATGACTAAGACCAAAAAAAAAATTTTTTTTCAACTTTTTTCAATTTTACCCCCGTGGGATATATATTCTACCCACACACATTTGGAACTCTCCTGGGGTACCTTGACACATATTATTCCCTCATTTAGAGGATATTTTCACAAAAAAGTGAAATTTTCAAAAATCCAAAATATTGGCTGAAAACGACTAAATATCAAGGACTCATTGGGCGAATCGCTCTGGAACTGAAATTGGAATGCTCACTGACATTTGCCCTATCTGAAAGTCTGATAAACGCCGGAAAAATGAGTAAGTCCAAAAGAAAAATTTTTTCAATATTTTTAAATTTTACCCCCGTGGGATATATATTCTACCCACAAACATTGGGAACTCTCCAGGGGTACTCTCACACATATTATTCCCTCATTTAGTGGATATTTTCACAAAAAAGTGAAATTTTCAAAAATCCAGAAAATTGGCTGAAAACGACTAAATATCAAGGACTCATTGGGCGAATCGCTCTGGAACTGAAATCGGAACGCTCACTGACATTTTCCCTATCTGAAAGTCTGATAAACGCCGGAAAAATGACTAAGTCCAAAAAAAAAATGTTTTCAACTTTTTTCAATTGTACCCCCGTGGGATATATATTCTCCCCACACACATTTTGAACTCTCCTGGGGTACCCTCACACATATTATTCCCTCATTTAGTGGATATTTTCACAAAAAAGTGAAATTTTCAAAAATCCAAAATATTGGCTGAAAACGACTAAATATCAAGGACTCATTGGGCGAATCGCTCTGGAACTGAAATCGGAACGCTCACTGACATTTGCCCTATCTGAAAGTCTGATAAACGCCGGAAAAATGACTAAGACCAAAAAAAAAAATTTTTTCAACTTTTTTCAATTTTACCCCCGTGGGATATATATTCTACCCACACACATTTGGAACTCTCCTGGGGTACCTTCACACATATTATTCCCTCATTTAGTGGATATTTTCACAAAAAAGAGAAATTTTCAAAAATCCAGAAAATTGGCTGAAAACGACTAAATATCAAGGACTCATTGGGCGAATCGCTCTGGAACTGAAATCGGAATGCTGACTGACATTTGCCCTATCTGAAAGTCTGATAAACGCCGGAAAAATGACTAAGTCCAAAAGAAAAATTTTTTCAATATTTTTAAATTTTACCCCCGTGGGATATATATTCTACCCACACACATTGGGAACTCTCCAGGGGTTCCCTCACACATATTATTCCCTCATTTAGTGGATATTTTCACAAAAAAGTGAAATTTTCAAAAATCCAGAAAATTGGCTGAAAACGACTAAATATCAAGGACTCATTGGGCGAATCGCTCTGGAACTGAAATCGGAACGCTCACTGACATTTGCCCTATCTGAAAGTCTGTTAAACGCAGGAAAAATGACTAAGTCCAAAAAAAAAATGTTTTCAACTTTTTTCAATTGTACCCCCGTGGGATATATATTCTACCCACACATATTTTGAACTCTCCTGGGGTACCCTCACACATATTATTCCCTCATTTAGTGGATATTTTCACAAAAAAGTGAAATTTTCAAAAATACAGAAAATTGGCTGAAAACGACTAAATATCCGACTAAATATCAAGGACTCATTGGGCGAATCGCTCTGGAACTGAAATTGGAATGCTCACTGACATTTGCCCTATCTGAAAGTCTGATAAACGCCGGAAAAATGAGTAAGTCCAAAAAAAAATTTTTTTTGAACTTTTTTCAATTTTACCCCCGTGGGATATATATTCTACCCAAACACATTGGGAACTCTCCTGGGGTACCCTCACACATATTATTCCCTCATTTAGTGGATATTTTCACAAAAAAGTGAAATTTTCAAAAATCCAGAAAATTGCCTGAAAACGACTAAATATCAAGGACTCATTGGGTGAAGCGCTCTGGAACTGAAATTGGAACGCTCACTGACATTTGCCCTATCTGAAAGTCTGATAAACGCCGGAAAAATGACTAAGTTCTAAAAAACAAATTTTTTTCAACTTTTTTCAATTTTACCCCTGTGGGATATATATTCTACCCACACACATTGGGAACTCTCCTGGGGTACCCTCACACATATTATTCCCTCATTTAGTGGATATTTTCACAAAAAAGTGAAATTTTCAAAAATCCAGAAAATTGGCTGAAAACGACTAAATATCAAGGACTCATTGGGCGAATTGCTCTGGAACTGAAATTGGAATGCTCACTGACATTTGCCCTATCTGAAAGTCTGATAAACGCCGGAAAAATGTCTAAGTCCAAAAAAAAATTTTTGGGAACTTTTTTCAATTTTACCCCGTGGGATATATATTCTACCCAAACACATTGGGAACTCTCCTGGGGTACCCTCACACATATTATTCCCTCATTTAGTGGATATTTTCACAAAAAAGTGAAATTTTCAAAAATCCAGAAAATTGGCTGAAAATGACTAAATATCAAGGACTCATTGGGTGAATCGCTCTGGAACTGAAATCGGAACGCTCACTGACATTTGCCCTATCTGAAAGTCTGATAAACGCCGGAAAAATGACTAAGTTCAAAAAAAATAATTTTTTTCAACTTTTTTCAATTTTGCCCCCGTGGGATATATATTCTACCCACACACATTTAGAACTCTCCTGGGGTACCCTCGCACATATTATTCCCTCATTTAGTGGATATTTTCACAAAAAAGTGAAATTTTCAAAAATCCAAAATATTGGCTGAAAACGACTAAATATCAAGGACTCATTAGGCGAATCGCTCTGGAACTGAAATTGGAATGCTGACTGACATTTGCCCTATCTGAAAGTCTGATAAACGCCGGAAAAATGACTAAGTCCAAAAAAAACAATTTTTTCAACTTTTTTCAATTTTACCCCCGTGGGATATATATTCTACCCACACACATTGGGAACTCTCCTGGGGTACCCTCACACATATTATTCCCTCATTTAGTGGATATTTTCACAAAAAAGTGAAATTTTCAAAAATCCAGAAAATTGGCTGAAAATGACTAAATATCAATGACTCATTGGGCGAATCGCTCTGGAACTGAAATCGGAATGCTGACTGACATTTGCCCTATCTGAAAGTCTGATAAATGCCGGAAAAATGACTAAGTCCAAAAAAAACAATTTTTTCAACTTTTTTCAATTTTACCCCAGTGGGATATATATTCTACCCACACACATTGGGAACTCTCCTGGGGTACCCTCACACATATTATTCCCTCATTTAGTGGATATTTTCACAAAAAAGTGAAATTTTCAAAAATCCAGAAAATTGGCTGAAAACGACTAAATATCAAGGACTCATTGTGCGAATCGCTCTGGAACTGAAATTGGAATGCTCACTGACATTTGCCCTATCTGAAAGTCTGATAAACGCAGGAAAAATGACTAAGTCCAAAAAAAACAATTTTTTCAACTTTTTTAAATTTTACCCCCGTGGGATATATATTCTACCCACACACATTGGGAACTCTCCTGGGGTACCCTCACACATATTATTCCCTCATTTAGTGGATATTTTCACAAAAAAGTGAAATTTTCAAAAATCCATAAAATTGGCTGAAAACGACTAAATATCAAGGACTCATTGGGCGAATCACTATGGAACTGAAATTGGAATGCTCACTGACATTTGCCCTATCTGAAAGTCTGATAAACGCCGGAAAAATGACTAAGACCAAAAAAAAAATTTTTTTTCAACTTTTTTCAATTTTACCCCCGTGGGATATATATTCTACCCACACACATTTGGAACTCTCCTGGGGTACCTTGACACATATTATTCCCTCATTTAGAGGATATTTTCACAAAAAAGTGAAATTTTCAAAAATCCAAAATATTGGCTGAAAACGACTAAATATCAAGGACTCATTGGGCGAATCGCTCTGGAACTGAAATTGGAATGCTCACTGACATTTGCCCTATCTGAAAGTCTGATAAACGCCGGAAAAATGAGTAAGTCCAAAAGAAAAATTTTTTCAATATTTTTAAATTTTACCCCCGTGGGATATATATTCTACCCACAAACATTGGTAACTCTCCAGGGGTACTCTCACACATATTATTCCCTCATTTAGTGGATATTTTCACAAAAAAGTGAAATTTTCAAAAATCCAGAAAATTGGCTGAAAACGACTAAATATCAAGGACTCATTGGGCGAATCGCTCTGGAACTGAAATCGGAACGCTCACTGACATTTTCCCTATCTGAAAGTCTGATAAACGCCGGAAAAATGACTAAGTCCAAAAAAAAAATGTTTTCAACTTTTTTCAATTGTACCCCCGTGGGATATATATTCTCCCCACACACATTTTGAACTCTCCTGGGGTACCCTCACACATATTATTCCCTCATTTAGTGGATATTTTCACAAAAAAGTGAAATTTTCAAAAATCCAAAATATTGGCTGAAAACGACTAAATATCAAGGACTCATTGGGCGAATCGCTCTGGAACTGAAATCGGAACGCTCACTGACATTTGCCCTATCTGAAAGTCTGATAAACGCCGGAAAAATGACTAAGACCAAAAAAAAAAATTTTTTCAACTTTTTTCAATTTTACCCCCGTGGGATATATATTCTACCCACACACATTTGGAACTCTCCTGGGGTACCTTCACACATATTATTCCCTCATTTAGTGGATATTTTCACAAAAAAGAGAAATTTTCAAAAATCCAGAAAATTGGCTGAAAACGACTAAATATCAAGGACTCATTGGGCGAATCGCTCTGGAACTGAAATCGGAATGCTGACTGACATTTGCCCTATCTGAAAGTCTGATAAACGCCGGAAAAATGACTAAGTCCAAAAGAAAAATATTTTCAATATTTTTAAATTTTACCCCCGTGGGATATATATTCTACCCACACACATTGGGAACTCTCCAGGGGTTCCCTCACACATATTATTCCCTCATTTAGTGGATATTTTCACAAAAAAGTGAAATTTTCAAAAATCCAGAAAATTGGCTGAAAACGACTAAATATCAAGGACTCATTGGGCGAATCGCTCTGGAACTGAAATCGGAACGCTCACTGACATTTGCCCTATCTGAAAGTCTGTTAAACGCAGGAAAAATGACTAAGTCCAAAAAAAAAATGTTTTCAACTTTTTTCAATTGTACCCCCGTGGGATATATATTCTACCCACACATATTTTGAACTCTCCTGGGGTACCCTCACACATATTATTCCCTCATTTAGTGGATATTTTCACAAAAAAGTGAAATTTTCAAAAATACAGAAAATTGGCTGAAAACGACTAAATATCCGACTAAATATCAAGGACTCATTGGGCGAATCGCTCTGGAACTGAAATTGGAATGCTCACTGACATTTGCCCTATCTGAAAGTCTGATAAACGCCGGAAAAATGAGTAAGTCCAAAAAAAAATTTTTTTTGAACTTTTTTCAATTTTACCCCCGTGGGATATATATTCTACCCAAACACATTGGGAACTCTCCTGGGGTACCCTCACACATATTATTCCCTCATTTAGTGGATATTTTCACAAAAAAGTGAAATTTTCAAAAATCCAGAAAATTGCCTGAAAACGACTAAATATCAAGGACTCATTGGGTGAAGCGCTCTGGAACTGAAATTGGAACGCTCACTGACATTTGCCCTATCTGAAAGTCTGATAAACGCCGGAAAAATGACTAAGTTCTAAAAAACAAATTTTTTTCAACTTTTTTCAATTTTACCCCTGTGGGATATATATTCTACCCACACACATTGGGAACTCTCCTGGGGTACCCTCACACATATTATTCCCTCATTTAGTGGATATTTTCACAAAAAAGTGAAATTTTCAAAAATCCAGAAAATTGGCTGAAAACGACTAAATATCAAGGACTCATTGGGCGAATTGCTCTGGAACTGAAATTGGAATGCTCACTGACATTTGCCCTATCTGAAAGTCTGATAAACGCCGGAAAAATGTCTAAGTCCAAAAAAAAATTTTTGGGAACTTTTTTCAATTTTACCCCGTGGGATATATATTCTACCCAAACACATTGGGAACTCTCCTGGGGTACCCTCACACATATTATTCCCTCATTTAGTGGATATTTTCACAAAAAAGTGAAATTTTCAAAAATCCAGAAAATTGGCTGAAAATGACTAAATATCAAGGACTCATTGGGTGAATCGCTCTGGAACTGAAATCGGAACGCTCACTGACATTTGCCCTATCTGAAAGTCTGATAAACGCCGGAAAAATGACTAAGTTCAAAAAAAATAATTTTTTTCAACTTTTTTCAATTTTGCCCCCGTGGGATATATATTCTACCCACACACATTTAGAACTCTCCTGGGGTACCCTCGCACATATTATTCCCTCATTTAGTGGATATTTTCACAAAAAAGTGAAATTTTCAAAAATCCAAAATATTGGCTGAAAACGACTAAATATCAAGGACTCATTAGGCGAATCGCTCTGGAACTGAAATTGGAATGCTCACTGACATTTGCCCTATCTGAAAGTCTGATAAACGCAGGAAAAATGACTAAGTCCAAAAAATTTTTTTTTTTAACTTTTTTCAATTTTACCCCCGTGGGATATATATTCTACCCACACACATTTGGAACTCTCCTGGGGTACCTTCACACATATTATTCCCTCATTTAGTGGATATTTTCACAAAAAAGAGAAATTTTCAAAAATCCAGAAAATTGGCTGAAAACGACTAAATATCAAGGACTCATTGGGCGAATCGCTCTGGAACTGAAATCGGATTGCTGACTGACATTTGCCCTATCTGAAAGTCTGATAAACGCCGGAAAAATGAGTAAGTCCAAAAGAAAAATTTTTTCAATATTTTTAAATTTTACCCCCGTGGGATATATATTCTACCCACAAACATTGGGAACTCTCCAGGGGTACGCTCACACATATTATTCCCTCATTTAGTGGATATTTTCACAAAAAAGTGAAATTTTCAAAAATCCAGAAAATTGGCTGAAAACGACTAAATATCAAGGACTCATTGGGCGAATCGCTCTGGAACTGAAATCGGAACGCTCACTGACATTTGCCCTATCTGAAAGTCTGATAAACGCCGGAAAAATGACTAAGTCCAAAAAAAAAATGTTTTCAACTTTTTTCAATTGTACCCCCGTGGGATATATATTCTCCCCACACACATTTTGAACTCTCCTGGGGTACCCTCACACATATTATTCCCTCATTTAGTGGATATTTTCACAAAAAAGTGAAATTTTCAAAAATCCAAAATATTGGCTGAAAACGACTAAATATCAAGGACTCATTGGGCGAATCGCTCTGGAACTGAAATCGGAACGCTCACTGACATTTGCCCTATCTGAAAGTCTGATAAACGCCGGAAAAATGACTAAGACCAAAAAAAAAAATTTTTTCAACTTTTTTCAATTTTACCCCCGTGGGATATATATTCTACCCACACACATTTGGAACTCTCCTGGGGTACCTTCACACATATTATTCCCTCATTTAGTGGATATTTTCACAAAAAAGAGAAATTTTCAAAAATCCAGAAAATTGGCTGAAAACGACTAAATATCAAGGACTCATTGGGCGAATCGCTCTGGAACTGAAATCGGAACACTCACTGACATTTGCCCTATCTGAAAGTCTGATAAACGCCGGAAAAATGACTAAGTCCAAAAAAAATTTTTTTTCAACTTTTTTCAATTTTACCCCCGTGGGATATATATTCTACCCACACACATTGGGAACTCTCCTGGGGTACCCTCACACATATTATTCCCTCATTTAGTGGATATTTTCACAAAAAAGTGAAATTTTAAAAAATACAGAAAATTGGCTGAAAACGACTAAATATCCGACTAAATATCAAGGACTCATTGGGCGAATCGCTCTGGAACTGAAATTGGAATGCTCACTGACATTTGCCCTATCTGAAAGTCTGATAAACGCCGGAAAAATGAGTAAGTCCAAAAAAAAATTTTTTTGGAACTTTTTTCAATTTTACCCCCGTGGGATATATATTCTACCCAAACACATTGGGAACTCTCCTGGGGTACCCTCACACATATTATTCCCTCATTTAGTGGATATTTTCCCAAAAATTGAAATTTTCAAAAATCCAGAAAATTGGCTGAAAACGACTAAATATCAAGGACTCATTGGGTGAATCGCTCTGGAACTGAAATCGGAACGCTCACTGACATTTGCCCTATCTGAAAGTCTGATAAACGCCGGAAAAATGACTAAGTTCAAAAAAAATAATTTTTTTCAACTTTTTTCAATTTTGCCCCCGTGGGATATATATTCTACCCACACACATTTAGAACTCTCCTGGGGTACCCTCGCACATATTATTCCCTCATTTAGTGGATATTTTCACAAAAAAGTGAAATTTTCAAAAATCCAAAATATTGGCTGAAAACGACTAAATATCAAGGACTCATTAGGCGAATCGCTCTGGAACTGAAATTGGAATGCTCACTGACATTTGCCCTATCTGAAAGTCTGATAAACGCAGGAAAAATGACTAAGTCCAAAAAATTTTTTTTTTTAACTTTTTTCAATTTTACCCCCGTGGGATATATATTCTACCCACACACATTTGGAACTCTCCTGGGTTACCTTCACACATATTATTCCCTCATTTAGTGGATATTTTCACAAAAAAGAGAAATTTTCAAAAATCCAGAAAATTGGCTGAAAACGACTAAATATCAAGGACTCATTGGGCGAATCGCTCTGGAACTGAAATCGGATTGCTGACTGACATTTGCCCTATCTGAAAGTCTGATAAACGCCGGAAAAATGAGTAAGTCCAAAAGAAAAATTTTTTCAATATTTTTAAATTTTACCCCCGTGGGATATATATTCTACCCACAAACATTGGGAACTCTCCAGGGGTACCCTCACACATATTATTCCCTCATTTAGTGGATATTTTCACAGAAAAGTGAAATTTTCAAAAATCCAGAAAATTGGCTGAAAACGACTAAATATCAAGGACTCATTGGGCGAATCGCTCTGGAACTGAAATCGGAACGCTCACTGACATTTGCCCTATCTGAAAGTCTGATAAACGCCGGAAAAATGACAGTCCAAAAAAAATTTTTTTTCAACTTTTTTCAATTTTACCCCCGTGGGATATATATTCTACCCACACACATTGGGAACTCTCCTGGGGTACCCTCACACATATTATTCCCTCATTTAGTGGATATTTTCACAAAAAAGTGAAATTTTCAAAAATCCAGAAAATTGGCTGATAACGACTAAATATCAAGGACTCATTGGGTGAATCGCTCTGGAACTGAAATCGGAACGCTCACTGACATTTGCCCTATCTGAAAGTCTGATAAACGCCGGAAAAATGACTAAGTTCTAAAAAAAAAATTTTTTTCAACTTTTTTCAATTTTACCCCTGTGGGATATATATTCTACCCACACACATTGGGAACTCTCCTGGGGTACCCTCACACATATTATTCCCTCATTTAGTGGATATTTTCACAAAAAAGTGAAATTTTCAAAAATCCAGAAAATTGGCTGAAAACGACTAAATATCAAGGACTCATTGGGCGAATTGCTCTGGAACTGAAATTGGAATGCTCACTGACATTTGCCCTATCTGAAAGTCTGATAAACGCCGGAAAAATGACTAAGTCCAAAAAAAAATTTTTTTGGAACTTTTTTCAATTTTACCCCCGTGGGATATATATTCTACCCAAACACATTGGGAACTCTCCTGGGGTACCCTCACACATATTATTCCCTCATTTAGTGGATATTTTCACAAAAAAGTGAAATTTTCAAAAATCCAGAAAATTGCCTGAAAACGACTAAATATCAAGGACTCATTGGGTGAATCGCTCTGGAACTGAAATTGGAACGCTCACTGACATTTGCCCTATCTGAAAGTCTGATAAACGCCGGAAAAATGACTAAGTTCTAAAAAAAAAATTTTTTTCAACTTTTTTCAATTTTACCCCTGTGGGATATATATTCTACCCACACACATTGGGAACTCTCCTGGGGTACCCTCACACATATTATTCCCTCATTTAGTGGATATTTTCACAAAAAAGTGAAATTTTCAAAAATCCAGAAAATTGGCTGATAACGACTAAATATCAAGGACTCATTGGGTGAATCGCTCTGGAACTGAAATCGGAATGCTCACTGACATTTGCCCTATCTGAAAGTCTGATAAACGCCGGAAAAATGACTAAGTTCTAAAAAAAAAATTTTTTTCAACTTTTTTCAATTTTACCCCTGTGGGATATATATTCTACCCACACACATTGGGAACTCTCCTGGGGTACCCTCACACATATTATTCCCTCATTTAGTGGATATTTTCACAAAAAAGTGAAATTTTCAAAAATCCAGAAAATTGGCTGAAAACGACTAAATATCAAGGACTCATTGGGCGAATTGCTCTGGAACAGAAATTGGAATGCTCACTGACATTTGCCCTATCTGAAAGTCTGATAAACGCCGGAAAAATGACTAAGTCCAAAAAAAAATTTTTTTGGAACTTTTTTCAATTTTACCCCCGTGGGATATATATTCTACCCAAACACATTGGGAACTCTCCTGGGGTACCCTCACACATATTATTCCCTCATTTAGTGGATATTTTCACAAAAAAGTGAAATTTTCAAAAATCCAGAAAATTGCCTGAAAACGACTAAATATCAAGGACTCATTGGGTGAATCGCTCTGGAACTGAAATTGGAACGCTCACTGACATTTGCCCTATCTGAAAGTCTGATAAACGCCGGAAAAATGACTAAGTTCTAAAAAAAAAATTTTTTTCAACTTTTTTCAATTTTACCCCTGTGGGATATATATTCTACCCACACACATTGGGAACTCTCCTGGGGTACCCTCACACATATTATTCCCTCATTTAGTGGATATTTTCACAAAAAAGTGAAATTTTCAAAAATCCAGAAAATTGGCTGAAAACGACTAAATATCAAGGACTCATTGGGCGAATTGCTCTGGAACTGAAATTGGAATGCTCACTGACATTTGCCCTATCTGAAAGTCTGATAAACGCCGGAAAAATGACTAAGTTCTAAAAAAAAAATTTTTTTCAACTTTTTTCAATTTTACCCCCGTGGGATATATATTCTACCCACACACATTTGGAACTCTCCTGGGGTACCCTCGCACATATTATTCCCTCATTTAGTGGATATTTTCACAAAAAAGTGAAATTTTCAAAAATCCAAAATATTGGCTGAAAACGACTAAATATCAAGGACTCATTGGGCGAATCGCTCTGGAACTGAAATCGGAACGCTCACTGACATTTGCCCTATCTGAAAGACTGATAAACGCCGGAAAAATGAGTAAGTCCAAAAAAAAATTTTTTTGGAACTTTTTTCAATTTTACCCCCGTGGGATATATATTCTACCCAAACACATTGGGAACTCTCCTGGGGTACCCTCACACATATTATTCCCTCATTTAGTGGATATTTTCACAAAAAAGTGAAATTTTCAAAAATCCAGAAAATAGTCTGAAAACGACTAAATATCAAGGACTCATTGGGCGAATTGCTCTGGAACTGAAATTGGAATGCTCACTGACATTTGCCCTATCTGAAAGTCTGATAAATGCCAGAAAAATGACAGTCCAAAAAAAAATTTTTTTTGAACTTTTTTCAATTTTACCCCCGTGGGATATATATTCTACCCACACACATTGGGAACTCTCCTGGGGTACCCTTACACATATTATTCCCTCATTTAGTGGATATTTTCACAAAAAAGTGAAATTTTCAAACATCCAGAAAATTGGCTGAAAACGACTAAATATCAAGGAATCATTGGGCGAATCGCTCTGGAACTGAAATTGGAACGCTCGCTGACATTTGCCCTATCTGAAAGTCTGATAAACACCGGAAAAATGACTAAGTCCAAAAAAAATTTTTTTTAAACTTTTTTCAATTTTACCCCCGTGGGATATATATTCTACCCACACACATTTGGAACTCTCCTGGGGTACCCTCGCACATATTATTCCCTCATTTAGTGGATATTTTCACAAAAAAGTGAAATTTTCAAATATCCAGAAAATTGGCTGAAAACGACTAAATATCAAGGACTCATTGGGCGAATCACTCTGGAACTGAAATCAGAACGCTCCCTGACATTTGCCCTATCTAAAAGTCTGATAAACGCCGGAAAAATGACTAATTCCAAAAGAAAAAGTATTTAAACTTTATTCAATTTTACCCCCGTGGGATATATATTCTACCCACACACATTGGGAACTCTCCTGGGGTACCCTTACACATATTATTCCCTCATTTAGTGGATATTTTCACAAAAAAGTGAAATTTTCAAACATCCAGAAAATTGGCTGAAAACGACTAAATATCAAGGAATCATTGGGCGAATCGCTCTGGAACTGAAATTGGAACGCTCGCTGACATTTGCCCTATCTGAAAGTCTGATAAACACCGGAAAAATGACTAAGTCCAAAAAAAAATTTTTTTCAACTTTTTTCAATTTTACCCCCGTGGGATATATATTCTACCCACACACATTGGGGACTCTCCTGGGGTACCCTCACACATATTATTCCCTCATTTAGTGGATATTTTCACAAAAAAGTGAAATTTTCAAACATCCAGAAAATTGGCTGAAAACGACTAAATATCAAGGACTCATTGGGCGAATCGCTCTGGAACTGAAATCAAAACGCTCACTGACATTTGCCCTATCTGAAAGTCTGATAAACGCCGGAAAAATGAGTAAGTCCAAAAAAAATTTTTTTTTAACTTTTTTCAATTTTACCCCCGTGGGATATATATTCTACCCACACACATTTGGAACTCTCCTGGGGTACCCTCACACATATTATTCCCTCATTTAGTGGATATTTTCACAAAAAAGTGAAATTTTCAAAAATCCAGAAAATTGGCTGAAAACGACTAAATATCAAGGACTCATTGGGCGAATCGCTCTGGAACTGAAATCAGAACGCTCACTGACATTTGCCCTATCTGAAAGTCTGATAAACGCCAGAAAAATGACTAAGTCCAAAAGAAAAATTTTTTAAACTTTTTTCAATTTTACCCCCGTGGGATATATATTCTACCCACACACATTGGGAACTCTCCTGGGGTACCCTCACACATATTATTCCCTCATTTAGTGGATATTTTCACAAAAAAGTGAAATTTTCAAACATCCAGAAAATTGGCTGAAAACGACTAAATATCAAGGAATCATTGGGCGAATCGCTCTGGAACTGAAATTGGAACGCTCGCTGACATTTGCCCTATCTGAAAGTCTGATAAACGCCGGAAAAATGAGTAAGTCCAAAAAAAAATTTTTTTTTACTTTTTTCAATTTTACCCCCGTGGGATATATATTCTACCCACACACATTTGGAACTCTCCTGGGGTACCCTCACACATATTATTCCCTCATTTAGTGGATATTTTCGCAAAAAAGTGAAAATTTCAAAAATCCACAAAATTGGCTGAAAACGACTAAATATCAAGGACTCATGTGGTGAATCGCTCTGGAACTGAAATCGGAACGCTCAGTGACATCTCCCCTATCTGAAAGTCTGATAAACGCCGGAAAAATGAGTAAGTCCAAAAAAAAATTTTTTTCAACTTTTATCAATTTTACCCCCGTGGGATATATATTCTACCCATACACATTTGGAACTCTCCTGGGGTACCCTCACACATATTATTCCCTCATTTAGTGGATATTTTCACAAAATAGTGAAATTTTCAAAAATCCAGAAAATTGGATTAAAACGACTAAATATCAAGGACTCATTGGGCGAATCGCTCTGGAACTGAAATCAGAACACTCACTGACATTTCCCCTATCTGAAAGTTTGATAAATGCCGGAAAAATGAGTAAGTCTAAAAAAAAATTTTTAAAAACTTTTTTCAATTTTACCCCGTGGGATATATATTCTACCCACACACATTTGGAACTCTCCTGGGGTACCCTCACACATATTATTCCCTCATTTAGTGGATATTTTCACAAAATAGTGAAATTTTCAAAAATCCAAAAAATTGGCTGAAAACGACTAAATATCAAGGACTCATTTGGCGAACCGCTCTGGAACTGAAATTGGAACGCTCACTGATATTTGCCCTATCTGAAAGAGTGATAAACAGCGGAAAAATGACTAAGTCCAAAAAAAAAATGTTTTTTAAACTTTTTTCAATTTTACCCCCATGGGATATATATTCTACCCACACACATTTGGAACTCTCCTGGGGTACCCTCACACATATTATTCCCTCATTTAGTGGATATTTTCACAAAAAAGTGAAATTTTCAAACATCCAGAAAATTGGCTGAAAACGACTAAATATCAAGGATTCATTGGGCGAATCGCTCTGGAACTGAAATTGGAACGCTCGCTGACATTTGCCCTATCTGAAAGTCTGATAAACACCGGAAAAATGACTAAGTCCAAAAAAAAATTTTTTTCAACTTTCTCAATTTTACCCCCGTGGGATATATATTCTACCCACACACATTTGGAACTCTCCTGGGGTACCCTCACACATATTATTCCCTCATTTAGTGGATATTTTCACAAAAAAGTGAAATTTTCAAACATCTAGAAAATTGGCTGAAAACGACTAAATATCAAGGACTCATTGGGCGAATCGCACTGGAACTGAAATGGGAACGCTCGCTGACATTTGCCCTATCTGAAAGTCTGATAAACGCCGGAAAAATGAGTAAGTCCAAAAAATTTTTTTTTTTAACTTTTTTCAATTTTACCCCCGTGGGATATATATTCTACCCACACACATTTGGAACTCTCCTGGGGTACCTTCACACATATTATTCCCTCATTTAGTGGATATTTTCACAAAAAAGAGAAATTTTCAAAAATCCAGAAAATTGGCTGAAAACGACTAAATATCAAGGACTCATTGGGCGAATCGCTCTGGAACTGAAATCGGATTGCTGACTGACATTTGCCCTATCTGAAAGTCTGATAAACGCCGGAAAAATGAGTAAGTCCAAAAGAAAAATTTTTTCAATATTTTTAAATTTTACCCCCGTGGGATATATATTCTACCCACAAACATTGGGAACTCTCCAGGGGTACCCTCACACATATTATTCCCTCATTTAGTGGATATTTTCACAAAAAAGTGAAATTTTCAAAAATCCAGAAAATTGGCTGAAAACGACTAAATATCAAGGACTCATTGGGCGAATCGCTCTGGAACTGAAATTGGAACGCTCACTGACATTTGCCCTATCTGAAAGTCTGATAAACGCCGGAAAAATGACTAAGTCCAAAAAAAATTTTTTTTCAACTTTTTTCAATTTTACCCCCGTGGGATATATATTCTACCCACACACATTGGGAACTCTCCTGGGGTACCCTCACACATATTATTCCCTCATTTAGTGGATATTTTCACAAAAAAGTGAAATTTTCAAAAATCCAGAAAATTGGCTGATAACGACTAAATATCAAGGACTCATTGGGTGAATCGCTCTGGAACTGAAATCGGAACGCTCACTGACATTTGCCCTATCTGAAAGTCTGATAAACGCCGGAAAAATGACTAAGTTCTAAAAAAAAAATTTTTTTCAACTTTTTTCAATTTTACCCCTGTGGGATATATATTCTACCCACACACATTGGGAACTCTCCTGGGGTACCCTCACACATATTATTCCCTCATTTAGTGGATATTTTCACAAAAAAGTGAAATTTTCAAAAATCCAGAAAATTGGCTGAAAACGACTAAATATCAAGGACTCATTGGGCGAATTGCTCTGGAACTGAAATTGGAATGCTCACTGACATTTGCCCTATCTGAAAGTCTGATAAACGCCGGAAAAATGACTAAGTCCAAAAAAAAATTTTTTTGGAACTTTTTTCAATTTTACCCCCGTGGGATATATATTCTACCCAAACACATTGGGAACTCTCCTGGGGTATCCTCACACATATTATTCCCTCATTTAGTGGATATTTTCATAAAAAAGTGAAATTTTCAAAAATCCAGAAAATTGGCTGAAAACGACTAAATATCAAGGACTCATTGGGTGAATCACTCTGGAACTGAAATCGGAACGCTCACTGACATTTGCCCTATCTGAAAGTCTTATAAATGCCGGAAAAATGACTAAGTTCAAAAAAAATAATTTTTTTCAACTTTTTTCAATTTTGCCCCCGTGGGATATATATTCTACCCACACACATTTGGAACTCTCCTGGGGTACCCTCGCACATATTATTCCCTCATTTAGTGGATATTTTCACAAAAAAGTGAAATTTTCAAAAATACAGAAAATTGGCTGAAAACGACTAAATATCAAGGACTCATTGGGCGAATCGCTCTGGAACTGAAATTGGAATGCTCACTGACATTTGCCCTATCTGAAAGTCTGATAAACGCCGGAAAAATGAGTAAGTCCAAAAAAAAATTTTTTTTGAACTTTTTTCAATTATACCCCCGTGGGATATATATTCTACCCAAACACATTGGGAACTCTCCTGGGGTACCCTCACACATATTATTCCCTCATTTAGTGGATATTTTCACAAAAAAGTGAAATTTTCAAAAATCCAGAAAATTGCCTGAAAACGACTAAATATCAAGGACTCATTGGGTGAATCGCTCTGGAACTGAAATTGGAACGCTCACTGACATTTGCCCTATCTGAAAGTCTGATAAACGCCGGAAAAATGACTAAGTTCTAAAAAAAAAATTTTTTTCAACTTTTTTCAATTTTACCCCTGTGGGATATATATTCTACCCACACACATTGGGAACTCTCCTGGGGTACCCTCACACATATTATTCCCTCATTTAGTGGATATTTTCACAGAAAAGTGAAATTTTCAAAAATCCAGAAAATTGGCTGAAAACGACTAAATATCAAGGACTCATTGGGCGAATTGCTCTGGAACTGAAATTGGAATGCTCACTGACATTTGCCCTATCTGAAAGTCTGATAAACGCCGGAAAAATGACTAAGTTCTAAAAAAAAAATTTTTTTCAACTTTTTTCAATTTTACCCCCGTGGGATATATATTCTACCCACACACATTTGGAACTCTCCTGGGGTACCCTCGCACATATTATTCCCTCATTTAGTGGATATTTTCACAAAAAAGTGAAATTTTCAAAAATCCAAAATATTGGCTGAAAACGACTAAATATCAAGGACTCATTGGGCGAATCGCTCTGGAACTGAAATCGGAACGCTCACTGACATTTGCCCTATCTGAAAGACTGATAAACGCCGGAAAAATGAGTAAGTCCAAAAAAAAATTTTTTTGGAACTTTTTTCAATTTTACCCCCGTGGGATATATATTCTACCCAAACACATTGGGAACTCTCCTGGGGTACCCTCACACATATTATTCCCTCATTTAGTGGATATTTTCACAAAAAAGTGAAATTTTCAAAAATCCAGAAAATAGTCTGAAAACGACTAAATATCAAGGACTCATTGGGCGAATTGCTCTGGAACTGAAATTGGAATGCTCACTGACATTTGCCCTATCTGAAAGTCTGATAAATGCCAGAAAAATGACTAAGTCCAAAAAAAAATTTTTTTTGAACTTTTTTCAATTTTACCCCCGTGGGATATATATTCTACCCAAACACATTGGGAACTCTCCTGGGGTACCCTCGCACATATTATTCCCTCATTTAGTGGATATTTTCACAAAAAAGTGAAATTTTCAAAAATTCAGAAAATTGGATGAAAACGACTAAATATCAAGGACTCATTGGGCGAATCACTCTGGAACTGAAATCGGAACGCTCACTGACATTTGCCCTATCTGAAAGTCTGATAAACACCTGAAAAATGAGTAAGTCCAAAAAAAATTTTTTTTAAACTTTTTTCAATTTTACCCCCGTGGGATATATATTCTACCCACACAACATTTGGAACTCTCCTGGGGTACCCTCACACATATTATTTCCTCATTTAGTGGATATTTTCACAAAAAAGTGAAATTTTCAAATATCCAGAAAATTGGCTGAAAACGACTAAATATCAAGGACTCATTGGGCGAATCACTCTGGAACTGAAATCAGAACGCTCCCTGACATTTGCCCTATCTAAAAGTCTGATAAACGCCGGAAAAATGACTAAGTCCAAAAGAAAAAATATTTAAACTTTATTCAATTTTACCCCCGTGGGATATATATTCTACCCACACACATTGGGAACTCTCCTGGGGTACCCTTACACATATTATTCCCTCATTTAGTGGATATTTTCACAAAAAAGTGAAATTTTCAAACATCCAGAAAATTGGCTGAAAACGACTAAATATCAAGGAATCATTGGGCGAATCGCTCTGGAACTGAAATTGGAACGCTCGCTGACATTTGCCCTATCTGAAAGTCTGATAAACACCGGAAAAATGACTAAGTCCAAAAAAAATTTTTTTTAAACTTTTTTCAATTTTACCCCCGTGGGATATATATTCTACCCACACAACATTTGGAACTCTCCTGGGGTACCCTCACACATATTATTCCCTCATTTAGTGGATATTTTCACAAAAAAGTGAAATTTTCAAATATCCAGAAAATTGGCTGAAAACGACTAAATATCAAGGACTCATTGGGCGAATCACTCTGGAACTGAAATCAGAACGCTCCCTGACATTTGCCCTATCTAAAAGTCTGATAAACGCCGGAAAAATGACTAAGTCCAAAAGAAAAAGTATTTAAACTTTATTCAATTTTACCCCCGTGGGATATATATTCTACCCACACACATTGGGAACTCTCCTGGGGTACCCTTACACATATTATTCCCTCATTTAGTGGATATTTTCACAAAAAAGTGAAATTTTCAAACATCCAGAAAATTGGCTGAAAACGACTAAATATCAAGGAATCATTGGGCGAATCGCTCTGGAACTGAAATTGGAACGCTCGCTGACATTTGCCCTATCTGAAAGTCTGATAAACACCGGAAAAATGACTAAGTCCAAAAAAAAATTTTTTTCAACTTTTTTCAATTTTACCCCCGTGGGATATATATTCTACCCACACACATTGGGGACTCTCCTGGGGTACCCTCACACATATTATTCCCTCATTTAGTGGATATTTTCACAAAAAAGTGAAATTTTCAAACATCAAGAAAATTTGCTGAAAACGACTAAATATCAAGGACTCATTGGGCGAATCGCTCTGGAACTGAAATCAAAACGCTCACTGACATTTGCCCTATCTGAAAGTCTGATAAACGCCGGAAAAATGAGTAAGTCCAAAAAAAATTTTTTTTTAACTTTTTTCAATTTTACCCCCGTGGGATATATATTCTACCCACACACATTTGGAACTCTCCTGGGGTACCCTCACACATATTATTCCCTCATTTAGTGGATATTTTCACAAAAAAGTGAAATTTTCAAAAATCCAGAAAATTGGCTGAAAACGACTAAATATCAAGGACTCATTGGGCGAATCGCTCTGGAACTGAAATCAGAACGCTCACTGACATTTGCCCTATCTGAAAGTCTGATAAACGCCAGAAAAATGACTAAGTCCAAAAGAAAAATTTTTTAAACTTTTTTCAATTTTACCCCCGTGGGATATATATTCTACCCACACACATTGGGAACTCTCCTGGGGTACCCTCACACATATTATTCCCTCATTTAGTGGATATTTTCACAAAAAAGTGAAATTTTCAAACATCCAGAAAATTGGCTGAAAACGACTAAATATCAAGGAATCATTGGGCGAATCGCTCTGGAACTGAAATTGGAACGCTCGCTGACATTTGCCCTATCTGAAAGTCTGATAAACGCCGGAAAAATGAGTAAGTCCAAAAAAAAATTTTTTTTTACTTTTTTCAATTTTACCCCCGTGGGATATATATTCTACCCACACACATTTGGAACTCTCCTGGGGTACCCTCACACATATTATTCCCTCATTTAGTGGATATTTTCGCAAAAAAGTGAAAATTTCAAAAATCCACAAAATTGGCTGAAAACGACTAAATATCAAGGACTCATGTGGTGAATCGCTCTGGAACTGAAATCGGAACGCTCAGTGACATCTCCCCTATCTGAAAGTCTGATAAACGCCGGAAAAATGAGTAAGTCCAAAAAAAAAATTTTTTTCAACTTTTATCAATTTTACCCCCGTGGGATATATATTCTACCCATACACATTTGGAACTCTCCTGGGGTACCCTCACACATATTATTCCCTCATTTAGTGGATATTTTCACAAAATAGTGAAATTTTCAAAAATCCAAAAAATTGGCTGAAAACGACTAAATATCAAGGACTCATTTGGCGAACCGCTCTGGAACTGAAATTGGAACGCTCACTGATATTTGCCCTATCTGAAAGAGTGATAAACAGCGGAAAAATGACTAAGTCCAAAAAAAAAATGTTTTTTAAACTTTTTTCAATTTTACCCCCATGGGATATATATTCTACCCACACACATTTGGAACTCTCCTGGGGTACCCTCACACATATTATTCCCTCATTTAGTGGATATTTTCACAAAAAAGTGAAATTTTCAAACATCTAGAAAATTGGCTGAAAACGACTAAATATCAAGGACTCATTGGGCGAATCGCACTGGAACTGAAATGGGAACGCTCGCTGACATTTGCCCTATCTGAAAGTCTGATAAACGCCGGAAAAATGAGTAAGTCCAAAAAAAAATTTTTTTTAACTTTTTTAAATTTTACCCCCGTGGGATATATATTCTACCCACACACATTTGGAACTCTCCTGGGGTACCCTCACACATATTATTCCCTCATTTAGTGGATATTTTCACAAAAAAGTGAAATTTTCAAAAATCTAGAAAATTGGCTGAAAACGACTAAATATCAAGGACTCATTGGGCGAATCGCACTGGAACTTAAATGGGAACGCTCGCTGACATTTGCCCTATCTGAAAGTCTGATAAACACCGGAAAAATGAGTAAGTCCAAAAAAAAATTTTTTTCAACTTTTTTCAATTTTACCCCCGTGGGATATATATTCTACCCACACACATTTGGAACTCTCCTGGGGTACCCTCACACATATTATTCCCTCATTTAGTGGATATTTTCGCAAAAAAGTGAACATTTCAAAAATCCACAAAATTGTCTGAAAACGACTAAATATCAAGGACTCATTGGGCGAATCGCTCTGGAACTGAAATCAGAACGCTCGCTGACATTTCCCCTATCTGAAAGTCTGATAAACGTCGGACAAATGAGTAAGTCCAAAAAAAAATTTTTTTAAACTTTTTTCAATTTTACCCCCGTGGGATATATAATCTACCCACACAACATTTGGAAATCTCCTGGGGTACCCTCACACATATTATTCCCTCATTTAGTCTATGTTTTCACAAAAAAGTAAAATTTTCAAATATTCAGAAAATTGGCTGAAAACGACTAAATATCAAGGACTCATTGGGCGAATCGCTCTGAAACTGAAATCAAAACGCTCCCTGACATTTGCCCTATCTGAAAGTCTGATAAACACCGGAAAAATGACTAAGTCCAAAAAAAAATTTTTTTCAACTTTTTTCAATTTTACCCCCGTGGGATATATATTCTACCCACACACATTGGGGACTCTCCTGGGGTACCCTCACACATATTATTCCCTCATTTAGTGGATATTTTCACAAAAAAGTGAAATTTTCAAACATCCAGAAAATTGGCTGAAAACGACTAAATATCAAGGACTCATTGGGCGAATCGCTCTGGAACTGAAATCAAAACGCTCACTGACATTTGCCCTATCTGAAAGTCTGATAAACGCCGGAAAAATGAGTAAGTCCAAAAAAAATTTTTTTTTAACTTTTTTCAATTTTACCCCCGTGGGATATATATTCTACCCACACACATTTGGAACTCTCCTGGGGTACCCTCACACATATTATTCCCTCATTTAGTGGATATTTTCACAAAAAAGTGAAATTTTCAAAAATCCAGAAAATTGGCTGAAAACCACTAAATATCAAGGACTCATTGGGCGAATCGCTCTGGAACTGAAATCAGAACGCTCACTGACATTTGCCCTATCTGAAAGTCTGATAAACGCCAGAAAAATGACTAAGTCCAAAAGAAAAATTTTTTAAACTTTTTTCAATTTTACCCCCGTGGGATATATATTCTACCCACACACATTGGGAACTCTCCTGGGGTACCCTCACACATATTATTCCCTCATTTAGTGGATATTTTCACAAAAAAGTGAAATTTTCAAACATCCAGAAAATTGGCTGAAAACGACTAAATATCAAGGAATCATTGGGCGAATCGCTCTGGAACTGAAATTGGAACGCTCGCTGACATTTGCCCTATCTGAAAGTCTGATAAACGCCGGAAAAATGAGTAAGTCCAAAAAAAAATTTTTTTTAAATTTTTAAATTTTACCCCCGTGGGATATATATTCTACCCACACAACATTTGGAAATCTCCTGGGGTACCCTCACACATATTATTCCCTCATTTAGTCTATGTTTTCACAAAAAAGTAAAATTTTCAAATATTCAGAAAATTGGCTGAAAACGACTAAATATCAAGGACTCATTGGGCGAATCGCTCTGAAACTGAAATCAAAATGCTCCCTGACATTTGCCCTATCTGAAAGTCTGATAAACGCCGGAAAAATGAGTAAGTCCAAAAAAAAATTTTTTTTAAATTTTTAAATTTTACCCCCGTGGGATATATATTCTACCCACACAACATTTGGAAATCTCCTGGGGTACCCTCACACATATTATTCCCTCATTTAGTCTATGTTTTCACAAAAAAGTAAAATTTTCAAATATTCAGAAAATTGGCTGAAAACGACTAAATATCAAGGACTCATTGGGCGAATCGCTCTGAAACTGAAATCAAAATGCTCCCTGACATTTGCCCTATCTGAAAGTCTGATAAACGCCGGAAAAATGACTAAGTCCAAAAGAAAAATTTTTTAAACTTTTTTCAATTTTACCCCCGTGTGATATATATTCTACCCACACACATTGGGAACTCTCCTGGGGTACCCTCACACATATTATTCCCTCATTTAGTGGATATTTTCACAAAAAAGTGAAATTTTCAAACATCTAGAAAATTGGCTGAAAACGACTAAATATCAAGGAATCATTGGGCGAATCACACTGGAACTGAAATTGGAACGCTCGCTGACATTTGCCCTATCTGAAAGTCTGATAAATGCCAGAAAAATGACTAAGTCCAAAAAAAAATTTTTTTTGAACTTTTTTCAATTTTACCCCCGTGGGATATATATTCTACCCAAACACATTGGGAACTCTCCTGGGGTACCCTCGCACATATTATTCCCTCATTTAGTGGATATTTTCACAAAAAAGTGAAATTTTCAAAAATTCAGAAAATTGGATGAAAACGACTAAATATCAAGGACTCATTGGGCGAATCACTCTGGAACTGAAATCGGAACGCTCACTGACATTTGCCCTATCTGAAAGTCTGATAAACACCTGAAAAATGAGTAAGTCCAAAAAAAATTTTTTTTAAACTTTTTTCAATTTTACCCCCGTGGGATATATATTCTACCCACACAACATTTGGAACTCTCCTGGGGTACCCTCACACATATTATTTCCTCATTTAGTGGATATTTTCACAAAAAAGTGAAATTTTCAAATATCCAGAAAATTGGCTGAAAACGACTAAATATCAAGGACTCATTGGGCGAATCACTCTGGAACTGAAATCAGAACGCTCCCTGACATTTGCCATATCTAAAAGTCTGATAAACGCCGGAAAAATGACTAAGTCCAAAAGAAAAAATATTTAAACTTTATTCAATTTTACCCCCGTGGGATATATATTCTACCCACACACATTGGGAACTCTCCTGGGGTACCCTTACACATATTATTCCCTCATTTAGTGGATATTTTCACAAAAAAGTGAAATTTTCAAACATCCAGAAAATTGGCTGAAAACGACTAAATATCAAGGAATCATTGGGCGAATCGCTCTGGAACTGAAATTGGAACGCTCGCTGACATTTGCCCTATCTGAAAGTCTGATAAACACCGGAAAAATGACTAAGTCCAAAAAAAATTTTTTTTAAACTTTTTTCAATTTTACCCCCGTGGGATATATATTCTACCCACACAACATTTGGAACTCTCCTGGGGTACCCTCACACATATTATTCCCTCATTTAGTGGATATTTTCACAAAAAAGTGAAATTTTCAAATATCCAGAAAATTGGCTGAAAACGACTAAATATCAAGGACTCATTGGGCGAATCACTCTGGAACTGAAATCAGAACGCTCCCTGACATTTGCCCTATCTAAAAGTCTGATAAACGCCGGAAAAATGACTAAGTCCAAAAGAAAAAGTATTTAAACTTTATTCAATTTTACCCCCGTGGGATATATATTCTACCCACACACATTGGGAACTCTCCTGGGGTACCCTTACACATATTATTCCCTCATTTAGTGGATATTTTCACAAAAAAGTGAAATTTTCAAACATCCAGAAAATTGGCTGAAAACGACTAAATATCAAGGAATCATTGGGCGAATCGCTCTGGAACTGAAATTGGAACGCTCGCTGACATTTGCCCTATCTGAAAGTCTGATAAACACCGGAAAAATGACTAAGTCCAAAAAAAAATTTTTTTCAACTTTTTTCAATTTTACCCCCGTGGGATATATATTCTACCCACACACATTGGGGACTCTCCTGGGGTACCCTCACACATATTATTCCCTCATTTAGTGGATATTTTCACAAAAAAGTGAAATTTTCAAACATCAAGAAAATTTGCTGAAAACGACTAAATATCAAGGACTCATTGGGCGAATCGCTCTGGAACTGAAATCAAAACGCTCACTGACATTTGCCCTATCTGAAAGTCTGATAAACGCCGGAAAAATGAGTAAGTCCAAAAAAAATTTTTTTTTAACTTTTTTCAATTTTACCCCCGTGGGATATATATTCTACCCACACACATTTGGAACTCTCCTGGGGTACCCTCACACATATTATTCCCTCATTTAGTGGATATTTTCACAAAAAAGTGAAATTTTCAAAAATCCAGAAAATTGGCTGAAAACGACTAAATATCAAGGACTCATTGGGCGAATCGCTCTGGAACTGAAATCAGAACGCTCACTGACATTTGCCCTATCTGAAAGTCTGATAAACGCCAGAAAAATGACTAAGTCCAAAAGAAAAATTTTTTAAACTTTTTTCAATTTTACCCCCGTGGGATATATATTCTACCCACACACATTGGGAACTCTCCTGGGGTACCCTCACACATATTATTCCCTCATTTAGTGGATATTTTCACAAAAAAGTGAAATTTTCAAACATCCAGAAAATTGGCTGAAAACGACTAAATATCAAGGAATCATTGGGCGAATCGCTCTGGAACTGAAATTGGAACGCTCGCTGACATTTGCCCTATCTGAAAGTCTGATAAACGCCGGAAAAATGAGTAAGTCCAAAAAAAAATTTTTTTTTACTTTTTTCAATTTTACCCCCGTGGGATATATATTCTACCCACACACATTTGGAACTCTCCTGGGGTACCCTCACACATATTATTCCCTCATTTAGTGGATATTTTCGCAAAAAAGTGAAAATTTCAAAAATCCACAAAATTGGCTGAAAACGACTAAATATCAAGGACTCATGTGGTGAATCGCTCTGGAACTGAAATCGGAACGCTCAGTGACATCTCCCCTATCTGAAAGTCTGATAAACGCCGGAAAAATGAGTAAGTCCAAAAAAAAAATTTTTTTCAACTTTTATCAATTTTACCCCCGTGGGATATATATTCTACCCATACACATTTGGAACTCTCCTGGGGTACCCTCACACATATTATTCCCTCATTTAGTGGATATTTTCACAAAATAGTGAAATTTTCAAAAATCCAGAAAATTGGATTAAAACGACTAAATATCAAGGACTCATTGGGCGAATCGCTCTGGAACAGAAATCAGAACACTCACTGACATTTCCCCTATCTGAAAGTTTGATAAATGCCGGAAAAATGAGTAAGTCTAAAAAAAAATTTTTAAAAACTTTTTTCAATTTTACCCCGTGGGATATATATTCTACCCACACACATTTGGAACTCTCCTGGGGTACCCTCACACATATTATTCCCTCATTTAGTGGATATTTTCACAAAATAGTGAAATTTTCAAAAATCCAAAAAATTGGCTGAAAACGACTAAATATCAAGGACTCATTTGGCGAACCGCTCTGGAACTGAAATTGGAACGCTCACTGATATTTGCCCTATCTGAAAGAGTGATAAACAGCGGAAAAATGACTAAGTCCAAAAAAAAAATGTTTTTTAAACTTTTTTCAATTTTACCCCCATGGGATATATATTCTACCCACACACATTTGGAACTCTCCTGGGGTACCCTCACACATATTATTCCCTCATTTAGTGGATATTTTCACAAAAAAGTGAAATTTTCAAACATCTAGAAAATTGGCTGAAAACGACTAAATATCAAGGACTCATTGGGCGAATCGCACTGGAACTGAAATGGGAACGCTCGCTGACATTTGCCCTATCTGAAAGTCTGATAAACGCCGGAAAAATGAGTAAGTCCAAAAAAAAATTTTTTTTAACTTTTTTAAATTTTACCCCCGTGGGATATATATTCTACCCACACACATTTGGAACTCTCCTGGGGTACCCTCACACATATTATTCCCTCATTTAGTGGATATTTTCACAAAAAAGTGAAATTTTCAAAAATCTAGAAAATTGGCTGAAAACGACTAAATATCAAGGACTCATTGGGCGAATCGCACTGGAACTTAAATGGGAACGCTCGCTGACATTTGCCCTATCTGAAAGTCTGATAAACACCGGAAAAATGAGTAAGTCCAAAAAAAAATTTTTTTCAACTTTTTTCAATTTTACCCCCGTGGGATATATATTCTACCCACACACATTTGGAACTCTCCTGGGGTACCCTCACACATATTATTCCCTCATTTAGTGGATATTTTCGCAAAAAAGTGAACATTTCAAAAATCCACAAAATTGTCTGAAAACGACTAAATATCAAGGACTCATTGGGCGAATCGCTCTGGAACTGAAATCAGAACGCTCGCTGACATTTCCCCTATCTGAAAGTCTGATAAACGTCGGACAAATGAGTAAGTCCAAAAAAAAATTTTTTTAAACTTTTTTCAATTTTACCCCCGTGGGATATATAATCTACCCACACAACATTTGGAAATCTCCTGGGGTACCCTCACACATATTATTCCCTCATTTAGTCTATGTTTTCACAAAAAAGTAAAATTTTCAAATATTCAGAAAATTGGCTGAAAACGACTAAATATCAAGGACTCATTGGGCGAATCGCTCTGAAACTGAAATCAAAACGCTCCCTGACATTTGCCCTATCTGAAAGTCTGATAAACACCGGAAAAATGACTAAGTCCAAAAAAAAATTTTTTTCAACTTTTTTCAATTTTACCCCCGTGGGATATATATTCTACCCACACACATTGGGGACTCTCCTGGGGTACCCTCACACATATTATTCCCTCATTTAGTGGATATTTTCACAAAAAAGTGAAATTTTCAAACATCCAGAAAATTGGCTGAAAACGACTAAATATCAAGGACTCATTGGGCGAATCGCTCTGGAACTGAAATCAAAACGCTCACTGACATTTGCCCTATCTGAAAGTCTGATAAACGCCGGAAAAATGAGTAAGTCCAAAAAAAATTTTTTTTTAACTTTTTTCAATTTTACCCCCGTGGGATATATATTCTACCCACACACATTTGGAACTCTCCTGGGGTACCCTCACACATATTATTCCCTCATTTAGTGGATATTTTCACAAAAAAGTGAAATTTTCAAAAATCCAGAAAATTGGCTGAAAACCACTAAATATCAAGGACTCATTGGGCGAATCGCTCTGGAACTGAAATCAGAACGCTCACTGACATTTGCCCTATCTGAAAGTCTGATAAACGCCAGAAAAATGACTAAGTCCAAAAGAAAAATTTTTTAAACTTTTTTCAATTTTACCCCCGTGGGATATATATTCTACCCACACACATTGGGAACTCTCCTGGGGTACCCTCACACATATTATTCCCTCATTTAGTGGATATTTTCACAAAAAAGTGAAATTTTCAAACATCCAGAAAATTGGCTGAAAACGACTAAATATCAAGGAATCATTGGGCGAATCGCTCTGGAACTGAAATTGGAACGCTCGCTGACATTTGCCCTATCTGAAAGTCTGATAAACGCCGGAAAAATGAGTAAGTCCAAAAAAAAATTTTTTTTAAATTTTTAAATTTTACCCCCGTGGGATATATATTCTACCCACACAACATTTGGAAATCTCCTGGGGTACCCTCACACATATTATTCCCTCATTTAGTCTATGTTTTCACAAAAAAGTAAAATTTTCAAATATTCAGAAAATTGGCTGAAAACGACTAAATATCAAGGACTCATTGGGCGAATCGCTCTGAAACTGAAATCAAAATGCTCCCTGACATTTGCCCTATCTGAAAGTCTGATAAACGCCGGAAAAATGAGTAAGTCCAAAAAAAAATTTTTTTTAAATTTTTAAATTTTACCCCCGTGGGATATATATTCTACCCACACAACATTTGGAAATCTCCTGGGGTACCCTCACACATATTATTCCCTCATTTAGTCTATGTTTTCACAAAAAAGTAAAATTTTCAAATATTCAGAAAATTGGCTGAAAACGACTAAATATCAAGGACTCATTGGGCGAATCGCTCTGAAACTGAAATCAAAATGCTCCCTGACATTTGCCCTATCTGAAAGTCTGATAAACGCCGGAAAAATGACTAAGTCCAAAAGAAAAATTTTTTAAACTTTTTTCAATTTTACCCCCGTGTGATATATATTCTACCCACACACATTGGGAACTCTCCTGGGGTACCCTCACACATATTATTCCCTCATTTAGTGGATATTTTCACAAAAAAGTGAAATTTTCAAACATCTAGAAAATTGGCTGAAAACGACTAAATATCAAGGAATCATTGGGCGAATCACACTGGAACTGAAATTGGAACGCTCGCTGACATTTGCCCTATCTGAAAGTCTGATAAACGCCGGAAAAATGAGTAAGTCCAAAAAAAAATTTTTTTTTACTTTTTTCAATTTTACCCCCGTGGGATATATATTCTACCCACACACATTTGGAACTCTCCTGGGGTACCCTCACACATATTATTCCCTCATTTAGTGGATATTTTCGCAAAAAAGTGAAAATTTCAAAAATCCACAAAATTGGCTGAAAACGACTAAATATCAAGGACTCATGTGGTGAATCGCTCTGGAACTGAAATCGGAACGCTCAGTGACATCTCCCCTATCTGAAAGTCTGATAAACGCCGGAAAAATGAGTAAGTCCAAAAAAAAATTTTTTTCAACTTTTATCAATTTTACCCCCGTGGGATATATATTCTACCCATACACATTTGGAACTCTCCTGGGGTACCCTCACACATATTATTCCCTCATTTAGTGGATATTTTCACAAAATAGTGAAATTTTCAAAAATCCAGAAAATTGGATTAAAACGACTAAATATCAAGGACTCATTGGGCGAATCGCTCTGGAACAGAAATCAGAACACTCACTGACATTTCCCCTATCTGAAAGTTTGATAAATGCCGGAAAAATGAGTAAGTCTAAAAAAAAATTTTTAAAAACTTTTTTCAATTTTACCCCGTGGGATATATATTCTACCCACACACATTTGGAACTCTCCTGGGGTACCCTCACACATATTATTCCCTCATTTAGTGGATATTTTCACAAAATAGTGAAATTTTCAAAAATCCAAAAAATTGGCTGAAAACGACTAAATATCAAGGACTCATTTGGCGAACCGCTCTGGAACTGAAATTGGAACGCTCACTGATATTTGCCCTATCTGAAAGAGTGATAAACAGCGGAAAAATGACTAAGTCCAAAAAAAAAATGTTTTTTAAACTTTTTTCAATTTTACCCCCATGGGATATATATTCTACCCACACACATTTGGAACTCTCCTGGGGTACCCTCACACATATTATTCCCTCATTTAGTGGATATTTTCACAAAAAAGTGAAATTTTCAAACATCTAGAAAATTGGCTGAAAACGACTAAATATCAAGGACTCATTGGGCGAATCGCACTGGAACTGAAATGGGAACGCTCGCTGACATTTGCCCTATCTGAAAGTCTGATAAACGCCGGAAAAATGAGTAAGTCCAAAAAAAAATTTTTTTTAACTTTTTTAAATTTTACCCCCGTGGGATATATATTCTACCCACACACATTTGGAACTCTCCTGGGGTACCCTCACACATATTATTCCCTCATTTAGTGGATATTTTCACAAAAAAGTGAAATTTTCAAAAATCTAGAAAATTGGCTGAAAACGACTAAATATCAAGGACTCATTGGGCGAATCGCACTGGAACTTAAATGGGAACGCTCGCTGACATTTGCCCTATCTGAAAGTCTGATAAACACCGGAAAAATGAGTAAGTCCAAAAAAAAATTTTTTTCAACTTTTTTCAATTTTACCCCCGTGGGATATATATTCTACCCACACACATTTGGAACTCTCCTGGGGTACCCTCACACATATTATTCCCTCATTTAGTGGATATTTTCGCAAAAAAGTGAACATTTCAAAAATCCACAAAATTGTCTGAAAACGACTAAATATCAAGGACTCATTGGGCGAATCGCTCTGGAACTGAAATCAGAACGCTCGCTGACATTTCCCCTATCTGAAAGTCTGATAAACGTCGGACAAATGAGTAAGTCCAAAAAAAAATTTTTTTAAACTTTTTTCAATTTTACCCCCGTGGGATATATAATCTACCCACACAACATTTGGAAATCTCCTGGGGTACCCTCACACATATTATTCCCTCATTTAGTCTATGTTTTCACAAAAAAGTAAAATTTTCAAATATTCAGAAAATTGGCTGAAAACGACTAAATATCAAGGACTCATTGGGCGAATCGCTCTGAAACTGAAATCAAAACGCTCCCTGACATTTGCCCTATCTGAAAGTCTGATAAACACCGGAAAAATGACTAAGTCCAAAAAAAAATTTTTTTCAACTTTTTTCAATTTTACCCCCGTGGGATATATATTCTACCCACACACATTGGGGACTCTCCTGGGGTACCCTCACACATATTATTCCCTCATTTAGTGGATATTTTCACAAAAAAGTGAAATTTTCAAACATCCAGAAAATTGGCTGAAAACGACTAAATATCAAGGACTCATTGGGCGAATCGCTCTGGAACTGAAATCAAAACGCTCACTGACATTTGCCCTATCTGAAAGTCTGATAAACGCCGGAAAAATGAGTAAGTCCAAAAAAAATTTTTTTTTAACTTTTTTCAATTTTACCCCCGTGGGATATATATTCTACCCACACACATTTGGAACTCTCCTGGGGTACCCTCACACATATTATTCCCTCATTTAGTGGATATTTTCACAAAAAAGTGAAATTTTCAAAAATCCAGAAAATTGGCTGAAAACCACTAAATATCAAGGACTCATTGGGCGAATCGCTCTGGAACTGAAATCAGAACGCTCACTGACATTTGCCCTATCTGAAAGTCTGATAAACGCCAGAAAAATGACTAAGTCCAAAAGAAAAATTTTTTAAACTTTTTTCAATTTTACCCCCGTGGGATATATATTCTACCCACACACATTGGGAACTCTCCTGGGGTACCCTCACACATATTATTCCCTCATTTAGTGGATATTTTCACAAAAAAGTGAAATTTTCAAACATCCAGAAAATTGGCTGAAAACGACTAAATATCAAGGAATCATTGGGCGAATCGCTCTGGAACTGAAATTGGAACGCTCGCTGACATTTGCCCTATCTGAAAGTCTGATAAACGCCGGAAAAATGAGTAAGTCCAAAAAAAAATTTTTTTTAAATTTTTAAATTTTACCCCCGTGGGATATATATTCTACCCACACAACATTTGGAAATCTCCTGGGGTACCCTCACACATATTATTCCCTCATTTAGTCTATGTTTTCACAAAAAAGTAAAATTTTCAAATATTCAGAAAATTGGCTGAAAACGACTAAATATCAAGGACTCATTGGGCGAATCGCTCTGAAACTGAAATCAAAATGCTCCCTGACATTTGCCCTATCTGAAAGTCTGATAAACGCCGGAAAAATGAGTAAGTCCAAAAAAAAATTTTTTTTAAATTTTTAAATTTTACCCCCGTGGGATATATATTCTACCCACACAACATTTGGAAATCTCCTGGGGTACCCTCACACATATTATTCCCTCATTTAGTCTATGTTTTCACAAAAAAGTAAAATTTTCAAATATTCAGAAAATTGGCTGAAAACGACTAAATATCAAGGACTCATTGGGCGAATCGCTCTGAAACTGAAATCAAAATGCTCCCTGACATTTGCCCTATCTGAAAGTCTGATAAACGCCGGAAAAATGACTAAGTCCAAAAGAAAAATTTTTTAAACTTTTTTCAATTTTACCCCCGTGTGATATATATTCTACCCACACACATTGGGAACTCTCCTGGGGTACCCTCACACATATTATTCCCTCATTTAGTGGATATTTTCACAAAAAAGTGAAATTTTCAAACATCTAGAAAATTGGCTGAAAACGACTAAATATCAAGGAATCATTGGGCGAATCACACTGGAACTGAAATTGGAACGCTCGCTGACATTTGCCCTATCTGAAAGTCTGATAAACGCCGGAAAAATGAGTAAGTCCAAAAAAAAATTTTTTTTTACTTTTTTCAATTTTACCCCCGTGGGATATATATTCTACCCACACACATTTGGAACTCTCCTGGGGTACCCTCACACATATTATTCCCTCATTTAGTGGATATTTTCGCAAAAAAGTGAAAATTTCAAAAATCCACAAAATTGGCTGAAAACGACTAAATATCAAGGACTCATGTGGTGAATCGCTCTGGAACTGAAATCGGAACGCTCAGTGACATCTCCCCTATCTGAAAGTCTGATAAACGCCGGAAAAATGAGTAAGTCCAAAAAAAAATTTTTTTCAACTTTTATCAATTTTACCCCCGTGGGATATATATTCTACCCATACACATTTGGAACTCTCCTGGGGTACCCTCACACATATTATTCCCTCATTTAGTGGATATTTTCACAAAATAGTGAAATTTTCAAAAATCCAGAAAATTGGATTAAAACGACTAAATATCAAGGACTCATTGGGCGAATCGCTCTGGAACTGAAATCAGAACACTCACTGACATTTCCCCTATCTGAAAGTTTGATAAATGCCGGAAAAATGAGTAAGTCTAAAAAAAAATTTTTAAAAACTTTTTTCAATTTTACCCCGTGGGATATATATTCTACCCACACACATTTGGAACTCTCCTGGGGTACCCTCACACATATTATTCCCTCATTTAGTGGATATTTTCACAAAATAGTGAAATTTTCAAAAATCCAAAAAATTGGCTGAAAACGACTAAATATCAAGGACTCATTTGGCGAACCGCTCTGGAACTGAAATTGGAACGCTCACTGATATTTGCCCTATCTGAAAGAGTGATAAACAGCGGAAAAATGACTAAGTCCAAAAAAAAAATGTTTTTTAAACTTTTTTCAATTTTACCCCCATGGGATATATATTCTACCCACACACATTTGGAACTCTCCTGGGGTACCCTCACACATATTATTCCCTCATTTAGTGGATATTTTCACAAAAAAGTGAAATTTTCAAACATCCAGAAAATTGGCTGAAAACGACTAAATATCAAGGATTCATTGGGCGAATCGCTCTGGAACTGAAATTGGAACGCTCGCTGACATTTGCCCTATCTGAAAGTCTGATAAACACCGGAAAAATGACTAAGTCCAAAAAAAAATTTTTTTCAACTTTCTCAATTTTACCCCCGTGGGATATATATTCTACCCACACACATTTGGAACTCTCCTGGGGTACCCTCACACATATTATTCCCTCATTTAGTGGATATTTTCACAAAAAAGTGAAATTTTCAAACATCTAGAAAATTGGCTGAAAACGACTAAATATCAAGGACTCATTGGGCGAATCGCACTGGAACTGAAATGGGAACGCTCGCTGACATTTGCCCTATCTGAAAGTCTGATAAACGCCGGAAAAATGAGTAAGTCCAAAAAAAAATTTTTTTTAACTTTTTTAAATTTTACCCCCGTGGGATATATATTCTACCCACACACATTTGGAACTCTCCTGGGGTACCCTCACACATATTATTCCCTCATTTAGTGGATATTTTCACAAAAAAGTGAAATTTTCAAAAATCTAGAAAATTGGCTGAAAACGACTAAATATCAAGGACTCATTGGGCGAATCGCACTGGAACTGAAATGGGAACGCTCGCTGACATTTGCCCTATCTGAAAGTCTGATAAACACCGGAAAAATGAGTAAGTCCAAAAAAAAATTTTTTTCAACTTTTTTGAATTTTACCCCCGTGGGATATATATTCTTCCCACACACATTTGGAACTCTCCTGGGGTACCCTCACACATATTATTCCCTCATTTAGTGGATATTTTCGCAAAAAAGTGAATATTTCAAAAATCCACAAAATTGTCTGAAAACGACTAAATATCAAGGACTCATTGGGCGAATCGCTCTGGAACTGAAATCAGAACGCTCGCTGACATTTCCCCTATCTGAAAGTCTGATAAACGTCGGACAAATGAGTAAGTCCAAAAAAAAATTTTTTTAAACTTTTTTCAATTTTACCCCCGTGGGATATATAATCTACCCACACAACATTTGGAAATCTCCTGGGGTACCCTCACACATATTATTCCCTCATTTAGTCTATGTTTTCACAAAAAAGTAAAATTTTCAAATATTCAGAAAATTGGCTGAAAACGACTAAATATCAAGGACTCATTGGGCGAATCGCTCTGAAACTGAAATCAAAACGATCCCTGACATTTGCCCTATCTGAAAGTCTGATAAACGCCGGAAAAATGACTAAGTCCAAAAGAAAAATTTTTTAAACTTTTTTCAATTTTACCCCCGTGTGATATATATTCTACCCACACACATTGGGAACTCTCCTGGGGTACCCTCACACATATTATTCCCTCATTTAGTGGATATTTTCACAAAAAAGTGAAATTTTCAAACATCTAGAAAATTGGCTGAAAACGACTAAATATCAAGGAATCATTGGGCGAATCACACTGGAACTGAAATTGGAACGCTCGCTGACATTTGCCCTATCTGAAAGTCTGATAAACGCCGGAAAAATGAGTAAGTCCAAAAAAAAATTTTTTTTAACTTTTTTCAATTTTACCCCCGTGGGATATATATTCTACCCACACACATTTGGAACTCTCCTGGGGTACCCTCACACATATTATTCCCTCATTTAGTGGATATTTTCGCAAAATAGTGAAATTTTCAAAAATCCAGAAAAATGGATTAAAATGACTAAATATCAAGGACTCATTGGGCGAATCGCTCTGGAACTGAAATCAGAACGCTCACTGACATTTCCCCTATCTGAAAGTCTGATAAATGCCGGAAAAATGAGTAAGTCTAAAAAAAAATTTTTAAAAACTTTTTTCAATTTTACCCCCGTGGGATATATATTCTACCCACACACATATGGAACTCTCCTGGGGTACCCTCACACATATTATTCCCTCATTTAGTGGATATTTTCACAAAAAAGTGAAATTTTCAAAAATCCAGAAAATTGGCTGAAAACGACTAAATATCAAGGAATCATTGGGCGAATCGCTCTGGAACTGAAATTGGAATGCTCGCTGACATTTGCCCTATCTGAAAGTCTGATACACCGGAAAATGACTAAGTCCAAAAAAAAATTTTTTTCAACTTTTTTCAATTTTACCCCCGTGGGATATATATTCTACCCACACACATTTGGAACTCTCCTGGGGTACCCTCACACATATTATTCCCTCATTTAGTGGATATTTTCACAAAAAAGTCAAATTTTCAAAAATCCAGAAAATTGGCTGAAAACGACTAAATATCAAGGACTCATTGGGCGAATCGCTCTGGAACTGAAATTGGAATGCTCACTGACATTTGCCCTATCTGAAAGTCTGATAAACACCGGAAAAATGACTAAGTCCAAAAAAAATTTTTTTTAAACTTTTTTCAATATTACCTCCTTGGGATATATATTCTACCCACACACATTTGCAACTCTCCTGGGGTACCCTCACACATATTATTCCCTCATTTAGTGGATATTTTCACAAAAAAAGTGAAATTTTCAAAAATCCAGAAAATTGGCTGAAAACGACTAAATATCAAGGACTCATTGGGCGAATCACTCTGGAACTGAAATTGGAATGCTCACTGACATTTCCCCTATCTGAAAGTCTGATAAACGCCGGAAAAATGACTAAGTCCAAAAAAATTTTTTTTTCAACTTTTTTCAATTTTACCCCCGTGGGATATATATTCTACCCACATACATTTGCAACTCTCCTGGGGTACCCTCACACATATTATTCCCTCATTTAGTGGATATTTTCACAAAAAAGTGAAATTTTCAAAAATCCAGAAAATTGGCTGAAAACGACTAAATATCAAGGACTCAATGGGCGAATGGCTCTGGAACTGAAATCGGAACGCTCACTGACATTTGCTCTATCTGAAAGTCTGATAAACGGCGGAAAAATGACTAAGTCCAAAAAAAATATTTTTTCAACTTTTTTCAATTTTACTCCCGTGGGATATATATTCTACCCACATACATTTGCAACTCTCCTGGGGTACCCTCACACATATTATTCCCTCATTTAGTGGATATTTTCACAAAAAAGTTAAATTTTCAAAAATCCACAAAATTGGCTGAAAACGACTAAATATCAAGGACTCAATGGGCGAATGGCTCTGGAACTGAAATCGGAACCCGCACTGACATTTGCTCTATCTGAAAGTCTGATAAACGCCGGAAAAATGACTAAGTCCAAAAAAAAAATGTTTTCAAGTTTTTTCAATTTTACCCCCGTAGGATATATATTCTACCCACACACATTTGGAACTCTCCTGGGGTAGCCTCACACATATTATTCCCTCATTTAGTGGATATTTTCACAAAAAAAGTGAAATTTTCAAAAATCCACAAAATTGGCTGAAAATGACTAAATATCAAGGACTCATTGGGCGAATCGCTCTGGAACTGAAATCAGAACGCTCACTGACATCTCCCCTATCTGAAAGTCTGATAAACACCGGAAAAATGAGTAAGTCCAAAAAAAAATTTTTTTCAACTTTTATCAATTTTACCCCCGTGGGATATATATTCTACCCACACACATTTGGAACTCTCCTGGGGTACCCTCACACATATTATTCCCTCATTTAGTGGATATTTTCACAAAAAAGTGAAATTTTCAAAAATCCAGAAAATTGGCTGAAAGCGACTAAATATCAAGGACTCATTGGGCGAATCGCTCTGGAACTGAAATCAGAACGCTCAGTGCCATTTCCCCTATCTGAAAGTCTGATAAACACCGGAAAAATGACTAAGTCCCAAAAAAAATTTTTTTAAACTTTTTTCAATATTACCTCCTTGGGATATATATTCTACCCACACACATTTGCAACTCTCCTGGGGTACCCTCACACATATTATTCCCTCATTTAGTGGATATTTTCACAAAAAAAGTGAAATTTTCAAAAATCCAGAAAATTGGCTGAAAACGACTAAATATCAAGGACTCATTGGGCGAATCACTCTGGAACTGAAATTGGAATGCTCACTGACATTTGCCCTATCTGAAAGTCTGATAAACGCCGGAAAAATGACTAAATCCCCAAAAAATTTTTTTTCAACTTTTTTCAATTTTACCCCCGTGGGATATATATTCTACCCACATACATTTGCAACTCTCCTGGGGTACCCTCACACATATTATTCCCTCATTGAGTGGATATTTTCACAAAAAAATGAAATTTTCAAAAATCCAGAAAATTGGCTGAAAACGACTAAATATCAAGGACTCATTGGGCGAATCGCTCTGGAACTGAAATCGGAATGCTCACTGACATTTGCCCTATCTGAAAGTCTGATAAACACCGGAAAAATGACTAAATCCAAAAAAAAATTTTTTTAAACTTTTATCAATTTTACCCCCGTGGGATATATATTCTACCCACACACATTTGGAACTCTCCTGGGGTACCCTCACACATATTATTCCCTCATTTAGTGGATATTTTCACAAAAAAGTGAAATTTTCAAAAATCCACAAAATTGGCTGAAAACGACTAAATATCAAGGACTCATTGGGCGAATCGCTCTGGAACTGAAATCAGAACGCTCAGTGACATTTCCCCTATCTGAAAGTCTGATAAATGCCGGAAAAATGAGTAAGTCCAAAAAAAATATTTTTTCAACTTTTTTCAATTTTACCCCCGTGGGATATATATTCTACCCACATACATTTGCAACTCTCCTGGGGTACCCTCACACATATTATTCCCTCATTTAGTGGATATTTTCACAAAAAAAGTGAAATTTTCAAAATTCCAGAAAATTGGCTGAAAACGACTAAATATTAAGGACTCAATGGGCGAATGGATCTGGAACTGAAATCGGAATGCTCACTGACATTTGCTCTATCTGGAAGTCTGATAAACGCCGGAAAAATGACTAAGTAAAAAAAAAATATTTTTTCAACTTTTTTCAATTTTACCACCGTGGGATATATATTCTACCCACATACATTTGGAACTCTCCTGGGGTACCCTCACACATATTATTCCCTCATTTAGTGGATATTTTCACAAAAAAGTGAAATTTTAAAAAATCCAGAAAATTGGCTGAAAACGGCTAAATATCAAGGACTCATTGGGCGAATCGCTCTGGAACTGAAATTGGAATGCTCACTGACATTTGCCCTATCTGAAAGTCTGATAAACACCGGAAAAATGACTAAGTCCAAAAAAAATTTTTTTTAAACTTTTTTCAATATTACCTCCTTGGGATATATATTCTACCCACACACATTTGCAACTCTCCTGGGGTACCCTCACACATATTATTCCCTCATTTAGTGGATATTTTCACAAAAAAAGTGAAATTTTCAAAAATCCAGAAAATTGGCTGAAAACGACTAAATATCAAGGACTCATTGGGCGAATCACTCTGGAACTGAAATTGGAATGCTCACTGACATTTCCCCTATCTGAAAGTCTGATAAACGCCGGAAAAATGACTAAGTCCAAAAAAATTTTTTTTTCAACTTTTTTCAATTTTACCCCCGTGGGATATATATTCTACCCACATACATTTGCAACTCTCCTGGGGTACCCTCACACATATTATTCCCTCATTTAGTGGATATTTTCACAAAAAAGTGAAATTTTCAAAAATCCAGAAAATTGGCTGAAAACGACTAAATATCAAGGACTCAATGGGCGAATGGCTCTGGAACTGAAATCGGAACGCTCACTGACATTTGCTCTATCTGAAAGTCTGATAAACGCCGGAAAAATGACTAAGTCCAAAAAAAAAATGTTTTCAAGTTTTTTCAATTTTACCCCCATGGGATATATATTCTACCCACACACATTTGGAACTCTCCTGGGGTAGCCTCACACATATTATTCCCTCATTTAGTGGATATTTTCACAAAAAAGTTAAATTTTCAAAAATCCACAAAATTGGCTGAAAACGACTAAATATCAAGGACTCAATGGGCGAATGGCTCTGGAACTGAAATCGGAACCCTCACTGACATTTGCTCTATCTGAAAGTCTGATAAATGCCGGAAAAATGACTAAGTCCAAAAAAAAAATGTTTTCAAGTTTTTTCAATTTTACCCCCGTAGGATATATATTCTACCCACACACATTTGGAACTCTCCTGGGGTAGCCTCACACATATTATTCCCTCATTTAGTGGATATTTTCACAAAAAAAGTGAAATTTTCAAAAATCCACAAAATTGGCTGAAAACGACTAAATATCAAGGACTCATTGGGCGAATCGCTCTGGAACTGAAATCAGAACGCTCAGTGACATTTCCCCTATCTGAAAGTCTGATAAATGCCGGAAAAATGAGTAAGTCCAAAAAAAATATTTTTTCAACTTTTTTCAATTTTACCCCCGTGGGATATATATTCTACCCACATACATTTGCAACTCTCCTGGGGTACCCTCACACATATTATTCCCTCATTTAGTGGATATTTTCACAAAAAAAGTGAAATTTTCAAAATTCCAGAAAATTGGCTGAAAACGACTAAATATTAAGGACTCAATGGGCGAATGGATCTGGAACTGAAATCGGAATGCTCACTGACATTTGCTCTATCTGAAAGTCTGATAAACGCCGGAAAAATGACTAAGTCCAAAAAAAATATTTTTTCAACTTTTTTCAATTTTACCACCGTGGGATATATATTCCACCCACATACATTTGGAACTCTCCTGGGGTACCCTCACACATATTATTCCCTCATTTAGTGGATATTTTCACAAAAAAAGTGAAATTTTAAAAAATCCAGAAAATTGGCTGAAAACGGCTAAATATCAAGGACTCATTGGGCGAATCGCTCTGGAACTGAAATTGGAATGCTCACTGACATTTTCCCTATCTGAAAGTCTGATAAACACCGGAAAAATGACTAAGTCCAAAAAAAATTTTTTTTAAACTTTTTTCAATATTACCTCCTTGGGATATATATTCTACCCACACACATTTGCAACTCTCCTGGGGTACCCTCACACATATTATTCCCTCATTTAGTGGATATTTTCACAAAAAAAGTGAAATTTTCAAAAATCCAGAAAATTGGCTGAAAACGACTAAATATCAAGGACTCATTGGGCGAATCACTCTGGAACTGAAATTGGAATGCTCACTGACATTTCCCCTATCTGAAAGTCTGATAAACGCCGGAAAAATGACTAAGTCCAAAAAAATTTTTTTTTCAACTTTTTTCAATTTTACCCCCGTGGGATATATATTCTACCCACATACATTTGCAACTCTCCTGGGGTACCCTCACACATATTATTCCCTCATTTAGTGGATATTTTCACAAAAAAGTGAAATTTTCAAAAATCCAGAAAATTGGCTGAAAACGACTAAATATCAAGGACTCAATGGGCGAATGGCTCTGGAACTGAAATCGGAACGCTCACTGACATTTGCTCTATCTGAAAGTCTGAAAAACGGCGGAAAAATGACTAAGTCCAAAAAAAATATTTTTTCAACTTTTTTCAATTTTACCCCCGTGGGATATATATTCTACCCGCATACATTTGCAACTCTCCTGGGGTACCCTCACACATATTATTCCCTCATTTAGTGGATATTTTCACAAAAAAGTGACATTTTCAAAAATCCACAAAATTGGCTGAAAATGACTAAATATCAAGGACTCAATGGGCGAATGGCTCTGGAACTGAAATCGGAACGCTCACTGACATTTGCTCTATCTGAAAGTCTGATAAACGCCGGAAAAATGAATAAGTCCAAAAAAAAAATGTTTTCAAGTTTTTTCAATTTTACCCCCATGGGATATATATTCTACCCACACACATTTGGAACTCTCCTGGGGTAGCCTCACACATATTATTCCCTCATTTAGTGGATATTTTCACAAAAAAGTGAAATTTTCAAAAATCCACAAAATTGGCTGAAAACAACTAAATATCAAGGACTCATTGGGCGAATCGCTCTGGAACTGAAATCAGAACGCTCACTGACATCTCCCCTATCTGAAAGTCTGATAAACAGCGGAAAAATGAGTAAGTCCAAAAAAAAATTTTTTTCAACTTTTATCAATTTTACCCCTGTGGGATATATATTCTACCCACACACATTTGGAACTCTCCTGGGGTACCCTCACACATATTATTCCCTCATTTAGTGGATATTATCACAAAAAAGTGAAATTTTCAAAAATCCAGAAAATTGGCTGAAAACGACTAAATATCAAGGACTCATTGGGCGAATCGCTCTGGAACTGAAATCAGAACGCTCAATGACATTTCCCCTATCTGAAAGTCTGATAAATGCCGGAAAAATGACTAAGTCCAAAAAAAATATTTTTTCAAGTTTTTTCAATTTTACCCCCGTAGGATATATATTCTACCCACACACATTTGGAACTCTCCTGGGGTAGCCTCACACATATTATTCCCTCATTTAGTGGATATTTTCACAAAAAAAGTGAAATTTTCAAAAATCCACAAAATTGGCTGAAAACGACTAAATATCAAGGACTCATTGGGCGAATCGCTCTGGAACTGAAATCAGAACGCTCAGTGACATTTCCCCTATCTGAAAGTCTGATAAATGCCGGAAAAATGAGTAAGTCCAAAAAAAATATTTTTTCAACTTTTTTCAATTTTACCCCCGTGGGATATATATTCTACCCACATACATTTGCAACTCTCCTGGGGTACCCTCACACATATTATTCCCTCATTTAGTGGATATTTTCACAAAAAAAGTGAAATTTTCAAAATTCCAGAAAATTGGCTGAAAACGACTAAATATTAAGGACTCAATGGGCGAATGGATCTGGAACTGAAATCGGAATGCTCACTGACATTTGCTCTATCTGAAAGTCTGATAAACGCCGGAAAAATGACTAAGTCCAAAAAAAATATTTTTTCAACTTTTTTCAATTTTACCCCCGTGGGATATATATTCTACCCGCATACATTTGCAACTCTCCTGGGGTACCCTCACACATATTATTCCCTCATTTAGTGGATATTTTCACAAAAAAGTGACATTTTCAAAAATCCACAAAATTGGCTGAAAATGACTAAATATCAAGGACTCAATGGGCGAATGGCTCTGGAACTGAAATCGGAACGCTCACTGACATTTGCTCTATCTGAAAGTCTGATAAACGCCGGAAAAATGAATAAGTCCAAAAAAAAAATGTTTTCAAGTTTTTTCAATTTTACCCCCATGGGATATATATTCTACCCACACACATTTGGAACTCTCCTGGGGTAGCCTCACACATATTATTCCCTCATTTAGTGGATATTTTCACAAAAAAGTGAAATTTTCAAAAATCCACAAAATTGGCTGAAAACAACTAAATATCAAGGACTCATTGGTCGAATCGCTCTGGAACTGAAATCAGAACGCTCACTGACATCTCCCCTATCTGAAAGTCTGATAAACAGCGGAAAAATGAGTAAGTCCAAAAAAAAATTTTTTTCAACTTTTATCAATTTTACCCCTGTGGGATATATATTCTACCCACACACATTTGGAACTCTCCTGGGGTACCCTCACACATATTATTCCCTCATTTAGTGGATATTTTCACAAAAAAGTGAAATTTTCAAAAATCCAGAAAATTGGCTGAAAACGACTAAATATCAAGGACTCATTGGGCGAATCGCTCTGGAACTGAAATCAGAACGCTCAATGACATTTCCCCTATCTGAAAGTCTGATAAATGCCGGAAAAATGACTAAGTCCAAAAAAAATATTTTTTCAACTTTTTTCAATTTTACCACCGTGGGATATATATTCTACCCAAACACATTGGGAACTCTCCTGGGGTAGCCTCACACATATTATTCCCTCATTTAGTGGATATTTTCACAAAAAAATGAAATTTTCAAAAATCCAGATAATTGGCTGAAAACGACTAAATATCAAGGACTCATTGGGCGAATCGCTCTGGAACTGAAATCGGAATGCTCACTGACATTTGCCCTATCTGAAAGTCTGATAAACACCGGAAAAATGACTAAGTCCAAAAAAAAATTTTTTTAAACTTTTTTCAATATTACCTCCTTGGGATATATATTCTACCCACACACATTTGGAACTCTCCTGGGGTACCCTCACACATATTATTCCCTCATTTAGTGGATATTTTCACAAAAAAAGTGAAATTTTCAAAAATCCACAAAATTGGCTGAAAATGACTAAATATCAAGGACTCATTGGGCGAATCGCTCTGGAACTGAAATCAGAACGCTCACTGACATCTCCCCTATCTGAAAGTCTGATAAACACCGGAAAAATGAGTAAGTCCAAAAAAAAATTTTTTTCAACTTTTATCAATTTTACCCCCGTGGGATATATATTCTACCCACACACATTTGGAACTCTCCTGGGGTACCCTCACACATATTATTCCCTCATTTAGTGGATATTTTCACAAAAAAGTGAAATTTTCAAAAATCCAGAAAATTGGCTGAAAGCGACTAAATATCAAGGACTCATTGGGCGAATCGCTCTGGAACTGAAATCAGAACGCTCAGTGCCATTTCCCCTATCTGAAAGTCTGATAAACACCGGAAAAATGACTAAGTCCCAAAAAAAATTTTTTTAAACTTTTTTCAATATTACCTCCTTGGGATATATATTCTACCCACACACATTTGCAACTCTCCTGGGGTACCCTCACACATATTATTCCCTCATTTAGTGGATATTTTCACAAAAAAAGTGAAATTTTCAAAAATCCAGAAAATTGGCTGAAAACGACTAAATATCAAGGACTCATTGGGCGAATCACTCTGGAACTGAAATTGGAATGCTCACTGACATTTGCCCTATCTGAAAGTCTGATAAACGCCGGAAAAATGACTAAATCCCCAAAAAATTTTTTTTCAACTTTTTTCAATTTTACCCCCGTGGGATATATATTCTACCCACATACATTTGCAACTCTCCTGGGGTACCCTCACACATATTATTCCCTCATTGAGTGGATATTTTCACAAAAAAATGAAATTTTCAAAAATCCAGAAAATTGGCTGAAAACGACTAAATATCAAGGACTCATTGGGCGAATCGCTCTGGAACTGAAATCGGAATGCTCACTGACATTTGCCCTATCTGAAAGTCTGATAAACACCGGAAAAATGACTAAATCCAAAAAAAAATTTTTTTAAACTTTTATCAATTTTACCCCCGTGGGATATATATTCTACCCACACACATTTGGAACTCTCCTGGGGTACCCTCACACATATTATTCCCTCATTTAGTGGATATTTTCACAAAAAAGTGAAATTTTCAAAAATCCACAAAATTGGCTGAAAACGACTAAATATCAAGGACTCATTGGGCGAATCGCTCTGGAACTGAAATCAGAACGCTCAGTGACATTTCCCCTATCTGAAAGTCTGATAAATGCCGGAAAAATGAGTAAGTCCAAAAAAAATATTTTTTCAACTTTTTTCAATTTTACCCCCGTGGGATATATATTCTACCCACATACATTTGCAACTCTCCTGGGGTACCCTCACACATATTATTCCCTCATTTAGTGGATATTTTCACAAAAAAAGTGAAATTTTCAAAATTCCAGAAAATTGGCTGAAAACGACTAAATATTAAGGACTCAATGGGCGAATGGATCTGGAACTGAAATCGGAATGCTCACTGACATTTGCTCTATCTGGAAGTCTGATAAACGCCGGAAAAATGACTAAGTAAAAAAAAAATATTTTTTCAACTTTTTTCAATTTTACCACCGTGGGATATATATTCTACCCACATACATTTGGAACTCTCCTGGGGTACCCTCACACATATTATTCCCTCATTTAGTGGATATTTTCACAAAAAAGTGAAATTTTAAAAAATCCAGAAAATTGGCTGAAAACGGCTAAATATCAAGGACTCATTGGGCGAATCGCTCTGGAACTGAAATTGGAATGCTCACTGACATTTGCCCTATCTGAAAGTCTGATAAACACCGGAAAAATGACTAAGTCCAAAAAAAATTTTTTTTAAACTTTTTTCAATATTACCTCCTTGGGATATATATTCTACCCACACACATTTGCAACTCTCCTGGGGTACCCTCACACATATTATTCCCTCATTTAGTGGATATTTTCACAAAAAAAGTGAAATTTTCAAAAATCCAGAAAATTGGCTGAAAACGACTAAATATCAAGGACTCATTGGGCGAATCACTCTGGAACTGAAATTGGAATGCTCACTGACATTTCCCCTATCTGAAAGTCTGATAAACGCCGGAAAAATGACTAAGTCCAAAAAAATTTTTTTTTCAACTTTTTTCAATTTTACCCCCGTGGGATATATATTCTACCCACATACATTTGCAACTCTCCTGGGGTACCCTCACACATATTATTCCCTCATTTAGTGGATATTTTCACAAAAAAGTGAAATTTTCAAAAATCCAGAAAATTGGCTGAAAACGACTAAATATCAAGGACTCAATGGGCGAATGGCTCTGGAACTGAAATCGGAACGCTCACTGACATTTGCTCTATCTGAAAGTCTGATAAACGCCGGAAAAATGACTAAGTCCAAAAAAAAAATGTTTTCAAGTTTTTTCAATTTTACCCCCATGGGATATATATTCTACCCACACACATTTGGAACTCTCCTGGGGTAGCCTCACACATATTATTCCCTCATTTAGTGGATATTTTCACAAAAAAGTTAAATTTTCAAAAATCCACAAAATTGGCTGAAAACGACTAAATATCAAGGACTCAATGGGCGAATGGCTCTGGAACTGAAATCGGAACCCTCACTGACATTTGCTCTATCTGAAAGTCTGATAAATGCCGGAAAAATGACTAAGTCCAAAAAAAAAATGTTTTCAAGTTTTTTCAATTTTACCCCCGTAGGATATATATTCTACCCACACACATTTGGAACTCTCCTGGGGTAGCCTCACACATATTATTCCCTCATTTAGTGGATATTTTCACAAAAAAAGTGAAATTTTCAAAAATCCACAAAATTGGCTGAAAACGACTAAATATCAAGGACTCATTGGGCGAATCGCTCTGGAACTGAAATCAGAACGCTCAGTGACATTTCCCCTATCTGAAAGTCTGATAAATGCCGGAAAAATGAGTAAGTCCAAAAAAAATATTTTTTCAACTTTTTTCAATTTTACCCCCGTGGGATATATATTCTACCCACATACATTTGCAACTCTCCTGGGGTACCCTCACACATATTATTCCCTCATTTAGTGGATATTTTCACAAAAAAAGTGAAATTTTCAAAATTCCAGAAAATTGGCTGAAAACGACTAAATATTAAGGACTCAATGGGCGAATGGATCTGGAACTGAAATCGGAATGCTCACTGACATTTTCCCTATCTGAAAGTCTGATAAACACCGGAAAAATGACTAAGTCCAAAAAAAATTTTTTTTAAACTTTTTTCAATATTACCTCCTTGGGATATATATTCTACCCACACACATTTGCAACTCTCCTGGGGTACCCTCACACATATTATTCCCTCATTTAGTGGATATTTTCACAAAAAAAGTGAAATTTTCAAAAATCCAGAAAATTGGCTGAAAACAACTAAATATCAAGGACTCATTGGGCGAATCACTCTGGAACTGAAATTGGAATGCTCACTGACATTTCCCCTATCTGAAAGTCTGATAAACGCCGGAAAAATGACTAAGTCCAAAAAAATTTTTTTTTCAACTTTTTTCAATTTTACCCCCGTGGGATATATATTCTACCCACATACATTTGCAACTCTCCTGGGGTACCCTCACACATATTATTCCCTCATTTAGTGGATATTTTCACAAAAAAGTGAAATTTTCAAAAATCCAGAAAATTGGCTGAAAACGACTAAATATCAAGGACTCAATGGGCGAATGGCTCTGGAACTGAAATCGGAACGCTCACTGACATTTGCTCTATCTGAAAGTCTGAAAAACGGCGGAAAAATGACTAAGTCCAAAAAAAATATTTTTTCAACTTTTTTCAATTTTACCCCCGTGGGATATATATTCTACCCGCATACATTTGCAACTCTCCTGGGGTACCCTCACACATATTATTCCCTCATTTAGTGGATATTTTCACAAAAAAGTGACATTTTCAAAAATCCACAAAATTGGCTGAAAATGACTAAATATCAAGGACTCAATGGGCGAATGGCTCTGGAACTGAAATCGGAACGCTCACTGACATTTGCTCTATCTGAAAGTCTGATAAACGCCGGAAAAATGAATAAGTCCAAAAAAAAAATGTTTTCAAGTTTTTTCAATTTTACCCCCATGGGATATATATTCTACCCACACACATTTGGAACTCTCCTGGGGTAGCCTCACACATATTATTCCCTCATTTAGTGGATATTTTCACAAAAAAGTGAAATTTTCAAAAATCCACAAAATTGGCTGAAAACAACTAAATATCAAGGACTCATTGGGCGAATCGCTCTGGAACTGAAATCAGAACGCTCACTGACATCTCCCCTATCTGAAAGTCTGATAAACAGCGGAAAAATGAGTAAGTCCAAAAAAAAATTTTTTTCAACTTTTATCAATTTTACCCCTGTGGGATATATATTCTACCCACACACATTTGGAACTCTCCTGGGGTACCCTCACACATATTATTCCCTCATTTAGTGGATATTATCACAAAAAAGTGAAATTTTCAAAAATCCAGAAAATTGGCTGAAAACGACTAAATATCAAGGACTCATTGGGCGAATCGCTCTGGAACTGAAATCAGAACGCTCAATGACATTTCCCCTATCTGAAAGTCTGATAAATGCCGGAAAAATGACTAAGTCCAAAAAAAATATTTTTTCAAGTTTTTTCAATTTTACCCCCGTAGGATATATATTCTACCCACACACATTTGGAACTCTCCTGGGGTAGCCTCACACATATTATTCCCTCATTTAGTGGATATTTTCACAAAAAAAGTGAAATTTTCAAAAATCCACAAAATTGGCTGAAAACGACTAAATATCAAGGACTCATTGGGCGAATCGCTCTGGAACTGAAATCAGAACGCTCAGTGACATTTCCCCTATCTGAAAGTCTGATAAATGCCGGAAAAATGAGTAAGTCCAAAAAAAATATTTTTTCAACTTTTTTCAATTTTACCCCCGTGGGATATATATTCTACCCACATACATTTGCAACTCTCCTGGGGTACCCTCACACATATTATTCCCTCATTTAGTGGATATTTTCACAAAAAAAGTGAAATTTTCAAAATTCCAGAAAATTGGCTGAAAACGACTAAATATTAAGGACTCAATGGGCGAATGGATCTGGAACTGAAATCGGAATGCTCACTGACATTTGCTCTATCTGAAAGTCTGATAAACGCCGGAAAAATGACTAAGTCCAAAAAAAATATTTTTTCAACTTTTTTCAATTTTACCCCCGTGGGATATATATTCTACCCGCATACATTTGCAACTCTCCTGGGGTACCCTCACACATATTATTCCCTCATTTAGTGGATATTTTCACAAAAAAGTGACATTTTCAAAAATCCACAAAATTGGCTGAAAATGACTAAATATCAAGGACTCAATGGGCGAATGGCTCTGGAACTGAAATCGGAACGCTCACTGACATTTGCTCTATCTGAAAGTCTGATAAACGCCGGAAAAATGAATAAGTCCAAAAAAAAAATGTTTTCAAGTTTTTTCAATTTTACCCCCATGGGATATATATTCTACCCACACACATTTGGAACTCTCCTGGGGTAGCCTCACACATATTATTCCCTCATTTAGTGGATATTTTCACAAAAAAGTGAAATTTTCAAAAATCCACAAAATTGGCTGAAAACAACTAAATATCAAGGACTCATTGGTCGAATCGCTCTGGAACTGAAATCAGAACGCTCACTGACATCTCCCCTATCTGAAAGTCTGATAAACAGCGGAAAAATGAGTAAGTCCAAAAAAAAATTTTTTTCAACTTTTATCAATTTTACCCCTGTGGGATATATATTCTACCCACACACATTTGGAACTCTCCTGGGGTACCCTCACACATATTATTCCCTCATTTAGTGGATATTTTCACAAAAAAGTGAAATTTTCAAAAATCCAGAAAATTGGCTGAAAACGACTAAATATCAAGGACTCATTGGGCGAATCGCTCTGGAACTGAAATCAGAACGCTCAATGACATTTCCCCTATCTGAAAGTCTGATAAATGCCGGAAAAATGACTAAGTCCAAAAAAAATATTTTTTCAACTTTTTTCAATTTTACCACCGTGGGATATATATTCTACCCAAACACATTGGGAACTCTCCTGGGGTAGCCTCACACATATTATTCCCTCATTTAGTGGATATTTTCACAAAAAAATGAAATTTTCAAAAATCCAGATAATTGGCTGAAAACGACTAAATATCAAGGACTCATTGGGCGAATCGCTCTGGAACTGAAATCGGAATGCTCACTGACATTTGCCCTATCTGAAAGTCTGATAAACACCGGAAAAATGACTAAGTCCAAAAAAAAATTTTTTTAAACTTTTTTCAATATTACCTCCTTGGGATATATATTCTACCCACACACATTTGCAACTCTCCTGGGGTACCCTCACACATATTATTCCCTCATTTAGTGGATATTTTCACAAAAAAAGTGAAATTTTCAAAAATCCAGAAAATTGGCTGAAAATGACTAAATATCAAGGACTCAATGGGCGAATGGCTCTGGAACTGAAATCGGAACGCTCACTGACATTTGCTCTATCTGAAAGTCTGATAAACGCCGGAAAAATGAATAAGTCCAAAAAAAAAATGTTTTCAAGTTTTTTCAATTTTACCCCCATGGGATATATATTCTACCCACACACATTTGGAACTCTCCTGGGGTAGCCTCACACATATTATTCCCTCATTTAGTGGATATTTTCACAAAAAAGTGAAATTTTCAAAAATCCACAAAATTGGCTGAAAACAACTAAATATCAAGGACTCATTGGGCGAATCGCTCTGGAACTGAAATCAGAACGCTCACTGACATCTCCCCTATCTGAAAGTCTGATAAACAGCGGAAAAATGAGTAAGTCCAAAAAAAAATTTTTTTCAACTTTTATCAATTTTACCCCCGTGGGATATATATTCTACCCACACACATTTGGAACTCTCCTGGGGTACCCTCACACATATTATTCCCTCATTTAGTGGATATTTTCACAAAAAAGTGAAATTTTCAAAAATCCAGAAAATTGGCTGAAAACGACTAAATATCAAGGACTCATTGGGCGAATCGCTCTGGAACTGAAATCAGAACGCTCAGTGACATTTCCCCTATCTGAAAGTCTGATAAATGCCGGAAAAATGACTAAGTCCAAAAAAAATATTTTTTCAACTTTTTTCAATTTTACCACCGTGGGATATATATTCTACCCAAACACATTGGGAACTCTCCTGGAGTAGCCTCACACATATTATTCCCTCATTTAGTGGATATTTTCACAAAAAAATGAAATTTTCAAAAATCCAGAAAATTGGCTGAAAACGACTAAATATCAAGGACTCATTGGGCGAATCGCTCTGGAACTGAAATCGGAATGCTCACTGACATTTGCCCTATCTGAAAGTCTGATAAACACCGGAAAAATGACTAAGTCCAAAAAAAAATTTTTTTCAACTTTTTTCAATTTTACCACCGTGGGATATATATTCTACCCACATACATTTGGAACTCTCCTGGGGTACCCTCACACATATTATTCCCTCATTTAGTGGATATTTTCACAAAAAAGTGAAATTTTCAAAAATCCAGAAAATTGGCTGAAAGCGACTAAATATCAAGGACTCATTGGGCGAATCGCTCTGGAACTGAAATCAGAGCGCTCAGTGACATTTCCCCTATCTGAAAGTCTGATAAATGCCGGAAAAATGAGTAAGTCCAAAAAAAATATTTTTTCAACTTTTTTCAATTTTACCCCCGTGGGATATATATTCTACCCACACACATTTGGAACTCTCCTGGGGTACCCTCACACATATTATTCCCTCATTTAGTGGATATTTTCACAAAAAAGTGAAATTTTCAAAAATCCACAAAATTGGCTGAAAACGACTAAATATTAAGGACTCAATGGGCGAATGGCTCTGGAACTGAAATCGGAACGCTCACTGACATTTGCTCTATCTGAAAGTCTGATAAACGCCGGAAAAATGACTAAGTCCAAAAAAAAAATGTTTTCAAGTTTTTTCAATATTACCCCCGTGGGATATATATTCTACCCACACACATTTGGAACTCTCCTGGGGTAGCCTCACACATATTATTCCCTCATTTAGTGGATATTTTCACAAAAAAGTGAAATTTTCAAAAATCCACAAAATTGGCTGAAAACGACTAAATATCAAGGACTCATTGGGCGAATCGCTCTGGAACTGAAATCAGAACGCTCAGTGACATTTCCCCTATCTGAAAGTCTGATAAATGCCGGAAAAATGAGTAAGTCCAAAAAAAATATTTTTTCAACTTTTTTCAATTTTACCCCCGTGGGATATATATTCTACCCACATACATTTGCAACTCTCCTGGGGTACCCTCACACATATTATTCCCTCATTTAGTGGATATTTTCACAAAAAAAGTGAAATTTTCAAAATTCCAGAAAATTGGCTGAAAACGACTAAATATTAAGGACTCAATGGGCGAATGGATCTGGAACTGAAATCGGAATGCTCACTGACATTTGCTCTATCTGAAAGTCTGATAAACGCCGGAAAAATGACTAAGTCCAAAAAAAATATTTTTTCAATTTTTTTCAATTTTACCACCGTGGGATATATATTCTACCCACATACATTTGGAACTCTCCTGGGGTACCCTCACACATATTATTCCCTCATTTAGTGGATATTTTCACAAAAAAGTGAAATTTTAAAAAATCCAGAAAATTGGCTGAAAACGGCTAAATATCAAGGACTCATTGGGCGAATCGCTCTGGAACTGAAATTGGAATGCTCACTGACATTTGCCCTATCTGAAAGTCTGATAAACACGGGAAAAATGACTAAGTCCAAAAAAAAATTTTTTTAAACTTTTTTCAATATTACCTCCTTGGGATGTATATTCTACCCACACACATTTGCAACTCTCTTGGGGTACCCTGTCACATATTATTCCCTCATTTAGTGGATATTTTCACAAAAAAAGTGAAATTTTCAAAAATCCAGAAAATTGGCTGAAAACGACTAAATATCAAGGACTCATTGGGCGAATCACTCTGGAACTGAAATTGGAATGCTCACTGACATTTGCCCTATCTGAAAGTCTGATAAATGCCGGAAAAATGAGTAAGTCCAAAAAAAATATTTTTTCAACTTTTTTCAATTTTACCCCCGTGGGATATATATTCTACCCACATACATTTGCAACTCTCCTGGGGTACCCTCACACATATTATTCCCTCATTTAGTGGATATTTTCACAAAAAAAGTGAAATTTTCAAAATTCCAGAAAATTGGCTGAAAACGACTAAATATTAAGGACTCAATGGGCGAATGGATCTGGAACTGAAATCGGAATGCTCACTGACATTTGCTCTATCTGAAAGTCTGATAAACGCCGGAAAAATGACTAAGTCCAAAAAAAATATTTTTTCAATTTTACCACCGTGGGATATATATTCTACCCACATACATTTGGAACTCTCCTGGGGTACCCTCACACATATTATTCCCTCATTTAGTGGATATTTTCACAAAAAAGTGAAATTTTAAAAAATCCAGAAAATTGGCTGAAAACGGCTAAATATCAAGGACTCATTGGGCGAATCGCTCTGGAACTGAAATTGGAATGCTCACTGACATCTCCCCTATCTGAAAGTCTGATAAACAGCGGAAAAATGAGTAAGACCAAAAAAAAATTTTTTTCAACTTTTATCAATTTTACCCCCGTGGGATATATATTCTACCCACACACATTTGGAACTCTCCTGGGGTACCCTCACACATATTATTCCCTCATTTAGTGGATATTTTCACAAAAAAGTGAAATTTTCAAAAATCCAGAAAATTGGCTGAAAACGACTAAATATCAAGGACTCATTGGGCGAATCGCTCTGGAACTGAAATCAGAACGCTCAGTGACATTTCCCCTATCTGAAAGTCTGATAAATGCCGGAAAAATGACTAAGTCCAAAAAAAATATTTTTTCAACTTTTTTCAATTTTACCACCGTGGGATATTTATTCTACCCAAACACATTGGGAACTCTCCTGGGGTAGCCTCACACATATTATTCCCTCATTTAGTGGATATTTTCACAAAAAAATGAAATTTTCAAAAATCCAGAAAATTGGCTGAAAACGACTAAATATCAAGGACTCATTGGGCGAATCGCTCTGGAACTGAAATCGGAATGCTCACTGACATTTGCCCTATCTGAAAGTCTGATAAACACCGGAAAAATGACTAAGTCCAAAAAAAAATTTTTTTCAACTTTTTTCAATTTTACCACCGTGGGATATATATTCTACCCACATACATTTGGAACTCTCCTGGGGTACCCTCACACATATTATTCCCTCATTTAGTGGATATTTTCACAAAAAAGTGAAATTTTCAAAAATCCAGAAAATTGGCTGAAAGCGACTAAATATCAAGGACTCATTGGGCGAATTGCTCTGGAACTGAAATCAGAACGCTCAGTGACATTTCCCCTATCTGAAAGTCTGATAAATGCCGGAAAAATGAGTAAGTCCAAAAAAAATATTTTTTCAACTTTTTTCAATTTTACCCCCGTGGGATATATATTCTACCCACATACATTTGCAACTCTCCTGGGGTACCCTCACACATATTATTCCCTCATTTAGTGGATATTTTCACCAAAAAAGTGAAATTTTCAAAATTCCAGAAAATTGGCTGAAAACGACTAAATATTAAGGACTCAATGGGCGAATGGATCTGGAACTGAAATCGGAATGCTCACTGACATTTGCTCTATCTGAAAGTCTGATAAACGCCGGAAAAATGACTAAGTCCAAAAAAAATATTTTTTCAACTTTTTTCAATTTTACCACCGTGGGATATATATTCTACCCACATACATTTGGAACTCTCCTGGGGTACCCTCACACATATTATTCCCTCATTTAGTGGATATTTTCACAAAAAAGTGAAATTTTCAAAAATCCAGAAAATTGGCTGAAAACGACTAAATATCAAGGACTCATTCAGCGAATCGCTCTGGATGTGAAATCAGAATGCTCAGTGACATTTCCCCTATCTGAAAGTCTGATAAATGCCGGAAAAATGACTAAGTCCAAAAAAAAAATTTTTTCAACTTTTTTCAATTTTACCACCGTGGGATATATATTCTACCCACATACATTTGGAACTCTCCTGGGGTACCCTTACACATATTATTCCCTCATTTAGTGGATATTTTCACAAAAAAGTGAAATTTTAAAAAATCCAGAAAATTGGCTGAAAACGGCTAAATATCAAGGACTCATTGGGCGAATCGCTCTGGAACTGAAATCGGAATGCTCACTGACATTTGCCCTATCTGAAAGTCTGATAAACACCGGAAAAATGACTAAGTCCAAAAAAAATTTTTTTTCAACTTTTTTCAATTTTACCACCGTGGGATATATATTCTACCCACATACATTTGGAACTCTCCTGGGGTACCCTCACACATATTATTCCCTCATTTAGTGGATATTTTCACAAAAAAGTGAAATTTTCAAAAATCCAGAAAATTGGCTGAAAGCGACTAAATATCAAGGACTCATTGGGCGAATCGCTCTGGAACTGAAATCAGAACGCTCAGTGACATTTCCCCTATCTGAAAGTCTGATAAATGCCGGAAAAATGAGTAAGTCCAAAAAAAATATTTTTTCAACTTTTTTCAATTTTACCACCGTGGGATATATATTCTACCCACATACATTTGGAACTCTCCTGGGGTACCCTCACACATATTATTCCCTCATTTAGTGGATATTTTCACAAAAAAGTGAAATTTTCAAAAATCCAGAAAATTGGCTGAAAACGACTAAATATCAAGGACTCATTGGGCGAATCGCTCTGGATGTGAAATCAGAACGCTCAGTGACATTTCCCCTATCTGAAAGTCTGATAAATGCCGGAAAAATGACTAAGTCCAAAAAAAATATTTTTTCAACTTTTTTCAATTTTACCACCGTGGGATATATATTCTACCCACATACATTTGGAACTCTCCTGGGGTACCCTCACACATATTATTCCCTCATTTAGTGGATATTTTCACAAAAAAGTGAAATTTTAAAAAATCCAGAAAATTGGCTGAAAACGGCTAAATATCAAGGACTCATTGGGCGAATCGCTCTGGAACTGAAATTGGAATGCTCACTGACATTTGCCCTATCTGAAAGTCTGATAAACACCGGAAAAATGACTAAGTCCAAAAAAAAATTTTTTTAAACTTTTTTCAATATTACCTCCTTGGGATATATATTCTACCCACACACATTTGCAACTCTCCTGGGGTACCCTCACACATATTATTCCCTCATTTAGTGGATATTTTCATAAAAAAATGAAATTTTCAAAAATCCAGAAAATTGGCTGAAAACGACTAAATATCAAGGACTCATTGGGCGAATCGCTCTGGAACTGAAATCGGAATGCTCACTGACATTTGCCCTATCTGAAAGTCTGATAAACACCGGAAAAATGAGTAAGTCCAAAAAAAAATTTTTTTAAACTTTTTTCAATTTTACCCCCGTGGGATATATATTCTACCCACACACATTTGGAACTCTCCTGGGGTACCCTCACACATATTATTTCCTCATTTAGTGGATATTTTCACAAAAAAGTGAAATTTTCAAAAATCCACAAAATTGGCTGAAAACGACTAAATATCAAGGACTCATTGGGCGAATCGCTCTGGAACTGAAATCAGAACGCTCAGTGACATTTCCCCTATCTGAAAGTCTGATAAATGCCGGAAAAATGACTAAGTCCAAAAAAAAAATTTTTTCAACTTTTTTCAATTTTACCACCGTGGGATATATATTCTACCCACATACATTTGGAACTCTCCTGGGGTACCCTTACACATATTATTCCCTCATTTAGTGGATATTTTCACAAAAAAGTGAAATTTTAAAAAATCCAGAAAATTGGCTGAAAACGGCTAAATATCAAGGACTCATTGGGCGAATCGCTCTGGAACTGAAATCGGAATGCTCACTGACATTTGCCCTATCTGAAAGTCTGATAAACACCGGAAAAATGACTAAGTCCAAAAAAAATTTTTTTTCAACTTTTTTCAATTTTACCACCGTGGGATATATATTCTACCCACATACATTTGGAACTCTCCTGGGGTACCCTCACACATATTATTCCCTCATTTAGTGGATATTTTCACAAAAAAGTGAAATTTTCAAAAATCCAGAAAATTGGCTGAAAGCGACTAAATATCAAGGACTCATTGGGCGAATCGCTCTGGAACTGAAATCAGAACGCTCAGTGACATTTCCCCTATCTGAAAGTCTGATAAATGCCGGAAAAATGAGTAAGTCCAAAAAAAATATTTTTTCAACTTTTTTCAATTTTACCCCCGTGGGATATATATTCTACCCACATACATTTGCAACTCTCCTGGGGTACCCTCACACATTATTCCCTCATTTAGTGGATATTTTCACAAAAAAAGTGAAATTTTCAAAATTCCAGAAAATTGGCTGAAAACGACTAAATATTAAGGACTCAATGGGCGAATGGATCTGGAACTGAAATCGGAATGCTCACTGACATTTGCTCTATCTGAAAGTCTGATAAACGCCGGAAAAATGACTAAGTCCAAAAAAAATATTTTTTCAACTTTTTTCAATTTTACCACCGTGGGATATATATTCTACCCACATACATTTGGAACTCTCCTGGGGTACCCTCACACATATTATTCCCTCATTTAGTGGATATTTTCACAAAAAAGTGAAATTTTCAAAAATCCAGAAAATTGGCTGAAAACGACTAAATATCAAGGACTCATTGGGCGAATCGCTCTGGATGTGAAATCAGAACGCTCAGTGACATTTCCCCTATCTGAAAGTCTGATAAATGCCGGAAAAATGACTAAGTCCAAAAAAAATATTTTTTCAACTTTTTTCAATTTTACCACCGTGGGATATATATTCTACCCACATACATTTGGAACTCTCCTGGGGTACCCTCACACATATTATTCCCTCATTTAGTGGATATTTTCACAAAAAAGTGAAATTTTAAAAAATCCAGAAAATTGGCTGAAAACGGCTAAATATCAAGGACTCATTGGGCGAATCGCTCTGGAACTGAAATTGGAATGCTCACTGACATTTGCCCTATCTGAAAGTCTGATAAACACCGGAAAAATGACTAAGTCCAAAAAATTTTTTTTTTCAACTTTTTTCAATTTTACCCCCGTGGGATATATATTCTACCCACATACATTTGCAACTCTCCTGGGGTACCCTCACACATATTATTCCCTCATTTAGTGGATATTTTCATAAAAAAATGAAATTTTCAAAAATCCAGAAAATTGGCTGAAAACGACTAAATATCAAGGACTCATTGGGCGAATCGCTCTGGATCTGAAATCAGAACGCTCAGTGACATTTCCCCTATCTGAAAGTCTGATAAATGCCGGAAAAATGACTAAGTCCAAAAAAAATATTTTTTCAACTTTTTTCAATTTTACCACCGTGGGATATATATTCTACCCACATACATTTGGAACTCTCCTGGGGTACCCTCAAACATATTATTCCCTCATTTAGTGGATATTTTCACAAAAAAGTGAAATTTTAAAAAATCCAGAAAATTGGCTGAAAACGGCTAAATATCAAGGACTCATTGGGCGAATCGCTCTGGAACTGAAATTGGAATGCTCACTGACATTTGCCCTATCTGAAAGTCTGATAAACACCGGAAAAATGACTAAGTCCAAAAAAAAATTTTTTTAAACTTTTTTCAATATTACCTCCTTGGGATATATATTCTACCCACACACATTTGCAACTCTCCTGGGGTACCCTCACACATATTATTCCCTCATTTAGTGGATATTTTCACAAAAAAAGTGAAATTTTCAAAAATCCAGAAAATTGGCTGAAAACGACTAAATATCAAGGACTCATTGGGCGAATCACTCTGGAACTGAAATTGGAATGCTCACTGACATTTGCCCTATCTGAAAGTCTGATAAACGCCGGAAAAATGACTAAGTCCAAAAAATTTTTTTTTTCAACTTTTTTCAATTTTACCCCCGTGGGATATATATTCTACCCACATACATTTGCAACTCTCCTGGGGTACCCTCACACATATTATTCCCTCATTTAGTGGATATTTTCATAAAAAAATGAAATTTTCAAAAATCCAGAAAATTGGCTGAAAACGACTAAATATCAAGGACTCATTGGGCGAATCGCTCTGGAACTGAAATCGGAATGCTCACTGACATTTGCCCTATCTGAAAGTCTGATAAACACCGGAAAAATGCGTAAGTCCAAAAAAAAATTTTTTTAAACTTTTTTCAATTTTACCCCCGTGGGATATATATTCTACCCACACACATTTGGAACTCTCCTGGGGTACCCTCACACATATTATTCCCTCATTTAGTGGATATTTTCACAAAAAAGTGAAATTTTCAAAAATCCACAAAATTGGCTGAAAACGACTAAATATCAAGGACTCATTGCGCGAATCGCTCTGGAACTGAAATCAGAACGCTCAGTGACATTTCCCCTATCTGAAAGTCTGATAAATACCGGAAAAATGAGTAAGTCCAAAAAAAATATTTTTTCAACTTTTTTCAATTTTACCCCCGTGGGATATATATTCTACCCACATACATTTGCAACTCTCCTGGGGTACCCTCACACATATTATTCCCTCATTTAGTGGATATTTTCACAAAAAAAGTGAAATTTTCAAAATTCCAGAAAATTGGCTGAAAACGACTAAATATTAAGGACTCAATGGGCGAATGGATCTGGAACTGAAATCGGAATGCTCACTGACATTTGCTCTATCTGAAAGTCTGATAAACGCCGGAAAAATGACTAAGTCCAAAAAAAATATTTTTTCAATTTTTTTCAATTTTACCACCGTGGGATATATATTCTACCCACATACATTTGGAACTCTCCTGGGGTACCCTCACACATATTATTCCCTCATTTAGTGGATATTTTCACAAAAAAGTGAAATTTTAAAAAATCCAGAAAATTGGCTGAAAACGGCTAAATATCAAGGACTCATTGGGCGAATCGCTCTGGAACTGAAATTGGAATCCTCACTGACATTTGACCTATCTGAAAGTCTGATAAACACCGGAAAAATGACTAAGTCCAAAAAAAAATTTTTTTAAACTTTTTTCAATATTACCTCCTTGGGATGTATATTCTACCCACACACATTTGCAACTCTCCTGGGGTACCCTGTCACATATTATTCCCTCATTTAGTGGATATTTTCACAAAAAAAGTGAAATTTTCAAAAATCCAGAAAATTGGCTGAAAACGACTAAATATCAAGGACTCATTGGGCGAATCACTCTGGAACTGAAATTGGAATGCTCACTGACATTTGCCCTTTCTGAAAGTCTGATAAACGCCGGAAAAATTACTAAGTCCAAAAAAATTTTTTTTTCAACTTTTTTCAATTTTACCCCCGTGGGATATATATTCTACCCACATACATTTGCAACTCTCCTGGGGTACCCTCACACATATTATTCCCTCATTTAGTGGATATTTTCACAAAAAAGTGAAATTTTCAAAAATCCACAAAATTGGCTGAAAACAACTAAATATCAAGGACTCATTGGGCGAATCGCTCTGGAACTGAAATCAGAACGCTCACTGACATCTCCCCTATCTGAAAGTCTGATAAACAGCGGAAAAATGAGTAAGTCCAAAAAAAAATTTTTTTCAACTTTTATCAATTTTACCCCTGTGGGATATATATTCTACCCACACACATTTGGAACTCTCCTGGGGTACCCTCACACATATTATTCCCTCATTTAGTGGATATTTTCACAAAAAAGTGAAATTTTCAAAAATCCAGAAAATTGGCTGAAAACGACTAAATATCAAGGACTCATTGGGCGAATCGCTCTGGAACTGAAATCAGAACGCTCAGTGACATTTCCCCTATCTGAAAGTCTGATAAATGCCGGAAAAATGACTAAGTCCAAAAAAAATATTTTTTCAACTTTTTTCAATTTTACCACCGTGGGATATATATTCTACCCAAACACATTGGGAACTCTCCTGGGGTAGCCTCACACATATTATTCCCTCATTTAGTGGATATTTTCACAAAAAAATGAAATTTTCAAAAATCCAGAAAATTGGCTGAAAACGACTAAATATCAAGGACTCATTGGGCGAATCGCTCTGGAACTGAAATCGGAATGCTCACTGACATTTGCCCTATCTGAAAGTCTGATAAACACCGGAAAAATGACTAAGTCCAAAAAAAAATTTTTTTCAACTTTTTTCAATTTTACCACCGTGGGATATATATTCTACCCACATACATTTGGAACTCTCCTGAGGTACCCTCACACATATTATTCCCTCATTTAGTGGATATTTTCACAAAAAAGTGAAATTTTCAAAAATCCAGAAAATTGGCTGAAAGCGACTAAATATCAAGGACTCATTGGGCGAATCGCTCTGGAACTGAAATCAGAACGCTCAGTGACATTTCCCCTATCTGAAAGTCTGATAAATGCCGGAAAAATGAGTAAGTCCAAAAAAAATATTTTTTCAACTTTTTTCAATTTTACCCCCGTGGGATATATATTCTACCCACATACATTTGCAACTCTCCTGGGGTACCCTCACACATATTATTCCCTCATTTAGTGGATATTTTCACAAAAAAAGTGAAATTTTCAAAATTCCAGAAAATTGGCTGAAAACGACTAAATATTAAGGACTCAATGGGCGAATGGATCTGGAACTGAAATCGGAATGTTCACTGACATGTGCTCTATCTGAAAGTCTGATAAACGCCGGAAAAATGACTAAGTCCAAAAAAAATATTTTTTCAACTTTTTTCAATTTTACCACCGTGGGATATATATTCTACCCACATACATTTGGAACTCTCCTGGGGTACCCTCACACATATTATTCCCTCATTTAGTGGATATTTTCACAAAAAAGTGAAATTTTCAAAAATCCAGAAAATTGGCTGAAAACGACTAAATATCAAGGACTCATTGGGCGAATCGCTCTGGATGTGAAATCAGAACACTCAGTGACATTTCCCCTATCTGAAAGTCTGATAAATGCCGGAAAAATGACTAAGTCCAAAAAAAATATTTTTTCAATTTTTTTCAATTTTACCACCGTGGGATATATATTCTACCCACATACATTTGGAACTCTCCTGGGGTACCCTCACACATATTATTCCCTCATTTAGTGGATATTTTCACAAAAAAGTGAAATTTTAAAAAATCCAGAAAATTGGCTGAAAACGGCTAAATATCAAGGACTCATTGGGCGAATCGCTCTGGAACTGAAATTGGAATGCTCACTGACATTTGCCCTATCTGAAAGTCTGATAAACACCGGAAAAATGACTAAGTCCAAAAAAAAATTTTTTTCAACTTTTTTCAATTTTACCACCGTGGGATATATATTCTACCCACATACATTTGGAACTCTCCTGGGGTACCCTCACACATATTATTCCCTCATTTAGTGGATATTTTCACAAAAAAGTGAAATTTTCAAAAATCCAGAAAATTGGCTGAAAGCGACTAAATATCAAGGACTCATTGGGCGAATCGCTCTGGAACTGAAATCAGAACGCTCAGTGACATTTCCCCTATCTGAAAGTCTGATAAATGCCGGAAAAATGAGTAAGTCCAAAAAAAATATTTTTTCAACTTTTTTCAATTTTACCCCCGTGGGATATATATTCTACCCACATACATTTGCAACTCTCCTGGGGTACCCTCACACATATTATTCTCTCATTTAGTGGATATTTTCACAAAAAAAGTGAAATTTTCAAAATTCCAGAAAATTGGCTGAAAACGACTAAATATTAAGGACTCAATGGGCGAATGGATCTGGAACTGAAATCGGAATGCTCACTGACATGTGCTCTATCTGAAAGTCTGATAAACGCCGGAAAAATGACTAAGTCCAAAAAAAATATTTTTTCAACTTTTTTCAATTTTACCACCGTGGGATATATATTCTACCCACATACATTTGGAACTCTCCTGGGGTACCCTCACACATATTATTCCCTCATTTAGTGGATATTTTCACAAAAAAGTGAAATTTTAAAAAATCCAGAAAATTGGCTGAAAACGGCTAAATATCAAGGACTCATTGGGCGAATCGCTCTGGAACTGAAATTGGAATGCTCACTGACATTTGCCCTATCTGAAAGTCTGATAAACACCGGAAAAATGACTAAGTCCAAAAAAAAATTTTTTTAAACTTTTTTCAATATTACCTCCTTGGGATGTATATTCTACCCACACACATTTGCAACTCTCTTGGGGTACCCTGTCACATATTATTCCCTCATTTAGTGGATATTTTCACAAAAAAAGTGAAATTTTCAAAAATCCAGAAAATTGGCTGAAAACGACTAAATATCAAGGACTCATTGGGCGAATCACTCTGGAACTGAAATTGGAATGCTCACTGACATTTGCCCTATCTCAAAGTCTGATAAACGCCGGAAAAATGACTAAGTCCAAAAAAATTTTTTTTTCAACTTTTTTCAATTTTACCCCCGTGGGATATATATTCTACCCACATACATTTGCAACTCTCCTGGGGTACCCTCACACATATTATTCCCTCATTTAGTGGATATTTTCACAAAAAAGTGAAATTTTCAAAAATCCAGAAAATTGGCTGAAAACGACTAAATATCAAGTACTCAATGGGCGAATGGCTCTGGAACTGAAATCGGAACGCTCACTGACATTTGCTCTATCTGAAAGTCTGATAAACGCCAGAAAAATGACTAAGTCCAAAAAAAAAATGTTTTCAAGTTTTTTCAATTTTACCCCCGTGGGATATATATTCTACCCACACACATTTGGAACTCTCCTGGGGTAGCCTCACACATATTATTCCCTCATTTAGTGGATATTTTCACAAAAAAGTGAAATTTTAAAAAATCCAGAAAATTGGCTGAAAACGGCTAAATATCAAGGACTCATTGGGCGAATCGCTCTGGAACTGAAATTGGAATGCTCACTGACATTTGCCCTATCTGAAAGTCTGATAGACGCCGGAAAAATGACTAAGTCCAAAAAAAAAAATGTTTTCAACTTTTTTCAATTTTACCCCCGTGGGATATATATTCTACCCAAACACATTGGGAACTCTCCTGGGGTAGCCTCACACATATTATTCCCTCATTTAGTGGATATTTTCACAAAAAAGTGAAATTTTCAAAAATCCACAAAATTGGCTGAAAACGACTAAATATCAAGGACTCAATGGGCGAATGGCTCTGGAACTGAAATCGGAACGCTCACTGACATTTGCTCTATCTGAAAGTCTGATAAACGCCGGAAAAATGACTAAGTCCAAAAAAAAAATGTTTTCAAGTTTTTTCAATTTTACCCCCGTGGGATATATATTCTACCCACACACATTTGGAACTCTCCTGGGGTACCCTCACACATATTATTCCCTCATTTAGTGGATATTTTCACAAAAAAGTGAAATTTTCAAAAATCCAGAAAATTGGCTGAAAACGACTAAATATCAAGGACTCATTGGGCGAATCGCTCTGGAACTGAAATCAGAACGCTCACTGACATTTCCCCTATCTGAAAGTCTGATAAATGCCGGAAAAATGAGTAAGTCCAAAAAAAATATTTTTTCAACTTGTTTCAATTTTACCCCCGTGGGATATATATTCTACCCACACACATTTGGAACTCTCCTGGGGTACCCTCACACATATTATTCTCTCATTTAGTGGATATTTTCACAAAAAAAGTGAAATTTTCAAAAATCCAGAAAATTGGCTGAAAACGACTAAATATCAAGGACTCATTAGGCGAATCGCTCTGGAACTGAAATTGGAATGCTCACTGACATTTGCCCTATCTGAAAGTCTGATAAACACCGGAAAAATGACTAAGTCCAAAAAAAAATTTTTTAAACTTTTTTCAATTTTACCCCCGTGGGATATATATTCTACCCACACACTTGGAACTCTCCTGGGGTACCCTCACACATATGATTCCCTCATTTAGTGGATATTTTCACAAAAAAAGTGAAATTTTCAAAAATCCAGAAAATTGGCTGAAAATGACTAAATATCAAGGACTCATTGGGCGAATCGCTGTGGAACTGAAATCGGAACGCTCACTGACATTTGCCCTATCTGAAAGTCTGATAAACGCCGGAAAAATGACTAAGTCCAAAAAAATTTTTTTTTCAACTTTTTTCAATTTTACCCTCGTGGGATATATATTCTACCCACATACATTTGCAACTCTCCTGGGGTACCCTCACACATATTATTCCCTCATTTAGTGGATATTTTCACAAAAAAGTGAAATTTTTAAAAATCCAGAAAATTGGCTGAAAACGACTAAATATCAAGGATTCAATGGGCGAATGGCTCTGGAACTGAAATCGGAACGCTCACTGACATTTGCTCTATCTGAAAGTCTGATAAACGCCGGAAAAATGACTAAGTCCAAAAAAAATATTTTTTCAACTTTTTTCAATTTTACCCCCGTGGGATATATATTCTACCCACATACATTTGCAACTCTCCTGGGGTACTCTCACAGATATTATTCCCTCATTTAGTGGATATTTTCACAAAAAAGTGAAATTTTCAAAAATCCAATAAATTGGCTGAAAACGACTAAATATCAAGAACCATTGGGCGAATCGCTCTGGAACTGAAATCGGAATGCTCACTGACATCTCCCCTATCTGAAAGTCTGATAAACACCGGAAAAATGAGAAAGTCCAAAAAAAATTTTTTTTCAACTTTTATCAATTTTACCCCCGTGGGATATATATTCTACCCACACACATTTGGAACTCTCCTGGGGTACCCTCACACATATTATTCCCTCATTTAGTGGATATTTTCACAAAAAAATGAAATTTTCAAAAATCCAGAAAATTGGCTGAAAACGACTAAATATTTAGGACTCAATGGGCGAATGGATCTGGAACTGAAATCGGAATGCTCACTGACATTTGCTCTATCTGAAAGTCTGATAAACGCCGGAAAAATGACTACGTCCAAAAAAAATATTTTTTCAACTTTTTTCAATTTTACCACCGTGGGATATATATTCTACCCACATACATTTGCTACTCTCCTGGGGTACCCTCACACATATTATTCCCTCATTTAGTGGATATTTTCACAAAAAAATGAAATTTTCAAAAATCCAGAAAATTGGCTGAAAACAACTAAATATCAAGGACTCATTGGGCGAATCGCTCTGGAACTGAAATCGGGATGCTCACTGACATTTGCCCTATCTGAAAGTCTGATAAATGCCGGAAAAATGACTAAGTCCAAAAAAATTTTTTTTTCAACTTTTTTCAATTTTACCCCCGTGGGATATGTATTCTACCCACATACATTTGCAACTCTCCTGGGGTACCCTCACACATATTATTCCCTCATTTGGTGGATATTTTCACAAAAAAGTGAAATTTTCAAAAATCCAGAAAATTGGCTGAAAACGACTAAATATCAAGGACTCATTGGGCGAATGGCTATGGAACTGAAATCGGAACGCTCACTGACATTTGCTCTATCTGAAAGTCTGATAAACGTCGGAAAAATGACTAAGTCCAAAAAAAAAAATGTTTTCAACTTTTTTCAATTTTACCCCCGTGGGATATATATTCTACCCAAACACATTGGGAACTCTCCTGGGGTAGCCTCACACATATTATTCCCTCATTTAGTGGATATTTTCACAAAAAAATGAAATTTTCAAAAATCCAGAAAATTGGCTGAAAACGACTAAATATCAAGGACTCATTGGGCGAATCGCTCTGGAACTGAAATCGGAATGCTCACTGACATTTGCCCTATCTGAAATTCTGATAAACACCGGAAAAATGACTAAGTCCAAAAAAAAATTTTTTTAAACTTTTTTCAATTTTACCCCCGTGGGATATATATTCTACCCACACACATTTGGAACTCTCCTGGGGTACCCTCACACATATTATTCCCTCATTTAGTGGATATTTTCACAAAAAAGTGAAATTTTCAAAAATCCAGAAAATTGGCTGAAAACGACTAAATATCAAGGACTCATTGGGCGAATCGCTCTGGAACTGAAATCAGAACGCTCACTGACATTTCCCCTATCTGAAAGTCTGATAAATGCCGGAAAAATGAGTAAGTCCAAAAAAAATATTTTTTCAACTTTTTTCACTTTTACCCCCGTGGGATATATATTCTACCCACACACATTTGGAACTCTCCTGGGGTACCCTCACACATATTATTCCCTCATTTAGTGGATATTTTCACAAAAAAATGAAATTTTCAAAAATCCAGAAAATTGGCTGAAAACGACTAAATATTAAGGACTCAATGGGCGAATCGCTCTGGAACTGAAATTGGAATGCTCACTGACATTTGCCCTATCTGAAAGTCTGATAAACGCCGGAAAAATGACTAAGTCCAAAAAAAATTTTTTTCAACTTTTTTCAATTTTACCTTTGTGGGATATATATACTTCCCACACACATTTGGAACTCTCCTGGGGTACCCTCACACATATCATTCTCTCATTTAGTGGATATTTTAACAAAAAAGTGAAATTTTCAAAAATCCAGAAAATTGGCTGAAAACGACTAAATATCAAGGACTCATTAGGCGAATCGCTCTGGAACTGAAATTGGAATGCTCACTGACATTTGCCCTATCTGAAAGTCTGATAAACACCGGAAAAATGACTAAGTCCAAAAAAATTTTTTTTAAACTTTTTTCAATTTTACCCCCGTGGGATATATATTCTACCCACACACTTGGAACTCTCCTGGGGTACCCTCACACATATGATTCCCTCATTTAGTGGATATTTTCACAAAAAAAGTGAAATTTTCAAAAATCCAGAAAATTGGCTGAAAATGACTAAATATCAAGGACTCATTGGGCGAATCGCTGTGGAACTGAAATCGGAACGCTCACTGACATTTGCCCTATCTGAAAGTCTGATAAACGCCGGAAAAATGACTAAGTCCAAAAAAATTTTTTTTTCAACTTTTTTCAATTTTACCCCCGTGGGATATGTATTCTACCCACATACATTTGCAACTCTCCTGGGGTACCCTCACACATATTATTCCCTCATTTGGTGGATATTTTCACAAAAAAGTGAAATTTTCAAAAATCCAGAAAATTGGCTGAAAACGACTAAATATCAAGGACTCAATGGGCGAATGGCTATGGAACTGAAATCGGAACGATCACTGACATTTGCTCTATCTGAAAGTCTGATAAACGTCGGAAAAATGACTAAGTCCAAAAAAAAAAATGTTTTCAACTTTTTTCAATTTTACCCCCGTGGGATATATATTCTACCCAAACACATTGGGAACTCTCCTGGGGTAGCCTCACACATATTATTCCCTCATTTAGTGGATATTTTCACAAAAAAATGAAATTTTCAAAAATCCAGAAAATTGGCTGAAAACGACTAAATATCAAGGACTCATTGGGCGAATCGCTCTGGAACTGAAATCAGAACGCTCACTGACATTTCCCCTATCTGAAAGTCTGATAAATGCCGGAAAAATGAGTAAGTCCAAAAAAAATATTTTTTCAACTTTTTTCAATTTTACCCCCGTGGGATATATATTCTACCCACACACATTTGGAACTCTCCTGGGGTACCCTCACACATATTATTCCCTCATTTAGTGGATATTTTCACAAAAAAATGAAATTTTCAAAAATCCAGAAAATTGGCTGAAAACGACTAAATATTAAGGACTCAATGGGCGAATCGCTCTGGAACTGAAATTGGAATGCTCACTGACATTTGCCCTATCTGAAAGTCTGATAAACGCCGGAAAAATGACTAAGTCCAAAAAAAATTTTTTTCAACTTTTTTCAATTTTACCTTTGTGGGATATATATACTTCCCACACACATTTGGAACTCTCCTGGGGTACCCTCACACATATCATTCTCTCATTTAGTGGATATTTTAACAAAAAAGTGAAATTTTCAAAAATCCAGAAAATTGGCTGAAAACGACTAAATATCAAGGACTCATTAGGCGAATCGCTCTGGAACTGAAATTGGAATGCTCACTGACATTTGCCCTATCTGAAAGTCTGATAAACACCGGAAAAATGACTAAGTCCAAAAAAAATTTTTTTAAACTTTTTTCAATTTTACCCCCGTGGGATATATATTCTACCCACACACTTGGAACTCTCCTGGGGTACCCTCACACATATGATTCCCTCATTTAGTGGATATTTTCACAAAAAAAGTGAAATTTTCAAAAATCCAGAAAATTGGCTGAAAATGACTAAATATCAAGGACTCATTGGGCGAATCGCTGTGGAACTGAAATCGGAACGCTCACTGACATTTGCCCTATCTGAAAGTCTGATAAACGCCGGAAAAATGACTAAGTCCAAAAAAATTTTTTTTTCAACTTTTTTCAATTTTACCCTCGTGGGATATATATTCTACCCACACACACTTGGAACTCTCCTGGGGTACCCTCACACATATGATTTCCTCATTTAGTGGATATTTTCACAAAAAAGTGAAATTTTCCAAAATCCACAAAATTGGCTCAAAACGACTAAATATCAAGGACTCATTGGGCGAATCGCTGTGGAACTGAAATCGGAATGCTCACTGACATTTGCCCTATCTGAAAGTCTGATAAACGCCGGAAAAATGACTAAGTCCAAAAAAAAATTTTTTTAAACTTTTTTCAATTTTACACCCGTGGAATATATATTCTACCCACACACATTTGGAACTCTCCTGGGGTACCCTCACACATATTATTCCCTCATTTAGTGGATATTTTCACAAAAAAGTGAAATTTTCAAAAATCCACAAAATTGGCTGAAAACGACTAAATATCAAGGACTCAATGGGCGAATGGCTCTGGAACTGAAATCGGAACGCTCACTCACATTTGCTCTATGTGAAAGTCTAATAAACGCCGGAAAAATGACTAAGTCCCAAAAAAATTTTTTTCAACTTTTTTCAATTTAACCTTCGTGGGATATATATACTTCCCCACACATTTGGAACTCTCCTGGGGTACCCTCACACATATTATTCCCTCATTTAGTGGATATTTTCACAAAAAAGTGAAATTTTAAAAAATCCAGAAAATTGGCTGAAAACGACTAAATATCAAGGACTCATTGGGCGAATCGCTGTGGAACTGAAATCTGAACGCTCACTGACATTTGCCCTATCTGAAAGTCTGATAAACGCCGGAAAAATGACTAAGTCCAAAAAAAATATTTTTTCAACTTTTTTCAATTTTACCCCCGTGGGATATATATTCTACCCACATACATTTGCAACTCTCCTGGGGTACCCTCCCACATATTATTCCCTCATTTAATGGATATTTTCACAAAAAAGTGAAATTTTCAAAAATCCAGAAATTGGCTGAAAACGACTAAATATCAAGGACTCATTGGGCGAATGGCTCTGGAACTGAAATCGGAACGCTCACTGACATTTGCCCTATCTGAAAGTCTGATAAACACCGGAAAAATGACTAAGTCCAAAAAATATTTTTTCAACTTTTTTCAATTTTACCCCCGTGGGATATATATTCTACCGACACACACTTGGAACTCTCCTGGGGTACCCTCACACATATGATTCCCTCATTTAGTGGATATTTTCACAAAAAAGTGAAATTTTCAAAAATCCAGAAAATTGGCTGAAAATGACTAAATATCAAGGACTCATTGGGCGAATCGCTGTGGAACTGAAATCGGAACGCTCACTGACATTTGCCCTATCTGAAAGTCTGATAAACGCCGGAAAAATGACTAAGTCCAAAAAAAAATTTTTTTAAACTTTTTTCAATATTACCTAATTGGGATATATATTCTACCCACACACATTTGCAACTCTCCTGGGGTACCATCACACATATTATTCCCTCATTTAGTGGATATTTTCACAAAAAAGTGAAATTTTCCAAAATCCAGAAAATTGGCTGAAAACGACTAAATATCAAGGACTCATTGGGCGAATCGCTGTGGAACTGAAATCTGAACGCTCACTGACATTTGCTCTATCTGAAAGTCTGATAAACGCCGGAAAAATGACTAAGTCCAAAAAAATTTTTTTTCAACTTTTTTCAATTTTACCTTCGTGGGATATACATTCTTCCCACACACATTTGGAACTCTCCTGGGGTACCCTCACACATATTATTCCCTCATTTAGTGGATATTTTCACAAAAAAGTGAAATTTTCAAAAATCCACAAAATTGGCTGAAAACGAATAAATATCAAGGACTCAATGGGCGAATGGCTCTGGAACTGAAATCGGAACGCTCACTGACATTTGCTCTATCTGAAAGTCTGATAAACGCCGGAAAAATGACTAAGTCCAAAAAAAATATTTTTTCAACTTTTTTCAATTTTACCCCCGTGGGATATATATTCTACCCACATACATTTGCAACTCTCCTGGGGTACCCTCACACATATTATTCCCTCATTTAGTGGATATTTTCACAAAAAAGTGAAATTTTCCAAAATCCAGAAAATTGGCTGAAAACGACTAAATATCAAGGACTCATTGGGCGAATCGCTGTGGAACTGAAATCTGAATGCTCAATGACATTTGCCCTATCTGAAAGTCTGATAACGCCGGAAAAATGACTAAGTCCAAAAAAAATATTTTTTCAACTTTTTTCAATTTTACCCCCGTGGGATATATATTCTACCCACATACATTTGCAACTCTCCTGGGGTACCCTCCCACATATTATTCCCTCATTTAATGGATATTTTCACAAAAAAGTGAAATTTTCAAAAATCCAGAAAATTGTCTGAAAACGACTAAATATCAAGGACTCATTGGGCGAATGGCTCTGGAACTGAAATCGGAACGCTCACTGACATTTGCCCTATCTGAAAGTCTGATAAACACCGGAAAAATGACTAAGTCCAAAAAAAATTTTTTTAAACTTTTTTCAATTTTACCCCCGTGGGATATATATTCTACCCACACACGTTTGGAACTCTCCTGGGGTACCCTCACACATATTATTCCCTCATTTAGTGGATATTTTCACAAAAAAGTGACATTTTCAAAAATCCAGAAAATTGGCTGAAAACGACTAAATATCAAGGACTCATTGGGCGAATGGCTCTGGAACTGAAATCGGAACGCTCACTGACATTTGCCCTATCTGAAAGTCTGAAAAACACCGGAAAAATGACTAAGTTCAAAAAAAAATTTTTTAAACTTTTTTCAATTTTACCCCCGTGGGATATATATTCTACCCACACACGTTTGGAACTCTCCTGGGGTACCCTCACACATATTATTCCCTCATTTAGTGGATATTTTCACAAAAAAGTGAAATTTTCAAAAATCCAGAAAATTGGCTGAAAACGACTAAATATGAAGGACTCATTGGGCGAATCGCTGTGGAACTGAAATCTGAACGCTCACTGACATTTGCCCTATCTGAAAGTCTGATAAACGCCGGAAAAATGACTAAGTCCAAAAAAAATATTTTTTCAACTTTTTTCAATTTTACCCCCGTGGGATATATATTCTACCCACATACATTTGCAACTCTCCTGGGGTACCCTCCCACATATTATTCCCTCATTTAATGGATATTTTCACAAAAAAGTGAAATTTTCAAAAATCCAGAAAATTGGCTGAAAACGACTAAATATCAAGGACTCATTGGGCGAATGGCTCTGGAACTGAAATCGGAACGCTCACTGACATTTGCCCTATCTGAAAGTCTGATAAACACCGGAAAAATGACTAAGTCCAAAAAAAATTTTTTTAAACTTTTTTCAATTTTACCCCCGTGGGATATATATTCTACCCACACACGTTTGGAACTCTCCTGGGGTACCCTCACACATATTATTCCCTCATTTAGTGGATATTTTCACAAAAAAGTGACATTTTCAAAAATCCAGAAAAGTGGCTGAAAACGACTAAATATCAAGGACTCATTGGGCGAATGGCTCTGGAACTGAAATCGGAACGCTCACTGACATTTGCCCTATCTGAAAGTCTGAAAAACACCGGAAAAATGACTAAGTCCAAAAAAAATTTTTTTAAACTTTTTTCAATTTTACCCCCGTGGGATATATATTCTACCCACACACGTTTGGAACTCTCCTGGGGTACCCTCACACATATTATTCCCTCATTTAGTGGATATTTTCACAAAGTGAAATTTTCAAAAATCCAGAAAATTGGCTGAAAACGACTAAATATCAAGGACTCATTGGGTGAATCGCTGTGGAACTGAAATCTGAACGCTCACTGACATTTGCCCTATCTGAAAGTCTGATAAACGCCGGAAAAATGACTAAGTCCAAAAAAAATATTTTTTCAACTTTTTTCAATTTTACCCCCGTGGGATATATATTCTACCCACATACATTTGCAACTCTCCTGGGGTACCCTCACACATATTATTCCCTCATTTAGTGGATATTTTCACAAAAAAGTGAAATTTTCAAAAATCCAGAAAATTGGCTGAAAACGACTAAATATCAAGGACTCAGTGGGCAAATCGCTCTGGAACTGAAATTGGAATGCTCACTGACATTTGCCCTATCTGAAAGTCTGATAAACGGCGGAAAAATGACTAAGTCCAAAAAAAATTTTTTTAAACTTTTTTCAATTTTACCCCCGTGGGATATATATTCTACCCACACATGTTTGGAACTCTCCTGGGGTACCCTCACACATATTATTCCCTCATTTAGTGGATATTTTCACAAAAAAGTGAAATTTTCAAAAATCCACAAAATTGGCTGAAAACGACTAAATATCAAGGACTCATTGGGCAAATCGCTGTGGAACTGAAATCTGAACGCTCACTGACATTTGCCCTATCTGAAAGTCTGATAAACGCCGGAAAAATGACTAAGTCCAAAAAAAATTTTTTTCAACTTTTTTCAATTTTACCTTCGTGGGATATACATTCTTCCCACACACATTTGGAACTCTCCTGGGGTACCCTCACACATATTATTCCCTCATTTAGTGGATATTTTCACAAAAAAGTGAAATTTTCAAAAATCCACAAAATAGGCTCAAAACGACTAAATATCAAGGACTCATTGGGCGAATCGCTGTGGAATTGAAATCGGAATGCTCACTGACATTTGCCCTATCTGAAAGTCTGATAAACGCCGGAAAAATGACTAAGTCCAAAAAAAAAATTTTTTAAACTTTTTTCAATATTACCTCCTTGGGATATGTATTCTACCCACACACATTTGCAACTCTCCTGGGTACCCTCACACATATTATTCCCTCATTTAGTGGATATTTTCACAAAAAAGTGAAATTTTCCAAAATCCAGAAAATTGGCTGAAAACGACTAAATATCAAGGACTCATTGGGCGAATCGCTGTGGATCTGAAATCTGAATGCTCAATGACATTTGCCCTATCTGAAAGTCTGATAAACGCCGGAAAAATGACTAAGTCCAAAAAAAATATTTTTTCAACTTTTTTCAATTTTACCCCCGTGGGATATATATTCTACCCACATACATTTGCAACTCTCCTGGGGTACCCTCCCACATATTATTCCCTCATTTAATGGATATTTTCACAAAAAAGTGAAATTTTCAAAAATCCAGAAAATTGTCTGAAAACGACTAAATATCAAGGACTCATTGGGCGAATGGCTCTGGAACTGAAATCGGAACGCTCACTGACATTTGCCCTATCTGAAAGTCTGATAAACACCGGAAAAATGACTAAGTCCAAAAAAAATTTTTTTAAACTTTTTTCAATTTTACCCCCGTGGGATATATATTCTACCCACACACGTTTGGAACTCTCCTGGGGTACCCTCACACATATTATTCCCTCATTTAGTGGATATTTTCACAAAAAAGTGACATTTTCAAAAATCCAGAAAATTGGCTGAAAACGACTAAATATCAAGGACTCATTGGGCGAATGGCTCTGGAACTGAAATCGGAACGCTCACTGACATTTGCCCTATCTGAAAGTCTGAAAAACACCGGAAAAATGACTAAGTTCAAAAAAAATTTTTTTAAACTTTTTTCAATTTTACCCCCGTGGGATATATATTCTACCCACACACGTTTGGAACTCTCCTGGGGTACCCTCACACATATTATTCCCTCATTTAGTGGATATTTTCACAAAAAAGTGAAATTTTCAAAAATCCAGAAAATTGGCTGAAAACGACTAAATATGAAGGACTCATTGGGCGAATCGCTGTGGAACTGAAATCTGATCGCTCACTGACATTTGCCCTATCTGAAAGTCTGATAAACGCCGGAAAAATGACTAAGTCCAAAAAAAATATTTTTTCAACTTTTTTCAATTTTACCCCCGTGGGATATATATTCTACCCACATACATTTGCAACTCTCCTGGGGTACCCTCCCACATATTATTCCCTCATTTAATGGATATTTTCACAAAAAAGTGAAATTTTCAAAAATCCAGAAAATTGGCTGAAAACGACTAAATATCAAGGACTCATTGGGCGAATGGCTCTGGAACTGAAATCGGAACGCTCACTGACATTTGCCCTATCTGAAAGTCTGATAAACACCGGAAAAATGACTAAGTCCAAAAAAAATTTTTTTAAACTTTTTTCAATTTTACCCCCGTGGGATATATATTCTACCCACACACGTTTGGAACTCTCCTGGGGTACCCTCACACATATTATTCCCTCATTTAGTGGATATTTTCACAAAAAAGTGACATTTTCAAAAATCCAGAAAAGTGGCTGAAAACGACTAAATATCAAGGACTCATTGGGCGAATGGCTCTGGAACTGAAATCGGAACGCTCACTGACATTTGCCCTATCTGAAAGTCTGAAAAACACCGGAAAAATGACTAAGTCCAAAAAAAAATTTTTTAAACTTTTTTCAATTTTACCCCCGTGGGATATATATTCTACCCACACACGTTTGGAACTCTCCTGGGGTACCCTCACACATATTATTCCCTCATTTAGTGGATATTTTCACAAAAAAGTGAAATTTTCAAAAATCCAGAAAATTGGCTGAAAACGACTAAATATCAAGGACTCATTGGGTGAATCGCTGTGGAACTGAAATCTGAACGCTCACTGACATTTGCCCTATCTGAAAGTCTGATAAACGCCGGAAAAATGACTAAGTCCAAAAAAAATATTTTTTCAACTTTTTTCAATTTTACCCCCGTGGGATATATATTCTACCCACATACATTTGCAACTCTCCTGGGGTACCCTCACACATATTATTCCCTCATTTAGTGGATATTTTCACAAAAAAGTGAAATTTTCAAAAATCCAGAAAATTGGCTGAAAACGACTAAATATCAAGGACTCAGTGGGCAAATCGCTCTGGAACTGAAATTGGAATGCTCACTGACATTTGCCCTATCTGAAAGTCTGATAAACGGCGGAAAAATGACTAAGTCCAAAAAAAAATTGTTTTCAACTTTTTTGAATTTTACCCCCGTGGGATATATATTCTACACACACACGTTTGGAACTCTCCTGGGGTACCCTCACACATATTATTAACTCATTTAGTGGATATTTTCACAAAAAAGTGAAATTTTCAAAAATCCAGGAAATTGGCTGAAAACGACTAAATATCAAGGACTCATTGGGCGAATCGCTGTGGAACTGAAATAGGAACGCTCACTGACATTTGCCCTATCTTAAAGTCTGATAAACACCGGAAAAATGACTAAGTCCAAAAAAAATTTTTTTAAACTTTTTTCAATTTTACCCCCGTGGGATATATATTCTACCCACACATGTTTGGAACTCTCCTGGGGTACCCTCACACATATTATTCCCTCATTTAGTGGATATTTTCACAAAAAAGTGAACTTTTCAAAAATCCAGAAAATTGGCTGAAAACGACTAAATATCAAGGACTCATTGGGCGATTCGCTCTGGAACTGAAATCGGAACGCTCACTGACATTTGCCCTATCTGAAAGTCTGATAAACGCCTGAAAAATGACTAAGTCCAAAAAAAAAATGTTTTCAAGTTTTTTCAATTTTACCCCCGTGGGATATATATTCTACCCACACACATTTGGAACTCTCCTGGGGTAGCCTCACACATATTATTCCCTCATTTAGTGGATATTTTCACAAAAAAGTGAAATTTTCAAAAATCCACAAAATTGGCTGAAAACGACTAAATATCAAGGACTCATTGGGCGAATCGCTCTGGAACTGAAATCAGAACGCTCAGTAACATTTCCCCTATCTGAAAGTCTGATAAATGCCGGAAAAATGAGTAAGTCCAAAAAAAATATTTTTTCAACTTTTTTCAATTTTACCCCCGTGGGATATATATTCTACCCACATACATTTGCAACTCTCCTGGGGTACCCTCACACATATTATTCCCTCATTTAGTGGATATTTTCACAAAAAAGTGAAATTTTAAAAAATCCAGAAAATTGGCTGAAAACGGCTAAATATCAAGGACTCATTGGGCGAATCGCTCTGGAACTGAAATCAGAACGCTCACTGACATCTCCCCTATCTGAAAGTCTGATAAACACCGGAAAAATGAGTAAGTCCAAAAAAATTTTTTTTTCAACTTTTTTCAATTTTACCCCCGTGGGATATATATTCTACCCAAACACATTGGGAACTCTCCTGGGGTAGCCTCACACATATTATTCCCTCATTTAGTGGATATTTTCACAAAAAAGTGAAATTTTCAAAAATCCACAAAATTGGCTGAAAACGACTAAATATCAAGGACTCAATGGGCGAATGGCTCTGGAACTGAAATCGGAACGCTCACTGACATTTGCTCTATCTGAAAGTCTGATAAACGCCGGAAAAATGACTAAGTCCAAAAAAAAAATGTTTTCAAGTTTTTTCAATTTTACCCCCGTGGGATATATATTCTACCCACACACATTTGGAACTCTCCTGGGGTACCCTCACACATATTATTCCCTCATTTAGTGGATATTTTCACAAAAAAGTGAAATTTTCAAAAATCCAGAAAATTGGCTGAAAACGACTAAATATCAAGGACTCATTGGGCGAATCGCTCTGGAACTGAAATCAGAACGCTCACTGACATTTCCCCTATCTGAAAGTCTGATAAATGCCGGAAAAATGAGTAAGTCCAAAAAAAATATTTTTTCAACTTTTTTCAATTTTACCCCCGTGGGATATATATTCTACCCACACACATTTGGAACTCTCCTGGGGTACCCTCACACATATTATTCTCTCATTTAGTGGATATTTTCACAAAAAAGTGAAATTTTCAAAAATCTAGAAAATTGGCTGAAAACGACTAAATATCAAGGACTCATTAGGCGAATCGCTCTGGAACTGAAATTGGAATGCTCACTGACATTTGCCCTATCTGAAAGTCTGATAAACACCGGAAAAATGACTAAGTCCAAAAAAATTTTTTTTTCAACTTTTTTCAATTTTACCCTCGTGGGATATATATTCTACCCACATACATTTGCAACTCTCCTGGGGTACCCTCACACATATTATTCCCTCATTTAGTGGATATTTTCACAAAAAAGTGAAATTTTTAAAAATCCAGAAAATTGGCTGAAAACGACTAAATATCAAGGATTCAATGGGCGAATGGCTCTGGAACTGAAATCGGAACGCTCACTGACATTTGCTCTATCTGAAAGTCTGATAAACGCCGGAAAAATGACTAAGTCCAAAAAAAATATTTTTTCAACTTTTTTCAATTTTACCCCCGTGGGATATATATTCTACCCACATACATTTGCAACTCTCCTGGGGTACTCTCACAGATATTATTCCCTCATTTAGTGGATATTTTCACAAAAAAGTGAAATTTTCAAAAATCCACAAAATTGGCTGAAAACGACTAAATATCAAGAACCATTGGGCGAATCGCTCTGGAACTGAAATCGGAATGCTCACTGACATCTCCCCTATCTGAAAGTCTGATAAACACCGGAAAAATGAGAAAGTCCAAAAAAAATTTTTTTTCAACTTTTATCAATTTTACCCCCGTGGGATATATATTCTACCCACACACATTTGGAACTCTCCTGGGGTACCCTCACACATATTATTCCCTCATTTAGTGGATATTTTCACAAAAAAATGAAATTTTCAAAAATCCAGAAAATTGGCTGAAAACGACTAAATATTAAGGACTCAATGGGCGAATGGATCTGGAACTGAAATCGGAATGCTCACTGACATTTGCTCTATCTGAAAGTCTGATAAACGCCGGAAAAATGACTACGTCCAAAAAAAATAATTTTTCAACTTTTTTCAATTTTACCACCGTGGGATATATATTCTACCCACATACATTTGCTACTCTCCTGGGGTACCCTCACACATATTATTCCCTCATTTAGTGGATATTTTCACAAAAAAATGAAATTTTCAAAAATCCAGAAAATTGGCTGAAAACAACTAAATATCAAGGACTCATTGGGCGAATCGCTCTGGAACTGAAATCGGGATGCTCACTGACATTTGCCCTATCTGAAAGTCTGATAAATGCCGGAAAAATGACTAAGTCCAAAAAAATTTTTTTTTCAACTTTTTTCAATTTTACCCCCGTGGGATATGTATTCTACCCACATACATTTGCAACTCTCCTGGGGTACCCTCACACATATTATTCCCTCATTTGGTGGATATTTTCACAAAAAAGTGAAATTTTCAAAAATCCAGAAAATTGGCTGAAAACGACTAAATATCAAGGACTCAATGGGCGAATGGCTATGGAACTGAAATCGGAACGCTCACTGACATTTGCTCTATCTGAAAGTCTGATAAACGTCGGAAAAATGACTAAGTCCAAAAAAAAAAATGTTTTCAACTTTTTTCAATTTTACCCCCGTGGGATATATATTCTACCCAAACACATTGGGAACTCTCCTGGGGTAGCCTCACACATATTATTCCCTCATTTAGTGGATATTTTCACAAAAAAATGAAATTTTCAAAAATCCAGAAAATTGGCTGAAAACGACTAAATATCAAGGACTCATTGGGCGAATCGCTCTGGAACTGAAATCGGAATGCTCACTGACATTTGCCCTATCTGAAAGTCTGATAAACACCGGAAAAATGACTAAGTCCAAAAAAAAATTTTTTTAAACTTTTTTCAATTTTACCCCCGTGGGATATATATTCTACCCACACACATTTGGAACTCTCCTGGGCTACCCTCACACATATTATTCCCTCATTTAGTGGATATTTTCACAAAAAAGTGAAATTTTCAAAAATCCAGAAAATTGGCTGAAAACGACTAAATATCAAGGACTCATTGGGCGAATCGCTCTGGAACTGAAATCAGAACGCTCACTGACATTTCCCCTATCTGAAAGTCTGATAAATGCCGGAAAAATGAGTAAGTCCAAAAAAAATATTTTTTCAACTTTTTTCAATTTTACCCCCGTGGGATATATATTCTACCCACACACATTTGGAACTCTCCTGGGGTACCCTCACACATATTATTCCCTCATTTAGTGGATATTTTCACAAAAAAATGAAATTTTCAAAAATCCAGAAAATTGGCTGAAAACGACTAAATATTAAGGACTCAATGGGCGAATCGCTCTGGAACTGAAATTGGAATGCTCACTGACATTTGCCCTATCTGAAAGTCTGATAAACGCCGGAAAAATGACTAAGTCCAAAAAAAATTTTTTTCAACTTTTTTCAATTTTACCTTTGTGGGATATATATACTTCCCACACACATTTGGAACTCTCCTGGGGTACCCTCACACATATCATTCTCTCATTTAGTGGATATTTTAACAAAAAAGTGAAATTTTCAAAAATCCAGAAAATTGGCTGAAAACGACTAAATATCAAGGACTCATTAGGCGAATCGCTCTGGAACTGAAATTGGAATGCTCACTGACATTTGCCCTATCTGAAAGTCTGATAAACACCGGAAAAATGACTAAGTCCAAAAAAATTTTTTTTAAACTTTTTTCAATTTTACCCCCGTGGGATATATATTCTACCCACACACTTGGAACTCTCCTGGGGTACCCTCACACATATGATTCCCTCATTTAGTGGATATTTTCACAAAAAAAGTGAAATTTTCAAAAATCCAGAAAATTGGCTGAAAATGACTAAATATCAAGGACTCATTGGGCGAATCGCTGTGGAACTGAAATCGGAACGCTCACTGACATTTGCCCTATCTGAAAGTCTGATAAACGCCGGAAAAATGACTAAGTCCAAAAAAATTTTTTTTTCAACTTTTTCAATTTTACCCCCGTGGGATATGTATTCTACCCACATACATTTGCAACTCTCCTGGGGTACCCTCACACATATTATTCCCTCATTTGGTGGATATTTTCACAAAAAAGTGAAATTTTCAAAAATCCAGAAAATTGGCTGAAAACGACTAAATATCAAGGACTCAATGGGCGAATGGCTATGGAACTGAAATCGGAACGCTCACTGACATTTGCTCTATCTGAAAGTCTGATAAACGTCGGAAAAATGACTAAGTCCAAAAAAAAAAATGTTTTCAACTTTTTTCAATTTTACCCCCGTGGGATATATATTCTACCCAAACACATTGGGAACTCTCCTGGGGTAGCCTCACACATATTATTCCCTCATTTAGTGGATATTTTCACAAAAAAATGAAATTTTCAAAAATCCAGAAAATTGGCTGAAAACGACTAAATATCAAGGACTCATTGGGCGAATCGCTCTGGAACTGAAATCGGAATGCTCACTGACATTTGCCCTATCTGAAAGTCTGATAAACACCGGAAAAATGACTAAGTCCAAAAAAAAATTTTTTTAAACTTTTTTCAATTTTACCCCCGTGGGATATATATTCTACCCACACACATTTGGAACTCTCCTGGGGTACCCTCACACATATTATTCCCTCATTTAGTGGATATTTTCACAAAAAAGTGAAATTTTCAAAAATCCAGAAAATTGGCTGAAAACGACTAAATATCAAGGACTCATTGGGCGAATCGCTCTGGAACTGAAATCAGAACGCTCACTGACATTTCCCCTATCTGAAAGTCTGATAAATGCCGGAAAAATGAGTAAGTCCAAAAAAAATATTTTTTCAACTTTTTTCAATTTTACCCCCGTGGGATATATATTCTACCCACACACATTTGGAACTCTCCTGGGGTACCCTCACACATATTATTCCCTCATTTAGTGGATATTTTCACAAAAAAATGAAATTTTCAAAAATCCAGAAAATTGGCTGAAAACGACTAAATATTAAGGACTCAATGGGCGAATCGCTCTGGAACTGAAATTGGAATGCTCACTGACATTTGCCCTATCTGAAAGTCTGATAAACGCCGGAAAAATGACTAAGTCCAAAAAAAATTTTTTTCAACTTTTTTCAATTTTACCTTTGTGGGATATATATACTTCCCACACACATTTGGAACTCTCCTGAGGTACCCTCACACATATCATTCTCTCATTTAGTGGATATTTTAACAAAAAAGTGAAATTTTCAAAAATCCAGAAAATTGGCTGAAAACGACTAAATATCAAGGACTCATTAGGTGAATCGTTCTGGAACTGAAATTGGAATGCTCACTGACATTTGCCCTATCTGAAAGTCTGATAAACACCGGAAAAATGACTAAGTCCAAAAAAAATTTTTTTAAACTTTTTTCAATTTTACCCCCGTGGGATATATATTCTACCCACACACTTGGAACTCTCCTGGGGTACCCTCACACATATGATTCCCTCATTTAGTGGATATTTTCACAAAAAAAGTGAAATTTTCAAAAATCCAGAAAATTGGCTGAAAATGACTAAATATCAAGGACTCATTGGGCGAATCGCTGTGGAACTGAAATCGGAACGCTCACTGACATTTGCCCTATCTGAAAGTCTGATAAACGCCGGAAAAATGACTAAGTCCAAAAAAAATATTTTTTCAACTTTTTTCAATTTTACCCCCGTGGGATATATATTCTACCCACATACATTTGCAACTCTCCTGGGGTACTCTCACAGATATTATTCCCTCATTTAGTGGATATTTTCACAAAAAAGTGAAATTTTCAAAAATCCACAAAATTGGCTGAAAACGACTAAATATCAAGAACCATTGGGCGAATCGCTCTGGAACTGAAATCGGAATGCTCACTGACATTTGCTCTATCTGAAAGTCTGATAAACGCCGGAAAAATGACTACTTCCAAAAAAAATATTTTTTCAACTTTTTTCAATTTTACCACCGTGGGATATATATTCTACCCACATACATTTGCTACTCTCCTGGGGAACCCTCACACATATTATTCCCTCATTTAGTGGATATTTTCACAAAAAAGTGAAATTTTAAAAAATCCAGAAAATTGGCTGAAAACGGCTAAATATCAAGGACTCATTGGGCGAATCGCTGTGGAACTGAAATCTGAACGCTCACTGACATTTGCCCTATCTGAAAGTCTGATAAACGCCGGAAAAATGACTAAGTCCAAAAAAAATTTTTTTAAACTCTTTTCAATTTTACCTTCATGGGATATACATTCTTCCCACACACATTTGGAACTCTCCTGGGTTACCCTCACACATATTATTCCCTCATTTAGTGGATATTTTCACAAAAAAGTGAAATTTTCAAAAATCCACAAAATTGGCTCAAAACGACTAAATATCAAGGACTCATTGGGCGAATCGCTGTGGAACTGAAATCGGAATGCTGACTGACCTTTGCCCTATCTGAAAGTCTGATAAACGCCGGAAAAATGACTAAGTCCAAAAAAAAAATTTTTTAAACTTTTTTCAATATTACCTCCTTGGGATATATATTCTACCCACACACATTTGCAACTCTCCTGGGGTACCCTCACACATATTATTCCCTCATTTAGTGGATATTTTCACAAAAAAGTGAAATTTTCAAAAATCCAGAAAATTGGCTGAAAACGACTAAATATCAAGGACTCATTGGTCGAATCGCTGTGGAACTGAAATCTGAACGCTCACTGACATTTGCCCTATCTGAAAGTCTGATAAACGCCGGAAAAATGACTAAGTCCAAAAAAAATATTTTTTCAACTTTTTTCAATTTTACCCCCGTGGGATATATATTCTACCCACATACATTTGCAACTCTCCTGGGGTAAGTCCAAAAAAAATTTTTTTAAACTTTTTTCAATTTTACCCCCGTGGGATATATATTCTACCCACACACTTGGAACTCTCCTGGGGTACCCTCACACATATGATTCCCTCATTTAGTGGATATTTTCACAAAAAAAGTGAAATTTTCAAAAATCCAGAAAATTGGCTGAAAATGACTAAATATCAAGGACTCATTGGGCGAATCGCTGTGGAACTGAAATCGGAACGCTCACTGACATTTGCCCTATCTGAAAGTCTGATAAACGCCGGAAAAATGACTAAGTCCAAAAAAATTTTTTTTTCAACTTTTTTCAATTTTACCCTCGTGGGATATATATTCTACCCACATACATTTGCAACTCTCCTGGGGTACCCTCACACATATTATTCCCTCATTTAGTGGATATTTTCACAAAAAAGTGAAATTTTCAAAAATCCAGAAAATTGGCTGAAAACGACTAAATATGAAGGACTCATTGGGCGAATCGCTGTGGAACTGAAATCTGAACGCTCACTGACATTTGCCCTATCTGAAAGTCTGATAAACACCGGAAAAATGACTAAGTCCAAAAAAAATATTTTTTCAACTTTTTTCAATTTTACCCCCGTGGGATATATATTCTACCCACATACATTTGCAATTCTCCTGGGGTACCCTCCCACATATTATTCCCTCATTTAATGGATATTTTCACAAAAAAGTGAAATTTTCAAAAATCCAGAAAATTGGCTGAAAACGACTAAATATCAAGGACTCATTGGGCGAATGGCTCTGGAACTGAAATCGGAACGCTCACTGACATTTGCCCTATCTGAAAGTCTGATAAACACCGGAAAAATGACTAAGTCCAAAAAAAATTTTTTTAAACTTTTTTCAATTTTACCCCCGTGGGATATATATTCTACCCACACACGTTTGGAACTCTCCTGGGGTACCCTCACACATATTATTCCCTCATTTAGTGGATATTTTCACAAAAAAGTGAAATTTTCAAAAATCCAGAAAATTGGCTGAAAACGACTAAATATCAAGGACTCATTGGGTGAATCGCTGTGGAACTGAAATCTGAACGCTCACTGACATTTGCCCTATCTGAAAGTCTGATAAACGCCGGAAAAATGACTAAGTCCAAAAAAAATATTTTTTCAACTTTTTTCAATTTTACCCCCGTGGGATATATATTCTACCCACATACATTTGCAACTCTCCTGGGGTACCCTCACACATATTATTCCCTCATTTAGTGGATATTTTCACAAAAAAGTGAAATTTTCAAAAATCCAGAAAATTGGCTGAAAACGACTAAATATCAAGGACTCAGTGGGCAAATCGCTCTGGAACTGAAATTGGAATGCTCACTGACATTTGCCCTATCTGAAAGTCTGATAAACGGCGGAAAAATGACTAAGTCCAAAAAAAAATTGTTTAAACTTTTTTCAATTTTACCCCCGTGGGATATATATTCTACCCACACATGTTTGGAACTCTCCTGGGGTACCCTCACACATATTATTCCCTCATTTAGTGGATATTTTCACAAAAAAGTGAACTTTTCAAAAATCCAGAAAATTGGCTGAAAACGACTAAATATCAAGGACTCATTGGGCGATTCGCTCTGGAACTGAAATCGGAACGCTCACTGACATTTGCCCTATCTGAAAGTCTGATAAACGCCGGAAAAATGACTAAGTCCAAAAAAAAATTTTTTCAACTTTTATCAATTTTACCCCCGTGGGATATATATTCTACCCACACACATTTGGAACTCTCCTGGGGTACCCTCACACATATTATTCCCTCATTTAGTTGATATTTTCACAAAAAAGTGAAATTTTCAAAAATCCAGAAAATTGGCTGAAAACAACTAAATATCAAGGACTCATTGGGCGAATCGCTCTGGAACTGAAATTGGAATGCTCACTGACGTTTGCCCTATCTGAAAGTCTGATAAACGCCGGAAAAATGATTAAGTCCAAAAAAATTTTTTTTCACCTTTTATCAGTTTTACCCACGTGGGATATATATTCTACCCACACACATTTGGAACTCTCCTGGGGTACCCTCACACATATTATTCCCTCATTTAGTGGATATTTTCACAAAAAAGTGAAATTTTCAAAAATCCAGAAAATTGGCTGAAAACGACTAAATATCAAGGACTCATTGGGCGAATCGCTCTGGAACTGAAATTGGAATGCTCACTGACATTTGCCCTATCTGAAAGTCTGATAAACGCCGGAAAAATGATAAGTCCAAAAAAAATATTTTTTCAACTTTTTTCAATTTTACCCCCGTGGGATATATATTCTACCCGCACACATTTGAAACTCTCCTGGGGTACCGTCACACATATTATTCCCTCATTTAGTGGATATTTTCACAAAAAAGTGAAATTTTAAAAAATCCAGAAAATTGGCTGAAAATGGCTAAATATCAAGGACTCAATGGACGAATGGCTCTGGAACTGAAATCGGAACGCTCACTGACATTTGCCCTATCTGAAAGTCTGATAAACGCCGGAAAAATGATAAGTCCAAAAAAAATATTTTTTCAACTTTTTTCAATTTTACCCCCGTGGGATATATATTCTACCCACATACATTTGCAACTCTCCTGGGGTACCCTCCCACATATTATTCCCTCATTTAATGGATATTTTCACAAAAAAGTGAAATTTTCAAAAATCCAGAAAATTGGCTGAAAACGACTAAATATCAAGGACTCATTGGGCGAATGGCTCTGGAACTGAAATCGGAACGCTCACTGACATTTGCCCTATCTGAAAGTCTGAAAAACACCGGAAAAATGACTAAGTCCAAAAAAAAATTTTTTAAACTTTTTTCAATTTTACCCCCGTGGGATATATATTCTACCCACACACGTTTGGAACTCTCCTGGGGTACCCTCACACATATTATTCCCTCATTTAGTGGATATTTTCACAAAAAAGTGACATTTTCAAAAATCCAGAAAATTAGCTGAAAACGACTAAATATCAAGGACTCATTGGGCGAATGGCTCTGGAACTGAAATCGGAACGCTCACTGACATTTGCCCTATCTGAAAGTCTGAAAAACACCGGAAAAATGACTAAGTCCAAAAAAAAATTTTTTAAACTTTTTTCAATTTTACCCCCGTGGGATATATATTCTACCCACACACGTTTGGAACTCTCCTGGGGTACCCTCACACATATTATTCCCTCATTTAGTGGATATTTTCACAAAAAAGTGACATTTTCAAAAATCCAGAAAATTGGCTGAAAACGACTAAATATCAAGGACTCATTGGGCGAATGGCTCTGGAACTGAAATCGGAACGCTCACTGACATTTGCCCTATCTGAAAGTCTGATAAACGCCGGAAAAATGACTAAGTCCAAAAAAAATATTTTTTCAATTTTTTCAATTTTACCCCCGTGGGATATATATTCTACCCACATACATTTGCAACTCTCCTGGGGTACCCTCCCACATATTATTCCCTCATTTAATGGATATTTTCACAAAAAAGTGAAATTTTCAAAAATCCAGAAAATTGGCTGAAAACGACTAAATATCAAGGACTCAGTGGGCAAATCGCTCTGGAACTGAAATTGGAATGCTCACTGACATTTGCCCTATCTGAAAGTCTGATAAACGGCGGAAAAATGACTAAGTCCAAAAAAAAATTGTTTTCAACTTTTTTGAATTTTACCCCCGTGGGATATATATTCTACACACACACATTTGGAACTCTCCTGGGGTACCCTCACACATATTATTAACTCATTTAGTGGATATTTTCACAAAAAAGTGAAATTTTCAAAAATCCAGGAAATTGGCTGAAAACGACTAAATATCAAGGACTCATTGGGCGAATCGCTGTGGAACTGAAATAGGAACGCTCACTGACATTTGCCCTATCTTAAAGTCTGATAAACACCGGAAAAATGACTAAGTCCAAAAAAAATTTTTTTAAACTTTTTTCAATTTTACCCCCGTGGGATATATATTCTACCCACACATGTTTGGAACTCTCCTGGGGTACCCTCACACATATTATTCCCTCATTTAGTGGATATTTTCACAAAAAAGTGACATTTTCAAAAATCCAGAAAATTGGCTGAAAACGACTAAATATCAAGGACTCATTGGGCGAATCGCTCTGGAACTGAAATTGGAATGCTCACTGACATTTGCCCTATCTGAAAGTCTGATAAACGCCGGAAAAATGATAAGTCCAAAAAAAATATTTTTTCAACTTTTTTCAATTTTACCCCCGTGGGATATATATTCTACCCGCACACATTTGAAACTCTCCTGGGGTACCGTCACACATATTATTCCCTCATTTAGTGGATATTTTCACAAAAAAGTGAAATTTTAAAAAATCCAGAAAATTGGCTGAAAATGGCTAAATATCAAGGACTCAATGGACGAATGGCTCTGGAACTGAAATCGGAACGCTCACTGACATTTGCCCTATCTGAAAGTCTGATAAACGCCGGAAAAATGACTAAGTCCAAAAAAAATATTTTTTCAACTTTTTTCAATTTTACCCCCGTGGGATATATATTCTACCCACATACATTTGCAACTCTCCTGGGGTACCCTCCCACATATTATTCCCTCATTTAATGGATATTTTCACAAAAAAGTGAAATTTTCAAAAATCCAGAAAATTGGCTGAAAACGACTAAATATCAAGGACTCATTGGGCGAATGGCTCTGGAACTGAAATCGGAACGCTCACTGACATTTGCCCTATCTGAAAGTCTGATAAACACCGGAAAAATGACTAAGTCCAAAAAAAATTTTTTTAAACTTTTTTCAATTTTACCCCCGTGGGATATATATTCTACCCACACACGTTTGGAACTCTCCTGGGGTACCCTCACACATATTATTCCCTCATTTAGTGGATATTTTCACAAAAAAGTGACATTTTCAAAAATCCAGAAAATTGGCTGAAAACGACTAAATATCAAGGACTCATTGGGCGAATGGCTCTGGAACTGAAATCGGAACGCTCACTGACATTTGCCCTATCTGAAAGTCTGAAAAACACCGGAAAAATGACTAAGTCCAAAAAAAAATTTTTTAAACTTTTTTCAATTTTACCCCCGTGGGATATATATTCTACCTACACACGTTTGGAACTCTCCTGGGGTACCCTCACACATATTATTCCCTCATTTAGTGGATATTTTCACAAAAAAGTGAAATTTTCAAAAATCCAGAAAATTGGCTGAAAACGACTAAATATCAAGGACTCATTGGGCGAATGGCTCTGGAACTGAAATCAGAACGCTCACTGACATTTGCCCTATCTGAAAGTCTGATAAACACCGGAAAAATGACTAAGTCCAAAAAAAATTTTTTTAAACTTTTTTCAATTTTACCCCCGTGGGATATATATTCTACCCACACACGTTTGGAACTCTCCTGGGGTACCCTCACACATATTATTCCCTCATTTAGTGGATATTTTCACAAAAAAGTGACATTTTCAAAAATCCAGAAAATTGGCTGAAAACGACTAAATATCAAGGACTCATTGGGCGAATGGCTCTGGAACTGAAATCGGAACGCTCACTGACATTTGCCCTATCTGAAAGTCTGAAAAACACCGGAAAAATGACTAAGTCCAAAAAAATTTTTTTTAACTTTTTTCAATTTTACCCCCGTGGGATATATATTCTACCCACACACGTTTGGAACTCTCCTGGGGTACCCTCACACATATTATTCCCTCATTTAGTGGATATTTTCACAAAAAAGTGAAATTTTCAAAAATCCAGATAATTGGCTGAAAACGACTAAATATCAAGGACTCATTGGGCGAATCGCTGTGGAACTGAAATCTGAACGCTCACTGACATTTGCCCTATCTGAAAGTCTGATAAACACCGGAAAAATGACTAAGTCCAAAAAAAATTTTTTTAAACTTTTTTCAATTTTACCCCCGTGGGATATATATTCTACCCACACACGTTTGGAACTCTCCTGGGGTACCCTCACACATATTATTCCCTCATTTAGTGGATATTTTCACAAAAAAGTGACATTTTCAAAAATCCAGAAAATTGGCTGAAAACGACTAAATATCAAGGACTCATTGGGCGAATGGCTCTGGAACTGAAATCGGAACGCTCACTGACATTTGCCCTATCTGAAAGTCTGAAAAACACCGGAAAAATGACTAAGTCCAAAAAAATTTTTTTTTAACTTTTTTCAATTTTACCCCCGTGGGATATATATTCTACCCACACACGTTTGGAACTCTCCTGGGGTACCCTCACACATATTATTCCCTCATTTAGTGGATATTTTCACAAAAAAGTGAAATTTTCAAAAATCCAGAAAATTGGCTGAAAACGACTAAATATCAAGGACTCATTGGGCGAATCGCTGTGGAACTGAAATCTGAACGCTCACTGACATTTGCCCTATCTGAAAGTCTGATAAACACCGGAAAAATGACTAAGTCCAAAAAAAATTTTTTTAAACTTTTTTCAATTTTACCCCCGTGGGATATATATTCTACCCACACACGTTTGGAACTCTCCTGGGGTACCCTCACACATATTATTCCCTCATTTAGTGGATATTTTCACATAAAAGTGAAATTTTCAAAAATCCAGAAAATTGGCTGAAAATGACTAAATATCAAGGACTCATTGGGCGAATCGCTCTGGAACTGAAATCGGAATGCTCACTGACATTTGCCCTATCTGAAAGTCTGATAAACGCCGGAAAAATGACTAAGTCCAAAAAAAATATTTTTTCAACTTTTTTCAATTTTACCCCCGTGGGATATATATTCTACCCGCACACATTTGGAACTCTCCTGGGGTACCCTCACACATATTATTCCCTCATTTAGTGGATATTTTCACAAAAAAGTGACATTTTCAAAAATCCAGAAAATTGGCTGAAAACGACTAAATATCAAGGACTCATTGGGCGAATGGCTCTGGAACTGAAATCGGAACGCTCACTGACATTTGCCCTATCTGAAAGTCTGAAAAACACCGGAAAAATGACTAAGTCCCAAAAAAATTTTTTTAAACTTTTTTCAATTTTACCCCCGTGGGATATATATTCTACCCACACACGTTTGGAACTCTCCTGGGGTACCCTCACACATATTGTTCCCTCATTTAGTGGATATTTTCACAAAAAAGTGAAATTTTCAAAAATCCAGAAAATTGGCTGAAAACGACTAAATATCAAGGACTCATTGGGCGAATCGCTGTGGAACTGAAATCTGAACGCTCACTGACATTTGCCCTATCTGAAAGTCTGATAAACGCCGGAAAAATGACTAAGTCCAAAAAAAATATTTTTTCAACTTTTTTCAATTTTACCCCCGTGGGATATATATTCTACCCACATACATTTGCAACTCTCCTGGGGTACCCTCCCACATATTATTCCCTCATTTAATGGATATTTTCACAAAAAAGTGAAATTTTCAAAAATCCAGAAAATTGGCTGAAAACGACTAAATATCAAGGACTCATTGGGCGAATGGCTCTGGAACTGAAATCGGAATGCTCACTGACATTTGCCCTATCTGAAAGTCTGATAAACACCGGAAAAATGACTAAGTCCAAAAAAAATATTTTTTCAACTTTTTTCAATTTTACCCCCGTGGGATATATATTCTACCCACACACGTTTGGAACTCTCCTGGGGTACCCTCACACATATTATTCCCTCATTTAGTGGATATTTTCACAAAAAAGTGAAATTTTCAAAAATCCAGAAAATTGGCTGAAAACGACTAAATATCAAGGACTCAGTGGGCAAATCGCTCTGAAACTGAAATTGGAATGCTCACTGACATTTGCCCTATCTGAAAGTCTGATAAACGGCGGAAAAATGACTAAGTCAAAAAAAATTTTTTTTAAACTTTTTTCAATTTTACCCCCGTGGGATATATATTCTACCCACACATGTTTGGAACTCTCCTGGGGTACCCTCACACATATTATTCCCTCATTTAGTGGATATTTTCACAAAAAAGTGAAATTTTCAAAAATCCAGAAAATTGGCTGAAAACGACTAAATATCAACGACTCATTGGGCGATTCGCTCTGGAACTGAAATCGGAACGCTCACTGACATCTGCCCTATCTGAAAGTCTGATAAACGCCTGAAAAATGACTAAGTCCAAAAAAAATTTTTTTCACCTTTTATCAATTTTACCCACGTGGGATATATATTCTACCCACACACATTTGGAACTCTCCTGGGGTACCCTCACACATATTATTCCCTCATTTAGTGGATATTTTCACAAAAAAGTGAAATTTTCAAAAATCCAGAAAATTGGCTGAAAACGACTAAATATCAAGGACTCATTGGGCGAATCGCTCTGGAACTGAAATTGGAATGCTCACTGACATTTGCCCTATCTGAAAGTCTGATAAACGCCGGAAAAATGACTAAGTCCAAAAAAAATATTTTTTCAACTTTTTTCAATTTTACCCCCGTGGGATATATATTCTACCCGCACACATTTGAAACTCTCCTGGGGTACCCTCACACATATTATTCCCTCATTTAGTGGATATTTTCACAAAAAAGTGACATTTTCAAAAATCCAGAAAATTGGCTGAAAACAACTAAATATCAACGACTCATTGGGCGATTCGCTCTGGAACTGAAATCGGAACGCTCACTGACATCTGCCCTATCTGAAAGTCTGATAAACGCCTGAAAAATGACTAAGTCCAAAAAAAATTTTTTTCACCTTTTATCAATTTTACCCACGTGGGATATATATTCTACCCACACACATTTGGAACTCTCCTGGGGTACCCTCACACATATTATTCCCTCATTTAGTGGATATTTTCACAAAAAAGTGAAATTTTCAAAAATCCAGAAAATTGGCTGAAAACGACTAAATATCAAGGACTCATTGGGCGAATCGCTCTGGAACTGAAATTGGAATGCTCACTGACATTTGCCCTATCTGAAAGTCTGATAAACGCCGGAAAAATGACTAAGTCCAAAAAAAATATTTTTTCAACTTTTTTCAATTTTACCCCCGTGGGATATATATTCTACCCGCACACATTTGAAACTCTCCTGGGGTACCCTCACACATATTATTCCCTCATTTAGTGGATATTTTCACAAAAAAGTGACATTTTCAAAAATCCAGAAAATTGGCTGAAAACAACTAAATATGAAGGACTCATTGGGCGAATGGCTCTGGAACTGAAATCGGAACGCTCACTGACATTTGCCCTATCTGAAAGTCTGATAAACACCGGAAAAATGACTAAGTCCAAAAAAAATTTTTTTAAACTTTTTTCAATTTTACCCCCGTGTGATATATATTCTACCCAAACACGTTTGGAACTCTCCTGGGGTACCCTCACACATATTATTCCCTCATTTAGTGGATATTTTCACAAAAAAGTGACATTTTCAAAAATCCAGAAAATTGGCTGAAAACGACTAAATATCAAGGACTCATTGGGCGAATGGCTCTGGAACTGAAATCGGAACGCTCACTGACATTTGCCCTATCTGAAAGTCTGAAAAACACCGGAAAAATGACTAAGTCCCAAAAAAATTTTTTTAAACTTTTTTCAATTTTACCCCCGTGGGATATATATTCTACCCACACACGTTTGGAACTCTCCTGGGGTACCCTCACACATATTATTCCCTCATTTAGTGGATATTTTCACAAAAAAGTGAAATTTTCAAAAATCCAGAAAATTGGCTGAAAACGTCTAAATATCAAGGACTCACTGGGCGAATCGCTGTGGAACTGAAATCTGAACGCTCACTGACATTTGCCCTATCTGAAAGTCTGATAAACGCCGGAAAAATGACTAAGTCCAAAAAAAATATTTTTTCAACTTTTTTCAATTTTACCCCCGTGGGATATATATTCTACCCACACATGTTTGGAACTCTCCTGGGGTACCCTCACACATATTGTTCCCTCATTTAGTGGATATTTTCACAAAAAAGTGAAATTTTCAAAAATCCAGAAAATTGGCTGAAAACGACTAAATATCAAGGACTCATTGGGCGAATCGCTGTGGAACTGAAATCTGAACGCTCACTGACATTTGCCCTATCTGAAAGTCTGATAAACGCCGGAAAAATGACTAAGTCCAAAAAAAATATTTTTTCAACTTTTTTCAATTTTACCCCCGTGGGATATATATTCTACCCACACACGTTTGGAACTCTCCTGGGGTACCCTCCCACATATTATTCCCTCATTTAATGGATATTTTCACAAAAAAGTGAAATTTTCAAAAATCCAGAAAATTGGCTGAAAACGACTAAATATCAAGGACTCATTGGGCGAATGGCTCTGGAACTGAAATCGGAATGCTCACTGACATTTGCCCTATCTGAAAGTCTGATAAACACCGGAAAAATGACTAAGTCCAAAAAAAATATTTTTTCAACTTTTTTCAATTTTACCCCCGTGGGATATATATTCTACCCACACACGTTTGGAACTCTCCTGGGGTACCCTCACACATATTATTCCCTCATTTAGTGGATATTTTCACAAAAAAGTGAAATTTTCAAAAATCCAGAAAATTGGCTGAAAATGACTAAATATCAAGGACTCATTGGGCGAATCGCTCTGGAACTGAAATTGGAATGCTCACTGACATTTGCCCTATCTGAAAGTCTGATAAACGCCGGAAAAATGACTAAGTCCAAAAAAAATATTTTTTCAACTTTTTTCAATTTTACCCCCGTGGGATATATATTCTACCCGCACACATTTGAAACTCTCCTGGGGTACCCTCACACATATTATTCCCTCATTTAGTGGATATTTTCACAAAAAAGTGAAATTTTCAAAAATCCAGAAAATTGGCTGAAAACGACTAAATATCAAGGACTCAGTGGGCAAATCGCTCTGAAACTGAAATTGGAATGCTCACTGACATTTGCCCTATCTGAAAGTCTGATAAACGGCGGAAAAATGACTAAGTCAAAAAAAATTTTTTTTAAACTTTTTTCAATTTTACCCCCGTGGGATATATATTCTACCCACACATGTTTGGAACTCTCCTGGGGTACCCTCACACATATTATTCCCTCATTTAGTGGATATTTTCACAAAAAAGTGAAATTTTCAAAAATCCAGAAAATTGGCTGAAAACGACTAAATATCAACGACTCATTGGGCGATTCGCTCTGGAACTGAAATCGGAACGCTCACTGACATCTGCCCTATCTGAAAGTCTGATAAACGCCTGAAAAATGACTAAGTCCAAAAAAAATTTTTTTCACCTTTTATCAATTTTACCCCCGTGGGATATATATTCTACCCACACACATTTGGAACTCTCCTGGGGTACCCTCACACATATTATTCCCTCATTTAGTGGATATTTTCACAAAAAAGTGAAATTTTCAAAAATCCAGAAAATTGGCTGAAAACGACTAAATATCAAGGACTCATTGGGCGAATCGCTCTGGAACTGAAATTGGAATGCTCACTGACATTTGCCCTATCTGAAAGTCTGATAAACGCCGGAAAAATGACTAAGTCCAAAAAAAATATTTTTTCAACTTTTTTCAATTTTACCCCCGTGGGATATATATTCTACCCGCACACATTTGAAACTCTCCTGGGGTACCCTCACACATATTATTCCCTCATTTAGTGGATATTTTCACAAAAAAGTGACATTTTCAAAAATCCAGAAAATTGGCTGAAAACAACTAAATATCAAGGACTCATTGGGCGAATGGCTCTGGAACTGAAATCGGAACGCTCACTGACATTTGCCCTATCTGAAAGTCTGATAAACACCGGAAAAATGACTAAGTCCAAAAAAAATTTTTTTAAACTTTTTTCAATTTTACCCCCGTGTGATATATATTCTACCCACACACGTTTGGAACTCTCCTGGGGTACCCTCACACATATTATTCCCTCATTTAGTGGATATTTTCACAAAAAAGTGACATTTTCAAAAATCCAGAAAATTGGCTGAAAACGACTAAATATCAAGGACTCATTGGGCGAATGGCTCTGGAACTGAAATCGGAACGCTCACTGACATTTGCCCTATCTGAAAGTCTGAAAAACACCGGAAAAATGACTAAGTCCCAAAAAAATTTTTTTAAACTTTTTTCAATTTTACCCCCGTGGGATATATATTCTACCCACACACGTTTGGAACTCTCCTGGGGTACCCTCCCACATATTATTCCCTCATTTAATGGATATTTTCACAAAAAAGTGAAATTTTCAAAAATCCAGAAAATTGGCTGAAAACGACTAAATATCAAGGACTCATTGGGCGAATGGCTCTGGAACTGAAATCGGAATGCTCACTGACATTTGCCCTATCTGAAAGTCTGATAAACACCGGAAAAATGACTAAGTCCAAAAAAAATATTTTTTCAACTTTTTTCAATTTTACCCCCGTGGGATATATATTCTACCCACACACGTTTGGAACTCTCCTGGGGTACCCTCACACATATTATTCCCTCATTTAGTGGATATTTTCACAAAAAAGTGACATTTTCAAAAATCCAGAAAATTGGCTGAAAACAACTAAATATCAAGGACTCATTGGGCGAATGGCTCTGGAACTGAAATCGGAACGCTCACTGACATTTGCCCTATCTGAAAGTCTGATAAACACCGGAAAAATGACTAAGTCCAAAAAAAATTTTTTTAAACTTTTTTCAATTTTACCCCCGTGTGATATATATTCTACCCACACACGTTTGGAACTCTCCTGGGGTACCCTCACACATATTATTCCCTCATTTAGTGGATATTTTCACAAAAAAGTGACATTTTCAAAAATCCAGAAAATTGGCTGAAAACGACTAAATATCAAGGACTCATTGGGCGAATGGCTCTGGAACTGAAATCGGAACGCTCACTGACATTTGCCCTATCTGAAAGTCTGATAAACACCGGAAAAATGACTAAGTCCCAAAAAAATTTTTTTAAACTTTTTTCAATTTTACCCCCGTGGGATATATATTCTACCCACACACGTTTGGAACTCTCCTGGGGTACCCTCACACATATTATTCCCTCATTTAGTGGATATTTTCACAAAAAAGTGAAATTTTCAAAAATCCAGAAAATTGGCTGAAAACGTCTAAATATCAAGGACTCACTGGGCGAATCGCTGTGGAACTGAAATCTGAATGCTCACTGACATTTGCCCTATCTGAAAGTCTGATAAACGCCGGAAAAATGACTAAGTCCAAAAAAAATATTTTTTCAACTTTTTTCAATTTTACCCCCGTGGGATATATATTCTACCCACACATGTTTGGAACTCTCCTGGGGTACCCTCACACATATTATTCCCTCATTTAGTGGATATTTTCACAAAAAAGTGAAATTTTCAAAAATCCAGAAAATTGGCTGAAAACGTCTAAATATCAAGGACTCATTGGGCGAATCGCTGTGGAACTGAAATCTGAACGCTCACTGACATTTGCCCTATCTGAAAGTCTGATAAACGCCGGAAAAATTAATAAGTCCAAAAAAAATATTTTTTCAACTTTTTTCAATTTTACCCCCGTGGGATATATATTCTACCCACACACGTTTGGAACTCTCCTGGGGTACCCTCACACATATTATTCCCTCATTTAGTGGATATTTTCACAAAAAAGTGACATTTTCAAAAATCCAGAAAATTGGCTGAAAACGACGAAATATCGAGGACTCATTGGGCAAATTGCACTGAAACTGAAATCGGAATGCTCACTGACATTTCCCCTATCTGAAAGTTTGATAAACGCCAGAAAAAAGACTAAGTCCCAAAAAAAATTTTTTTCAACTTTTTTCAATTTTAACCCTGTGGGATATATATTCTATCCACACACATTTGGAACTCTCCTGGGGTACCCTCACACATATTATTCCCTCATTTATTAGATATTTTCACAAAAAAGTGAAATTTTCAAAAATCAAGACAATTGGCTGAAAACGACAAAATATCAATGACTCATTGTGTGAATCGCTCTGGATCTGAAATCAGAACGCTCACTGACATTTCCCCTATCTGAAAGTCTGATAAACGCCGGAAAAATGACTAAGTCCAAAAAAAAATAATTTTTCAACTTTTTTCAATTTTACCCGCGTGGGATATATTTTCTACCCACACACATTTGGAACTCTCCTGGGGTACCCTCACACTTATTATTCCCTCATTTAGTGGATATTTTCACAAAAAAGTGAAATTTTCAAAAATTCAGAAAATTGCCTGAAAACGATGAAATATCAAGGACTCATCCGGCGAATCGCTCTGGAACTGAAATCGGAATGCTCACTGACATTTCTCCTATCTGAAAGTCTGATAAACGGCGGAAAAATGACTAAGTACAAAAAAAAAATTTTTTTCAACTTTTTTCAATTTTAACCCTGTGGGATATATATTCTACCCACACACATTTGGAACTCTCCTGGGGTACCCTCACACATCTTATTCCCTCATTTAGTGGATATTTTCACAAAAATGTGACATTTTCAAAAATCCAGAAAATTGGCTGAAAACGACGAAATATCGAGGACTCATTGGGCAAATTGCACTGGAACTAAAATCGGAAAGCTCACTGACATTTCCCCTATCTGAAAGTCTGATAAACGCCAGAAAAATGACTAAGTCCCAAAAAAAATTTTTTTCAACTTTTTTCAATTGTAACCCTGTGGGATATATATTCTATCCACACATATTTGGAACTCTCCGGGGGTACCCTCACACATATTATTCCCTCATTTAGTAGATATTTTCACAAAAAAGTGAAATTTTCAAAAATCAAGACAATTGGCTGAAAACAACAAAATATCAAGGACTCATTGGGTGAATCGCTCTGGATCTGAAATCAGAACGCTCACTGACATTTCCCCTATCTGAAAGTCTGATAAACGCCGGAAAAATGACTAAGTCCAAAAAAAAATAATTTTTCAACTTTTTTCAATTTTACCCACGTGGGATATATTTTCTACCCACACACGTTTGGAACTCTCCTGGGGTACCCTCACACATATTATTCCCTCATTTTGTGGATATTTTCACAAAAAAGTGAAATTTTCAAAAATTCAGAAAATTGCCTGAAAACGACGAAATATCAAGGACTCATCCGGCAAATCGCTCTGGAACTGAAATCGGAATGCTCACTGACATTTCCCCTATCTGAAAGTCTGATAAACGCCAGAAAAATGACTAAGTCCAAAAAAAATTTTTTTTCACCTTTTTTCAATTTTAACCCCGTGGGATATATATTCTACCCACACACATTTGGAACTCTCCTGGGGTACCCTCACACATATTATTCCCTCATTTAGTGGATATTTTCACAAAAAAGTGAAATTTTCAAAAATCAGAAATTTGCCTGAAAATGACGAAATATCAAGAACTTATTGCGCAAATCGCTCTGGAACTGAAATCGGAACGCTCACTGACATTTCCCCTATCTGAAAGTCTGATAAACGCCGGAAAAATGACTAATTACAAAAAAAAAATTTTTTTCAACTTTTTTCAATTTTAACCCTGTGGGATATATATTCTGCCCACACACATTTGGAACTCTCCTGTTGTACCATCACACATATTATTCCCTCATTTAGTTGATATTTTCACAAAAAACTGAAATTTTCAAAAATCGAAAATATTGGATGAAAACGACTAAACATCAAGGATTCTTTGGGCGAATCGCTCTGGAACTGAAATCGGAATGCTCACTGACATTTCCCCTATCTGAAAGTCTGATAAACGCCGGAAAAATGACTAATTACAAAACAAAAATTTTTTTCAACTTTTTTCAATTTTAACCCTGTGGGATATATATTCTACCCACACACATTTGTAACTCTCCTGGGGTACCCTCACACATATTATTCCCTCATTTAGTGGATATTTTCACAAAAAAGTGAAATTTTCAAAAATCCAGAAAATTGGCTGAAAACGACAAAATATCAAGGACTCATCCGGCGAATCGCTCTGGAACTGAAATCGGAACACTCACAGACATTTCCCCTATCTGAAAGTCTGATAAACGCCGGAAAAATGACTAAGTCCAAAAAAATATAGTTTTTCAACTTTTTTCAATTTTACCCCCGTGGGATATATATTCTACCCACACACATATGGGACTCTCCTGGGGTACCCTCACACATATTATTCCCACATTTAGTGGATATTTTAACAAAAAAGTGAAATTTTCAAAAATCCAGAAAATTGGCTGAAAACGACTAAATATCAAGGACTCATTGGGCGAATCGCTCTCGAACTGAAATTGGAATGCTCACTGACACTTGCCCTATCTGAAAGTCTGATAAACGCCGGAAAAATGACTAAGTCAAAAAAAAAAAATATTTTTCAACTTTTTTCAATTTTACCCCCGTGGGATATATATTCTACCCACACACATTTGGAACTCTCCTTGGGTACCTTGACACATATTATTCCCTCATTTAGTGGATATTTTCACAAAAAAAGAAATTTTCAAAAATCCAGAAAATTGGCTGAAAACGACTAAATATCAAGGACTCATTGGGCGAATCGATCTGGAACTGAAATCGGAATGCTCACTGACATTTGCCCTATCTGAAAGTCTCATAAACGCTGGAAAAATGACTAAGTCCAAAAGAAAATTTTTTTCACCTTTTTTCAATTTTACCCCCGTGGGATATATATTCTACCCACACACATTTGGAACTCTCCTGGGGTACCCTCACACATATTATTCCCTCATTTAGTGGATATTTTCACAAAAAAGTGAAATTTTCAAAAATCCAGAAAATTGGCTGAAAACGACTAAATATCAAGGACTCATTGGGCGAATCACTCTGGAACTGAAATTTTAATGCTCACTGACATTTGCCCTATCTGAAAGTCTGATAAACGCTGGAAAAATGACTAAGTCCAAAAAAAAAATGTTTTCAACTTTTTTCAATTTTACCCCCGTGGGATATATATTCTACCCAAACACATTGGGAACTCTCCTGGGGTACCCTCACACATATTATTCCCTCATTTAGTGGATATTTTCACAAAAAATTTAAATTTTCAAAAATCCAGGAAATTGGCTGAAAACGACTAAATATCACGGACTCATTGGGTGAATCGCTCTGGAACTGAAATCGGAACGCTCACTGACATTTGCCCTATCTGAAAGTCTGATAAACGCCGGAAAAATGACTAAGTCCAAAAAAAATTTTTTTTCAACTTTTTTCAATTTTACCCTCGTTGGATATATATTCTACCCACACACATTTGGAACTCTCCTGGGGTACCCTCACACATATTATTCCCTCATTTAGTGGATATTTTCACAAAAAAGTGAAATTTTTGAAAAATCCAGAAAATTGCCTGAAAACGACTAAATATCAAAAGAACTTATTGCGTGAATCGCTCTGGAACTGAAATAGGAACGCTCTCTGATATTTCCCCTATCTGAAAGTCTGATAAACGCCCGAAAAATGACTAAGTACAAAAAAAAATTTTTTTTTAACATTTTTCAATTTTAACCCTGTGGGATATATATTCTGCCCACACACTTTTGGAACTCTCCTGTGGTACCCTCACACCCTTATTTAGTGTATATTTTCACAAAAAAGTGAAATTTTCAAAAATTCAAAATACTGGCTGAAAACGACTAAATATCAAGGACTCATTGGGCGAATCGCTCTTGAACTGAAATCGGAACGCTCACTGACATTTCCCCTATCTGAAAGTCTGATAAACGCTGGAAAAATGAGTAAGTACAAAAAAAAAATTTTTTCAACTTTTTTCAATTTTAACCCTGTGGGATATATATTCTACTCACACACATTTGTAACTCTCCTGGAGTACCCTCACAAATATTATTCCCTCATTTAGTGGATATTTTCACAAAAAAGTGAAATTTTCAAAAATTCCAAAAATTGCCTGAAAACGACGAAATATCAAGGACTCATCCGGAGAATCGCTCTGGTACTGAAATCGGAACACTCACTGACATTTCCCCTATCTGAAAGTCTCATAAACGCCGGAAAAATGACTAAGTTCAAAAAAAAAATTTTTTTCAACTTTTTCAATTTTACCCCTGTGGGATATATATTCTACCCACACACATTGGGAACTCTCCTGGGGTACCCTCACACATATTATTCCCTCACTTAGTGGATATTTTCACAAAAAAGTGAAATTTTCAAAAATCCAGAAAATTGTCTGAAAACGACTAAATATCAAGGACTCATTGGGTGAATCGCTCTGGAACTGAAATCGGAACGCTCACTGACATTTGCCCTATCTGAAAGTCTGATAAACGCCGGAAAAATTACTAAGTCCAAAAAAAAAATGTTTTCAACTTTTTTCAATTTTACCCCCGTGGGATATATATTCTACCCAAACACATTGGGAACTCTCCTGGGGTACCCTCACACATATTATTCCCTCATTTAGTGGATATTTTCACAAAAAAGTGAAATTTTCAAAAATCCAGAAAATTGGCTGAAAACGACAAAATATCAAGGACTCATCCGGCGAATCGCTCTGGAACTGAAATCGGAACACTCACTGACATTTCCCCTATCTGAAAGTCTGATAAACGCCGGAAAAATGACTAAGTCCAAAAAAATATAGTTTTTCAACTTTTTTCAATTTTACCCCCGTGGGATATATATTCTACCCACACACATTTGGAACTCTCCTGGGGTACCCTCACACATATTATTCCCACATTTAGTGGATATTTTAACAAAAAAGTGACATTTTCAAAAATCCAGAAAATTGGCTGAAAACGACTAAATATCAAGGACTCATTGGGTGAATCGCTCTGGAACTGAAATCGGAACGCTCACTGACATTTGCCCTATCTGAAAGTCTGATAAACGCCGGAAAAATGACTAAGTCCAAAAAAAAAAATGTTTTCAACTTTTTTCAATTTTACCCCCGTGGGATATAAATTTTACCCAAACACATTGGGAACTCTCCTGGGGTACCCTCACACATATTATTCCCTCATTTAGTGGATATTTTCACAAAAAAGTGAAATTTTCAAAAATCCAGAAAATTGGCTGAAAACGACTAAATATCAAGGACTCATTGGGCGAATCGCTCTGGAACTGAAATTGGAATGCTCACTGACACTTGCCCTATCTGAAAGTCTGATAAACGCCGGAAAAATGACTAAGTCAAAAAAAAAAAAATTTTTTTTCAACTTTTTTCAATTTTACCCCCGTGGGAAATATATTCTACCCACACACATTTGGAACTCTCCTGGGGTACCCTCACACATATTATTCCCTCATTTAGTGGATATTTTCCAAAAAAAGTGAAATTTTCAAAAATCCAGAAAATTGGCTGAAAACGACTAAATATCAAGGAGTCATTGGGCGAATCGATCTGGAACTGAAATTGGAATGCTCACTGACATTTGCCCTATCTGAAAGTCTGATAAACGCCGGAAAAATGACTAAGTCAAAAAAAAAAAAAAATTTTCAACTTTTTTCAATTTTACCCCCGTGGGATATATATTCTACCCACACACATTTGGAACTCTCCTGGGGTACCCTCACACATATTATTCCCTCATTTAGTGGATATTTTCACAAAAAAGTGAAATTTTCAAAAATCCAGAAAATTGGCTGAAAACGATTAAATATCAAGGACTCATTGGGCGAATCGATCTGGAACTGAAATCGGAATGCTCACTGACATTTGCCCTATCTGAAAGTCTCATAAACGCCGGAAAAATGACTAAGTCCAAAAGAAAATTTTTTTCAACTTTTTTCAATTTTACCCCCGTGGGATATATATTCTACCCACACACATTTGGAACTCTCCTGGGGTACCCTCACACATATTATTCCCTCATTTAGTGGATATTTTCACAAAAAAGTGAAATTTTCAAAAATCCAAAATATTGGCTGAAAACGACTAAATATCAAGGACTCATTGGGCGAATCGCTCTGGAACTGAAATCGAAACGCTCACTGACATTTGCCCTATCTGAAAGTCTGATAAACGCCGGAAAAATGACAGTCCAAAAAAAAATTTTTTTCAACTTTTTTCAATTTTACCCCCGTGGAATATATATTCTACCCACACCCATTTGAAACTCTCCTGGGGTACCCTCACACATATTGTTCCCTCATTTAGTGGATATTTTCACAAAAAAGTGAAATTTTCAAAAATCCAGAAAATTGGCTGAAAACGACTAAATATCAAGGACTCATTGGGCGAATCGCTCTGGAACTGAAATTGGAATGCTCACTGACATTTGCCCTATCTGAAAGTCTGATAAACGCCGGAAAAATGACTAAGTCCAAAAAAAAATGTTTTCAACTTTTTTCAATTTTACCCCCGTGGGATATATATTCTACCCAAACACATTGGGAACTCTCCTGGGGTACCCTCACACATATTATTCCCTCATTTAGTGGATATTTTCACAAAAAAGTGAAATTTTCAAAAATCCAGAAAATTGGCTGAAAACGACAAAATATCAAGGACTCATCCGGCGAATCGCTCTGGAACTGAAATCGGAACACTCACTGACATTTCCCCTATCTGAAAGTCTGATAAACGCCGGAAAAATGACTAAGTCCAAAAAAATATATTTTTTCAACTTTTTTCAATTTTACCCCCGTGGGATATATATTCTACCCACACACATTTGGAACTCTCCTGGGGTACCCTCACACATATTATTCCCACATTTAGTGGATATTTTAACAAAAAAGTGACATTTTCAAAAATTCAGAAAATTGGCTGAAAACGACTAAATATCAATGAATCATTGGGCGAATCGCTCTGGAATTGAAATCGGAACGCTCACTGACATTTCCCCTATCTGAAAGTCTTATAAACGCCGGAAAAATGACTAAGTCCAAAAAAAAAAAATTTTTCAACTTTTTTCAATTTTACCCCCGTGGGATATATATTCCACCCAAACACATTGGGAACTCTCCTGGGGTACCCTCACACATATTATTCCCTCATTTAGTGGATATTTTCACAAAAAAGTGAAATTTTCAAAAATCCAAAATATTGGCTGAAAACGACTAAATATCAAGGACTCATTGGGCGAATCGCTCTGGAACTGAAATCGAAATGCTCACTGACATTTGCCCTATCTGAAAGTCTGATAAACGCCGGAAAAATGACTAAGTCCAAAAAAAAAAAATTTTTTCAACTTTTTTCAATTTTACCCCCGTGGGAAATATATTCTACCCACACACATTTGGAACTCTCCTTGGGTACCTTGACACATATTATTCCCTCATTTAGTGGATATTTTCACAAAAAAGAGAAATTTTCAAAAATCCAGAAAATTGGCTGAAAACGACTAAATATCAAGGACTCATTGGGCGAATCGCTCTGGAACTGAAATCGGAATGCTCACTGACATTTGCCCTATCTGAAAGTCTGATAAACGCCGGAAAAATGACTAAGTCCTAAAGAAAATTTTTTTCAACTTTTTTCAATTTTACCCCCGTGGGATATATATTCTACCCACACACATTTGGAACTCTCCTGGGGTACCCTCACACATATTATTCCCTCATTTAGTGGATATTTTCACAAAAAAGTGAAATTTTCAAAAATCCAGAAAATTGGCTGAAAACGATTTAATATCAAGGACTCATTGGGCGAATCGCTCTGGAACTGAAATTGGAACGCTCACTGACATTTGCCCAATCTGAAAGTCTGATAAACGCCGGAAAAATGACAGTCCAAAAAAAAAATGTTTTCAACTTTTTTCAATTTACCCCTGTGGGATATATATACTACGCAAACACATTGGGAACTCTCCTGGGGTACCCTCACACATATTATTCCCTCATTTAGTGGATATTTTCACAAAAAAGTGAAATTTTCAAAAATCCAAAATATTGGCTGAAAACGACTAAATATCAAGGACTCATTGGGCGAATCGCTCTAGAACTGAAATCGAAACGCTCACTGACATTTGCCCTATCTGAAAGTCTGATAAACACCGGAAAAATGACAGTCCAAAAAAAAATTTTTTTCAACTTTTTTCAATTTTACCCCCGTGGAATATATATTCTACCCACACCCATTTGAAACTCTCCTGGGGTACCCTCACACATATTGTTCCCTCATTTAGTGGATATTTTCACAAATAAGTGACATTTTCAAAAATCCAGAAAATTGGCTGAAAATGACTAAATATCAAGGACTCATTGGGCAAATCGCTCTGGAACTGACATTGGAATGCTCACTGACATTTGCCCTATCTGAAATTCTGATAAACGCCGGAAAAATGACTAAGTCCAAAAAAAAAATGTTTTCAACTTTTTTCAATTTTACCCCCGTGGGATATATATTCTACCCAAACACATTGGGAACTCTCCTGGGGTACCCTCACACATATTATTCCCTCATTTAGTGGATATTTTCACAAAAAAGTGAAATTTTCAAAAATCCAGAAAATTGGCTGAAAATGACTAAATATCAAGGACTCATTGGGCGAATCATTCTGGAACTGAAATTGGAATGCTCACTGACATTTGCCCAATCTGAAAGTCTGATAAACGCCGGAAAAATGACAGTCCAAAAAAAAATTTTTTTCAACTTTTTTCACTTTTACCCCCGTGGGATATATATTCTACCCAAACACATTGGGAACTCTCCTGGGGTACCCTCACACATATTATTCCCTCATTTAGTGGATATTTTCACAAAAAAGTGAAATTTTCAAAAATCCAGAAAATTGGCTGAAAACGACTAAATATCAAGGAGTCATTGGGCGAATCGCTCTGGAACTGAAATTGGAATGCTCACTGACATTTGCTCTATCTGAAAGTCTGATAAACGCCGGAAAAATGACTAAGTCCAAAAGAAAAATTTTTTCAACTTTTTTCAATTTTACCCCCGTGGGATATATACTCTACCCACACACATTGGGAACTCTCCTGGGGTACCCTCACACATATTATTCCCTCATTTAGTGGATATTTTCACAAAAAAGTGAAATTTTCAAAAATCCAGAAAATTGGCTGAAAACGACTACATATCAAGGACTCATTGGGCGAATCGCTCTGGAACTGAAATTGGAATGCTCACTGACATTTGTCCTATCTGAAAGTCTGATAAACGCTGGAAAAATGACTAAGTCCAAAAAAAAAAAAAATTTTTCAACTTTTTTCAATTTTACCCCCGTGGGATATATACTCTACCCACACCCATTGGGAACTCTCCTGGGGTACCCTCACACATATTATTCCCTCATTTAGTGGATATTTTCACAAAAAAGTGAAATTTTCAAAAATCCAGAAAATTGGCTGAAAACGACTAAATATCAAGGACTCATTGGGCGAATCGCTCTGGAACTGAAATTGGAATGCTCACTGACATTTGCCCTATCTGAAAGTCTGATAAACGCCGGAAAAATGACTAAGTGCAAAAATAAAAAAAATTTTTCAACTTTTTTCAATTTTACCCCTGTGGGATATATATTCTACCCACACACATTGGGAACTCTCCTGGGGTACCCTCACACATATGATTCCCTCATTTAGTGGATATTTTCACAAAAAAGTGAAATTTTCAAAAATCCAGAAAATTGGCTGAAAACGACTAAATATCAAGGACTCATTGTGTGAATCGCTCTGGACCTGAAATTGGAATGCTCACTGACATTTGCCCTATCTGAAAGTCTGATAAACGCCGGAAAAATGACTAAGTCCAAAAGAAAAATTTTTTCAACTTTTTTCAATTTTACCCCCGTGGGATATATATTCTACCCACACACATTGGGAACTCTCCTGGGGTACCCTCACACATATTATTCCCTCATTTAGTGGATATTTTCACAAATAAGTGACATTTTCAAAAATCCAGAAAATTGGCTGAAAACGATTTAATATCAAGGACTAATTGGGCGAATCGCTCTGGAACTGAAATTGGAACGCTCACTGACATTTGCCCAATCTGAAAGTCTGATAAACGCCGGAAAAATGACAGTCCAAAAAAAAAATTTTTTCAACTTTTTTCAATTTACCCCCGTGGGATATATATACTACGCAAACACATTGGGAACTCTCCTGGGGTACCCTCACACATATTGTTCCCTCATTTAGTGGATATTTTCACAAATAAGTGACATTTTCAAAAATCCAGAAAATTGGCTGAAAATGACTAAATATCAAGGACTCATTGGGCAAATCGCTCTGGAACTGACATTGGAATGCTCACTGACATTTGCCCTATCTGAAATTCTGATAAACGCCGGAAAAATGACTAAGTCCAAAAAAAAAATGTTTTCAACTTTTTTCAATTTTACCCCCGTGGGATATATATTCTACCCAAACACATTGGGAACTTTCCTGGGGTACCCTCACACATATTATTCCCTCATTTAGTGGATATTTTCACAAAAAAGTGAAATTTTCAAAAATCCAGAAAATTGGCTGAAAATGACTAAATATCAAGGACTCATTGGGCGAATCATTCTGGAACTGAAATTGGAATGCTCACTGACATTTGCCCAATCTGAAAGTCTGATAAACGCCGGAAAAATGACAGTCCAAAAAAAAATTTTTTTCAACTTTTTTCAATTTTACCCCCGTGGGATATATATTCTACCCAAACACATTGGGAACTCTCCCACACATATTATTCCCTCATTTAGTGGATATTTTCACAAAAAAGTGAAATTTTCAAAAATCCAAAATATTGGCTGAAAACGACTAAATATCAAGGATTCATTGGGCGAATCGCTCTGGAACTGAAATTGGAATGCTCACTGACATTTGCCCGATCGGAAAGTCTGATAAGCGCCGGAAAAATGACTAAGTCCAAAAGAAAAAAAAAATTTTCAACTTTTTTCTATTTTACCCCCGTGGGTTATATATTCTACCCACACACATTTGGAACTCTCCTGGGGTACCCTCACACATATTATTTCCTCATTTAGTGGATATTTTCACAAAAAAGTGAAATTTTCAAAAATCCAGAAAATTGGCTGAAAACGACTAAATATCAAGGACTCATTGGACGAATCGCTCTGGAACTGAAATCGGAATGCTCACTGACACTTGCCCTATCTGAAAGTCTGATAAACGCCGGAAAAATGACTAAGTCCAAAAGAAAAATTTTTTCAACTTTTTTCAATTTTACCCCCGTGGGATATATATTCTACCCAGACATATTGGGAGCTCTCCTGGGGTACCCTCACACATATTATTCCCTCATTTAGTGGATATTTTCACAAAAAAGAGAAATTTTCAAAAATCCAGAAAATTGGCTGAAAATGACTAAATATCAAGGACTCATTGGGCGAATCGCTCTGGAACTGAAATCGGAATGCTCACTGACACTTGCCCTATCTGAAAGTCTAATAAACGCCGGAAAAATGACTAAGTCCAAAAGAAAAAATTTTTCAACTTTTTTCAATTTTACCCCCGTGGGATATATATTCTACCCACACACATTGGGAACTCTCCTGGGGTACCCTCACACATATTATTCCCTCATTTAGTGGATATTTTCACAAAAAAGAGAAATTTTCAAAAATCCAGAAAATTGGCTGAAAACGACTAAATATCAAGGACTCATTGGGCGAATCGCTTTGGAACTGAAATCGGAACGCTCACTGACATTTGCCCTATCTGAAAGTCTGATAAACGCCGGAAAAATGACTAAGTCCAAAAGAAAAATTTTTTCAACTCTTTTTAATTTTACCCCCGTGGGATATATATTCTACCCACACACATTGGGAACTCTGCTGGGGTACCCTCACACATATTATTCCCTCATTTAGTGGATATTTTCACAAAAAAGTGAAATTTTCAAAAATCCAGAAAATTGGCTGAAAACGACTAAATATCAAGGACTCATTGGGCGAATCGCTCTGGAACTGAAATCGGAATGCTCACTGACACTTGCCCTATCTGAAAGTCTGATAAACGCCGGAAAAATGACTAAGTCCAAAAGAAAATTTTTTTCAACTTTTTCCAATTTTACCCCCGTGGGATATATATTCTACCCACACACATTGGGAACTCTCCTGGGGTACCCTCACACATATTATTCCCTCATTTAGTGGATATTTTCACAAAAAAGTGAAATTTTCAAAAATCCAGAAAATTGGCTGAAAACGACTAAATATCAAGGACTCATTGGGCGAATCGCTTTGGAACTGAAATCGGAATGCTCACTGACATTTGCATTATCTGAAAGTCTGATAAACGCCGGAAAAATGACTAAGTCCCAAAGAAAAAAATTTTTTTCAACTTTTTTCAATTTTACCCCCGTGGGATATATATTCTACCCAAACACATTGTGAGGTCTCCTGGGGTACCCTCACACATATTATTCCCTCATTTAGTGGATATTTTCACAAAAAAGTGAAATTTTCAAAAATCCAGAAAATTGGCTGAAAACGACTAAATATCAAGGACTCATTGGGTGAATCGCTCTGGAACTGAAATCGTAAAGCTCACTGACATTTGCCCTATCTGAAAGTCTGATAAACGGCGGAAAAATGACTAAGTCCAAAAAAAAAATTTTTTTTCAACTTTTTTCAATTTTACCCCTGTGGGATATATATTCTACCCACACCCATTGGGAACTCTCCTGGGGTACCCTCACACATATCATTCCCTCATTTAGTGGATATTTTCACAAAAAAGTGAAATTTTCAAAAATCCAGAAAATTGGCTGAAAACGACTAAATATCAAGGACTCATTGGGCGAATCGCTCTGGAACTGAAATTGGAATGCTCTCTGACATGTACCCTATCTGAAAATCTGATAAACGCCGGAAAAATGACTAAGTCCAAAAAAAAAATGTTTTCAAATTTTTTCAATTTTACCCCCGTGGGATATATATTCTACCCAAACACATTGGGAACTCTCCTGGGGTACCCTCACACATATTATTCCCTCATTTAGTGGATATTTTCACAAAAACATGAAATTTTCAAAAATCCAGAAAATTGGCTTAAAACGACTAAATATCAAAGACTCATTGGGCGAATCGCTCTGGAACTGAAATTGGAATGCCCACTGACATTTGCCCTATCTGAAAGTCTGATAAACGCCGGAAAAATGACTAAGTCCAAAAAAAATTTTTTTTCAACTTTTTTCAATTTTACCCCCGTGGGATATATATTTTACCAAAACACATTGGGAACTCTCCCACACATATTATTCCCTCATTTTTTGGATATTTTCACAAAAAAGTGAAATTTTCAAAAATCCAAAATATTGGCTGAAAACGACTAATTATCAAGGATTTATTGGGCGAATCGCTCTGGAACTGAAATTGGAATGCTCACTGACATTTGCCCTATCTGAAAGTCTGATAAGCGCCGGAAAAATGACTAAGTCCAAAAAAAAAAAAAAAATTTTCAACTTTTTTCTATTTTACCCCCGTGGGTTATATATTCTACCCACACACATTTGGAACTCTCCTGGGGTACCCTCACACATATTATTTCCTCATTTAGTGGATATTTTCACAAAAAAGTGAAATTTTCAAAAATCCAGAAAGTTGGCTGAAAACGACTAAATATCAAGGACTCATTGGGCGAATCGCTCTGGAACTGAAATTGGAATGCTCACTGACATTTGCCCTATCTGAAAGTCTGATAAACGCCAGAAAAATGACTAAGTCCAAAAAAAAAATGTTTTCAACTTTTTTCAATTTTACCCCCGTGGGATATATATTCTACCCAAACACATTGGGAACTCTCCTGGGGTACCCTCACACATATTATTCCCTCATTTAGTGGATATTTTCACAAGAAAGTGAAATTTTCAAAAATCCAAAATATTGGCTGAAAACGACTAAATATCAAGGACTCATTGGGCGAATCGCTCTGGAACTGAAATCGAAATGCTCACTGACATTTGCCCTATCTGAAAGTCTGATAAACGCCGGAAAAATGACTAAGTCCAAAAAAAAAAAAATTTTTCAACTTTTTTCAATTTTACCCCCGTGGGATTTATATTCTGCCCACACACATTTGGAACTCTCCTGGGGTACCCTCACACATATTATTCCCTCATTTAGTGGACATTTTCACAAAAAAGTGAAATTTTCAAAAATCCAGAAAATTGGCTGAAAACGACTAAATATCAAGGACTCATTCGGTGAATCGCTCTGGAACTGAAATCGGAACGCTCACTGACATTTGCCCTATCTGAAAGTGTGATAAACGCCGGAAAAATGACTAAGTCCAAAAAAAAAGTTTTCAACTTTTTTTAATTTTACACCCGTGGGAGATATATTCTACCCAAACACATTGGGAACTCTCCTGGGGTACCCTCACACATATTATTCCCTCATTTAGTGGATATTTTCACAAAAACGTGAAATTTTCAAAAATCCAGAAAATTGGCTGAAAACGACTAAATATCAAGGACTCATTGGGCGAATCGCTCTGGAACTGAAATTGGAATGCTCACTGACATTTGCCCTATCTGAAAGTCTGATAAACACCGGAAAAATGACTAAGTCCAAAAGAAAAATTTTTTCAACTTTTTTCAATTTTACCCCCGTGGGGTATATATTCTATCCACACACATTGGGAACTCTCCTGGGGTACCCTCACACATATTATTCCCTCATTTAGTGGATATTTTCACAAAAAAGTAAAATTTTCAAAAATCCAGAAAATTGGCTGAAAACGACTAAATATCAAGGACTCATTGGGCGAATCGCTTTGGAACTGAAATCGGAACTCTCACTGACATTTGCCCTATCTGAAAGTCTGATAAACGCTGGAAAAATGACTAAGTCCAAAAAAAAAAAAAATTTTTCAACTCTTTTCAATTTTACCCCCGTGGGATATATATTCTACCCACACACATTTGGAACTCTCCTGGGGTACCCTCACACATATTATTCCCTCATTTAGTGGACATTTTCACAAAAAGTGAAATTTTCAAAAATCCAGAAAATTGGCTGAAAACGACTAAATATCAAGGACTCATTGGGTGAATCGCTCTGGAACTGAAATCGGAATGCTCACTGACATTTGCCCTATCTGAAAGTCTGATAAACGCCGGAAAAATGACTAAGTCCATAAGAAAAATTTTTTCAACTTTTTTCAATTTTACCCCCGTGGGATATATATTCTATCCACACACATTTTAAACTCTCCTGGGGTACCCTCACACATGTTATTCCCTCATTTAGTGGATATTTTCACAAAAAAGTGAAATTTTCAAAAATCCTGAAAATTGGCTGAAAACGACTAAATATCAAGGACTCATTGGGCGAATCGCTCTGGAACTGAAATTGGAATGCTCACTGACATTTACCCTATCTGAAAGTCTGATAAATGCCGGAAAAATGACTAAGTTAAAAAAAAAAATGTTTTTAACTTTTTTCAATTTTACCCCCGTGGGATATATATTCTACCCAAACACATTGGGAACTCTCCTGGGGTACCCTCACACATATTATTCCCTCATTTAGTGGATATTTTCACAAAAAAGTGAAATTTTCAAAAATCCAGAAAATTGGCTGAAAACGACTAAATATCAAGGACTCATTGGGCGAATCGCTCTGGAACTGAAATCGGAACGCTCACTGACATTTGCCCTATCTGAAAGTCTGATAAACGCCCGAAAAATGACTAAGTCCAAAAAAAAAATTTTTTTCAACTTTTTTCAATTTTACCCCCGTGGGAGATATATTCTACCCAAACACATTGGGAACTCTCCTGGGGTACCCTCACACATATTATTCCCTCATTTAGTGGATATTTTCACAAAAAAGTGAAATTTTCAAAAATCCAAATTATTGGCTGAAAACGACTAAATATCAAGGACTCATTGGGCGAATCGCTCTGGAACTGAAATTGGAATGCTCACTGACATTTGTCCTATCTGAAAGTCTGATAAACGCCGGAAAAATGACTAAGTCCAAAAAAAAAAATAATTTTTCAACTTTTTTCAATTTTACCCCCGTGGGGTATATATATTCTACCCACACACATTTTAAACTCTCCTGGGGTACCCTCACACATGTTATTCCCTCATTTAGTGGATATTTTCACAAAAAAGTGAAATTTTCAAAAATCCTGAAAATTGGCTGAAAACGACTAAATATCAAGGACTCATTGGGCGAATCGCTCTGGAACTGAAATTGGAATGCTCACTGACATTTACCCTATCTGAAAGTCTGATAAATGCCGGAAAAATGACTAAGTTCAAAAAAAAAATGTTTTTAACTTTTTTCAATTTTACCCCCGTGGGATATATATTCTACCCAAACACATTGGGAACTCTCCTGGGGTACCCTCACACATATTATTCCCTCATTTAGTGGATATTTTCACAAAAAAGTGAAATTTTCAAAAATCCAGAAAATTGGCTGAAAACGACTAAATATCAAGGACTCATTGGGCGAATCGCTCTGGAACTGAAATCGGAACGCTCACTGACATTTGCCCTATCTGAAAGTCTGATAAACGCCCGAAAAATGACTAAGTCCAAAAAAAAAATTTTTTTCAACTTTTTTCAATTTTACCCCCGTGGGAGATATATTCTACCCAAACACATTGGGAACTCTCCTGGGGTACCCTCACACATATTATTCCCTCATTTAGTGGATATTTTCACAAAAACGTGAAATTTTCAAAAATCCAGAAAATTGGCTGAAAACGACTAAATATCAAGGACTCATTGGGCGAATCGCTCTGGAACTGAAATTGGAATGCTCACTGACATTTGCCCTATCTGAAAGTCTGATAAACGCCGGAAAAATGACTAAGTCCAAAAAAAAAAAAAATTTTTCAACTCTTTTCAATTTTACCCCCGTGGGATATATATTCTACCCACACACATTTGGAACTCTCCTGGGGTACCCTCACACATATTATTCCCTCATTTAGTGGACATTTTCACAAAAAGTGAAATTTTCAAAAATCCAGAAAATTGGCTGAAAACGACTAAATATCAAGGACTCATTGGGTGAATCGCTCTGGAACTGAAATCGGAATGCTCACTGACATTTGCCCTATCTGAAAGTCTGATAAACGCCGGAAAAATGACTAAGTCCATAAGAAAAATTTTTTCAACTTTTTTCAATTTTACCCCCGTGGGATATATATTCTATCCACACACATTTTAAACTCTCCTGGGGTACCCTCACACATGTTATTCCCTCATTTAGTGGATATTTTCACAAAAAAGTGAAATTTTCAAAAATCCTGAAAATTGGCTGAAAACGACTAAATATCAAGGACTCATTGGGCGAATCGCTCTGGAACTGAAATTGGAATGCTCACTGACATTTACCCTATCTGAAAGTCTGATAAATGCCGGAAAAATGACTAAGTTAAAAAAAAAAATGTTTTTAACTTTTTTCAATTTTACCCCCGTGGGATATATATTCTACCCAAACACATTGGGAACTCTCCTGGGGTACCCTCACACATATTATTCCCTCATTTAGTGGATATTTTCACAAAAAAGTGAAATTTTCAAAAATCCAGAAAATTGGCTGAAAACGACTAAATATCAAGGACTCATTGGGCGAATCGCTCTGGAACTGAAATCGGAACGCTCACTGACATTTGCCCTATCTGAAAGTCTGATAAACGCCCGAAAAATGACTAAGTCCAAAAAAAAAATTTTTTTCAACTTTTTTCAATTTTACCCCCGTGGGAGATATATTCTACCCAAACACATTGGGAACTCTCCTGGGGTACCCTCACACATATTATTCCCTCATTTAGTGGATATTTTCACAAAAAAGTGAAATTTTCAAAAATCCAAATTATTGGCTGAAAACGACTAAATATCAAGGACTCATTGGGCGAATCGCTCTGGAACTGAAATTGGAATGCTCACTGACATTTGTCCTATCTGAAAGTCTGATAAACGCCGGAAAAATGACTAAGTCCAAAAAAAAAAATAATTTTTCAACTTTTTTCAATTTTACCCCCGTGGGGTATATATATTCTACCCACACACATTTTAAACTCTCCTGGGGTACCCTCACACATGTTATTCCCTCATTTAGTGGATATTTTCACAAAAAAGTGAAATTTTCAAAAATCCTGAAAATTGGCTGAAAACGACTAAATATCAAGGACTCATTGGGCGAATCGCTCTGGAACTGAAATTGGAATGCTCACTGACATTTACCCTATCTGAAAGTCTGATAAATGCCGGAAAAATGACTAAGTTCAAAAAAAAAATGTTTTTAACTTTTTTCAATTTTACCCCCGTGGGATATATATTCTACCCAAACACATTGGGAACTCTCCTGGGGTACCCTCACACATATTATTCCCTCATTTAGTGGATATTTTCACAAAAAAGTGAAATTTTCAAAAATCCAGAAAATTGGCTGAAAACGACTAAATATCAAGGACTCATTGGGCGAATCGCTCTGGAACTGAAATCGGAACGCTCACTGACATTTGCCCTATCTGAAAGTCTGATAAACGCCCGAAAAATGACTAAGTCCAAAAAAAAAATTTTTTTCAACTTTTTTCAATTTTACCCCCGTGGGAGATATATTCTACCCAAACACATTGGGAACTCTCCTGGGGTACCCTCACACATATTATTCCCTCATTTAGTGGATATTTTCACAAAAACGTGAAATTTTCAAAAATCCAGAAAATTGGCTGAAAACGACTAAATATCAAGGACTCATTGGGCGAATCGCTCTGGAACTGAAATTGGAATGCTCACTGACATTTGCCCTATCTGAAAGTCTGATAAACACCGGAAAAATGACTAAGTCCAAAAAAAAAATGTTTTCAACTTTTTTCAATTTTACCCCCGTGGGATATGTATTCTACCCAAACACATTGGGAACTCTCCTGGGGTACCCTCACACATATTATTCCCTCATTTAGTGGATATTTTCACAAAAAAGTGAAATTTTCAAAAATCCAGAAAATTGGCTGAAAACGACTAAATATCAAGGACTCATTGGGTGAATCGCTCTGGAACTGAAATCGAAACGCTCACTGACATTTGCCCTATCTGAAAGTCTGATGAAGACCGGAAAAATGACTAAGTCCAAAAAAAAAATGTTTTCAACTTTTTTCAATTTTACCACCGTGGGATATATATTCTACCCAAACACAGTGGGAACACTCCTGGGGTACCCTCACACATATTATTCCCTCATTTAGTGGATATTTTCACAAAAAAGTGAAATTTTCAAAAATCCAGAAAATTGGCTGAAAACGACTAAATTTCAAGGACTCATTGGGCAAATTGCTCTGGAACTGAAATCGAAACGCTCACTGACATCTGCCCTATCTGAAAGTCTGATAAACGCTGGAAAAATGACTAAGTCCAAAAGAAAAATTTTTTCAACTCTTTTCAATTTTTCCCCCGTGGGATATATATTCTACCCACACACATTGGCAACTCTCCTGGGGTACCGTCACACATATTATTCCCTCATTTAGTGGATATTTTCACAAAAAAGTGAAAATTTTCAAAAATCCAGAAAATTGGCTGAAAACGACTACATATCAAGGACTCATTGGGCGAATCGCTCTGGAACTGAAATTGGAATGCTCACTGACATTTGCCCTATCGGAAAGTCTGATAAACGCCGGAAAAATGACTAAGTCCAAAAAAAAAAAAAATTTTTCAACTCTTTTCAATTTTACCCCCGTGGGATATATATTCTACCCACACACATTTGGAACTCTCCTGGGGTACCCTCACACATATTATTCCCTCATTTAGTCGATATTTTCACAAAAAAGAGAAATTTTCAAAAATCCAGAAAATTGGCTGAAAACGACTAAATATCAAGGACTCATTGGGCGAATCGCTCTGGAACTGAAATCGGAATGTTCACTGACATTTGCCCTATCTGAAAGTCTGATAAACGCCGGAAAAATGACTAAGTCCATAAGAAAAATTTTTTCAACTTTTTTCAATTTTACCCCCGTGGGATATATATTCTATCCACACACATTGGGAACTCTCCTGGGGTACCATCACACATATTATTCCCTCATTTAGTGGATATTTTCACAAAAAAGTGAAATTTTCAAAAATCCAAATTATTGGCTGAAAACGACTAAATATCAAGGACTCATTGGGCGAATCGCTCTGGAACTGAAATTGGAATGCTCACTGACATTTGTCCTATCTGAAAGTCTGATAAACGCCGGAAAAATGACTAAGTCCAAAAAAAAAAATAATTTTTCAACTTTTTTCAATTTTACCCCCGTGGGGTATATATATTCTACCCACACACATTTTAAACTCTCCTGGGGTACCCTCACACATGTTATTCCCTCATTTAGTGGATATTTTCACAAAAAAGTGAAATTTTCAAAAATCCAGAAAATTGGCTGAAAACGACTAAATATCAAGGACTCATTGGGCGAATCGCTCTGGAACAGAAATCGGAATGCTCACTGACATTTGCCCTATCTGAAAGTCTGATAAACGCCGGAAAAATGTCTAAGTTCAAAAGAAAATTTTTTTCACCTTTTTTCAATTTTACCCCCGTGGGATATATATTCTATCCACACACATTGGGAACTCTCCTGGGGTACCATCACACATATTATTCCCTCATTTAGTGGATATTTTCATAAAAAAGTGAAATTTTCAAAAATCCAAATTATTGGCTGAAAACGACTAAATATCAAGGACTCATTGGGCGAATCGCTCTGGAACTGAAATTGGAATGCTCACTGACATTTGTCCTATCTGAAAGTCTGATAAACGCCGGAAAAATGACTAAGTCCAAAAAAAAAAAAAAATTTTCAACTTTTTTCAATTTTACCCCCGTGGGGTATATATATTCTACCCACACACATTTTAAACTCTCCTGGGGTACCCTCACACATGTTATTCCCTCATTTAGTGGATATTTTCACAAAAAAGTGAAATTTTCAAAAATCCTGAAAATTGGCTGAAAACGACTAAATATCAAGGACTCATTGGGCGAATCGCTCTGGAACTGAAATTGGAATGCTCACTGACATTTACCCTATCTGAAAGTCTGATAAATGCCGGAAAAATGACTAAGTTCAAAAAAAAAATGTTTTTAACTTTTTTCAATTTTACCCCCGTGGGATATATATTCTACCCAAACACATTGGGAACTCTCCTGGGGTACCCTCACACATATTATTCCCTCATTTAGTGGATATTTTCACAAAAAAGTGAAATTTTCAAAAATCCAGAAAATTGGCTGAAAACGACTAAATATCAAGGACTCATTGGGCGAATCGCTCTGGAACTGAAATCGGAACGCTCACTGACATTTGCCCTATCTGAAAGTCTGATAAAGACCGGAAAAATGACTAAGTCCAAAAAAAAAATGTTTTCAACTTTTTTCAATTTTACCACCGTGGGATATATATTCTACCCAAACACAGTGGGAACACTCCTGGGGTACCCTCACACATATTATTCCCTCATTTAGTGGATATTTTCACAAAAAAGTGAAATTTTCAAAAATCCAGAAAATTGGCTGAAAACGACTAAATTTCAAGGACTCATTGGGCGAATTGCTCTGGAACTGAAATCGAAATGCTCACTGACATCTGCCCTATCTGAAAGTCTGATAAACGCCGGAAAAATGACTAAGTCCAAAAAAAAACAATTTTTTCAACTTTTTTCAATTTTACCCCCGTGGGATATATATTCTACCCACACACATTTTAAACTCTCCTGGGGTACCCTCACACATGTTATTCCCTCATTTAGTGGATATTTTCACAAAAAAGTGAAATTTTCAAAAATCCAGAAAATTGGCTGAAAACGCTAAATATCAAGGACTTATTGGGCGAATCGCTCTGGAACTGAAATTGTAATGCTCACTGACATTTGCCCTATCTGAAAGTCTGATAAACGCCGGAAAAATAACTAAGTCCAAAAAAAAAAATGTTTTCAACTTTTTTCAATTTTACCCCCGTGGGATATATATTCTACCCAAACACATTTGGAACTCTCCTGGGGTACCTTGACACATATTATTCCCTCATTTAGTCGATATTTTCACAAAAAAGAGAAATTTTCAAAAATCCAGAAAATTGGCTGAAAACGACTAAATATCAAGGACTCATTGGGCGAATCGCTCTGGAACTGAAATCGGAATGCTCACTGACATTTGCCCTATCTGAAAGTCTGATAAACGCCGGAAAAATGACTAAGTCCAAAAGAAAAATTTTTTCAACTTTTTTCAATTTTACCCCCGTGGGATATATATTCTATCCACACACATTGGGAACTCTCCTGGGGTACCATCACACATATTATTCCCTCATTTAGTGGATATTTTCATAAAAAAGTGAAATTTTCAAAAATCCAAATTATTGGCTGAAAACGACTAAATATCAAGGACTCATTGGGCGAATCGCTCTGGAACTGAAATTGGAATGCTCACTGACATTTGTCCTATCTGAAAGTCTGATAAACGCCGGAAAAATGACTAAGTCCCAAAAAAAAAAAAAATTTTCAACTTTTTTCAATTTTACCCCCGTGGGGTATATATATTCTACCCACACACATTTTAAACTCTCCTGGGGTACCCTCACACATGTTATTCCCTCATTTAGTGGATATTTTCACAAAAAAGTGAAATTTTCAAAAATCCAGAAAATTGGCTGAAAACGACTAAATATCAAGGACTCATTGGGCGAATCGCTCTGGAACCGAAATTGTAATGCTCACTGACATTTGCCCTATCTGAAAGTCTGATAAACACCGGAAAAATGACTAAGTTCAAAAAAAAAATGTTTTCAACTTTTTTCAATTTTACCCCCGTGGGATATATATTCTACCCAAACACATTTGGAACTCTCCTGGGGTACCTTGACACATATTATTCCCTCATTTAGTCGATATTTTCACAAAAAAGAGAAATTTTCAAAAATCCAGAAAATTGGCTGAAAACTACTAAATATCAAGGACTCATTGGGTGAATCGCTCTGGAACTGAAATTGGAATGCTCACTGACATTTCTCCTATCTGAAAGTCTGATAAACGCCGGAAAAATGACTAAGTCCAAAAAAAAAAAAAAATTTTCAACTTTTTTCAATTTTACCCCCGTGGGATATATATTCTACCCACACACATTTGGAACTCTCCTGGGGTACCCTCACACATATTATTCCCTCATTTAGTGGACATTTTCACAAAAAAGTGAAATTTTCAAAAATCCAGAAAATTGGCTGAAAACGACTAAATATCAAGGACTCATTGGGTGAATCGCTCTGGAACTGAAATCGGAATGCTCACTGACATTTGCCCTATCTGAAAGTCTGATAAACGCCGGAAAAATGACTAAGTCCAAAAAAAAAAATGTTTTCAACTTTTTTCAATTTTACCCCCGTGGGATATATATTCTACCCAAACACATTGGGAACTCTCCTGGGGTACCGTCACACATATTAATCCCTCATTTAGTAGATATTTTCACAAAAAAGTGAAATTTTCAAAAATCCAGAAAATTGGCTGAAAACGACTAAATATCAAGGACTCATTGGGCGAATCGCTCTGGAACTGAAATTGGAATGCTCAATGACATTTGCCCTATCTGAAAGTCTGATAAACATCGGAAAAATGACTAAGTCCAAAAAAAAAATGTTTTCAACTTTTTTCAATTTTACCCCCGTGGGATATATTCTACCCAAACACATTGGGAACTCTCCTGGGGTACCCTCACACATATTATTCCCTCATTTAGTGGATATTTTCACAAAAAAGTGAAATTTTCAAAAATCCATAAAATTGGCTGAAAACGACTAAATATCAAGGACTCATTGGGCGAATCGCTCTGGAACTGAAATCGAAACGCTCAATGACATTTGCCCTATCTGAAAGTCTGATAAACGCCGGAAAAATGACTAAGTCCAAAAAAAAACAATTTTTTCAACTTTTTTCAATTTTACCCCCGTGGGATATATATTGTACCCACACACATTTGGAACTCTTCTGGGGTACCTTGACACATATTATTCCCTCATTTATTCGATATTTTCACAAAAAAGAGAAATTTTCAAAAATCCAGAAAATTGGCTGAAAACGACTAAATATCAAGGACTCATTGGGCGAATCGCTCTGGAACTGAAATCGGAATGCTCACTGACATTTGCCCTATCTGAAAGTCTGATAAACGCCGGAAAAAAGACTAAGTCCAAAAGAAAATTTTTTTCAACTTTTTTCAATTTTACCCGCGTGGGATATATATTCTGTCCACACACATTGGGAACTCTCCTGGGGAACCATCACACATATTATTCCCTCATTTAGTGGATATTTTCACAAAAAAGTGAAATTTTCAAAAATCCAGAAAATTGGCTGAAAACGCTAAATATCAAGGACTTATTGGGCGAATCGCTCTGGAACTGAAATTGGAATGCTCACTGACATTTGCCCTATCTGAAAGTCTGATAAACGCCGGAAAAATAACTAAGTCCAAAAAAAAAAATGTTTTCAACTTTTTTCAATTTTACCCCCATGGGATATATATTCTACCCACACACATTTGGAACTCTCCTGGGGTACCCTCACACATATTATTTCCTCATTTAGTGAATATTTTCACAAAAAAGTGAAATTTTCAAAAATCCTGAAAATTGGCTGAAAACGACTAAATATCAAGGACTCACTGGGTGAATCGCTCTGGAACTGAAATCGGAACGCTCACTGACATTTGCCCTATCTGAAAGTCTGATAAACGCCAGAAAAATGACTAAGTCCAAAAAAAAAAAATTTTTTTCAACTTTTTTCAATTTTACCCCCGTGGGATATATATTCTACCCACACATTGGGAACTCTCCTGGGGTACCCTCACACATATTATTCCCTCATTTAGTGGATATTTTCACAATAAAGTGAAATTTTCAAAAATCCAAAATATTGGCTGAAAATGACTAAATATCAAGGACTCATTGGGCGAATCGCTCTGGAACTGAAATCGGAACGCTCACTGACATTTGCCCTATCTGAAAATCTGATAAACGCCGGAAAAATTACTAAGTAAAAAAAAAACAATTTTTTTCAACTTTTTTTAATTTTACCCCCGTGGGATATATATTCTACCCACACACATTGGGAACTCTCCTGGGGTACCCTCACACATATTATTCCCTCATTTAGTGGATATTTTCACAAAAAAGTGAAATTTTCAAAAATCCAGAAAATTGGCTGAAAACGACTAAATATCAAGGACTCATTGAGCGAATCGCTCTGGAACTGAAATCGGAACGCTCACTGACATTTGCCCTATCTGAAAGTCCAATAAACGCCAGAAAAATGACTAAGTCCCAAAAAAATTTTTTTTCAACTTTTTTCAATTTTACCCCCGTGGGATATATATTCTACCCAAACACATTGGGAGCTCTCCTGGGGTACCCTCACACATATTATTCCCTCATTTAGTGGATATTTTCACAAAAAAGTGAAATTTTCAAAAATCCAGAAAATTGGCTGAAAACGACTAAATATCAAGGACTCATTGAGCGAATCGCTCTGGAACTGAAATCGGAACGCTCACTGACATCTGCCCTATCTGAAAGTCTGATAAACACCGGAAAAATGACTAAGTCCAAAAAAAAAATGTTTTCAACTTTTTTCAATTTTACCCCCGTGGGATATGTATTCTACCCAAACACATTGGGAACTCTCCTGGGGTACCGTCACACATATTATTCCCTCATTTAGTGGATATTTTCACAAAAAAGTGAAATTTTCAAAAATCCAGAAAATTGGCTGAAAACGACTAAATATCAAGGACTCATTGGGCGAATCGCTCTGGAACTGAAATTGGAATGCTCAATGACATTTGCCCTATCTGAAAGTCTGATAAACATCGGAAAAATGACTAAGTCCAAAAAAAAAATGTTTTCAACTTTTTTCAATTTTACCCCCGTGGGATATATTCTACCCAAACACATTGTGAACTCTCCTGGGGTACCCTCACACATATTATTCCCTCATTTAGTGGATATTTTCACAAAAAAGTGAAATTTTCAAAAATCCAAATTATTGGCTGAAAACGACTAAATATCAAGGACTCATTGGGCGAATCGCTCTGGAACTGAAATTGGAATGCTCACTGACATTTGTCCTATCTGAAAGTCTGATAAACGCCGGAAAAATGACTAAGTCCCAAAAAAAAAAAAAATTTTCAACTTTTTTCAATTTTACCCCCGTGGGGTATATATATTCTACCCACACACATTTTAACCTCTCCTGGGGTACCCTCACACATGTTATTCCCTCATTTAGTGGATATTTTCACAAAAAAGTGAAATTTTCAAAAATCCAGAAAATTGGCTGAAAGCGACTAAATATCAAGGACTCATTGGGCGAATCGCTCTGGAACTGAAATCGGAACGCTCACTGACATTTGCCCTATCTGAAAGTCTGATAAACGCCGGAAAAATGACTAAGTACAAAAAAAAAAAATTTTTTTCAACTTTTTTCAATTTTACCCCCGTGGGAAATATATTCTACCCAAACACATTTGGAACTCTCCTGGGGTACCTTGACACATATTATTCCCTCATTTAGTCGATATTTTCACAAAAAAGAGAAATTTTCAAAAATCCAGAAAATTGGCTGAAAACGACTAAATATCAAGGACTCATTGGGCGAATCGCTTTGGAACTGAAATCGGAACGCTCACTGACATTTGCCCTATCTGAAAGTCTGATAAACGCCGGAAAAATGACTAAGTTCAAAAGAAAAATTTTTTCAACTTTTTTCAATTTTACCCCCGTGGGATATATATTCTATCCACACACATTGGGAACTCTCCTGGGGTACCATCACACATATTATTCCCTCATTTAGTGGATATTTTCACAATAAAGTGAAATTTTCAAAAATCCAAATTATTGGCTGAAAACGACTAAATATCAAGGACTCATTGGGCGAATCGCTCTGGAACTGAAATTGGAATGCTCACTGACATTTGTCCTATCTGAAAGTCTGATAAACGCCGGAAAAATGACTAAGTCCAAAAAAAAAAATAATTTTTCAACTTTTTTCAATTTTACCCCCGTGGGGTATATATATTCTACCCACACACATTTTAAACTCTCCTGGGGTACCCTCACACATGTTATTCCCTCATTTAGTGGATATTTTCACAAAAAAGTGAAATTTTCAAAAATCCAGAAAATTGGCTGAAAACGACTAAATATCAAGGACTCATTGGGCGAATCGCTCTGGAACCGAAATTGTAATGCTCACTGACATTTGCCCTATCTGAAAGTCTGATAAACACCGGAAAAATGACTAAGTTCAAAAAAAAAATGTTTTCAACTTTTTTCAATTTTACCCCCGTGGGATATATATTCTACCCAAACACATTTGGAACTCTCCTGGGGTACCTTGACACATATTATTCCCTCATTTAGTCGATATTTTCACAAAAAAGAGAAATTTTCAAAAATCCAGAAAATTGGCTGAAAACTACTAAATATCAAGGACTCATTGGGTGAATCGCTCTGGAACTGAAATTGGAATGCTCACTGACATTTCTCCTATCTGAAAGTCTGATAAACGCCGGAAAAATGACTAAGTCCAAAAAAAAAAAAAAATTTTCAACTTTTTTCAATTTTACCCCCGTGGGATATATATTCTACCCCCACACATTTGGAACTCTCCTGGGGTACCCTCACACATATTATTCCCTCATTTAGTGGATATTTTCACAAAAAAGTGAAATTTTCAAAAATCCAGAAAATTGGCTGAAAACGACTAAGTATCAAGGACTCATTGGGCGAATCGCTCTGGAACTGAAATTGGAATGCTCAATGACATTTGCCCTATCTGAAAGTCTGATAAACATCGGAAAAATGACTAAGTCCAAAAAAAAAATGTTTTCAACTTTTTTCAATTTTACCCCCGTGGGATATATTCTACCCAAACACATTGGGAACTCTCCTGGGGTACCCTCACACATATTATTCCCTCATTTAGTGGATATTTTCACAAAAAAGTGAAATTTTCAAAAATCCATAAAATTGGCTGAAAACGACTAAATATCAAGGACTCATTGGGCGAATCGCTCTGGAACTGAAATCGAAACGCTCAATGACATTTGCCCTATCTGAAAGTCTGATAAACGCCGGAAAAATGACTAAGTCCAAAAAAAAACAATTTTTTCAACTTTTTTCAATTTTTCCCCCGTGGGATATATATTCTACCCACACACATTTGGAACTCTCCTGGGGTACCTTGACACATATTATTCCCTCATTTATTCGATATTTTCACAAAAAAGAGAAATTTTAAAAAATCCAGAAAATTGGCTGAAAACGACTAAATATCAAGGACTCATTGGGCGAATCGCTCTGGAACTGAAATCGGAATGCTCACTGACATTTGCCCTATCTGAAAGTCTGATAAACGCCGGAAAAAAGACTAAGTCCAAAAGAAAATTTTTTTCAACTTTTTTCAATTTTACCCGCGTGGGATATATATTCTATCCACACACATTGGGAACTCTCCTGGGGTACCATCACACATATTATTCCCTCATTTAGTGGATATTTTCACAAAAAAGTGAAATTTTCAAAAATCCAGAAAATTGGCTGAAAACGCTAAATATCAAGGACTTATTGGGCGAATCGCTCTGGAACTGAAATTGGAATGCTCACTGACATTTGCCCTATCTGAAAGTCTGATAAACGCCGGAAAAATAACTAAGTCCAAAAAAAAAAATGTTTTCAACTTTTTTCAATTTTACCCCCATGGGATATATATTCTACCCACACACATTTGGAACTCTCCTGGGGTACCCTCACACATATTATTCCCTCATTTAGTGAATATTTTCACAAAAAAGTGAAATTTTCAAAAATCCTGAAAATTGGCTGAAAACGACTAAATATCAAGGACTCACTGGGTGAATCGCTCTGGAACTGAAATCGGAACGCTCACTGACATTTGCCCTATCTGAAAGTCTGATAAACGCCAGAAAAATGACTAAGTCCAAAAAAAAAAAATTTTTTTCAACTTTTTTCAATTTTACCCCCGTGGGATATATATTCTACCCACACATTGGGAACTCACCTGGGGTACCCTCACACATATTATTCCCTCATTTAGTGGATATTTTCACAATAAAGTGAAATTTTCAAAAATCCAAAATATTGGCTGAAAATGACTAAATATCAAGGACTCATTGGGCAAATCGCTCTGGAACTGAAATCGGAACGCTCACTGACATTTGCCCTATCTGAAAATCTGATAAACGCCGGAAAAATTACTAAGTAAAAAAAAAACAATTTTTTTCAACTTTTTTTAATTTTACCCCCGTGGGATATATATTCTACCCACACACATTGGGAACTCTCCTGGGGTACCCTCACACATATTATTCCCTCATTTAGTGGATATTTTCACAAAAAAGTGAAATTTTCAAAAATCCAGAAAATTGGCTGAAAACGACTAAATATCAAGGACTCATTGAGCGAATCGCTCTGGAACTGAAATCGGAACGCTCACTGACATTTGCCCTATCTGAAAGTCCAATAAACGCCAGAAAAATGACTAAGTCCCAAAAAAATTTTTTTTCAACTTTTTTCAATTTTACCCTCGTGGGATATATATTCTACCCAAACACATTGGGAGCTCTCCTGGGGTACCCTCACACATATTATTCCCTCATTTAGTGGATATTTTCACAAAAAAGTGAAATTTTCAAAAATCAAGAAAATTGGCTGAAAACTACTAAATATCAAGGACTCATTGGGCGAATCGCTTTGGAACTGAAATCGGAACGCTCACTGACATCTGCCCTATCTGAAAGTCTGATAAACAGCGGAAAAATGACTAAGTCCAAAAAAAAAATGTTTTCAACTTTTTTCAATTTTACCCCCGTGGGATATGTATTCTACCCAAACACATTGGGAACTCTCCTGGGGTACCGTCACACATATTATTCCCTCATTTAGTGGATATTTTCACAAAAAAGTGAAATTTTCAAAAATCCAGAAAATTGGCTGAAAACGACTAAATATCAAGGACTCATTGGGCGAATCGCTCTGGAACTGAAATTGGAATGCTCAATGACATTTGCCCTATCTGAAAATCTGATAAACATCGGAAAAATGACTAAGTCCAAAAAAAAAATGTTTTCAACTTTTTTCAATTTTACCCCCGTGGGATATATTCTACCCAAACACATTGTGAACTCTCCTGGGGTACCCTCACACATATTATTCCCTCATTTAGTGGATATTTTCACAAAAAAGTGAAATTTTCAAAAATCCAGAAAATTGGCTGAAAACGCTAAATATCAAGGACTTATTGGGCGAATCGCTCTGGAACTGAAATTGGAATGCTCACTGACATTTGCCCTATCTGAAAGTCTGATAAACGCCGGAAAAATAACTAAGTCCAAAAAAAAAAATGTTTTCAACTTTTTTCAATTTTACCCCCATGGGATATATATTCTACCCACACACATTTTGAACTCTCCTAGGGTACCCTCACACATATTATTCCCTCATTTAGTGGATATTTTCACAAAAAAGTGAAATTTTCAAAAATCCAGAAAATTGGCTGAAAACGACTAAATATCAAGGACTCATTGAGCGAATCGCTTTGGAACTGAAATCGGAACGCTCACTGACATTTGCCCTATCTGAAAGTCCAATAAACGCCAGAAAAATGACTAAGTCCCCAAAAAATTTTTTTTCAACTTTTTTCAATTTTACCCCCGTGGGATATATATTCTACCCAAACACATTGGGAGCTCTCCTGGGGTACCCTCACACATATTATTCCCTCATTTAGTGGATATTTTCACAAAAAAGTGAAATTTTCAAAAATCCAGAAAATTGGCTGAAAACTACTAAATATCAAGGACTCATTGGCCGAATCGCTTTGGAACTGAAATCGGAACGCTCACTGACATCTGCCCTATCTGAAAGTCTGATAAACGCCGGAAAAATGACTAAGTCCAAAAGAAAAATTTTTTCAACTTTTTTCAATTTTACCCCCGTGGGATATATATTCTACCCACACATTGGGAACTCTCCTGGGGTACCCTCACACATATTATTCCCTCATTTAGTGGATATTTTCACAATAAAGTGAAATTTTCAAAAATCCAAAATATTGGCTGAAAATGACTAAATATCTAGGACTCATTGGGCGAATCGCTCTGGAACTGAAATCGGAACGCTCACTGACATTTGCCCTATCTGAAAATCTGATAAACGCCGGAAAAATTACTAAGTAAAAAAAAAACAATTTTTTTCAACTTTTTTTAATTTTACCCCCGTGGGATATATATTCTACCCACACACATTGGGAACTCTCCTGGGGTACCCTCACACATATTATTCCCTCATTTAGTGGATATTTTCACAAAAAAGTGAAATTTTCAAAAATCCAGAAAATAGGCTGAAAACGACTAAATATCAAGGACTCATTGAGCGAATCGCTCTGGAACTGAAATCGGAACGCTCACTGACATTTGCCCTATCTGAAAGTCCAATAAACGCCAGAAAAATGACTAAGTCCCAAAAAAATTTTTTTTCAACTTTTTTCAATTTTACCCCCGTGGGATATATATTCTACCCAAACACATTGGGAGCTCTCCTGGGGTACCCTCACACATATTATTCCCTCATTTAGTGGATATTTTCACAAAAAAGTGAAATTTTCAAAAATCCAGAAAATTGGCTGAAAACTACTAAATATCAAGGACTCATTGGGCGAATCGCTTTGGAACTGAAATCGGAACGCTCACTGACATCTGCCCTATCTGAAAGTCTGATAAACACCGGAAAAATGACTAAGTCCAAAAAAAAAATGTTTTCAACTTTTTTCAATTTTACCCCCGTGGGATATATATTCTACTCAAACACATTGGGAACTCTCCTGGGGTACCGTCACACATATTATTCCCTCATTTAGTGGATATTTTCACAAAAAAGTGAAATTTTCAAAAATCCAGAAAATTGGCTGAAAACGACTAAATATCAAGGACTCATTGGGCGAATCGCTCTGGAACTGAAATCGGAACGCTCACTGACATCTGCCCTATCTGAAAGTCTGATAAACGCCGGAAAAATGACTAAGTCCAAAAGAAAAATTTTTTCAACTTTTTTCAATTTTACCCCCGTGGGATATATATTCTACCCACACATTGGGAACTCTCCTGGGGTACCCTCACACATATTATTCCCTCATTTAATGGATATTTTCACAAAAAAGTGAAATTTTCAAAAATCCAGAAAATTGGCTGAAAACGCTAAATATCAAGGACTTATTGGGCGAATCGCTCTGGAACTGAAATTGGAATGCTCACTGACATTTGCCCTATCTGAAAGTCTGATAAACGCCGGAAAAATAACTAAGTCCAAAAAAAAAAATGTTTTCAACTTTTTTCAATTTTACCCCCATGGGATATATATTCTACCCACACACATTTTGAACTCTCCTAGGGTACCCTCACACATATTATTCCCTCATTTAGTGGATATTTTCACAAAAAAGTGAAATTTTCAAAAATCCAGAAAATTGGCTGAAAACGACTAAATATCAAGGACTCATTGAGCGAATCGCTTTGGAACTGAAATCGGAACGCTCACTGACATTTGCCCTATCTGAAAGTCCAATAAACGCCAGAAAAATGACTAAGTCCCCAAAAAATTTTTTTTCAACTTTTTTCAATTTTACCCCCGTGGGATATATATTCTACCCAAACACATTGGGAGCTCTCCTGGGGTACCCTCACACATATTATTCCCTCATTTAGTGGATATTTTCACAAAAAAGTGAAATTTTCAAAAATCCAGAAAATTGGCTGAAAACTACTAAATATCAAGGACTCATTGGCCGAATCGCTTTGGAACTGAAATCGGAACGCTCACTGACATCTGCCCTATCTGAAAGTCTGATAAACGCCGGAAAAATGACTAAGTCCAAAAGAAAAATTTTTTCAACTTTTTTCAATTTTACCCCCGTGGGATATATATTCTACCCACACATTGGGAACTCTCCTGGGGTACCCTCACACATATTATTCCCTCATTTAGTGGATATTTTCACAATAAAGTGAAATTTTCAAAAATCCAAAATATTGGCTGAAAATGACTAAATATCTAGGACTCATTGGGCGAATCGCTCTGGAACTGAAATCGGAACGCTCACTGACATTTGCCCTATCTGAAAATCTGATAAACGCCGGAAAAATTACTAAGTAAAAAAAAAACAATTTTTTTCAACTTTTTTTAATTTTACCCCCGTGGGATATATATTCTACCCACACACATTGGGAACTCTCCTGGGGTACCCTCACACATATTATTCCCTCATTTAGTGGATATTTTCACAAAAAAGTGAAATTTTCAAAAATCCAGAAAATAGGCTGAAAACGACTAAATATCAAGGACTCATTGAGCGAATCGCTCTGGAACTGAAATCGGAACGCTCACTGACATTTGCCCTATCTGAAAGTCCAATAAACGCCAGAAAAATGACTAAGTCCCAAAAAAATTTTTTTTCAACTTTTTTCAATTTTACCCCCGTGGGATATATATTCTACCCAAACACATTGGGAGCTCTCCTGGGGTACCCTCACACATATTATTCCCTCATTTAGTGGATATTTTCACAAAAAAGTGAAATTTTCAAAAATCCAGAAAATTGGCTGAAAACTACTAAATATCAAGGACTCATTGGGCGAATCGCTTTGGAACTGAAATCGGAACGCTCACTGACATCTGCCCTATCTGAAAGTCTGATAAACACCGGAAAAATGACTAAGTCCAAAAAAAAAATGTTTTCAACTTTTTTCAATTTTACCCCCGTGGGATATATATTCTACTCAAACACATTGGGAACTCTCCTGGGGTACCGTCACACATATTATTCCCTCATTTAGTGGATATTTTCACAAAAAAGTGAAATTTTCAAAAATCCAGAAAATTGGCTGAAAACGACTAAATATCAAGGACTCATTGGGCGAATCGCTCTGGAACTGAAATCGGAACGCTCACTGACATCTGCCCTATCTGAAAGTCTGATAAACGCCGGAAAAATGACTAAGTCCAAAAGAAAAATTTTTTCAACTTTTTTCAATTTTACCCCCGTGGGATATATATTCTACCCACACATTGGGAACTCTCCTGGGGTACCCTCACACATATTATTCCCTCATTTAGTGGATATTTTCACAATAAAGTGAAATTTTCAAAAATCCAAAATATTGGCTGAAAATGACTAAATATCTAGGACTCATTGGGCGAATCGCTCTGGAACTGAAATCGGAACGCTCACTGACATTTGCCCTATCTGAAAATCTGATAAACGCCGGAAAAATTACTAAGTAAAAAAAAAACAATTTTTTTCAACTTTTTTTAATTTTACCCCCGTGGGATATATATTCTACCCACACACCTTGGGAGCTCTCCTGGGGTACCCTCACACATATTATTCCCTCATTTAGTGGATATTTTCACAAAAAAGTGAAATTTTCAAAAATCCAGAAAATTGGCTGAAAACTACTAAATATCAAGCACTCATTGGGCGAATCGCTTTGGAACTGAAATCGGAACGCTCACTGACATCTGCCCTATCTGAAAGTCTGATAAACACCGGAAAAATGACTAAGTCCAAAAAAAAAATGTTTTCAACTTTTTTCAATTTTACCCCCGTGGGATATATATTCTACTCAAACACATTGGGAACTCTCCTGGGGTACCGTCACACATATTATTCCCTCATTTAGTGGATATTTTCACAAAAAAGTGAAATTTTCAAAAATCCAGAAAATTGGCTGAAAACGACTAAATATCAAGGACTCATTGGGCGAATCGCTCTGGAACTGAAATTGGAATGCTCAATGACATTTGCCCTATCTGAAAGTCTGATAAACATCGGAAAAATGACTAAGTCCAAAAAAAAAAATGTTTTCAACTTTTTTCAATTTTACCCCCGTGGGATATATTCTACCCAAACACATTGGGAACTCTCCTGGGGTACCCTCACACATATTATTCCCTCATTTAGTGGATATTTTCACAAAAAAGTGAAATTTTCAAAAATCCAGAAAATTGGCTGAAAACGCTAAATATCAAGGACTTATTGGGCGAATCGCTCTGGAACTGAAATTGGAATGCTCACTGACATTTGCCCTATCTGAAAGTCTGATAAACGCCGGAAAAATAACTAAGTCCAAAAAAAAAATTTTTTTCAACTTTTTTCAATTTTACCCCCATGGGATATATATTCTACCCAAACACATTGGGAGCTCTCCTGGGGTACCCTCACACATATTATTCCCTCATTTAGTGGATATTTTCACAAAAAAGTGAAATTTTCAAAAATCCAGAAAATTGGCTGAAAACTACTAAATATCAAGGACTCATTGGCCGAATCGCTTTGGAACTGAAATCGGAACGCTCACTGACATCTGCCCTATCTGAAAGTCTGATAAACGCCGGAAAAATGACTAAGTCCAAAAGAAAAATTTTTTCAACTTTTTTCAATTTTACCCCCGTGGGATATATATTCTACCCACACATTGGGAACTCTCCTGGGGTACCCTCACACATATTATTCCCTCATTTAGTGGATATTTTCACAATAAAGTGAAATTTTCAAAAATCCAAAATATTGGCTGAAAATGACTAAATATCTAGGACTCATTGGGCGAATCGCTCTGGAACTGAAATCGGAACGCTCACTGACATTTGCCCTTTCTGAAAGTCTGATAAACGCCAGAAAAATGACTAAGTCCAAAAAAAAAAAATTTTTTTCAGCTTTTTTCAATTTTACCCCCGTGGGATATATATTCTACCCAAACACATTGGGAGCTCTCCTGGGGTACCCTCACACATATTATTCCCTCATTTAGTGGATATTTTCACAAAAAAGTGAAATTTTCAAAAATCCAGAAAATTGACTGAAAACGACTAAATATCAAGGACTCATTGGGAGAATCGCTTTGGAACTGAAATCGGAACGCTCACTGACATTTGCCCTATCTGAAAGTCTGATAAACGCCAGAAAAATGACTAAGTCCAAAAGAAAAATTTTTTCAACTTTTTTCAATTTTACCCCCGTGGGATATATATTCTACCCACACATTGGGAACTCTCCTGGGGTACCCTCACACATATTATTCCCTCATTTAGTGGATATTTTCACAATAAAGTGAAATTTTCAAAAATCCAAAATATTGGCTGAAAATGACTAAATATCTAGGACTCATTGGGCGAATCGCTCTGGAACTGAAATCGGAACGCTCACTGACATTTGCCCTATCTGAAAATCTGATAAACGCCGGAAAAATTACTAAGTAAAAAAAAAACAATTTTTTTCAACTTTTTTTAATTTTACCCCCGTGGGATATATATTCTACCCACACACATTGGGAACTCTCCTGGGGTACCCTCACACATATTATTCCCTCATTTAGTGGATATTTTCACAAAAAAGTGAAATTTTCAAAAATCCAGAAAATTGGCTGAAAACGACTAAATATCAAGGACTCATTGAGCGAATCGCTCTGGAACTGAAATCGGAACGCTCACTGACATTTGCCCTATCTGAAAGTCCAATAAACGCCAGAAAAATGACTAAGTCCCAAAAAAATTTTTTTTCAACTTTTTTCAATTTTACCCCCGTGGGATATATATTCTACCCAAACACATTGGGAGCTCTCCTGGGGTACCCTCACACATATTATTCCCTCATTTAGTGGATATTTTCACAAAAAAGTGAAATTTTCAAAAATCCAGAAAATTGACTGAAAACGACTAAATATCAAGGACTCATTGGGAGAATCGCTTTGGAACTGAAATCGGAACGCTCACTGACATTTGCCCTATCTGAAAGTCTGATAAACGCCAGAAAAATGACTAAGTCCAAAAGAAAAATTTTTTCAACTTTTTTCAATTTTACCCCCGTGGGATATATATTCTACCCAAACACATTGGGAACTCTCCTGGGGTAACCTCACACATATTATTCCCTCATTTAGTGGATATTTTCACAAAAAAGTGAAATTTTCAAAAATCCAAAATATTGGCTGAAAATGACTAAATATCAAGGACTCATTGGGAGAATCGCTCTGGAACTGAAATCGGAACGCTCACTGACATTTGCCCTATCTGAAAGTCCAATAAACGCCAGAAAAATGACTAAGTCCCAAAAAAAATTTTTTTCAACTTTTTTCAATTTTACCCCCGTGGGATATATATTCTACCCAAACACATTGGGAGCTCTCCTGGGGTACCCTCACACATATTATTCCCTCATTTAGTGGATATTTTCACAAAAAAGTGAAATTTTCAAAAATCCAGAAAATTGGCTGAAAACTACTAAATATCAAGGACTCATTGGGCGAATCGCTCTGGAACTGAAATCGGAATGCTCACTGACATTTGCCCTATCTGAAAGTCTGATAAACGCCAGAAAAATGACTAAGTCCAAAAGAAAAATTTTTTCAACTTTTTTCAATTTTACCCCCGTGGGATATATATTCTATCCAACACATTGGGAACTCTCCTGGGGTACCATCACACATATTATTCCCTCATTTAGTGGATATTTTCACAAAAAAGTGAAATTTTCAAAAATCCAAATTATTGGCTGAAAACGACTAAATATCAAGGACTCATTGAGCGAATCACTCTGGAACTGAAATTGGAATGCTCACTGACATTTGCCCTATTTGAAAGTCTGATAAACGCCGGAAAAATGACTAAGTCCAAAAAAAATAATTTTTCAACTTTTTTCAATTTTACCCCCGTGGGATATATATTGTACCCAAACACATTGGGAACTTTCCTGGGGTACCCTCAGACATATTATTCCCTCATTTAGTGGATATTTTCACAAAAAAGTGAAATTTTCAAAAATCCAGAAAATTGGCTGAAAACGACTAAATATCAAGGACTCATTGGGCGAATCGCTTTGGAACTGAAATCGGAACGCTCACTGACATTTGCCCTATCTGAAAGTCTGATAAACTCCGGAAAAATGACTAAGTCCAAAAAAAAAATGTTTTCAACTTTTTTCAGTTTTACCCCCGTGGGATATATATTTTACCCAAACACATTGGGAACTCTCCTGGGGAACCCTCACACATATTATTCCCTCATTTAGTGGATATTTTCACAAAAAAGTGAAATTTTCAAAAATCCAAAATATTGGCTGAAAACGACTAAATATCAAGGACTCATTGGGCGAATCGCTCTGGAACTGAAATCGGAATGCTCACTGACATTTGCCCTATCTGAAAATCTGATAAACGCCGGAAAAATGACTAAGTCCAAAAAAAAAAATTTTTTTCAACTTTTTTCAATTTTACCCCCGTGGGATATATATTCTACCCACACACATTGGGAACTCTCCTGGGGTACCCTCACACATATTATTCCCTCATTTAGTGGATATTTTCACAAAAAAGTGAAATTTTCAAAAATCCAGAAAATTGGCTGAAAACGACTAAATATCAAGGACTCATTGGGCGAATCACTCTAGAATTGAAATTGGAATGCTCACTGACATTTGCCCTATCTGAAAGTCTGATAAACGCCGGAAAAATGACTAAGTCCAAAAAAAAAAATTTTTCAACTTTTTTCAATTTTACCCCCGTGGGATATATATTCTACCCAAACACATTGGGAACTCTCCTGGGGTACCCTCACACATATTATTCCCTCATTTAGTGGATATTTTCACAAAAAAAGTGAAATTTTCAAAAATCCAAAATATTGGCTGAAAACGACTAAATATCAAGGACTCATTGGGCGAATCGCTCTGGAACTGAAATCGGAATGCTCACTGACTTTTGCCCTATCTGAAAGTCTGATAAACGCCGGAAAAATGACTAAGTCCCAAAAAAATTTTTTTTAAACTTTTTTCAATTTTACCCCCGTGGGATATATATTCTACCCACACACATTGGGAACTCTCCTGGGGTACCCTCACACATATTATTCCCTCATTTAGTGGATATTTTCACAAAAACGTGAAATTTTCAAAAATCCAGAAAATTGGCTGAAAACGACTAAATATCAAGGACTCATTGGGCGAATCGCTTTGGAACTGAAATCGGAATGCTCACTGACATTTGCCCTATCTGAAAGTCTGATAAACTCCGGAAAAATGACTAAGTCCAAAAAAAAAAATGTTTTCAACTTTTTTCAGTTTTACCCCCGTTTGATATATATTTTACCCAAACACATTGGGAACTCTCCTGGGGAACCCTCACACATATTATTCCTTCATTTAGTGGATATTTTCACAAAAAAGTGAAATTTTCAAAAATCCAAAATATTGGCTGAAAACGACTAAATATCAAGGACTCATTGGGCGAATCGCTCTGGAACTGAAATCGGAACGCTCACTGACATTTGCCCTATCTGAAAATCTGATAAACGCCGGAAAAATGACTAAGTCCAAAAAAAAAAATTTTTTTCAACTTTTTTCAATTTTACCCCCGTGGGATATATATTCTACCCACACACATTGGGAACTCTCCTGGGGTACCCTCACACATATTATTCCCTCATTTAGTGGATATTTTCACAAAAAAGTGAAATTTTCAAAAATCCAGAAAATTGGCTGAAAACGACTAAATATCAAGGACTCATTGGGCGAATCACTCTAGAATTGAAATTGGAATGCTCACTGACATTTGCCCTATCTGAAAGTCTGATAAACGCCGGAAAAATGACTAAGTCCAAAAAAAAAAATTTTTCAACTTTTTTCAATTTTACCCCCGTGGGATATATATTCTACCCAAACACATTGGGAACTCTCCTGGGGTACCCTCACACATATTATTCCCTCATTTAGTGGATATTTTCACAAAAAAGTGAAATTTTCAAAAATCCAGAAAATTGGCTGAAAACGACTAAATATCAAGGACTCATTGGGCGAATCGCTCTGGAACTGAAATCGGAATGCTCACTGACATTTGCCCTATCTGAAAGTCTGATAAACGCCGGAAAAATGACTAAGTCCAAAAAAAAATTTTTTTAAACTTTTTTCAATTTTACCCCCGTGGGATATATATTTTACCCAAACACATTGGGAACTCTCCTGGGGAACCCTCACACATATTATTCCCTCATTTAGTGGATATTTTCACAAAAAAGTGAAATTTTCAAAAATCCAGAAAATTGGCTGAAAACGACTAAATATCAAGGATTCATTGGGCGAATCACTCTAGAATTGAAATTGGAATGCTCACTGACATTTGCCCTATCTGAAAGTCTGATAAACGCCGGAAAAATGACTAAGTCCAAAAAAAATTTTTTTTCAACTTTTTTCAATTTTACCCCCGTGGGAGATATATTCTACCCAAGCACATTGGGAACTCTCCTGGGGTACCCTCACACATATTATTCCCTCATTTAGTGGATATTTTCACAAAAACGTGAAATTTTCAAAAATCCAGAAAATTGGCTGAAAACGACTAAATATCAAGGACTCATTGGGCGAATCGCTCTGGAACTGAAATTGGAATGCTCACTGACATTTGCCCTATCTGAAAGTCTGATAAACACCGGAAAAATGACTAAGTCCAAAAAAAAAAATGTTTTCAACTTTTTTCAATTTTACCCCCGTGGGATAGGCATTCTACCCAAACACATTGGGAACTCTCCTGGGGTACCCTCACACATATTATTCCCTCATTTAGTGGATATTTTCACAAAAAAGTGAAATTTTCAAAAATCCAGAAAATTGGCTGAAAACGACTAAATATCAAGGACTCATTGGGCGAATCGCTCTGGAACTGAAATCGAAACGCTCACTGACATTTGCCCTATCTGAAAGTCTGATAAAGACCGGAAAAATGACTAAGTCCAAAAAAAAAATGTTTTCAACTTTTTTCAATTTTACCACCGTGGGATATATATTCTACCCAAACACAGTGGGAACACTCCTGGGGTACCCTCACACATATTATTCCCTCATTTAGTGGATATTTTCACAAAAAAGTGAAATTTTCAAAAATCCAGAAAATTGGCTGAAAACGACTAAATTTCAAGGACTCATTGGGCGAATTGCTCTGGAACTGAAATCGAAACGCTCACTGACATTTGTCCTATCTGAAAGTCTGATAAACGCCGGAAAAATGACTAAGTTCAAAAAAAAACAATTTTTTCAACTTTTTTCAATTTTACCCCCGTGGGATATATATTCTACCCACACACATTTTAAACTCTCCTGGGGTACCGTCACACATGTTATTCCCTCATTTAGTGGATATTTTCACAAAAAAGTGAAATTTTCAAAAATCCAGAAAATTGGCTGAAAACGCTAAATATCAAGGACTTGTTGGGCGAATCGCTCTGGAACTGAAATTGGAATGCTCACTGACATTTGCCCTATCTGAAAGTCTGATAAACGCCGGAAAAATGACTAAGTCCAAAAAAAAAAATGTTTTCAACTTTTTTCAATTTTACCCCCGTGGGATATATATTCTACCCACACACATTTGGAACTCTCCTGGGGTACCCTCACACATATTATTCCCTCATTTAGTGAATATTTTCACAAAAAAGTGAAATTTTCAAAAATCCAGAAAATTGGCTGAAAACGACTAAATATCAAGGACTCATTGGGCGAATCGCTCTGGAACTGAAATTGGAATGCTCACTGACATTTGTCCTATCTGAAAGTCTGATAAACGCCGGAAAAATGACTAAGTCCAAAAAAAAAAAAAATTTTTCAACTTTTTTCAATTTTACCCCCGTGGGGTATATATATTCTACCCACACACATTTTAAACTCTCCTAGGGTACCCTCACACATGTTATTCCCTCATTTAGTGGATATTTTCACAAAAAAGTGAAATTTTCAAAAATCCAGAAAATTGGCTGAAAACGACTAAATATCAAGGACTCATTGGGCGAATCGCTCTGGAACTGAAATCGGAACGCTCACTGACATTTGCCCTATCTGAAAGTCTGATAAACGCCGGAAAAATGACTAAGTCCAAAAAAAAAAAATTTTTTTCAACTTTTTTCAATTTTACCCCCGTGGGATATATATTCTACCCAAACACATTTGGAACTCTCCTGGGGTACCTTGACACATATTATTCCCTCATTTAGTCGATATTTTCACAAAAAAGAGAAATTTTCAAAAATCCAGAAAATTGGCTGAAAACGACTAAATATCAAGGACTCATTGGGCGAATCGCTCTGGAACTGAAATCGGAACGCTCACTGACATTTGCCCTATCTGAAAGTCTGATAAACGCCGGAAAAATGACTAAGTCCAAAAAAAAAAAATTTTTTTTCAACTTTTTTCAATTTTACCCCCGTGGGATATATATTCTATCCACACACATTGGGAACTCTCCTGGGGTACCATCACACATATTATTCCCTCATTTAGTGGATATTTTCACAATAAAGTGAAATTTTCAAAAATCCAAATTATTGGCTGAAAACGACTAAATATCAAGGACTCCTTTTGCGAATCGCTCTGGAACTGAAATCGGAACGCTCACTGACATTTGCCCTATCTGAAAGTCCAATAAACGCCAGAAAAATGACTAAGTCCCAAAAAAATTTTTTTTCAACTTTTTTCAATTTTACCCCCGTGGGATATATATTCAACCCAAACACATTGGGAGCTCTCCTGGGGTACCCTCACACATATTATTCCCTCATTTAGTGGATATTTTCACAAAAAAGTGAAATTTTCAAAAATCCAGAAAATTGGCTGAAAACGACTAAATATCAAGGATTCATTGGGCGAATCACTCTAGAATTGAAATTGGAATGCTCACTGACATTTGCCCTATCTGAAAGTCTGATAAACGCCGGAAAAATGACTAAGTCCAAAAAAAATTTTTTTTCAACTTTTTTCAATTTTACCCCCGTGGGAGATATATTCTACCCAAACACATTGGGAACTCTCCTGGGGTACCCTCACACATATTATTCCCTCATTTAGTGGATATTTTCACAAAAACGTGAAATTTTCAAAAATCCAGAAAATTGGCTGAAAACGACTAAATATCAAGGACTCATTGGGCGAATCGCTCTGGAACTGAAATTGGAATGCTCACTGACATTTGCCCTATCTGAAAGTCTGATAAACACCGGAAAAATGACTAAGTCCAAAAAAAAAAATGTTTTCAACTTTTTTCAATTTTACCCCCGTGGGATAGGTATTCTACCCAAACACATTGGGAACTCTCCTGGGGTACCCTCACACATATTATTCCCTCATTTAGTGGATATTTTCACAAAAAAGTGAAATTTTCAAAAATCCAGAAAATTGGCTGAAAACGACTAAATATCAAGGACTCATTGGGCGAATCGCTCTGGAACTGAAATCGAAACGCTCACTGACATTTGCCCTATCTGAAAGTCTGATAAAGACCGGAAAAATGACTAAGTCCAAAAAAAAAATGTTTTCAACTTTTTTCAATTTTACCACCGTGGGATATATATTCTACCCAAACACAGTGGGAACACTACTGGGGTACCCTCACACATATTATTCCCTCATTTAGTGGATATTTTCACAAAAAAGTGAAATTTTCAAAAATCCAGAAAATTGGCTGAAAACGACTAAATTTCAAGGACTCATTGGGCGAATTGCTCTGGAACTGAAATCGAAACGCTCACTGACATTTGTCCTATCTGAAAGTCTGATAAACGCCGGAAAAATGACTAAGTCCAAAAAAAAACAATTTTTTCAACTTTTTTCAATTTTACCCCCGTGGGATATATATTCTACCCACACACATTTTAAACTCTCCTGGGGTACCGTCACACATGTTATTCCCTCATTTAGTGGATATTTTCACGAAAAAGTGAAATTTTCAAAAATCCAGAAAATTGGCTGAAAACGCTAAATATCAAGGACTTGTTGGGCGAATCGCTCTGGAACTGAAATTGGAATGCTCACTGACATTTGCCCTATCTGAAAGTCTGATAAACGCCGGAAAAATGACTAAGTCCAAAAAAAAAAAAAAATTTTTCAACTTTTTTCAATTTTACCCCCGTGGGGTATATATATTCTACCCACACACATTTTAAACTCTCCTGGGGTACCCTCACACATGTTATTCCCTCATTTAGTGGATATTTTCACAAAAAAGTGAAATTTTCAAAAATCCAGAAAATTGGCTGAAAACGACTAAATATCAAGGACTCATTGGGCGAATCGCTCTGGAACTGAAATTGGAATGCTCACTGACATTTGCCCTATCTGAAAGTCTGATAAACACCGGAAAAATGACTAAGTCCAAAAAAAAAATGTTTTCAACTTTTTTCAATTTTACCCCCGTGGGATATATATTCTACCCAAACACATTTGGAACTCTCCTGGGGTACCTTGACACATATTATTCCCTCATTTAGTCGATATTTTCACAAAAAAGAGAAATTTTCTAAAATCCAGAAAATTGGCTGAAAACGACTAAATATCAAGGACTCATTGGGCGAATCGCTCTTGAACTGAAATCGGAATGCTCACTGACATTTGTCCTATCTGAAAGTCTGATAAACGCCGGAAAAATGACAGTCCAAAAGAAAAATTTTTTCAACTTTTTTCAATTTTACCCCCGTGGGATATATATTCTATCCACACACATTGGGAACTCTCCTGGGGTACCATCACACATATTATTCCCTCATTTAGTGGATATTTTCATAAAAAAGTGAAATTTTCAAAAATCCAAATTATTGGCTGAAAACGACTAAATATCAAGGACTCATTGGGCGAATCGCTCTGGAACTGAAATTGGAATGCTCACTGACATTTGTCCTATCTGAAAGTCTGATAAACGCCAGAAAAATGACTAAGTCCAAAAAAAAAAAAAAATTTTCAACTTTTTTCAATTTTACCCCCGTGGGGTATATATATTCTACCCACACACATTTTAACCTCTCCTGGGGTACCCTCACACATGTTTTTCCCTCATTTAGTGGATATTTTCACAAAAAAGTGAAATTTTCAAAAATCCAGAAAATTGGCTGAAAACGACTAAATATCAAGGACTCATTGGGCGAATCGCTCTGGAACTGAAATCGGAACGCTCACTGACATTTGCCCTATCTGAAAGTCTGATAAACGCCGGAAAAATGACTAAGTCCAAAAAAAAAAAAAAATTTTCAACTTTTTTCAATTTTACCCCCGTGGGGTATATATATTCTACCCACACACATTTTAACCTCTCCTGGGGTACCCTCACACATGTTTTTCCCTCATTTAGTGGATATTTTCACAAAAAAGTGAAATTTTCAAAAATCCAGAAAATTGGCTGAAAACGACTAAATATCAAGGACTCATTGGGCGAATCGCTCTGGAACTGAAATCGGAACGCTCACTGACATTTGCCCTATCTGAAAGTCTGATAAACGTCGGAAAAATGACTAAGTCCAAAAAAAAAAAATTTTTTTCAACTTTTTTCAATTTTACTCCCGTGGGATATATATTCTACCCAAACACATTTGGAACTCTCCTGGGGTACCTTGACACATATTATTCCCTCATTTAGTCGATATTTTCACAAAAAAGAGAAATTTTCAAAAATCCAGAAAATTGGCTGAAAACGACTAAATATCAAGGACTCATTGGGCGAATCGCTCTGGAACTGAAATCGGAACGCTCACTGACATTTGCCCTATCTGAAAGTCTGATAAACGCCGGAAAAATGACTAAGTCCAAAAAAAAAAAATTTTTTTTCAACTTTTTTCAATTTTACCCCCGTGGGATATATATTCTATCCACACACATTGGGAACTCTCCTGGGGTACCATCACACATATTATTCCCTCATTTAGTGGATATTTTCACAATAAAGTGAAATTTTCAAAAATCCAAATTATTGGCTGAAAACGACTAAATATCAAGGACTCCTTTTGCGAATCGCTCTGGAACTGAAATCGGAACGCTCACTGACATTTGCCCTATCTGAAAGTCCAATAAACGCCAGAAAAATGACTAAGTCCCAAAAAAATTTTTCTTCAACTTTTTTCAATTTTACCCCCGTGGGATATATATTCAACCCAAACACATTGGGAGCTCTCCTGGGGTACCCTCACACATATTATTCCCTCATTTAGTGGATATTTTCACAAAAAAGTGAAATTTTCAAAAATCCAGAAAATTGGCTGAAAACGACTAAATATCAAGGATTCATTGGGCGAATCACTCTAGAATTGAAATTGGAATGCTCACTGACATTTGCCCTATCTGAAAGTCTGATAAACGCCGGAAAAATGACTAAGTCCAAAAAAAATTTTTTTTCAACTTTTTTCAATTTTACCCCCGTGGGAGATATATTCTACCCAAACACATTGGGAACTCTCCTGGGGTACCCTCACACATATTATTCCCTCATTTAGTGGATATTTTCACAAAAACGTGAAATTTTCAAAAATCCAGAAAATTGGCTGAAAACGACTAAATATCAAGGACTCATTGGGCGAATCGCTCTGGAACTGAAATTGGAATGCTCACTGACATTTGCCCTATCTGAAAGTCTGATAAACACCGGAAAAATGACTAAGTCCAAAAAAAAAAATGTTTTCAACTTTTTTCAATTTTACCCCCGTGGGATAGGTATTCTACCCAAACACATTGGGAACTCTCCTGGGGTACCCTCACACATATTATTCCCTCATTTAGTGGATATTTTCACAAAAAAGTGAAATTTTCAAAAATCCAGAAAATTGGCTGAAAACGACTAAATATCAAGGACTCATTGGGCGAATCGCTCTGGAACTGAAATCGAAATGCTCACTGACATTTGCCCTATCTGAAAGTCTGATAAAGACCGGAAAAATGACTAAGTCCAAAAAAAAAATGTTTTCAACTTTTTTCAATTTTACCACCGTGGGATATATATTCTACCCAAACACAGTGGGAACACTCCTGGGGTACCCTCACACATATTATTCCCTCATTTAGTGGATATTTTCACAAAAAAGTGAAATTTTCAAAAATCCAGAAAATTGGCTGAAAACGACTAAATTTCAAGGACTCATTTGGCGAATTGCTCTGGAACTGAAATCGAAACGCTCACTGACATTTGTCCTATCTGAAAGTCTGATAAACGCCGGAAAAATGACTAAGTCCAAAAAAAAACAATTTTTTCAACTTTTTTCAATTTTACCCCCGTGGGATATATATTCTACCCACACACATTTTAAACTCTCCTGGGGTACCGTCACACATGTTATTCCCTCATTTAGTGGATATTTTCACAAAAAAGTGAAATTTTCAAAAATCCAGAAAATTGGCTGAAAACGCTAAATATCAAGGACTTGTTGGGCGAATCGCTCTGGAACTGAAATTGGAATGCTCACTGACATTTGCCCTATCTGAAAGTCTGATAAACGCCGGAAAAATGACTAAGTCCAAAAAAAAAAATGTTTTCAACTTTTTTCAATTTTACCCCCGTGGGATATATATTCTACCCACACACATTTGGAACTCTCCTGGGGTACCCTCACACATATTATTCCCTCATTTAGTGAATATTTTCACAAAAAAGTGAAATTTTCAAAAATCCAGAAAATTGGCTGAAAACGACTAAATATCAAGGACTCATTGGGCGAATCGCTCTGGAACTGAAATTGGAATGCTCACTGACATTTGTCCTATCTGAAAGTCTGATAAACGCCGGAAAAATGACTAAGTCCAAAAAAAAAAAAAATTTTTCAACTTTTTTCAATTTTACCCCCGTGGGGTATATATATTCTACCCACACACATTTTAAACTCTCCTGGGGTACCCTCACACATGTTATTCCCTCATTTAGTGGATATTTTCACAAAAAAGTGAAATTTTCAAAAATCCAGAAAATTGGCTGAAAACGACTAAATATCAAGGACTCATTGGGCGAATCGCTCTGGAACTGAAATTGGAATGCTCACTGACATTTGCCCTATCTGAAAGTCTGATAAACACCGGAAAAATGACTAAGTCCAAAAAAAAAATGTTTTCAACTTTTTTCAATTTTACCCCCGTGGGATATATATTCTACCCAAACACATTTGGAACTCTCCTGGGGTACCTTGACACATATTATTCCCTCATTTAGTCGATATTTTCACAAAAAAGAGAAATTTTCAAAAATCCAGAAAATTGGCTGAAAACGACTAAATATCAAGGACTCATTGGGCGAATCGCTCTTGAACTGAAATCGGAATGCTCACTGACATTTGTCCTATCTGAAAGTCTGATAAACGCCGGAAAAATGACTAAGTCCAAAAGAAAAATTTTTTCAACTTTTTTCAATTTTACCCCCGTGGGATATATATTCTATCCACACACATTGGGAACTCTCCTGGGGTACCATCACACATATTATTCCCTCATTTAGTGGATATTTTCATAAAAAAGTGAAATTTTCAAAAATCCAAATTATTGGCTGAAAACGACTAAATATCAAGGACTCATTGGGCGAATCGCTCTGGAACTGAAATTGGAATGCTCACTGACAGTTGTCCTATCTGAAAGTCTGATAAACGCCGGAAAAATGACTAAGTCCAAAAAAAAAAAAAAATTTTCAACTTTTTTCAATTTTACCCCCGTGGGGTATATATATTCTACCCACACACATTTTAACCTCTCCTGGGGTACCCTCACACATGTTTTTCCCTCATTTAGTGGATATTTTCACAAAAAAGTGAAATTTTCAAAAATCCAGAAAATTGGCTGAAAACGACTAAATATCAAGGACTCATTGGGCGAATCGCTCTGGAACTGAAATCGGAACGCTCACTGACATTTGCCCTATCTGAAAGTCTGATAAACGCCGGAAAAATGACTAAGTCCAAAAAAAAAAAAAAATTTTCAACTTTTTTCAATTTTACCCCCGTGGGGTATATATATTCTACCCACACACATTTTAACCTCTCCTGGGGTACCCTCACACATGTTTTTCCCTCATTTAGTGGATATTTTCACAAAAAAGTGAAATTTTCAAAAATCAAGAAAATTGGCTGAAAACGACTAAATATCAAGGACTCATTGGGCGAATCGCTCTGGAACTGAAATCGGAACGCTCACTGACATTTGCCCTATCTGAAAGTCTGATAAACGCCGGAAAAATGACTAAGTCCAAAAAAAAAAAATTTTTTTCAACTTTTTTCAATTTTACCCCCGTGGGATATATATTCTACCCAAACACATTTGGAACTCTCCTGGGGTACCTTGACACATATTATTCCCTCATTTAGTCGATATTTTCACAAAAAAGAGAAATTTTCAAAAATCCAGAAAATTGGCTGAAAACGACTAAATATCAAGGACTCATTGGGCGAATCGCTCTGGAACTGAAATCGGAACGCTCACTGACATTTGCCCTATCTGAAAGTCTGATAAACGCCGGAAAAATGACTAAGTCCAAAAAAAAAAAATTTTTTTTCAACTTTTTTCAACTTTACCCCCGTGGGATATATATTCAACCCAAACACATTGGGAGCTCTCCTGGGGTACCCTCACACATATTATTCCCTCATTTAGTGGATATTTCCACAAAAAAGTGAAATTTTGAAAAATCCAGAAAATTGGCTGAAAACGACTAAATATCAAGGATTCATTGGGCGATTCGCTTTGGAACTGAAATCGAAACGCCCACTGACATTTGCCCTATCTGAAAGTCTGATAAAGACCGGAAAAATGACTAAGTCCAAAAAAAAAATGTTTTCAACTTTTTTCAATTTTACCACCGTGGGATATATATTCTACCCAAACACAGTGGGAACACTCCTGGGGTACCCTCACACATATTATTCCCTCATTTAGTGGATATTTTCACAAAAAAGTGAAATTTTCAAAAATCCAGAAAATTGGCTGAAAACTTCTAAATATCAAGGACTCATTGGGCGATTCGCTTTGGAACTGAAATCGGAACGCTCACTGACATCTGCCCTATCTGAAAGTCTGATAAACACCGGAAAAATGACTAAGTCCAAAAAAAAATGTTTTCAACTTTTTTCAATTTTACCCCCGTGGGATATATATTCTACCCAAACACATTGGGAACTCTCCTGGGGTACCCTCACACATATTATTCCCTCATTTAGTGGATATTTTCACAAAAAAGTGAAATTTTCAAAAATCCAGAAAATTGGCTGAAAACGACTAAATATCAATTACTCATTGGGCGAATCGCTCTGGAACTGAAATCGAAACGCTCAATGACATTTGCCCTATCTGAAAGTCTGATAAACGCCAGAAAAATGACTAAGTCCAAAAAAAAACAATTTTTTCAACTTTTTTCAATTTTACCCCCGTGGGATATATATTCTACCCACACACATTTGGAACTCTCCTGGGGTACCTTGACACATATTATTCCCTCATTTATTCGATATTTTCACAAAAAAGAGAAATTTTCAAAAATCCAGAAAATTGGCTGAAAACGCTAAATATCAAGGACTTATTGGGCGAATCGCTCTGGAACTGAAATTGGAATGCTCACTGACATTTGCCCTATCTGAAAGTCTGATAAACGCCGGAAAAATAACTAAGTCCAAAAAAAAAAATGTTTTCAACTTTTTTCAATTTTACCCCCATGGGATATATATTCTACCCACACACATTTGGAACTCTCCTGGGGTACCCTCACACATATTATTCCCTCATTTAGTGAATATTTTCACAAAAAAGTGAAATTTTCAAAAATCCTGAAAATTGGCTGAAAACGACTAAATATCAAGGACTCACTGGGTGAATCGCTCTGGAACTGAAATCGGAACACTCACTGACATTTGCCCTATCTGAAAGTCTGATAAACGCCAGAAAAATGACTAAGTCCAAAAAAAAAAAAATTTTTTCAACTTTTTTCAATTTTACCCCCGTGGGATATATATTCTACCCAAACACATTGGGAGCTCTCCTGGGGTACCCTCACACATATTATTCCCTCATTTAGTGGATATTTTCACAAAAAAGTGAAATTTTCAAAAATCCAGAAAATTGGCTGAAAACGACTAAATATCAAGGACTCATTGGGCGAATCGCTTTGGAACTGAAATCGGAACGCTCACTGACATTTGCCCTATCTGAAAATCTGATAAACGCCGGAAAAATTACTAAGTAAAAAAAAAACAATTTTTTTCAACTTTTTTTAATTTTACCCCCGTGGGATATATATTCTACCCACACACATTGGGAACTCTCCTGGGGTACCCTCACACATATTATTCCCTCATTTAGTGGATATTTTCACAAAAAAGTGAAATTTTCAAAAATCCAGAAAATTGGCTGAAAACGACTAAATATCAAGGACTCATTGAGCGAATCGCTCTGGAACTGAAATCGGAACGCTCACTGACATTTGCCCTATCTGAAAGTCCAATAAACGCCAGAAAAATGACTAAGTCCCAAAAAAATTTTTTTTCAACTTTTTTCAATTTTACCCCCATGGGATATATATTCTACCCAAACACATTGGGAGCTCTCCTGGGGTACCCTCACACATATTATTCCCTCATTTAGTGGATATTTTCACAAAAAAGTGAAATTTTCAAAAATCCAGAAAATTGGCTGAAAACTACTAAATATCAAGGACTCATTGGGCGAATCGCTTTGGAACTGAAATCGGAACGCTCACTGACATCTGCCCTATCTGAAAGTCTGATAAACATCGGAAAAATGACTAAGTCCAAAAAAAAAATGTTTTCAACTTTTTTCAATTTTACCCCCGTGGGATATATTCTACCCAAACACATTGGGAACTCTCCTGGGGTACCCTCACACATATTATTCCCTCATTTAGTGGATATTTTCACAAAAAAGTGAAATTTTCAAAAATCCAGAAAATTGGCTGAAAACGACTAAATATCAAGGACTCATTGGGCGAATCGCTCTGGAACTGAAATCGAAACGCTCAATGACATTTGCCCTATCTGAAAGTCTGATAAACGCCGGAAAAATGACTAAGTCCAAAAAAAAAAAAAAATTTTCAACTTTTTTCAATTTTACCCCCGTGGGGTATATATATTCTACCCACACACATTTTAAACTCTCCTGGGGTACCCTCACACATGTTATTCCCTCATTTAGTGGATATTTTCACAAAAAAAGTGAAATTTTCAAAAATCCAGAAAATTGGCTGAAAACGCTAAATATCAAGGACTTATTGGGCGAATCGCTCTGGAACTGAAATTGGAATGCTCACTGACATTTGCCCTATCTGAAAGTCTGATAAACTCCGGAAAAATGACTAAGTCCAAAAGAAAAATTTTTTCAACTTTTTTCAATTTTACCCCCGTGGGATATATATTCTACCCAAACACATTGGGAACTCTCCTGGGGTAACCTCACACATATTATTCCCTCATTTAGTGGATATTTTCACAAAAAAGTGAAATTTTCAAAAATCCAAAATATTGGCTGAAAATGACTAAATATCAAGGACTCATTGGGAGAATCGCTCTGGAACTGAAATCGGAACGCTCACTGACATTTGCCCTATCTGAAAGTCCAATTAACGCCAGAAAAATGACTAAGTCCCAAAAAAAATTTTTTTCAACTTTTTTCAATTTTACCCCCGTGGGATATATATTCTACCCACACACATTGGGAACTCTCCTGGGGTACCCTCACACATATTATTCCCTCATTTAGTGGATATTTTCACAAAAAAGTGAAATTTTCAAAAATCCAGAAAATTGGCTGAAAACGACTAAATATCAAGGACTCATTGAGCGAATCACTCTGGAACTGAAATTGGAATGCTCTCTGACATTTGCCCTATCTGAAAGTCTGATAAACGCCGGAAAAATGACTAAGTCCAAAAAAAAAAATTTTTCAACTTTTTTCAATTTTACACCCGTGGGATATATATTGTACCCAAACACATTGGGAACTTTCCTGGGGTACCCTCAGACATATTATTCCCTCATTTAGTGGATATTTTCACAAAAAAGTGAAATTTTCAAAAATCCAGAAAATTGGCTGAAAACGACTAAATATCAAGGACTCACTGGGTGAATCGCTCTGGAACTGAAATCGGAACGCTCACTGACATTTGCCCTATCTGAAAGTCTGATAAACGCCAGAAAAATGACTAAGTCCAAAAAAAAAAAATTTTTTTCAACTTTTTTCAATTTTACCCCCGTGGGATATATATTCTACCCAAACACATTGGGAGCTCTCCTGGGGTACCCTCACACATATTATTCCCTCATTTAGTGGATATTTTCACAAAAAAGTGAAATTTTCAAAAATCCAGAAAATTGGCTGAAAACGCTAAATATCAAGGACTTATTGGGCGAATCGCTCTGGAACTGAAATTGGAATGCTCACTGACATTTGCCCTATCTGAAAGTCTGATAAACGCCGGAAAAATAACTAAGTCCAAAAAAAAAAATGTTTTCAACTTTTTTCAATTTTACCCCCATGGGATATATATTCTACCCACACACATTTGGAACTCTCCTGGGGTACCCTCACACATATTATTCCCTCATTTAGTGAATATTTTCACAAAAAAGTGAAATTTTCAAAAATCCAGAAAATTGGCTGAAAACGACTAAATATCAAGGACTCACTGGGTGAATCGCTCTGGAACTGAAATCGGAACGCTCACTGACATTTGCCCTATCTGAAAGTCTGATAAACGCCAGAAAAATGACTAAGTCCAAAAAAAAAAAATTTTTTTCAACTTTTTTCAATTTTACCCCCGTGGGATATATATTCTACCCAAACACATTGGGAGCTCTCCTGGGGTACCCTCACACATATTATTCCCTCATTTAGTGGATATTTTCACAAAAAAGTGAAATTTTCAAAAATCCAGAAAATTGGCTGAAAACGACTAAACATCAAGGACTCATTGGGCGAATCGCTTTGGAACTGAAATCGGAACGCTCACTAACATTTGCCCTATCTGAAAGTCTGATAAACTCCGGAAAAATGACTAAGTCCAAAAGAAAAATTTTTTCAACTTTTTTCAATTTTACCCCCGTGGGATATATATTCTACCCAAACACATTGGGAACTCTCCTGGGGTACCCTCACACATATTATTCCCTCATTTAGTGGATATTTTCACAAAAAAGTGAAATTTTCAAAAATCCAGAAAATTGGCTGAAAACTACTAAATATCAAGGACTCATTGAGTGAATCACTCTGGAACTGAAATTGGAATGCTCTCTGACATTTGCCCTATCTGAAAGTCTGATAAACGCCAGAAAAATGACTAAGTCAAAAAAAAAAAATTTTTCAACTTTTTTCAATTTTACACCCGTGGGATATATATTGTACCCAAACACATTGGGAACTTTCCTGGGGTACCCTCAGACATATTATTCCCTCATTAAGTGGATATTTTCACAAAAAAGTGAAATTTTCAAAAATCCAGAAAATTGGCTGGAAATGACTAAATATCAAGGACTCATTGGGCGAATCGCTCTGGAACTGAAATCGGAATGCTCACTGACATTTGCCCTATCTGAAAGTCTGATAAACACCGGAAAAATGACTAAGTCCAAAAAAAAACAATTTTTTCAACTTTTTTCAATTTTACCCCCGTGGGATATATATTCTACCCACACACATTTGGAACTCTCCTGGGGTACCTTGACACATATTATTACCTCATTTAGTCGATATTTTCACAAAAAGAGAAATTTTCAAAAATCCAGAAAATTGGCTGAAAACGACTAAATATCAAGGACTCATTGGGCGAATCGCTCTGGAACTGAAATCGGAATGCTCACTGACATTTGCCCTATCTGAAAGTCTGATAAACGCCGGAAAAATGACTAAGTCCAAAAGAAAAATTTTTTCAACTTTTTTCAATTTTACCCCCGTGGGATATATATTCTATCCAAACACATTGGGAACTCTCCTGGGGTACCCTCAGACATATTATTCCCTCATTTAGTGGATATTTTCACAAAAAAGTGAAATTTTCAAAAATCCAGAAAATTGGCTGGAAATGACTAAATATCAAGGACTCATTGGGCGAATCGCTCTGGAACTGAAATCGGAATGCTCACTGACATTTGCCCTATCTGAAAGTCTGATAAACACCGGAAAAATGACTAAGTCCAAAAAAAAACAATTTTTTCAACTTTTTTCAATTTTACCCCCGTGGGATATATATTCTACCCACACACATTTGGAACTCTCCTGGGGTACCTTGACACATATTATTCCCTCATTTAGTGGATATTTTCACAAAAAAGTAAAATTTTCAAAAATCCAGAAAATTGGCTGAAAATGACTAAATATCAAGGACTCATTGGGCGAATCGCTCTGGAACTGAAATCGGAACGCTCACTGACATTTGACCTATCTGAAAATCTGATAAACGCCGGAAAAATGACTAAGTAAAAAAAAAACTATTTTTTTCAACTTTTTTTAATTTTACCCCCGTGGGATATATATTCTACCCACACACATTGGGAACTCTCTGGGGTACCCTCACACATATTATTCCCTCATTTAGTGGATATTTTCACAAAAAAGTGAAATTTTCAAAAATCCAGAAAATTGGCTGAAAACGACTAAATATCAAGGACTCATTGGGCGATTCACTCTAGAATTGAAATTGGAATGCTCACTGACATTTGCCCTATCTGAAAGTCTGATAAACGCCGGAAAAATGACTAAGTCCAAAAAAAAATTTTTTTAAACTTTTTTCAATTTTACCTCCGTGGGATATATATTTTACCCAAACACATTGGGAACTCTCCTGGGGAACCCTCACACATATTATTCCCTCATTTAGTGGATATTTTCACAAAAAAGTGAAATTTTCAAAAATCCAAAATATTGGCTGAAAATGACTAAATATCAAGGACTCATTGGGCGAATCGCTCTGGAACTGAAATCGGAACGCTCACTGACATTTGCCCTAACTGAAAATCTGATAAACGCCGGAAAAATGACTAAGTCCAAAAAAAATTTTTTTTCAACTTTTTTCAATTTTACCCCCGTGGAATATATATTCTACCCACACACATTGGGAACTCTCCTGGGGTACCCTCACACATATTATTCCCTCATTTAGTGGATATTTTCACAAAAAAGTGAAATTTTAAAAAATTCAGAAAATTGGCTGAAAATGACTAAATATCAAGGACTCATTGGGCGAATCGCTCTGGAACTGAAATTGCAACGCTCACTGACATTTGCCCTATCTGAAAGTCTCATAAACGCCGGAAAAATAACTAAGTTCAAAAGAAAAATTTTTTCAACTTTTTTCAATTTTACCCCCGTGGGATATATATTCTATCCAAACACATTGGGAACTCTCCTGGGGTACCCTCAGACATATTATTCCCTCATTTAGTGGATATTTTCACAAAAAAGTGAAATTTTCAAAAATCCAGAAAATTGGCTGGAAATGACTAAATATCAAGGACTCATTGGGCGAATCGCTCTGGAACTGAAATCGGAATGCTCACTGACATTTGCCCTATCTGAAAGTCTGATAAACACCGGAAAAATGACTAAGTCCAAAAAAAAACAATTTTTTCAACTTTTTTCAATTTTACCCCCGTGGGATATATATTCTACCCACACACATTTGGAACTCTCCTGGGGTACCTTGACACATATTATTCCCTCATTTAGTGGATATTTTCACAAAAAAGTAAAATTTTCAAAAATCCAGAAAATTGGCTGAAAATGACTAAATATCAAGGACTCATTGGGCGAATCGCTCTGGAACTGAAATCGGAACGCTCACTGACATTTGACCTATCTGAAAATCTGATAAACGCCGGAAAAATGACTAAGTAAAAAAAAAACTATTTTTTTCAACTTTTTTTAATTTTACCCCCGTGGGATATATATTCTACCCACACACATTGGGAACTCTCTGGGGTACCCTCACACATATTATTCCCTCATTTAGTGGATATTTTCACAAAAAAGTGAAATTTTCAAAAATCCAGAAAATTGGCTGAAAACGACTAAATATCAAGGACTCATTGGGCGATTCACTCTAGAATTGAAATTGGAATGCTCACTGACATTTGCCCTATCTGAAAGTCTGATAAACGCCGGAAAAATGACTAAGTCCAAAAAAAAATTTTTTTAAACTTTTTTCAATTTTACCTCCGTGGGATATATATTTTACCCAAACACATTGGGAACTCTCCTGGGGAACCCTCACACATATTATTCCCTCATTTAGTGGATATTTTCACAAAAAAGTGAAATTTTCAAAAATCCAAAATATTGGCTGAAAATGACTAAATATCAAGGACTCATTGGGCGAATCGCTCTGGAACTGAAATCGGAACGCTCACTGACATTTGCCCTAACTGAAAATCTGATAAACGCCGGAAAAATGACTAAGTCCAAAAAAAATTTTTTTTCAACTTTTTTCAATTTTACCCCCGTGGAATATATATTCTACCCACACACATTGGGAACTCTCCTGGGGTACCCTCACACATATTATTCCCTCATTTAGTGGATATTTTCACAAAAAAGTGAAATTTTAAAAAATTCAGAAAATTGGCTGAAAATGACTAAATATCAAGGACTCATTGGGCGAATCGCTCTGGAACTGAAATTGCAACGCTCACTGACATTTGCCCTATCTGAAAGTCTCATAAACGCCGGAAAAATAACTAAGTTCAAAAGAAAAATTTTTTCAACTTTTTTCAATTTTACCCCCGTGGGATATATATTCTACCCAAACACATTGGGAGCTCTCCTGGGGTACCCTCACACATATTATTCCCTCATTTAGTGGATATTTTCACAAAAAAGTGAAATTTTCAAAAATCCAGAAAATTGGCTGAAAACGACTAAATATCAAGGACTCATTGGGCGAATCACTCTAGAATTGAAATTGGAATGCTCACTGACATTTGCCCTATCTGAAAGTCTGATAAACGCCGGAAAAATGACTAAGTCCAAAAAAAAAAATTTTTCAACTTTTTTCAATTTTACCCACGTGGGATATATATTCTACCCAAACACATTGGGAACTCTCCTGGGGTACCCTCACACATATTATTCCCTCATTTAGTGGATATTTTCACAAAAAAGTGAAATTTTCAAAAGTCCAGAAAATTGGCTGAAAACGACTAAATATCAAGGACTCATTGGGCGAATCGCTCTGGAACTGAAATTGCAACGCTCACTGACATTTGCCCTATCTGAAAGTCTGATAAACGCCAGAAAAATGACTAAGTCCAAAAAAAATTTTTTTTCAACTTTTTTCAATTTTACCCTCGTGGAATATATATTCTACCCAAACACATTGGGAGCTCTCCTGGGGTACCCTCACACATATTATTCCCTCATTTAGTGGATATTTTCACAAAAAAGTGAAATTTTCAAAAATCCAAAATATTGGCTGAAAACGACTAAATATCAAAGACTCATTGGGCGAATCGCTCTGGAACTGAAATCGGAACGCTCACTGACATTTGCCCTATCTGAAAGTATGATAAACGCTGGAAAAATGACTAAGTCCAAAAGAAAAATTATTTCAACTTTTTTCAATTTTACCCCCGTGGGATATATATTCTACCCACACACATTGGGAACTCTCCTGGGGTACCCTCACACATATTATTCCCTCATTTAGTGGATATTTTCACAAAAAAGTGAAATTTTCAAAAATCCAGGAAATTGGCTGAAAACGACTAAATATCAAAGACTCATTGGGCGAATCGCTCTGGAACTGAAATCGGAACGCTCACTGACATTTGCCCTATCTGAAAGTATGATAAACGCTGGAAAAATGACTAAGTCCAAAAGAAAAATTATTTCAACTTTTTTCAATTTTACCCCCGTGGGATATATATTCTACCCACACACATTGGGAACTCTCCTGGGGTACCCTCACGCATATTATTAGCTCATTTAGTGGATATTTTCACAAAAAAGTGAAATTTTCAAAAATTCTGAAAATTGGCTGAAAACGACTAAATATCAAGGACTCATTGGGCGAATCGCTCTGGAACTGAAATCGGAACGCTCACTGACATTTGCCCTATCTGAAAGTATGATAAACGCTGGAAAAATGAATAAGTCCAAAATAAAAATTATTTCAACTTATTTCAATTTTACCCCCGTGGGATATATATTCTACCCACACACATTGGGAACTCTCCTGGGGTACCCTCACACATATTATTCCCTCATTTAGTGGATATTTTCACAAAAAAGTGAAATTTTCAAAAATCCAGAAAATTGGATGAAAACGACTAAATATCAAGGACTCATTGGGCGAATCGCTCTGGAACTGAAATCGGAACGCTCACTGACATTTACCCTATCTGAAAGTCTGATACACGCCGGAAAAATGACTAAGTCCAAAAAAAAATTTTTTTCAACTTTTTTCAATTTTACCCCCGTGGGATATATATTTTACCCAAACACATTGGGAACTCTCCTGGGGAACCCTCACACATATTATTCCCTCATTTAGTGGATATTTTCACAAAAAAGTGAAATTTTCAAAGATCCAAAATATTGGCTGAAAACGACTAAATATCAAGGACTCATTGGGCGAATCGCTCTGGAACTGAAATTGAAACGCTCACTGACATTTGCCCTATCTTAAAGTCTGATAATCGCCGGAAAAATGACTAAGTCGAAAAGAAAAATTTTTTCAACTTTTTTCAATTTTACCCCCGTGGGATATGTATTCTACCCACACACATTGGGAACTCTCCTGGGGTACCCTCACACATATTATTACCTCATTTAGTGGATATTTTCACAAAAAAGTGAAATTTTCAAAAATCCAGGAAATTGGCTGAAAACGACTAAATATGAAGGACTCATTGGGCGAATCGCTCTGGAACTGAAATCGGAACGCTCACTGACATTTGCCCTATCTGAAAGTCTGATAAACGTCGGAAAAATGACTAAGTCCAAAAAAAATTTTTTTTCAACTTTTTTCAATTTTACCCCTGTGGGATATATATTCTACCCAAACACATTGGGAACTCTCCTGGGGTACCCTCACACATATTATTCCCTCATTTAGTGGATATTTTCACAAAAAAGTGAAATTTTCAAAAATCCAGGAAATTTGCTGAAAACGACTAAATATCAAGGACTCATTGGGCGAATCGCTCTGGAACGGAAATTGGAACACTCACTGACATTTGCCCTATCTGAAAGTCTGATAAACACCGGAAAAATGACTAAGTCCAAAAAAAAATTTTTTTAAACTTTTTTCAATTTTACCCCCGTGGGATATATATTCTACCCACACACATTTGGAACTCTCCTGGGGTACCCTCACACATATTATTCCCTCATTTAGTGGATATTTTCACAAAAAAGTGAAATTTTCAAAAATCCAGAAAATTGGCTGAAAACGACTAAATATCAAGGACTCATTGGGCGAATCGCTCTGGAACTGAAATCGGAACGCTCACTGACATTTGCCCTATCTGAAAGTCTGATAAACGCCGGAAAAATGAGTAAGTCCGAAAAAAAAAATTTTTTTTCAACTTTTTTCAATTTTACCCCCGTGGGATATATATTCTACCCACACACATTGGGAACTCTCCTGGGGTACCCTCACACATATTATTTCCTCATTTAGTGGATATTTTCACAAAAAAGTGAAATTTTCAAAAATCCAGGAAATTGGCTGAAAACGACTAAATATCAAGGACTCATTGGGCGAATCGCTCTGGAACTGAAATCGGAACGCTCACTGACATTTGCCCTATCTGAAAGTCTGATAAACGCCGGAAAAATGACTAAGTCCAAAAAAAACAATTTTTTTCAACTTTTTTCAATTTTAACCCTGTGGGATATATATTCTACCCAAACACATTGGGAACTCTCCTGGGGTACCCTCACACATATTATTCCCTCATTTAGTGGATATTTTCACAAAAAAGTGAAATTTTCAAAAATTCAGAAAATTGGCTGAAAACGACTAAATATCAAGGACTCATTGGACGAGTCGCTCTGGAACAGGAAATTGGAATGCTCACTGACATTTGCCCTATCTGAAAGTCTGATAAACGCCGGAAAAATGACTAAGTCGAAAAGAAAAATTTTTTCAACTTTTTTCAATTTTACCCCTGTGGGATATATATTCTACCCAAACACATTGGGAACTCTCCTGGGGTACCCTCACACATATTATTCCCTCATTTAGTGGATATTTTCACAAAAAAGTGAAATTTTCAAAAATCCAGGAAATTGGCTGAAAACGACTAAATATCAAGGACTCATTGGGCGAATCACTCTGGAACTGAAATCGGAACGCTCACTGACATTTGCCCTATCTGAAAGTCTGATAAACGCCGGAAAAATGACTAAGTAAAAAAAAAACAATTTTTTTCAACTTTTTTCAATTTTACCCCTGTGGGATATATATTCTACCCAAACACATTGGGAACTCTCCTGGGGTACCGGCACACATATTATTCCCTCATTTAGTGGATATTTTCACAAAAAAGTGAAATTTTCAAAAATCCAGAAAATTGGCTGAAAATGACTAAATATCAAGGACTCATTGGGCGAATCGCTCTGGAACGGAAATTGGAACACTCACTGACATTTGCCCTATCTGAAAGTCTGATAAACACCGGAAAAATGACTAAGTCCAAAAAAAAATTTTTTTAAACTTTTTTCAATTTTACCCCCGTGGGATATATATTCTACCCACACACATTTGGAACTCTCCTGGGGTACCCTCACACATATTATTCCCTCATTTAGTGGATATTTTCACAAAAAAGTGAAATTTTCAAAAATCCAGAAAATTGCCTGAAAACGACTAAATATCAAGGACTCATTGGGCGAATCGCTCTGGAACTGAAATCGGAACGCTCACTGACATTTGCCCTATCTGAAAGTTTGATAAACGCTGGAAAAATGACTAAGTCCAAAAGAAAAATTATTTCAACTTTTATCAATTTTACCCCCGTGGGATATATATTCTACCCACACACATTGTGAACTCTCCTGGGGTACCCTCACACATAATATTCCCTCATTTAGTGGATATTTTCACAAAAAAGTGAAATTTTCAAAAATTCAGAAAATTGGCTGAAAACGACTAAATATCAAGGACTCATTGGGCGAATCGCTCTGGAACTGAAATCGGAACGCTCACTGACATTTGCCCTATCTGAAAGTCTGATAAACGCCGGAAAAATGAGTAAGTCCAAAACAAAAATTTTTTTTCAACTTTTTTCAATTTTACCCCCGTGGGATATATATTCTACCCACACACATTGGGAACTCTCCTGGGGTACCCTCACACATATTATTCCCTCATTTAGTGGATATTTTCACAAAAAAGTGAAATTTTCAAAAATCCAGGAAATTGGCTGAAAACGACTAAATATCAAGGACTCATTGGGCGAATCGCTCTGGAACTGAAATCGGAACACTCACTGACATTTGCCCTATCTGAAAGTATGATAAACGCTGGAAAAATGACTAAGTCCAAAAGAAAAATTATTTCAACTTTTTTCAATTTTACCCCCGTGGGATATATATTCTACCCACACACATTGGGAACTCTCCTGGGGTACCCTCACACATAATATTCCCTCATTTAGTGGATATTTTCACAAAAAAGTGAAATTTTCAAAAATTCAGAAAATTGGCTGAAAACGACTAAATATCAAGGACTCATTGGGCGAATCGCTCTGGAACTGAAATCGGAACGCTCACTGACATTTGCCCTATCTGAAAGTCTGATAAACGCCGGAAAAATGAGTAAGTCCAAAACAAAAAATTTTTTTCAACTTTTTTCAATTTTACCCCCGTGGGATATATATTCTACCCACACACATTGGGAACTCTCCTGGGGTACCCTCACACATATTATTCCCTCATTTAGTGGATATTTTCACAAAAAAGTGAAATTTTCAAAAATCCAGGAAATTGGCTGAAAACGACTAAATATCAAGGACTCATTGGGCGAATCGCTCTGGAACTGAAATCGGAACACTCACTGACATTTGCCCTATCTGAAAGTATGATAAACGCTGGAAAAATGACTAAGTCCAAAAGAAAAATTATTTCAACTTTTTTCAATTTTACCCCCGTGGGATATATATTCTACCCACACACATTGGGAACTCTCCTGGGGTACCCTCACACATATTATTACCTCATTTAGTGGATATTTTCACAAAAAAGTGAAATTTTCAAAAATCCAGGAAATTGGCTGAAAACGACTAAATATCAAGGACTCATTGGGCGAATCGCTCTGGAACTGAAATCGGAACTCTCACTGATATTTGCCCTATCTGAAAGTCTGATAAACGCCGGAAAAATGACTAAGTCCAAAAAAAATTTTTTTTCAACTTTTTTCAATTTTACCCCTGTGGGATATATATTCTACCCAAACACATTGGGAACTCTCCTGGGGTACCCTCACACATATTATTCCCTCATTTAGTGGATATTTTCACAAAAAAGTGAAATTTTCAAAAATCCAGGAAATTGGCTGAAAACGACTAAATATCAAGGACTCATTGGGCGAATCACTCTACAACTGAAATCGGAACGCTCACTGACATTTGCCCTATCTGAAAGTCTGATAAACGCCGGAAAAATTACTAAGTCCAAAAAAAACAATTTTTTTCAACTTTTTTCAATTTTACCCCTGTGGGATATATATTTTACCCAAACACATTGGGAACTCTCCTGGGAAACCCTCACACATATTATTCCCTCATTTAGTGGATATTTTCACAAAAAAGTGAAATTTTCAAAAATCCAAAATATTGGCTGAAAACGACTAAATATCAAGGACTCATTGGGCGAATTGCTTTGGAACTGAAATCGGAATGCTCACTGACATTTCCCCTATCTGAAAGTCTGATAAACGCCGGAAAAATGACTAAGTCCAAAAGAAAAATTTTTTCAACTTTTTTCAATTTTACCCCCGTGGGATATATATTCTACCCACACACATTGGGAACTCTCCTGGGGTACCCTCACACATATTATTCCCTCATTTAGTGGATATTTTCACAAAAAAGTGAAATTTTCAAAAATCCAGAAAATTGGATGAAAACGACTAAATATCAAGGACTCATTGGGCGAATCGCTCTGGAACTGAAATCGGAACGCTCACTGACATTTGCCCTATCTTAAAGTCTGATAATCGCCGGAAAAATGACTAAGTCCCAAAAAAAATTTTTTTCAACTTTTTTCAATTTTACCCCCGTGGGATATATATTTTACCCAAACACATTGGGAACTCTCCTGGGGAACCCTCACACATATTATTCCCTCATTTAGTGGATATTTTCACAAAAAAGTGAAATTTTCAAAAATTCAGAAAATTGGCTGAAAACGACTAAATATCAAGGACTCATTGGACGAGACGCTCTGGAACTGAAATTGGAACGCTCACTGACATTTGCCCTATCTGAAAGTCTGATAAACGCCGGAAAAATGACTAAGTCCAAAAGAAAAATTTTTTCAACTTTTTTCAATTTTACCCCCGTGGGATATATATTCTACCCACACACATTGGGAACTCTCCTGGGGTACCCTCACACATATTATTACCTCATTTAGTGGATATTTTCACAAAAAAGTGAAATTTTCAAAAATCCAGGAAATTGGCTGAAAACGACTAAATATCAAGGACTCATTGGGCGAATCACTCTAGAACTGAAATCGGAACGCTCACTGACATTTGCCCTATCTGAAAGTCTGATAAACGCCGGAAAAATTACTAAGTCCAAAAAAAACAATTTTTTTCAACTTTTTTCAATTTTACCCCTGTGGGATATATATTTTACCCAAACACATTGGGAACTCTCCTGGGAAACCCTCACACATATTATTCCCTCATTTAGTGGATATTTTCTCAAAAAAGTGAAATTTTCAAAAATCCAAAATATTGGCTGAAAACGACTAAATATCAAGGACTCATTGGGCGAATTGCTTTGGAACTGAAATCGGAATGCTCACTGACATTTCCCCTATCTGAAAGTCTGATAAACGCCGGAAAAATGACTAAGTCCAAAAGAAAAATTTTTTCAACTTTTTTCAATTTTACCCCCGTGGGATATATATTCTACCCACACACATTGGGAACTCTCCTGGGGTACCCTCACACATATTATTCCCTCATTTAGTGGATATTTTCACAAAAAAGTGAAATTTTCAAAAATCCAGAAAATTGGATGAAAACGACTAAATATCAAGGACTCATTGGGCGAATCGCTCTGGAACTGAAATCGGAACGCTCACTGACATTTGCCCTATCTTAAAGTCTGATAATCGCCGGAAAAATGACTAAGTCCAAAAAAATATTTTTTTCAACTTTTTTCAATTTTACCCCCGTGGGATATATATTTTACCCAAACACATTGGGAACTCTCCTGGGGAACCCTCACACATATTATTCCCTCATTTAGTGGATATTTTCACAAAAAAGTGAAATTTTCAAAAATTCAGAAAATTGGCTGAAAACGACTAAATATCAAGGACTCATTGGACGAGACGCTCTGGAACTGAAATTGGAACGCTCACTGACATTTGCCCTATCTGAAAGTCTGATAAACGCCGGAAAAATGACTAAGTCCAAAAGAAAAATTTTTTCAACTTTTTTCAATTTTACCCCCGTGGGATATATATTCTACCCACACACATTGGGAACTCTCCTGGGGTACCCTCACACATATTATTACCTCATTTAGTGGATATTTTCACAAAAAAGTGAAATTTTCAAAAATCCAGGAAATTGGCTGAAAACGACTAAATATGAAGGACTCATTGGGTGAATCGCTCTGGAACTGAAATCGGAACGCTCACTGACATTTGCCCTATCTGAAAGTCTGATAAACGCCGGAAAAATGACTAAGTCCAAAAAAAATTTTATTTCAACTTTTTTCAATTTTACCCCTGTGGGATATATATTCTACCCAAACACTTTGGGAACTCTCCTGGGGTACCCTCACACATATTATTCCCTCATTTAGTGGATATTTTCACAAAAAAGTGAAATTTTCAAAAATCCAGGAAATTGGCTGAAAACGACTAAATATCAAGGACTCATTGGGCGAATCACTCTAGAACTGAAATCGGAACGCTCACTGACATTTGCCCTATCTGAAAGTCTGATAAGCGCCGGAAAAATGACTAAGTCCAAAAAAAACAATTTTTTTCAACTTTTTTCAATTTTACCCCTGTGGGATATATATTTTACCCAAACACATTGGGAACTCTCCTGGGAAACCCTCACACATATTATTCCCTCATTTAGTGGATATTTTCACAAAAAAGTGAAATTTTCAAAAATCCAAAATATTGGCTGAAAACGACTAAATATCAAGGACTCATTGGGCGAATTGCTTTGGAACTGAAATCGGAATGCTCACTGACATTTCCCCTATCTGAAAGTCTGATAAACGCCGGAAAAATGACTAAGTCCAAAAAAAATTTTTTTTCAACTTTTTTCAATTTTACCCCTGTGGGATATATATTCTACCCAAACACATTGGGAACTCTCCTGGGGTACCCTCACACATATTATTCCCTCATTTAGTGGATATTTTCACAAAAAAGTGAAATTTTCAAAAATCCAGGAAATTGGCTGAAAACGACTAAATATCAAGGACTCATTGGGCGAATCACTCTAGAACTGAAATCGGAACGCTCACTGACATTTGCCCTATCTGAAAGTCTGATAAACGCCGGAAAAATTACTAAGTCCAAAAAAAACAATTTTTTTCAACTTTTTTCAATTTTACCCCTGTGGGATATATATTTTACCCAAACACATTGGGAACTCTCCTGGGAAACCCTCACACATATTATTCCCTCATTTAGTGGATATTTTCACAAAAAAGTGAAATTTTCAAAAATCCAAAATATTGGCTGAAAACGACTAAATATCAAGGACTCATTGGGCGAATTGCTTTGGAACTGAAATCGGAATGCTCACTGACATTTCCCCTATCTGAAAGTCTGATAAACGCCGGAAAAATGACTAAGTCCAAAAGAAAAATTTTTTCAACTTTTTTCAATTTTACCCCCGTGGGATATATATTCTACCCACACACATTGGGAACTCTCCTGGGGTACCCTCACACATATTATTCCCTCATTTAGTGGATATTTTCACAAAAAAGTGAAATTTTCAAAAATCCAGAAAATTGGATGAAAACGACTAAATATCAAGGACTCATTGGGCGAATCGCTCTGGAACTGAAATCGGAACGCTCACTGACATTTGCCCTATCTTAAAGTCTGATAATCGCCGGAAAAATGACTAAGTCCCAAAAAAAATTTTTTTCAACTTTTTTCAATTTTACCCCCGTGGGATATATATTTTACCCAAACACATTGGGAACTCTCCTGGGGAACCCTCACACATATTATTCCCTCATTTAGTGGATATTTTCACAAAAAAGTGAAATTTTCAAAAATTCAGAAAATTGGCTGAAAACGACTAAATATCAAGGACTCATTGGACGAGACGCTCTGGAACTGAAATTGGAACGCTCACTGACATTTGCCCTATCTGAAAGTCTGATAAACGCCGGAAAAATGACTAAGTCCAAAAGAAAAATTTTTTCAACTTTTTTCAATTTTACCCCCGTGGGATATATATTCTACCCACACACATTGGGAACTCTCCTGGGGTACCCTCACACATATTATTACCTCATTTAGTGGATATTTTCACAAAAAAGTGAAATTTTCAAAAATCCAGGAAATTGGCTGAAAACGACTAAATATCAAGGACTCATTGGGCGAATCACTCTAGAACTGAAATCGGAACGCTCACTGACATTTGCCCTATCTGAAAGTCTGATAAACGCCGGAAAAATTACTAAGTCCAAAAAAAACAATTTTTTTCAACTTTTTTCAATTTTACCCCTGTGGGATATATATTTTACCCAAACACATTGGGAACTCTCCTGGGAAACCCTCACACATATTATTCCCTCATTTAGTGGATATTTTCTCAAAAAAGTGAAATTTTCAAAAATCCAAAATATTGGCTGAAAACGACTAAATATCAAGGACTCATTGGGCGAATTGCTTTGGAACTGAAATCGGAATGCTCACTGACATTTCCCCTATCTGAAAGTCTGATAAACGCCGGAAAAATGACTAAGTCCAAAAGAAAAATTTTTTCAACTTTTTTCAATTTTACCCCCGTGGGATATATATTCTACCCACACACATTGGGAACTCTCCTGGGGTACCCTCACACATATTATTCCCTCATTTAGTGGATATTTTCACAAAAAAGTGAAATTTTCAAAAATCCAGAAAATTGGATGAAAACGACTAAATATCAAGGACTCATTGGGCGAATCGCTCTGGAACTGAAATCGGAACGCTCACTGACATTTGCCCTATCTTAAAGTCTGATAATCGCCGGAAAAATGACTAAGTCCAAAAAAATATTTTTTTCAACTTTTTTCAATTTTACCCCCGTGGGATATATATTTTACCCAAACACATTGGGAACTCTCCTGGGGAACCCTCACACATATTATTCCCTCATTTAGTGGATATTTTCACAAAAAAGTGAAATTTTCAAAAATTCAGAAAATTGGCTGAAAACGACTAAATATCAAGGACTCATTGGACGAGACGCTCTGGAACTGAAATTGGAACGCTCACTGACATTTGCCCTATCTGAAAGTCTGATAAACGCCGGAAAAATGACTAAGTCCAAAAGAAAAATTTTTTCAACTTTTTTCAATTTTACCCCCGTGGGATATATATTCTACCCACACACATTGGGAACTCTCCTGGGGTACCCTCACACATATTATTACCTCATTTAGTGGATATTTTCACAAAAAAGTGAAATTTTCAAAAATCCAGGAAATTGGCTGAAAACGACTAAATATGAAGGACTCATTGGGTGAATCGCTCTGGAACTGAAATCGGAACGCTCACTGACATTTGCCCTATCTGAAAGTCTGATAAACGCCGGAAAAATGACTAAGTCCAAAAAAAATTTTATTTCAACTTTTTTCAATTTTACCCCTGTGGGATATATATTCTACCCAAACACTTTGGGAACTCTCCTGGGGTACCCTCACACATATTATTCCCTCATTTAGTGGATATTTTCACAAAAAAGTGAAATTTTCAAAAATCCAGGAAATTGGCTGAAAACGACTAAATATCAAGGACTCATTGGGCGAATCACTCTAGAACTGAAATCGGAACGCTCACTGACATTTGCCCTATCTGAAAGTCTGATAAGCGCCGGAAAAATGACTAAGTCCAAAAAAAACAATTTTTTTCAACTTTTTTCAATTTTACCCCTGTGGGATATATATTTTACCCAAACACATTGGGAACTCTCCTGGGAAACCCTCACACATATTATTCCCTCATTTAGTGGATATTTTCACAAAAAAGTGAAATTTTCAAAAATCCAAAATATTGGCTGAAAACGACTAAATATCAAGGACTCATTGGGCGAATTGCTTTGGAACTGAAATCGGAATGCTCACTGACATTTCCCCTATCTGAAAGTCTGATAAACGCCGGAAAAATGACTAAGTCCAAAAGAAAAATTTTTTCAACTTTTTTCAATTTTACCCCCGTGGGATATATATTCTACCCACACACATTGGTTACTCTCCTGGGGTACCCTCACACATATTATTCCCTCATTTAGTGGATATTTTCACAAAAAAGTGAAATTTTCAAAAATCCAGAAAATTGGATGAAAACGACTAAATATCAAGGACTCATTGGGCGAATCGCTCTGGAACTGAAATCGGAACGCTCACTGACATTTGCCCTATCTTAAAGTCTGATAATCGCCGGAAAAATGACTAAGTAGAAAAAAAAAATTTTTTCAACTTTTTTCAATTTTACCCCCGTGGGATATATATTTTACCCAAACACATTGGGAACTCTCCTGGGGAACCCTCACACATATTATTCCCTCATTTAGTGGATATTTTCACAAAAAAGTGAAATTTTCAAAAATTCAGAAAATTGGCTGAAAACGACTAAATATCAAGGACTCATTGGACGAGACGCTCTGGAACTGAAATTGGAACGCTCACTGACATTTGCCCTATCTGAAAGTCTGATAAACGCCGGAAAAATGACTAAGTCCAAAAGAAAAATTTTTTCAACTTTTTTCAATTTTACCCCCGTGGGATATATATTCTACCCACACACATTGGGAACTCTCCTGGGGTACCCTCACACATATTATTACCTCATTTAGTGGATATTTTCACAAAAAAGTGAAATTTTCAAAAATCCAGGAAATTGGCTGAAAACGACTAAATATGAAGGACTCATTGGGCGAATCGCTCTGGAACTGAAATCGGAACGCTCACTGACATTTGCCCTATCTGAAAGTCTGATAAACGCCGGAAAAATGACTAAGTCCAAAAAAAATTTTTTTTCAACTTTTTTCAATTTTACCCCTGTGGGATATATATTCTACCCAAACACATTGGGAACTCTCCTGGGGTACCCTCACACATATTATTCCCTCATTTAGTGGATATTTTCACAAAAAAGTGAAATTTTCAAAAATCCAGGAAATTGGCTGAAAACGACTAAATATCAAGGACTCATTGGGCGAATCACTCTAGAACTGAAATCGGAACGCTCACTGACATTTGCCCTATCTGAAAGTCTGATAAACGCCAGAAAAATGACTAAGTCCAAAAAAAATTTTATTTCAACTTTTTTCAATTTTACCCCTGTGGGATATATATTCTACCCAAACACATTGGGAACTCTCCTGGGGTACCCTCACACATATTATTCCCTCATTTAGTGGATATTTTCACAAAAAAGTGAAATTTTCAAAAATCCAGGAAATTGGCTGAAAACGACTAAATATCAAGGACTCATTGGGCGAATCACTCTAGAACTGAAATCGGAACGCTCACTGACATTTGCCCTATCTGAAAGTCTGATAAACGCCGGAAAAATGACTAAGTCCAAAAAAAACAATTTTTTTCAACTTTTTTCAATTTTACCCCTGTGGGATATATATTTTACCCAAACACATTGGGAACTCTCCTGGGAAACCCTCACACATATTATTCCCTCATTTAGTGGATATTTTCACAAAAAAGTGAAATTTTCAAAAATCCAAAATATTGGCTGAAAACGACTAAATATCAAGGACTCATTGGGCGAATTGCTTTGGAACTGAAATCGGAATGCTCACTGACATTTCCCCTATCTGAAAGTCTGATAAACGCCGGAAAAATGACTAAGTCCAAAAGAAAAATTTTTTCAACTTTTTTCAATTTTACCCCCGTGGGATATATATTCTACCCACACACATTGGTTACTCTCCTGGGGTACCCTCACACATATTATTCCCTCATTTAGTGGATATTTTCACAAAAAAGTGAAATTTTCAAAAATCCAGAAAATTGGATGAAAACGACTAAATATCAAGGACTCATTGGGCGAATCGCTCTGGAACTGAAATCGGAACGCTCACTGACATTTGCCCTATCTTAAAGTCTGATAATCGCCGGAAAAATGACTAAGTCCAAAAAAAAAATTTTTTCAACTTTTTTCAATTTTACCCCCGTGGGATATATATTTTACCCACACACATTGGGAACTCTCCTGGGGTACCCTCACACATATTATTCCCTCATTTAGTGGATATTTTCACAAAAAAGTGAAATTTTCAAAAATCCAGGAAATTGGCTGAAAACGACTAAATATCAAGGACTCATTGGGCGAATCACTCTGGAACTGAAATCGGAACGCTCACTGACATTTGCCCTATCTGAAAGTCTGATAAACGCCGGAAAAATGACTAAGTCCAAAAAAAATTTTTTTTCAACTTTTTTCAATTTTACCCCTGTGGGATATATATTCTACCCAAACACATTGGGAACTCTCCTGGGGTACCCTCACACATATTATTCCCTCATTTAGTGGATATTTTCACAAAAAAGTGAAATTTTCAAAAATCCAGGAAATTGGCTGAAAATGACTAAATATCAAGGACTCATTGGGCGAATCACTCTGGAACTGAAATCGGAACGCTCACTGACATTTGCCCTATCTGAAAGTCTGATAAACGCCGGAAAAATGACTAAGTCCAAAAGAAAAATTTTTTCAACTTTTTTCAATTTTACCCCCGTGGGATATATATTCTACCCACACACATTGGGAACTCTCCTGGGGTACCCTCACACATATTATTACCTCATTTAGCGGATATTTTCACAAAAAAGTGAAATTTTCAAAAATCCAGGAAATTGGCTGAAAACGACTAAATATGAAGGACTCATTGGGCGAATAGCTCTGGAACTGAAATCGGAACGCTCACTGACATTTGCCCTATCTGAAAGTCTGATAAACGCCGGAAAAATGACTAAGTCCAAAAGAAAAATTATTTCAACTTTTATCAATTTTACCCCCGTGGGATATATATTCTACCCACACACATTGTGAACTCTCCTGGGGTACCCTCACACATAATATTCCCTCATTTAGTGGATATTTTCACAAAAAAGTGAAATTTTCAAAAATTCAGAAAATTGGCTGAAAACGACTAAATATCAAGGACTCATTGGGCGAATCGCTCTGGAACTGAAATCGGAACGCTCACTGACATTTGCCCTATCTGAAAGTCTGATAAACGCCGGAAAAATGAGTAAGTCCAAAAAAAAAAATTTTTTTCAACTTTTTTCAATTTTACCCCCGTGGGATATATATTCTATCCACACACATTGGGAACTCTCCTGGGGTACCCTCACACATATTATTCCCTCATTTAGTGGATATTTTCACAAAAAAGTGAAATTTTCAAAAATCCAGGAAATTGGCTGAAAATGACTAAATATCAAGGACTCATTGGGCGAATCACTCTGGAACTGAAATCGGAACGCTCACTGACATTTGCCCTATCTGAAAGTCTGATAAACGCCGGAAAAATGACTAAGTCCAAAAGAAAAATTTTTTCAACTTTTTTCAATTTTACCCCCGTGGGATATATATTCTACCCACACACATTGGGAACTCTCCTGGGGTACCCTCACACATATTATTACCTCATTTAGCGGATATTTTCACAAAAAAGTGAAATTTTCAAAAATCCAGGAAATTGGCTGAAAACGACTAAATATGAAGGACTCATTGGGCGAATAGCTCTGGAACTGAAATCGGAACGCTCACTGACATTTGCCCTATCTGAAAGTCTGATAAACGCCGGAAAAATGACTAAGTCCAAAAGAAAAATTATTTCAACTTTTATCAATTTTACCCCCGTGGGATATATATTCTACCCACACACATTGTGAACTCTCCTGGGGTACCCTCACACATAATATTCCCTCATTTAGTGGATATTTTCACAAAAAAGTGAAATTTTCAAAAATTCAGAAAATTGGCTGAAAACGACTAAATATCAAGGACTCATTGGGCGAATCGCTCTGGAACTGAAATCGGAACGCTCACTGACATTTGCCCTATCTGAAAGTCTGATAAACGCCGGAAAAATGAGTAAGTCCAAAAAAAAAAATTTTTTTCAACTTTTTTCAATTTTACCCCCGTGGGATATATATTCTATCCACACACATTGGGAACTCTCCTGGGGTACCCTCACACATATTATTCCCTCATTTAGTGGATATTTTCACAAAAAAGTGAAATTTTCAAAAATCCAGGAAATTGGCTGAAAACGACTAAATATCAAGGACTCATTGGGCGAATCGCTCTGGAACTGAAATCGGAACGCTCACTGACATTTGCCCTATCTGAAAGTCTGATAAACGCCGGAAAAATGACTAAGTCCAAAAAAAACAATTTTTTTCAACTTTTTTCAATTTTACCCCTCTGGGATATATATTCTACCCAAACACATTGGGATCTCTCCTGGGGTACCCGCACACATATTATTCCCTCATTTAGTGGATATTTTCACAAAAAAGTGAAATTTTCAAAAATCCAGAAAATTGGCTGAAAATGACTAAATATCAAGGACTCATTGGGCGAATCGCTCTGGAACGGAAATTGGAACACTCACTGACATTTGCCCTATCTGAAAGTCTGATAAACACCGGAAAAATGACTAAGTCCAAAAAAAAATTTTTTAAAACTTTTTTCAATTTTACCCCCGTGGGATATATATTCTACCCACACACATTTGGAACTCTCCTGGGGTACCCTCACACATATTATTCCCTCATTTAGTGGATATTTTCACAAAAAAGTGAAATTTTCAAAAATCCAGAAAATTGCCTGAAAACGACTAAATATCAAGGACTCATTGGGCGAATCACTCTGGAACTGAAATCGGAACGCTCACTGACATTTGCCCTATCTGAAAGTATGATAAACGCTGGAAAAATGACTAAGTCCAAAAGAAAAATTATTTCAACTTTTATCAATTTTACCCCCGTGGGATATATATTCTACCCACACACATTGTGAACTCTCCTGGGGTACCCTCACACATAATATTCCCTCATTTAGTGGATATTTTCACAAAAAAGTGAAATTTTCAAAAATTCAGAAAATTGGCTGAAAACGACTAAATATCAAGGACTCATTGGGCGAATCGCTCTGGAACTGAAATCGGAACGCTCACTGACATTTGCCCTATCTGAAAGTCTGATAAACGCCGGAAAAATGAGTAAGTCCAAAAAAAAAAATTTTTTTCAACTTTTTTCAATTTTACCCCCGTGGGATATATATTCTACCCACACACATTGGGAACTCTCCTGGGGTACCCTCACACATATTATTCCCTCATTTAGTGGATATTTTCACAAAAAAGTGAAATTTTCAAAAATCCAGGAAATTGGCTGAAAATGACTAAATATCAAGAACTCATTGGGCGAATCACTCTGGAACTGAAATCGGAACGCTCACTGACATTTGCCCTATCTGAAAGTCTGATAAACGCCGGAAAAATGACTAAGTCCAAAAGAAAAATTTTTTCAACTTTTTTCAATTTTACCCCCGTGGGATATATATTCTACCCACACACATTGGGAACTCTCCTGGGGTACCCTTACACATATTATTACCTCATTTAGTGGATATTTTCACAAAAAAGTGAAATTTTCAAAAATCCAGGAAATTGGCTGAAAATGACTAAATATCAAGGACTCATTGGGCGAATCACTCTGGAACTGAAATCGGAACGCTCACTGACATTTGCCCTATCTGAAAGTCTGATAAACGCCGGAAAAATGACTAAGTCCAAAAAAAATTTTTTTTCAACTTTTTTCAATTTTACCCCTGTGGGATATATATTCTACCCAAACACATTGGGAACTCTCCTGGGGTACCCTCACACATATTATTCCCTCATTTAGTGGATATTTTCACAAAAAAGTGAAATTTTCAAAAATCCAGGAAATTGGCTGAAAATGACTAAATATCAAGGGCTCATTGGGCGAATCACTCTGGAACTGAAATCGGAACGCTCACTGACATTTGCCCTATCTGAAAGTCTGATAAACGCCGGAAAAATGACTAAGTCCAAAAGAAAAATTTTTTCAACTTTTTTCAATTTTACCCCTGTGGGATATATATTTTACCCAAACACATTGGGAACTCTCCTGGGAAACCCTCACACATATTATTCCCTCATTTAGTGGATATTTTCACAAAAAAGTGAAATTTTCAAAAATCCAGAAAATTGGATGAAAACGACTAAATATCAAGGACTCATTGGGCGAATAGCTCTGGAATTGAAATCGGAACGCTCACTGACATTTGCCCTATCTGAAAGTCTGATAAACGCCGGAAAAATGACTAAGTCCAAAAAAAATTTTTTTTCAACTTTTTTCAATTTTACCCCTGTGGGATATATATTCTACCCAAACACATTGGGAACTCTCCTGGGGTACCCTCACACATATTATTCCCTCATTTAGTGGATATTTTCACAAAAAATTGAAATTTTCAAAAATCCAGGAAATTGGCTGAAAATGACTAAATATCAAGGACTCATTGGGCGAATCACTCTGGAACTGAAATCGGAACGCTCACTGACATTTGCCCTATCTGAAAGTCTGATAAACGCCGGAAAAATGACTAAGTCAAAAAGAAAAATTATTTCAACTTTTATCAATTTTACCCCCGTGGGATATATATTCTACCCACACACATTGTGAACTCTCCTGGGGTACCCTCACACATAATATTCCCTCATTTAGTGGATATTTTCACAAAAAAGTGAAATTTTCAAAAATTCAGAAAATTGGCTGAAAACGACTAAATATCAAGGACTCATTGGGCGAATCGCTCTGGAACTGAAATCGGAACGCTCACTGACATTTGCCCTATCTGAAAGTCTGATAAACGCTGGAAAAATGAGTAAGTCCAAAAAAAACAATTTTTTTCAACGTTTTTCAATTTTACCCCTCTGGGATATATATTCTACCCAAACACATTGGGATCTCTCCTGGGGTACCCGCACACATATTATTCCCTCATTTAGTGGATATTTTCACAAAAAAGTGAAATTTTCAAAAATCCAGAAAATTGGCTGAAAATGACTAAATATCAAGGACTCATTGGGCGAATCGCTCTGGAACGGAAATTGGAACACTCACTGACATTTGCCCTATCTGAAAGTCTGATAAACACCGGAAAAATGACTAAGTCCAAAAAAAAATTTTTTAAAACTTTTTTCAATTTTACCCCCGGGGGATATATATTCTACCCACACACATTTGGAACTCTCCTGGGGTACCCTCACACATATTATTCCCTCATTTAGTGGATATTTTCACAAAAAAGTGAAATTTTCAAAAATCCAGGAAATTGGCTGAAAATGACTAAATATCAAGGACTCATTGGGCGAATCACTCTGGAACTGAAATCGGAACGCTCACTGACATTTGCCCTATCTGAAAGTCTGATAAACGCCGGAAAAATGACTAAGTCCAAAAGAAAAATTATTTCAACTTTTATCAATTTTACCCCCGTGGGATATATATTCTACCCACACACATTTGGAACTCTCCTGGGGTACCCTCACACATATTATTCCCTCATTTAGTGGATATTTTCACAAAAAAGTGAAATTTTCAAAAATTCAGAAAATTGGCTGAAAACGACTAAATATCAAGGACTCATTGGGCGAATCGCTCTGGAACTGAAATCGGAACGCTCACTGACATTTGCCCTATCTGAAAGTCTGATAAACGCCGGAAAAATGAGTAAGTCGAAAAAAAAAAATTTTTTTCAACTTTTTTCAATTTTACCCCCGTGGGATATATATTCTACCCACACACATTGGGAACTCTCCTGGGGTACCCTCACACATATTATTCCCTCATTTAGTGGATATTTTCACAAAAAAGTGAAATGTTCAAAAATCCAGGAAATTGGCTGAAAACGACTAAATATCAAGGACTCATTGGGCGAATCGCTCTGGAACTGAAATCGGAACGCTCACTGACATTTGCCCTATCTGAAAGTCTGATAAACGCCGGAAAAATGACTAAGTCCAAAAAAAACAATTTTTTTCAACTTTTTTCAATTTTACCCCTCTGGGATATATATTCTACCCAAACACATTGGGATCTCTCCTGGGGTACCCGCACACATATTATTCCCTCATTTAGTGGATATTTTCACAAAAAAGTGAAATTTTCAAAAATCCAGAAAATTGGCTGAAAATGACTAAATATCAAGGACTCATTGGGCGAATCGCTCTGGAACGGAAATTGGAACACTCACTGACATTTGCCCTATCTGAAAGTCTGATAAACACCGGAAAAATGACTAAGTCCAAAAAAAAATTTTTTAAAACTTTTTTCAATTTTACCCCCGTGGGATATATATTCTACCCACACACATTTGGAACTCTCCTGGGGTACCCTCACACATATTATTCCCTCATTTAGTGGATATTTTCACAAAAAAGTGAAATTTTCAAAAATCCAGAAAATTGCCTGAAAACGACTAAATATCAAGGACTCATTGGGCGAATCACTCTGGAACTGAAATCGGAACGCTCACTGACATTTGCCCTATCTGAAAGTTTGATAAACGCTGGAAAAATGACTAAGTCCAAAAGAAAAATTATTTCAACTTTTATCAATTTTACCCCCGTGGGATATATATTCTACCCACACACATTGTGAACTCTCCTGGGGTACCCTCACACATAATATTCCCTCATTTAGTGGATATTTTCACAAAAAAGTGAAATTTTCAAAAATTCAGAAAATTGGCTGAAAACGACTAAATATCAAGGACTCATTGGGCGAATCGCTCTGGAACTGAAATCGGAACGCTCACTGACATTTGCCCTATCTGAAAGTCTGATAAACGCCGGAAAAATGAGTAAGTCCAAAAAAAAAAATTTTTTTCAACTTTTTTCAATTTTACCCCCGTGGGATATATATTCTACCCACACACATTGGGAACTCTCCTGGGGTACCCTCACACATATTATTCCCTCATTTAGTGGATATTTTCACAAAAAAGTGAAATTTTCAAAAATCCAGGAAATTGGCTGAAAATGACTAAATATCAAGGACTCATTGGGCGAATCACTCTGGAACTGAAATCGGAACGCTCACTGACATTTGCCCTATCTGAAAGTCTGATAAACGCCGGAAAAATGACTAAGTCCAAAAGAAAAATTTTTTCAACTTTTTTCAATTTTACCCCCGTGGGATATATATTCTACCCACACACATTGGGAACTCTCCTGGGGTACCCTTACACATATTATTACCTCATTTAGTGGATATTTTCACAAAAAAGTGAAATTTTCAAAAATCCAGGAAATTGGCTGAAAATGACTAAATATCAAGGACTCATTGGGCGAATCACTCTGGAACTGAAATCGGAACGCTCACTGACATTTGCCCTATCTGAAAGTCTGATAAACGCCGGAAAAATGACTAAGTCCAAAAAAAATTTTTTTTCAACTTTTTTCAATTTTACCCCTGTGGGATATATATTCTACCCAAACACATTGGGAACTCTCCTGGGGTACCCTCACACATATTATTCCCTCATTTAGTGGATATTTTCACAAAAAAGTGAAATTTTCAAAAATCCAGGAAATTGGCTGAAAATGACTAAATATCAAGGACTCATTGGGCGAATCACTCTGGAACTGAAATCGGAACGCTCACTGACATTTGCCCTATCTGAAAGTCTGATAAACGCCGGAAAAATGACTAAGTCCAAAAAAAATTTTTTTTCAACTTTTTTCAATTTTACCCCTGTGGGATATATATTCTACCCAAACACATTGGGAACTCTCCTGGGGTACCCTCACACATATTATTCCCTCATTTAGTGGATATTTTCACAAAAAAGTGAAATTTTCAAAAATCCAGGAAATTGGCTGAAAATGACTAAATATCAAGGACTCATTGGGCGAATCACTCTGGAACTGAAATCGGAACGCTCACTGACATTTGCCCTATCTGAAAGTCTGATAAACGCCGGAAAAATGACTAAGTCCAAAAGAAAAATTTTTTCAACTTTTTTCAATTTTACCCCCGTGGGATATATATTCTACCCACACACATTGGGAACTCTCCTGGGGTACCCTCACACATATTATTACCTCATTTAGCGGATATTTTCACAAAAAAGTGAAATTTTCAAAAATCCAGGAAATTGGCTGAAAACGACTAAATATGAAGGACTCATTGGGCGAATCGCTCTGGAACTGAAATCGGAACGCTCACTGACATTTGCCCTATCCGAAAGTCTGATAAACGCCGGAAAAATGACTAAGTCCAAAAAAAATTTTTTTTCAACTTTTTTCAATTTTACCCCTGTGGGATATATATTCTACCCAAACACATTGGGAACTCTCCTGGGGTACCCTCACACATATTATTCCCTCATTTAGTGGATATTTTCACAAAAAATTGAAATTTTCAAAAATCCAGGAAATTGGCTGAAAATGACTAAATATCAAGGACTCATTGGGCGAATCACTCTGGAACTGAAATCGGAACGCTCACTGACATTTGCCCTATCTGAAAGTCTGATAAGCGCCGGAAAAATGGCTAAGTCCAAAAGAAAAATTTTTTCAACTTTTTTCAATTTTACCCCCGTGGGATATATATTCTACCCACACACATTGGGAACTCTCCTGGGGTACCCTCACACATATTATTACCTCATTTAGTGGATATTTTCACAAAAAAGTGAAATTTTCAAAAATCCAGGAAATTGGCTGAAAATGACTAAATATCAAGGACTCATTGGGCGAATCACTCTGGAACTGAAATCGGAACGCTCACTGACATTTGCCCTATCTGAAAGTCTGATAAACGCCGGAAAAATGACTAAGTCCAAAAAAAATTTTTTTTCAACTTTTTTCAATTTTACCCCTGTGGGATATATATTCTACCCAAACACATTGGGAACTCTCCTGGGGTACCCTCACACATATTATTCCCTCATTTAGTGGATATTTTCACAAAAAAGTGAAATTTTCAAAAATCCAGGAAATTGGCTGAAAATGACTAAATATCAAGGACTCATTGGGCGAATCACTCTGGAACTGAAATCGGAACGCTCACTGACATTTGCCCTATCTGAAAGTCTGATAAACGCCGGAAAAATGACTAAGTCCAAAAGAAAAATTTTTTCAACTTTTTTCAATTTTACCCCCGTGGGATATATATTCTACCCACACACATTGGGAACTCTCCTGGGGTACCCTCACACATATTACTACCTCATTTAGCGGATATTTTCACAAAAAAGTGAAATTTTCAAAAATCCAGGAAATTGGCTGAAAATGACTAAATATCAAGGACTCATTGGGCGAATCACTCTGGAACTGAAATCGGAACGCTCACTGACATTTGCCCTATCTGAAAGTCTGATAAACGCCGGAAAAATGACTAAGTCCAAAAGAAAAATTATTTCAACTTTTATCAATTTTACCCCCGTTTGATATATATTCTACCCACACACATTGTGAACTCTCCTGGGGTACCCTCACACATAATATTCCCTCATTTAGTGGATATTTTCACAAAAAAGTGAAATTTTCAAAAATTCAGAAAATTGGCTGAAAACGACTAAATATCAAGGACTCATTGGGCGAATCGCTCTGGAACTGAAATCGGAACGCTCACTGACATTTGCCCTATCTGAAAGTCTGATAAACGCCGGAAAAATGAGTAAGTCCAAAAAAAAAAATTTTTTTCAACTTTTTTCAATTTTACCCCCGTGGGATATATATTTTACCCACACACATTGGGAACTCTCCTGGGGTACCCTCACACATATTATTCCCTCATTTAGTGGATATTTATACAAAAAAAGTGAAATTTTCAAAAATCCAGGAAATTGGCTGAAAATGACTAAATATCAAGGACTCATTGGGCGAATCACTCTGGAACTGAAATCGGAACGCTCACTGACATTTGCCCTATCTGAAAGTCTGATAAACGCCGGAAAAATGACTAAGTCCAAAAGAAAAATTTTTTCAACTTTTTTCAATTTTACCCCCGTGGGATATATATTCTACCCACACACATTGGGAACTCTCCTGGGGTACCCTTACACATATTATTACCTCATTTAGTGGATATTTTCACAAAAAAGTGAAATTTTCAAAAATCCAGGAAATTGGCTGAAAATGACTAAATATCAAGGACTCATTGGGCGAATCACTCTGGAACTGAAATCGGAACGCTCACTGACATTTGCCCTATCTGAAAGTCTGATAAACGCCGGAAAAATGACTAAGTCCAAAAAAAATTTTTTTTCAACTTTTTTCAATTTTACCCCTGTGGGATATATATTCTACCCAAACACATTGGGAACTCTCCTGGGGTACCCTCACACATATTATTCCCTCATTTAGTGGATATTTTCACAAAAAAGTGAAATTTTCAAAAATCCAGGAAATTGGCTGAAAATGACTAAATATCAAGGACTCATTGGGCGAATCACTCTGGAACTGAAATCGGAACGCTCACTGACATTTGCCCTATCTGAAAGTCTGATAAACGCCGGAAAAATGACTAAGTCCAAAAGAAAAATTATTTCAACTTTTTTCAATTTTACCCCCGTGGGATATATATTCTACCCACACACATTGGGAACTCTCCTGGGGTACCCTCACACATATTATTACCTCATTTAGCGGATATTTTCACAAAAAAGTGAAATTTTCAAAAATCCAGGAAATTGGCTGAAAACGACTAAATATGAAGGACTCATTGGGCGAATCGCTCTGGAACTGAAATCGGAACGCTCACTGACATTTGCCCTATCTGAAAGTCTGATAAACGCCGGAAAAATGACTAAGTCCAAAAAAAATTTTTTTTCAACTTTTTTCAATTTTACCCCTGTGGGATATATATTCTACCCAAACACATTGGGAACTCTCCTGGGGTACCCTCACACATATTATTCCCTCATTTAGTGGATATTTTCACAAAAAAGTGAAATTTTCAAAAATCCAGGAAATTGGCTGAAAACGACTAAATATCAAGGACTCATTGGGCGAATCACTCTGGAACTGAAATCGGAACGCTCACTGACATTTGCCCTATCTGAAAGTCTGATAAACGCCAGAAAAATGACTAAGTCCAAAAAAAATTTTATTTCAACTTTTTTCAATTTTACCCCTGTGGGATATATATTCTACCCACACACATTGGGAACTCTCCTGGGGTACCCTCACACATATTATTACCTCATTTAGTGGATATTTTCACAAAAAAGTGAAATTTCAAAAATCCAGGAAATTGGCTGAAAACGACTAAATATGAAGGACTCATTGGGCGAATCGCTCTGGAACTGAAATCGGAACGCTCACTGACATTTGCCCTATCTGAAAGTCTGATAAACGCCGGAAAAATGACTAAGTCCAAAAAAAATTTTTTTTCAACTTTTTTCAATTTTACCCCTGTGGGATATATATTCTACCCAAACACATTGGGATCTCTCCTGGGGTACCCTCACACATATTATTCCCTCATTTAGTGGATATTTTCACAAAAAAGTGAAATTTTCAAAAATCCAGGAAATTGGCTGAAAATGACTAAATATCAAGGACTCATTGGGCGAATCACTCTGGAACTGAAATCGGAACGCTCACTGACATTTGCCCTATCTGAAAGTCTGATAAACGCCGGAAAAATGACTAAGTCCAAAAGAAAAATTTTTTCAACTTTTTTCAATTTTACCCCCGTGGGATATATATTCTACCCACACACATTGGGAACTCTCCTGGGGTACCCTTACACATATTATTACCTCATTTAGTGGATATTTTCACAAAAAAGTGAAATTTTCAAAAATCCAGGAAATTGGCTGAAAATGACTAAATATCAAGGACTCATTGGGCGAATCACTCTGGAACTGAAATCGGAACGCTCACTGACATTTGCCCTATCTGAAAGTCTGATAAACGCCGGAAAAATGACTAAGTCCAAAAAAAATTTTTTTTCAACTTTTTTCAATTTTACCCCTGTGGGATATATATTCTACCCAAACACATTGGGAACTCTCCTGGGGTACCCTCACACATATTATTCCCTCATTTAGTGGATATTTTCACAAAAAAGTGAAATTTTCAAAAATCCAGGAAATTGGCTGAAAATGACTAAATATCAAGGACTCATTGGGCGAATCACTCTGGAACTGAAATCGGAACGCTCACTGACATTTGCCCTATCTGAAAGTCTGATAAACGCCGGAAAAATGACTAAGTCCAAAAGAAAAATTATTTCAACTTTTTTCAATTTTACCCCCGTGGGATATATATTCTACCCACACACATTGGGAACTCTCCTGGGGTACCCTCACACATATTATTACCTCATTTAGCGGATATTTTCACAAAAAAGTGAAATTTTCAAAAATCCAGGAAATTGGCTGAAAACGACTAAATATGAAGGACTCATTGGGCGAATCGCTCTGGAACTGAAATCGGAACGCTCACTGACATTTGCCCTATCTGAAAGTCTGATAAACGCCGGAAAAATGACTAAGTCCAAAAAAAATTTTTTTTCAACTTTTTTCAATTTTACCCCTGTGGGATATATATTCTACCCAAACACATTGGGAACTCTCCTGGGGTACCCTCACACATATTATTCCCTCATTTAGTGGATATTTTCACAAAAAAGTGAAATTTTCAAAAATCCAGGAAATTGGCTGAAAACGACTAAATATCAAGGACTCATTGGGCGAATCACTCTGGAACTGAAATCGGAACGCTCACTGACATTTGCCCTATCTGAAAGTCTGATAAACGCCAGAAAAATGACTAAGTCCAAAAAAAATTTTATTTCAACTTTTTTCAATTTTACCCCTGTGGGATATATATTCTACCCACACACATTGGGAACTCTCCTGGGGTACCCTCACACATATTATTACCTCATTTAGTGGATATTTTCACAAAAAAGTGAAATTTTCAAAAATCCAGGAAATTGGCTGAAAACGACTAAATATGAAGGACTCATTGGGCGAATCGCTCTGGAACTGAAATCGGAACGCTCACTGACATTTGCCCTATCTGAAAGTCTGATAAACGCCGGAAAAATGACTAAGTCCAAAAAAAATTTTTTTTCAACTTTTTTCAATTTTACCCCTGTGGGATATATATTCTACCCAAACACATTGGGATCTCTCCTGGGGTACCCTCACACATATTATTCCCTCATTTAGTGGATATTTTCACAAAAAAGTGAAATTTTCAAAAATCCAGGAAATTGGCTGAAAATGACTAAATATCAAGGACTCATTGGGCGAATCACTCTGGAACTGAAATCGGAACGCTCACTGACATTTGCCCTATCTGAAAGTCTGATAAACGCCGGAAAAATGACTAAGTCCAAAAAAAATTTTTTTTCAACTTTTTTCAATTTTACCCCTGTGGGATATATATTCTACCCAAACACATTGGGAACTCTCCTGGGGTACCCTCACACATATTATTCCCTCATTTAGTGGATATTTTCACAAAAAAGTGAAATTTTCAAAAATCCAGGAAATTGGCTGAAAATGACTAAATATCAAGGACTCATTGGGCGAATCACTCTGGAACTGAAATCGGAACGCTCACTGACATTTGCCCTATCTGAAAGTCTGATAAACGCCGGAAAAATGACTAAGTCCAAAAGAAAAATTTTTTCAACTTTTTTCAATTTTACCCCCGTGGGATATATATTCTACCCACACACATTGGGAACTCTCCTGGGGTACCCTCACACATATTATTACCTCATTTAGCGGATATTTTCACAAAAAAGTGAAATTTTCAAAAATCCAGGAAATTGGCTGAAAACGACTAAATATGAAGGACTCATTGGGCGAATCGCTCTGGAACTGAAATCGGAACGCTCACTGACATTTGCCCTATCTGAAAGTCTGATAAACGCCGGAAAAATGACTAAGTCCAAAAAAAATTTTTTTTCAACTTTTTTCAATTTTACCCCTGTGGGATATATATTCTACCCAAACACATTGGGAACTCTCCTGGGGTACCCTCACACATATTATTCCCTCATTTAGTGGATATTTTCACAAAAAAGTGAAATTTTCAAAAATCCAGGAAATTGGCTGAAAACGACTAAATATCAAGGACTCATTGGGCGAATCACTCTGGAACTGAAATCGGAACGCTCACTGACATTTGCCCTATCTGAAAGTCTGATAAACGCCAGAAAAATGACTAAGTCCAAAAAAAATTTTATTTCAACTTTTTTCAATTTTACCCCTGTGGGATATATATTCTACCCACACACATTGGGAACTCTCCTGGGGTACCCTCACACATATTATTACCTCATTTAGTGGATATTTTCACAAAAAAGTGAAATTTTCAAAAATCCAGGAAATTGGCTGAAAACGACTAAATATGAAGGACTCATTGGGCGAATCGCTCTGGAACTGAAATCGGAACGCTCACTGACATTTGCCCTATCTGAAAGTCTGATAAACGCCGGAAAAATGACTAAGTCCAAAAAAAATTTTTTTTCAACTTTTTTCAATTTTACCCCTGTGGGATATATATTCTACCCAAACACATTGGGATCTCTCCTGGGGTACCCTCACACATATTATTCCCTCATTTAGTGGATATTTTCACAAAAAAGTGAAATTTTCAAAAATCCAAAATATTGGCTGAAAACGACTAAATATCAAGGACTCATTGGGCGAATTGCTTTGGAACTGAAATCGGAATTCTCACTGACATTTCCCCTATCTGAAAGTCTGATAAACGCCGGAAAAATGACTAAGTCCAAAAGAAAAATTTTTTCAACTTTTTTCAATTTTACCCCCGTGGGATATATATTCTACCCACACACATTGGGAACTCTCCTGGGGTACCCTCACACATATTATTCCCTCATTTAGTGGATATTTTCACAAAAAAGTGAAATTTTCAAAAATCCAGGAAATTGGCTGAAAATGACTAAATATCAAGGACTCATTGGGCGAATCACTCTGGAACTGAAATCGGAACGCTCACTGACATTTGCCCTATCTGAAAGTCTGATAAACGCCGGAAAAATGACTAAGTCCAAAAGAAAAATTTTTTCAACTTTTTTCAATTTTACCCCCGTGGGATATATATTCTACCCACACACATTGGGAACTCTCCTGGGGTACCCTCACACATATTATTCCCTCATTTAGTGGATATTTTCACAAAAAAGTGAAATTTTCAAAAATCCAGGAAATTGGCTGAAAATGACTAAATATCAAGGACTCATTGGGCGAATCACTCTGGAACTGAAATCGGAACGCTCACTGACATTTGCCCTATCTGAAAGTCTGATAAACGCCGGAAAAATGACTAAGTCCAAAAAAAATTTTTTTTCAACTTTTTTCAATTTTACCCCTGTGGGATATATATTCTACCCAAACACATTGGGAACTCTCCTGGGGTACCCTCACACATATTATTCCCTCATTTAGTGGATATTTTCACAAAAAAGTGAAATTTTCAAAAATCCAGGAAATTGGCTGAAAATAACTAAATATCAAGGACTCATTGGGCGAATCACTCTGGAACTGAAATCGGAACGCTCACTGACATTTGCCCTATCTGAAAGTCTGATAAACGCCGGAAAAATGACTAAGTCCAAAAGAAAAATTTTTTCAACTTTTTTCAATTTTACCCCCGTGGGATATATATTCTACCCACACACATTGGGAACTCTCCTGGGGTACCCTCACACATATTATTACCTCATTTAGTGGATATTTTCACAAAAAAGTGAAATTTTCAAAAATCCAGGAAATTGGCTGAAAACGACTAAATATGAAGGACTCATTGGGCGAATCGCTCTGGAACTGAAATCGGAACGCTCACTGACATTTGCCCTATCTGAAAGTCTGATAAACGCCGGAAAAATGACTAAGTCCAAAAAAAATTTTTTTTCAACTTTTTTCAATTTTACCCCTGTGGGATATATATTCTACCCAAACACATTGGGATCTCTCCTGGGGTACCCTCACACATATTATTCCCTCATTTAGTGGATATTTTCACAAAAAAGTGAAATTTTCAAAAATCCAAAATATTGGCTGAAAACGACTAAATATCAAGGACTCATTGGGCGAATTGCTTTGGAACTGAAATCGGAATGCTCACTGACATTTCCCCTATCTGAAAGTCTGATAAACGCCGGAAAAATGACTAAGTCCAAAAGAAAAATTTTTTCAACTTTTTTCAATTTTACCCCCGTGGGATATATATTCTACCCACACACATTGGTTACTCTCCTGGGGTACCCTCACACATATTATTCCCTCATTTAGTGGATATTTTCACAAAAAAGTGAAATTTTCAAAAATCCAGGAAATTGGCTGAAAACGACTAAATATGAAGGACTCATTGGGCGAATCGCTCTGGAACTGAAATCGGAACGCTCACTGACATTTGCCCTATCTGAAAGTCTGATAAACGCCGGAAAAATGACTAAGTCCAAAAAAAAATTTTTTTCAACTTTTTTCAATTTTACCCCCGTGGGATATATATTTTACCCAAACACATTGGGAACTCTCCTGGGGAACCCTCACACATATTATTCCCTCATTTAGTGGATATTTTCACAAAAAAGTGAAATTTTCAAAAATTCAGAAAATTGGCTGAAAACGACTAAATATCAAGGACTCATTGGACGAGACGCTCTGGAACTGAAATTGGAACGCTCACTGACATTTGCCCTATCTGAAAGTCTGATAAACGCCGGAAAAATGACTAAGTCCAAAAGAAAAATTTTTTCAACTTTTTTCAATTTTACCCCCGTGGGATATATATTCTACCCACACACATTGGGAACTCTCCTGGGGTACCCTCACACATATTATTACCTCATTTAGTGGATATTTTCACAAAAAAGTGAAATTTTCAAAAATCCAGGAAATTGGCTGAAAACGACTAAATATGAAGGACTCATTGGGCGAATCGCTCTGGAACTGAAATCGGAACGCTCACTGACATTTGCCCTATCTGAAAGTCTGATAAACGCCGGAAAAATGACTAAGTCCAAAAAAAATTTTTTTTCAACTTTTTTCAATTTTACCCCTGTGGGATATATATTCTACCCAAACACATTGGGATCTCTCCTGGGGTACCCTCACACATATTATTCCCTCATTTAGTGGATATTTTCACAAAAAAGTGAAATTTTCAAAAATCCAAAATATTGGCTGAAAACGACTAAATATCAAGGACTCATTGGGCAAATTGCTTTGGAACTGAAATCGGAATGCTCACTGACATTTCCCCTATCTGAAAGTCTGATAAACGCCGGAAAAATGACTAAGTCCAAAAGAAAAATTTTTTCAACTTTTTTCAATTTTACCCCCGTGGATATATATTTTACCCAAACACATTGGGAACTCTCCTGGGGAACCCTCACACATATTATTCCCTCATTTAGTGGATATTTTCACAAAAAAGTGAAATTTTCAAAAATCCAGGAAATTGGCTGAAAACGACTAAATATGAAGGACTCATTGGGCGAATCGCTCTGGAACTGAAATCGGAACGCTCACTGACATTTGCCCTATCTGAAAGTCTGATAAACGCCGGAAAAATGACTAAGTCCAAAAAAAAATTTTTTTCAACTTTTTTCAATTTTACCCCCGTGGGATATATATTTTACCCACACACATTGGGAACTCTCCTGGGGTACCCTCACACATATTATTACCTCATTTAGTGGATATTTTCACAAAAAAGTGAAATTTTCAAAAATCCAGGAAATTGGCTGAAAACGACTAAATATGAAGGACTCATTGGGCGAATCGCTCTGGAACTGAAATCGGAACGCTCACTGACATTTGCCCTATCTGAAAGTCTGATAAACGCCGGAAAAATGACTAAGTCCAAAAAAAATTTTTTTTCAACTATTTTCAATTTTACCCCTGTGGGATATATATTCTACCCAAACACATTGGGAACTCTCCTGGGGTACCCTCACACATATTATTCCCTCATTTAGTGGATATTTTCACAAAAAAGTGAAATTTTCAAAAATCCAGGAAATTGGCTGAAAATGACTAAATATCAAGGACTCATTGGGCGAATCACTCTGGAACTGAAATCGGAACGCTCACTGACATTTGCCCTATCTGAAAGTCTGATAAACGCCGGAAAAATGACTAAGTCCAAAAGAAAAATTTTTTCAACTTTTTTCAATTTTACCCCCGTGGGATATATATTCTACCCACACACATTGGGAACTCTCCTGGGGTACCCTCACACATATTATTACCTCATTTAGTGGATATTTTCACAAAAAAGTGAAATTTTCAAAAATCCAGGAAATTGGCTGAAAATGACTAAATATCAAGGACTCATTGGGCGAATCACTCTGGAACTGAAATCGGAACGCTCACTGACATTTGCCCTATCTGAAAGTCTGATAAACGCCGGAAAAATGACTAAGTCCAAAAAAAAATTTTTTTCAACTTTTTTCAATTTTACCCCTGTGGGATATATATTCTACCCAAACACATTGGGAACTCTCCTGGGGTACCCTCACACATATTATTCCCTCATTTAGTGGATATTTTCACAAAAAAGTGAAATTTTCAAAAATCCAGGAAATTGGCTGAAAATGACTAAATATCAAGGACTCATTGGGCGAATCACTCTGGAACTGAAATCGGAACGCTCACTGACATTTGCCCTATCTGAAAGTCTGATAAACGCCGGAAAAATGACTAAGTCCAAAAGAAAAATTTTTTCAACTTTTTTCAATTTTACCCCCGTGGGATATATATTCTACCCACACACATTGGGAACTCTCCTGGGGTACCCTCACACATATTATTACCTCATTTAGTGGATATTTTCACAAAAAAGTGAAATTTTCAAAAATCCAGGAAATTGGCTGAAAATGACTAAATATCAAGGACTCATTGGGCGAATCACTCTGGAACTGAAATCGGAACGCTCACTGACATTTGCCCTATCTGAAAGTCTGATAAACGCCGGAAAAATGACTAAGTCCAAAAGAAAAATTATTTCAACTTTTATCAATTTTACCCCCGTGGGATATATATTCTACCCACACACATTGTGAACTCTCCTGGGGTACCCTCACACATAATATTCCCTCATTTAGTGGATATTTTCACAAAAAAGTGAAATTTTCAAAAATTCAGAAAATTGGCTGAAAACGACTAAATATCAAGGACTCATTGGGCGAATCGCTCTGGAACTGAAATTGGAACGCTCACTGACATTTGCCCTATCTGAAAGTCTGATAAACGCCGGAAAAATGAGTAAGTCCAAAAAAAAAAATTTTTTTCAACTTTTTTCAATTTTACCCCCGTGGGATATATATTCTACCCACACACATTGGGAACTCTCCTGGGGTACCCTCACACATATTATTCCCTCATTTAGTGGATATTTTCACAAAAAAGTGAAATTTTCAAAAATCCAGGAAATTGGCTGAAAACGACTAAATATCAAGGACTCATTGGGCGAATCGCTCTGGAACTGAAATCGGAACGCTCACTGACATTTGCCCTATCTGAAAGTCTGATAAACGCCGGAAAAATGACTAAGTCCAAAAAAAATTTTTTTTCAACTTTTTTCAATTTTACCCCTGTGGGATATATATTCTACCCAAACACATTGGGAACTCTCCTGGGGTACCCTCACACATATTATTCCCTCATTTAGTGGATATTTTCACAAAAAAGTGAAATTTTCAAAAATCCAGGAAATTGGCTGAAAATGACTAAATATCAAGGACTCATTGGGCGAATCACTCTGGAACTGAAATCGGAACGCTCACTGACATTTGCCCTATCTGAAAGTCTGATAAACGCCGGAAAAATGACTAAGTCCAAAAGAAAAATTTTTTCAACTTTTTTCAATTTTACCCCCGTGGGATATATATTCTACCCACACACATTGGGAACTCTCCTGGGGTACCCTCACACATATTATTACCTCATTTAGTGGATATTTTCACAAAAAAGTGAAATTTTCAAAAATCCAGGAAATTGGCTGAAAACGACTAAATATGAAGGACTCATTGGGCGAATCGCTCTGGAACTGAAATCGGAACGCTCACTGACATTTGCCCTATCTGAAAGTCTGATAAACGACGGAAAAATGACTAAGTCCAAAAAAAATTTTTTTTCAACTTTTTTCAATTTTACCCCTGTGGGATATATATTCTACCCAAACACATTGGGAACTCTCCTGGGGTACCCTCACACATATTATTCCCTCATTTAGTGGATATTTTCACAAAAAATTGAAATTTTCAAAAATCCAGGAAATTGGCTGAAAATGACTAAATATCAAGGACTCATTGGGCGAATCACTCTGGAACTGAAATCGGAACGCTCACTGACATTTGCCCTATCTGAAAGTCTGATAAACGCCGGAAAAATGACTAAGTCCAAAAGAAAAATTTTTTCAACTTTTTTCAATTTTACCCCCGTGGGATATATATTCTACCCACACACATTGGGAACTCTCCTGGGGTACCCTCACACATATTATTACCTCATTTAGTGGATATTTTCACAAAAAAGTGAAATTTTCAAAAATCCAGGAAATTGGCTGAAAATGACTAAATATCAAGGACTCATTGGGCGAATCACTCTGGAACTGAAATCGGAACGCTCACTGACATTTGCCCTATCTGAAAGTCTGATAAACGCCGGAAAAATGACTAAGTCCAAAAGAAAAATTATTTCAACTTTTATCAATTTTACCCCCGTGGGATATATATTCTACCCACACACATTGTGAACTCTCCTGGGGTACCCTCACACATAATATTCCCTCATTTAGTGGATATTTTCACAAAAAAGTGAAATTTTCAAAAATTCAGAAAATTGGCTGAAAACGACTAAATATCAAGGACTCATTGGGAGAATCGCTCTGGAACTGAAATCGGAACGCTCACTGACATTTGCCCTATCTGAAAGTCTGATAAACGCCGGAAAAATGAGTAAGTCCAAAAAAAAAAATTTTTTTCAACTTTTTTCAATTTTACCCCCGTGGGATATATATTCTACCCACACACATTGGGAACTCTCCTGGGGTACCCTCACACATATTATTCCCTCATTTAGTGGATATTTTCACAAAAAAGTGAAATTTTCAAAAATCCAGGAAATTGGCTGAAAACGACTAAATATCAAGGACTCATTGGTCGAATCGCTCTGGAACTGAAATCGGAACGCTCACTGACATTTGCCCTATCTGAAAGTCTGATAAACGCCGGAAAAATGACTAAGTCCAAAAAAAAATTTTTTTCAACTTTTTTCAATTTTACCCCTGTGGGATATATATTCTACCCAAACACATTGGGAACTCTCCTGGGGTACCCTCACACATATTATTCCCTCATTTAGTGGATATTTTCACAAAAAAGTGAAATTTTCAAAAATCCAGGAAATTGGCTGAAAACGACTAAATATCAAGGACTCATTGGGCGAATCGCTCTGGAACTGAAATCGGAACGCTCACTGACATTTGCCCTATCTGAAAGTCTGATAAACGCCGGAAAAATGACTAAGTCCAAAAAAAACAATTTTTTTCAACTTTTTTCAATTTTACCCCTCTGGGATATATATTCTACCCAAACACATTGGGATCTCTCCTGGGGTACCCGCACACATATTATTCCCTCATTTAGTGGATATTTTCACAAAAAAGTGAAATTTTCAAAAATCCAGAAAATTGGCTGAAAATGACTAAATATCAAGGACTCATTGGGCGAATCGCTCTGGAACGGAAATTGGAACACTCACTGACATTTGCCCTATCTGAAAGTCTGATAAACACCGGAAAAATGACTAAGTCCAAAAAAAAATTTTTTAAAACTTTTTTCAATTTTACCCCCGTGGGATATATATTCTACCCACACACATTGGGAACTCTCCTGGGGTACCCTTACACATATTATTACCTCATTTAGTGGATATTTTCACAAAAAAGTGAAATTTTCAAAAATCCAGGAAATTGGCTGAAAATGACTAAATATCAAGGACTCATTGGGCGAATCACTCTGGAACTGAAATCGGAACGCTCACTGACATTTGCCCTATCTGAAAGTCTGATAAACGCCGGAAAAATGACTAAGTCCAAAAGAAAAATTTTTTCAACTTTTTTCAATTTTACCCCCGTGGGATATATATTCTACCCACACACATTGGGAACTCTCCTGGGGTACCCTCACACATATTATTACCTCATTTAGTGGATATTTTCACAAAAAAGTGAAATTTTCAAAAATCCAGGAAATTGGCTGAAAATGACTAAATATCAAGGACTCATTGGGCGAATCACTCTGGAACTGAAATCGGAACGCTCACTGACATTTGCCCTATCTGAAAGTCTGATAAACGCCGGAAAAATGACTAAGTCCAAAAAAAATTTTTTTTCAACTTTTTTCAATTTTACCCCTGTGGGATATATATTCTACCCAAACACATTGGGAACTCTCCTGGGGTACCCTCACACATATTATTCCCTCATTTAGTGGATATTTTCACAAAAAAGTGAAATTTTCAAAAATCCAGGAAATTGGCTGAAAATGACTAAATATCAAGGACTCAATGGGCGAATCACTCTGGAACTGAAATCGGAACGCTCACTGACATTTGCCCTATCTGAAAGTCTGATAAACGCCGGAAAAATGACTAAGTCCAAAAGAAAAATTATTTCAACTTTTATCAATTTTACCCCCGTGGGATATATATTCTACCCACACACATTGTGAACTCTCCTGGGGTACCCTCACACATAATATTCCCTCATTTAGTGGATATTTTCACAAAAAAGTGAAATTTTCAAAAATTCAGAAAATTGGCTGAAAACGACTAAATATCAAGGACTCATTGGGCGAATCGCTCTGGAACTGAAATCGGAACGCTCACTGACATTTGCCCTATCTGAAAGTCTGATAAACGCCGGAAAAATGAGTAAGTCCAAAAAAAAAAATTTTTTTCAACTTTTTTCAATTTTACCCCCGTGGGATATATATTCTACCCACACACATTGGGAACTCTCCTGGGGTACCCTCACACATATTATTCCCTCATTTAGTGGATATTTTCACAAAAAAGTGAAATTTTCAAAAATCCAGGAAATTGGCTGAAAACGACTAAACATCAAGGACTCATTGGGCGAATCGCTCTGGAACTGAAAACGGAACGCTCACTGACATTTGCCCTATCTGAAAGTCTGATAAACGCCGGAAAAATGACTAAGTCCAAAAAAAATTTTTTTTCAACTTTTTTCAATTTTACCCCTGTGGGATATATATTCTACCCAAACACATTGGGAACTCTCCTGGGGTACCCTCACACATATTATTCCCTCATTTAGTGGATATTTTCACAAAAAAGTGAAATTTTCAAAAATCCAGGAAATTGGCTGAAAACGACTAAATATCAAGGACTCATTGGGCGAATCGCTCTGGAACTGAAATCGGAACGCTCACTGACATTTGCCCTATCTGAAAGTCTGATAAACGCCGGAAAAATGACTAAGTCCAAAAAAAACAATTTTTTTCAACTTTTTTCAATTTTACCCCTCTGGGATATATATTCTACCCAAACACATTGGGATCTCTCCTGGGGTACCCGCACACATATTATTCCCTCATTTAGTGGATATTTTCACAAAAAAGTGAAATTTTCAAAAATCCAGAAAATTGGCTGAAAATGACTAAATATCAAGGACTCATTGGGCGAATCGCTCTGGAACGGAAATTGGAACACTCACTGACATTTGCCCTATCTGAAAGTCTGATAAACACCGGAAAAATGACTAAGTCCAAAAAAAAATTTTTTAAAACTTTTTTCAATTTTACCCCCGTGGGATATATATTCTACCCAAACACATTGGGAACTCTCCTGGGGTACCCTCACACATATTATTCCCTCATTTAGTGGATATTTTCACAAAAAAGTGAAATTTTCAAAAATCCAGGAAATTGGCTGAAAACGACTAAATATCAAGGACTCATTGGGCGAATCGCTCTGGAACTGAAATCGGAACGCTCACTGACATTTGCCCTATCTGAAAGTCTGATAAACGCCGGAAAAATGAGTAAGTCCAAAAAAAAAAATTTTTTTCAACTTTTTTCAATTTTACCCCCGTGGGATATATATTCTACCCACACACATTGGGAACTCTCCTGGGGTACCCTCACACATATTATTCCCTCATTTAGTGGATATTTTCACAAAAAAGTGAAATTTTCAAAAATCCAGGAAATTGGCTGAAAATGACTAAATATCAAGGACTCATTGGGCGAATCACTCTGGAACTGAAATCGGAACGCTCACTGACATTTGCCCTATCTGAAAGTCTGATAAACGCCGGAAAAATGACTAAGTCCAAAAGAAAAATTTTTTCAACTTTTTTCAATTTTACCCCCGTGGGATATATATTCTACCCACACACATTGGGAACTCTCCTGGGGTACCCTTACACATATTATTACCTCATTTAGTGGATATTTTCACAAAAAAGTGAAATTTTCAAAAATCCAGGAAATTGGCTGAAAATAACTAAATATCAAAGACTCATTGGGCGAATCACTCTGGAACTGAAATCGGACTGCTCACTGACATTTGCCCTATCTGAAAGTCTGATAAACGCCGGAAAAATGACTAAGTCCAAAAGAAAAATTTTTTCAACTTTTTTCAATTTTACCCCCGTGGGATATATATTCTACCCACACACATTGGGAACTCTCCTGGGGTACCCTCACACATATTATTACCTCATTTAGCGGATATTTTCACAAAAAAGTGAAATTTTCAAAAATCCAGGAAATTGGCTGAAAACGACTAAATATGAAGGACTCATTGGGCGAATCGCTCTGGAACTGAAATCGGAACGCTCACTGACATTTGCCCTATCTGAAAGTCTGATAAACGCCGGAAAAATGACTAAGTCCAAAAAAAATTTTTTTTCAACTTTTTTCAATTTTACCCCTGTGGGATATATATTCTACCCAAACACATTGGGAACTCTCCTGGGGTACCCTCACACATATTATTCCCTCATTTAGTGGATATTTTCACAAAAAAGTGAAATTTTCAAAAATTCAGAAAATTGGCTGAAAACGACTAAATATCAAGGACTCATTGGACGAGACGCTCTGGAACTGAAATTGGAACGCTCACTGACATTTGCCCTATCTGAAAGTCTGATAAACGCCGGAAAAATGACTAAGTCCAAAAGAAAAATTTTTTCAACTTTTTTCAATTTTACCCCCGTGGGATATATATTCTACCCACACACATTGGGAACTCTCCTGGGGTACCCTCACACATATTATTACCTCATTTAGTGGATATTTTCACAAAAAAGTGAAATTTTCAAAAATCCAGGAAATTGGCTGAAAACGACTAAATATGAAGGACTCATTGGGCGAATCGCTCTGGAACTGAAATCGGAACGCTCACTGACATTTGCCCTAACTGAAAGTCTGATAAACGCCGGAAAAATGACTAAGTCCAAAAAAAATTTTTTTTCAACTTTTTTCAATTTTACCCCTGTGGGATATATATTCTACCCAAACACATTGGGAACTCTCCTGGGGTACCCTCACACATATTATTCCCTCATTTAGTGGATATTTTCACAAAAAAGTGAAATTTTCAAAAATCCAGGAAATTGGCTGAAAATGACTAAATATCAAGGACTCATTGGGCGAATCACTCTGGAACTGAAATCGGAACGCTCACTGACATTTGCCCTATCTGAAAGTCTGATAAACGCCGGAAAAATGACTAAGTCCAAAAGAAAAATTATTTCAACTTTTATCAATTTTACCCCCGTGGGATATATATTCTACCCACACACATTGGGAACTCTCCTGGGGTACCCTCACACATATTATTACCTCATTTAGCGGATATTTTCACAAAAAAGTGAAATTTTCAAAAATCCAGGAAATTGGCTGAAAACGACTAAATATGAAGGACTCATTGGGCGAATCGCTCTGGAACTGAAATCGGAACACTCACTGACATTTGCCCTATCTGAAAGTCTGATAAATGCCGGAAAAATGACTAAGTCCAAAAAAAATTTTTTTTCAACTTTTTTCAATTTTACCCCTGTGGGATATATATTCTACCCAAACACATTGGGAACTCTCCTGGGGTACCCTCACACATACTATTCCCTCATTTAGTGGATATTTTCACAAAAAATTGAAATTTTCAAAAATCCAGGAAATTGGCTGAAAATGACTAAATATCAAGGACTCATTGGGCGAATCACTCTGGAACTGAAATCGGAACGCTCACTGACATTTGCCCTATCTGAAAGTCTGATAAACGCCGGAAAAATGACTAAGTCCAAAAGAAAAAAATTTTCAACTTTTTTCAATTTTACCCCCGTGGGATATATATTCTACCCACACACATTGGGAACTCTCCTGGGGTACCCTCACACATATTATTACCTCATTTAGTGGATATTTTCACAAAAAAGTGAAATTTTCAAAAATCCAGGAAATTGGCTGAAAACGACTAAATATCAAGGACTCATTGGGCGAATCGCTCTGGAACTGAAATCGGAACGCTCACTGACATTTGCCCTATCTGAAAGTCTGATAAACGCCGGAAAAATGACTAAGTCCAAAAAAAATTTTTTTTCAACTTTTTTCAATTTTACCCCTGTGGGATATATATTCTACCCAAACACATTGGGAACTCTCCTGGGGTACCCTCACACATATTATTCCCTCATTTAGTGGATATTTTCACAAAAAAGTGAAATTTTCAAAAATCCAGGAAATTGGCTGAAAACGACTAAATATCAAGGACTCATTGGGCGAATCGCTCTGGAACTGAAATCGGAACGCTCACTGACATTTGCCCTATCTGAAAGTCTGATAAACGCCGGAAAAATGACTAAGTCCAAAAAAAACAATTTTTTTCAACTTTTTTCAATTTTACCCCTCTGGGATATATATTCTACCCAAACACATTGGGATCTCTCCTGGGGTACCCGCACACATATTATTCCCTCATTTAGTGGATATTTTCACAAAAAAGTGAAATTTTCAAAAATCCAGAAAATTGGCTGAAAATGACTAAATATCAAGGACTCATTGGGTGAATCGCTCTGGAACGGAAATTGGAACACTCACTGACATTTGCCCTATCTGAAAGTCTGATAAACACCGGAAAAATGACTAAGTCCAAAAAAAAATTTTTTAAAACTTTTTTCAATTTTAACCCTGTGGGATATATATTCTACCCAAACACATTGGGAACTCTCCTGGGGTACCCTCACATATATTATTCCCTCATTTAGTGGATATTTTCACAAAAAAGTGAAATTTTCAAAAATCCAGAAAATTGGCTGAAAACGACTAAATATCAAGGACTCATTGGGCGAATCACTCTGGAACTGAAATCGGAACGCTCACTGACATTTGCCCTATCTGAAAGTGTGATAAATGCCGGAAAAATGACTAAGTCCAAAAAAAACAATTTTTTTCAACTTTTTTCAATTTTACCCCCGTGGGATATATATTTTACCCAAACACATTGGGAACTCTCCTAGGGAACCCTCACACATATTATTCCCTCATTTAGTGGATATTTTCACAAAAAAGTGAAATTTTCAAAAATCCAAAATATTGGCTGAAAACGACTAAATATCAAGGACTCATTTGGCGAATCACTCTGGAACTGAAATTGGAATACTCACTGACATTTGCCCTATCTGAAAGTCTGATAAACGCCGGAAAAATGACTAAGTCCAAAAAAAAAATTATTTCAACTTTTTTCAATTTTACCCCCGTGGGATATATATTCTACCCACACACATTGTGAACTCTCCTGGGGTACCCTCACACATAATATTCCCTCATTTAGTGGATATTTTCACAGAAAAGTGAAATTTTCAAAAATTCAGAAAATTGGCTGAAAACGACTAAATATCAAGGACTCATTGGGCGAATCGCTCTGGAACTGAAATCGGAACGCTCACTGACATTTGCCCTATCTGAAAGTCTGATAAACGCCGGAAAAATGAGTAAGTCCAAAAAAAAAAATTTTTTTCAACTTTTTTCAATTTTACCCCCGTGGGATATATATTCTACCCACACACATTGGGAACTCTCCTGGGGTACCCTCACACATATTATTCCCTCATTTAGTGGATATTTTCACAAAAAAGTGAAATTTTCAAAAATCCAAAATATTGGCTGAAAACGACTAAATATCAAGGACTCATTGGGCAAATTGCTTTGGAACTGAAATCGGAACGCTCACTGACATTTGCCCTATCTGAAAGTCTGATAAACGCCGGAAAAATGACTAAGTCCAAAAACAATTTTTTTCAACTTTTTTCAATTTTACCCCTCTGGGATATATATTCTACCCAAACACATTGGGATCTCTCCTGGGGTACCCGCACACATATTATTCCCTCATTTAGTGGATATTTTCACAAAAAAGTGAAATTTTCAAAAATCCAGAAAATTGGCTGAAAATGACTAAATATCAAGGACTCATTGGGCGAATCGCTCTGGAACGGAAATTGGAACACTCACTGACATTTGCCCTATCTGAAAGTCTGATAAACACCGGAAAAATGACTAAGTCCAAAAAAAAATTTTTTAAAACTTTTTTCAATTTTAACCCTGTGGGATATATATTCTACCCAAACACATTGGGAACTCTCCTGGGGTACCCTCACACATATTATTCCCTCATTTAGTGGATATTTTCACAAAAAAGTGAAATTTTCAAAAATCCAGAAAATTGGCTGAAAACGACTAAATATCAAGGACTCATTGGGCGAATCACTCTGGAACTGAAATCGGAACGCTCACTGACATTTGCCCTATCTGAAAGTGTGATAAATGCCGGAAAAATGACTAAGTCCAAAAAAAAAAATTTTTTTCAACTTTTTTCAATTTTACCCCCGTGGGATATATATTTTACCCAAACACATTGGGAACTCTCCTAGGGAACCCTCACACATATTATTCCCTCATTTAGTGGATATTTTCACAAAAAAGTGAAATTTTCAAAAATCCAAAATATTGGCTGAAAACGACTAAATATCAAGGACTCATTTGGCGAATCACTCTGGAACTGAAATCGGAACGCTCACTGACATTTGCCCTATCTGAAAGTCTGATAAACGCCGGAAAAATGAGTAAGTCCAAAAAAAAAAATTTTTTTCAACTTTTTTCAATTTTACCCCCGTGGGATATATATTCTACCCACACACATTGGGAACTCTCCTGGGGTACCCTCACACATATTATTCCCTCATTTAGTTGATATTTTCACAAAAAAGTGAAATTTTCAAAAATCCAAAATATTGGCTGAAAACGACTAAATATCAAGGACTCATTGGGCGAATTGCTTTGGAACTGAAATCGGAACGCTCACTGACATTTGCCCTATCTGAAAGTCTGATAAACGCCGGAAAAATGACTAAGTCCAAAAAAAATTTTATTTCAACTTTTTTCAATTTTACCCCCGTGGGATATATATTCTACCCACACACATTGGGAACTCTCCTGGGGTACCCTCACACATATTATTCCCTCATTTAGTGGATATTTTCACAAAAAAGTGAAATTTTCAAAAATCCAGAAAATTGGCTGAAAACGACTAAATATCAAGGACTCATGTGGCGAATCACTCTGGAACTGAAATTGGAATACTCACTGACATTTGCCCTATCTGAAAGTCTGATAAACGCCGGAAAAATGACTAAGTCCAAAAAAAAAATTATTTCAACTTTTTTCAATTTTACCCCCGTGGGATATATATTCTACCCACACACATTGGGAACTCTCCTGGGGTACCCTCACACATATTATTCCCTCATTTAGTGGATATTTTCACAAAATAGTGACATTTTCAAAAATCCAGGAAATTGGCTGAAAACGACTAAATATGAAGGACTCATTGGGCGAATCGCTCTGGAACTGAAATCGGAACGCTCACTGACATTTGCCCTATCTGAAAGTCTGATAAACGCTGGAAAAATGACTAAGTCCAAAAAAAATTTTATTTCAACTTTTTTCAATTTTACCCCCGTGGGATATATATTCTACCCAAACACATTGGGAGCTCTCCTGGGGTACCCTCACACATATTATTCCCTCATTTAGTGGATATTTTCACAAAAAAGTGAAATTTTCAAAAATCCAGAAAATTGGCTGAAAATGACTAAATATCAAGGACTCATTGGGCGAATCGCTCTGGAACTGAAATCGGAACACTCACTGACATTTGCCCTATCTGAAAGTCTGATAAACGCCGGAAAAATGACCAAGTCCAAAAGAAAATTTTTTTCAACTTTTTTCAATTTTACCCCCGTGGGATATATATTCTACCCACACACATTGGGAACTCTCCTGGGGTACCCTCACACATATTATTCCCTCATTTAGTGGATATTTTCACAAAAAAGTGAAATTTTCAAAAATCCAGGAAATTGGCTGAAAACGACTAAATATCAAGGACTCATTGGGCGAATCGCTCTGGAACTGAAATCGGAACGCTCACTGACATTTGCCCTATCTGAAAGTCTGATAAAAGCCGGAATAATGACTAAGTCCAAAAAAAACAATTGTTTTCAACTTTTTTCAATTTTAACCCTGTGGGATATATATTCTACCCAAACACATTGGGAACTCTCCTGGGGTACCCTCACACATATTATTCCCTCATTTAGTGGATATTTTCACAAAAAAGTGAAATTTTCAAAAATCCAGAAAATTGGCTGAAAACGACTAAATATCAAGGACTCATTGGGCGAATCACTCTGTAACTGAAATTGGAACACTCACTGACATTTGCCCTATCTGAAAGTCTGATAAACGCGGGAAAAATGACTAAGTCCAAAAAAAACAATTTTTTCAACTTTTTTCAATTTTACCCCTGTGGGATATATATTCTACCCAAACACATTGGGAACTCTCCTGGGGTACCCGCACACATATTATTCCCTCATTTAGTGGATATTTTCACAAAAAAGTGAAATTTTCAAAAATCCAGAAAATTGGCTGAAAATGACTAAATATCAAGGACTCATTGGGCGAATCGCTCTGGAACGGAAATTGGAACACTCACTGACATTTGCCCTATCTGAAAGTCTGATAAACACCGGAAAAATGACTAAGTCCAAAAAAAAATTTTTTTAAACTTTTTTCAATTTTACCCCCGTGGGATATATATTCTACCCACACACATTTGGAACTCTCCTGGGGTACCCTCACACATATTATTCCCTCATTTAGTGGATATTTTCACAAAAAAGTGAAATTTTCAAAAATCCAGAAAATTGCCTGAAAACGACTAAATATCAAGGACTCATTGGGCGAATCGCTCTGGAACTGAAATAGGAACGCTCACTGACATTTGCCCTATCTGAAAGTTTGATAAACGCTGGAAAAATGACTAAGTCCAAAAGAAAAATTATTCCAACTTTTTTCAATTTTACCCCCGTGGGATATATATTCTACCCACACACATTGGGAACTCTCCTGGGGTACCCTCACACATATTATTCCCTCATTTAGTGGATATTTTCACAAAAAAGTGAAATTTTCAAAAATCCAGGAAATTGGCTGAAAACGACTAAATATCAAGGACTCATTGGGCGAATCGCTCTGGAACTGAAATCGGAACGCTCACTGACATTTGCCCTATCTGAAAGTGTGATAAATGCCGGAAAAATGACTAAGTCCAAAAAAAAAAATTTTTTTCAACTTTTTTCAATTTTACCCCCGTGGGATATATATTTTACCCAAACACATTGGGAACTCTCCTAGGGAACCCTCACACATATTATTCCCTCATTTAGTGGATATTTTCACAAAAAAGTGAAATTTTCAAAAATCCAAATTATTGGCTGAAAACGACTAAATATCAAGGACTCATTTGGCGAATCACTCTGGAACTGAAATTGGAATACTCACTGACATTTGCCCTATCTGAAAGTCTGATAAACGCCGGAAAAATGACTAAGTCCAAAAAAAAAATTATTTCAACTTTTTTCAATTTTACCCCCGTGGGATATATATTCTACCCACACACATTGTGAACTCTCCTGGGGTACCCTCACACATAATATTCCCTCATTTAGTGGATATTTTCACAGAAAAGTGAAATTTTCAAAAATTCAGAAAATTAGCTGAAAACGACTAAATATCAAGGAATCATTGGGCGAATCGCTCTGGAACTGAAATCGGAACGCTCACTGACATTTGCCCTATCTGAAAGTCTGATAAACGCCGGAAAAATGAGTAAGTCCAAAAAAAAAAATTTTTTTCAACTTTTTTCAATTTTACCCCCGTGGGATATATATTCTACCCACACACATTGGGAACTCTCCTGGGGTACCCTCACACATATTATTCCCTCATTTAGTGGATATTTTCACAAAATAGTGACATTTTCAAAAATCCAGGAAATTGGCTGAAAACGACTAAATATGAAGGACTCATTGGGCGAATCGCTCTGGAACTGAAATCGGAACGCTCACTGACATTTGCCCTATCTGAAAGTCTGATAAACGCTGGAAAAATGACTAAGTCCAAAAAAAATTTTATTTCAACTTTTTTCAATTTTACCCCCGTGGGATATATATTCTACCCAAACACATTGGGAGCTCTCCTGGGGTACCCTCACACATATTATTCCCTCATTTAGTGGATATTTTCACAAAAAAGTGAAATTTTCAAAAATCCAGAAAATTGGCTGAAAATGACTAAATATCAAGGACTCATTGGGCGAATCGCTCTGGAACTGAAATCGGAACACTCACTGACATTTGCCCTATCTGAAAGTCTGATAAACGCCGGAATAATGACTAAGTCCAAAAAAAACAATTGTTTTCAACTTTTTTCAATTTTAACCCTGTGGGATATATATTCTACCCAAACACATTGGGAACTCTCCTGGGGTACCCTCACACATATTATTCCCTCATTTAGTGGATATTTTCACAAAAAAGTGAAATTTTCAAAAATCCAGAAAATTGGCTGAAAACGACTAAATATCAAGGACTCATTGGGCGAATCACTCTGTAACTGAAATTGGAACACTCACTGACATTTGCCCTATCTGAAAGTCTGATAAACGCGGGAAAAATGACTAAGTCCAAAAAAAACAATTTTTTCAACTTTTTTCAATTTTACCCCTGTGGGATATATATTCTACCCAAACACATTGGGAACTCTCCTGGGGTACCCGCACACATATTATTCCCTCATTTAGTGGATATTTTCACAAAAAAGTGAAATTTTCAAAAATCCAGAAAATTGGCTGAAAATGACTAAATATCAAGGACTCATTGGGCGAATCGCTCTGGAACGGAAATTGGAACACTCACTGACATTTGCCCTATCTGAAAGTCTGATAAACACCGGAAAAATGACTAAGTCCAAAAAAAAATTTTTTTAAACTTTTTTCAATTTTACCCCCGTGGGATATATATTCTACCCACACACATTTGGAACTCTCCTGGGGTACCCTCACACATATTATTCCCTCATTTAGTGGATATTTTCACAAAAAAGTGAAATTTTCAAAAATCCAGAAAATTGCCTGAAAACGACTAAATATCAAGGACTCATTGGGCGAATCGCTCTGGAACTGAAATAGGAACGCTCACTGACATTTGCCCTATCTGAAAGTTTGATAAACGCTGGAAAAATGACTAAGTCCAAAAGAAAAATTATTCCAACTTTTTTCAATTTTACCCCCGTGGGATATATATTCTACCCACACACATTGGGAACTCTCCTGGGGTACCCTCACACATATTATTCCCTCATTTAGTGGATATTTTCACAAAAAAGTGAAATTTTCAAAAATCCAGGAAATTGGCTGAAAACGACTAAATATCAAGGACTCATTGGGCGAATCGCTCTGGAACTGAAATCGGAACGCTCACTGACATTTGCCCTATCTGAAAGTGTGATAAATGCCGGAAAAATGACTAAGTCCAAAAAAAAAAATTTTTTTCAACTTTTTTCAATTTTACCCCCGTGGGATATATATTTTACCCAAACACATTGGGAACTCTCCTAGGGAACCCTCACACATATTATTCCCTCATTTAGTGGATATTTTCACAAAAAAGTGAAATTTTCAAAAATCCAAAATATTGGCTGAAAACGACTAAATATCAAGGACTCATTTGGCGAATCACTCTGGAACTGAAATTGGAATACTCACTGACATTTGCCCTATCTGAAAGTCTGATAAACGCCGGAAAAATGACTAAGTCCAAAAAAAAAATTATTTCAACTTTTTTCAATTTTACCCCCGTGGGATATATATTCTACCCACACACATTGTGAACTCTCCTGGGGTACCCTCACACATAATATTCCCTCATTTAGTGGATATTTTCACAGAAAAGTGAAATTTTCAAAAATTCAGAAAATTGGCTGAAAACGACTAAATATCAAGGACTCATTGGGCGAATCGCTCTGGAACTGAAATCGGAACGCTCACTGACATTTGCCCTATCTGAAAGTCTGATAAACGCCGGAAAAATGAGTAAGTCCAAAAAAAAAAATTTTTTTCAACTTTTTTCAATTTTACCCCCGTGGGATATATATTCTACCCACACACATTGGGAACTCTCCTGGGGTACCCTCACACATATTATTCCCTCATTTAGTGGATATTTTCACAAAAAAGTGAAATTTTCAAAAATCCAAAATATTGGCTGAAAACGACTAAATATCAAGGACTCATTGGGCAAATTGCTTTGGAACTGAAATCGGAACGCTCACTGACATTTGCCCTACCTGAAAGTCTGATAAACGCCGGAAAAATGACTAAGTCCAAAAACAATTTTTTTCAACTTTTTTCAATTTTACCCCTCTGGGATATATATTCTACCCAAACACATTGGGATCTCTCCTGGGGTACCCGCACACATATTATTCCCTCATTTAGTGGATATTTTCACAAAAAAGTGAAATTTTCAAAAATCCAGAAAATTGGCTGAAAATGACTAAATATCAAGGACTCATTGGGCGAATCGCTCTGGAACGGAAATTGGAACACTCACTGACATTTGCCCTATCTGAAAGTCTGATAAACACCGGAAAAATGACTAAGTCCAAAAAAAAAAATTTTTTTCAACTTTTTTCAATTTTACCCCCGTGGGATATATATTTTACCCAAACACATTGGGAACTCTCCTAGGGAACCCTCACACATATTATTCCCTCATTTAGTGGATATTTTCACAAAAAAGTGAAATTTTCAAAAATCCAAAATATTGGCTGAAAACGACTAAATATCAAGGACTCATTTGGCGAATCACTCTGGAACTGAAATCGGAACGCTCACTGACATTTGCCCTATCTGAAAGTCTGATAAACGCCGGAAAAATGAGTAAGTCCAAAAAAAAAAATTTTTTTCAACTTTTTTCAATTTTACCCCCGTGGGATATATATTCTACCCACACACATTGGGAACTCTCCTGGGGTACCCTCACACATATTATTCCCTCATTTAGTTGATATTTTCACAAAAAAGTGAAATTTTCAAAAATCCAAAATATTGGCTGAAAACGACTAAATATCAAGGACTCATTGGGCGAATTGCTTTGGAACTGAAATCGGAACGCTCACTGATATTTGTCCTATCTGAAAGTCTGATAAACGCCGGAAAAATGACTAAGTCCAAAAAAAATTTTATTTCAACTTTTTTCAATTTTACCCCCGTGGGATATATATTCTACCCACACACATTGGGAACTCTCCTGGGGTACCCTCACACATATTATTCCCTCATTTAGTGGATATTTTCACAAAAAAGTGAAATTTTCAAAAATCCAGAAAATTGGCTGAAAACGACTAAATATCAAGGACTCATGTGGCGAATCACTCTGGAACTGAAATTGGAATACTCACTGACATTTGCCCTATCTGAAAGTCTGATAAACGCCGGAAAAATGACTAAGTCCAAAAAAAAAATTATTTCAACTTTTTTCAATTTTACCCCCGTGGGATATATATTCTACCCACACACATTGGGAACTCTCCTGGGGTACCCTCACACATATTATTCCCTCATTTAGTGGATATTTTCACAAAATAGTGACATTTTCAAAAATCCAGGAAATTGGCTGAAAACGACTAAATATGAAGGACTCATTGGGCGAATCGCTCTGGAACTGAAATCGGAACGCTCACTGACATTTGCCCTATCTGAAAGTCTGATAAACGCTGGAAAAATGACTAAGTCCAAAAAAAATTTTATTTCAACTTTTTTCAATTTTACCCCCGTGGGATATATATTCTACCCAAACACATTGGGAGCTCTCCTGGGGTACCCTCACACATATTATTCCCTCATTTAGTGGATATTTTCACAAAAAAGTGAAATTTTCAAAAATCCAGAAAATTGGCTGAAAATGACTAAATATCAAGGACTCATTGGGCGAATCGCTCTGGAACTGAAATCGGAACACTCACTGACATTTGCCCTATCTGAAAGTCTGATAAACGCCGGAAAAATGACCAAGTCCAAAAGAAAATTTTTTTCAACTTTTTTCAATTTTACCCCCGTGGGATATATATTCTACCCACACACATTGGGAACTCTCCTGGGGTACCCTCACACATATTATTCCCTCATTTAGTGGATATTTTCACAAAAAAGTGAAATTTTCAAAAATCCAGGAAATTGGCTGAAAACGACTAAATATCAAGGACTCATTGGGCGAATCGCTCTGGAACTGAAATCGGAACGCTCACTGACATTTGCCCTATCTGAAAGTCTGATAAACGCCGGAATAATGACTAAGTCCAAAAAAAACAATTGTTTTCAACTTTTTTCAATTTTAACCCTGTGGGATATATATTCTACCCAAACACATTGGGAACTCTCCTGGGGTACCCTCACACATATTATTCCCTCATTTAGTGGATATTTTCACAAAAAAGTGAAATTTTCAAAAATCCAGAAAATTGGCTGAAAACGACTAAATATCAAGGACTCATTGGGCGAATCACTCTGTAACTGAAATTGGAACACTCACTGACATTTGCCCTATCTGAAAGTCTGATAAACGCGGGAAAAATGACTAAGTCCAAAAAAAACAATTTTTTCAACTTTTTTCAATTTTACCCCTGTGGGATATATATTCTACCCAAACACATTGGGAACTCTCCTGGGGTACCCGCACACATATTATTCCCTCATTTAGTGGATATTTTCACAAAAAAGTGAAATTTTCAAAAATCCAGAAAATTGGCTGAAAATGACTAAATATCAAGGACTCATTGGGCGAATCGCTCTGGAATGGAAATTGGAACACTCACTGACATTTGCCCTATCTGAAAGTCTGATAAACACCGGAAAAATGACTAAGTCCAAAAAAAAATTTTTTTAAACTTTTTTCAATTTTACCCCCGTGGGATATATATTCTACCCACACACATTTGGAACTCTCCTGGGGTACCCTCACACATATTATTCCCTCATTTAGTGGATATTTTCACAAAAAAGTGAAATTTTCAAAAATCCAGAAAATTGCCTGAAAACGACTAAATATCAAGGACTCATTGGGCGAATCGCTCTGGAACTGAAATAGAAACGCTCACTGACATTTGCCCTATCTGAAAGTTTGATAAACGCTGGAAAAATGACTAAGTCCAAAAGAAAAATTATTCCAACTTTTTTCAATTTTACCCCCGTGGGATATATATTCTACCCACACACATTGGGAACTCTCCTGGGGTACCCTCACACATATTATTCCCTCATTTAGTGGATATTTTCACAAAAAAGTGAAATTTTCAAAAATCCAGGAAATTGGCTGAAAACGACTAAATATCAAGGACTCATTGGGCGAATCGCTCTGGAACTGAAATCGGAACGCTCACTGACATTTGCCCTATCTGAAAGTGTGATAAATGCCGGAAAAATGACTAAGTCCAAAAAAAAAAATTTTTTTCAACTTTTTTCAATTTTACCCCCGTGGGATATATATTTTACCCAAACACATTGGGAACTCTCCTAGGGAACCCTCACACATATTATTTCCTCATTTAGTGGATATTTTCACAAAAAAGTGAAATTTTCAAAAATCCAAAATATTGGCTGAAAACGACTAAATATCAAGGACTCATTTGGCGAATCACTCTGGAACTGAAATTGGAATACTCACTGACATTTGCCCTATCTGAAAGTCTGATAAACGCCGGAAAAATGACTAAGTCCAAAAAAAAAATTATTTCAACTTTTTTCAATTTTACCCCCGTGGGATATATATTCTACCCACACACATTGTGAACTCTCCTGGGGTACCCTCACACATAATATTCCCTCATTTAGTGGATATTTTCACAGAAAAGTGAAATTTTCAAAAATTCAGAAAATTGGCTGAAAACGACTAAATATCAAGGACTCATTGGGCGAATCGCTCTGGAACTGAAATCGGAACGCTCACTGACATTTGCCCTATCTGAAAGTCTGATAAACGCCGGAAAAATGAGTAAGTCCAAAAAAAAAAATTTTTTTCAACTTTTTTCAATTTTACCCCCGTGGGATATATATTCTACCCACACACATTGGGAACTCTCCTGGGGTACCCTCACACATATTATTCCCTCATTTAGTTGATATTTTCACAAAAAAGTGAAATTTTCAAAAATCCAAAATATTGGCTGAAAACGACTAAATATCAAGGACTCATTGGGCGAATTGCTTTGGAACTGAAATCGGAACGCTCACTGACATTTGCCCTATCTGAAAGTCTGATAAACGCCGGAAAAATGACTAAGTCCAAAAAAAATTTTATTTCAACTTTTTTCAATTTTACCCCCGTGGGATATATATTCTACCCACACACATTGGGAACTCTCCTGGGGTACCCTCACACATATTATTCCCTCATTTAGTGGATATTTTCACAAAAAAGTGAAATTTTCAAAAATCCAGAAAATTGGCTGAAAACGACTAAATATCAAGGACTCATGTGGCGAATCACTCTGGAACTGAAATTGGAATACTCACTGACATTTGCCCTATCTGAAAATCTGATAAACGCCGGAAAAATGACTAAGTCCAAAAAAAAAATTATTTCAACTTTTTTCAATTTTACCCCCGTGGGATATATATTCTACCCACACACATTGGGAACTCTCCTGGGGTACCCTCACACATATTATTCCCTCATTTAGTGGATATTTTCACAAAATAGTGACATTTTCAAAAATCCAGGAAATTGGCTGAAAACGACTAAATATGAAGGACTCATTGGGCGAATCGCTCTGGAACTGAAATCGGAACGCTCACTGACATTTGCCCTATCTGAAAGTCTGATAAACGCTGGAAAAATGACTAAGTCCAAAAAAAATTTTATTTCAACTTTTTTCAATTTTACCCCCGTGGGATATATATTCTACCCAAACACATTGGGAGCTCTCCTGGGGTACCCTCACAAATATTATTCCCTCATTTAGTGGATATTTTCACAAAAAAGTGAAATTTTCAAAAATCCAGAAAATTGGCTGAAAATGACTAAATATCAAGGACTCATTGGGCGAATCGCTCTGGAACTGAAATCGGAACACTCACTGACATTTGCCCTATCTGAAAGTCTGATAAACGCCGGAAAAATGACCAAGTCCAAAAGAAATTTTTTTTCAACTTTTTTCAATTTTACCCCCGTGGGATATATATTCTACCCACACACATTGGGAACTCTCCTGGGGTACCCTCACACATATTATTCCCTCATTTAGTGGATATTTTCACAAAAAAGTGAAATTTTCAAAAATCCAGGAAATTGGCTGAAAACGACTAAATATCAAGGACTCATTGGGCGAATCGCTCTGGAACTGAAATCGGAACGCTCACTGACATTTGCCCTATCTGAAAGTTTGATAAACGCCGGAATAATGACTAAGTCCAAAAAAAACAATTGTTTTCAACTTTTTTCAATTTTAACCCTGTGGGATATATATTCTACCCAAACACATTGGGAACTCTCCTGGGGTACCCTCACACATATTATTCCCTCATTTAGTGGATATTTTCACAAAAAAGTGAAATTTTCAAAAATCCAGAAAATTGGCTGAAAACGACTAAATATCAAGGACTCATTGGGCGAATCACTCTGTAACTGAAATTGGAACACTCACTGACATTTGCCCTATCTGAAAGTCTGATAAACGCGGGAAAAATGACTAAGTCCAAAAAAAACAATTTTTTCAACTTTTTTCAATTTTACCCCTGTGGGATATATATTCTACCCAAACACATTGGGAACTCTCCTGGGGTACCCGCACACATACTATTCCCTCATTTAGTGGATATTTTCACAAAAAAGTGAAATTTTCAAAAATCCAGAAAATTGGCTGAAAATGACTAAATATCAAGGACTCATTGGGCGAATCGCTCTTCAACGGAAATTGGAACACTCACTGACATTTGCCCTATCTGAAAGTCTGATAAACACCAGAAAAATGACTAAGTCCAAAAAAAAATTTTTTAAAACTTTTTTCAATTTTACCCCCGTGGGATATATATTCTACCCACACACGTTTGGAACTCTCCTGGGGTACCCTCACACATATTATTCCCTCATTTAGTGGATATTTTCACAAAAAAGTGAAATTTTCAAAAATCCAGAAAATTGCCTGAAAACGACTAAATATCAAGGACTCATTGGGCGAATCACTCTGGAACTGAAATCGGAACGCTCACTGACATTTGCCCTATCTGAAAGTCTGATAAACGCCGGAAAAATGACTAAGTCCAAAAAAAACAATTTTTTTCAACTTTTTTCAATTTTACCCCTCTGGGATATATATTCTACCCAAACACATTGGGATCTCTCCTGGGGTACCCGCACACATATTATTCCCTCATTTAGTGGATATTTTCACAAAAAAGTGAAATTTTCAAAAATCCAGAAAATTGGCTGAAAATGACTAAATATCAAGGACTCATTGGGCGAATCGCTCTGGAACGGAAATTGGAACACTCACTGACATTTGCCCTATCTGAAAGTCTGATAAACACCGGAAAAATGACTAGGTCCAAAAAAAAATTTTTTTAAACTTTTTTCAATTTTACCCCCGTGGGATATATATTCTACCCACACACATTGTGAACTCTCCTGGGGTACCCTCACACATAATATTCCCTCATTTAGTGGATATTTTCACAAAAAAGTGAAATTTTCAAAAATTCAGAAAATTGGCTGAAAACGACTAAATATCAAGGACTCATTGGGCGAATCGCTCTGGAACTGAAATCGGAACGCTCACTGACATTTGCCCTATCTGAAAGTCTGATAAACGCCGGAAAAATGACTAAGTCCAAAAAAAATTTTTTTAAACTTTTTTCAATTTTACCCCCGTGGGATATATATTCTACCCACACACATTTGGAACTCTCCTGGGGTACCCTCACACATACTATTCCCTCATTTAGTGGATATTTTCACAAAAAAGTGAAATTTTCAAAAATCCAGAAAATTGCCTGAAAACGACTAAATATCAAGGACTCATTGGGCGAATCGCTCTGGAACTGAAATCGGAACGCTCACTGACATTTGCCCTATCTGAAAGTTTGATAAACGCTGGAAAAATGACTAAGTCCAAAAGAAAAATTATTTCAACTTTTATCAATTTTACCCCCGTGGGATATATATTCTACCCACACACATTGTGAACTCTCCTGGGGTACCCTCACACATAATATTCCCTCATTTAGTGGATATTTTCACAAAAAAGTGAAATTTTCAAAAATTCAGAAAATTGGCTTAAAACGACTAAATATCAAGGACTCATTGGGCGAATCGCTCTGGAACTGAAATCGGAACGCTCACTGACATTTGCCCTATCTGAAAGTCTGATAAAAGCCGGAAAAATGAGTAAGTCCAAAAAAAAAAATTTTTTTCAACTTTTTTCAATTTTACCCCCGTGGGATATATATTCTACCCACACACATTGGGAACTCTCCTGGGGTACCCTCACACATATTATTCCCTCATTTAGTGGATATTTTCACAAAAAAGTGAAATTTTCAAAAATCCAAAATATTGGCTGAAAACGACTAAATATCAAGGACTCATTGGGCGAATCACTCTGGAACTGAAATTGGAACGCTCACTGACATTTGCCCTATCTGAAAGTCTGATAAACGCGGGAAAAATGACTAAGTCCAAAAAAAACAATTTTTTCAACTTTTTTCAATTTTACCCCTGTGGGATATATATTCTACCCAAACACATTGGGAACTCTCCTGGGGTACCCGCACACATATTATTCCCTCATTTAGTGGATATTTTCACAAAAAAGTGAAATTTTCAAAAATCCAGAAAATTGGCTGAAAATGACTAAATATCAAGGACTCATTGGGCGAATCGCTCTGGAACGGAAATTGGAACACTCACTGACATTTGCCCTATCTGAAAGTCTGATAAACACCGGAAAAATGACTAAGTCCAAAAAAAAATTTTTTTAAACTTTTTTCAATTTTACCCCCGTGGGATATATATTCTACCCACACACATTTGGAACTCTCCTGGGGTACCCTCACACATATTATTCCCTCATTTAGTGGATATTTTCACAAAAAAGTGAAATTTTCAAAAATCCAGAAAATTGCCTGAAAACGACTAAATATCAAGGACTCATTGGGCGAATCGCTCTGGAACTGAAATAGGAACGCTCACTGACATTTGCCCTATCTGAAAGTTTGATAAACGCTGGAAAAATGACTAAGTCCAAAAGAAAAATTATTCCAACTTTTTTCAATTTTACCCCCGTGGGATATATATTCTACCCACACACATTGTGAACTCTCCTGGGGTACCCTCACACATAATATTCCCTCATTTAGTGGATATTTTCACAAAAAAGTGAAATTTTCAAAAATTCAGAAAATTGGCTGAAAACGACTAAATATCAAGGACTCATTGGGCGAATCGCTCTGGAACTGAAATAGGAACGCTCACTGACATTTGCCCTATCTGAAAGTCTGATAAACGCCGGAAAAATGAGTAAGTCCAAAAAAAAAAATTATTTTCAACTTTTTTCAATTTTACCCCCGTGGGATATATATTCTACCCACACACATTGGGAACTCTCCTGGGGTACCCTCACACATATTATTCCCTCATTTAGTGGATATTTTCACAAAAAAGTGAAATTTTCAAAAATCCAAAATATTGGCTGAAAACGACTAAATATCAAGGACTCATTGGGCGAATTGCTTTGGAACTGAAATCGGAACGCTCACTGACATTTGCCCTATCTGAAAGTCTGATAAACGCCGGAAAAATGACTAAGTCCAAAAAAAATTTTATTTCAACTTTTTTCAATTTTACCCCCGTGGGATATATATTCTACCCAAACACATTGGGAGCTCTCCTGGGGTTCCCTCACACATAATATTCCCTCATTTAGTGGATATTTTCACAAAAAAGTGAAATTTTCAAAAATTCAGAAAATTGGCTGAAAACGACTAAATATCAAGGACTCATTGGGCGAATCGCTCTGGAACTGAAATCGGAACACTCACTGACATTTGCCCTATCTGAAAGTCTGATAAACGCCGGAAAAATGACTAAGTCCAAAAAAAACAATTTTTTTCAACTTTTTTCAATTTTAACCCTGTGGGATATATATTCTACCCAAACACATTGGGAACTCTCCTGGGGTACCCTCACACATATTATTCCCTCATTTAGTGGATATTTTCACAAAAAAGTGAAATTTTCAAAAATCCAGAAAATTGGCTGAAAACGACTAAATATCAAGGACTCATTGGGCGAATCGCTCTGGAACGGAAATTGGAACACTCACTGACATTTGCCCTATCTGAAAGTCTGATAAACACCGGAAAAATGACTATGTCCAAAAAAAAATTTTTTTAAACTTTTTTCAATTTTACCCCCGTGGGATATATATTCTACCCACACACATTTGGAACTCTCCTGGGGTACCCTCACACATATTATTCCCTCATTTAGTGGATATTTTCACAAAAAAGTGAAATTTTCAAAAATCCAGAAAATTGCCTGAAAACGACTAAATATCAAGGACTCATTGGGCGAATCGCTCTGGAACTGAAATAGGAACGCTCACTGACATTTGCCCTATCTGAAAGTTTGATAAACGCTGGAAAAATGACTAAGTCCAAAAGAAAAATTATTCCAACTTTTTTCAATTTTACCCCCGTGGGATATATATTCTACCCACACACATTGGGAACTCTCCTGGGGTACCCTCACACATATTATTCCCTCATTTAGTGGATATTTTCACAAAAAAGTGAAATTTTCAAAAATCCAGGAAATTGGCTGAAAACGACTAAATATCAAGGACTCATTGGGCGAATCGCTCTGGAACTGAAATCGGAACGCTCACTGACATTTGCCCTATCTGAAAGTCTGATAAATGCCGGAAAAATGACTAAGTACAAAAAAAACAATTTTTTTCAACTTTTTTCAATTTTAACCCTGTGGGATATATATTCTACCCAAACACATTGGGAACTCTCCTGGGGTACCCTCACACATATTATTCCCTCATTTAGTGGATATTTTCACAAAAAAGTGAAATTTTCAAAAATCCAGAAAATTGGCTGAAAACGACTAAATATCAAGGACTCATTGGGCGAATCACTCTGGAACTGAAATCGGAACGCTCACTGACATTTGCCCTATCTGAAAGTCTGATAAACGCGGGAAAAATGACTAAGTCCAAAAAAAACAATTTTTTCAACTTTTTTCAATTTTACCCCTGTGGGATATATATTCTATCCACACACATTGGGAACTCTCCTGGGGTACCCTCACACATATTATTCCCTCATTTAGTGGATATTTTCACAAAAAAGTGAAATTTTCAAAAATTCAGAAAATTGGCTGAAAACGACTAAATATCAAGGACTCATTGGGTGAATCGCTCTGGAACTGAAATTGCAACGCTCACTGACATTTGCCCTATCTGAAAGTCTGATAAACGCCGGAAAAATGACTAAGTCCAAAAGAAAAATTTTTTCAACTTTTTCAATTTTACCCCCGTGGGATATATATTCTACCCACACACATTGTGAACTCTCCTGGGGTACCCTCACACATAATATTCCCTCATTTAGTGGGTATTTTCACAAAAAAGTGAAATTTTCAAAAATTCAGAAAATTGGCTGAAAACGACTAAATATCAAGGACTCATTGGGCGAATCGCTCTGGAACTGAAATCGGAAGGCTCACTGACATTTGCCCTATCTGAAAGTCTGATAAACGCCGGAAAAATAACTAAGTCCAAAAAAAAAATTTTTTTTCAACTTTTTTCAATTTTACCCCCGTGGGATATATATTCTACCCACACACATTGGGAACTCTCCTGGGGTACCCTCACACATATTATTCCCTCATTTAGTGGATATTTTCACAAAAAAGTGAAATTTTCAAAAATTCAGAAAATTGGCTGAAAACGACTAAATATCAAGGACTCATTGGGCGAATCGCTCTTGAACTGAAATTGCAACGCTCACTGACATTTGCCCAATCTGAAAGTCTGATAAACGCCAGAAAAATGACTAAGTCCAAAAGAAAAATTTTTTCAACTTTTTCAATTTTACCCCCGTGGGATATATATTCTACCCAAACACATTGGGAGCTCTCCTGGGGTACCCTCACACATATTATTCCCTCATTTAGTGGATATTTTCACAAAAAAGTGAAATTTTCAAAAATCCAAAATATTGGCTGAAAACGACTAAATATCAAGGACTCATTGGGCAAATCGCTCTGGAACTGAAATTGCAACGCTCACTGACATTTGCCCTATCTGAAAGTCTGATAAACGCCGGAAAAATGACTAAGTCCAAAAGAAAAAATTTTTCAACTTTTTTCAATTTTACCCCCGTAGGATATATATTCTACCCACACACATTGGGAACTCTCCTGGGGTACCCTCACACATATTATTCCCTCATTTAGTGGATATTTTCACAAAAAAGTGAAATTTTCAAAAATTCAGAAAATTGGCTGAAAACGACTAAATATCAAGGACTCATTGGGCGAATCGCTCTGGAACTGAAATCGGAACGCTCACTGACATTTGCCCTATCTGAAAGTCTGATAAATGCCGGAAAAATGACTAAGTACAAAAAAAAACAATTTTTTTCAACTTTTTTCAATTTTAACCCTGTGGGATATATATTCTACCCAAACACATTGGGAACTCTCCTGGGGTACCCGCACACATACTATTCCCTCATTTAGTGGATATTTTCACAAAAAAGTGAAATTTTCAAAAATCCAGAAAATTGGCTGAAAATGACTAAATATCAAGGACTCATTGGGCGAATCGCTCTTCAACGGAAATTGGAACACTCACTGACATTTGCCCTATCTGAAAGTCTGATAAACACCGGAAAAATGACTAAGTCCAAAAAAAAATTTTTTAAAACTTTTTTCAATTTTACCCCCGTGGGATATATATTCTACCCACACACGTTTGGAACTCTCCTGGGGTACCCTCACACATATTATTCCCTCATTTAGTGGATATTTTCACAAAAAAGTGAAATTTTCAAAAATTCAGAAAATTGGCTGAAAACGACTAAATATCAAGGACTCATTGGGCGAATCGCTCTGGAACTGAAATCGGAAGGCTCACTGACATTTGCCCTATCTGAAAGTCTGATAAACGCCGGAAAAATAACTAAGTCCAAAAAAAAAATTTTTTTTCAACTTTTTTCAATTTTACCCCCGTGGGATATATATTCTACCCACACACATTGGGAACTCTCCTGGGGTACCCTCACACATATTATTCCCTCATTTAGTGGATATTTTCACAAAAAAGTGAAATTTTCAAAAATTCAGAAAATTGGCTGAAAACGACTAAATATCAAGGACTCATTGGGCGAATCGCTCTTGAACTGAAATTGCAACGCTCACTGACATTTGCCCAATCTGAAAGTCTGATAAACGCCAGAAAAATGACTAAGTCCAAAAGAAAAATTTTTTCAACTTTTTCAATTTTACCCCCGTGGGATATATATTCTACCCAAACACATTGGGAGCTCTCCTGGGGTACCCTCACACATATTATTCCCTCATTTAGTGGATATTTTCACAAAAAAGTGAAATTTTCAAAAATCCAAAATATTGGCTGAAAACGACTAAATATCAAGGACTCATTGGGCAAATCGCTCTGGAACTGAAATTGCAACGCTCACTGACATTTGCCCTATCTGAAAGTCTGATAAACGCCGGAAAAATGACTAAGTCCAAAAGAAAAAATTTTTCAACTTTTTTCAATTTTACCCCCGTAGGATATATATTCTACCCACACACATTGGGAACTCTCCTGGGGTACCCTCACACATATTATTCCCTCATTTAGTGGATATTTTCACAAAAAAGTGAAATTTTCAAAAATTCAGAAAATTGGCTGAAAACGACTAAATATCAAGGACTCATTGGGCGAATCGCTCTGGAACTGAAATCGGAACGCTCACTGACATTTGCCCTATCTGAAAGTCTGATAAATGCCGGAAAAATGACTAAGTACAAAAAAAAACAATTTTTTTCAACTTTTTTCAATTTTAACCCTGTGGGATATATATTCTACCCAAACACATTGGGAACTCTCCTGGGGTACCCGCACACATACTATTCCCTCATTTAGTGGATATTTTCACAAAAAAGTGAAATTTTCAAAAATCCAGAAAATTGGCTGAAAATGACTAAATATCAAGGACTCATTGGGCGAATCGCTCTTCAACGGAAATTGGAACACTCACTGACATTTGCCCTATCTGAAAGTCTGATAAACACCGGAAAAATGACTAAGTCCAAAAAAAAATTTTTTAAAACTTTTTTCAATTTTACCCCCGTGGGATATATATTCTACCCACACACGTTTGGAACTCTCCTGGGGTACCCTCACACATATTATTCCCTCATTTAGTGGATATTTTCACAAAAAAGTGAAATTTTCAAAAATCCAGAAAATTGCCTGAAAACGACTAAATATCAAGGACTCATTGGGCGAATCACTCTGGAACTGAAATCGGAACGCTCACTGACATTTGCCCTATCTGAAAGTCTGATAAACGCCGGAAAAATGACTAAGTCCAAAAAAAACAATTTTTTTCAACTTTTTTCAATTTTACCCCTCTGGGATATATATTCTACCCAAACACATTGGGATCTCTCCTGGGGTACCCGCACACATATTATTCCCTCATTTAGTGGATATTTTCACAAAAAAGTGAAATTTTCAAAAATCCAGAAAATTGGCTGAAAATGACTAAATATCAAGGACTCATTGGGCGAATCGCTCTGGAACGGAAATTGTAACACTCACTGACATTTGCCCTATCTGAAAGTCTGATAAACACCGGAAAAATGACTAGGTCCAAAAAAAAATTTTTTTAAACTTTTTTCAATTTTACCCCCGTGGGATATATATTCTACCCACACACATTGTGAACTCTCCTGGGGTACCCTCACACATAATATTCCCTCATTTAGTGGATATTTTCACAAAAAAGTGAAATTTTCAAAAATTCAGAAAATTGGCTGAAAACGACTAAATATCAAGGACTCATTGGGCGAATCGCTCTGGAACTGAAATCGGAACGCTCACTGACATTTGCCCTATCTGAAAGTCTGATAAACGCCGGAAAAATGACTAAGTCCAAAAAAAAATTTTTTTAAACTTTTTTCAATTTTACCCCCGTGGGATATATATTCTACCCACACACATTTGGAACTCTCCTGGGGTACCCTCACACATACTATTCCCTCATTTAGTGGATATTTTCACAAAAAAGTGAAATTTTCAAAAATCCAGAAAATTGCCTGAAAACGACTAAATATCAAGGACTCATTGGGCGAATCGCTCTGGAACTGAAATCGGAACGCTCACTGACATTTGCCCTATCTGAAAGTTTGATAAACGCTGGAAAAATGACTAAGTCCAAAAGAAAAATTATTTCAACTTTTATCAATTTTACCCCCGTGGGATATATATTCTACCCACACACATTGTGAACTCTCCTGGGGTACCCTCACACATAATATTCCCTCATTTAGTGGATATTTTCACAAAAAAGTGAAATTTTCAAAAATTCAGAAAATTGGCTGAAAACGACTAAATATCAAGGACTCATTGGGCGAATCGCTCTGGAACTGAAATCGGAACGCTCACTGACATTTGCCCTATCTGAAAGTCTGACAAAAGCCGGAAAAATGAGTAAGTCCAAAAAAAAAAATTTTTTTCAACTTTTTTCAATTTTACCCCCGTGGGATATATATTCTACCCACACACATTGGGAACTCTCCTGGGGTACCCTCACACATATTATTCCCTCATTTAGTGGATATTTTCACAAAAAAGTGAAATTTTCAAAAATTCAGAAAATTGGCTGAAAACGACTAAATATCAAGGACTCATTGGGCGAATCGCTCTTGAACTGAAATTGCAACGCTCACTGACATTTGCCCAATCTGAAAGTCTGATAAACGCCAGAAAAATGACTAAGTCCAAAAGAAAAATTTTTTCAACTTTTTCAATTTTACCCCCGTGGGATATATATTCTACCCAAACACATTGGGAGCTCTCCTGGGGTACCCTCACACATATTATTCCCTCATTTAGTGGATATTTTCACAAAAAAGTGAAATTTTCAAAAATCCAAAATATTGGCTGAAAACGACTAAATATCAAGGACTCATTGGGCAAATCGCTCTGGAACTGAAATTGCAACGCTCACTGACATTTGCCCTATCTGAAAGTCTGATAAACGCCGGAAAAATGACTAAGTCCAAAAGAAAAAATTTTTCAACTTTTTTCAATTTTACCCCCGTAGGATATATATTCTACCCACACACATTGGGAACTCTCCTGGGGTACCCTCACACATATTATTCCCTCATTTAGTGGATATTTTCACAAAAAAGTGAAATTTTCAAAAATTCAGAAAATTGGCTGAAAACGACTAAATATCAAGGACTCATTGGGCGAATCGCTCTGGAACTGAAATCGGAACGCTCACTGACATTTGCCCTATCTGAAAGTCTGATAAATGCCGGAAAAATGACTAAGTACAAAAAAAAACAATTTTTTTCAACTTTTTTCAATTTTAACCCTGTGGGATATATATTCTACCCAAACACATTGGGAACTCTCCTGGGGTACCCGCACACATACTATTCCCTCATTTAGTGGATATTTTCACAAAAAAGTGAAATTTTCAAAAATCCAGAAAATTGGCTGAAAATGACTAAATATCAAGGACTCATTGGGCGAATCGCTCTTCAACGGAAATTGGAACACTCACTGACATTTGCCCTATCTGAAAGTCTGATAAACACCGGAAAAATGACTAAGTCCAAAAAAAAATTTTTTAAAACTTTTTTCAATTTTACCCCCGTGGGATATATATTCTACCCACACACGTTTGGAACTCTCCTGGGGTACCCTCACACATATTATTCCCTCATTTAGTGGATATTTTCACAAAAAAGTGAAATTTTCAAAAATTCAGAAAATTGGCTGAAAACGACTAAATATCAAGGACTCATTGGGCGAATCGCTCTGGAACTGAAATCGGAAGGCTCACTGACATTTGCCCTATCTGAAAGTCTGATAAACGCCGGAAAAATAACTAAGTCCAAAAAAAAAATTTTTTTTCAACTTTTTTCAATTTTACCCCCGTGGGATATATATTCTACCCACACACATTGGGAACTCTCCTGGGGTACCCTCACACATATTATTCCCTCATTTAGTGGATATTTTCACAAAAAAGTGAAATTTTCAAAAATTCAGAAAATTGGCTGAAAACGACTAAATATCAAGGACTCATTGGGCGAATCGCTCTTGAACTGAAATTGCAACGCTCACTGACATTTGCCCAATCTGAAAGTCTGATAAACGCCAGAAAAATGACTAAGTCCAAAAGAAAAATTTTTTCAACTTTTTCAATTTTACCCCCGTGGGATATATATTCTACCCAAACACATTGGGAGCTCTCCTGGGGTACCCTCACACATATTATTCCCTCATTTAGTGGATATTTTCACAAAAAAGTGAAATTTTCAAAAATCCAAAATATTGGCTGAAAACGACTAAATATCAAGGACTCATTGGGCAAATCGCTCTGGAACTGAAATTGCAACGCTCACTGACATTTGCCCTATCTGAAAGTCTGATAAACGCCGGAAAAATGACTAAGTCCAAAAGAAAAAATTTTTCAACTTTTTTCAATTTTACCCCCGTAGGATATATATTCTACCCACACACATTGGGAACTCTCCTGGGGTACCCTCACACATATTATTCCCTCATTTAGTGGATATTTTCACAAAAAAGTGAAATTTTCAAAAATTCAGAAAATTGGCTGAAAACGACTAAATATCAAGGACTCATTGGGCGAATCGCTCTGGAACTGAAATCGGAACGCTCACTGACATTTGCCCTATCTGAAAGTCTGATAAATGCCGGAAAAATGACTAAGTACAAAAAAAAACAATTTTTTTCAACTTTTTTCAATTTTAACCCTGTGGGATATATATTCTACCCAAACACATTGGGAACTCTCCTGGGGTACCCGCACACATACTATTCCCTCATTTAGTGGATATTTTCACAAAAAAGTGAAATTTTCAAAAATCCAGAAAATTGGCTGAAAATGACTAAATATCAAGGACTCATTGGGCGAATCGCTCTTCAACGGAAATTGGAACACTCACTGACATTTGCCCTATCTGAAAGTCTGATAAACACCGGAAAAATGACTAAGTCCAAAAAAAAATTTTTTAAAACTTTTTTCAATTTTACCCCCGTGGGATATATATTCTACCCACACACGTTTGGAACTCTCCTGGGGTACCCTCACACATATTATTCCCTCATTTAGTGGATATTTTCACAAAAAAGTGAAATTTTCAAAAATCCAGAAAATTGCCTGAAAACGACTAAATATCAAGGACTCATTGGGCGAATCACTCTGGAACTGAAATCGGAACGCTCACTGACATTTGCCCTATCTGAAAGTCTGATAAACGCCGGAAAAATGACTAAGTCCAAAAAAAACAATTTTTTTCAACTTTTTTCAATTTTACCCCTCTGGGATATATATTCTACCCAAACACATTGGGATCTCTCCTGGGGTACCCGCACACATATTATTCCCTCATTTAGTGGATATTTTCACAAAAAAGTGAAATTTTCAAAAATCCAGAAAATTGGCTGAAAATGACTAAATATCAAGGACTCATTGGGCGAATCGCTCTGGAACGGAAATTGTAACACTCACTGACATTTGCCCTATCTGAAAGTCTGATAAACACCGGAAAAATGACTAGGTCCAAAAAAAAATTTTTTTAAACTTTTTTCAATTTTACCCCCGTGGGATATATATTCTACCCACACACATTGTGAACTCTCCTGGGGTACCCTCACACATAATATTCCCTCATTTAGTGGATATTTTCACAAAAAAGTGAAATTTTCAAAAATTCAGAAAATTGGCTGAAAACGACTAAATATCAAGGACTCATTGGGCGAATCGCTCTGGAACTGAAATCGGAACGCTCACTGACATTTGCCCTATCTGAAAGTCTGATAAACGCCGGAAAAATGACTAAGTCCAAAAAAAAATTTTTTTAAACTTTTTTCAATTTTACCCCCGTGGGATATATATTCTACCCACACACATTTGGAACTCTCCTGGGGTACCCTCACACATACTATTCCCTCATTTAGTGGATATTTTCACAAAAAAGTGAAATTTTCAAAAATCCAGAAAATTGCCTGAAAACGACTAAATATCAAGGACTCATTGGGCGAATCGCTCTGGAACTGAAATCGGAACGCTCACTGACATTTGCCCTATCTGAAAGTTTGATAAACGCTGGAAAAATGACTAAGTCCAAAAGAAAAATTATTTCAACTTTTATCAATTTTACCCCCGTGGGATATATATTCTACCCACACACATTGTGAACTCTCCTGGGGTACCCTCACACATAATATTCCCTCATTTAGTGGATATTTTCACAAAAAAGTGAAATTTTCAAAAATTCAGAAAATTGGCTGAAAACGACTAAATATCAAGGACTCATTGGGCGAATCGCTCTGGAACTGAAATCGGAACGCTCACTGACATTTGCCCTATCTGAAAGTCTGATAAAAGCCGGAAAAATGAGTAAGTCCAAAAAAAAAAATTTTTTTCAACTTTTTTCAATTTTACCCCCGTGGGATATATATTCTACCCACACACATTGGGAACTCTCCTGGGGTACCCTCACACATATTATTCCCTCATTTAGTGGATATTTTCACAAAAAAGTGAAATTTTCAAAAATCCAAAATATTGGCTGAAAACGACTAAATATCAAGGACTCATTGGGCGAATCACTCTGGAACTGAAATTGGAACGCTCACTGACATTTGCCCTATCTGAAAGTCTGATAAACGCGGGAAAAATGACTAAGTCCAAAAAAAACAATTTTTTCAACTTTTTTCAATTTTACCCCTGTGGGATATATATTCTACCCAAACACATTGGGAACTCTCCTGGGGTACCCGCACACATATTATTCCCTCATTTAGTGGATATTTTCACAAAAAAGTGAAATTTTCAAAAATCCAGAAAATTGGCTGAAAATGACTAAATATCAAGGACTCATTGGGCGAATCGCTCTGGAACGGAAATTGGAACACTCACTGACATTTGCCCTATCTGAAAGTCTGATAAACACCGGAAAAATGACTAAGTCCAAAAAAAAATTTTTTTAAACTTTTTTCAATTTTACCCCCGTGGGATATATATTCTACCCACACACATTTGGAACTCTCCTGGGGTACCCTCACACATATTATTCCCTCATTTAGTGGATATTTTCACAAAAAAGTGAAATTTTCAAAAATCCAGAAAATTGCCTGAAAACGACTAAATATCAAGGACTCATTGGGCGAATCGCTCTGGAACTGAAATAGGAACGCTCACTGACATTCGCCCTATCTGAAAGTTTGATAAACGCTGGAAAAATGACTAAGTCCAAAAGAAAAATTATTCCAACTTTTTTCAATTTTACCCCCGTGGGATATATATTCTACCCACACACATTGTGAACTCTCCTGGGGTACCCTCACACATAATATTCCCTCATTTAGTGGATATTTTCACAAAAAAGTGAAATTTTCAAAAATTCAGAAAATTGGCTGAAAACGACTAAATATCAAGGACTCATTGGGCGAATCGCTCTGGAACTGAAATAGGAACGCTCACTGACATTTGCCCTATCTGAAAGTCTGATAAACGCCGGAAAAATGAGTAAGTCCAAAAAAAAAAATTATTTTCAACTTTTTTCAATTTTACCCCCGTGGGATATATATTCTACCCACACACATTGGGAACTCTCCTGGGGTACCCTCACACATATTATTCCCTCATTTAGTGGATATTTTCACAAAAAAGTGAAATTTTCAAAAATCCAAAATATTGGCTGAAAACGACTAAATATCAAGGACTCATTGGGCGAATTGCTTTGGAACTGAAATCGGAACGCTCACTGACATTTGCCCTATCTGAAAGTCTGATAAACGCCGGAAAAATGACTAAGTCCAAAAAAAATTTTATTTCAACTTTTTTCAATTTTACCCCCGTGGGATATATATTCTACCCAAACATATTGGGAGCTCTCCTGGGGTTCCCTCACACATAATATTCCCTCATTTAGTGGATATTTTCACAAAAAAGTGAAATTTTCAAAAATTCAGAAAATTGGCTGAAAACGACTAAATATCAAGGACTCATTGGGCGAATCGCTCTGGAACTGAAATCGGAACACTCACTGACATTTGCCCTATCTGAAAGTCTGATAAACGCCGGAAAAATGACTAAGTCCAAAAAAAACAATTTTTTTCAACTTTTTTCAATTTTAACCCTGTGGGATATATATTCTACCCAAACACATTGGGAACTCTCCTGGGGTACCCTCACACATATTATTCCCTCATTTAGTGGATATTTTCACAAAAAAGTGAAATTTTCAAAAATCCAGAAAATTGGCTGAAAACGACTAAATATCAAGGACTCATTGGGCGAATCGCTCTGGAACGGAAATTGGAACACTCACTGACATTTGCCCTATCTGAAAGTCTGATAAACACCGGAAAAATGACTAAGTCCAAAAAAAAATTTTTTTAAACTTTTTTCAATTTTACCCCCGTGGGATATATATTCTACCCACACACATTTGGAACTCTCCTGGGGTACCCTCACACATATTATTCCCTCATTTAGTGGATATTTTCACAAAAAAGTGAAATTTTCAAAAATCCAGAAAATTGCCTGAAAACGACTAAATATCAAGGACTCATTGGGCGAATCGCTCTGGAACTGAAATAGGAACGCTCACTGACATTTGCCCTATCTGAAAGTTTGATAAACGCTGGAAAAATGACTAAGTCCAAAAGAAAAATTATTCCAACTTTTTTCAATTTTACCCCCGTGGGATATATATTCTACCCACACACATTGGGAACTCTCCTGGGGTACCCTCACACATATTATTCCCTCATTTAGTGGATATTTTCACAAAAAAGTGAAATTTTCAAAAATCCAGGAAATTGGCTGAAAACGACTAAATATCAAGGACTCATTGGGCGAATCGCTCTGGAACTGAAATCGGAACGCTCACTGACATTTGCCCTATCTGAAAGTCTGATAAATGCCGGAAAAATGACTAAGTACAAAAAAAACAATTTTTTTCAACTTTTTTCAATTTTAACCCTGTGGGATATATATTCTACCCAAACACATTGGGAACTCTCCTGGGGTACCCTCACACATATTATTCCCTCATTTAGTGGATATTTTCACAAAAAAGTGAAATTTTCAAAAATTCAGAAAATTGGCTGAAAACGACTAAATATCAAGGACTCATTGGGTGAATCGCTCTGGAACTGAAATTGCAACGCTCACTGACATTTGCCCTATCTGAAAGTCTGATAAACGCCGGAAAAATGACTAAGTCCAAAAGAAAAATTTTTTCAACTTTTTCAATTTTACCCCCGTGGGATATATATTCTACCCACACACATTGTGAACTCTCCTGGGGTACCCTCACACATAATATTCCCTCATTTAGTGGGTATTTTCACAAAAAAGTGAAATTTTCAAAAATTCAGAAAATTGGCTGAAAACGACTAAATATCAAGGACTCATTGGGCGAATCGCTCTGGAACTGAAATCGGAAGGCTCACTGACATTTGCCCTATCTGAAAGTCTGATAAACACCGGAAAAATGACTAGGTCCAAAAAAAAATTTTTTTAAACTTTTTTCAATTTTACCCCCGTGGGATATATATTCTACCCACACACATTGGGAACTCTCCTGGGGTACCCTCACACATATTATTCCCTCATTTAGTGGATATTTTCACAAAAAAGTGAAATTTTCAAAAATCCAAAATATTGGCTGAAAACGACTAAATATCAAGGACTCATTGGGCGAATCACTCTGGAACTGAAATTGGAACGCTCACTGACATTTGCCCTATCTGAAAGTCTGATAAACGCGGGAAAAATGACTAAGTCCAAAAAAAACAATTTTTTCAACTTTTTTCAATTTTACCCCCGTGGGATATATATTCTACCCACACACATTGGGAACTCTCCTGGGGTACCCTCACACATATTATTCCCTCATTTAGTGGATATTTTCACAAAAAAGTGAAATTTTCAAAAATTCAGAAAATTGGCTGAAAACGACTAAATATCAAGGACTCATTGGGCGAATCGCTCTGGAACTGAAATTGCAACGCTCACTGACATTTGCCCAATCTGAAAGTCTGATAAACGCCAGAAAAATGACTAAGTCCAAAAGAAAAATTTTTTCAACTTTTTCAATTTTACCCCCGTGGGATATATATTCTACCCAAACACATTGGGAGCTCTCCTGGGGTACCCTCACACATATTATTCCCTCATTTAGTGGATATTTTCACAAAAAAGTGAAATTTTCAAAAATCCAAAATATTGGCTGAAAACGACTAAATATCAAGGACTCATTGGGCAAATCGCTCTGGAACTGAAATTGCAACGCTCACTGACATTTGCCCTATCTGAAAGTCTGATAAACGCCGGAAAAATGACTAAGTCCAAAAGAAAAAATTTTTCAACTTTTTTCAATTTTACCCCCGTAGGATATATATTCTACCCACACACATTGGGAACTCTCCTGGGGTACCCTCACACATATTATTCCCTCATTTAGTGGATATTTTCACAAAAAAGTGAAATTTTCAAAAATTCAGAAAATTGGCTGAAAACGACTAAATATCAAGGACTCATTGGGCGAATCGCTCTGGAACTGAAATTGCAACGCTCACTGACATTTGCCCCATCTGAAAGTCTGATAAACGCCGGAAAAATGACTAAGTCCAAAAAAAACAATTTTTTTCAACTTTTTTCAATTTTAACCCTGTGGGATATATATTCTACCCAAACACATTGGGAACTCTCCTGGGGTACCCTCACACATATTATTCCCTCATTTAGTGGATATTTTCACAAAAAAGTGAAATTTTCAAAAATTCAGAAAATTGGCTGAAAACGACTAAATATAAAGGAATCATTGGGCCAATCGCTCTGGAACTGTAATCGGAACACTCACTGACATATGCCCTATCTGAAAGTCTGATAAACGCCGGAAAAATGACTAAGTCAAAAAAAAAATTTTTTTTTCAACTTTTTTTAATTTTACCCACACACATTGGGAACTCTCCTGGGGTATCCTCACACATATTATTCCCTCATTTAGTGGATATTTTCACAAAAAAGTGAAATTTTCAAAAATTCAGAAAATTGGCTGAAAACGACTAAATATCAAGGACTCATTGGGCGAATTGCTTTGGAACTGAAATCGGAACGCTCACTAACATTTGCCCTATCTGAAAGTCTGATAAACGCCGGAAAAATGACTAAGTCCAAAAAAAACAGTTTTTTTCAACTTTTTTCAATTTTACCCCTGTGGGATATATATTCTACCCAAACATATTGGGAGCTCTCGTGGGGTACCCTCATACATATTATTCCCTCATTTAGTGGATATTTTCACAAAAAAGTGAAATTTTCAAAAATTCAGAAAATTGGCTGAAAACGACTAAATATCAAGGACTCATTGGGCGAATCGCTCTGGAACTGAAATCGGAACGCTCACTGACATTTGCCCTATCTGAAAGTCTGATAAACGCCGGAAAAATGACTAAGTCCAAAAAAAATTTTATTTCAACTTTTTTCAATTTTACCCCCGTGGGATATATATTCTACCGAAACACATTGGGAGCTCTCCTGGGATACCCTCACACATATTATTCCCTCATTTAGTGGATATTTTCACAAAAAAGTGAAATTTTCAAAAATCCAGAAAATTGGCTGAAAATGACTAAATATGAAGGACTCATTGGGCGAATCGCTCTGGAACTGAAATAGGAACGCTCACTGACATTTCCCCTATCTGAAAGTCTCATAAACGCCGGAAAAATGACTAAGTCCCAAAAAAATTTTTTTTCAACTTTTTTCAATTTTACCCCTGTGGGATATATATTCTACCCAAACACATTGGGAACTCTCCTGGGGTACCCTCACACATATTATTCCCTCATTTAGTGGATATTTTCACAAAAAAAGTGAAATTTTCAAAAATCCAGAAAATTGGCTGAAAACGACTAAATATCAAGGACTCATTGGGCGAATCGCTCTGGAACTGAAATCGGAACGCTCACTGACATTTGCCCTATCTGAAAGTCTGATACACGCCGGAAAAATGACTAAGTCCAATAAAAAATTTTTTTCAACTTTTTTCAATTTTACCCCCGTGGGATATAGATTTTACCCAAACACATTGGGAACTCTCCTGGGGAACCCTCACACATATTATTCCCTCATTTAGTGGATATTTTCACAAAAAAGTGAAATTTTCATAAATCCAGGAAATTGGCTGAAAACGACTAAATATCAAGGACTCATTGGGCGAATCGCTCTGGAACTGAAATCGGAACGCTCACTGACATTTGCCCTATCTGAAAGTATGATAAACGCTGGAAAAATGACAAAGTCCAAAAGAAAAATTATTTCAACTTTTTTCAATTTTACCCCCGTGGGATATATATTCTACCCACAGACATTGGGAACTCTCCTGGGGTACCCTCACACAAATTATTCCCTCATTTAGTGGATATTTTCACAAAAAAGTGAAATTTTCAAAAATTCAGAAAATTGGCTGAAAACGACTAAATATCAAGGACTCATTGGACGAGTCGCTCTGGAACTGAAATTGGAACGCTCACTGACATTTGCCCTATCTGAAAGTCTGATAAACGCCAGAAAAATGACTAAGTCCAAAAGAAAAATTTTTTCAACTTTTTTCAATTTTACCCCCGTGGGATATATATTCTACCCACACACATTGGGAACTCTCCTGGGGTACCCTCACACATATTATTCCCTCATTTAGTGGATATTTTCACAAAAAAGTGAAATTTTCAAAAATCCAAAATATTGGCTGAAAACGACTAAATATCAAGGACTCATTGGGCGAATTGCTTTGGAACTGAAATCGGAACGCTCACTGACATTTGCCCTATCTGAAAGTCTGATAAACGCCGGAAAAATGACTAAGTCCAAAAGAAAAATTTTTTCAACTTTATTCAATTTTACCCCCGTGGGATATATTTTCTACCCACACACATTGGGAACTCTCCTGGGGTACCCTCACACATATTATTCCCTCATTTAGTGGATATTTTCACAAAAAAGTGAAATTTTCAAAAATCCAAAATATTGGCTGAAAACGACTAAATATCAAGGACTCATTGGGCGAATTGCTTTGGAACTGAAATCGGAACGCTCACTGACATTTGCCCTATCTGAAAGTCTGATAAACGCCGGAAAAATGACTAAGTCCAAAAGAAAAATTTTTTCAACTTTATTCAATTTTACCCCCGTGGGATATATTTTCTACCCACACACATTGGGAACTCTCCTGGGGTACCCTCACACATATTATTCCCTCATTTAGTGGATATTTTCACAAAAAAGTGAAATTTTCAAAAATCCAAAATATTGGCTGAAAACGACTAAATATCAAGGACTCATTGGGCGAACCGCTCTGAAACTGCAATCACTGACATTTGCCCTATCTGAAAGTATGATAAACGCTGGAAAAATGACTAAGTACAAAAGAAAAATTATTTCAACTTTTTTCAATTTTACCCCCGTGGGATATATATTCTACCCAAACACATTGGGAACTCTCCTGGGGTACCCTCACACATATTATTCCGTCATTTAGTGGATATTTTCACAAAAAAGTGAAATTTTCAAAAATTCAGAAAATTGGCTGAAAACGACTAAATATAAAGGAATCATTGGGCCAATCGCTCTGGAACTGAAATCGGAACACTCACTGACATTTGCCCTATCTGAAAGTCTGATAAACGCCGGAAAAATGACTAAGTCAAAAAAAAAATTTTTTTTTCAACTTTTTTTAATTTTACCCACACACATTGGGAACTCTCCTGGGGTACCCTCACACATATTATTCCCTCATTTAGTGGATATTTTCACAAAAAAGTGAAATTTTCAAAAATCCAAAATATTGGCTGAAAACGACTAAATATCAAGGACTCATTGGTCGAATTGCTTTGGAACTGAAATCGGAACGCTCACTGACATTTGCCCTATCTGAAAGTCTGATAAACGCCGGAAAAATGACTAAGTCCAAAAGAAAAATTTTTCAACTTTTTTCAATTTTACCCCCGTGGGATATGTATTCTATCCACACACATTGGGAACTCTCCTGGGGTACCCTCACACATATTATTCCCTCATTTAGTGGATATTTTCACAAAAAAGTGAAATTTTCAAAAATCCAGGAAATTGGCTGAAAACGACTAAATATCAAGGACTCATTGGGCGAATCGCTCTGGAACTGAAATCGGAACACTCACTGACATTTGCCCTATCTGAAAGTCTGATAAACGCCGGAAAAATGACTAAGTCCAAAAAAAACAATTTTTTTCAACTTTTTTCAATTTTAACCCTGTGGGATATATATTCTACCCAAACACATTGGGAACTCTCCTGGGGTACCCTGACACATATTATTCCCTCATTTAGTGGATATTTTCAAAAAAAAGTGAAATTTTCAAAAATCCAAAATAATGGCTGAAAACGACTAAATATCAAGGACTCATTGGGCGAATCGCTCTGGAACTGAAATTGCAACGCTCACTGACATTTGCCCTATCTGAAAGTATGATAAACGCTGGAAAAATGACAAAGTCCAAAAGAAAAATTATTTCAACTTTTTTCAATTTTACCCCCGTGGGATATATGTTCTACCCACAGACTTTGGGAACTCTCCTGGGGTACCCTCACACAAATTATTCCCTCATTTAGTGGATATTTTCACAAAAAATGAAATTTTCAAAAATCCAGAAAATTGGCTGAAAATGACTAAATATCAAGGACTCATTGGGCGAATCGCTCTGGAACTGAAATCGGAACGCTCACTGACATTTGCCCTATCTGAAAGTCTGATAAACGCCGGAAAAATGACTAAGTCCCAAAAAAATTTTTTTTCAACTTTTTTCAATTTTACCCCTGTGGGATATATATTCTACCCAAACACATTGGGAACTCTCCTGGGGTACCCTCACACATATTATTCCCTCATTTAGTGGATATTTTCACAAAAAAGTGAAATTTTCAAAAATCCAGAAAATTGGCTGAAAACGACTAAATATCAAGGACTCATTGGGCGAATCGCTCTGGAACTGAAATCGGATTGCTCACTGACATTTGCCCTATCTGAAAGTCTGATAAACGCCGGAAAAATGACTAAGTCCCAAAAAAATTTTTTTTCAACTTTTTTCAATTTTACCCCTGTGGGATATATATTCTACCCAAACACATTGGGAACTCTCCTGGGGTACCCTCACACATATTATTCCCTCATTTAGTGGATATTTTCACAAAAAAGTGAAATTTTCAAAAATCCAAAATATTGGCTGAAAACGACTAAATATCAAGGACTCATTGGGCGAATTGCTTTGGAACTGAAATCGGAACGCTCACTGACATTTGCCCTATCTGAAAGTCTGATAAACGCCGGAAAAATGACTAAGTCCAAAAGAAAAATTTTTTCAACTTTATTCAATTTTACCCCCGTGGGATATATTTTCTACCCACACACATTGGGAACTCTCCTGGGGTACCCTCACACATATTATTCCCTCATTTAGTGGATATTTTCACAAAAAAGTGAAATTTTCAAAAATCCAAAATATTGGCTGAAAACGACTAAATATCAAGGACTCATTGGGCGAATTGCTTTGGAACTGAAATTGGAACGCTCACTGACATTTGCCCTATCTGAAAGTCTGATAAACGCCGGAAAAATGACTAAGTTCAAAAGAAAAATTTTTTCAACTTTTTTCAATTTTACCCCCGTGGGATATATATTCTACCCACACACATTGGGAACTCTCCTGGGGTACCCTCACACATATTATTCCCTCATTTAGTGGATATTTTCACAAAAAAGTGAAATTTTCAAAAATCCAAAATATTGGCTGAAAACGCCTAAATATCAAGGACTCATTGGGAGAATTGCTTTGGAACTGAAATCGGAACGCTCACTGACATTTGCCCTATCTGAAAGTCTGATAAACGCCGGAAAAATGACTAAGTCCAAAAGAAAAATTTTTTCAACTTTTTTCAATTTTACCCCCGTGGGATATATATTCTACCCACACACATTGGGAACTCTCCTGGGGTACCCTTACACATATTATTCCCTCATTTAGTGGATATTTTCACAAAAAAGTGAAATTTTCAAAAATCCAGAAAATTGGCTGAAAACGACTAAATATCAAGGACCCATTGGGCGAATCGCTCTGGAACTGAAATCAGAACGCTCACTGACAATTGCCCTATCTGAAAGTCTGATACACGCCGGAAAAATGACTAAGTCCAAAAAAAAATTTTTTTCAATTTTTTTCAATTTTACCCTTGTGGGATATATATTTTACCCAAACACATTGGGAACTCTCCTGGGGAACCCTCACACATATTATTCCCTCATTTAGTGGATATTTTCAAAAAAAAGTGAAATTTTCAAAAATCCAAAATAATGGCTGAAAACGACTAAATATCAAGGACTCATTGGGCGAATCGCTCTGGAACTGAAATTGCAACGCTCACTGACATTTGCCCTATCTGAAAGTATGATAAACGCTGGAAAAATGACAAAGTCCAAAAGAAAAATTATTTCAACTTTTTTCAATTTTACCCCCGTGGGATATATGTTCTACCCACAGACTTTGGGAACTCTCCTGGGGTACCCTCACACAAATTATTCCCTCATTTAGTGGATATTTTCACAAAAAAGTGAAATTTTCAAAAATCCAGAAAATTGGCTGAAAATGACTAAATATCAAGGACTCATTGGGCGAATCGCTCTGGAACTGAAATCGGAACGCTCACTGACATTTGCCCTATCTGAAAGTCTGATAAACGCCGGAAAAATGACTAAGTCCCAAAAAAATTTTTTTTCAACTTTTTTCAATTTTACCCCTGTGGGATATATATTCTACCCAAACACATTGGGAACTCTCCTGGGGTACCCTCACACATATTATTCCCTCATTTAGTGGATATTTTCACAAAAAAGTGAAATTTTCAAAAATCCAAAATATTGGCTGAAAACGCCTAAATATCAAGGACTCATTGGGCGAATTGCTTTGGAACTGAAATCGGAACGCTCACTGACATTTGCCCTATCTGAAAGTCTGATAAACGCCGGAAAAATGACTAAGTCCAAAAGAAAAATTTTTTCAACTTTTTTCAATTTTACCCCCGTGGGATATATATTCTACCCACACACATTGGGAACTCTCCTGGGGTACCCTTACACATATTATTCCCTCATTTAGTGGATATTTTCACAAAAAAGTGAAATTTTCAAAAATCCAGAAAATTGGCTGAAAACGACTAAATATCAAGGACCCATTGGGCGAATCGCTCTGGAACTGAAATCAGAACGCTCACTGACAATTGCCCTATCTGAAAGTCTGATACACGCCGGAAAAATGACTAAGTCCAAAAAAAAATGTTTTTCAATTTTTTTCAATTTTACCCTTGTGGGATATATATTTTACCCAAACACATTGGGAACTCTCCTGGGGAACCCTCACACATATTATTCCCTCATTTAGTGGATATTTTCACAAAAAAGTGAAATTTTCAAAAATCCAAAATAATGGCTGAAAACGACTAAATATCAAGGACTCATTGGGCGAATCGCTCTGGAACTGAAATTGCAACGCTCACTGACATTTGCCCTATCTGAAAGTATGATAAACGCTGGAAAAATGACAAAGTCCAAAAGAAAAATTATTTCAACTTTTTTCAATTTTACCCCCGTGGGATATATATTCTACCCACAGACTTTGGGAACTCTCCTGGGGTACCCTCACACAAATTATTCCCTCATTTAGTGGATATTTTCACAAAAAAGTGAAATTTTCAAAAATCCAGAAAATTGGCTGAAAATGACTAAATATCAAGGACTCATTGGGCGAATCGCTCTGGAACTGAAATCGGAACGCTCACTGACATTTGCCCTATCTGAAAGTCTGATAAACGCCGGAAAAATGACTAAGTCCCAAAAAAATTTTTTTTCAACTTTTTTCAATTTTACCCCTGTGGGATATATATTCTACCCAAACACATTGGGAACTCTCCTGGGGTACCCTCACACATATTATTCCCTCATTTAGTGGATATTTTCACAAAAAAGTGAAATTTTCAAAAATCCAGAAAATTGGCTGAAAACGACTAAATATCAAGGACTCATTGGGCGAATCGCTCTGGAACTGAAATCGGAACGCTCACTGACATTTGCCCTATCTGAAAGTCTGATAAACGCCGGAAAAATGACTAAGTCCAAAAAAAACAATTTTTTTCAACTTTTTTCAATTTTACCCCTGTGGGATATATATTTTACCCAAACACATTGGGAACTCTCCTGGGGAACCCTCACACATATTATTCGCTCATTTAGTGGATATTTTCACAAAAAAGTGAAATTTTCAAAAATCCAAAATATTGGCTGAAAACGACTAAATATCAAGGACTCATTGGGCGAATTGCTTTGGAACTGAAATCGGAACGCTCACTGACATTTGCCCTATCTGAAAGTCTGATAAACGCCGGAAAAATGACTAAGTCCAAAAGAAAAATTTTTTCAACTTTATTCAATTTTACCCCCGTGGGATATATATTCTACCCACACACATTGGGAACTCTCCTGGGGTACCCTCACACATATTATTCCCTCATTTAGTGGATATTTTCACAAAAAAGTGAAATTTTCAAAAATCCAAAATATTGGCTGAAAACGACTAAACATCAAGGACTCATTGGGCGAATTGCTTTGGAACTGAAATTGGAACGCTCACTGACATTTGCCCTATCTGAAAGTCTGATAAACGCCGGAAAAATGACTAAGTCCAAAAGAAAAATTTTTTCAACTTTTTTTAATTTTACCCCCGTGGGATATATATTCTACCCACACACATTGGGAACTCTCCTGGGGTACCCTCACACATATTATTCCCTCATTTAGTGGATATTTTCACAAAAAAGTGAAATTTTCAAAAATCCAAAATATTGGCTGAAAACGACTAAATATCAAGGACTCATTGGTCGAATTGCTTTGGAACTGAAATCGGAACGCTCACTGACATTTGCCCTATCTGAAAGTCTGATAAACGCCGGAAAAATGACTAAGTCCAAAAGAAAAATTTTTCAACTTTTTTCAATTTTACCCCCGTGGGATATGTATTCTATCCACACACATTGGGAACTCTCCTGGGGTACCCTCACACATATTATTCCCTCATTTAGTGGATATTTTCACAAAAAAGTGAAATTTTCAAAAATCCAGGAAATTGGCTGAAAACGACTAAATATCAAGGACTCATTGGGCGAATCGCTCTGGAACTGAAATCGGAACACTCACTGACATTTGCCCTATCTGAAAGTCTGATAAACGCCGGAAAAATGACTAAGTCCAAAAAAAACAATTTTTTTCAACTTTTTTCAATTTTAACCCTGTGGGATATATATTCTACCCAAACACATTGGGAACTCTCCTGGGGTACCCTGACACATATTATTCCCTCATTTAGTGGATATTTTCACAAAAAAGTGAAATTTTCAAAAATCCAGGAAATTGGCTGAAAACGACTAAATATGAAGGACTCATTGGGCGAATCGCTCTGGAACTGAAATCGGAACGCTCACTGACATTTGCCCTATCTGAAAGTCTGATAAACGCCGGAAAAATGACTAAGTCCAAAAAAAATTTTATTTCAACTTTTTTCAATTTTACCCCCGTGGGATATATATTCTACCCAAACACATTGGGAGCTCTCCTGGGATACCCTCACACATATTATTCCCTCATTTAGTGGATATTTTCACAAAAAAGTGAAATTTTCAAAAATCCAGAAAATTGGCTGAAAATGACTAAATATCAAGGACTCATTGGGCGAATCGCTCTGGAACTGAAATCGGAATGCTCACTGACATTTGCCCTATCTGAAAGTCTGATAAACGCCGGAAAAATGACTAAGTCCCAAAAAAATTTTTTTTCAACTTTTTTCAATTTTACCCCTGTGGGATATATATTCTACCCAAACACATTGGGAACTCTCCTGGGGTACCCTCACACATATTATTCCCTCATTTAGTGGATATTTTCACAAAAAAGTGAAATTTTCAAAAATCCAAAATATTGGCTGAAAACGACTAAATATCAAGGACTCATTGGGCGAATTGCTTTGGAACTGAAATCGGAACGCTCACTGACATTTGCCCTATCTGAAAGTCTGATAAACGCCGGAAAAATGACTAAGTCCAAAAGAAAAATTTTTTCAACTTTATTCAATTTTACCCCCGTGGGATATATTTTCTACCCACACACATTGGGAACTCTCCTGGGGTACCCTCACACATATTATTCCCTCATTTAGTGGATATTTTCACAAAAAAGTGAAATTTTCAAAAATCCAAAATATTGGCTGAAAACGACTAAATATCAAGGACTCATTGGTCGAATTGCTTTGGAACTGAAATCGGAACGCTCACTGACATTTGCCCTATCTGAAAGTCTGATAAACGCCGGAAAAATGACTAAGTCCAAAAGAAAAATTTTTCAACTTTTTTCAATTTTACCCCCGTGGGATATGTATTCTATCCACACACATTGGGAACTCTCCTGGGGTACCCTCACACATATTATTCCCTCATTTAGTGGATATTTTCACAAAAAAGTGAAATTTTCAAAAATCCAGGAAATTGGCTGAAAACGACTAAATATCAAGGACTCATTGGGCGAATCGCTCTGGAACTGAAATCGGAACACTCACTGACATTTGCCCTATCTGAAAGTCTGATAAACGCCGGAAAAATGACTAAGTCCAAAAAAAACAATTTTTTTCAACTTTTTTCAATTTTAACCCTGTGGGATATATATTCTACCCAAACACATTGGGAACTCTCCTGGGGTACCCTGACACATATTATTCCCTCATTTAGTGGATATTTTCAAAAAAAAGTGAAATTTTCAAAAATCCAAAATAATGGCTGAAAACGACTAAATATCAAGGACTCATTGGGCGAATCGCTCTGGAACTGAAATTGCAACGCTCACTGACATTTGCCCTATCTGAAAGTATGATAAACGCTGGAAAAATGACAAAGTCCAAAAGAAAAATTATTTCAACTTTTTTCAATTTTACCCCCGTGGGATATATGTTCTACCCACAGACTTTGGGAACTCTCCTGGGGTACCCTCACACAAATTATTCCCTCATTTAGTGGATATTTTCACAAAAAAGTGAAATTTTCAAAAATCCAGAAAATTGGCTGAAAATGACTAAATATCAAGGACTCATTGGGCGAATCGCTCTGGAACTGAAATCGGAATGCTCACTGACATTTGCCCTATCTGAAAGTCTGATAAACGCCGGAAAAATGACTAAGTCCCAAAAAAATTTTTTTTCAACTTTTTTCAATTTTACCCCTGTGGGATATATATTCTACCCAAACACATTGGGAACTCTCCTGGGGTACCCTCACACATATTATTCCCTCATTTAGTGGATATTTTCACAAAAAAGTGAAATTTTCAAAAATCCAGAAAATTGGCTGAAAACGACTAAATATCAAGGACTCATTGGGCGAATCGCTCTGGAACTGAAATCGGATTGCTCACTGAC